>NC_046198.1:4815000-6015000 GCF_011004875.1 Balearica regulorum gibbericeps
CTACTGGCAAGCACCTTAGTAAATTATCAACTCACCGCTGTGAACCTGCCAACTTGCTATAACAACTCTGCTTTAAAAAAAGTGTTTGTGATCAGGCTTTCTCTTTGTCATCGTATGTGCATGCAGTATGATCAGTTGAACAATAACCATCAATAAAGTTTCACAAGATTTGAAAACAAAGTTTCTGTAGCATTTATATCTAATGAAAAGTAAATTATCTTTAAAATTGAAACAGAGAGAGGAAAGAGAATATATTAATCAGTGAAAAATGGGGCAGTAGCATATATTTATACTGGTGAGGGAATGAACTGAAATTTATTGAGAGTTCAATCCCTACATTTATTATATAAGATATACAAGACAAGCCTCCTATTAAAAAAAAAAAAGTATATTTCATTTAAACACCACGATAAAAGCAACTTGAAAAATGTTTACCAAATGTTGGGCTTCCAATTCAAAGTGTGGATGATACATCTTTTTTAGAATTGCACACACAAAATGTCTAATGTGAGGAATAATAGAATTTATTTGCAATTTTAATTTTCATGAGATGGCTTTACAACTCCCACTCTCCAAATGATTATATGGCGTTTTAGTCTATTAAAATAATCTTGAAAGGTTGAGGGTGCAGCCCATATTAGAAAATATTTTGTTTATAAAGCTCCTACAGTACGCCTAGTAGTAATTTTAAAATGTATGTCTGAAATAGTTATGTAAGAAAAGCATTTGAGATTTTTTTACAATGTATATTGGGAATGTTTTCACTTATATAAATAACTACTGATAATATGACTTATGAAAAAAAAAATTATTACTACCATATGTGGAATATAGTGACTTCTAAACAGATTTAAAAAAAAAAACCACCCTACAAACCCAAAAATGTGTATATCTGTCTTTAGAAATTAGTGTTTATATCACAACCGTGATTTGTGAATAAAGAAAAATGGTTTGTAATATCAAAATAAAAGCTTAGTCTGAAAAGGTAAAAATACCTCGGTGTTCAAAGTCATTTTGCTTTTGTTTTTTACTGTGTTGGTTGAAGAGCTCTCCACAGTTGTACCATCTCCACTGTACACAATATGCCTATAAAGAGATGTACTGCTGACGAGGTTCGCAGCTCTCTTACAGCCTGGAGTGGTGTTTGGGAGCCGGGCTGGGCAGAGGAGCCTGACGAGGTGAGTGCCTGCCCTGCGTGCCCAGCCCTCCTGCCCCCGCCGGATTTGTGTGTGGGCGTGCGTGTGTGTGCGCACACGGGAGGGCGGCAATAGCCTCATCCGCGGGCCCGAGCTTGGCTGCTGCTGCTGCTTTTCAGTCAGAGGCCAGAGCGATGAGATGGAGGACTGGGTTGAAGGTTTGCTTCCCCAAAAGGCAAGGTTAATCCGGCATCAGATGTATTTTTCAGGCAACAGTGCGTGATACGTGAGGAAGAATTGGGTTTTGTTCATAGGAAGGAAAAAAGGCATCTTCCAAACTGACTGCATTTAAGCAGGACGTTTCATCTGAGAGGATCACAAAACCACCACTGAGATGAAACGTGCCTGTCGCTGCTCGGCCAGGTGCTGCTCCGACACTGGGGAGGGCAGGTACTGGTACCACTGTGCCCGCTGCTCTCCAGTGACGGATGGGAGATAGCCTTCTGGTTAGCTGTCTTTTGCTCGGACAGCTTCTATTTCTGTGCACCTTCGGGTACAGGGGAGGAAGGAAAGACAACTGTTCTGGAGTGCTCCTTCTTGTCACTCCCAGGTTTGTCATCCAAGCCACAGGAAAGACGACTCCATGCTTGTAGGTCTAGACTTACCCATCAGTGCAAGAGGTCACGATGAGGCTGATGAGTTTAATGTGCCACTAATCATGTCACACGCATGCCACCAGAATTATGTGACTCTTCTACCTCAGGTCCTGTTATATTGTAATTTAGCAGAGGAAGAGAAGACAAAGATAAGGGATTAAATATTGCACGTTTGGCAGTTTAGCAGCAAGCTTTACTCTAAAAAGTGCTTAGGTCGTTCTGGGAAGGAGAGAGAAGAAACCCTGGTATTTGCCAGGAATGATGGGGAGGTACTTTGTTACGCTTACTTTATATCTTTATGTCAAATAGGAGCACTGAACGTTCAAGTGTGCTCTCCTCCACACCACGCACGAGGGATGTATTGACAGTGTTTTCTTTGGTGGCTGGATAAAATGACAAAGGTAGTAATACTGAGTAAGGTTTGGACTGAAGGAAGGTGAGAACCATGTGAACAGATGATTGCGACTGGGACACACACACGCACGCAAAACTTCAAACATCACATAATTTTCACGTGGTTGGATTCATCTACATGTTCTCTGGTATTATTATTTATGATTTAATGCTGTAGTGCTTCTTTTCTTGGCCAAGTATCCAACACATGCTAAATTAATGAAAAATGTTGTATTTATTCAACAGTTGGCCAGAGAATAAGCAAAGCATCATGTGCAACCAAAAGAAAAAAAAAGGAAATTGCATTAAGCTTTTCAGGGTATTTTTTTTCCAATTGTTCCAATTGTTTTTTTCCAATACAGCTTTTATTGTCTAGCAAAGATTAAATTGAATCTTTTTAGGAAATCTTAGAACTGTCCCTGTATACCATGTCCTGCAGTACTCTGCGCTTGATCATCTTTAAGGGCATCCAGGTGGTTTATTAGCTTTCTATTTGGGTAAAATGTTACATTTTTTAACTAGAATTTAATTTTCTTTAACTTTCTGGGAACGTTGTCTTCAGTTTGAATTGCTGTTGTGCCGTATTGCTATTTCTTACCTCAAGTGATTTTTTTTGCAAGTTTGACATGTTCCTGTTGCCACATTTTTTCAGTTTTACAGTACAGATGTGTGGTGAAAAAAAGGCTGTTCAAATTATTTCCTCCCTAAAGTAGAGCTGAAATATCATCATTTTGGTAGGTGGAGGGGAGACAAGACAAAAGAAGAAAGAAAAAAAATAATAAAAAGCAACCTTTTTTCAGTGGGAAGAGAAGATTTGAGTGGGAGGTGAGATGAGAAGGGAGACAATCATTTTTGGGAGGTCTTTGAAGAATTTATGAAAGTGTCATCAAAAACAGTTGTCTTACCAGTATAATAAAAGTTTATTATAATGCTTCATTTATTCCTAAAGGGCATACGCTTCACCTCTCACTATAACGTGAGCTTTATGTCATGTCATTCTAGATTGGCACTTAAGTCCTTAGAACACGTAACTTGATTCATACAGCAGCGGAGATGTTTGGGTTTTGTCCGAAAAGGAAATTCTTCTATGGCAGCTTTTATGCCTCTCCAGCCCTTCCCTAGTGCTCTGCATACCAATAATTCTCTTGCGGCACTTCACAAAGAGTGCAACGGACATGGACTAGGATCAGGAAAAATCTAGGTAGTACGTGCCAGTGCGTCATCAATTGGAATCCCTTCTCTTAAGGAGGTAAGACTGAGGTTAACATGGAGAGGAAAAAGATTAAAAGTACTTATACACCCAAGAGCTGATCCTTATTTTCTTACGTGGAAAAGAAAGGTTTTTATTTCATGCTGGTTTGTATCTAAGTATGTGGGTACACTTCTTATAGCCACACAAACAAAGGATGACTCTAATGCAATGGCAGTGTAGTTGAAACAGAGATGTGACTACCTGAGCATTTCACCACTCGCTTTAGTTGGCTAGGATACGACTCCTGCTATACAACACAGCAATGAACCATGCGGATCACCCATTTCTGAAGAACAGATACTTAGAATTATATCCATGAAGGGACCTGAAAACATCAATGTCATTTTGGATGTCCAATCAGACAGCATTCAGGGCCAGGAGCTCCTGTTCAGCTGTTGTTTATCTCCCTATAGTAGATTCCGTCAAGCTTTTCAGATTCCTACCTAAGGTCCTACCAGGGTGCTCAAGGTAGGCGATCTTGGTTTATGTGGTTGGCAGTACCCAGTTACATAGGGGTAACTAAGAATGAGATTTTTGGGTGGAAGGGGAGGTGGAGATGATTGCCATGCCCACTGAAACCATGTTCAAAGCACTCACAAATATACGTGAGAGAGGGGTATAAAACGTCCTCTCGGCTCAATTCAATACAGGAATAGGGTTTTTTCCATATGTAGTTGCCCTGTGTATATTGAGTCAGGTCATTCTCAGTTCTTCTCTTAAAGACCTGCCATTTTACTTAAATAATTAGTCATTGAGAAACACTTCTACGATAGTCTGTTGGTTGGGACTCTGCCCTGGATTCAGTCCCTCTTCCACATCAGTGAGAGTGAAAACATGCTTCCGCAACCCTATTGCTTGCTTAACAGGGATGGGATGACAGTGAAGCGTCCCTTCTCTTTCCATTGAGACAGGTTGGCTTGTTGTAGGTTCCTGATTTAAAAAAAAAAAAAAAAAAAGATTTACAGCTGGAAATCCAAACTGTGGCAAAGCTCATTGTGTTGAAGGTACTTTACAGCGCTCCACTCTGCTGCTCAGCACTGCTTATGGCCAGGTTTAGTGTGCTTTCCGTTAGCTTTGATTTACCCCTGCATTGCCTGGGCAGCTGCATGCCTACCCAATTTAACGATTCCGTTCTTTAGCAAAAGGCCTATAAGTCAGGAGTTCAGTACATAGGAAAACTGTTAAATAAAACATAAGTGAATGCAAAAATAATCATTTAATGGACATTATGAAAGGAGAGTAAACCAAACAGTTCAGTCCAATGGATGTTGTATAACATCTAAACAAACATGACAATTAATTAAGGATTAGGTTCTGCATTTTGGATGACAGGCCTTGTAAAAATGAACAGTTAGGTTATGTTGGGGAAAAAAAAAAAAGCCGCATTTTGCAAATGTCAGGCAGACAGCTCAGTAAGCAGAAAAGCTCAGTTATCCAATTAAAATAAATGTGCAGTGTTCTCAATATAAAGAGCTAAAGCATCCTTATGTTGAGAAGTTAAGATCCTGAAATATAAGTGGAGCAAAAAGTGCTCTCGATAAAGATTAATGTAATCTATCAAGATTAACATTTTGTGTGCTGGCAAAGGCATATAGTAATGGGTTTCAATTCCTGAAATTGGAAACATTAGACTAAGATCAGTACCAATTTAAACCTCAGGTAACCCCAAATATAGAGTTGAATTCATTATTTACAACCACGATGGGCTAATAAACTTGCCCTAATGGCTTCGATGGGCAATAGGTACCTACAGCAGGTGCTAGCCTATGTCCCGTAATCCTCTCTGATACTTCATGTGCAATGTAATAACAAGTTGCATAAATGTAATTTAGGGAAAAGTCTTTCACTAAAAGCAATTCCTGATTTATTCAGGAGTGTAATTCTTGTCCTAAGACATAGTCAGGCTATTTCTGAACATTGTCATGTACTCCAGCATTTCTTGGCCCCGCCTGGGGCGTCAAGAGAGAGGCCACGAAGTTTCAAGACCTTCAGTGCGGGATGCAGTTTAACCTCATTTTTTTTGTTGTTGCTTTCTAACAAAAGGAGGCTATTGCATAACAATGGAAAGCGAGTGGTGGGAAGGAATCACAGTAACAATTAAACTAGAAACTGGGTTGCACTTCCACTGTAGGAAAGAAGAGTCCATTGTCTAGATCTGCATGATAACTGTCAGCAGAACATAGCTTTGGTTTAAGCAAGATTTAAACCTGCCCTTTGGCGTAGGTCTCCCAAACAAGAGTTTCTAAAGCTAGAAACTTATAACCACACACACATTTTCTAAAAGGATATTCATTTCAAAGCATTTGCAACAGAATTAACATGAAACATACAGTTTTTCTGGTGATTTATAAAGCAGAAAGCAGAAAATTATTACTAGGAGGGAGGCTTTAGAGGCTTTACCGGGGGGATTAAAATGGAATTCAAGTTTGTGAGGTGGCTGATTTATAAAAAGATTCTGTCAAATGTTGAATTGAGAGGTGAGAATCTCAGCTCTGCAGTGCTTGAGAAATCATGGAAGATCATGGCTGTAACACTCCCACCTCTGTTTGATTTTGCCACCCACAGAATTGCCACCTTTTTTGTGAAGTGAGCAGTTGCACTTGCAACTCTGTCTGCTTCTGCTATCCTCACCTTTATTCTTCTAGAAGCTCTGTTTCTCATCTTCTTGGAAACAACTTTTGATGTTCACTCAGAAGGGCAATGATCTAAGGTCCTATTATTTGAGAAGAGTGATGGCCTGGGGATACAGACATTGTTAATTTACAGACTCAAAAATTACAGACTCAACTGTGTAACTGAGGTTTCATCACAGACTTAAAAGATCTGGAGCCCCGTTGCTCCACAGTTAAAAAGCAAACAGGTTTTTCAGGAAAAAAGCAAGCAAGAGGGGAAAAGATAGTTTTATCTGGAAAGCTGAAAAGCAGCTTTTATTGGCAGTTCTCATATACTGAGAATAGAGAGAGAAATATGCATGTTCCTAAAGTGGTAAATTCTATTGGAGAGACAAGAAATTCCTATGGGATGTCTCTAGATTCTGATACATTTTAAAAAATTTTTTAAACACAACCCGCTGTTAGGCCATGCTACAAAAAATTGTCATTGTCCCCTGTCTTCAGCCAACGTTGTCCCCTAATATCTGTTTCCTATGATAAGAATATCTGTATCCCTAGGTACGTGAAGACGTAATTTGTGCACTGAGATTAAGAGGAAGGCATGCATCACCGCAGCGTGCTGTACCAGTCATCCGCTCTGAATCCAGGCTGAAATCTCTTACCTCTGGGAAACGTGAAGTGGCAACATGAATATGATAAGCAGAGCAACATGGCCTACTTTTTGATAATCTTCTTTTATAGTTATATTCTCAGTGGCTTTGAGGGGAAGTCAATAGAGAAATCTTTTTACCCAGTGCCAAATTAATGGAAATACACGCGAATTTGTGCTCTCATCCAGTTGTCCATCTCTCTGTCGTTTAGTCAGCCTGATCCTGGCACCGCTATGTAGAATTTTACACCTGTGTGGAGCCCATCATAGGCTTGGGGATAGGAAAATAGAATGTCATTAGTGGATCATCCCAAGACACAAATCCCCAGTAAAATGAGTTATTGTAAGACAACTGGAGATTTTTGAAAGTGAAAATCAGGTATCTTCCTCTTACTGAAGGCCAGAAGGAATTAGGTACCATCAGATACCATGGTTATCATTGAGCTGCCCAAATCTAGTGGGACATCTTCAGAACATTTCCATCACACAGCAAGCTACAGACAGGATTATTTGACGCTCCCCAGATGCTGGTTGCTTTATTTTAATGTGAATCATCTGGTGTTTTCAAGTTGTTTTGTATAAAGCACATGCAGGTTTTTAAGAGACTGAAGCCACCTAAAGCAGTATGGCCCATCTTTGGCAAATGCATTTGCTAACACATTTGTCTTGACCTTTGACAAAGGAGACTGCTTAGATTTTTATTTTTTTTTTTCCCGTTAAAATGCTGCAAGTTTGAAAGTTCTTCTCCTTTCTAATTTCATTCCTAAACTTAAACTTCATTTTGTTCATGATTAAAAGAGATAATGTGAAGAAGGTAATTATTTTTTTCAATTTAGATGAAAGAGAAATTAAGACCTTAACCTGCTAATTACCAGATCATTTCCCAAGAATTGCGTTATATGAAGATTTGTTAGAGTGCTAGAATACTTATACATAAAAGTATGTACTCACTTATCTGTGATGATTTAAGAATCTGTATATTTTCTAGTGCAATAGCCACTCTCTGAGTTAATGGAAGCAGCTGACAAAATAAATAAATTTTGCTTGAAATTTTCTAGACCTTACGTGTTGCTTCTTTTTATTATTTTTCTGAAAAGCAACCATTGCATTGCATATAATAGTGACTATATTTTACATCATGCAAAAATTGCCTGTTGTTTTTAGACTGTGTGGTTTCTAAACATTCCTAGAATCAGAAAAGACACAACTGCTTATTTTATCCACTAGCTTTAGCAGGTTACTACTCATGTTCTCACTCATGCACTAACAAAACTTTAATGATAAGCCTTACTGCAGCTTTTTGCATTAATATCTCCTGCCTGCATATCAATGTTGTAAAAGAATGCTCACATACTAACTTTGCTGACTTTACTCCCAAACTAACTTTCCTTTGCTCTTCCTCTTCAGTGAGCAAGAAGCTGTACTGCAAAAGGTAGGTGATATACTATGCTGTTAGCCAAACGATCTGTGTCCTGCTGCTAGCGATGTAGCCTGGATTCCTTTCTTGCTAGTCATTGCCAGAATTACATATAAAGTTTAAAAAAAAAAAAAAAAAAAACAAAAAGAGAGAGGAAAAAGAGAAAATGTGTTGGTAGTTATGCAGGTATATGGAGGGAACTTAACAGTGAAGTAAAGGAAGGCTGGTTTGGGACAGCTATATATATTTTTCATGTGTCACAGGCTAGCTTTATTTTGATCCTTGCCCATCATATTCCACTGACATAAGGAGCCATAGAAATAACACTGTGTAGTTTCATTGTTGGAAAAAAAATTTTGAAGTCCCTGAAGCAGTATTTGCTTTTTGGTTGAAAATACCACCAAAGCAGGAGAATCCACAGCTGTTCTCCTCCTCCTCCCCGTCCTGGGCACACAACAGGAGGGATGTCTGAGCTTTTATAGCAGGTGGACTTTGGGAACCTGCAGATTCGTACCAACTAAACCCACCCCAGAGCTGCTCCAGCCTTCTCCTGAGTTAGACTGGGGACTTGCACTGGAAGAGAGCTGAGATGAAGTCTCTGGCTAATGGATCATTACTTAAGGAGAACAGTAACATATTAAATAGCTAACACAATCAAATAATAAATACATCTTATAAAACACACAAATGCAGCCATCTCAGGAGTATTAAGACATCACCACGTGTTGCCTGAAGAAGGAACTCCAAGCTGTCAGCTATGTCATGCCATACCGATGAGGGAAAGCCACTTGCTTAGCAATGCAACACGTAGGCATGGGTGGCATACCTGTAGGGGTCTAAGTACAGTCTGATACCTTTGTGTTGTCTGGGTGTGAGGCCACAATCACAACTGCTGAACCTTGGAAAATAGCCATGGCAATTCTTTGCCGACTAGCCTGGTAAATTAATTAATAAACCATAGTCCAGTCTGGTGGGATTAAAGTTACTCCTGTCCTATCAGTGGTGCCAGTCTTTCATTAGGCAATGGGGAACGGAGGGTGACTCGCTCTCTTCTTCCATATTTCTGCATATGGGAATTCTCTTTCAGCCTTCAAAGATGAATTTCACATTGAAGAAAGCACAGAATTGAGACTTTCCTCCATCTGAGTTGCATTCCTCCACATACATAAGAGAAATTAATGAATTTTTTTTTTGACCTTATGCTTTCCTGAACATTTTGTATCATAACACAACCTACATAGGTTATTTAAGGGTAACTGAAAACTGAATTTTCCCAGAATCTTAACTGTGAAAGCAAAGCAACTCCTTTGTGACTTTGTTGATAATGTGGAGAAAAAAGGACAAAGACATGTGTAGGAGAAAGAAACCAGGAGTCTTCAAGTCACTTTTAATTATCTCCCCTTAAACAAAAAAATTACCAGTAGCTTGTAACGTGCCCATAGGATGCTCCTTCCTTTCATAACAATAAAAGAAGCATGTGCTAGGAAAAGTAATAGAAAACAATGCAGAAGACTTTTTACTATTAAAGATGTGTTCAATGCCATGCCCTGATTTACAACTGGCCATCTGCCTTTCAGAAAGTTTAACTTCAGACTGAAAAAAGCCTCAGGATGGGCGACACAGAGGTTTGGGAAATTTCCTTATGGTGGGCATCTGCAAAACCTCTGGGACTGCCCCTTATATGTGGAGTGGCTTGTAACTAAGATGGCTTTACTAGAAATATTACTAGAGTTTTAAAGATTACGTCTAAAAGATAGCAACCGTGGCTCCACCGTTTTCAGTAGTAATTGCATTCCTATGGAGAATGAAGTTTTTCGGAGCCCTTATTTTTATATTTGATCCAGGAGAAGCAGTTTGCTTAAATAACTCAACTCAGTAGGGATTTTTGTTGGGTTTTTTGGGGGGGTTTTTTTGGTTTGGTTTTTTTCCCCCCTTTTAAAGACTTTTTTACAACTCCTAATATTAAAGTGGAGGAGATTGAGAAGATCAAACGCAAGTAAAGATGTAAAAAGCATAACAGTCTGGAGCTGGGAAAGAAAACCCAAACAACCAAACAAATAAAAGACCAAAGAAAACCCCAAAGATTCATGCTCTCTCAGCATATTAACCTGACTTTAGAAGGAAAGAGTCTCTTTGGCCTCGTTGGTAACTAACTACAGTCACTAGCTTTCAAGACAGACCTGGGAAAAGGGGCTGGACATGCAGAGGAGCAGCCCCCAACACACTTGCAGAGCCACTCTTCCTAGAGAGTGCCTGGACCAGTGCTGAAGAGCATCATGCAAAGGCATTTTATGTGGTAACGGGGACCCTTCTGTAGCCACCTTTCCTTCCGAAGGAAAGTTCATCTGTGCTGGGAAAAACACAAAGGCACTTGCATTTCACTTCTTGTAGCCAAGCCATGTTGCAAACCTAGTCAGTCGGGTTTTAAAGCCTTTGTTCTTAGCTCCTGACTGATATATAGCACTGTGACAGGCATAAGTTTTCTCCTTATTCAGCATGAAATTAACTTGACATGTTCAAAGAAGCAAAGCTATCAAGCTAGGATCATAATCAGCGTTAGCTTCTTCAGGGGAATCTTCACAGTCAAACACTAAAATGTAATCTGTACATGCAACGACTCCCACGAGCACCTCTGGCACTGCAGCGGTCGTTCCACACATGCTCAAGAGCAGACATGCTCTGGCTGCCCTTGCAGAGGGGCGAAATAAGGAAGCAATATTCCTCGTGCCCTCCCCCTGCCTTCCCACAGTAGCCCCAAAGTTGTCACAAGCCAGCCCAAATGCATTGTTTTAAATATGCTTGTAATGAGTAAATCCATCCATAGCCATTTGGATCTGGTATTTTAAATGTTTAAGTGCCTTTTGGGAAGCTTTTAGGCTGAAACGTTGCTGTTAAGACACCGAAATATTAGTAAATCTTGCAAACGACACAAGTTCTAATGTTCCTCGTTTCTGTGGTGCTGCATGCTGTGCTAATGACCCGGTGACTGGATTTTCTGCTTTTGAAAGCAGAGCTATATGCTGTAAAACTTTCATCTAAGTTGAGCTGCCTCTCTCTAATGAATTTTTTATTTGTTTACTCGTTGTTTCACTAGAATTTAAAAGTAGCAATTAAAAAAAAAGCAACCATCCCCTCACCCCCTAACAAGGAACTTGCCTTAATTCAAGGTCTAATATAATGATGGGGAAAACGTCATGCTACGGCCACTAAAGTGAAAAGTAAAGAAAAAAATGCATAAATATGCTTAGTGCTTTACATGCAAAGAAATGCATAATTCATGCGATGATGGCGTACATTCGCACCAGCCACCACAGCTCCGGTTGTCACGCAGCTGTGCCTGCGCACGCCTCTGCATAAGCACAGCGCGCTGCCAGCGTGTCGGCAAGTCCTGATGTCTTTCGAACGCAGGCCTAGCTTCCTCTCTGGTTCCAATATGGTTTGCATACTACAGGGTGCAAGACCTCTTGAGTTTGGCCTGTGCCAGGCGAGGGAGGCCAAGCTGGCATGTTCCGCATCTCCACAGTGGTTTGAAACAGACCCTGAGCAACCTGTCCTATCGTCTGCGCCTGGCTTCCTATCAGAGGGAGTCCACTGCCCTGGAAAGAGAGGGCAGGAATGGAAAAGAAGCAGTAGTAGACAGTGAGAGGAGGAGAGCCCTTGAATGAAATGCAGAGCTAGCCAAATGATTGTGCGGGTGATGCCTGGGGACATGGATGCCTTCCCCAGGGTCGGTGCCAAGCTGCACCTCTGTGGCAGCCCACAGCGCAGAACAGCCTGTCCTGCCCACAGCCGGGCAGCTCTCTGTGACCCTGCAGGACCAAAGGCACACGTGAAATGCACACGGCATGCTATTACCAAGGTCGCGGCCATGATCTCTGTTCGTTCTGGTGACGCTCACAAGTGGAAAGGGGGGGTGTGTGTGGGGGGGACATACGGTGGTGCTCCTGGCGCTGCCACCCGCCATGGCCCTCGCTGCACACACCCTCAGCCCTGAGGCACAACCACCTGTTTGTCCCAGGGTTTGCTTTGCCCAGGAGTAGAAAAAATACTCTGTGCACAAAAATAAAGAAAACAAAACAGCTTTTCTGTTTAAATAGCAGAGTGGAGACCAATATTTACATCATGTTTACTTACAGTAGAATTGGTCAAAACAATGTAATTAGAAAACTATATGCTGGAAATATAGTTATTTTTGCCTTATTTCTGAGCCAACTATAAAGATAAAATTGCTCAGCTTAGGGGACAGGCAGTAGATAAAAGTTTGTGCCTGGTGGAAACACTTGGTTGCCCCCCCCTCCGCTCTTCCCTGTCATTGCAGGCCCCCAGAGCAAGGCCAGGCCTGGCTGGGCAAAGCCTGCCCATGGCCACCAGCCACAGCACGGCTGTGCCGCGCACAGCTCCCCAGAGCGTGGCACCGCCGAGGGGGCTGTCAGTGCGGGCGGTTTTTAATCTCTAGCTGAAGCGGTTTGGGATGTCCTGTGCCACAGAGCCCTAGGCTGGCACGAGCACAGCAGGGAACGTCAGCCAGATGGGGCACGCTGGAGAAGCCCTCCTTCTCCTCTGGTTAGCGAGACAGGACACAGCAGACACAGACATCCCTCTGTGCGAGGTGGGGAGACACACAAGACATTAACGATTTGGCTGTGGGGAAAGCGCAGAGAACTGCCAGCACACTCGCTCACTCTGTAAGAAAGGGTGAGTTTTTCTTGCCCCCATCCTTTCAGTGCCAGCGGTTTACCGCTCGGCCTCATCACAAGGGTACTGGTGCTCCTGGGGAGCGGGATGCTCTGCTGCAAGGACCAAAACGAGCCGTGGGAGGAGAAGGCTCAGAGGGGAACCAAAGGTCTTTGCAGAAGTGTGGACCAGCACCCCAAGGCATCTTCCTGCCACGCTCAGCCAGTCTCAAAGTGGAACAGAAACCTTGTTCTCCTTCCCATATTTTTTTTTTTTTTTTAGTGGCGCTTAGTTCCAAAAATTCATATTAGAGCTCCAAAAGCAGAGAGAATAGTGTGTTTTGAGAGCTGTAGGTCTTTATTATGGTAAAATCATAACATCTAAAATCCAATTCAGTCCTTGCTATAAATAAGTATAATGAAGAATTTAATGATATTTCCACTAAAATTAGTTAGAAGGCAAACTTTAAAAAATGACACAGATCATTAACTGGGAATATTTCTCAGAAGAGATTTGTTATATTAAAAAGGCACTGAAATTACTAGTGTTAATCAACTGTATTGTATTAAAAACTCTGTATAGATTAATTAAGTACTTTAAATATGAAGAAATAAAAAAATGGGGGTATAGGGGAATCACAGGCTTGAGTCTAGGTCTCCTGCCATCCTGGTTTCCCTGTACTTCTTAAGCACCTAATTTAGTAAGAATTCTGATTAAATAATTCTTCTTGGCTAGTCTAAGCTGGTTTTAATACCCCAACTACTAAGTAACAAAAGTAAGTAAGATAAGTAGCAAAATTCCTGGCTATGAGATTGGCATCACTTTCCCCTCACTTTCCCCACATGCAGATGCTGGCCTCCCCCACCCCACCCTCCGCTGAATCTAGGCAGGAAGGGCCAAGGAGAGTCAGCAAAATATCTTTTATACAATTTCTGTGATATTTAGCTGCTATTCTTTGCCTATAGGACCCCGCATTTCTAGGTGGTGTCCCGCCTGACCAGCCCTGGCTTTGTCTGGCCATTGGCTTCAGAGCAGCCCAGCACCCCTCAGCGCAGTTTGTATTTGCCAAGGAGGGCGACCTAGCCGCTGCGCTGCCAGCTGCCCGACGTACAGGCCTTTTCAAACAACCGCGGGTAAAAGTACCAGCACTGGATTGTTTTGGTTTGGTTTGTTTTTTTTTTTAAATTACTGTCAAATAGGGAGGCTACAGTTTATCTTTCTTCTTGTGGGAGACATGGAGCAGCTCCTGGCTCACCTGGACTGAGGCAGCCATGCACAGCATTATAAAGCAATGTTCTTCTGGTGATGGAAAGCAGCAGGATCGGGCCCACAGTAACCTCATCAATACAGCCAACGGCTCCAGGAGTACGTGTTCCTCTCCTATACCACCCTACCTCACTGGCATACACATTATATAAAGTATTAGAATATTCACTGGTAGCACTTTGCTGTTATGGCACTGGTATTTGCCTCCTTGAATGCTGCTACATTTTTCCAAGCTTCTGCCAAATCCATTTGCACCAACAATACTTCAAGAACTAAGGAAAAAAAAAGCACCGGTGGTGCTCCCTCTGTCTACTGCACATATACAATAAAGAAACATCTAGAAGAACAGTCAAGAAAGCTGTCCTCTCCCTACCTCCAAGATAAAGGTAAAATGTCTTTTCTTGTAGAAAGGCCTAAAATGAAATTTATAAATGAAGAAACTTTAAACCAGTCTTCTTCCCATCCTGCATGTGCACAGATCACAGCCCAGCCTCCTAAGCAGAGTGGGGTCTTGCTAACAGGCATTGTAGCACTGGGGCGTTTGCAAAAGAGCCACTGTACGCTGTCTCCAAGCCCGTGTGCACTACAAAAGAAATTTCCTCTAGAGGTCCTCTGGTTCAGTAAGTGCTATCAAAAAGGCAGCCCAGAAGTAGAACATTGCACTGGTTTAAACTAAATATTCAAAGTTGAAAGCTGGGAGACTTAGAATCTTCTTCTTTTTTTTTTAATGGGCTTAGCATTAACAAAATAACAATAAAAAAATCATTCTTGTGTAGTTTGTCTGGCTCAGTCGTAGTTATTATCACACCTTCTTGTCCCCCGCTTTCTTATTTCAATTGTGTGGTGCTTTAAATTATGCTGGGTAGTACAGCAGACTGTGTATCAGAAACAGGTCAACAGCTGGTTTTCTGCAGCTGCTTTATAGAAAAGTATATTCCTTAAAACTCAAAAGCTCTTCAGTCAAGTCCCCAATACTCAAGGAACTGTTGTATATACAAATTTTGTTATAGTGCGTCTCACATTCTGGGCATCCTATTTAGTTATGTGATAAAAATACTGACATATATTCATGTAAAATGGAATAACTTAAAATGTCTGCAGCCTCAGTTTATCACTCAGAATGATATTTTTATTTTATTTTATTTTATTTTATTTTATTTTACTTCATTTTATGGAGACAGTAAATCAGACAATTCCTTCACCTGTGGAGTTCAGCTGAAGGGATACACATGTAATTATATTAATTAAAACACCTGGACACTGTTTATATTGCAATTAGACTTAAGCTACATGCAAAACCTTTTTTTTTTCCCCCTAATTATTTTAAAATAGCAAAATAGGCATTTTTCAAACAGTCTTGGATTTTTTCTTTTTCCTGCTGTTTGTTTTGACTTTTTCCTCCCTTAGCAGTAGTCATTTTGCTATTGGCCGGGTAGTAAGATAAAAACCTGAAAGTAGCTACACCTGTTTCTCAACTCCTGGGCACTTTTCAGGGTGGATCTCCTAACCAAGCATTAAGGAGAGGCTTTGCCTGTGCTGCAGTGTTTCTGCTCCTGTGAGTAGTGTGCTGGCTGAAAGGTCATTTCTTGGGTGTGAGGAAACTATGGGAGTCAGAATATTTTTTTTTTGGGGGGGGGAAGAGAAAAAATTTGGGCTGTGAAGAGATTTGTGCTTCAAGAAGAAAAAAAAGGCATGGGTGAGTGTTGTTTAATGCAAATAAGCCCATGTTTGCTCTACTTTTCAACTTTTGTAGAGGCAGATGAAAAAAATCTGAGTCTTAAAGCTGGTCCTGAATAGGGGGGAGGTGGAGGATTTGGGGGATGAAGGAGTGAGGTTGAGTCTGTTTCTCATCATCCAACACTATATTAATTGGTAATAAGTTAAAATAATCCCCCCCAAGTCAAGTCTGCTCTGCCTGGGATGATAACCTCACTCCATCTCAACTCATGAGCTTTTTATTATTTTTTTATTTCCGTCTTCCCCATCCTGTTGTGGAGTGGAGTGAAAGAGCAGCTGGGTGAGCGGGTGGCTAAGGTCAACCTGCCGCAAAGGGGGCAGGAGCACTTGGAGAGGAGTGGGTGCTATGAAATCTGACTGACTCATTTGGGGAAAGAGGAAGAAGGGTTGTGAGACAGGGAAGAGGAAGGCTATGGGCTGAGGAAGGTTAATCTAGGCAAGAGGAGAAAAAGGTATTTGGCTGAGGAAGATGCAATAATTGAGGATTGTTGGGTTTTAAGCACTTTAATCAATTAGCACTAATAGCATGTAAGGTTTATATAAAGTAAAAGATAAATACAAACACTGTATGTGAATTTCCAAGAATACTTGGAAAAAAGGTCTTATAAACAGACCACCTATTTTTACATGGTCAGCTGCCAGTAAAGTGTAATGCTGCAGCACAGCCCTCAGAAGCCGAGGTGAGGAGCACGGGGCACAAAGCAAACTCTTACCCAGGATTTAACTGGGATTTGAGGGGTATGTGGTATCTGTGCCTCATGCAGTGCTGCTGTGTGGTGTGCCTGGTCATGAGCCCCTGACAAAGGATGTCTGTTTGGATCAGCTTTGATAGGAGGTTTTGTTGCTTGTTGAGGTCCTTTCCTAGCAGTACAGCAGAGCTGCCATGCCACGCTGGCAACCAGCACTTAATCTCACTCTTAATACCTGCTTCTTGCAATAGGTGTGTTATTAAAAGAGTGCTGTACCCAAGTTGTTTTAGCGAGTTGGTAACTCGTGCTCTGCCCATTTGTGATGCAGGCTCATTCAGCAAAAGTGAACAAGTATTATTGCAATAACATGTTCTGATTGTGTGTGTGTGGGTCTGTTGAAAATGCATCACTTCCATGTGACTTGATTAGGAACTTAAAATGATAGTTTGGCTCAAGAACCCACATAAACTGGAGCACCAACACTTAATTGGCTTTTTCTGCTTTTGCTGGGAGGTGCCAATTAAACTGATTCTACTTGGCTGAAGTTGTTTTAGAGGGCAGCAAGGTCAAAACCAAAAAGCTGTGAACTCAGAGGGAGAAGGGGCCATTAAGGAAGATCAGCTGTGCCCCTGCATTAGGAGCAAAGTTCCTAATTTGTGAAGCAGACTCAGTCAGCAACAGAAGTGCAGGCTTGCGAAGCAAATATCCCTAGAGGAGTTGCTGCACTCGCTTAGGAGAAAGAGATGAGGACCGTGCGTGTGCATCCCCCCTCCCTGACGGCTGAAAAGGTTTGAAAATTCGCTCCAAACTGCTGGTCTGCATGCTCTGTTAGTATTTGTGTGGCTCAATCTTTTCTAATTCAGCAGCAGCAGCTGGGGTTTGTCCTGCAATGTTTGTGTCTTGCAGGTGATGCCTAGTCACCAATATTCCTGAAAGTAATGCTAACAGCAGAAATAGAAGAAAAGCCTGTATTATAACAAAGAAGCTATTTCCTGCAGAAACATTTGACTACAGGCTGAAGGATCTGGCCATAAACGTGGGCCGGGAAGGGCTCATCGTGTCCCTTGCTGGCATTCACTAATCCTGGCCCCTCTTTCTCTGTTGATGGAAGGTGATCATCGCTTATAGGCAACAGACACAGGAAGTGTGGATGGGAAACATGATGCAATCACACAGATATAGACTGTGATGGTTTGCATTGAAAGTGTAAGTGCCTCATATTCAGATAGAGCTATCAACGCAGCAGGAAAACAGGCCTCTAAGTTACTGTGCCTCGATGATGATGCAGGAACAGGCTATAGGATCATCAGGCAGTGTGTCTTCACAGTTCTTCATACTGTGTTTAGGAGAAAAAATAATAGGCAATTTCTGAGTTGCTGTGATTTTCAATTGTCTGAAGTGATGCAAGGAACCAGTACTTCTTCATAAGGTTTTGTGGTTTCATTGCACGTGTTTCATTTGAAGAAAAGAGTATTTGCACAGACACTAAAATAGAGTGGAGAAGAGCTGTACAGAATTTATGCTGCCCCTGGGGTTAAGAGTGTCTGTATCTGAGGGTTTATGTCCACCTTTTTTTTTTTTTCCAGAAATGTTTGTGGGGCGAATTTTTAGTACTTTATCATGTGCAGGATTTGTAAATGTATGGGAGCCGGGTTAGGGCTGTTGTGCTGTTAAGGTAGTTGTAAGCCCGGTGCTGCCAGAGAGCACGTGTACCTACACAGCAGATTTAATTCCAAGATGTGTTGGCTGAACATGCTGCACTTGTGCTGCCTAATTCTGATACAGCCCCAAAATTTGAGTTACTATGCAGAAACTGGGAGTTTGCACACTTGAATTGGAGCTTTTGAAAATAGGAGATTAGCTCCTGTGATCACAGAACCAGTTAGCTTTTATTTTCTTTCTCTAGCTTAACATGTCAGTGATATCTTTAAACATAAATAACTTTGAAAACCACAAGCACTTCTAGATACTCCCAGTCTAAAACTTGGGCATTATCAGATGAAAAAAAGGTTTCAGCTTTGTGTAAAGAAACTTAATTGGTGACTGTGACCAGGAACTCCAATTGGATGTTTAGGGTGCTTAGCCAGCCAGAATGAGCATTGGAAAATATGGTACAGAAATATAACAGCAGTTTGCATTAGTGGTAAACAACCATCATGATGTTCTTGCTTGTTATATTATGGCTTAAATGTTCTGTGATGCAGAACTGTTAGTTCTGCATGCATATAGCTATTACTTCAAAGTGAACGAGCTATTGAGAAGAATGACTTACTTTCTAAAGAATAACTTTGGAGTCCCACAGCAGAAGGCTGGGCTCAGCGCTCTGAGTTTGGCATTCGGACTTTGCCCTGCCCTTCCCTACAAATGTGCATGCATCTCCTCTGCTCCTGCGCCCTGTTTTTTTTTTGAGGGGGGTTTGTTTGTTTGTTGGTTTCGTTTAATATTTAGGTCAAAACTAGATAGTCACAAAAATAGGAAGTTAAAATGAAAGAGCATTCATTCCCAGTCTTGTGTTAGTATTGGAGCATGAATTATAAAACAGAGCAGGTCAAAACCAGTTGAATCACTTTGACTTCTTGCCAGTCAGGCATTAACAGAATGTACATACGCTTCTGTTAATGTTCTTCAGCTTTCCTCTGTTGCATAAGAAAGTTGTAGTTACATCTCTGTGGTTTTGCCACTTTCGAATAGCACTGTGAATCTGGCACCAGAGACTGTATTCCCATATAGTAGAACGGATACTTGAACAAAAGTACAGCTTTAAGATCATCATTGTTTTGACCTTTCTTCTCCTTTTCTGCTCAATTCATACTGTAATCAATCAATAGCTGCTGTGGGAACTCTGGGTCAATATAATTTAAACTGGTTAGTATGTCAGAATGATGCCACTTCACATACTGTAACACTGAAACTTGGCTGTATAAATAAAAAAAAGTGTGGTAGAAACGAGTTGGAGAAAAGACATGTATTTTTCTTTGAAAGATCTAATAGGCTAATTATTTTAACAACATGATATCACTTTTACAATATTTCTGAGATGACAAGTCTAGATTTATGCTGATATAAATGATTCCATAAAAAACTCACAAACAGACAAAAAACCCCCCCAACCAAACAACAAACCCAAAACCTGGGAGAATTGTTTCCCTAATCTCAAGCAGATGATAAGGGAAACCAAGGAAGATGGTATGAGTGTGTGAGAAAACTGGCTTTGTCTCTTCCTCACCAGATTAGTCTGAAGTGCTGCTGGTTCATTAAACCTAAGCATAACCCAGTTGCATCCCAGATTTTGGACTTAGAATGTAGCATGCATTTATGTTAAAAACCAAAACCAACAAAAAAAACCCAAACCAAAAAACCCCAACAACCAACCAAACAAACAAACCCCCAAAAACCTCTGTGCTTGACTGAGGTTTTGGCTTGCCCTGTAAGAAAAATGTGTGTTATCTTAGTGATGGAGCCCTGGGTCACCTGTAGGTGTTGCGAGGCGTTCAGGCTGCTGCCACTGATTTGGGTAGAGCCTCCAGTTCATGGTGCTTTTCCAAAGCATTTACTTTTTTTTGTAAACAAAGAAAATCTTAGCTTGCAGACTTAATGGAAAACATGAACCATCTGTGAATGTTACTTGCAGCTCATTTGCTTCATTGGCAAATATTAAACGGTGTTGTAAAGATCCACTGAAATTATGGAAATGGGGTTTAACATTAAAATCAAAGTGCAATTAGAACATTTCACTGCATAATTGTTTGGCAGACTAAGATAGTCAGCAGAAGATTCCCAGCTTTCTGATTTATTGGTCACAGGTTGTTTCTCTAGAACTACAGAAGCTGGGATACGTTTTTGTATTTATATTTTTTAAATGATCTATGCAATTATGAAAAGCCAGTGCACACACATCTTGGGTTTTATTTTGTATGACTGGTTTTTACATTTCCAACCTGTTATCTCCATTTTCTCTAACCCAGTGTAAGTTGAAACTTGCATGATTAAGGGGTGGGAGGTAAAGACAACAGTATTGTCATGTGCATGTCCTGGTCTGGAACTTACAGCATATTTAGTTTTAATTATTATTCAGACATAAGAAAAAACCAGTTAATTGCCAGCGTGGCCCAGAGTGTGTTGTAAGTAAACACCATGTTGCAACAGACATATAATTAATCACAAAACATACCAGTTCATAATGTCTTTAGAAGTGAAGAGGTTTAAAAACAAGACAAACAACTTAGTGTTGAAATTCCTAAAAAATAAATATTTTATATATATGTAAAATAGAGATACAGTGTTATGATTGTATTTATTTGCCAAAAGCACACTACAAATGGTCTCTGCTTTGCTGTTTTATATGCAACAATGAGAAATTATGATGGGTAAGAGCTGGCCAGTGATGCATAGGCTCCTTGTGCTTTTCATTTATGTACAGGGTGCTCGGAGTATGAATATATTTACTGTCTCGTGCAGCTGAACACTAGGAGCTCAGCCCTGGAAATGAAATAACAAGTAGCTGAAATTACTGCACCGTTGTTTTTAGTGTAAAAGCTTTTCAGAGACTGTCTTTTTCGTTCAGTGTTTGTACAATCGGGTCCTATTTGTAACCAGGTTCCCAGGTGCTATTGTAATGCAAATAATTATATTTTTTAAATTCATGCTGTGAGCTCCAGTCTAGCTTCAGGAGTAAATATTTAAATACCTCTAATATTGAACACTTGCTGAATGCCTTAGTATTCCTGTTATAATTGTCTAGTTTGTTTATTTGTAGAGTAATGTTAGTCTTGGGGGGAAAAAAAGGTGTGTGTTACTGAGATCAATGGGAGGTTGGAGTCCTTGGTACTTTTCTGGGTAGGGTGACCAAGGAGACGTGCAGCAGGCGATTTCGGCTCTAAGGTGAAATTATATTAGAATATTGTTCCTTATGAGGTCAGAGCTTTACTTCCAACCAGTATTGAGGTGAATTAGTTCTCAGGGAGCACTGTTGCTCTGTGGGAGATGTACGATGCTGCTCTATTTGAGTTGTACAGGATCTGGGCATTGCAAATCACTGAAGGTGTAGCGGAGCAACTCTTGTAGCTTCTAGCATTACAGGTGGTGCGGACACAAAGCGTGTTCCCACAAGGATGATGCTAAAAACTAGCCATTTCCATGATGATTGCTTCAAAAGCCAGATGTTTCCTGTTGCTCCTGCAGCAGGTGGGGTGCTCCAGCTGCACAGCAAAACTGGTGCTGGGAGCCTCTGGCTCTTGTTCTAGCTTAGCCACTGCTAACCAGGGAAAGAATATCTGTGTTTTAGTAAATCCTTCAAAAATAAAGAGGCTTTGAGCTCCAAAAGGATCTTTGGTTGCTTCTGCTTGTTCCTTGTAATCTAAGCGTGATGGAATTTGGTCTAGTTTGGTCATGAAAAGCAGTTTTCATCTCATGGGAGTTTTGGATATGTTGGGGCTGTTACCAGCACATTGTTCTTCAGTTGTTGAAACACTACACAAACAAAATGAAACTGGACACTGGGTGGCTGCAATGGCTGCCTTAACCAGGTTGTTCTCTATTCCATATAATGTAGATGTCTTACTACTTTATTTGGATAAGAAAGTTGGGTTCATTTAGCCATTTATCCTTAGGCTGCTGTTGGGTTTGTCTAGCTCCCTTTGACACGCTGGCAGCCAATGTGAAAGCATTGCGGTTGTTGGCACTGTATGTTAAGTAATGAACAGATTTTGAGGTTTGTAAATGTACCAAGGAAATAATTGTCTTTGCACTGTCTAGCCTCCAGGTTTATATCAGTTGTGGAAATGCTGGTTTTCACGTGGTTTGTTAACCATAACACCTTTAACAATGATGCTTTGGGACAGGGAGGATGTTGTCAGGACTAAGTGGTTTTGACCAGGTTTTCAGCTACTCTCTGCTAGCAATTGTAAAAGCAAGCCCTTCACCTGACCCTTAATAACCACTGTGGCAATTGTGGATTTGGCTCTGCTGAAGGCAGCATCTGCAGATGGTTTTGTTGGGTGCAGTCTTCAGGAGAGGTGAGCCAGGTGGTGGTGATAAGGCAGAGGTCTGAAAGCATATCATGTGCTCGGGATCTGGGGGCATAAGAATGGGAGCCAGGTGGTACCTGAAGGCCAGGAAGTAAATTAGGACAAGTTTTGGCTGACAGCTGAAGCTGGGGGCTCTTTTAATCTTTGATTTACACCCTGATGCTGGTGGGCAGCTTACATAGTGTCTTCGATGACTTCTGTGACCTGAGCTCATTCTGGCTTTGGATAACTTTGTGTGGATCTACCAAAACAGATGGGCTGTCAAGGAGTTCTGCAGTAGACCTACCTCTCTGGTTTTGAATCAGGGTCTCTACCACCCCAAAGTGAGTTACTTGGGAGCAAAGGCAAAAGGATTGTGTTATGTTTTCTGGGCCATTTCTCTGAATTAATGTGCTATAGGGTTTAGTTTGTAGAGGCTGACAGTCTGCTTTTCTTGCCACCTCTAAATACATGGATCAAAGAAAACCTTTGTCTAAAGGTAGACAGAGCTAAAAAAAAAATTCTCAGCAAGCATCATGCAAATGAATTTGCCTTCTCAATACAATTTCCCTGCAAACACCAACACAGTGTAGGTCTTTGTAATGTGATAAATCAGCTGAAGCAGCAGGAATCTAACTGAAGGAATAGCAACTTTTTTGAGCACCTCTGGAGGTTAATTGATGAAAGGATTTCAAGTTGATAAACACAACAGGAGGATTTGGATGTTTTCTCTCAGACAACAACCTGTATAGTCTGTGCTGCAAGATATTTATTTAACAAGATCTGTAAGTACGAACATATAACATGATCATTACTTCTCAAAAAGAAAAAAAAAACCACACCAAAAAACTTTCTCTGTTTCAGTTTGAAGTATCCCACTATTGCTGTGCCATCCCAGATAAGTTCAGATCTCTTCAGGGGTTTAGTACTTAGATGCAGGTACACGCTAATGCACAGAGTAGATGGAGCAGGAAGATGACCTCCGAGCTGTGAATCCCCACGGATGGGAAACAAACAAAAAAGAATGGACCAAGGTAACTTTGCAATGTGAAGCTGGCACATGGTGATGATAAACAGTCAACACTGGCACAACGCTGTTGTTTAGTTTTCAACTGAGTTAGTCTTGCTGCTACCACTGGGAAAACTAATAACATAACAAATGAAACTATTGTTCAGTTTCATTAAAAAGAAATCTGATAAGATGGGGAAAATTGAATTAGCCAATCTCAATAGAGTTACCGCTTGTTGGAGCAAAAGCAATATCATCTCTAATAGAATATGTTGCAGATAGTTTTGGCTGGTCCACGCAGCCATGGAGTATGAATTTTGTGTGCAGATGCTGGCACGGCCACGTGGCACGCTAATGTTAGCATTAGTGGGTCAGCGCTCTCCATCTCCTGCAGCACCTCCATAGCCAAGGCTGGCAGTGATACTTGTTACATCAATGTGATGAATTGATTTCTCTTGGCACAACAACACAGGGCTTCCTTCCAGTGAGGCTGACGTGCCGCTACCGAGCGTCTGTCAGGTAAGAGTCCCCTGCAATCTCCCGTACGCTAGCCATCGCTGTGGCTAGTTTGCCAGTGTCGGTAAATACTTAACTTTTAAAAATTCAGTTCTGGAATTATAAAGCCAAAAAAGATTTTCATGCCCAGACCTCTTCATGCTATAGGCCAATGTTGGTTTTATTGTGACTTTGAGTCTCCTGCCAAAGCCTCAGCAGAACACTGCTGTCCATAACTACGTGCTTTCTGTGATGGTCCTAGCCTGAGCTTGCAACGTTTAAACACTTGTCTCTCTTAACGGTGACTCAGAATTATTATACCTACACTAATCAGTACTTGCTCATCTTATGCTGGAAAACTAAGTAGTTATGGCCTACAATTAACATGGTAGCGATGTTAATGGGACCTGTTAGGATTCCTGAGCTACCTGTGATGCAGCCCAATTCGCTGGTTTGTAACTTGTCGTTGCAAGATGTCTGCAAGTACAAACAGACCAAACTCAGATGCCGTATTTTGTATTTGTATAACTCACAAGATACAAGAGATTGCAGAAATTTCATTTGCACCTTTAATGTGCGAGTGCTTCTATCTAACCTGTGGGGTATGGAGCATTTCGGTTGCTCAAGTATATGAAGTCAGTGTTTGTTGATAAAAGTTGAGGTGAAAAGGGACAAAGTGTGGCTGTCTTTTTTTTTTTTCTTCCCCAGAGTTTAGTAGGACAGTGAGTGCTGGATTACAAAAAGGGGGTAGAAAGAAAGAAAAAGCTGAAATGTACAGGAATGATAGAAGCTGTTAGGCTTTGAAGTGGCACGGGGTGGGGGGGGAGGCAGGCAGGAGGGACTGAGTTGTAATCGAGTGATAGTATACTTCAGGTAGGATCAATATATTTTATATATAATATAAACACCTTCATATGATGTTTGGCAACAAAAGGGGTATTTAAGGAGGTTAATCTGAATTAAGATTTGTAGGGGATTACCTAGCTAGCATTAAACCCCTTTGAAGTCTCAGTATTAGAATGTCCCTAATTCATTTTAGATTCCTTATTTCTTATATAAATTAAGGTCATTTAATTCTGAATTAGAGACTTACCAGTACTTATTTTTACACCTTTATTCTGCTAGAATTAATTTTCCAGAGCTGCTTTTTTTTTTTTGGTTTCTGACTGGCTTCTACTAATCAAAACAGTGTTGCTATAGAGAGGACTTCTTTTTCCTTAGCATGGTTGTCTGGGGGGTTTAAAACCCTGCAGTGGCTGTTTGGTAATGCCCTATTATGTGTTGCATCTTCTAAAATATCTCTTATGTTGTCTCATTCTTGCAGAAGTGGTGCATTCTAACTGTTCAGGTTTAAATAATATGTTACCAGATTTAAAAGCCTACATCCTTAGTTGATCAGAGTGAACTACTTCATTTTCAGTACATGAGGAAATAAAACATTTTGTAATAGAAACTTAAATCTCCTGCCTGTGGAATGAAATGACCTTGCATGGTACAAGATTTACATTTAAGCCAATGGGCACTAAACCCTGCTATATAGAGTTTTGTATTTCCAACTGGCTGTAACTCCATTTTGTAAAATCAAAATGGAAATTGTATTCTGAACACTTTTATTTTAGCTGATTTAAATATAGTCATATAAATAAAACTATTATGTGACAAAGACTGAGAGAAAAAGATGATTTGAAGAGTATTATGTTGGAGGGAGTGAGGATGTGTGGCAATCGTCAGAGAGAAAAGATTCTTGAGCCACCGCTGGGATGTTCTTGAAATGGGAAACAGTAACAGGGAGGAGAGGTGAGTGGAAGCTTGATGGGAGTCTGAAAACCCCGATTAGAAAACAGCTGGAAGCAGGTTCCAAGTGGGCTGCTCTCATGGCAAGTTCTGGAGCTTAGAGCAGCTGTAGGAGTCTGTTATAGCATCATGCATGCAAAGACTTTAAAAAAAAAAAGTCTTATTACATAATCATCTTTCGCAATATTATTAACTGTTCTTTCATGCTAAAGGGCAGGCTGAGTCTGTTCTGCATATTTCCTGCCTCGTTTGGACTGTCAAGGTGCGGATGACATTTAAATGTGATTTGAAACTTGGTACATAACTACCATGAGGTTACTGGTGGTGAAGAGGAGGAAAAGGTGGTGTGGTGTAGACTTAAATTGTGTACTCTGGAAAATGGCTGTTTGCAATACAAAGAAAGTTCAATAAAATGCTGCTGTGTCAAAACAGAACACCAAGAGGTTTTGCTAGAGGAGAGAGAAAATCTGGTTTCTCCTGGGACTATGTCCTGCCAGCTCCCCTTGTTACCCTCCACTGCGAGTTACTGGCTTGAATTTTCATTGCCATTTGTTGAGGGGAAGAGAAGGATGGGTAATGGGAAACAGGACGTTAATTTGGGTCTGTCTTTCCCTGCCAGCCGTGAGCAATGTAGAAATGTCACATACTCAGAAGATAAATTGATCTTTCCATCAAACTGAGACATCAACATTTTTTAAAACCTATTGGAGGAGTCGGGGCAGGTGTGGACAGACAGGGTTTGTGGATGTCGTGACTTCTGAGGCATCATCCTATTTCTGGTTTTAGCGTGGATTCCAATATGCAATTTTATTATAGTGTTATAGCTTTTGTAATTTTGAAGAAACTGTTTTGATAGGACAGAAAATAAAGCAAGCTGATGTTCAAAGTAACGCTAGAATCTATGGATATTAGTCGGGTGACTGTGTTAAATTATAGCCAACTGACATGGGGGAGTGGAAGCAGAAGGAAGCGTTGTGGGCCCCTGTTGACTGACCTAAGCAACTCGCTTAATCCTGGCCTGTCAGCATCCAAGGCAAAACTAACATTTGATTCACAAAAACCTTCTTTCAGAATTAATTAACTTGAACAGGAATTGGGACATCCACACGTGGGGCTATTCAGAAATGGGTACCACAGTGTAACTTTTTGCTATCCTGTAATTCAGGTTAAAATTCAAGAAAAGGCAAGTCCTATTAAGTAGGGTTTAACAGCCTATCAATGTTTAGAACTTAAAAATCTGTGAAATATATGTTCCTAGTGACTAATACTACCTACCTGTGGCAAAGTATTTGTTGTTGGAGTCTCCATCATAAGAATGGGTGTAGAAACCTATCCCAAATAATCTCTGAATAATCTCATTAGTGATGTTTTCATTAGTGTGCCTTTATCTCTCTATTTCTCCATATGGCTACTGGAACAATGTTGAAGTTTTCTTCCAAGAGAACTTCTCTGAGTTAATGCAAGCATTTTGATATATTCATAACTTAAATCAAGCTTGAAAGTGTTCATATTTCATATCAGCAGATTAACTTCTCAATAGTACCATGGAACTACAATATATACTATTTTTTACTATTCTTCAATAAAAAGTAAAATGTAAGGATGAAATTTAAAATTCTAAATGCAGTTTAGGGTATACTCCCTAAATTCATGCATCTTTATTTCTGCAGAATTTACTTCTCTTATTAAACTAATGCTGGAGTCTTATCGTTTAAAGAGTTGTGACATGGGTGGTCATAACCAGGGAGGAGAGGAATGATGTGTGGCCATCCAATAGTAACCATCTATGAAAAACAGTGAAACATCTACAGTGGGAAAGGGGAGAAAAAGGCTATTAAAAAGTGGTCTTGGTTCAAAGGCAAAACATAGGCAATTTAAGCGATCACTGGAAGTGGGGGTCTGCTTTAAAACACCCTCCAGATAACCATATCTCAGGCATGTGAGGTACAAACTAAAGCGAGTAACGTAGTGATTTTCCTGTAAGGCTTCATGAATACCACAGTTTTTCACGTGCTTATGATACTGAAATGTTTTAAGTGGAAACAATATAACCTTTATAGGTATACTTTTCTCTTATAAAAATTCTTATTGTGGCTGCTTTATTAATTAACTGGGCCTGTGGCATCTTTGGGAAACACTCCCTAACGTTATAGCCTGTCTAACTGCAGATGGAGGAGCCCTTTACAAAAGGAAGAGCGAGTTATTGTTAATATGTGACGATGCTGAAGCTAAACTTTGTCTCAGCTGAGAGCAGGAAGAAATCCAGTTTTTGTTGCACCTTTCTTTCCTATATCTAGTTTGCTTTTTCAGCAATATGACTTTAGAAGCTTTTAGAAATAATGGCCGCATTCATATCAAATTGTGAATTCAAAGGTTGATAGAAACTGCTCTCTCAGCTTACTTCTGAATCTCAGGAAAACCCAACTGCTGTTAGATAATGCTTTGTATGCTGTGAGATATATCATCCTTTTGATGGGGAACAAACAATAGATCCCAGTAGCGCATGACTGCTAAAGCATTACTGAGCTAGCAGAATTCATACTCTAATATCCTGGGCTTGACTTCAGCATTTTCATTTGTTGAAACCTGTAGCTCAGGTAACCATTTCTGCTGCATGATTCATGCTGTGGCTGTACGCTTACATTGGATTTCCTGTTGGAAACTATACGTTTTTAAGAAACAGACTTTCCCATAGTTGGTAGTTACTAAAACAAAAAATGAGCATGTGCACTTATTTGAGGCACTAAGTGTTTTCTTACGGTGCGCTGTGCCTGTACAAGTTCCCATCAAGAGGATAATGATTTTTGTCACTTCTTTTGGCTGGGAAACATAACTCATTAGTTGAAACTTAAGCTGTGTTTAAGCAGAGCTCATTTTCCTCGAAAGAGGATGGTGCTTTTTCTGCCTTGGTGCTTTCGCCAGCCACTCTGGGTGGGTGCTGAGTTTTCTGTCTCGGGGGCAGCAGCCCCTTAAGAAGGCATTTTGGGCCGGTATATGCTTGCTCAGTTACCAGGCCGCCTTGTGTAGCCACCCCCCTTGTTCTGAGCAGCAAGAAAGCATGATTTGCCTGGACTCTGACGACATCAGCAGGACCCGGTCCTGTTTCTGCTTGTCACCGTGGAAGCTCTGGCAAAACAAAGCACCTGGGAAGCCTTTCCTGAAGCTCCTTGGGACTGGGAACTCAAAAGTAGCTTTTTTTTAATACTCTGAGGTATGTACCTATAGGTAAAAGAGTAAGCTTCTGGAATAAAGGTTAAAGCACCTAAAGTCCTGCCCAGATAGTTATATTTTATTATTGTTTTTAATGCTCAGGAGTTGTCAGCCCAGCCAACTTCCCTTCCTGGGTAAGGCAGGACTGCTCCTCTCCATTCCTCAACTACTTCAGGGCACTAGCTGACAACTGTTCCCTTCTCTCGTTATTTGGACTTGAGGTTGAAGGAAACTACTTCCTTTACCGTTTATGTAAGTTGCTTTCCTTCCTTTCCCCTGCCCCTCCTTTCTTTACCCCACACTTTTTAATTTCTGGCAGAAATGTATTCTGTCTGGCTCTTGGGATCCATCCATATGTTTCTCAAATTAATGGTTCTGCTAAGATTTCTTTGCAGACTTCCACTGTTTCAGAGTACACACATGCCTCCTCTGCTTTAACTCTGCTATTTATCACACAGGCAGTCTGAGGACCGAGAGTGTTCAGAAAAAATTATTAAATAGAAGTTCCACAATGCTGTGTACCAAAAGTGTCTGTGTGGCTAAAACCTTTTCACGTATAATGCATACATGTTAACAAGACGAGAGGACATAGTTGCTTTAAAATTAAATATTGGCTGGTAGCAGAGTAAAAAAAAAATTCCCTTGGTCATTACTTAGAAAATGCAGCAACTGAGAATGTGTTGTGTGAAATAAATAACACAAAGGCATCTTGATAACGCATGTCTGATGTTATGGTAGGGTATTGTGCTAGAAAGTTTTTGAAGCCAAAAGAAACAGGGCGCACAAATTTTCACAGCTATGTTTTCTTCTTCAGGTAAGTGTAATGCAAATGAGAGAGAAATTGGTGACACCAGACTAATAGCACTGTTTAGCCCTTAATGCGCTGTACTTAATAATGACTCTGTACTTAAGATTTTCAGAAGGGTAAAAACACCTCGCTCCACAGGAGACTTCATGGCTTTTTGTTTCCTGTTTTGCAAAAATGAATATTCAGACGAAGACAAATCAGGGAGTATAATGAAACAAGATAAACTTCTAATGTAAATTACTTCCAGTGAAAGATCACTCCATTTCACAAAATAGCAGCTGCAGACAGTGGTTTCTTGAAAAAGTAATAGCGGTATAATTTAGAGACTCTGAAATTACAGCAGGTTGATGCATCTGTATAATCCAAACATAGGCAAATTCAGAGCAAATGCCTTCTGTAACATGAGACTTATATCTAGAGCTAATTCTTGTCCCATAAATGATCTTCCAGTCATCCTAGGTGGAAATTAAGGCCACGACTGGGACTGATCCTCACTTTCAGTGAGACTGCCAAGATGTCCAGTTCCCATTAATTCCATGTTATGGGGAAAAGCCAAGAGATGACTTTATTATTACAATCCCAAGTCAGGCATTGTAGTAGTAGTAGTAATAATACTACTACTAATAACAAATTAAAAGTGGAGAATAGAAATGTAGCCCAGTTTGGCTCTACTTGGTAATGTAGATTCAAGTAAAATGAACTTGTAAGGTATATCAGCTCCTGTTGAATGAATGACTAGGGCTCAAACATATATTCTGCATCTGCTGTCATAAAATGGCAGCGCTCTTGGTTGCCTTTCTGTTTGTGATTTGTCCACACTGATGACAAACTTTTTTTAGCTGAGTGCACTGCTTATGGTGCAGGTTCCTGTCAGTGTGAATTTGATTCATTTTGCCTTATTGCACCAAAGATTAAATCATGTCATTTCTATCTGTGGCTACATGTGGTTGATTTGTGGTATATGTCTAACTGGTGAATACATAACATAAGATTGATGACGATAGCATTTCTGAGAGTGTAATGATAACTTCTTATGGCTTTCAGGTCTATCATTGTGCTGGTGTCATGCTGTTCCGAAATGAAAGGCAGTTTGGGAACTCAAGTTATATGTGTCATACCACCTTGGAGGAAAAGGTGGGGAGAATAGCAATATTCAAAAGAACTGCAGGGAGGGGAGGATCACATTCATTGTATTTGTATGTAACATAGAAACCCTCAAATTATTCAGATGTTTCACAACACCCTATAGAAAAGAACATATTCAAGATAGTACAGTGAATAGAGCTCGATAATAGCTGAAAATGAGTAAACTGCAATCTGCATTGGAGTGTTAATGCAACATTAGATACAAGAGGGTTTTTTAGTATTTGAATTTTGAAAGGTCAATTTTCATGTTGAGTTTGATGAGACTGTGTGAAGCGTGTTGGATTGCCTGTGACTATCTTCTGAGATACACAGTGGCTCCACTTTTTAAAAGCGGTTAGTGATTTAGGTGCCCATTTAAAGGCATCAGAACTAATAGGATTCTTCAAAACCTGTTAGCTATATGGCCTGTGTGTGGTTTTTTATTTTGACAAAATAGCCCACTGATACTCTTAAAGCTGCTTAAAGCCTGTGTCAGCCAGCATTCAGAACCTAAGCAGACAAAAGAAATACAGAGTAGATTAAATGAAAATTCAAAGATACCATAGAAATTCAGTAGCAGATCTGGGAAAGTCTTTCTAATACTTTGGGTCCCTTGATTCATCTTCTTCAGAAGCAATGAAATACCTGGCATACTTGACTTCTTGGCTATGCTATTCATTTTTTTGTATGTACTTCTGAATAATCTGACCAAAAGAGAAAAAAGTGTTATGTCAAATGTGGAATTTGCCTCTGGTCTGAGTCATGGAAAAACAGATAGTGTTTGCTCCTGAGGGAGCAAGTCATTTGATGTCCATCTCAGACCAAATGGGCTAAAGATGGATGCTCTCTATAAGAAGAAATCCTAAAAGCTTTTTTTCTAGAACTGATCAGTCTCAGAAAGGTCCATAAAATGTGTCCCAGTGGAAATGAGCATTAAATATCCAGAGATCTTAGTACAGTAAGTGAAAGTTTAATGACCACCAGATGCTTTCAAAGTTATATTACCTACTTTACATCTTCATAATTTTTTTCTTTGCTTTTTCACCCATACACTGTCTCTTTTTGGAGGACATGCAGGTTTTACCTTGTGGCTACAGCATCTTTTATCAAAGCCTCTAGGCTTACCTTTGGTTTTCCTTTCATTCCAAAGTGGAGGAGCAGTGAACTATCCCCCCTGCTTAAATAGTGATAGGTAAACCCATGGAAGTTCCTCTCCAAAGGCTGGACTCAATGTAGACGCTGGGGTTGACTAACTATGGTTGTAACTATATACTTTTCAATCAGTTGGAATAGGCGGAGAGCACAACAGAGCCACAAAATGCAACAAGAAATAACTTGTTGCTTTTCTACCAGCATCGTGCAATAGGAAGAACACTTTAAAGAGCATTGGCTGTGCTGACAGCATTGGAATAGTGACTAAGGAATCCAAGTCTTGCCTTGAAGTTTTGTGCTCAGAGAGGTCTTTCCATACATCCCCCGTAAGCAGCCAGTACTGCGTTGGCAGAATACTCAACTACTGAATCTGTTTCTGACCAGCTCCTGGCTCCAAATAACATCAAAACATGTAGGCTAACAAGATGTTGATCGGCAAAGATCAATCAAATGCAAGGATCGGTTTTTACTCTGTGTTAACTGGGCCTCCCTAGTTGTGGAACAGTGTTTGTGAGTACTACTTAAAAAGCTGGGTAAGTTAATTAAGCTGTTCAAATAATGTGTACAATACTTCAAATTAAAAGCAGATTTGATTTGTCTCTAACCGCTGTATGAATGCGTTAGGGAACTGGATTGTCATATCCCTTGAAGGTACAGTAGTCGGAAAACCACACTGACCATTAATTGAGTGCTAATGGCAGAAACTACTATCCGGAATTAATTGCTGGTTGGTATACAAATATATATATTTTATCTTGCACCTCAGGCAAGAGTGTGTAATGTCTGCATACCTGCCTTTCCTACAGGTCCCTTTGCTAGAATCCTGTAATTGCACCCTTGGGGACCAGCATTTTGTCGTGCTCTCCAGAATCACTTCATCGTACACTTCTGTAACTTCAGTTGCTCTTTTCTAATTACTGAGACCACTAAAAGCAGAGTTGGGGGGAAACTCTCAGCTTCAACTGCAGAGCTTGTCTACTTCAAACTCAGTATTACTTCATAGTAAATTCCTTTTTTTTTTTTTCCCCCAAAAGAGAGAGGAGGGGAATCATGGTCTAACTTTCCTCTAGTAAATGCAGCACTTTTTTGTCCTATTCTTACTGTGAAAGTTGCTAGGAAATTGAGTTCAGAGTACTGAGGACACAGTTCAGAAGTTTTGAACCCTAACGTACCTGCTTTACTGAAGAAGAATAATGAAGCAGAATAGCCACAACTGCTGGAATAGTTTCACTCTATTGAATTGCATCAGCTTTAGACAACTAGATTTGAACTGTGACATGTGAAACAGAACGTTGTAAATAGCACGGCTGTGTGCACAGCACAGTGCCTCTCTTCATCCTGCCTTGCCCTGTAAGTCTGGCTAGCTTAGAATTCAACACAAGCTTCTTTCTCACCAATAGCAGTGAATTTCAATAATTTTGAAATGTCTAGACATCTGAACTTCAACTCCAAGCTATCTGAGTCTGATGCATATCTTTTTTGAATTACTATTATCTACATCTAATGTGATCTATTCAGTTTGCATAGCAGTTTGTTTCCAATTAGAATTTTAAATTGTAAAAAGGTACTGGAGAATTTGAAGTGTATTTAGTAGGGATAGGAGAACTAGTTCAGGCAAAATAAGGGAGTTTATGGCATTGTAGTGTTTTAGTTTTTTGGATTTTTTTTGCTTTTTTTGTTCTCACACTCCTCTAATTTTGGACAGAACAGATGGACTGAAATTCTCTCTTCCCTAGTTTCCCTTCTGGGAGAAGACACATTCACAGGGACAGATTCACTGGTATAACTGAAGCAGGGAACTGGCCTGCTGCGTTTCTGACCAACTGAAATCTGGAATAGTAGAAGAAAGTCAGCAATTGAAGCAATTAAGCAATTGAAAAAATAGATCCTATTTACAAAAAAAAAAAAAAAATAGCCAAGATAGGTATAAGGATCAAGTCATTAATCACAAGGAAACTAAACAGATGTATTGATTGATGTTAGATAGAACAGAGCGGAGCTCCCCTCTGAAGTGGCTTGGAAATACTATGCTGGTGATGTGCCTGTATCCCGGATCAGTTGGAAATGATGTGGAAGGTCTGGGTTTGCCTGAGCTCTGACTCTGAGTGCAGGGCCATCCTTGCTGATCCAGGGACCTTGTTGCACAGGTTCTGCACTGCTTCTGCAAATTCAGGTTTAGGCAAGCATGGTAACTACTGCATACAGGGACAGATTAACTTCAGTGTGCAAGTGAAGTAAGGACTGCACTGTAGATGCTCAGCTCTAGTTAAAAATGAAATGAAACAAAATTAGTTCATACATGAAGATGAACAGAATCCTGGTAGGTTAATTTGTAGAGTTGATGTCTCTGGAGAAGATGCCAACGAAGCTGCAATATTACACAAGCTAGGGTGGCAGATGGCAAGTAGCCCTGGTGGGGTACATCCAGCCCCAGAAGAGATCTCTGACTCAGTGGCTTTGGCCACCGCTTTTTGAGCAGGCAAAGGAAAAGGAGACCCACAACACTGAAAGGCAAACTTCTTCCAACTACTGGATCTAAATGGTAGTAAGTACCCATTTATGGCAGAGAAGGGAATAATTATTATACATTAACTCTACTATGTAAGAAAATGATTTAATAAACCTTTTAATGTCTATACTTCAATGTTAGCCAGCTGGCTTGGTAACTACGGGAAAGACAGGCTACGCTTTTCCTTTAACAACTGGTTTTCAATCAAACAAGCTAAATATTTGCAAGATCAATATGAGATGAACAGAAAATATTTGATTACCTCAGGACCTGTCAGTGTCTGATTTTATTTTTTTTCCTCTAAGCTGACATAAATAACGTCTGGGGCAGCAAATAGACATACTTCTGCTTTTTATTTTTTACCATTATTCATGGACTGAAACTTAGCTTGAAATTGAAACAATAAGAGGAGTTAGAGTTCTGGAAAAGCACCGCTTCAATTTGCAGTATAGAAACAACGGAAACGGGCAATTGGAATGAAGTTTTACCAGTGTAGGGAAGGTGGAGAGCATGTGTAGCATGATGCAAAGTACAGTGCAAGTTGTTTGTAAATCCCACTGCCTTTTAAAATTCAAGTCCCTATCTCTGGCAAAGTAGTATGCTTCTGAAGTATTATCCCATGCCTGAAATTATTGTACCTAACAAATATTGTTGTCTGTTTGTGGAAGAGGCTGTGAGAAAAGTAAACCAAGCAAACTGCCTAAGAACCAACAGCTCGTGCTGTAGATCTGGGGTGGATGTTGCAGTCTTTTTTGTGCCTTGCCGGTGTCCCATCTAGGCGAGAATTCTAAAATTTCCAAGTTCTTTAAATATCAGCTGTTATTACTAAATCTCAAACGGCTTTATGAAAGGTCACTACCTTCACACTGCTTTACAGGTGGTTGCACTTATACTCGATAAGTCTTCAGAGCAGGAACAACAAGAATACATCCTACATGTTCTATCCTGTGCTCTGAAAGTGCCTTTAAAATGTAGTAGTGTTACCTACCTAGCAATTGTCCCCAGCAACCTCTTGAGATCTGAGCTATTAACTACCAGTGAATGAGTATATGTGCTGTGGCCTTTAACCTCATCTTTGGCTTATCATTTCTGATGTTTCTTTCAATAACTTTGCTGGTTTCTTTTTTTTTTTTAACTACCACTGAGATCTTTCTTTTTTCCCAGAGCTGTGTGTCTCACTTTTGGGTTGTATCCCCAGGATAGAAATTCTTGCCTTTTCTTTCATATCCCATCTGCAATTTGTTGGCCCTGACAATTCCTTTCATTCTGAAAAATATTGCTTTAGAGAAATAAGTTTTAAAACCTAGCAGCAACTCAAATTATTTTTGTCTGTAGCCGTTCCAAAGAAATACCGGTTGCCAACTTGTCTTGAATGCTGCAACAGTAATCAGCACCTCCAGGTAATGGCTTCTGACACACTTTTGTACAAAATGTTGCTGAAAACTCATGATCTGGCTCTTCTTTTTAGGCAAACACAGGCAAAAGCTGGGGCAGAGAAAAGGTGAAAGCATTTACTTGCTCCCCCTTGGAATAAGGGCTGTGAAAAGGGATGAGGTGATGTCAGGGCGGTATCCTACCCTTGCTGAGGATGAGCGAAGGGACACAGTTGTGCGTCTCCAAAAGAGCTGTCGTCTGCAGCCGTGGTGCTGTGCTACGGCAGACTGCCACCGCACGTGGGTGTGCTTTGAAGTGAACAGACTAGAAGTGGTTCAGCTTCCTGGGCACACCAGCCTGGGTAATGTCAAGGAGAGAAGCTTGTTTGTCAATGTTAAGAGAATAAATAGAATTAACTAAACCTTTCACATCTGCTGTGCCAGTAACTTGAAAACTGACCTAGTGGCTTTTAACCTGTTTTTTTTTTTGGTCAGGCTTTTGAGAGTGAAAAAGTTTTAAAACATGTCCTTTCAAGTTCAACTTGTGTGGGTGGGGATGCAGTCAACTCTTCTCCCTTCCTGTCAGAAGGCATCAGAGAGATGGTGCACATGTACCAATACCCACAGTAACCTGGGGAGGCCGTGGGTGTCCACCACAGGGAGGTGGTGCGATTACTGACCCTGTGCAGCATGGAGGCCGCCTTCCATAGGGGAAGCTTTGGAAGCAACGCTTCCTCTCCCTCTTCATTTTCATGGGACAAAGTTTTTTCCCCAAGAGGCTTACAGCTTGGAGTTGAAGGTACTTTGCATGTCTACAGCAATGCCCGGCACACAGAGGTCCTTCAGCCTTTTTTTTTTTTTTTTTTTGGTCTAGCATCATTCCAGACATAATTCTAATCAAATAAAGCTATGGTGAATACAGTGTAATGATGATGACTAGCTTGTCTGATCTGAACAAGACAACTTCTTCCTTTGAATGTGGCTAGAAAGAAAAAGGCTTTTTTTTTTTTTTAGAAAAAAAAAAAGTGCTCAGACATCTTCAGAGAAAGCCTTTGAACTGCCTTTAAACCACCTATATATCCAAGAAGGGAGCCCATGGAAAGGTAGAGCAAACCAAACTAGTCTCTCCACCTCATGGATGAGAAGCTGGCCGCAGTGGCTGGCCACTTTGGGTGACAGTGCGTGAAGCACTTGGATGAGGACAAGAGCGGGCAGAAGCTGTGCTTTGCCTCACTGGCGGGCAGGTCCTCCCGAGCACGGGAAAGTTGTACGGGGCAGCGAGACCTCTCACAGGGCAAGGGGTTTCTGCTTGCTTGTTTGACCTGTGAGGTGTGTCAGTGGTGTGCCACAATTCCTCCCACCTTATAAACCTACCAGTCTTCAACTTTTTGTGATAGCAACTTGAGCACAAGTGCTGCAGCCAGAAATGGCTCACTCGGGGAGCAAAGACTGTCTGCTAGTGAGTATGCCAGTTGGAAACATCAAGTAATTTTTGACAGTGTTGGGTGACATTTGACTGTATACACTGGATTTTCACCTGGCTGTAATAGCTCATGATTTTCAAATGAACTTGTAAAATTCAAAGTTTTTCTATGTTAAAAACTTTTGTGAGGGATTAGGTAAACCAAGTTTCAAGGGGGATGTACACAAAAATCTATATAGCCACAAAAATAAGCTGTTAAAATGACTGAACCTATTGAGGAGCTTGCTTAGGAACAATAGATCAAACTAATCATGTTCATTATGTCCCATACCCTGCAACTGATTTTTGAAAGACAAAACCAATGCATTCCTTGTGCTTGGATAAATCTCAGGCTTGACTGTACGGTACAATTCAGCTGCTAAAGAGATGTACTTGGGTCGAGCGCTGCAGGAAGGGGAGTGCTTTTTCAGTAGTATTTGGGAACTCCTGTGGTACTCTGCTGTACATGGGATGTCAGTGAGGTGACAGCATTTGTTTTACAGGGGAAATATGAGATTAGTTTATCTTTTCTAGTTTCTATGTATTTTCTTTTTGTACTTACAGCACAGCTGTGAGTCTTTTTTTGCATCTTTGCAGCCTTCTGTTTGATTCTTCAGTTTGTTTACTTTGTTCTTTTAGGTGTAACTTGGTCCTTACTCCTACTCCCACAGTCTGAAATGCTTTTAAAAACTCAAGCACTCCTCTTTTATATAAAACATTAATGTTCAGGTATCAGATGTCCATGGATGTTTAAAACAACATATTTAAAGTTGAGCGTGGTTAATAAGTCTTAGGGAATGGGTGGGAAATACCCTATACAGCAAGAATACGCTTTGTCTTACCTGGTTACATAGGAATGCATTAATATCAGAGGGAAATCACAGCACTTTATGAGTTTAAACTAAATCTCATTTGTGTATTGTTATAAGATACAGGTGTCTCTAATTTTCTTTTATTCTCTTGGCCAAATCTCTACCAAGCCAAGTAAACCCCTTCTTTTTATCCTTCTTTGATACTATAATGCTTTATACAGGACTGATATAAAATCCTTTCTGCTACCCTTGCCACCTGACAACTTAGAAATAGGATTTATCTATGAATGTTTATTCTTTTTTATCCTCTATTCTAACAATGTAAATATTTGACTTCACAGTTGTGAAGTTAGTATAAACTTCACAGTAAAAACTTGGCTTAATTAAAAACATCAAAATATGTGTCAACTTTGCATACGTACAAGAGGATAGGTTGGAATTAGCTACCTACAAATGTTGCTGCGCACGTTTCAATGTCTCTTTATTCCTTTTTGCAGACCATCTTTCAACGGTGGATTTTGTGGCTGGTACAATAGCACTCATGTAAAATTAGATACTAAGAATGAAAGTTTCTATTCTATCGGGCACCTCTAAATATAGAAAGTTGGACTTACCCTAAAACTTCCTTTAAATATACTTTCTAAACCAGATGCTGTCACATGTGGTGTGAGGTACACCAGTACAAGTATGTCATCAATGCAGCTGAATTTTAAATACCCTGCTGTTGTTATGCCTGCAATCATCTCAAAGCACAAAAAAACATCTAGAGGTCAAGCTAAATGAAATAGTGATACAATCAGTTAGCTTGGCATCTAAATTTTTCATTTACACTAGTAATTGCTTAAAGATGTGAAAGAAGACATTATCTTGAAAACTTGCTGGAAGTGGAAAATAAACATATGGAGAAAACTATGTGGATTACTTTGATCCATGACAGTTCTGTGTTTGATATTACGGCTAAATTTTATAGTTGTCCTGGAATATTTTTTTTTAATGTAAGACCGTCTAGGATAATTAGTTGAGGGGGGTGAAGGTTACACCACAGGATGAGACAATTGTTGGTACTAGAGTCAGGGTAAATAGAAAGCTAGGCTGCAAACAGCAGCACTTTAGGTGTTATACAATGCAATGCCAGGTGCAGCTTGATTTCATAAAACAATAACCCCTGGCTGATGGAGGGTAATATGGCACATCTTCAAGAATAAATGAGACAAAATATTCCAATTACAGACTAATCTTACTTCTTTCTATCCTGAGCCAAGTATTTGCCTCAATTGTTCAGCAACAAATTACCCCAGCAGCAGAGAACTACCACGGAGGATAACAAAGCGGTGTCTGCTCAGAGACATTAACTGTTGATCAGATTCTCGTATTGAGGTTTCTTGAAGGAGAAAAAGCAAACTAATTCGCAGCAGATGAGACACCGATGTCTTGTTCTTTGTCTTCAGAGGAGCCTTCTGTGCTGTGTTCACCAGGATTTTTTTGGGAAGCTGCTTTTTGAAGATTTGTGCGTGCCTTCTGCACAACACATGGTGCAATTAAAAAAAAAATCAAACCTACAGGAACAGTTTTATGGGGGGGTGGGAAAATCTTAGAAGTGTTAAGCAGTGACAATTAATGCGTATATTCAGCATGTCTGAGAGATTTAATTAATGATTTGGCATTAACTCTTTGATGTATACATGTGATAAGAATGTATTCCTTTTTCTATTCTTTTGGATTGTGGTTTTAAGGCTGAGGCTGATCTTCCCCTGCGTGCTGCGGAGGTGAATTTATAAAGAGCCAAAACTGAGATGTAGAGAGACAACCAATGGAAATACTACTTTCAGCCACACTGTGAATATAAATCTATGATTGTTTTGAGGAAGTTTTAGTAGATGATATTAATGTACGTACTGCAGTTGGACTTACTCCTTTTTACTCTGAATGTTGGTATTCCCCCTCTGCACCTGCTATAAATATTTTTTGTAGCTACTCTAATGACAGCCTTTCTGTGTTTTCTTCAGAGTGGGTTCCTCACAGTCATCCACTGGGCATTGGATGGATATGCAATTCCTCATTTGCTTACAGCTGATTAAATGAATGTTGTTGATCCACACAGACCCATTATAGAGTTTGAAATGCTTCATGGTCAGGTACTGTTGCAGTATGATCAATTACTTTGTCAATATTTTCTCCAACTTAAATGTGTATCGTTACCGTGCTGGAAACAGCCACTTGACATGATGGGTAGATTTTAGACTATGAAGATCAGCTGCATTTTTGAATGTGTAAAACCACTGCGTTGGAATATCTATATGCAGATGGCAGAGCAAATTCAGCCAAAATTTTCAGTGAGTAGTTAACAGCCATTTTTTGGAGAAATTCAAGGTTTAATCTAGCATGGTATCTTCATATAACGCTTCACCTGTGTCTTCTCTATTATTAAACACCTGGATCCAGGTTAACTGAGCTGCTTAGCAAGCACAGGCTGTTAAAGAGAGTTCCTGACATCAGCTATTTCCTTGCTCTTTTGGAAAACACTCTCTTGAGGGAGACCAAGCAGTATTTAAAATAAAACCCAGCAACCTTACATGGTCCTGAGTTATTCCTGGGACACCCCAGACAGTGACTGCTGATGATTCTCTGTCTGCTTGCCCCTCAGTTTAAAAATACAGGTTTTGTTGACCTCCTTTTAGGTTATATTGAGCAGTATAATCTAAATCACTTTGGGTAACAGTTGCTGAAGGTCTGAGGTAGCTGGAAAGCCACAGTAACACTATGGAACAATGTGAAAAACACTTGAAGAAAGTGATTTTCAGAATATTAGAAGAAGCTCAGAGTTATGGGACTTCGATGAAATGTGGCAGTTCACTGTGTTTTGGTAGCGGTTGTTAAATAATGTGAACGTAGCAAGCAAGAGGGTTTAATGAGGGTAATTTCTGTCTAAGAGGGTGGGATTATTGGGTTTCAGTTGCTTAGGTCACGGATAGCTCTTGTAAGCAGAGGCAAGAAAGCACAAGAAAGATGTAAATCCAAAGGTGCTGATGAAAATCAAACCTTTGGAGAACCAGTGTAACCAGCATTTGATCAAGTGCTGGACCTCCTCAGGAGGGTAGCACAGGTGAACGACTTGCCTTCAGCTGGAAATACTGATGAAAAAGTACTTAGTTACTTCAAAACAGCAAACTGAAGAATGACTTTGCTGTTATTTTCCCCGTGCGTTGTGAGTAACCGAGTGCACTCGTGTTGCCATTTTGGCTCCAGCAGAGATGTGCACCAATGCATAGTAGGTCCATTGTCTCGTGTGCAGATTGTCTGTACTGCTATAAACTAGATTATCAAGGTGTTTGCCAATGCTTTGGATTCTCAAAATGCCCGTCTATCCTTGAGACATCTGCAATCAGCCAACTGCTATAGACTCGGCCAGCCAATGCTGTTTGGCAAATAGGAAGGCTGTCTCGTTACAGATGGTTTGATTTAACATACCTGCTCAGAAAAGTGGATGACTGTTCATTTAGCTAGTGAGAAATTAAGGTTAATATTTCAACAGGTTGTGATTTGGGTTTGGAATTATGGCATGGTAATATTTTTTTTTTCCTGGAGCAATTTAAAGTGAAATTGAGTGTTTTTCTAAGTTTAGTTGTTTCAAAACTCCACGTACTCACTTTACAAACTGTTCTAACAACCCATGTTCACATGAATGCATATCTCTTACGTTAACAATGTCAAAAGGGCTCCTGCTTGCTTTCTCCTTTCCTTTAAATAAAAACTTTAGGGGAAAAAAAAACCCTCACTTTTTTTTTTTCCATGCTTCCTGACAGGAGATTGTTTCAAGTTTGAGCTTTCCCCCCAATCTCCCAGAGTACGGGTGCTTTTTTGCAGAACAACTGTACTTGGTAGTTCTCAAGGGAAAGATGTTGTTATTACGGCTTCAAGTAAGTCTTTTTGGATTGTATTGGAAAACAGTCCTGGATCCCGTAATACTGACAAGGTACGGGCAGATGCAGCACTCAGAAATCTGGTTAATCTAGTGTTCTGTGTGGCCACGAAGGACTGGCTCTTGCTTCGTGGCCTTTTCTGTATCCAGGTTGTGTTCACATAGTGGAAATTTAGCGTGGAACTTCACGTCGTTGGCCAGGTGCCACAACTCTGAGAGCTGGGCTCTAAATCCAGGAGATTGCCCTGACCAGAGCTAGAAGTGTTCTGCGGTGCTGCTCTTTGTTTCCTAATGGCAAGGCTTCAAACCCCATTTCTCCAGCCTGCTGTAATTCCCCAGGAAAATGGGACAGACCTGGCATGCAACTCATTACTTTTGCACCTTACCGGGCTACACAGATTTTATGTATAACGTGGTTTTTCTTAAGACACATATTTCCTCAATGATAAAGTTGTATTAACGCAACACAGGTATGTTGGACTATAGTACGTAAAAGAATGTGGCAGTCCTGAAATTCCTATTGGAGGCCTTAAAAATGTATTAATTATATATTTACAGCAATGCAGCAGCCTTTCTCCTAATGCCTGGAAATGTGTGTCAGGCCTTCAGGGCATGCTACATAATGTGGCCCCAAGAAGAAATGTCCTACTTTCAAAGATGAAGAAGTTGAGACAATGACTTACAGAATTAGATGATGAGGAAATAATGGAGACATAAGAACTAATTGCGATGTCATGAAAGTATTTCTAAACTTGTACGCTAGGGCAATAGAAGTGGTGCCAAGCTAATTTGCACACGCACATTAAATGTATTAACTGTCGTCTTTCCTTATGTAACGTACCTAAATAATTAAAATGTGCTCTTTATGTAACTATAAGAACATACTGCTATAAGCAAAGTTTAAGGGGCAAGGAGAGGTTTAGAAAGAAAAAATATTTTTTTACCCCTCTAGCTGTAGAAATGATAGCTCAAGTATTGTTTTGCTTATTCCAGAATTGTTTAGGCCAAATTTGAGTGAGATGTGTATTGGAAAAGTCCTAATAAAATTCATCATTGCTTCTTCCAAGCTTACCTTGAGCTATGATCATTATTAGTTTTGGGGCAAACTGTCTTCAGTATGTTGGATTTGCTGCACCTGCCGTCTACAGTGGAAATTCCCCTTTCAGAGGCAGAAATCTGATGTGTTTGAATGTTTTTAAATCTATCTTATCTCCATAATGAATTGGGGGCCAGGTTGGAAACCAATTCTGCCCAGGTTACATCTAAAAAGGAGTGAGGTAGGCTTGCTGCAGCAAACTAGCTTAATTGGGGTGCAGGTGTGTGCAATGATGTTGCTCAGGCACTGGAGTGCAGTTGATAAGTTACTGGGTATCTGTCCTCTCTGGGCCATTGTAAAGAAAATAGGCAATATCCATGGTATGATTTGGGGTTCTTTTTTTCCAAACTTTGATTCATGTTTGTATATAGTTGTGTACATGTTTGTACATGATTGTGTAGTGATGATGTTTCTGCAGTGTGGTCTTTGTGTTGGAAACCATCAGGAGATATTAAGGTGGGGTTTTTTAAGATTAAATCGTGGTTTTCTGTGCTAGAAGCAACTGATCAGTTGGAAGGAAGCAGCACACTTATTTGTACTTCTAGTAGCCAAGCAGAGGCACTGTAGAGTTCATATGCAGGGCAGCTTTCAGATGACTAGCAAAGCATCACTGTGGGAAACAGAATGTGACTTCTTACTGTTTGCTGCAATTAAAAATCATTTGGATAACTAATTAAAAGCTTTTTTTTTTGTTAACTTATTTTTCTGAGTTTTAATTTTGGCTTTTGAAGTTCTTCACTAGTAATGTTAAAAGTGAAATGATGTTCTTAAGACGTTTTCCAACTGCAGAAGACCTCTTCTGTTTGCAGCTATGCAATGTGATGTTTCAAAGCGCTTTTCTCCCTTCAGTGCCAAATACCTCTTAATTTTATTTGGCACAGAGTAAATATTTATTTTTGTTCTCCTAGAGATAAAGGATTTACATGCAAGGTTTTTGAGTTGTTTCAAAACAATATTTGTCTTGATAATTGGATGCATTTATCCATTTTTGTTGCTGCTTTTTTTTTTTTAAATGGATTGCTGCTGTTCTTCAGTGGGCTCTATCCTTTAAAGACTTGTTTACTGAACCTAGATTCTCGGTCTGAAATATGCTACATATTACACGTTTGCAACATAAGCTGCATGGAAGGAAAACTACAAAATTATTCCATTTACTCCATTAAATTCTTGCCAAAATGAGGTGTGTGTTGGGGGTTATTTGTTCCTTTTTTAAAGCTATTTCAACACCTGGTATTTACTTAGGAAGCCATCAAGGACTCATGTTGTTCTCAAATTGCTGCTCTTCTCTAATCTCCTTTCTGTTGCTCCTTGGATGAATGTGATAGACTGCTTTGCATGCCTTGGAAGCTTTATTTCTTGCTAGGTAAAATCACATGTTGACATCTCTCAGGGAGTCCCATATGCCAAGACAACTGATCCAGTCTTTAATGCCTACCAGATATGCGTCAGGCATGGAAGAACCTCTTTCAAACTTTCTCTCCTGTCACTTTGCTGTTTTTAAGAGCTATCTTAGCAGCATGCAGAGAGGATTAGACTATAGGAGTATAGGTTCTTATGTATTCCCTTCAAGTAATAAATAAATAATGCTTTCCAGGCTGTGTTACCAGCAGACGTTTGTTGTTCCAGCATTATAGTTCGAGATAGTTAGCGGTTAGTTCCAAAGTAGTCTTATAGTACTTCAGCTACTGGGGAACAAAGAAAAAGACACTGAAAACTGTTACAGATTTCAGTTCCCAAAAGGCAACTTCAAGTAGTTAAGTTTTGCATGTTAAGAAGAGATGGGTGAAACGGGAGTTAAAATTCTGAAATCACAGAGTGACTTTCATATAATGAATAGACTTCAGCCTCAATTGTCGCTCTGGAAGATGAGTTCTAGTCATTAATAAGCAGGATGTCTCTCTATTATGGCATACATTAATTTGTTTAGCTCCTCTTTGACAAGCTGAAGATCATTGTTGACTTTTCTTCAGTGTCAGTATCTTCTGACTGAAACAGCGTAATTTGCATTTCCCACTAACAACGGAGGAAAGGCGCTGACTGATGTGGTGACCAGGGCTGCAGTCTTTCGATTGCTGTTTATGAAGATGTTACATTAATTGGAAAGAGACCTAGGTGGGCTCTGAGTCAAACCCTTCTCTGAACAAGGTAGTGAACAATTACTGCACTGATTTGGTAGAGGACAGACATTTTGTTTATTATTCTAGTAGTGCCTACAGGCCTAGGGTGGGACCAAGGTCCCCTGGGCACAGTGCTACAGAAAGACTAAGTGGCTGCGATGCCCTGAAGAGCTTCCACCCCATGAATTTCCATCTGATGTTTTGAAGTGTGCTAAATGTCTTAAAAAACTTTCTAAGATAACTTTTGACTGATTTTCATTTCACTGGCTTTGAAAGTGATTTAATCCCCCCCCCAAATTCCAAGGGTTTACTGAGCTTTAGCACCAAGTGCTTTTAATTCTAGTAGAGTTTTTTTTTCTAGGGTTGTGAAATAATGGCGTGACCACACGTCATGTATTGGATGTATATCTAGGTATGTGCACAAACACTTCCAGAGTTGTTATGGCATACTTTGTCAGCGGATATCAGTCACTAGTTGTACACAAAAAATAAAGGGATAACAAATACTTACAGGCATTCTAATACACCCTTCTCTCTGCCACATCAGAGAGTGATCATTGCAAATGGGATTATGCAGCAATATAACAAATGTCTTTTGGTTTCTATCTTCCAGCTGTAATCAAATAGAAAGTAAGTAGGAAAAACATTCTCTCATGCATATGTTTTTTCCCCATATTCTTTTCCTGTGATTGCTGTTTCACTTTTTTAATGCATTTTTTTCTTGAGCAAAGGATGAAAAATGTGTATGCTTTCTTGAAATGATGTTTAATATGATGGAATTCAGCATTCTCTTATGTCAGTGTTTCCTGCAGTTCTGTAGTTATGCATTAGGGAGGTAAACTTAGATCTATGAGATAACTCTTGCTCTGACAGCATCTAAACTTATCCATGCATTTTACATTGAACCATTTGTTGTGATAGCTGAGGTAAGTATTAAAAAAGTAAATTTCAGTTACTAGATTTATGCTGAGTCTGAACTCTTTGGGAATCTTCTACACTTGGCACAGTTAGCTTTGTCCTTATTGTTTGTGCAGAAGTTTAGATGCGGTAATTGGGGCAGAAAGCCACAAAATAACTTTGGGGTTGTTTCTCCCCCCCCCACACACACCTTTATTCATTCCTTTTGCAGTTACATTTCCTCACTTCCATAAATAAATGTCCTATTTGGGAAAGGTTTCCCAGGCCATTTATGTTGGAGGATGAAGTTCTCCTGCCAGCAGAAGGGTTCTGTGTGAGACACTGGTTCTGTGCCGTAGCCAGTATCCAAGGGCTGGTTGTAACAGTGAAAAACAACGTAGGTGCCCACTCCTTTGGTGTCAGACTGGATTCCACTTCATGCTCATCATAAGCTCAGCAAAACACTGGAGCAGGTCACCGACATCCAGAGAAGATAAGCTTCGTCTCCAAAATGGCTGTTCTGGAGCCAGAGGAGCAAAGCACTGTGAAGACGCTCGTTTTGCTCAACGCACAGCCTTTGAATGGCGAGCTTTATTTCCCAGGCTGTCAATTCAAGTGTTTTACGCCAACACTAAATTTTAAATGAAAGTCCCCTTCCAGCAATGTATGGCAGATACGCACAGCTGTGCAACCTGGTGTTACTACAAATCCATCTGCAGTGCGAGCTGCAGCCCCGTTTGGTTAGAGGAGAGTGTGAAGGGTTGCCTTCGAGAGACTTCTTAGCTTGGCATTCGGGGAGGGGAAGAGCAGGAACCTCCCTGCTGTCTTTTCTGAACTGTTTGTCAGCAAAGGAAGCAATTCTTCCCCGTGAGGGTGGTGAGGCCCTGGCACAGGTTGCCCAGAGAAGCTGTGGCTGCCCCTGGCTCCCTGGCAGTGTTCAAGGCCAGGTTGGATGGGGCTTTGGGCAACCTGGGCTAGTGGAGTGTGTCCCTGCCCATGGCAGGGGGTGGGAACTAGATGGGCTTTGAGGTCCCTTCCAACCCAAGCCAGTCTGGGATACTATGAAAGGCTACACATGGCCTTAGCTGAACTCCTCTGATGGGTGGGGGCAGGAGAAAGGGCTGAAAGCAAACTTCAGTTTTTGTTGGATATTTGAAGATTCACTATCAGTTTCCGTTCTTCTGCCTGTTTAAGTCAAGAAGCTGGTACAAGAATTGAATACCTGCTCTCTTCCAGTATTTCTGCTTTATCAGTTGCTGTGCCAAACCATGAAAATTCCTGTGACGATGTTACCATTTTGCTAATGGTTCATGCCCTAGTGGATACCCTCCATTGCCCTAAAATATGCAATCATTTAATTGTCATTGCAATCCTATTATATTGCCATTATGGAACGTCTGGTGGGGAAAGCTATGAACATGTTATTAGTGCTGAAAGGGACAATTTACTGAATCTCGCTAAATGCCATCACTTCTCAAAAATGAATCAAAATTACTTTATTATGCATGTCTTTAATATTCTGCTCAGATACTGATTGGGAGCCATTGATCATTTTCTGAGTTGAGATTCTTTGTACAATTTTTAGTTTATTGCAACAGTAGGCATGCTAAAAACTTCTTGACTAGGCTTCTTCCTGCATCCACTTTAAAAAAAAATAAAAAAATAAAGGCAGCTCTTGTTGAACTGGAATTGTGAGTACGGATTTTGAAGCCTTTTGTGTTTAGTGACCTGAGTAGCAAGTGTCATGTTCCTGTTCATAAGTTCTATATGGGTGAATCCGATCTCAGCTTCCTCCTGGCACTCAGTCAGCAATTTATTTTTTTTTGGGGGTCCTCTTTCCTTGCTTTATTTTCTGTTAGCTGTTTTGTAAACTCTTCAGAGCAGAGCATACATCTCAATATTTGAAGTAACACTGTACTGTGCTCTGCACAACCTCACTTGAGGTCTGCAATTACAACCAAACTACAAACAATTAACTTTCCACGTGTGACTCTTGCACTTGACAAGGGTCGGTTGCATTTGAAGCACATGCAGCACATTGTCACCGTGGGAGAATGTGCTTATCAAGTGAGCTTAAAAATTATAGGCTATTCCCAGAGATGGTTTGGAGGATTGGTGAAGTTGAACTTCTTATTGATTCTAGAAATTGCATTTCCTTCCATGGATGCCAAGTAAGGCTGAATGGATTATTCCCTCACCTTTGAAATGACCTTGCAAAGAGCTATGGGGAATCCAAAAGGAAATATCTTTGTGGAACACTATGGAGAGCAACAGGACCTTCTCCAATGTACTATAAACACTGGAGAAAAAACTGTCTTAACCATAATAAAAGAAAGTATCATAGAATTCCTTTAGTATCTTTATCGTTTGGTATCTTTATAAGTGCACATAAAACAAACTAAAGAGTATTACATGCAAATTATGATTAATAATTTGAGTTTGAGGGACATTAAAAATCTTACGGTGTGATAATTGAGAAATGTATCGGGATTAAGAATGCAGATGTATGCTTATGCTGCAAGTGTGTCTCCAAGCAAAGCAAGAATAGTTTGTTATGACTTTTCTCTCTTTTTAATGCATGTGGGATGTTTAGCTGTTTCATATGGATATTGCAAATATGTTTGTTTTTTTTATCCTAGGTTTCTTCATGATAATTTCAAATTTGGAGTTCTGGGCCAGCTGACACAACACAAATAGAATTATTACTATACAACTTAGTTTGGAAGAGGGGTTTTGAAAAGCAGTTTTGAATTGGCTTGTGGCAATTCTCTTGTACATAAACTCATTTTAACTGCATAAAAACTACTATATTGCACCTAGAAACTGCAGTGAATGTGCATTTAGATGTTATGAATAACTGCAGTTAAGTAGAAATGAAACTGAAATAAATCTGAATTTTATTTGCACTTTCCCTTCATTTTAATGCCACTCAAGCTGCTGCTACCTTTTTTTCTCAGAGTAACATAGCCGTTAAGGATAAAGAGCGTGTATGTGTTTATCTGTGAAATGCTGCAGTACTGTTGGCCTACATGTAACATGGTTTATAACCACAGAGGCTACGCAATCAAATTTTGACTGCTGGACATTATTTTAAAGCTGTTTGTTCCTGTCATGCAAATGCGTTACAACTAATACGGGATATGGCGGAGAAAACTGAATAACCACTTCAGAATTTAAGATTTCTGTGAATGATAAGTGATACTTATGCCTTGGCAATCAAGATGCTGTTAAAAGATAACGGTGATGGGGATGCGCACAAGGACTTGTTTCTACAGATACTAATTGGTTTCTTGCATTATGCTCGCAGCGTGCCAGAACGCTTGGCTTCATGCTGTGAAAATAAATGGTCTACCCAGTGAAACCATGGGAATGACCGTAATCCCTCTGGTTTGCATCAACATCTGACTTGGATGACCACAAGTAACCGTGGGGAAAAATTTCAAAAGCACTTGAAAGATTCAGTCAGCTTTGTTTCATTTTTGAACATGACTCACCTGCTTAGGAATCTCAGTCCACAGAAACTTAATGTGCTTTGTCTGCCAATGCAGTCAACAGCTTCTGAAAATTTTACCATCAAAATTGTGGGTTACTGAAGGTTTTTTCGATTTATCAGGCTGTAATGGCTTTTATCGTTTTCCCTGCTGTTCTTGTTTTGTGTTGCCAACTCATTCATACCTAAACTTTTTGGACCACTTCTCTTCTGTCAACTCACAACTTTTGTCATATACCACCATGCACAATTACCATCAAAGTGTAATTGGAAATGCTAAAAAGGGAGTATGAGCCTGTGCATTGCCTGCCCGGCTTCTGCCAGCGACTAATGAACAATCCCTCTGTCCCGAACATGCTGACGTGCTGAAAAAAAGCCCAAATTCTGGACGCAAAAACTCTTATCAAAGCCATCGTGTAGCTGAGCAGTTTGATCGATCGTGCTGCTCTTCCACAGTGCTAATGCCCACCCAAGGAAGCGTGACACAGCCCAGATTGTCCTTTCCCTGTGCGGCACTGGTCATGACGACTGTGCCTCGCTAATCCCTGTCTGGTGCCTGGGATGGATGGCTCAGCAGAGGCTGTGTGCTCCTGCCCCAGGCTGGACCTTGTCTGATCAGCCCTGGTGCTGTGCCAGCCTGTGCGGGGATTGCCTCTGCTCTGCTAAAATCGGGAAGGCAGGCCACCCTGCCTGTGCCGTAGGACTCCTGAGAAAGCATGAGCTGTGCGGAAGGTGGGAATAGCTTGGGGTCTCTGTGCTGAGCAGTAAAACTCGGTGCCTTTGGGAAACGCGTTAGAAATCTTGGGACCCAAGAGAGGTGGTAGTTGTCCCTGCCACAGTGACTGGGTTGGTTTCTCAGCACTGCTCAGTGTGCTGGGAGGCCAAGTTGTTGCAGCTGCAAAGTGGATTTGGTCTTGCTGGTTTTGCTTCAGGGTTCGAGGCTCTGCCAACAGACATGGCAGTTTGTGTGGCAGTTTCTGGGCTCTGCCTTGAGATCTTACTGGGCTCCTGGGAACCCTCCAAGGAACTTGAGGGAGCCTGCTGCTGCCAGGTGAGGCTAAGCAGATAAGTAAGGGTAGCTCCAGCAGCTTCCAATGAATCCCACCAGCTGCCCTTGATCAAGGGGTGCCTGCAGCCTTTGCTCTAGCTGCCCTCCCTGATTAGGGAGGGTCAAGCACCCCAGGCAGCCATTGCCCGGAGACTTGGCTGGCCATCAGTCTGCCTGTGCGAGGTGGTGGGTGATTGGCTTTGGGGTTTTTTGTTTGGTTTGGGTGGTGGTGGTGGTGTTTTTTGGGTTTTTTTTCTGAGCCTGGGAAAGGAGGGACATGAAGGAGGACCTAATGTGCCCTAATGCGCTGTTACAGTGCCTCCTCTCAAGAGCTCCTGCAACTGCTGCTGCGTTACGTGGTCCTCATGGTAGGTGCTACAAGTATGGGTATTGGATACTGAAAAGAAAATTTTGCCTCTTCAACATTTTATTTGACATAGCAGAAAAAAAGTAAAATATCAATGTTTTGTGTACCCTTGCCCCTGCTATGAAAGGGAAGGCATAATTATATCCTCACCATATTTTCTTCTCTGTTTTGGAAAAACAAATATTAACATAATGATACGTCTGAGAAATGGTTTGAGTAGCCAAACACGCGTTTACCGTTTCGTGGTTGAGATTAAAAGCAGAGTCAATAGCAAAGCGAAGCCCATTTAGCTGCTGTCGTATTTTACCACCAAGATGTTTTTGTTTTATTTTCCTCTCACAGTATTTCTCATTCATTTGTTCATGTTAGTGAGTCATGCTAGTCTCTGTACAAAACACACTAACATGAGTTTTAGCTTTCTCCCAGTAATACAGTATCGTCCTTGTAGTTGCAGACCAATGAAGAAAGAGCAAGGTTTAAGAGTGTGTTAGAAAGCATAAAAAAAAAAAAAAAAAATAGCTCCATGTGAATCTAGAAAGAAGAAAGGAGAAGAGGAAGAAGAAACCCCTTTGACATTACACTTTTTTCCAGTGAGGAAGTTGGGACACTGATGATTTTGCTTGAGGAAGACTGGTGCCTTCTGCCTTAGGATCCAGAGGGGTGGTGGAAGGGCAAGATTAGCACTGGAAAAAGGCTAGATTATTAGTATCGCATGCATAGCAATTGCAAGTATATTATCATTGAGACTGTGTTTCTGTAACAGTATTCTCTTTTTTTTTTTCTTTTGATGACTGAATCTGGACTAATAATGATTCTTTGATTAGACTGTTAATATTTCGATTACAGCACTAGCAAATCATTGCCTGGACATAAAAGGTGCATTTTCTTTTTGCCCATAACAAGATTTTGAGCACAATTTCTCTGATCTCTTTTGAGTTTACAGTGGCACAAATAAGAAAAAAGCATTGAACAGTCTGCTGGCATGGAGACCAACTAGATCCAGGAGTTATCCCAGAGTGCAGTGTTCCTCCTCCTTTTCTTTCCTTAACTTTTAACTTGTTTTATCACGTCCACCCTGCTTTTCCCTTCTTGAATAAGTTATCTAAATGACTGAGAATTAGTATAGGCTGGAAAATTTTTAATTCATGCCCTAATTAATGAACATAATGTAATGTACACCTGTGGTGATAATACCTTTATTAGCATTGAAATTGTAGACATCAAAGCATTGTATCGGGCAAACCCATCTATTTCTAATTTAACGGGATCACAATTAAAGTGTATTTTGTTGGAATGAAATCGCATCGTAACTGGAGTTCTGCATGGTGAGCAGAAATCCTTCCATCCTAAATTGAAGATTAATAATAAGGTAGGCTTTTATGTTCGGTGTGGTAACTGAAGCATTAGGTTGCAGTACGAGTTTAACATCACTGAACGTTTTATGAATTCACTCTTTTAACACCTGACAAGTGTCTTAAGAAGTAAACGCATTAACTTTATTTTTGTTTTATAAATAAGCTTGAAACAGGGTTCTTACAGTAATGTGAACACTTTCAATAAAGAGAAAATGCTGCAGCTTTCAGAGCAATAATCCATTTCCTGTGTGGATAAACTGAGGCTGAAGGCAAAGTAGTTTGTCTCCATCTAGTATTGTAACTACATTACCTTTTGCCTTTTAAAACTGCGAACCTTCCTGTTACACTACAAGCAATGCTGAGATTTCTTTCCTGCAGCTTCTTTTCTTTCTTTTCCAAATTCCTCTGTTGTTAATCCTATTTTATTATAATTTGTTAAAGCATTTCTGTTTGGTTTTATTTCCACTTTTCCCCAAAGTGGGAAGTTTGTCCTTACTGAAAAAAATATGTTGGAGATTTATTGTATAAAGTCTGGATGTGCTTGCTTTGGCAAAATTCTCCCTTATCTCATTGTTCTTCTTAAGAAGAAAGCTGGTCTTGTTCAATATTGCCTGTTCAAGCAGTGTCTTGTAGGCATGACAACAAGAATACGGTGTTGGGAAGTTGAATGCAGCTGGTTTAGGAACTCATCCATCTCCTGAGACAGGGGTGGGGGAGCGAGGGAAAGGTAACAATAAATTTGTTATAAGACAAATAGAAGATGAACATTCCCATGAGAAGGATAGCAGCCATTCGGGGAGGGGAGGGGGGAAGAGAAATTCCCAGGTGTAGGGCTTGATTTTCATATTCTGGATCATGTTCATATTTCTTTTCTGTCAGGAAGGATGAAGGGACCAATAATGGTGTTTTCCCACTCTCCAACCTTTTTTTTTCTTCTTTTTTTTTCTTCTTTTTTTTTCCTTCATGGATTCTTAGATTTATTTTTATCTTGGAAAAGCTGCAGTTTACTGGTGCAGTAGGTTAGCTTTTATAGTTATAAAATTTAGGAGAGAGTGATATCCTTTCCATACAACTTCCAGAGTGCTTTCTAAAACCTTTATTGCTGTAATCTTTCAAACTCAGTAAGAATCCTTGACCTTTGCTTGCTCCATTATTTTAGAGATGTTGCATCGTTTTGATTCTCCTGTACTACCGTATCATTGAGGAAGAATATCTTTCCTTATGGAAATGCTATAGCTACATCAGATAAACAAGTCTTCCACTCTTTAGTTATCACAGTAAACGCTATAGGGGAAGACAGAGACTCTGACTCTACTTGTGTAGAGTAACTACTACTGCATTGCAGAACAGCTACCATTTAAATGGACAGAAGATACCTAGAATGGAAATGAAGTATATTCCTAAAGTATAGTCGTTACCTATACAAGAACTTCTTAATCTATATTAAAAAAAAAAAAAAAAGGAACAAGTGAAAAGCATTTATGAAAAGAAAATGTGAAAATGAAGGTGTCCTTATTCTTCAAATTTTACAAAGAGTACTTTCACTCTGTTCTAATTTGGGGCTCAAATTAACAATCCAGAAACTCTTGGTCTGGCTGCCAGAAATGGCAGATTCTTCCTAATCCTTTTACATCTGCAAATATTAACGTCATCTCTCCGTAATATTTAAGTATCTGTGGTAGTTATAATCCATAGACAAGTTTATATACATATATGTATATGTATGCATGTTTGCTCTCAGAACAACTTCTGTGGAATGGGAGAAACCTCTTATTCTTGGGTTATGAGCTGGGATTAAACATGGAAGACATGAAGAAGTTCATGACTGGCAAAGGCGTATTTGTAGTATCTTTCTGTAAATTCTAACCACCTTTAATGTATGGGTGTAGGAGTGACTGTGAAGAGTTGCTGCTTGTTGAAGTTAATGACATTGTGTTTTCTCACACTTGTGCTGATACGTTAAACAATGTCAGAAGTGCCAAGCAGACCACGTTCCTGTTCTTAATTTACAAATTTATGAAAGTATGTGTAACGTTGCTAGCTACCTTGCAAGTATGAAGGGATGTATCTCATAGGAATATATTTGAGTCTCTGAGGAAAAAGATTCTAACACACACATAAAGGGCACCATAAGTTCAATTCACGCATGAAAGTCCCGGCAGTGGAGTTCCTCGAAGAAAATTAAGGAAAATGTTGGGAGCAATATTTAGAGTTTACAGCTTTACCCTGATCAACAGCTCTGTGTTCATTAACTGGCACATCCCTTCTAATTTGTGATCTCATTTGTACTGTGTCAACAGCTTTTAGCAGTGCCTCTCCACATTCTGTTTACTTTAAAACACAGTTCCTGTAATCAAAAAGAAAACTGAGCAAAATCAGTGTTTCAAACCCTGTAGTCATACCAGTTTCTACAGGCTCCACTGCTACCTGCTTGAGTTTGGTTGGTTGATCCTGTGAGTTGGCGAGGTTCTGTGTGTAAGGCTTTTCACATCCGAGTATAACTGATCAGTAGTTTCGGTGAATCGCTACAGATTTTGTGACATCTTAAAAGCATTCAAGAATTGACCTTTTTTCCCTTTATGCTGCATTATCAAAGTAATCTTTTCTTTCACCTTTTGTGATGTGATAAAAACATGACTGCTGTGATTTATACAGGCAAATTTGGCAGTCTCTCAGTCTCTCCCTATTTACTTGAACTGGAAGCTACATATCAAATTTGTGCCTGACCCAACGAATATGTTATTTGAAAGAGTAGATAATGTGTTAGTGGATCAGACATAGATTAAGGTGTTGCTGCTGTTAGTGTGCACGTTAGGTATGATTTACAGTTTAAGCTGTTTTCCTCTAATTTAATTTAATTTGCTTTTTTCATTTTAGTTATGTGTTTGTGGTTCACTACTTTTGTAATTGTTGTTATGTACTTTAACACAAAAGAAGCTGACACAATGCCAGAAAATATTTTCAGTACAACTCATCAATTTTTCTCTTTATAGTACAAAATATTTTTCCATTTGTTAGGGGTTTTTTTTTGTTTGGATTGTTTGTTTTGGGGTTTTTTGGGTTGGTGTTTTTTTGTGTTTTTTTTTTTAGTTAACTGCTAATTTAATTTAGATGCCTTGTAACTGCATGACCCGAATCATCCTAAGTCCACCTGTACGAGGCTGGCTGGAGACATCGGCCTCCTTCCCCTCTTGTCCTGAACTCTGCTTTGGTTACATCCGAAGCCCTGTGAAATCGGGCCCTACTGTCATCAGTTGGGCCCACTCTTTCTCAACAAATTTAAAAAGTACCACTTGCCTGACTGACTATTAGGTTTGTGATTTTCCTGTCGGTGCTCGTTCCTGTGCTGGGTTCATCGGTAACAAGTCAGAGTCCATTTCTTACAGAAACACATAGATATGCAGACACAGAAATGGTGAAGAGAAGTTTATATTCTCTATTCCTTAGAAGAGGAATGTCCTTAAATTATAAAGAATTATAAAGAGCTTTTGCTATTAGCATTATTTTTGTTAGGCTTTCAGTCTCTTTGCTTAGGAGAATAAGAAGCAGAGGTATCACCTGGCAGGGGGAGGGTGCGATCTAAACCCACCTCTGTCTGTTTGCTGTTTTGTGAGTTTGCAGGAGTTAATATAAACCTTCCTGCTAAGGCAGGTTCTGGTTTGGTGCGATAGTAAAGGAAAAGGAACAATTTGCACTGTTTCCCCCCCCCCAGCCCCGTGCTTTTGTGTGAAACATTCTCTAGAAATGGCTTGCAGTCATTTACGTGTTGTGGGATCTTTAGAACGAAAAACAGCAGGGGGAAGGGGGAAAAGTAAGATTAGAGCACAAAGCATTGGGTTGTGCAGTTAGCTGAAGTATCAGATAGAAGTGTCTGAGATATTAGTAGCCTTCAAAAAAGAAATAAAGTCAAGCGGGAGGGACTGGAAGCAGCTGTGTGTGCCAGGTAGCAGTTCACACAGCTCCGCAGCTACCAAAATAGCTCTGCAAACATTTGGTTAAAAATTTTGGTTAGTCTTCATTACAGCCATCTACTATAATGCTCCTTATTCTTTCCTGCCACGCTATCAGTAAAAAGGGAAGGGAGCCTCAGAGCGTTGCCGTAGCGTGCATCTTTGTAGACTTTTACAGTTCCTGATGAAAAGACAAGCTTTTACAGATGTAGAGTGAATGAGAAGCTGAGCTGTTTCCTCAAAGCACAGCCTCTGCTTAATGGCATTTTTCACTACAGCACTGTTATTGAAATTTGTGTGGGTGATGTCAGTTTGATAGGCTCAGCACTTTTAGGGGACATTGACAGAAACTAAATTGGAAAAATGCAACAAATGTTAGGTTTTAGCAGAGTATCGACTTAATATAGATTGAACAGGGGAGAAAAATATTGCGTGGTGTGCAACTTGAACTTCACATTGTCTCATTAAAGACTCTGCAATGGATAACACTGTCTGCCTGTTTTGCCCTCAGCTGCAGACCTAGCAGATCATTCATGTAAGGAGTAATAATATACCACTCCATGGCACTTCGCTAGAACTGCCACGAGGTATTTTGAAAATCTGTTTTTATTACTTACAAAAATCTACACTCCATTTATTTCTGTGTAACTGGTTTTTTTTCCTCCCTCCCCACTTTCTTTTCCCTGGCCCCATATCTATTTCTTAGTCATTTGTTTGACCCAAATTTATGTCTTGTATACAACAGTCAATCATGTTTCCCTTGAAACCCTGAAGTCCCCAAACCTGGGTATGTAATTAGATGCATTTGCCTATTTCTCTTATAATGGTGTACCTAAGAAAAATGAGTCAGAAGAAATATTAGTTTCTATCAATGGGAAAATTTTGCCTGGTGTCTGGATTAAATCGATTAACTGAAAAATTGAAAACTGGGTCAATCACCTCAGATGTTCACAAGAAAAAGCAGTAAGTCTCACAACACAAGCTCAATATGCACTTTTGATTTTTCAATCTTTACATGTTTTACATTATTAACCATGACTATCTGGTTTAGAAATGTATAGGCCATGGGTTGAGAGAACATCACTTCCATCTCCACTGTGAATCTAAAGCAATTTAATATTAGCCAAAACACCTATTAACCAAAGAAGAACAAGCATGGGTTGCCAGACTGAGGCGTGGGCACTGATAAGGTGGCAGAGCCTGCGCCGTGTTCCGCGTGGTGCGGGTCACAAAGAAGTTTCTGAAGAGCGACTACGTGGTGGTTAGTTTGTTGGGGTTTTTTTTTCGGCTTGGGTTTTTTTCCCCAAAACCAAATTGATTAATATAATCCTATTGTTTACTCACCAGAGAATCAAATAGATGGTATTTGTCAACTGCACAAAGAGCAAGCTTTTGGTAGGAGGTACTTGTTATGTATTTGTGGACTGTGTCCCACAATGGATCCTGACCGTGACTGTGCAATACTACTATTTAGCGCTTTCCATTTTCTACGCAGTAATTCTACACAACTCATTATTTACATTCAGCATGTGCTAAAAGCTTTTTTCTTTTTTTTAAAAGCTCACAATATGAGTTTGTGCAATAGCCTGTGGAATACTGAGTTTTGCACCCCCAGTGTGAAAAAAGCTGTCTACTTTTAGAAAGCATATAGGTTTGACCCTTCATGACCAAAATATAATGTGAATATTAAATTCCACAAAACCCAGAGCAAAGAATATTATTAATATTTCTCCAGCTTGTATTCTTTTCATGATTGCAACACAAGTGCTGGATGTGATTTTCCTGTCTTGAAACAAGCACAGCAATAAGTCTATCTGGTCTGCCAAGAAAAGATGTAACATCCAGACAGTTCTTTGTACTGTCAAATGAAATGAGGCTATTTTGACTAGTGTTCAGGATATACAACATATGGCATGCTGCTGATTTTTGCTTGTGAAGGATTACATTGGATTCACGTATCTGATGATATAATTCTAACTGCATCCTACAAAATACTGAAATGGTAACTCAGCATGTTCTTTGAATGGTGTCAGAACCGTAAAAAGTTATTGTTGGCTCTGTTCCAGCACTTCCCCTCTTTTATTAAAGCTAATTTCTTAGCTTTTGACTAATCACAGTTGTCTCCAAGGACAACAAAAGTACACATTAGGCAGATTGTGTTCTCCTTTTTTTAGGAAGCCAAGTGTTTTGTGAGGTGGTTTTGCGTTTTGCCTTTCTGCCCCCTGCAACAGCCGTTGACTGTGGTTTCAGTCTTCTGACCAGAACAAACCTCCGACCGGAAAGCCCATCCAGGACAGCAGTACTCGTAGTCTGCTGCCAAGTGCCCCTGAGGTTTGGGGAAATGCCTTGCTCGTGACTCACTGCAGAGGAAGCTTTCGGGCTGGTCCTTTCATTCCCAATCCCGCTGGCGTTTGAGGGGCTGAGGAGAGCATCCTCGCCTTGGTGCTGGAGGTCTGCTCGTATGATCCAATCGTTAATCTTTCCGTGCTCGTCCAAAGCCACTGCTCCTGGATTTGGGCACTAGAGATCGATCGCTGCTGTCATGTCTTCCATATTGTGATGTTTTATGATTCATGTTTTTCTAGACCCAAGGTAAACAAAAATGACATATGTTCACTGTAGCTCCGTTTCATGATTTTCAAGCTAATTTCATGTTGATCAGGCTGTCTTCCTTGAGATGTGAATGTTATGATTTAAGATGTTTAAAGCTTGGCTGTGAAGCATAGTTTCATGGTTAAGTAAACTTCAGTCTGTGCCGCATCCTTTCTTCCCCCTGTACCTGTGGACTTCTGCGTCTCCCTTCTGCGGGCATCACTGGCGACCCAGGGAGCCCGGTCAGCTCTGGGGTGGCGGGGAACAAACTGTTTCATAGCGTTTGTTTTCAGATGGGTTGGGAAACAGCTGATTGCCTGCTCATTTGCTTTAACCTCAAGGAAACAAACAAAACCCAGCATCAGCTGAGCTACTGCATGTATTTTGTTGTTAGAGAGACAGTGGGAATCGGCTTAATGTACACATTTTGACTTGTGCGTTGATCCAAGTAGTGTAGCTCTGAAACACATTGCGCTGCAGTCTGAAATCACCCGGTGTGCTCAAACCCTGGTTTGGATAATGCACTTTTACAAATCAGATTAATCACTTAAGTGATGGTTTGGTGTTTTCTTGGTATGCCATTTTGGGGTACCAGGTATTACACACAGGAACATTTCATCTGTGCTCTGCTGTTAAAGTGTACAAACAGTAAGGGCTTTTTTTAATGTGACCTATGTGAGCCAGTACACACATGGTGATCCTGCCCATCTCTTTACTTGTCGTCTTACACAAATTTAATATTGCTGCTACAGTATTTTCCTGCAGTCTAATTTTCTGGTAACTTTTGATTTTTATAGGCTAAAAAATACCTCAGGGAAAGAGCTTGTTGATTGGTATTCTTTTTTTTTTTTTTTTCTTTGTAAAGAGCTATTTTTATAACCCCTACAGTTTCTTCTCTCTTTTCAGTGCTTGCTTTTTCAAAAAGAATAGCAAATCTACTGTATCTGAGAGCTGATATGCCTGCTTTGCTCATAACTTTTAGCTGCTATTTCCTTAGGAATTTCCTGATGATACATATGGTGTGTATGAACAAGATGCCTTTTCTGTATTTCCTTTTATTTCTTTCTTCCCAAAGGCTTCATGTTCCTAAAATTTTAATGTAAAAACATTTTTTGTTTCCAATCTTATTCTCAGATGATCCATAACTCCATTTTATTCAATCATTAAATTATAAGGTGCCACCTTTTTACTTCTGTCATTTCCTCGCTGATCCACAAATGAACGACCTGAAAGAAAACTTTGATTATTTTTTTTTTTAAAGTCTTCTAAAAATATTCCTTCCTGGGATCTGCTGCTACAGCTTGTGTTTGACATGAACTGCTGCTGTTATTCATTTGCTCCCTTTCAAAGCGAGCGCGGGAGCGGAACCCGTTTTGGCTGCGCACTGCCTGGAGGCACGCGCAACGCAGACGGGCCCTCGCTGAGGGTGCAAGAGTTGCACAAATTCCACCTGCGGGTGCACGAGGATTGACTTTTGAGCGGATAGAGGGGAATAAATGACACTTTTGTAACCCCACTGCGATTTTCTTGAGTAATATTGAGTTTCCCATCTTAAATCACATGGGATTTGGGCAGGTTAAAGACATTCTAAGGGAAAATAGAAATTTTTATTCACATTAGATTTTTCTGAAGCATGTTTTTCAAAAATATTAAATAAAAGCATAATGATTTTTTGCAGAAGCTTTCTCAAAAACAGTCCCAGGCAATGAGAATATCCAACTTCAAAACATTGCACTAGAATTTTCTGTGGAAAGTGATGACATTTCCGATGGGATATGTGAATTTAGGCTCATGCTGACGTGTCAGGAGTTTGTAACTTCAGGTGGCTCACGTGAATCCTCTAATTCAGGCCAAACTGGCAACGAGCGTGAGGCAATCTGTGTTGTTAATCGTCTCTGCAGCTCAGCGCACGGGAAGACTGAAGATGCGATCGAGATGGCATCCCACGCTGTAACACGGGCTGGGCTGTGCTTGCTGCTATTTTAAGTTAGGTTGTGTGACATAGTTTAAGGAGAATATTTGGTTTGGGGTTTTTTTTCATGGTAGAGAGATTCTCTAGCATGGTCTCCACACATGTAACGCTGTCAGCTACTTCTAAAGTATTGCCAAAATATTTTTAAAATAGTTAAAATGAGATATGTAGAAATGAATTTGAATTAAGTAAAATTCAATTAATCAGGCAATATATTACTGACAAATTTATCTGCATTGAATATGAGGGTTAGTGACAAGGCAGGCTGACTGTAATGCATAGTTTTCAGATAATCTATACATCTTTAATCTGTGCCTTTCAGTTTTGAAGCTATACGGCTACTGTGCCTTAAGAGTTCAGGAAGAAACAAAAGGTTGTTTAGTAGTGACAGCTATGACTTGGCTAACAACTCAGGCTGTAAAGGCAAGGCCATTCCAAAAAATAATGCAGATGTCTGTACATTTATGGTGCTAGTCCTTTGTACATAAAGCCTGGAAGCTTGATGATAATGCATAAAAATAATAGTTATCTGTGTATCTTATCTATGTGACCTAGTATATTTTGAGGAATTTTCCATACTTTGTGACCTTTAGACAGTATAAAAATTATTGGTAGACTTTTCTTGTTTGTGCTGAAGCAAGAAGATTTGCAGAATTGTTTAATGTATCTTTATTCTTTTACGGCTACAAACCAGCAAATCTCTTCTTTCTCTCTTTGACTTTTGCTTCCGATGGCTCCCTTTGGTTTTGACGTTATCTATTTGAAAAACTAATCTGATGAGGCATAATGGCTGCATTGGGTTTGAAGAACTGCTTTTCTTGATCTGTTCTTCAGTGGCTCTGGGTAAAGGTCCAGGGACTATCCTTTCCTGAATAAACACTGCCACAGATGATCCCTTAATTTCTCAATCAATTTACCAGTGAACTGAATGTAGGCAGTTTTAGCATCATTCCCAGACCAGATGCAAGTCTGAGGATGTATGAATGATGAAAAGAAACACACGGAGAAATTAAGGGAGCAAATTAACAGCATGAGGAAGGAGAGGCTCTGCGAGAGCTGACTTACCTGCCCTTGCGTGGGGCCCTGCGGGGTCCGGGCAGCGGAGGCCGAAGCAGCGTTGTGTGGCGTGGGAAAGGGGGGGAAGCTGCAGTTCAGGAACTGCAGCAGGAGCTCCTGCCCGTGTACCAGCTTTAAGGTGGTGTTTGTTATGCTTATGTGTCATGTCTTCCCCCCCACCCCCAGTCAAGAGCCTTCATTTACTGGCAAATAACTGCATTATTTCTTTATATATTTTAGAAGAAACTATGTACATACACTTATGTATGTTTATACACAGATATGCATCTATGAAATGGATAATTGTATGTAATGTATAAAGTCTACATCTATATGTAAACATGCATACACATATAGACATATTTTTTAAAAATAATACTTCTGGCCTCCTTTTAGCAAGCTAAGCCAAACAAATGTGTATGTCCAATATTTACTGCTGGGAATAATGACCTAAATTATTTTCTTGTTAGAGTTCAGATAGCTTCATTATTACATGGTTTCCTTAAAGCAAGTCTGAAGAATTTTTTTGTATAATCTGTACTTATTTATCAAAAGGGTCATTATCTGTGTGGTAATTACAGTATGCATACTGCTTTTAGATAGCAAGAGAATTAACGCTGTTAAAAAGGTAGGGATAAGTTTAAAAAAAAAAAAAAAAACAAAACAAAATTACTTCACTAATTCATCACTTAATTCATGAGGTTCCTAACTCATAAGTTTTCCATTTCATTAATTGTTAACTCATAGCTTGTGCACTTATGAGCAAACTAGTAAGCTAACCACCAGCGAGAGGGCTCATCCTTCCTCCTCCATCACAATGCTCGTGTCCCCTGGATCACACTGGGAAGCATGGGAGCCTCAGCAGTCCCGTTGCTGTTGGATCTGCTCTAAAAGTTTTTTGGCTAATCTTACGTATTTACACCTTCTACCTTGGGAGTTTGGTCTGTACCGTTTCCATGAGTTAGTGGATTCTGAAGAAATCCACTTCTTGCACATCATCCGTGCATATCCCTGTCAATACGGAAGGGATGATGGCTGGAGAGGGGACAGCAAGCCACAGGCGACAGCGGCTGCGTTAATGACCTTTAGGCCTTTCTGGCCATCGTGTCCTGCCTATGTGTTGCCCTCGCTTTGGTGGCGCTGATCCCAGCATATGGCGCTGATCACAGCTAATGGCGCTCATCCCAGCAGATGCCAGGCCTTAGCGTGAGCTGTGTGTTAGCCAAAATCTGAGCGGGGCTTGAGTGAAGACACACAACTTGGCCTTTCTTATTCTTCTTTCAAAATTAGCATGCAAGTTGCTATATGTGGTTAGAAGACATCTAAGGGTTTTTCAATTTTAGATTTTTTTGAAACACTGAGCTTCACCTATAAATAATTATCTGATGAAGCAAATGTAACTTTGACATTTGATATTGTATGGTTTTGTAACCTATTGAAGAATTTACCCTTTATCTGTTCCACAGTAAATTAGGAAAAAGCTGTGCCAACACACCTAATTAAGAGGAGAACTGGTTTATACTGCTGTGACATTAGAGGGTAGAAACAGTACTCGAGTATATGGTAGTTAAGGTGTTGATGGCTTTTCCTAAACAAATTTGGGTCTGTGGTGAACTTTGAATATAGTCCAGCCTTATTGTTTGACAGAACATTAAATATACACCTGTGGCATGATGGCATTCAGTTCAGATGTGACAGTGTAAAGAATATTGACTCGTGTTAATGCTGTACTGAAATGTACTTTGCACAGGAACTGTTTGAAATTAGTTCAGTTTGCTACCCCACTGTAACATATGACATTTTTCTAATTAGGGCAATGTTTAATTTACTGTCTCATGGCTTTTTGAATAAATATAAATTGTCATACTAAAGTGACAGGTGTAAAACCCTGGGTAGCTGTGTTAGAGAGGTTAATTTGCTCTTAATCAAATCAGTTCTGCTTCACTTTCTCATGGGGAGTGAGAGATAATAGGCCTGTTTAACTGGAGATTAGGCAGCCTTTTTCCTGGAATTCCCAAAGGCTTCACCTGAGACTTATTGTGTCGTATTGTCTATAAAGATATTTGAATACATCAACATTTAAAGATGTGCTACATCTACTCACAAGGATATTTCATTGCCCGCTTTTGGTTCAGCAGCACTGAAAGGGGGGAACTAAGACCAGAAGAGCTGTAGGAATGTGATCTTGTGGAGAGCTGCAATATACCGCCCAAGAAGGGACCCATCCCTTGCCCGGGTTTGGAAAAGAAAGAGGGACAGATTTATTTATTTTTTTTTCTTACTGAGCTGAAAAGGGAGAAAAGGTCCTCAGCCCATCGTTATATTTTGCAGTGAGAAAGGTGTCAATATGCACTGTTCTGAGAGTTGATAAAAGGGGTAGGAAATGTAAATGAAGGCACCTGCCAATTTGTAGGAAGTGAGAGCAACGTAGGAATCCATTGAGGGAACGTGTAAGCATAAGTTTTGTTTGTGGGATCAATAGGTGGAGGCTTTGTGCCGGAAGGGCTATTGCTACAGCACTTGGAAGGATTCCATGAGAAGGGGCAGTCCCTGGCGAGTCACCAGGAGCATCCTGCCATGAGGGGTGCAGGAAGGGAGCTGTATAATGGGAAAAACACTCAACAAACTTGGAGGGAAATAACAGGCTGAGGAAATTTTGTGTGCTGAGAGCAATCTAGTGTGTTGAGGAATGTCTGAGGCTATGGAAGAGAGCGATCAAAGTTTTCTTTGCCTCCTACATTTGGGATAAGAGTTTGGCATGGAATTCAGGGACAAGTTGGCATCTTATTTTCATGATCTTCAGTGTAAACAATTTCTTTACTTACAAAATGGCAGTGGTATAAAGTGGCATAAAGTGGCTTTTAGACCGCTTTAAAGTTGCAAAGTCCCATTTTTGTCTTTTGCTAGCAACATGGAAAATAACCATCCCTGCGTGGGAGTCTCTGCGCAGAGGAGAAGCCTGAAGCACAAACCTTGAAAGCTCCCTGTGCCTGGCAAGCGCAGCGGATGAGGTTGTTACTGGTCCTTCACAGCATGGAGGGATGTAACGTGAGGAAAGGTCTTTGTCTTCATTCTGCCTCAACATCAGGGAAAGACCCCCACATTACCTTTGAAGTTAATGTGTGACAGAATTGGGTCTGGAGTTGCTACCTTGGGAGAGAAAGGTACGTCTTGACCAAGTCAGTCCGTCATGGACAACCAGGAAAAGGCGATACGCTACGTGCAGAATTCTAAGTAAATTCCTCCCTAAGTGATTACACATGAAGAAAAACCATCATCTCTTTAATAATTTAGGAGATAGGAAATTAATTTTTTTGTAGTCCCTGGCCACAGGTGAATGCTGCAGTAAATTAAGACTGATTTTCGTTTGTGTGTGTCTTTTATTCCCGGGTGATAACATGCAAAGGCAGACTCCTACCTGTGACTTATTTTCTATTTATTTGAAGGAGCTTTGTGTAAGCCAAATACTCAGACAAGTGTACCTCTTTCTATTTTTTTACATAACCTATATTGTATGTAAAACAAGCAAATCCTCTGACATGTTTAGAGTCCTATATTCTGGATGTGCTGGGCAAAATAAGACGGATAGATACTATCGCTCTTCTATTATTTATGGACTATAAAGCCTTTACAGTGGCATTGACAAAGGGTTTATAGTCAGTACACAAGCTGGTTATACCATAAATTGTAATGTTATATGATAAACTGGAAGTTTATAGCAGTAGTAGATATCAAAGAAAAAAATGAATTTTGGTTTGAAATGATCTATCATGGGATGGAGTTGCTACACGTTTAAATATTCAACCATTTTTGTCTTCATTTATTTTGAAGTTACTGATAATTCATGTGCTACACAACAAGGATTTATAGGTTTATTTAGAGACTGCTGTGGGGGGAGGTAGGAATAGACCCTTTAAACTCAAGAACAACACATTCTGGTGCGGTAGCTGAGAAACACTGATGCAATTAAATTGATTCAAGTCTTTGGTTTCCAGCTCTAGAGATGGCAAACAGAGCTGTTGCTAAATATTTGGTCTGTTGCTACAGGGCTCCCAACAATGCAATAAAATAGTTGGATTACTATTTCTAGGAATGTAAATGGAAACTACTTACAGCAAAAATGTCTTAAACATAATTTAATTGCTTTGAGTTTACATAAAAACTAAAAGCAGTAAAATGTCAACAAATGTTAATTCCCCTTCCTTTGTGAGTTTCATTCCTTCCTTTAGCTAATGATTCTGTAAACAAAAACCAAAATAGTGTTTACTTACAACACTTTTAATTTCATTTAAAAATATCTCATTGTAATTTTTTCCATTGTAGGGAATTACTATGTATTAAATTCTTATTCTTCATTTAAATTCATAATTTCTCATGGTTCTTTTCTCCCTTCAAAGCATTTTTGGTGTATAAGTACATTAGAGATTGAATGACACTATGAACTTAACTAATAATTTGCAGGTAAAATTACGGGTTTTTTCCCCAAGCTTTTAGAACTGACTTGAAATATAAAGTGTACCATAGGAATTGTCAAGCTTTTAAAACTTTTCTGCTGTCTTTATTTGTAATATGCTTATGACTTGGGTACATCCAGAGTTTGGGGAGGCTTAAGATTGGACAAAAAATAGAGGAAAAAAACCTTTTATATAGATAAGTATTGATAATTTTATTGGTGGTTACTAGCATGTTGGCAAGACCTAGATTTACCAAGTGAAAGAAAACCACATCAGTGTTAGGCAATAATAGGGAGACTCAAGACAGGTGGTTCAGGTAGGAGCACAGAGTCCAAATGGAGAGGACAGCATGACAGGATTGGGACTGAATAAGAGGAGGAGGACAAGCAGTCAGCTCGGTGCCACAGGGCTTGGGGCCAAACCCAGGCCCTCATGGCCTTTGTCTCGTTCTGCCCCAACCCAGACCAGGAGCTGCCAACGTGGGCCTCCCCTCCTCTCCTTTCACGAAGGCTGTCCGCACTGGGGGGGCTTCAGTGCTTCCAAACCAGCCCCTCAGCCCCCACAGTCCATGTCCCGTTGTTTTAAATGTCTCCCAGTGCTGAGTTCAGCTGGAGACAGTTAGGGACAGTTAGTGGTGGCTCCTAACTTCAGCAAACAAAGTTTTAATTGCTGTCTCTCAGTTGCTACAAAGGAGCAAGTCCTTCCTTTCCCTCTGCCTTGAATTTCTTCTGAGGGTCCCCGTTCCTCTTTGTAGCTGACATATTCTTTAGAGACGAGAGCACATCCGTTATGAAGGGAGAGAGGCTTTAAAACCTCTTCGACAGTCAGCACTATGGCATGAGAAATTATGTTCGGGGAGCAAAATATGAGCAATATTTCAGTCTGTCCCTGTTGCCAGGGGCCCAAGTAATGTCTGAGAGTATGCACGGCACATATATGGCTTGCTTTCAAGCTCTGCTCCAGTGTGACTACATAATGAATATGTATGAAAGGGGAAAGGGGAGGCGGTGTTTTTTGTTCGTGGGTGTTTTTTTTTAAAGAAATATTTTTGTTTCTGAGGGGAGGAAAAAAAAAAACAAAACTGCTGCTTTCCCTTGAAGTACAACTCTTGCATTGTGTATGTTGTTAAAGTACAATGCTAAGGATGAAAAGATGTATCTCCCTAAGCCATTTCTTGAGTTGTTTTTCATGCAACATAACAGTTTTCAATTGTACCATGTCGCAGTCAAGTGGTCTTGTTTGTTTTAGTTATGCCAGAGGAATTCTTTGAAGAAATTAAAAAAACCCAATAAACCATTTTGGGGTTAGACTCTCCGCTTTTCAGTCTTCTGTGATCTTTGACACCACTGCAAAGGGATTGAAAAATTGGGATTGGTAGCATTTCCCCATTTGCAATGGTGTAAACAAACACGTATCCTAAGACCCTGTCTGATTTTTGACATCTGCTTCCCCTCTGCCACTGATGTTTTGAATACGAAATAGTTCCGCAGAAATTTCAAATAGCAGAGCTTTATGGGTGCTTTGGCCACTGTTCCACCCCATCAACCCTAATAAAGTTGATATTAGTGTCTACAAGACAGGTTCTTTCAAGATGGGCATGTATTTTAGTCTTTATGGTTGCCACTGCCACTGCAAATCAGTACTGAATATTCACATGGGGACAAATTCGTCATGTAGGCAGTATACTTATAGTGAATTGTACGCAGCTTTGGTGTGGTGAGGATAACGATGGGAGAACAGCTCTGCAGCAGCAGGGATCTGGTCTTCCCCTAGATGGGCACAAAGACTGATATATGGGCACAAAGACTGACGTTCTGTGGTCCTGTTCCAGCTTTGTCCCTAACTTTCCTCAAGGCCCAGAGCGCTCTAATGAGCCCCGAATTGCTCTGAGCAAGCTCACCTGACCCTCTATTCCCATGGCCCAGGAGCCCTGTTGAAGCTCAGGTTGACCTGAGACATAGTTGTTCACCCTCTTGGTAATCTGCTGAGTGCGTGGGCCATTGCCTGGCCCTGCCACAATCGCCCCTTGCTCAGGTATTGCACGACTGTGCCGGTGGTGAGGGGTCAGCCGTTGGGAGCAGTCCTGCTCCTACTAACTTTGCAGTGGGCATGCCCAGCAGAGTTGGATTTAAGCTGCAGAAGAATTGTATAGCTCTTGCGTAGCTTCCCGTAGTTGACTTCTCCCATGTTTATTGTGATCGGTAATGGAGGTTTCAAGTGTCTTTATAGGGAAGTCTATTTTTTTTTCTGTTGAAGTTGCATAATTTATGTGCAGTTTACAACAGCTCTCTTTGTACAGCACAAAGAATGATGTTTGCAGGTTAACAAAATAAAAAAAAAGGGGGGGGGGGGTGTTAAGGAGCCAGGGACATGTTTATGTGCCAGGGGCTTTTGTTTGTGCCTGGCAGGTAAAGTGACTGAATGGTTAAATTACTGTTGTGTTCCTATATGAGGTCATCGTTGATTTTCTATGAAATACTTTAAACTTGTTCCTACCCTCTTAGCATCTATAACCAAATAGTCACTGGACCACATATATTTGTGAGGATTTATGGGCTGTTCATGATGCATTCAGTCATGAATATGATATACACCATTTTAATATGAAACAATTCTTTGGTAATTGTTCCTTTTTAATTTCCTGAGCAGAGTACACTCTTGTAAGAAGAATACTTGTATTAATCTATCACTATCTAGGACTGGATAAACTAAAAGTGCTTTTAAGTTTTCAGTTGCTGAAAACTAGGCACTAACTTGTAGTTGCCAGTGAATCTGAGCTGTGAAATTTCATTTGAATTCTGTGGGCCTGTGCTCTCCCTTGCCTGGTGGAAGAAGCTCATTTAAATTGGTGCAAGGAACAATGTCATTGCAGGCCTTTAAAACAAGGTGCTCAGCTTGTGTCTCTGACGCAACCTTCGTCGTCTTTCTGCTCTCCAGGTAGAGGTCCCATAGGGAGGTGGGATGTTTCTGGATGCCTGTGTAGAGTAAGCTATCAGTCCAGCCAGGCACACTGCCTAACGATCTTGAAGGATGTGGGTATTTCTGCTGGGGAAGCAAGCTGCCCATTATGCAAAGTAAGATAACCCAAATCTTTGGTATCTTCCCAGTATATGCTTGCTGAAATGCCAGTTTTAAGTACAGGTATTTTTAGCTCTGTACAGTGCTTTGGTATCTGGTCATTTGCTCGAGCAACTGCACTCATGTTTTCTAGATAACTGGAGGTATCTCTGAGTCTGGACTCTTAAAAACTACCTGGTGTCTTCTCCTAGTCATGCCAATTTTTCCTAACAAATGCAGTAGAGTTCAACTAAATCAGTTTCTTTTTTGGGAGTGCCAGAATGCAAGCCTCTATTAAATCCTGAAGCGAGGTGGAGAGATGTTGCCTTGTGCTCTTACCACATGTGAAGCTTGTCTTCAGTATGGTCTCTTTGGAAAGAAAATGTTGATGGGTCTGCTTGCTCAAGCCTTGAGCCCACACATGACTTTACTGCTCTGGAGGGCATCATCCCGCAACGTGTTGCAGTGACTGCTCTCAGCTGTGCATAGCAAGAAGGAGGAGCCTCTGCAGATGCACGGAGGGCACTGCAGAGAGATTCTCCTGCTTCTCATCCCTCACTTTCCAAGAGCTGTCTTGACACATTACTTGAGCTGGGATTTTTAACTATGCAGTTACACTGTCAAAGAGAAATATGGATCGCGATCCACTTCTGAGCTGTTCATATTTTGCTTACAAAATACTGTATTTTTTTTGATTCAAGTCTAGACCCGTACGCACTTAGAGTATAAGCAGAACTGAGCACTGAACAGATAAGATCACTTTAGCTTGCGTTTTAAAACTAGAGCAAATGTTTGCTGAAGATATGTGTGTATTATACCTTAAATGCATACAGTCTCTCTCAAGTCTTCTAGTAGCAATTGTGGCTTATATAGCTGCAACAAAATCTTCCAAGTATGGTCTTTAGGAAAGCGAATTATGCTTACAGGCAGAAATTAATCCTGGCTGTGGAAGGTCCTACATACAACTTAAGCTTTCCATTAACAGCTCAAGTGATCCACCTGAGCTGGAGGTACTTTCACACCAATACAGGAGTAATAGAGTGAGAACAGTCTAACCACTGTAAAAAAGGCAAAAGCCTGAACAGCTAATTGGTTTGGATCACTGCAAGAGCACTGTGGCAAGACCATCACACAGAGCTTGGGGACTGCAGGACCCCTGTTCATATTAAGCGTCCAAAATTGATTTCAAGACATTTATTTGAATGCTTTCTCTTCAAAAGGTTTTTTTTTTCTTTTAATTCTTTCTCTGTTCCCCCAACCCCAATGCCCGCCCTTCCTTCCTGAGATTCTAAATAAATCCATGAAATATCCAAATGAGTTTATTCCAAAATGGAATGCACACTTGTTTTTCAAAACTATGGTATACATAGAGAAATTTATTTGTAGGGAAGAAACTTTCCACCAGGTTTGTCAACGCACAGTTCTTGCTCAGAGTCTGGATGACTGAATAAATGATTCATTCATAATTGCTCATAGTATGGATAAGGTGGTTATGAGTACAGATAGAGGTGCTTTCTGAACTTTTGACTATGTCATGTGATATTGAAGAGATCCAGCCTAATCCTTAAGAATGAATGGCAGCACAGAACAAAGCTCTGCACTAGCTCTGAGTAGCAGAGCAGGAAAGTTAGCACACCACAGAGGCTGGGTGATCTCTGGACCTAAAGTCAGCTCACTGAATCAGGTTGCTGAATTCTATATAGTTCTGCATTATATATCTCATGCCGTTGATTTGTCATCTTGGTTTTGTGGTATATTCAAGTCTGTAAGTTATTTCTCCAAACTTGTACTGTTGAGGAATGCTTGTAGCACAGATGTGTGATGGTCAGCCTGTTGTAGTGATGCTTTGAGTCCTATTTGATGTTTGACGTACAGTTATCTTTCCAGAATGTTTGGTAAGAAGTAGGTGAAAGCATGAGTTCACAGATGTGTATGCCGCTGACATTATCATAATTGAGACATACTGACTTGCTTAAAGACATTTGAGTAAATGTGCTGAAGCTTTCAACTGGCATAACACAAACGCCTAATGTTTACTTAAAATGTCTGTATTTGCATCTTATGCAACCTCAAGTAAAAATCCTACAGTCTTCATGGTTTTAGATTTTTACTTTGAAACCTAAGTAAATTCCTCTTCATCTATGCTAACCTGCTGCCTGAGGCTGAATGCAGATTTTGATTCTGTCTGTATTTTCCTCGTTAGGAGAGGAAGCATGATCCAAGTCCCTCTTGAGCTAATACCTTAACACCTGTCTGGCCTTAAACATTGATGAATACATCCGCCGTCCAGCGAAGCAAGAGGTAGCTAAGCAAGCACAAGGAAGATAACAACCAGGGTTCCATTTGCGCCTCAAGTGAGGGTGAAGAAGCGCTGAGGTCTTTGTGCTACTCTGTGTGATGCTGGCTGTCCCAGTGCGGGAGGAAAGCACGTGGGCAGCCCTGGGATGCTGAAGCCCAGAACAGGGTTCCCATGCCTGTATTGCGACAATGACTTTCAGCCTATTCTCTAGGGAAAAAGAGGCTTGTACAACTCTGCCATTTATCTGCCTGGGTGTCTCTCAAATGCAGTCTTTTAATCACGTGAAACAAATCTCAAAGAGACATTTCAAAGGCAAATGGAACCCTGTGACTTGGGGGTAAGCATCAGGTGGAGAAGGCCCAGGGAAAGAACAGCCCCGCAAGCTCGTGCCGGGCTCGTACCAGTGAAACCACACGGCAGGGAACTGCCAGCCATGGCTAAATAGCAGGATGCTGTTCGGTCACAAGTCACAATGAGCTTCCAACGCGTGCCAATCAGGCTCATTATTCATGTAGCTTTTCTGTCACAGTATCTTCAATACTGGGATGTACAACTTAGAAATCCAGCCCAAAAGCTTGCCCGTTGAGGATTTGGTCTCTTACACAACAGCTTTTGTAGCACTTTGGGATTTTTCAGCCTGTCTCACCGCTTAGATGTGGTAAGTTTTGCATTCTTTGGGTACTTTCCAACTACCACTCTCTTTCTACTTTTTCCAGCAGTATAAGAAAATGGTTACATCATTTTATTTTACTGCTTTGTGTTATGCTTTACAGCCAATATGAATGCAGAACTTGCTAGAGGAAAAGTAAAATAAAGGAAGAGAGAAAAAATCTCCACAATAAGTAAGCAAGTTTAGCTAATTATATATTTTGTAGTTATTCACTACTCAGCATATCTGCATAATTTTTGTTGCCCAAATTACCTGGAGATTAAAGTAAAGCTTACAGATAAATAGGGAATATTTCCTCTGTTCAGCTGTGCAACTCCCTGTAAGGCAGAGGAACACGTATGTGCATATTTTACAATACCACTGAGCCCACATTTTTCATTCTTTTTAAGTCTCAGTAGGTTTATGTGGCTGTGACCGTTGGGCCTTTGATCAGCCTCGCTGTTTGAAATCTCCGAGTGGCTAATAGCTCCCTGTTAGCGAGGGGGAGGAGATGAGCACTGAAGCTTACAATCACAGTCAGTCACTTGGTGAACTCCTGAACCAAAGTGTTTTGGAGTGATTTTTAAAGTGGGAGTTTGAATTCAGAGTTTGAAGTTTGCACTAATATCAGTGCCTCAGCATGGAGATGACAAAAGTCAGCGGGTTGATGAAAAGAACGGGAGAAGTGCAGAGGACATAGGCGTGCACAGCTGTTCAGGTCCACCAGAAGGTGTCCCACACAGACGTGTTGAGCTCTGTAAGGAAGGTCCTTGTTTGTCCTTATTTGAAATCTGAGCCACTGAGGATTGGAAGAACCTCCTGTAAAACCCCCCTGACCGACAGGCCAGCCCATTGTCTTCTCAAAGCCGAGGTTAGAGGCTGCACTTGGTCTCAAAATGAGGATAAGTAATGTGCTTAGCGCTGTTCTACACCATGGGATAAGTTACAGGTACAAATGAGAATGCTGGAGAGGAGGAGAAATCCAAGTAACATTTTTAAGTATCTTTTTGTTAAGATAACAACAATGAAATGTCGAAAGCTTTAAATGTAAAATTCTGGATGTACCAGCAGTGTATTACACATGCTGCTAGTCTTGAGAGCTGGTGGCGGTCTTCTGGTGAAAAAAAAAAAATTGTATAGTTTGGGTGACCTCTAGATCAATAAAGAAGTGTAATGAAAACTAGTAACAAAAGGGTAGAAGTGACAATACATTAGTGTTTATTTCAAGTAAAAGCGTGGATGAGGAGGAAAAAAACCCCAGGACATACAGAAATCAAATTATTATATAACTTGTATCCCAGTATTAGCAGCCCGGTTAATACAGAGGCATAAAGTCTGCTGTTGAAACAGGTGACATGATTTATGTGATTGAAATGTTAGAAATCAATAGTTATGACTTATTTAGGAGGGATCTGGTAGGCATTTTTGCAACTCGCTTGCAAAAATCATGTTTCTAAGAAAGAGATACTGAAACAAAATTATCTTGAGTGGTCCTGGATCAACTTCTGATCAAATGAGGTACTACCTATAGTTTGTTTAACAGCCACTGAATTCCAAAAGAGAACTGAATAATTCCTTTCCTATATTTACTTGCAATACTTAAAGTGGAGGAACTATGGCTAGCTTGGCAAATTTCAGTTTGAGACAGAGATGCTGGAGGCTGAATGCTGCAGGCAGTAAAACACGTCAGGAATTTTCAACTACCACATGTCCCAACTTTAAAGCTATTGTATTCAGTCCAGGGAAAAATTGTATTAGTTTTTTCAATTAAAGGCAACGGAACTGCCTATAGATCTAAATGGTAGTGGTCACTTAGCTATACAGTGTAATTCTGAGATATATTTGATGCAAGCAATCAACACGTACTTTCATAAGACTAAACAAAAAGTTATACATTGAGCAGTGGAGAGCTTGGACCATGCTTTCAGGCTGGGGTGCTTGCGCGCTTGACGAGAAATAGGTTAAAAATAGTTGAGGATCTGGGGAATATGACTATGATGGGGTGTTCACTGAAACAGTTGCTGTAGGCGACCATAGATGCATTTAAAGGGGAGTCCATAGTTGGTGTAGGCACACAATACTATGTTTGACCAGCATGAATCACAAAGAACTCGTTTCATTTTAGCTCTCCTGTTTGAGGCAGCATTGGTTTTTGTGATTTTTGTTTTGATTTGCATTAAAGATTCCGAGAAGCACTGGAAAATGGTGCTGAAAAATGGATATTGCTACATCTTGTACTTCACTGTGTCTACTCTGCGTCTGGATGTGCATTATCCTGCACAAGCTCAAGGTATGAAGTTGTTTGGGAAGTCCAGCTCGCCTTCCTGGGCAAAGTTGAATTTCCAGCCTTTCAGGAAGGATGCCAAGTCAAGGGGAAAAGGGTGATTATTTTCTGCCTTTCTCAGAAGGCTCTTTCTGTGTTTTCCTCCAAGGTCTGTACCAGTAAAATGTGTTTTGCTTTCAGCTGGAAGCAGAGTTTTCATTTTTTTTTTATTATTATGCAATCTTAATAAAGCCCCAGAATAGTCAATATCAGTAAAACTCTTTTGCCAAAGAGCTTCTTGGAGATCTGTCTGTTTGAAGACCATAATTTGATGCTAAAGACATGGGAAAGCAGTAAATAGATGCAAGAAGAGCTTTAGAGGACGGTGTGTTCTGCAAATCCACAATTCTCATTATCTCCCCTCAGCAGCACATCCAATCCATGACTGTCAGATGAATTGGACTTTGCACTGCGAAAGACATTATCTTCCATAGGGAAAAAATGTTCAGGAGGCATCAAGGAGTATTCTGAGAACAAGAGCATCATTTAAGCAATGAGTAGCTGCTGACTCACCAGAAAAAAATTCTGCAGAGGCAGCTAATTTACATATAAGGATACTTAGCATTTGTAAATACTGCCTTGCTTCTACAGAGAACTGTGCAAACATCTAATCATATATCACTTACACAAAGAGATTAGTTCTGTTAGCCACTTTGGACTCCTCCATTCCTGAGAAATATAATCCAATCTGTAGTCTCAATTTAACTTGTTTATCTTTCATTGCAGTAGTTTGTCAGGACAGAAAAAGGGAAGTAAAAGTCCTAGGATTTTCCAAGTTGCTTTGGGGAGTAAGGCATCCAAGTCCTCCTGAACAGCAGGGGGAACTGAATACTTAATTGCCTTTGAAAGTCACTACTTTTAAATTCAATTTTAATCTCACCTACAAGAGAAGAGAACTCGAATTTGTGTGTTTCTTACATGTGAAACGTTTATTTGCCTCTATGAGATACAGTGTGGCATTTACAGATGCTTCAAATAAATAGAGGAGAGGGGGGAAAAACAGGCTGAGGTGGGAAACTGAGACACTTGCTCTAGATTTATGCCAACATTGTTCTGTAAATGTAATGCTTGGCTTTTCAACCCTCTTGCTAAATGATTCTGCTTTGTGGATGAAGTAAGTAGATTCAGAATTTTCTAGACTTTTTCATTACATTTAATATAATCTTAGACCAATGAGGCTGGAAAGGTGTAAAGTAAGAGCAATAGTTGACTAATTTTTAAGTAGTTAGCTTTATGTTCATGTCAAACTGAGCTAGAAATGAAGTACATTAAAGACAGTCTCCTCCAGATTTTTTGAGGGAATTAATTTGCCATAGTTGGCAAATTATTATCCTTTATGCAGATAAAATAAAAAACAAGGTGAGGAATTAGTATTCTTCTAAGTGTGTGTCTATATATATTTATTCATAATGTATGTCAATCAGTATTATGTTCAACCACTGCTTCTTTCCTTCTTTCTGTGAAACCCGAACCGCTAATAGGGTGCATAAAGTACTATGACATGATGGCTTCTATTGCTTCTCAGTGAGCTCTGCCTTTGAACGTGAGGATGTGCTTCTCGAGCAGCTCTGATGGCCAGGGCATTGGACTGAGCATCTGAGATTCTGGCTTGAATTTCTGCCTCAGCCATGAGCTTTTGTATGTTATTTTTGTTAGTAAATGAGGATTTAATACAATGTCATATATTTCTGAAAATGAAACCTTAACAAATTCATAGCATATAAGACTATGTATAAATGTGTGTGTATATATAAAAATAAAAAGTCCATAGTGTGGAACATTAAAAGTACAAGGGTCACAACAAGGAAACAGGTTAGCAGAAAAGCAGAGTGCATAGCAGCTTGCAGTAGGTATAAAAAATATGCACATCTTGACTTTATTCCATTTATTTCTTCATGGCTAGAAGTTGGCAATAGACTATTTTAATACTTTTTCAAAAGCTGTCTAGGAAACCTAGCTACTAACTCATAAAGGGAATGGGTAAGTCCCAAAAAGGCTCCCCTTCTTTTCTTTTATAAATATGGAGGGGGAGAAGCAAGATAAAAAAATACAACTTCAAAGAGATGTAAAATAATTTTCCTTTATCTATTATCTTGCCTATTGCAACACATTAAAGCAGTTTTCCCAGTGTTATTGAATTTCACGTTAAACAAAAATAAGCAGAAACAAAAATCTGTTCTAATTTCCTTCTAATTACTTGCTTAGAACCAATCAAGCTGTCAGTCAGGGGAATTCAAGACAGATTAACATTTTACTACCTTTGTTTTTTTACATACAAAACTTGGTTACTTTGTTAATGCACAAAACCAGGAGATCCTTGAATTTGGCTTAAAAAGTAGATGGCTGATTAACTACCATTCTGTGATTATTTCTTGACAGAATGTTTACATGATCTTGTGGCAAGTTAATCTTGAGATTGCTTTTTTTTTCCCCCCAGCACTATTGGCTAAAGAAAGATGCCTTCCAAATCTCAGGGAAGTTCTAAAGCTGCTGAACAAAATCCTAAATTAAAGTAACATCAATAATACCTCTATTCATTGAAAAAAAAGGATGAGAATGCTGAGTTGAAGTGCCTTTAGAACAAATACTTTTCTAAAGATCACAAACAGTTTGAAACTGATTTCTTTTGCATCTGCACTTGAGTAGTCTTGTACACATCACTAAAACTCTCACAATTTCTTTTTCTCACGTAAATGAAAGGAAAGCATGGGCTTACGGTTTTCAAAGTGTTACCTGTACCCATAGGGAAAGTACAATATATATTTGGATTATTGTATTTCTTTATGTTATTGTATTTCTTTATGCTGGGTCTCGAGCGTTATCACTTAGGAAAGCATGTGATTGGTTTTCGGAGGAAACTGTACTGCTAAATTCCTTTGAAAAACCTCTCTCACTAAATCTGTTATAGGCCTAGTTCCTTACAGAGATAACAAACAGCACGTGTCTAGTCTTTATAAGCTTAACAAAAAATAGTATGATTAATTCTAATCTACAGGAAAAAGAAACAGTTATAATGATTCTGTAAATGGGGAGAATTTTACTCATGTTTCTTTTTTCTTCTTTTTCTTCTTTTGCTTGGTTTTTGTTTTGGTTGGGTTTTTTTGGGGTTTTGTTTGGGTTTTTTTTCCCCTTCCACCCCCCCACCCCCCCCCTTTTTTTTTTCCCTCTTCTCCTTCCACCCCACCCCCTACCCCCCCGGTAGCTTTATTAAAGTTGACTGCAGGTAAGGAGGGAGGGTTTTGTATTTAAGCTATCAGTTAGGACTACAGAAGGCGTTTACATCTTTATCTGCCTACAGGTGTTTGGTTCTGAGTTTGATATCTGTTTTTTTTCTATATTGGCATATTGCTGCAAAACACTGGCAGCATAACATTTCTGAAGTTCTCAGAAAGAACTAAGATGTGGGAGGGAAAACAATGCCTACACAAAACTTAAATTTGTGTGTAAATTCTTGTGAAATAATGTTTAAATGATTTTGGTAATTTATAAGAGCTGCAAACAAAATAAAAACAGTAACAGGAAAAACCCCAAAATTCAGAAATCCCAGCTTTAGCCCCTTTCCACTCCCTAAAACTTCAAATATTTATGTAGTGGTAAGGATGTGCTTAACTTGCAGAAGGATGCCTGAAGCCAGGATACAGCTTTTGGGAGAGGAGGGAAGGCACTCTGACATTCAGCATGGCAGCTACTTACATGTGGACCCATGCCAAGTAATTATTTTTTTGTTTTGCTCTTCTTACTTGTTTTATTGCTTATCTGTGTATGGTCCTTCTTTCTTAGCTAGTATTTGTTTATTAAGTTGAACTTAGTTGAACATTTTAAATAATCTTATTCCAGTTTATGATTTTTTTCATGAAAAACTCATTTTCCTTGCTTACCATCTCTTTGGATGTGGTTATTTAGCTCACTCAGCGGTGAGTTCTGCTTACTGACAGAATTACCGAAACATCTATAGAAAATAGACTTTCAAATGGCAGCACAACAATTCTCCTTGTGAACATGAAAACATTCACATGAGTGTGAGAGATATTTCTGAATGCCCACAAGGCAAAGCCTTGTTGTGCAAGCTCATGGTATGGACGCAAATTTTATTTTCCTGCAACATTATCTAGTTTTATTTCACTAATGTAAATCCCTATTTTCCTTGGTTTCCTAGTCCTGAGTAAGAACTATAAATGTCACAATGTGCTGAGTTAATGAGGGAGCACCAGGCTGGGCTCTCTGCAAGTCTTTGCTTTGTGGTTTTAAATCAGAATATCAGACTCTTAAATTTATCTGAACGTAGCCTCTTTTTTGCCCGTGTGGTTTAATGTGGCTTAATTAACTAATGTCTTAAGTAAGGATTCAAGTATCCATGTAGATTAAACGAGCCAATTTAGGATCCTGCAGGAGCTGAGTCCCTCTGAAAATACATTACATCTCTTCTTCCACAAAGGAATACAGAAAACACTTAGAAGGCATGAAAGAAAAACAGAACAGATAAAGAGTGGAAATTCGGCTTTTTCTTCATTAGTTTTTGGTTTAAGACCTATGATAAGAGCGCATTTTTTCTTTTCCTCCTCCAAATGCTTTGGCCTGGCACCCCAAAAAGTGAGAGCACGAGGCCAAGAGCACGGGCAGAGCTCGGGACCCCTTTCCCAGCAGTAGCTTTACTCGGCAGCGTGGAAGAAACGGGCACTCTGCTGCAGCAGCCCTATTTCTTCCTTTTGGTCCTCAGAGGTGACCACGGGTGTAACCCACGACCTCTGGCGCCAACTGAACGAAGGCATGGAGCCACGCTACCGCCCAGCAAATGGGATGTTTGCAGTGCTGCTGTGCAGCAGGCTCTGCCCTGGCCTGAGCCTGCCAGGCCCCGGGACATGCCGGGCCTGGGCCTGGGCCGGCGATGGCAGGTTTTAAGGCCGTGCTGGGGTGAGGGCTGCTCCCCTCAGCTGGGTGAAGCTCTGTGAGGGCCCTGTGTGGAGAAGGACCGTCCGGCTGCAGCAGGCACTGGGCAGTGCCAGGCACCACCCTTCACGCGGCCGGGGCCTGGGCCGGGCTCTGTGTGGGCAGGGCTGGCTGTAGTACAGCACCACAGGCCTGGCCCCGCGCAGTCCCCAGCCCCAGGGCAAAACCTGCCACCTCCTGGTGAGGGGCTGAGGCTGCCCTTGGACATCCATCCCTCCGTCCCACGCTGCCCTGTCCCCGCATTCCCAAGGAGCTCGGGGAGCCAGTGGGGCCGGAGGAGTGAGCAGCACAGCCGAGATCACAGGCAGAAGCTAGTGATGCTCTTGTATAATGATTTGAGGTGTGTTAACTAATTAGAAGCCTTGTTAACATCTAATATGAATCAGATGCTTGGACTGTTACACTCTTAAAGCCTTAGCTGGGCAAACAATAACTTTTTGGCATCATGTCTGTGGTGCATTCCCTTCTTCCCACAAGCAGGTTTAGAGGGTGACAGTGCGTTTATCTGGGCTGATGGTTGTGTTCTGCAGACGCTGTCCCAGCAGGGCTTCTGCTGCCTCAAAGGCCTCACCTTCCTCAGACAGCATCAGATGCTGGCTGGTGTTTATGTCACTGAAAGCTTACAGTTATTTCCTCATATGCACTTATTTTTACTTAGTTGAATGTCCATCCCAACTGCAAAACAGCCTGCTATGCTAAGAAGCCAACTTTTGTATAAAGGCATTGTAGAGTAAAATTGTGTAGGAAAAACTGTAAAGGGCTGACAGGAAGTCAAAGGAATTCCCACAGACATGTATTGCACCAAGACAAAGGAGAGTGATTTACTTGTTAATAGGTGCTATAAAGCAGAGACTGGATTTAGAATAATTAAATCTTTAGAAGTAAAGATATACAAATCAGAATCAAAAGACTTCTTTGAATTTAGCATCTGGGACAATATTACTGTTGAATAGGGGAAGTATTGTATTATGAGTGTTAAATGGTAAGGTCCTACACACAGAACAACTACAAGTTATTCAAAACTACATTCTTTATGTGAAAGGGCATTTATAAAAATGCAGAAGCTCATCGCACCTTGTATAGACTCTGAGACAATTAATGGTGAAGGCTTCTGGAAACAGAAATGAGATTTGATAAGTAATTGCTAAGATAAACATTACAGAAATGCTGAGGTCCTGGTTTTAGAAGTCAGAAAGGCTTCTAAATCTATCAGGTGCTCCTGAGAATGTTGCTATTTGTTATATCTCTGCAGCGTTTCAGTGTTTAAGTGCCCATTTCGAGATACTTTGGGCTTGATTAAAAAATAATAATGACGGCCAAGCATGGAATTCAGTCAAGCTGCTACAAGGGACGAGTTGTGTTATGATCAGAGTCAAAATTGTCAGTGATCAGTTGGCCAAGTGTTATTTTAATATATAAATAATTAAAAGATATTTTTGTGGTTACTAAGGCTTTTTTTTTCGGAGTGCTGGTTGTCTTGCTTTGTTAGAAATGGGCCATCCCAATGCACCCTGGTTTCTGGACCTGGGCTGGCGACCACTGGCTTGAATTCCCAGATGAGAAGGGCTGCTTGCCTTTGTACGGGGGTTATGGACTATTCCTTGATGCTTAGTTTCCCTTCTTTAAAAGTCTTGTTTTCTTGCTGATGAGAAGTGGGAAAACATTTTAAATTTTAGGAACATTTATGATACAAGAAACTGTTTTCTGCTCAGCTCCACTTACAGCTATAGGAAAATAATAAAATATTTAGGTGGAGGAGAATTGGTACCCTTAAAGTATTATTAGAAAAATATTTTTCCAGACCCTTAATACAAAGAGTCAGCTTACACAGACATTAACTGTGAATGTTGTTGCATGTAGCTGTTTTTATTAAGCTATTTTGATGCTCCTGAATACTATGCACCAAAAAAAAGCATCCTTGTTTTGTTAGTTACTACTTATGAAAATTACTTTATACATCTTATTTACAGCCTAAATGTAGAGCTGTGACTTTATCTTGATTGTTATGCCCTATTGGAGTAAAAATACAGTTATATACAGTCATACTAAAGCAGCAATAGAGGAAAAAAATCCTGTGGTTTCTGTAGGTAGCTATTGCGCTCTCTATTTTACTGGGTTGGCTTACAAGACAAAAAATGTTCATTCTTTATTTGTGTGAACAGCCAACTGTAGCAGCACCAATGTCTGTAACTGGATTTCATTATGGAAATTCAGCTAAAAAGGGCCACAGGCACAAAAATCCATTAAAATGTTTCTATTGCTTTACATATTCTTCTGTGATAAAAATAGCCCTATATTTGAATTTAAGAAGCTTTAGCCTAAAGGGTAGCAGATGGATATTAAGGAGATTATAATAAAGAAGGATATTATCAAAAAAAGAGGAAAAAAAAAAAAAAGGCAGATGGGGGAGAACCATTCTTTCACATTTAGGGAAACCATTTGTAATAGCAAAGGTATTCCAAAAATCTGATCTCTTTCTGGGTAATCAATAATGGGTTATTGATTCTTTGTGTTACTACATGAAGACCTGATATAAAAATGGGTTCGTTCCGTAATAAACTGATTCAAATGGCAGTTAAAAAACTGGATGTATCTAGGACACTTGCATTGTTGTCACTGTAACAATGTAAAATGTGACGAGTGGCTGCTGTCTGAGTGTATTTCGAAATAAACAGCAAATGCTGTTTGGCTCATTAAGGTTTCAAAAAGCAGCCTTCAGAAGTTTCTGAGAACGTGCAGCCATTGCCAATTCCAGACACAATTTCCCTTGCTCTAAGTCTACTTTATATCTGAACTTTTTCCCCTATCTTTGCAAATTTGTTCTGACAGATTTAAAGGGTTTCTCAAGTTTCTTGAAATTTTCTGGTTCCCTCGGAGTCCAGACAGAGCTTTCCAGCAGCCAGATCAGAGTTTCTGCTTCAAACGCAGAAATAAGATCATTCTTACTGTGGGTGCACAGATCACTTGCACTGAACAGCTTGGTGCACGTGTTTTAAGTTTGGGACACATCAGACTGACTTGCCATATTTGCATGTTGGGGCGGGGGGGGAAGAAGCAAACCTACAATGTACCTGGCAGTTCCCAGAGTTGTTAGATGGAAACATTACAGTGCACAGGGGCAAGACTGCAACCAAACTGTCCAGAAGCATTGCATAGTAAAGCAGTAGTTTACTGCTCCTTAGAAGTTGGAAAGGCTTTCAGTAGTTGGGCACGCTGCACCCTCTGGCCTTGGGAAAGGAGGGTTTCTTGGATTGCGAGGGGTTGCTGCATCCACTGGATGTCTGTGATGATGGGGAGGGCAGCTGACAGGAGGAAAAAAAAATAAAAATCACATGTGGCTCATCTCAAGCTCTCTGGTGTGCTGGCTGTAGGTGGCCCATTTAAGTCTGATGGGATTAGCTGGCTTCAGCGGGCTTGACATCTGTGTGAGTAAGGTTAGACTTTTCCTTCAGTTTAGAGTCTGTCATACCTAGCTGGCCCTAATAACATTTCAATGATTGCATTCCCCTTCTTATACTTACAATTTCTTGGCTGAATATTGTGAGCTGTGTTATAAGGACGGATTTGTTAGATATTGCTCATGCTATTTGAGTGAGCCCTGGGACTTTTCCCGTGAAAGATAAGGGAAGAAAGGGACAGGGGAAAAAAGGAAACAATTGCAGGTCTTAATAACTAAGAAGGGTTAAACAAAGAGATGACTGCTGCAATGCCTAAATGTTTTTGGCATCCCTTTAATGTGAAACCTTTTCATCTGAGTTATACCTTCAGAAGTCAGATCTCGCTAGACTCCCTTTGAGTTTTGTGCTTCCATTTCTGCCCTAATTACCTTTCTCAGAGTGCGATTGCTCTTCTGTCTTAGCAGAGGGGGATTTTTTAGTGCAATGTTGTATTTTTATATATATATCTGGAGAGAGTCAGATTCAAGTCTTTTGTTCTTGGCACTCACCATATGCTACTGTTTAATATTTAATCAGCCCCACCTCATCAGAAACACTGCTGGCCTCATTAGATAATTAATGGCTGCCTGTGTCTCATTTGCTTCAGTTGATACATCTGCAGCCAGTAATTAGAGCAGGAGTTTATTAGTTGCACTGGCTTAGTTTATTTGTGAAACAATCTCTCCTTTGATTGAAGCCGCTGGGATTGGCATATGTGGACAGCCTGCCTCCCTGTTCAGTAGGGCTCTTTTGTTTACATTTTTGCTACAGTTTTGCAACACTGCACATCCTGGCAGTCCTAGGAACAGTTGGTGGTGAAGATTTGCCTTTTATAATTTAGAAGATAATTGGGTAATTCAATGTAGTAAAGCTACTGCAAAGCAATTCTGTAACTTTGCGGAGGGGTGAGGAGGAAAATCTGGTAGACAGTTTGCTCATTTATAGTTTTTTAGGTTTTATTTTTTAGGGTTTTTAATTATTTTTCAAACATCTTAATAAAAATCCTCTGGATCTGTGAAGGATACAGCACAGTGTTTGGCAAACTTTTAATTCACATTTTTTATCTTGATATATTAGCTAAATTCAAACCAGTATTCTTAAATATTGGCGAGTGATGACATGCCAGTATCGGTAACCCGTCTTCCTTAACGAATTCCAGTGTTAAACCTCTCTCCTTGGTCTGTCTCCTCATTTGCAAGTGTATAAAATGTACTGTGATATTTTTTTCTGGCCTTGTGAATTTATGACAAGTCTCTCAGTAGTCTAAAGGAAAACCTTTATACAATTGACTATATTAAAATAATGAGATGAATTGTTCCTGCCTCTGAGAGAAAACACAGAATCCTGTCTTGTCAGGATTTGGTCTCTGAAAGGTCCTTTCCTATCGTTATACCTCTTCAGGTACAACAGCAATCCTGATTAAGTGGGTTTGTTTTCTCTGAAAAAGTAAGTCTTAGAGCTCTTTCTCCTCCTCTTAAACAGGATTCTCTACTGATGCTTATCCAGGCAGAAGTTTAAATGGAGAGCTGCTCCCTCCTTATTGCCTATTGATGTCTTGCATCTTTGCTGAGCAACTTGCCTTGGCATTGCCTTTGTGTGTATGGGTGTTGCTGTATTTGGCTCTGGAATGGCACGTGTGCATGTTGAACGGCCCCTAGCAACATGATGCAAGAGTTAACAGTTAATGTTGGGAAGAGATCTGTATCAAATTCAATTATCTTTACTGCTGTGAATAGAAATGCAAAAAGAAAAATTGTTTTATTTTTTGCATTTTTATTCTCCAAAGGGCCAGCTTATTGAGTCGGCACTGATTTTTTTTTTTTTTTTTTTTTTTTTTAATGTGAGAAAAGGTAATTCAGGCTGTTAACTCTGCTGTTGCCCTCAATGAGGATTTAACTAAAGTGAATATTTCTGGTTAGCTCTTGTTCCAAGATTAGCCTGTCAGATCTAACCATCCTTGCCTGTGTGCAAGAATTCCTGTAATTAAGCCTTATTTCTCTTATAGTACCTCTGTCTCTAGCAACACATGTGCTCCCAAAAGCGTATCCTATAGCTGCTGTGCTCTGGGATGCTCTTTATTCCTGCTTGTTGTCCCTTGTATAACCAGGGGAAGGCTCTTGCAGGGCTTTCAGCATGACGATGATTTTTGTCTTCAGCCTTGCTGCAAAAGAGATGGGTTCTAGTAAAAATTTAAGCTACATCTTCTTTTAACCTGTGTGCAAACTGGGTAAATTCTGCAAGTTGGAAGCATTCTCAGCCTCTAGAGGGCTGGGTTAAAAGTAATCCTGGGTGAGTTATTCAGTTAAAGACATAAACTGTCTGATAGACTTGGGGCCACCAACTCCCCACCCTTGTTCTTTTAATGCAGTAGTGAAGTGCCTTTAGATGCCTTTCCTGTGAAGCTTTCTTTCCGCTATTCTGTGCATCTGGGTGGGGTTTTTTGTTTGGTTTTCTTCCTGTTTTGTGAGCCACGCTTTGTACTGAGCCCAGCTACCTCTCTCACATGGCCGATTTATTTATTTATTTTCTGATGTTGTTTAGAGATTTAACCTGGGAGGAGCTAGAATTCATGCTAAACACATCTTTAAAGGAATTGTACTAGGCAGTCTGGCTTCACAATTGGAAAGGGTGTCAGCAAGCGATAGTTTTACTATAGCTTCAAGCAATGGCTTCCTTATCAGTCTTCAAAACATTAAAAAGTCTTTTCTTCTACTAGATAATCCTTTATCATGCCTCTGTAGCTCCACTTAGCCTACACTGGCAGATTCAGTGTGTTTTGACAGTTCTGACCTGATGAAAAAGCTTGTGCTATGTTTGTAATTGATTGTACCCATAAATGACTCACGGACTCTATTTTGTTTCTGTTGTTCACCGTGTCACTTGAGCTTTTTGTTTGTGTTTCTCTGGTTCGATTTCTCCACAGTGAGAAGAGCTTTGCAGAAACAAGTTTAGATTCTCATTCATAAGGTGTTGTTGGGCTGCCTCTGGAAACAGGGGAGGAAGGAGAGACAGCCGTCAGCATTTTCTGAGCAGAGCAAGAGTCTAATGATCGCTGCCTGTACTCCGTGGGGTACGCACAGGCTGCCTGGGCATTGCTGCCTGGAAATCTGGATCAGACTAGTTGGTTAATAAGCACTTCTTCCTTCAGACTTTTCTGTCTCTGTTTTTGGTCAGTAATGATGTCCTGAACCCTAGTAATGGTTAACTTTTTTGCTTTGCCATATTACTGGTGCAGGGGTATCTACCAAACCACAGTTGGGTTAAATTTCTAAATGACAAAACTAGCTGTGCCTACACAACTAATCTTAGTATGCATTTGGCTAGAACCATAGATATCTCTGTGTATTGCCTGTACTGCTTCATGGATTTTATCTATTTGTATTTGCAAAATTTTCCAAAAACCCAATTATTTTCTGAATCCTCCCCATGTCTTGTGAATGGTGTCTTAAATGCCAGGTTTTTGAAGGCTGATTGTTTAATGGTGTTACATTCCCAGATCTCCAAAACAGCTTTTGGGTATTTAACTTCCTGAGATGCCTTCGAAAACCGCAATTTTATTTTTGAGTCCTAAACCCTAAGCTTTGTTTATAGTTTGTGTACATGATTACTTTTATTACCTTACAGGGCTCTCATGGTGCCTGTATTCAGTTATATTGTGACTTTTTTTCACATTTGAATAGTGAAGTGATGAAGTCAAAGGCAAGGGCATATGCTAGCTGATTCTTCAGAGGGCCAAATGTATTTTTTTTTTTTCTCTCCCCTGACTTACACTTTGTGTGGCAATTTACCCTTGCACACCATCTTTTCAGAGCTTGAAAGTGTTATTCACCCATTTTATAAAACCCTAACAACAGAATTTACAAGACTAGAAAACCGTACTTAAAATTTCATTAGGAAATGAAAATTTTCCAGACTACTGCAGTCTGTTAGAAATGTCATTTAAAGTAATATATAGATGAAACCTATTCCCACAAGCTGAAATGTAAGAGAAATTTAGTTGACATATCATATAATAGTGAAAGAGACACTAGAACACACACTACTTCGATTACAAAATGATGAAAGGTTACAATAAATCTCTCTGCATGTGCCTTTTTTTTTCTTAAAACATTCTAATTTCATTGTTGTCAAGTTTATATATTCAGAGCCTATCTCCTTTCAGTAATCTCAGGCCCGCCATTCTCTCCAAGGAAGACAATTATGTTAGTTCCAAATAAGGGCTCTTTGATCTCTTTTTATTCCTCCTTTGTTTCTGCACAATGAAAGCGAGAGGAACTCAATTAAAGTGACTTAGTCTAGTCTCTTGACAGAAGTTGTTACAAGTAAAGGGTTTGATTCTCTCCTCAGTTAAACCAGTGTTTTGCCAGTGTAGCTACATTGACACTATCAGAGTTGCATTGATGGAAAGCTGGTATAATGGAAGAAAGGATCAATCCTGAAGTTTCTCCAAATAGGCCATTTGAACGAACTACCACTTTCTTTTTCTCAGCTGAATTGAAAGCAATTTAATGGGCTTTCAAAGGAGGCTATTCAGCGAAAGATTCCCAAACTGAAGGTGACCGTGTTTTCGGCATGAACAAGAGATGCATGTTTGTGACAAAACTTTTGTTTCTATTAATTAATATCTGGTAATCCTATAAAAGTAAATTTAAAAAATAATGTGCCCATGGCTGTCACTGTTGCCAGACCTTAAGGCAGGAGAGTTACTCAGATTTTTTTCACCGTAAACTAATGTCTTAAACTCCCTTATCATGCACCACTTGTTAACAGTTTCTTTTTTGAGAAAAGGCACGAATTTCAGGTAGCATGCACTCAGCTTTTATTCTCAACCCAGATAATATTCACCATCCTCAATATATGTTTTTTAGGCCTTAAGTCAGTCTGTCTCTTGTAAAATCCAAAGATTTGCTAGAGCCTGCGGGGATTATGAACACTTGGTAATTACTCCAAAATAAAATACTTCTATTGATAAAATGGAAACCTTAAACATTACTCTGTGTGTTGCTGGTCAGAAAGCAAGTTCAGGACAGAAAAGCATCATTGGAAACTTGGAATATTCCAGTGAAAATAAAATACATAGGCTCTTTACCCTTTGTGAGATACACTAATAGGTCATTAGTGTTTTGTATAACTGCTGGGGTTTTGCATAATATTTGGCTTTGTCCTGTTTAGTTTCTAATTTGGATATTAATCAGTGTCTGGGCTATTGGAACATATATTTGGAGAGATTATGCCTTAAGTCTTAACCTGACTGGTCAAAAGAACCTAATCTTTTCAACTTGCTTTTGTATAGATTTGAGGGTTTTAGGTGGTTTTGCACACACACACCCCCCCCCCCACACACACACACCCCCGATGTGGCTGGGGTTTTGGTTTTTTTTGTTTTGTGTGTGTGGTTTTTTTTGGGGGGTGTGTTTACTTATTTCTTTGAAAACTTCTATTTGCACACGTGCCCCATTATATTTGGGCAGCACTATCTCTGTTAATGCTATAACAACTATCAAATGCTACTTCTCCTTTACTTCTTTTATTTTGAGACACTGTTTCCTAATTATACCCTGTGAAGGGTTTTTTGTCAGTCAGTGGAGTTATTCCATGTTCAGTTGTCACCAACCTTATTCATCCTATAATGCTGCTGTGAAGTTTGTGGTCCTTAGGTTCTCCAGCTTATTAAAGGTTCCTTGTCAAGCTTTATTTGGGAAATGATCTGATTTGGCTTCTGTTTGCTTCTCTCAGGATGCACTGTTCAAAGCTGGTTTTCCCATTAGCCCTCAGAGGTATGAGAAATATAGTTCGTATAGTCAGGTTAGTTACTGTCTCCTAAGTGATTTCTCCTTTCAGCCTTCCCACTCTTCTTCTGTCTGCATCTATTCCCCACTCCTGGGTTAACCCACTCCTCGCCAAATCTCATCTAGTAGGAAAGCCTCATTACACTGCTTTATAAAGCTGCCTATCTTGACAAGAGTAAGGATAAATTTTTTGACACCCAACATTGTAGTAATAGTGGAGACTGTCATCAGAAGAAGATCTCAGAAACAACTTTGTTTTTCTGCAATCATTCTTCCCCTTTTCTCATGCTTCTAAGCAATAAGGATGAAAACAAAGGCAATGTGCTTGCTATGCAGAAGATTGAAATTACAGGCAAGCAAGAGATGAAGGGCAAGCAAAGAATGTAAGTGTGGGAGGTATTTTGCTTTCCTCTCCCACTTCATACTCAATTTGGACTTGTCTGGACTGAATCTAATGATCTCTGGGATATTTGATCAATTCTTATTTAAGGAAATTCTCTCCTTAGATTCAGAGGTGATTCAGTGATTAGGGAATGCTTTAGACAACTCTCTTTCCTTTGTGCTTTTTTTGACCACATGAAATTTTTAATACCAAAGAAGTATGACAGTCTGAAACAGTCTGGTGAGAGATTATTATTCAGATGATAAAATAAGGAGACAGCAAATGCTGAAGTCTTCCAAAAGATATTTCACAATGATGATCTGCTGCTGGATCTGGGTGCTGTTTTATGCTGCACCTCATGGGCTTAGAGGAACAAAAATAGCTAAAGAAAAAGTAGTATACAAAGTTCATTTATAAAATCAAATATACATAGGAAATCTTGACTGCCATATAGACTATTACATTTTTAATGTATGGCAAAAATGGAAACAGTTCAATCAATGTTATTTACCCTGTCTGTAATTGAAGAGTAGGCCAGTCAATGAAATTAAAAGGCAGGAAATCTTACAATGAAAAGAAATTCAAGGGCTATTGGTGTCTTATATGGCTTCCTACATTCAGAATCCAGGGCAACACATGTTTCAGCTGTGACTCAGATTAAGGGTACAGATAGGAGAGCTATTTATGAAATTTCTTATTAATATTATAAAATATGACCAGTCACATTGGAGTGTATGGGGAGGTGGGAGCAACTTTCCTGTACTCCTTCGAGTTCTCTTCCTAGATATTCCTGCCCAGGCTTCAGCATCCTAAATTCTAAGGCCAGGTTATGTGAGTCCCACCTTCAAAAAAGGCTCTTGGGAGTTACCTTTCCATCACCTTAGCTAAGAATTTGTACCCAGCTTGGGCTGTGCTTGTGCTCTCAGCCTGCTCATAACTCTGAGCTATTCAAACTGTTCCATTTTTATTTCTCATAAAGAAACTGGACAGATATTTATTTTTATCCCCCACTTTTGGAAAAAAATACTTTTAAATTCTCTTTTTCTATGGCAAATATTTGTCTATAGAATGAAAATCTTTTCATGTCAGTCTTTTAGGTGGCTTGCATACTGAGGTTTATCTAATTTGTTTGCTCATTAGTAAAATCCAGAATGGGAGATTTGTATTTCAGAATCTTGCATTTTCAGTAGGGCAGGAAAGTTAGTTGCTTGCAAAGATCTGAATCTGATGATACGTAATGCAGGAGTGAAACATTAAGACATTGTGCATATTAGAAGCATTGCTCTGTGCTCTCGTTCTGCTCCACCGATTTAAATGGAAAATACCATCCTAAAAATGATGATGAGGAAAAAGATGAGTTATTACTCAGTTCTGCATATGTTCTTCCATACGCTAACAAGATGCAATGAGGTTAAGGTGAAGCCTAGGCATCATTTTGTACCCATCTAATTCTGTTTCTACCCATTCACCTGAGCAGAGTGTATATTTGCTCTGTCCTTTCTTTTTATCTGCTATGCACAATGTAGGTGCTGCTACAGGAGCAACACAAATCCTTTTAGTCCTGTGCAGCCTCCTGTGTATTTGGGCCTTACTGTACTACAGTTTTATCTCCTTCACACGTACCTTTGGTTTTACCAAGCTCTCAAGAGGAGGTTTATCTTAAGCTCAGAATGAAGTGGAGGTCTAAATTCTGAGTTGTCTCTAAATCAATTCACTCTTCCCTGGTAGAAAGAGTGCCATTCATGCCTATAGTGGAGATAGTCTTTTCAATATTAGTTAAATGTTTTATCCTTATTTATCTTATTTTAATTCAACAGTTCTAAAGTACTTTTCAAAGTAATCGGGTATGACAGTGCTGGGGTTAATTAACAGTTGGTATGCTGCCAGCAGCTTCCCCGTGATGGTATTGATGATGATACTGATCTTATCTGATATGCTTTGCTCAGAAAAAATCCTCTAGAAAGAAGCAAAGACATTATGATATGAATGTGTAAGGACGGTAGGTGTCCTTCCTGCTGTTTTATGAATGTGTCTGAAGGATTTCCTTTGTGAGAGAGAACAGAAGCTCAGCCTAACCCTTATCGGTATTACACCACAAAAATCTGTCTTCAAATGACATCAAACACTTGTCTTAAAACCACAAAGCAAAGAAGTATAAAGCAGAGTCTGAAAACTCATCTTACTGATTGCACTGAAGTAGTATCATCCATGTGATTTTGAAGGTCGCTTGCTATGTGAAGACATGAGTAGTTACTATCCATGGGCTATGGACTTGCCGTATTTCAAGTTTCAAATTGTCAGCTAGTCACATATGCCACCATTAATGAGATATACACTGAGATCTTTGTTTTATGAATCAGGAAGTTTTGCAATGTTTGCTCGAGGTGCAGCAGTCAGAGAGGCGTTAAAGACATTCATGCCTTGTCACTTTTTGCTTCTGCAGTACAAGGGAGTTTTTGTTTTGTTTCTCTGCCACAACCAAAATAGAAAATATGACGCAAATAAATCCTCAAAGAAATTAAAAAAAAAATGAACTACAAAGAAGTCTCACAGAAATAGATCACTGTGATAAATGCTTGTCATAATTTTGGGAGAAAAAAAAGAAAAATCCCACATGTGATACTGGAAGAAACCAGGTACCCCAGTTAAGACCATGCCTTAAGAGCCAGTGGTGATTAGATTTGCCAAAAGCACGTGTAAGCTGGTGTTCCTTTTCCAGTGCTCAAAGTTTGTCTCCAATATTGACCAGCTTGTCTAACGCAAGCTGTCTGAAAATCCACACATTTTTACACAGTGTATAAGTGCTAATGGTTTTTCATGTAGCCATCAATCAAATTTATGTACTGGACTCTCTGTTTTTTCAGAATTAAAGGAGTCCCTTCAGACTACTGGAGTGTTGCTGCTCAGCAGAACTACTGGGATGAAAAGTCAGTGCAAAAAGGAGTTAGCCAAAGGCAGGTGAATGGTCTAGGTGTTAGCATGGATGCTGGTAAAAGTCAGCATCCACGCTATTGCTGTGCCATTTTCACATCCCTATTTGTGAATGTTTTTGAAGTATTGAAATTGTATTAATCGGTGCTTTCCATTTGAAAATGAAATTTTTTTTTAAAAAGTGGTTTTTTCAAAGCATTCAGAACTTGAAAAATTTCAAACTGTAACCTGATTAAATAAGCTGTAAGACCTGTTCATTGAAATCTGGAAAAAAAATTAAACTTTCTTGGGATTTGATTTCTGTTGCAAGTATTCCTGATTATAAGCTTAACACTTGTGTTGTTTAAAACTGATCTGTGTGTTTGTAGTTATGTTTTGTTGGCTTTTTGGCTTCACTTAAATTTGGTTCTTTCCTTTGCAACTTCTGTCATTGTTATAATTTTATTCTTCTGTAACTTGCTGCTTCTGCTTCTTTAGTAACTGCTAGATTTTTTTCTTGAGCACAGGATCAAACATGTTAGTGTTTTGTTGTAAGCTAAGCAAAATATCCCCACATATTGACATTTTGTTTTCAAAAGTAAGCTAAGCTCTTAAGTTTCTCTAATAGGTCAGGCTAAGTTAATTCAAACTACCTGGTTTGGTTTTGAAAATAAGACTCATTCTATAACATTGGAGAATTTTGGAAAAAAAACAAATCAACCCCCCCAAAAAAAACCTTCTTTCAATTCCATCTACAGCTAAAAATTGAAATACACTATTCTGGCTGTGTGATTATGTCACCTGGTGAACTTAGTCATATTCACACATAAATGCTATTGAGGAAAAAAATCCACAATTGATACTATCACTACTAAAAAAGGACCTGTTGGAGTGGGGGCAAGGAAAAGAATCCTTTTTTTTAAAAAAAAAAAAAAAAAGATTAATTTATAAAAGCAGCAACTATATTAGCCTAAAACATGACTTCTTGGCCTAACTGTTTTGATTTTACAAACTACAGATAGTGTGGCTTGACAAATATTTGTTGTTATCATTTTCAGGCACTGACTAGTGATTATTTTATGAAAGCATGGCAAGAATTAGGGCCAAACTGGTTTTTGCTCACTATGGTTGCTTTAAAAAGAGTTAAACACTTCAAAGGGCATGCAGTCTGGAAAGTAAATAACTTCCTTTGAGATACCTTGTTGTTTTTAATTTTTTATTCTTTTAATTTTTAACTCTAACAAGGGTAAAGCTGTATTTGATATGTGTTGGTAGGGTTATATCATGATGAAAATTGATAATAAAAAGCTTCATTTAAAAAGGAAGGGAGGGAATTTTTTTTGAGCTCTGATATCTTTGCCAATACTTTCTTTTAACCTGCCAAAAAACATTCTGTATTGTTTCTCTCGCTTTGCAAAATAGAATGAAAATCTTACAGGTAATGATTCCAAATTTCGAATAGTGAGATGACTTCTTAAACTCACAGTGATGTCAGGGAAGCAGTTGAACCGAATATTTCTACAAACCTATTGGTTCCGGCACTCCAGCCCTGTGAAGAGCACTTTATGTCGTGTTAGTCCTAGATCCCTTTCTCCCAATCGGGGCTTGTTATTTCCTTGTGCTGAGCTGACTGTCGCTCGCGTACTGCTTGGATACTGTGCGAATTTTGCTCTGTGTGCTGAAAGGGGTTCCAAGATGTGGGTAGGTCTTGTCTTGGCTTTTAGCATATGAAGACTCATTGCACTTTATGTATTAACATTACATAGAGCAACCAGTTTGAAGATGCTGTGTGCGATGTAATTGGTGTGTAAGGTAGCGTTATCAGGGTGTTTAATGCACCCAATTAAAATAGGAAAATTGAAAGTATTCTTAAGAGTTACCTTTAAATTGTTGCACTTACTGCTTTTTTTGACTAGAAAACTGGTAATGTCTGACCACAGGCCAAACAATCTGTTCTGTTCCTGGTAATTTTTTTGTCAGCAGTGACCTAGGTAGTTAGTCATCTCCGTTAAGAAGTTCTTTGTTGTCATGGATATCTTCACCCCTACACTTGTTTCAGAAAGAAATCATATCTGGTGGCACTTCCTGCCCCAGTATTTCCATGTGTACCTGCCTACACGTTTGGGTAGAGTGTGACCTTCCAGAGCTCTTTGGGTAATGCTGTTACTTTGATGTAGAAATCAGATTTTTCCAGTCAGTGTTTCTGTATGCCTAAGCAAAGAGTTCCAGATTTGTTTGAGAGGGAGAGTATTAAGGACAATATTCGCCAGACCTGTGGTTTCCTTCAAAGAGGTGTTTTTGTATGCAATTATCTCATTTGCTTTAGGCATTGGTGTAACTGTCCATATTAGCACCAGTGTTGATCTCCAGTAAGTCCCTGAAGTAGCTGTATAAGCTTTGAAGTTTTAGGGAGCTGAGATGCATATAATTTTTGATGGAACTTTGTGGTGGTAAGCTAATCAAAGAAAACAACTTTTTTTGAGCATTTTTTTCAAACTTCGTTAGCAAATCAAGCATTTATCTTTTTAGTTGCAAAACTCCTCCTCTGTTGCAAGGTCAGTAAAGAAGAAATTTGTTTGACAGTTGTTTTTTTTCCAAGAGTTTTGTTTGTTTTCTTGGGGATATTTTCAAGAAAATGGACAAGACAGAGTTTTACTTGTAAGTTTACTAAGGGCAAGTGCTAAGCTGGCTAAATGAAACATACCTGAATTCACTCATAAAAAGAAGTTTTGGTAGTAGCTTGCTGTATGATTTCTTGGACCCTAAATTTCTTGGAAAAAGTCTTGGAAGCACCAAGGATTTTGTTATTTCCATGTTTCAGTCATGCAAGAACTCAGAATGCTGCAGGGTAATTCAATATATTGATGACCTTGGTGCCAACATTAACTAGGAGAGCAAAGGAAGAGAGATGAGCCCACAGCACAGAAATGAATTAGAGTCATGTTTTTAATATCTTATTTGAGCTGTTCTGTTTTGCGATATTGGTTTAGACCATCTGCATTTTTGATATAACAAGCTGCACAAAACCAACAAAATCTTGACAACGAGATATATGGTGTACATCTTTTTAGGAATTTAGTTTAAAATAAATGTACTTCAGCTCTAAAGGAATCTTTTCTTTTAGAATATCCCTTCCTCTAATTTTCTTAAGTGTAAGAAAATGAGCTCACTTTTTGCTCGAACATACGGTACTTTATCAAACTTGTATATAAATTACTTGATTCTTCATGCTGCTGATATTCTTCCAATTGTTTTAATAGACCATAAAAATGGTAATACTGTGGTAAACCATTAAACGCTTAGCCATTTAGCCCAGCAGTATTCCTTGTTTAATAGTTTTACTCATTTAACACTTACGATTTGTAACAGAGTAAATCTAATTTTAAAGTAGGTTGAGGAAGTTAAACCACCTCTGGGGAATAAATCTACACTCCCTTACCTGGAGGGCAATACTAATTGCTATCCAGACCCAGAACAGGCTCAAATGAAGTCAAGCTCCAAGGATTACTAATGAGTGAGGCTTACATTGTATGAGCTAAAAGTCTTTGAATGCTATTTTTTACTTGAGAAACTGGCTGCACAAAAGTCTGAGAAAATCCATGCAGTCAGTAGACTGCTGGTGCTTTTAAGTATTAGTAATTATCAGCCTTCCTCCTTGGGATGTTAATGATAGTGGTTTGACCTTACCCCAGCATCCCTATCTAAATGTATAACTTAGCCATCAGTTTGCTTTAAATCAAGCACTAAATCTGTCTGAGTGCCATTTCATATGGATATTAAAAAAACATCAGGGTCTACTTGGCTGCTTTTGTCAGCTAAATCTTGGGCAATGGTGTGAATAAATTAATGGTTGAAACTGACCTTTTTTTAAAAAAAAAAAATTATAAGTTTTGCACTGGTCTAAAGAGGAGCAGACCTCTGTGTTTATTTCAGTGCAGATGAGCTATTCACAGTTATTATTGTTATTATTTTACATAATCATATCAGTGGCAAGGCAGGAGAGTTGCTTTGTGCAGAGACCTTTCTTCTTTCTATCAGTTTTCCAGTCTTCACTTATAAATCTTGAGTTAGCTCTATTCTGAGATTGTCCTGTTATTTTTCCACCTCCAGTTTAGTTCCCTTTGTTCTGCTGATATATGGGAATGGAAGCATCAAGATTTGTTTAAAAGATTAGCAAGCTGCATTTAGACCTTTTCAAAACAAAGTGTGAAAGTGTTTGCCATGATTAGCTAGACAAACGTTAACGATGAATAAATTGTAATGTAAAACACTTTGCAGCGGTAAGAGAATGGGAGAAAAAAAGATTATGTCTCCTCTGTTCCCTCATTTAAATCCTGTTCAAGCCCAGAGGGTTTAATAGGTACTTAAGTGGTGCCCCAGAGAGTGTGACTGGAACTTACAGGGTGCAAATACCTTCATCTGACTTTCTGCTGTGGCTGAATTTTGCCCCCAATGGCCAAGCTTAGTAAAACCTAGCTATTTTCTTTGAATAATGAAGCTGTGGAAAATCCAGCAAGTACGTGGAAATCAGAACTAGGAAGAGACCCTAGAGGATTTTTAACCTAAATAGAAGAAGCTGATTCTCCAGCTCTGAAAGCTGTTACTGTTTCACTATTCTTTCTTTTTGCCTCTGGGATATTCCTGAAACGTGTGTGCATCTTCTGTTTTATGCGATGTACTTGGCTTCCTTAGATGTAGAGAGAAACAGGAGGGGGTGGACGATGGCATGGCCTCCAGCACTTTGTTTATGAGAACATCCTTCTAGCAATTTTATGTCTGCATGAGGTAGAAGAATTGTTTCCAGTCTGCCCTTGAGCTGTGGATCAAGCATTTTACTTCCTCTTACTCTTTTCTGCTTTAAAACTTTATATTCCTTTCCCAGAGTCTTTAGACAGATGAGTTTTTTGTCATTCGTAGTGGTTGAAGCACTTTCAGCTCCCTTTCTTTTTCCTAGCTGTGTTTCACAGTTGATCGGGCCAGCATTGTGCATTTCTTTCTCTCCAAAATACCTGTCCTGAGACCAGACATAGCATGTTGTCTCTTCTTCATGATACCTGTAGGGCAGTGATACAGTGCAATCATTGCCTCAAACTACTTTTGTTATAGCTTAGCCTAATGAAATGAGGCTGATTGGTCTGTTAGCCAGAATTGTGTTCTCAGGCTGTGTCTAAGCAGAAGGCTTGTAGAACTGAGCTGACTACTGGCTAGCTCGCTCTTGGGGAAAAAGCCATATTTACCTGCTCGTTCTCCAGCTGCTACTGTTTGACAAATCCTTGCATTCCCTTAAGAAACAAAACCAAACCCACACAAAAACCCCTCCTATAATTTTTATTTTTATTTTTTACTTTTTTTCCCCACCATGACAGTACCCTAGCAAGCAATCATAATGCTGGTTATCATGCAGTCCTAAGAGAAGGTGCAGTGTACCTCGGGCTCCCAGGCGCAGGGCTGGGTCCCCTCCAGGTCAGCAGCACTGCTTGTGTGCAGAGCTCCACGTTTCTGCATTTACATCCATGGAACCACAGTCAAGTGCTGTTGGAAATTAAATATTAGCCTTTGCAAAGTTGCCAGATTTATCTGTGAATAAAAATGGTCGTAGGTTGGGTTTTTTTTCCTTAGCACACTCACATCCTCTCTATGTGGTGCCCTAAGAGGGGATTATCTGTTAGGTTAGTTCCATTCTCTGAGGAATTACAGGTGTTGCTCTGCTGTAGCTGTTGAGTGGTCAGTTGATACTGGGTTTAATTCGTATAACAAGACCAAGAAAAGCCTATTGCTCAAATAACAATGTGTCATCTCCTCATTTCTGAACAGTGATAACTATACAGAATACTGCCTTGTTTATCGTATTGCTAATTTACAGAAATAAATTTCTTTATCCATTGAGCATTGCAACACATATGTGCAATTCACTAGTTATGAGTTGTGTTATTAGCTCTTATCCCTCCACAACAATTTGCCAAAATAATTGCCTCAGCCACAATGACCTTGTTATGTGATGTTTCTGAGTAAGATGTGCAACAATTTATTTCTTACTGTAGCTTTCTTGTTTAAATTAGCATAATTTCTTCTTAAAAACAACCAGATCTGTCTCCTCCATTCAGCAGTAGTGTAGACAGAAATTGTTTATGCTGGTTTTACTCTGTTGTTATTTTGGGTTGAGTTTTTATTTTCTTTTGGAATACAACAAATGATAGATTAGGAGGTACAGCTGCTTTCATGGAGTGATGCATTAGCATGGGGCTTGCTTCTGTGAGAATTGCTTTTAAATACCAGTGTCAGAGTGAAATTTATAATGAGGAACACCTTACCATGGGGTGTGCTTTTATAAAGCCTATCTGAAAATCTGTGTAGATAACAATATACGTATAAGGGTATTTCCTAGCCTTTGTTTCCTGTCTTTTTACCAGTTATTAACCTACAAGAGGAACTTTCTTCCTATTCGATGACAGTCTATCAATGAGGTAAACATTTCAGTCTTTCATTATAATTTCTACCAATATACCCATTCCAGAAGCTAGATTCCCTGGTCTCCTGATACTGTGCTTTTTATCTTTTGTTCTACTGGTGTTAACATTAATTTAAATTGTAGGTTACAAACTACAATTAGATAATCACAGATTTTATGTCTGAGTTCCTTTGGAACCACTGGATGTATACCATGTGTTACTATCCATTCTATCAATTTATTCTAAAAGCTTTCTATTGACAGGTCAGTTTGAGGAAGTATTTTCTACTTGCCCTACATGGAGAATCTCTCGTCTGGAAATATCACTAAGCTTGTCCATGGCAAACATGGATGTGTAGGATTCAGTTAGTTTGCCTTCCTTGAATGTTCTTCATATACATACATTAGCTTCATGTTCCTTGTGGGTATTTGAAACACTTGGTATTTTTAATTTTTATGTCCCTAACAAGTTACTTCTTGAAATCTTCTGGTGCTTTTTTGCGGGCTTTTTTTTTTTATCCCCCCCCCCCCCCCCCCCCCCCCCCCCCCCCCCCCCCCCTTCTGGTTTTATGTTAATTTTGTCAGTTTGTTATTTTCAATTTTCTCAGGTGGATGCAACTTCTGCTTTTTGAAGGATGTCTTTTCATGTCTAATAGCCTATTTTACTTTGCTATTTGAGCACACTGACTTTTTTTGGAAGCCCATTTAAAATTATTTTTGATAGGTAATATACATGTACTCTGAGCTTTTACAGTGGTGCCTTTAAAGAGTCTCTATGCCAGTTTATATAAAAAGAAAGCTTTAAAATATTTATATGAATATTTTAAAATTTTAGCTGATTCTTTTTAATTTATTTTTAACTAGCTTCTTCATTTTTGTATCATTCTTCTTTTTCAAGTTAAGCAAGCTAACCTTTCAAGTTAAACCTCTTGTGGGTTTCCTTTTGGGTTTCTTTTTGGCTTTTTCCCCTCTCATACAAGCAGTTTTGTATCTGAATGTGGAGTAGTGTCTATTCCAGAGTTTTTCTTGGATAACTTCATCTTAAATCTTGAGCTGACTCAAGAATTGCATCTCATCTTGTGAGTTTTTTCATTAGCCGCTCCAGAAAGCAGTTCTTTGTGGTTTAGTGTGTCCACCGAACATGATATGTAGCCAAAGTATACTATATGGGGACTAAATAAAATCTGTCATTATTATGGTGCTTTATGTCTTCACAGCTCTTCACTCTCCCTGGCAATTTGTAGCCATTGTCATCCTGATATATTTTAGATATATTTTACATTTCTATTTTAGTATAGCTTGCTTAGCTGTCCAAAGCTTTGTAAAGATATAGGAGGCATTTTCCTAATACTTGCCCAAATAATCAGTTCCTAACCCTTAGGTCATTCTTTCCAAAACCTAAAGGTCAGGTTCACATGAGATAACTTGTGTCTATTCCTCTCATTCGAATGATAACATGTCTTTCCTTCCCCTGCAATCCCGAATTGCAATATCTCTTGAGTAGTTCTGATGATTTGCGGTTGTGTTGTATCAGTACCTTTTCATCCCATGTTATACCAATTATACTGGTGCTGATTTATCCTGCATGCCGGTACCACCTTTTAGATCTTCTGTAACAAACTGCTTGTAAACCAACTATTCTGTTCTTCCCCTTGAAACCAGGTCAGTGGAGATTTTCAGGACTGTTTCTCAAGGTGGCATACCATACAAGTCTTCATGAGTCTTCTAAAGAATGTCAGAAATTCTTCAGTTTAGATATTTCCTATCATTACTCTTAATCAGTCAGACTCCCTTATGGGTTTTCATCCCATGCAAAGTTCTTGTAATCTGTGGTGATTTCTTTTGTCAGCTGGCTCTTACTTTCTGGGCTACTTTTCAAATCTTATCTTTTCACAGTAATTGTTTGTCTTCTTTCCTTAATCTGTTGAGTCATTTTCTCAAACCTATTAGGAGTTCACTTTTTGCTTTCAATCCTTATGTTCAAGTTGGAAAAATTCTTCCTAACTATACTTACTCTTCCTCAACTTCTCCTCAATTTCAGCTTTATATGGCAATTACTCTCTAATACACTACGGACTCTATCACCCATTGTGTACATGACTCTTGACTAATTTGAGTTAATTGCAAGTTAATTACTATTTAACAGATTTGATTTTCTTCATTATTTGCTGAGCTACATGTTAAATTATGCTGTCTTTATGAGGAAATGACTTTCCACAATTACAGATATATGCCCTGTTCAAACCATTTGGCACTGTTAGATGTGGCCATAACATTTTTGCTTATATTGTTCTTTTGTTTATTTGAAAACACAACTCTGGAATACAGATTACTTTTTTTGCTCTTTGACACTGCTGCTGCTATCTCCACGAGTACAAAAAGCTCTCCTGCATGTCCAAGACAACGTTTCTAGAAACTTTATTATAGATGGGCAAGTTTGGGAAAAGAGAAATGTGGATTTTGTTCTTTTTCTTGTGACTTTTCATCTAGTGACATTATTTGCACTGTGACCAAATAAACTTTACAGTAAAATTATGTCAGATTTAAAAATAAATTTAAAAATATAATTGAGACAGGCTACCCAGCATATGTAGCAAAGTTGAATGGAATGTTTTACTGTAGCTTTTATAGGACACTTGTTTGATGGTATGGTTCCTGCAAAATTTGGGATCGCAGAAAACATTGATTAAAAGTAGAGACATCTTTTTAGAATACATTTTGTAACTGAAAGTGGTTCCATTTCTACACAATGAGAATTGGGTTAATACTTTTAATTCTTTTGTTATGCAGGGAAATTTTGATGGAAAAAGATTTATACTGATTACATAGATGATCCATGTCTACATCACTGTAAAATAAAAAATTAAACATGATATGATCTCTCCAAATTTTTTGTTAAAACCTATGTCTCCTAAAAAGAAAAAAAAAATTATTTTTTTTTTCAGCTAATGAGTTTGCTCGTGTATAAATCTTAGTTATAACTTACTATTTTGTAGGGTTTGCTGATCCAAATCATGAAGTCCTCTTTCAGACTTCTCTCAGGCAATTCTACCTTTAACTCTCCATTCTAAATTATTGGGAGCTTATCAGAGTTTCAGTAGCAGCATTTTGGAGCAAACAATCACCAGCCCTTATACCACCATCAAAATCTAGTCCTGCAATGTTACAATTTAATGAAATTTAACATGCCTATATGATCTCCTACAATGACTTCGTCTAGACGTGGACTTCTTTGGTAAAGCTGGTATTTATCTACTATTGCAGAGAGCTATGATCCCTTGTTAATATGGTGCACACAGTATTATTTTGTGTAATGTGCGTAGGTTACAGTATTGCATCGTTCCTTGGTAACTTCTAATAAAACAGCATAGCCAGAGATGATATTTTTTTTAGCTGTTGTTACACAGGGCTTTAGCAGCACTTCTGCCGAAGGCAACGGTGTATGGCCTAGGTGGCTGCTTAGAAGTGTATGCACAAGATGCATTTTTGAAAGTCATTAAAGTTTAGCAGGGCTTTTTACTGAACAGTATGTACCAACATCAGGTACTATTCGAATATACTACAAGTAATCTGGGTAAATTACTTGAGATAAAATAAAGCATAGGCAGGAAGGAGAGGCAGTCATAGATCTGAAGTACAAAGCATTCCAATCTCAAAATCTCGTGTAGTGGGTTTTTTCCTTTTATTTCTTTTCCTTTTTTTCTGGAAGTAAAACATGCCCATGGTCTACTTTCTGGTTTTCATTTAATTTGGGTAAGTGTGCTGGTGTTAACTGTTCAACTACAATTTGATGGAGTTGCAATGATTTTGTTATATAAGATATGTTTATGATCAAGGAAATGCACCGATTTTAAAAGTTAATTACTTTTCTCCTGAAAATCTCTACGTTCATTCCTGGAAAGAGGAGAAATTCAAATCCCTTGCATTTTCTCCCCACTGCACCCTGCCTCCTCTTGTATGAGATTTTTAACAAATATTAAAATTTTCTGAAAATTTTATTAGTGGGCATATCCATTTTGCTTTTATCACATAGGGGTTACCCGACATGTTCTCATTTAGTGGCTGACATCTACAGCCCTTAATTTTGGTCTGTATTCAATTACAAAATCTACTTTATTAAGTAATTTTGAATCTTTGAAGAGGTGTTCATATATTTGTGCTTTTGAAGGAACACAGATTTCTAAGACTTTTACTTTTTTACTGAGCCCCCTCCTTGCTCCATTTAAGGCCTGAATGAAAACTAGGTAGGCAAACTTTCCTAATTGTGTGATGATCTTCTGTGTTACTGGAATTATAAAGGTATAATTTTGACAGAAGAAAATTTGCCTGTGGTAGCACGTGTATGTTAATTCCTTCTGATTGTTTTTTGCCTCCCGAAAAAGAGAAAGTGGATTATTTTTTGTGTGCTGTGAGCTCGACTTGTAACTTGATCTCTGCATAAGAGAGGTCAGTGTTTGTGGTAAATGTGGCTTTCTTAATGAGGACCTGCTGTTCTGCATGAAACACTGTCACAAATAATAATAAACAGCACCCAGTTTCTGCCGTTGCAGTAGGAATGAAAAATGGCTAGTGAATCTTTCCTCCACAACTGTGTCAACAGCAGGTCCTCATTACCTGTCCACAGCAGCTGAAAACTGATGGTCACAATGCTGCCTAAGCTTGTTGTCTTTGATTTTTTTTTTTAAAGACAAAAATAAATATTTTTTTCTCTTTTTCAAAATTTTGTTGCCACTCCCTGGTTCTGATTATGCTACTTTCAATACATTAGATTGCTAATGGACTTTCTGGACACTGAGCCTGTGAGCTGCAGGAATTGCAAAGCATGTGATTCCAGCGAGCTCCTGAACCGACAGGTCATCATCTGATTAGGAGGTGGGAAGTCAGATTGTGATTTCTTTTGAAGACAATTTGCCTTATTGTTCCTACTTTTATGATAAATGCATAAGTGCCTACTTTCCACGTGGAGAATACGAGAAGCTCTGTAATGTCATTATGAATAATATCACATCCCTCAGTTTCTTCATTTTCCTGTGTGCCGTTTTCCTCTGGAGTGTCTTCAGTTACTCTGGGCAGCAGAAAGGAAGCATAGGAAAACCAGTAGAGGAGCATTTGACTTAAAAGAAAAGAGGGAATCAAGATCTGAAGAGGGTAACCACTTCAGGAAGATTATCTTGGTAAAGGCAATAGAGGTCTCTACTATTGAATGTTTTGTTTGGGTTGTTTGGGGCTTTTTTTTAATGACTTCAAAAGGAATAAAGAAACTGGGTGGAAGGAGACAGTTTTTAATTTCTTGCCGCATAGCATAGAAACTCACAGGCCTGTTCTTTTTAACTTGAGGAGTCCTCCTGCTGACTCTTGGAGTAGATAAGTAGTACGGACAGGCCTGTGTGGAAAAGGCGATTCCATGTCATTTAGCTGCAGATGTTTATTGCACTTTGTTTAGAGATCATGACCACACCAGAGAAGAGCACAGTTAGAGTTGCTACTGAGGCCCTGGAGGCTCCTACATCCAAGGCTCCATCTTAAGGTTGAAAGATTTATACCCTTTATCTGACTCACGGCTGCTTCAGGCTTTATGATATACTCAGAATTAAGAACCCCTTCAAAGGCCTAAACTGCATAAATCTTAAATTGTGTAAACATCCTGGTTCCTGGAGTACCAATTCCAGGGACATTTCAGGAAATACTACGTTACAATAACTTCGAGTCCTGTAGTCCTGTTTTCCAGCAAGGAAATTGAATTAAAAGAGGGGAGAATTAGATGAGAAAGCTCTGTTGGGACTAATTAGAAATATTTTTGAATGGAGTGAGTTAGATGAGCAATCCACTAAAACTATGCAAAGCCACGGCTGTCCAGCTTCCAGCAAACCTAGTGAGAAAGGAAATGAGAGATTATCCCCAGAGGCAATTTCTTTTGGAAGAGGAGGGAAAACTTCATGGCTGATGAGTCTGTTTTGTGCCATTCCTTCTCTGAAAGGGGTTTGTACTTGTCTATGGTTCAAAAATACTGCTTTTCTGCAGCAAATCACTGAAGCAACAGACACCAAAGGAGGGGAAAAGATCTAGTTCTGTGCCGGTTGTTGTAAGATTTGAGATTAGCCTTCTCTACCACCAAAATGGAACTGAGGCAGTTCCGTATGCTGGAGCGAACACAGACTCTTAGGATGAAGATAAACATAGATGTTCTTGGTTTATGGTGGGAGGTTTTGGGGGTGGGGTGACTTTTTTTTTAAATTGAATTTCAGAGAGGAGCAAAGAGCTTTTTGTGAAGATAGGTCCATCTTTCCCCCTCACTTTATCACTACATCCAAAAGGAAAAGATTTAGAGATATAGCTTAGGACAAGAGCAACTTTAGGACTTCAAGAAATCTCAGTTCAAATGAAATTAGGTTTATGCAATCTACATGCTTCTCTTCTGGGGTCACTGGGCTGACACTTGTGGTTATATCTATTTTTTTTTTTATGCCGCATATGAGATGATTGTGTAAGTAGACTAGTTAATGCTATAAGTACATCGAAATCCATATTATCTTCATTGTTAAATGCATTCAAGCCTCTCAAGACCACTTACATGTCTGATTTGACCAGAAATTTCAGTTTGGTGCTGGAAAAATATTTCTAAGAACAGTCTCCAAAGCTGAGTTTCCTTTTCACAAGGCAGTTTTCATGTTGTTTGGAAGTGTTATTAGCATTGCGTTTCCACCCCCTTCCCTCTGACCCTCCTCCCCCTAGAAAGGTCAAATACCCACCCCCCACTCCCAATTCTTTGACAGTGTTTTCCATTACAGGGACTTTTACACAATGTGCTAAATGTTAATAAGGTTCTTCATTCATCGGTCCAGCTTTAATGGCATCTTAATTTCTTAAAAGCATCTCAGCTGAAAACTCTAACAGTTTTTATTTTTATATATTTCATGATAAAAGAATTATCTGATGGTAACTCAGACTTGCTGTGATCCCTGTTGGCTACAATCATAGAGGCTTTAATATGATTATCTTAATCTTTAGGGGGATTTATGTAAGCATGAAGTATTCAAATGAACTGAAATTCAGAAGAGCTTTTCATAATTCTTTGTTGCAGAATTTTTCAGGGAACTGGACTTGCGTCATGTAGCATTTCTACTTCAAAAAAAAGTACAGGAGGTCTTGCTTCTCCAGAAGTAGCACTTCAGTGGAACAGCCAAGAGTTTTGAGGACTCATGTCCAAGACTTACAAATTTCCTGACAGGTATCATAATCTCTCAACTCCAGATTTTTTACAAGGAGACTGCTCAAACTTTTCTGAAGTACAGTATACCTTTTGCTGAAGTCAAGTGCTAGTGTACAAATATTCTTAGTTTTCTCTGTATCACACTTTCCAGTTTGGGTTTATATATACATATATACATACATACATACATATATATATATATGTATAGTGTGGTTTTGCTGCTTTTCCTTTTCAAAATCTTGCATCTAGGTCTTTGGAAAATTCTTTCAGTTATGGGCGATTGCTTGAGTGTTAAATTCCAGGAGCTGGAGCAGCTACACAAGATGACCAGCTCTTTATCTGATATTTTGCATATATGATTTGCAGTAATTTAATTCAACTGTAAGTTTTTCTGTGGTGATCAGTAACTTACAAAGTGTGTACAGGCACACTTGTGCATATTTAATTTCTACAGAAAATAGAGAAGTATAATTTTTATAATAAAATAAACAACAAAGCAATCAGCCTGTGAAACTCTAGTCTTCAGAGAGCCCAGTTGGTTTTCTAAATGTTGTTGGAGGAAGACTTTTACTCTCTCTTTTTTTTTTTTTTTTTTTTAAATATCCCGATTACTCATCCTATCTTTGCAGTATTAGGTACAATGGACAGTGTTCCCTGTGTGAAGGCTCCTAGGGGTTGTCTTATAAAACAGTGATTGTACTTTGAACATCTGCAGAGGAGTTCTTCAGAAGATGGAGGAGATGGTTCCTTTTGTGAGGCACCAGAGAGAGCTTGAACCCAAGAGCCTGCTTTTCCAATACTGCACAGCTCTAAGCATTGCCTTAATTTCTGTGTAGTTTAGTGTACTTCATTACACTTTGCGCAGTTTGCATATGTAACTGGTGACAGTTTAGAGGGAAAAAAAAATTATTAAATATGTTAATCACCTAAAAACATTTGGCTGGCACTCTCAACTATAAAAGAAAGAGAGAAGAACAAAAAAGACTTTATGCATAAAATAAATGTAACACATGAAGTAAATGAAAAATATAAAGGTGAAAGAGCAGTTGTTCTCTCAAATCCTTTCAGTTCTCATAATGTGGTTTTAATACTTCAGAAAAAGAAATGGAGTCTTTATATGTGATTTTTATCTTGACTCTGATATTTTATCGCCACTAAAACATGCGTGGTGCTTGTTTGAGAAGGTCTTCTTACAAGTTATTTAATATATTTATTAAAATCACAGTACGTTTCCATACTTTATTATGATTAAAGTTCTGTTGGCTGGACTGTTCTTGTATGGCATCCAGTAAGTGTTTTTGTGTTTCTGCATCAGCGGTGTATGGGATTTGCAATAATGGATGTCATAACCCGCCGCTGAAGCTTTGGAAAGAATTGGCCATCAACCATAATGTATAGTCTTTTCAATTGTAGCTCCTAGTAAATGTGTTTTCTTCATTTATTTGGAAGCTATTATGCTGTCATTTAAAAGCACAAGGAAAGGGGAAAAAGCCCTTTTAATGAGACTTTGTGCACTCCGAGTTTTAATAACAACGTATTGTTTCATGTTAAATTTAAAGCATGTAGTTCCTTAGCAAATAGGTTTTTACTTGGTTCATATAATCAAAAGCAGTCCGACTAGAATAGGAGCATCTGCTCTGATCCCGGTTTTCAAACACAACAGAAAGAACAAACATACATACTTTCCCTATTTTATACTTTGAAAAGTCAAAACTTTTTTCCTCCTGTAATTGCCCTTGCAGATCTCATCAGTGATGGTTCACATGCTGTGTTTCACAGATCACAGAGATTTCAAAGCTTGCTTTCTGATGAGTAAGAAGTTCTCTAGACATCATCACCAAGCCAGCCTTGCTTCCTGCTTCTCTGTAGCTCTTGCTTTATTGCTTTATCTTCTTTACTGATGCTTAACTCACCAGTTTAGGTTTTTGTACTGCCACATAGCACAGTAGGACTTGGGCATAGACCTTGTCACAGAGCAGAAAAGTTTTTGTTTGCCTTTGATGTTTCTTTTTCTCCCTTTCCAGGATGAGTGCACAAGTTTTTAGGGTTATGCATGATTGTGGTGTGACAGTTTAAAATTATTTTAAAAAAAATAAATTTTTTTTAGGTCACTTTGATAATGCATTGAGATAGTCAATATTCTAATAAAGGAATCAAGCTGGTATACTATGAGATCAACAACTCATTCTTTAAGAGCCTTCTAGTTATTTTAGTCTGTTCCCAGACTTATACTTAATGGGAAAAATTAATTTAAGACTTAAAAAAAAAAAAGCTTCATAAATATGACCACATTCCTGTCGAGTGTGTCACCTTCATGACTTTAAATGTTAGCATCGGACAATGTTTCCACAATTTTCACTTACTGACTCAGGTCTGTTATATTGATAGAAGTTCATAGTATTCGAGAAACTTTCATGGAAAGTTTTGATATGATAATAACTGTTCCTCACGGTACAATCAACAAATATCCATTTTCCTCTAACAACTTTACCTTCATTGTAAAGTGCCTTTACAATTTTACATTAGTTTCTTGTTTAGGAAATACCTGCACAATGTCCTGTTTTGAAAAAAACTTTTTCTTTTAAACCTTAGTCTAAAACTGCAGACCTGCAATTACAGCAGTGTTAAAGAAGTTTCTTCTACATGTTTTTCTTAATCTTAAATATCTGAACAAACTTGAAGAACGCAGTGCTTTGTGAAAAGCATTAATTACTAATGCGAGTAGTAGATACTCATCACTTTACCTACAAACAAAAAAAAGCAAATTGTGTAATGCACAAGAAAAAATATTTGGACCAACACATAATTGCTTCTTTTTAAACAGACTTTCCTTCTGAAAATACTGAACAAATATGTATTAATAGTGGCTTGTTTCTTTCTTTATCTTAAGTACGAGTTTTTCTTGCCTTGTGATAGAAAGGTAGCCATGGTAACTTAACATTTTAATCACTCCTTAGCAGTGCATTTCTTAAGTAAAGAGTATGTAGAACCTGCACTTGATGGCTCAACTAGTTAATTCTGCTTTCTTTTAAATAATATTTCAAGGTAACTGTTCTTATTTAAAAATAAGTAGGTGAAACAAAAATGCCAGATCTGTGAAGGAGACCACAAAGTCACATTTGAAATTTTGTTGCTGGATCCACCTAACAAAAGACAGGGATTTGCAGTACTTAAAAATCCTCACCTTTGCTGGAGAACAAGGGAAATCCCATGACTCTAAGGAAGTGCTCATATTTCATTTAATTCTACATCAGCAGCAGTTCTGCAGGCACTGGCCTTTCGGCAGATTTTGGAGAATGCTAAAAGAACACTTGAGTTAGTGGCGACTGCTGGCTCTGCAACAAGCTATGCCAGGCTCTTCTCTCGGTGCTCTTGAGTATTTTTTAGCACAGAATGAAAACAAACGTTGAACTCTTTCCCTAATCTGTAAACAATTTGTGATTGCTGTGTTTATGTGGGAAACAAGCATCCGTCTATAGTAACGGTATTGATAGTTCTGTTGTAGAGGAAGCGTGTCAAGACTGAAAAGAAACATTTTTCCTTTGGATTTTGGATTTGTAAATGCTCCAGAACACTATAGAGTGAAAAGGAGTTTGCTAATGGGCTTTGTCTTTAAGTGGTACTTTGGGTTTGTACTTCCCACACGTTCTACTTGCCAGGCGATAACTTTATTTAGCTGTGCGTTTGGATATTATTATTGAAACTCACTACTATGAGTACTGAACACAATCTGTGATACCATAATCATTCAAGTAATCCTTTCAGAAAGCTCCTTGCACAGAGGCATGTCCCATGCACTTCACGTTCTGTAACTGCAATGCACCAGCATCGTTGTTTTTCTAATAATGTGATTTTTTTTTTTTTAATGTGAAGTTTTAATTTGCCTACCTTCTTTTTCTGTTGTCTTAAATCAGAAGCCAAGAGCTGTTGGTATCAACGGCTAGATAAGGATTTTGAGTTCTGTACATCTCATGGATGCTGACGTTGACACATGTACTCAACTGGCTGACAGAAGAGAACAATGCAGTTTCTTTGTGTCAGATTATTAAACTTTTTCAGGACAGTTTTAAACCTCTTGTAATAAATCTCCTCTAATGCCATTGGGGTCTTCTTACTAGGAGTTCTTCAGCCTCATTCTTTTGGATTCCACAGGACCTAGTAAAATAAAATTAGCTTTTATTTATATTTGTGAAACAGTTGTAAAAGTTATTTCACAGCAGTTATTAAGAGTTGACAGTCTCATTTTTTTCAGAATCTGATTCACATCAATTAACTGAAAAAAATCATATTGCGAACTGTATGGAGGAAGCTTACTATGTAGGAGTCACAAACAAGCTCGCTTAAGTATTTTTTGGCACACTGGTTCTTAATTCATCTTTGAGTCATGTACTAGTAGAAGTAGCTTGCCATAACTCTGGTACAAGTAGAGGAAAGAATTTCCAGTTCCCTTCCTGGGTCTCACCAGCCTTCTCTGCCTCTCTGCTGGAGAAACTGCTTAAGCAAGAAAAAATTTGGAGTAAATCCATCTCTGCAACAGAGCTTGACGTTGCATTGTGCTGCAGCCTTCTTACCCAGTACTTTCTAGTGCAGTTTTGAAGGGAGGTGTAGGAGACAGAGGAAGGGTTAAAAGATTTGTGTGATTTTTTGTTTAGAAGATGTTGTCACAGGGGAATAATTCAGGCAGGGGTTTTCCGTGGCCTGCTGCAACTAGTAGAAACCTCACTGAAACATGTGTGGAGTTAGGCCAGTCTTTGGCATCTTCTGTGTTCCACGTAGTGTGACCACAAATAGCCTGGGTGCACAGCACCCCATCTTTCTACACTCATGTTTTGCAAGGGTCACTCAGTCCTTCACAGGAGGGAAGTGGAAGGATGGGTGACTTCAGAGGGGCACAGCTTGCTGCACTTACAAATGTCAATGCAGAGAGGTTATTTTAATGCAGGCACTTTAGAAGCTGGGAAAGATGGCTCTGTGGCAATAAGTGCAGAGAGTTAGAGTAGCAAAGTGCTGGATGAGTGACTGTGGAGAATTTAGGGGAAGCAAAGGCTTTGTGCACCTGGTATGTCTCTTTTTTGAAGCCAAAAAATGTGCCTGGTCTCACATGTGGGATGTGTGAGCTTTTGTAGATGTTCCTTGTATGTTAACTCTCAGGAAAGAAACGTAGTTCTTTATCTGCAATTGTACTTGTGCAAGGAAACATGAATTTAAATGGGAGACCAAACACATCAGCACTGGTCTTTGATTTTCTTAATATAGAAGAAGAAAAATATTTCGTCCAAGTCTTTCGCAGGATTTATGGACAGACTGGTCAGGAATTATTGTGAGCACTGCGTTGAGTGCCAGGCACCATGCTTCCTAAACTCGCAGAGCAGCTGAGCAATTTGACTGTGCTTTTTGCAGGCTGGCTGCCTGGGATGTAGCCAAATTAGACAGCCAGTTTCTCAGTCTTGGTATGTAAATAAAGGAGGGTTGTGTCCCTAAGTATCAGCCCTGTAGACTAGAGGGAAAACAACTAAGAGGGGTTAATGAATGAATTCCCTAAACCACAGTGCACTAGAAGAGGGGGTGGGGAGGAAAGAATAAGTTGCCTTTTTTTTTTTTTTAAGGGAGGGGGCACTCATTACACTTAATCAAGTGGAGAATAATCTGAGAGTCAAAGGCCCTTAATTATGTTTTCACTTGGTATGAGTTTTGTTTGTCTGACAGATCTCTTTGGCAGCCATGCAAAGAGGCTCTAATATATTTAGAGCTGTTTGTATTCAATATATGAACTATTACCCACGTCTCCAGGCAAAGAGTTCACACGCAGAAATGAAAATTCACCTGCACTTCTCTAAGGTGAAGGAGTCAATCCCCAAATGGCTGCAAACTGTATGTATGTACGAGAACTCTGGATTGCAGAACAGTGTGCTAAATGCTGAATGTGCAGAATGGCTTAATTTCCTGTGTGCAGGGCTGAGCAAGGTTATTAAGAAGCCCTTTCAAGTTTAAGATTTTCCCCAGGGAAACTCCAGAAACACAGCTGCTTAAAAGGAGAAAAAGAGAGAGAGGAAAAAAAAGTAAGAATAAAAAGGAACTGAAACGTGTGGATGCTGGCTATGTGTTGCATAGAAGCTGGAGGCAATATTTTGTACAAACCTGAGGTGAGGCAACGTAGCAGCAGCAGGAACAGGAGGGGAGGGACTGAGCTTTCATCAGTGCTTGCTCTTGATACCTTACTCAGACGTGTTGCAGGTGTAGAGAGCTGCTGACACATGAGAGAATAAAACCTGTAAGTGCTGAGTGAGTGTTGAATCAACAGCTTCTCTCTTCCTTTTCTCAGCTATAGAAAGTATGCATTTGTTCTGACTAGTGATGATTTGGGGAATCTGTATGTGTGAAACTTTGCTTTGGTGACTTTGCTGCATCATTGGAAATATCAGTGTGAGTGGAATCCACTAGGCGCTGTCTAGTGCACCTAAAGGCATATTGCTCTGGAGGGAGAGGGCTGTTTCTGGGGAAAGTAGCAGCCAAAGTCAAAGAAATGCACATGGTAGTTTGGGATAGACAAGCCTCCCCTTAAAGGAATAAGATTTCTGAGAGGCTTTCTAGAACTCTTCGAAAACAATTAATGAGAAAAACCCTAACGTGATGTTGACATTGAGGGGAAAGCAGTGTATAGATCAGGATGCATGTAATTTTTGAGCTATCTGAAGCAAAGTGAATGTATTCAGGAATGCTTTGCAGAGTAAACATTTGCTTTCAGTAGTGTCATATGTGTTCCTATATAAGTCCCAAAGACTCAAGAGTAGGGAAAAACGAGTCATTGCTAGTCTTGCAGCCAAATAGCCATACAGTCCGTCTTTCATAGAGAGGTAGCAGAAACAGTCTGCTCCAGAGCAGCTGGAGCCAAAGACAAGTGTGAGCTTACTGAGATCTTGAAAAGCTGTTGCCATATGAGTCTTGCATGCTGAAACTTGAACTTAGCTGCTCAATAATGCAGAGACGATTGCCAAAAGCTGTGTTCCTGCTCTGCAGCAGTCCTTGCTCTTTAGAATTATACTTGGTCTTTGTATGCATGCAAGTGCTTCTCCTCTTACACTATGTATCTAGAGCTATTAAATTGGGAGAAAGGAAGTTAGTTTGTGGCTGAGAACTCTGATCCAATTAAATATCTTTTAATATGTTTTCACTCACAACTGGGGAAAACAGTATAATTGGAAATTAAAACTGAAAAAAGTCTTCCCCTGTTGCTCTTGACATAGAGAAATAGATTGCCCTTTCCCACTGGGCATCCCGGTGCCAGGGTGCGACACTTACTCTGTGCTTTGTTCCGGTGTTGGCTCTGGCTTGTGCCTCTCATTCCAGCATTTCGTGTGTTGTCACTGTACGTGCTGATGTCCAAAAAGGCAATTATAAATAAACCAATGCTCAGATCACAAAATCTAGAAAGATTGTGAAACACTGACATAGAATCTATTCCCTTCCTTGATGTGCTCTCTTAGTGAAGATGGTGTGCATGTACCACGCAAGTGCAAAGATGCAAGCAAGAATGATTCACCTTTGTTTCAATCAGAACCTAAATGCTAGCACGCTTTAAATCCCCTGTTGTTTTTTTTTTTTACTAAGGTGTGATGCCTTCCTGCAGTGGGATGCTGTTAGGGAAAGGCTGTAGTATGAAGAATAATTTCCTCTAACTGCAGTTTGTCTGCATTATGTCAAAATCTTAGCTGACTTAGTTCCTTGCCCAACTTAATTGCATGTATGAAGAATGCCATGTAGTGTCACAAGCAATAAGATGTTTGAATTCTGTCTCTAGAATGAGAGATTAAAATAGTTATTGCTATAATGTCAGTTCAAAAAAGATCCAATGTCCGTAAGTACCTGAGAAAACAAAGTGTAAAATAACTAAAAATGTATGTATAGTACAGCTTACTAGTTTCAGCTTCCACAAGTTGACTGATTTATTTGGAAAGGGTAGGAACATTTTAGGTCATACTTTCTTGCATTCTAGAACTGGAAAGTTTCATAACACACAGTATTTTGAAATGTGTATCAAATGGTATAATTTTTCTTTTTTTAAAATTCCTCTTGGTTTTTCATATAAAGAATATGGGGAAAGGGATTATAGACTACAGTGGCTTTTAAAGTGGCCTCATGAATGTCAACAGGAAGAGTCCTGTTAAAGCAGCTGTTTATCAACCCATACAGGTTTGCATAACACATTTGTTTTGGAAAGGTGCTAGAGGGGAAGAAAAAGAAGGGGGAAGGGAAGGTTTCTTGGAAGAAGATACATCTGTAGATACGCCCTAGAAAAACAGTTGTGAGCTTTGGTTGGTTCATGGTTTTATTTTCTTTTGGTTGGTTGTATTTGTGTGTATGTATGTGGTTTTGATTATTTTAATAGGTTTATTTTTAAATTGATGAAAACCTGAAAATGCGGAACAGAGATACTGACGATACCACAGTGTCTTTGTGCAGCTAGTGGGATTAGGTAATACTTGTGTCAAGTCCCATTCCTGCTGGCTCCATATTTTAATGTTGACAGTGGAGGATGACACTTTCTTTAGTATAAATAACTTTCTTAATCACCTATATGCATTATGAATCATATTGTAGGTATCTGTACTTTGATATGCATCTTCTCAACTTAGGTTACATATAAGAGAAATCTTTTTCTCTCCCATTAGTATTCAGTATCATAGTTAGTCTTATTTAAATCTTTTTGTGGAATTCTTTAGCAGCTTTAGGTAGACTGAATGGCTAGTGCAGCATTCATCAAACTTCAGACTATACTTCAGTCAAAATTTTGAAAATCATACAATAAATGTTGTGCCTCATTTTTCTGGATACTCAATAAGAAATTCCATTAAAAGATAAAATTAAAAAGAAGAATTATTCATAATGAAGTATTTTCATTATTGGGTTAACTAGCTTACAGTTCTTTAGCAGAATAATTATCTGAGCTTCAGTTAAGCCTGGAAATGCCTAGTACTTCTGGAAATGAATTAATCTTTTTGAAACTTCCAAACTTCAGGATAAAGTTTTCTGGAGTAAAAACTTAGGTGTCTCTTATGTTTGGAAATAAATACATTTTCAGCCAGCGGTTTTGTGTAGCCACTGTGCTGTGATTACAGCCTATATAACCATGAGAAATCATTCCTTCCTCTATTCAAAATTTGTGCCTCATATTTCTGTGTATCATAGAAAGGGGGTTTTGACCTGTAGCAAGAATCTGATGATGGAAAACTTGTTCATCAAAGCGTTATAACAGCACAGGGCACAAGAAATTGCCTATGTTGGTATTTCAAAATGCAAAACTCTTCTGTGCAAAGGGCAAGTTCTATCATAGCGGGCTGTCCCACTACTTGTTGCAATACCGCAAGACAGGCATGGAAAATGACACTCGAAAATTGCCAATAGTTGCAAAAGCAGTCATTCTCAACAGCAGAGATGTGTATAAACAGGAGATGTTGTAGTGTAAGTAGTTACCTGCCATATGAGTGACCTTCAGTTTAATATGCAGTTGTCTGTATTGATTTTATCTTACAGCATGTTATTGAACAGAAAAGCAAGATGAGTCAAATCCCCCTTATTGTTCTTGAACGCTGCAAGACTCCTTATGTGAATAAGGGGACCAGGAGGTGACTCTATAAAAAGAATATTTAGCTGGGTTTTTAGATCATCTGCCAGATTCTAATCTCTGTAGGCATAGAAACAGGTTTTTTTTTTTCCTTTGACAGCCACGCATCTGAAATTAGAGTTTAACTCCTACAGTTGTCAAAATAGATTTTCTGTGGTGTCAGAGCTTTTTCTAGCATCAAAAGAATATTCAGTTTAAGTTTCATCCATGTCTTATGAAGACTTAGGTTAGATTTTTATATAGGCTGATTTCTCATCTTCAGTTAGAAGACTAGGTGCAAGCTTTGTATGCCCCCAATTATTATAATTTCTCCTAAAGGAAACAGAGTTTAAAAACAGTTAGTTTAGGTGATGTATGCCATTGGACGTTATGTACTTACCCAGCTGTAATACCTTTGTTGTCAATCGATGCCTGGTACTCTAGATATCTTTTTACCAAACTTCAACCTAAGGACCACCAAAGCACTTGAAATCTTCTTGGCTAATGTAGATCAGCATGAAGATTGTTATAACAAGAGGATATACTGCTTAGCCAGGAGACATTTCTAGAAGTGGTGCAGCGACTTTATAACCTGAATATGGGTAACGAAGAAATGTTTCAAGCCTTCTTCAGTAATTTTTTTATAGAATCTGTCCTGTTGTTGCTGGTTTTTGTTTGATTGGTTTGTTTTGTTTTTTCCTTCGCTATTCCTAACTTCCTAACAAAATACAGCTTGGAAATATACATGAATTTGATAAAAAATAAATTAGCACAGCTGATGTTTAGATGATACTAAACACTTTAATCTTGGCCCAAATTTTATCCCATGAAAAGAAAAAGCAGCAGCTTTATAAATTCCCATTTGGGACTGTGCTGTATGTATGATGTGTTTGGTAACCAGATAGATGATATACAGAGGAAAGGTCATTTGAAAATATTACAAGAAATTAAAAATTTGTTCTCTCTCTGAAATTCAAATTTTTCACAACAGTAGGCTTTTAAAAACATGAGTTAGAGACTACACCAACCATTAGGCAACTGCAAGTTCAGGCAAAGCAGGAAGACTACTTACTTAATGCCTTTAACTGACCACCATGGGAATTATATTCTTCCATTTATTTTAAATTTCTTGGACACCTTATCTTTCCCGCAGTAAAAATTGGAGTGTTAGGATTTCTTATTTCCATCGCTGGGTAATTGAAATTTATGCATCAAATTAAACTCACCTCCCACATTGGGAGTCAGTCCATTTGAGATCCTACTCTAGGAAATCAATTTTCTACTTTAGAGGAAGAACAGGTAGAGGTCTTAGTCATCTTGTCTGTCATCCTGCTTCAAAGCAGGGTCAGCTATGCTTTTTTCAGTTCTGACAGAAGACTACATAACTGCTCTTAAAGGTCTCCAGTTAGGAAGTCTTTGCAGCATCCTCAGGGAAATCTATGCTGAGCTTAAGTGTTCTTACAATTAGAAAGATTTTCCTAATATCTAACCTAAATCTCCTTAGCTGTAAGTTAAGCTCATTAATTCGCGTGGTATTCCAAGTAAAAAAAGGTGAACAGATTCTTTCCTTGCTTTTAGTACATTAAGACTATTATCAAATCTCCTCTCAGTCTCTGCTTCTTCTGTAGGCTAAGCATCAACAATTTATTTAAGGTCTCCTTGTAGGACAAATTTAAGACCTTTGATATTTATTTTTGTTTTTGCCTTGAGGGTTTTTTAATTATTTTTGCAAATTCTTCAACTTTTTCTTGAACAATACTGATCAAAATAAATACTGTATTTCAGGTGATATCCAGATGAATGTTATTTCTGGAACATAGCATAATTTTATGCCTCCCAGGAAATTGTTCCCTTTCTTGTAAGGGCATGACAGTTACTGACTGAGAAACAACTTAGGATCTCCTAGAACCTTCTGATCAAGTCTTCAGCATTCCTAGTTAGCTGAGTATTCACTGTATTTTCTTTGTGCCTCTAAATTTCTTTGTTCCTTTTGAATTGTCTTCACTTTTCTAGATTACTTCTGCAATTTGCCATACTTTTCTGTGGAAGTTTTGGGGGGAGTTTGTTTTGTTCTGACTGCTTTTGTGTTCTTGTAGAACTCCTGTATCTTCTTCACGAGAAAATGTGTACTCTCTATAATCCTGTTACTGAAAACATCAAACAGTATGAGAACCAGTGCAGAGAGAGAAGGAACCTGACTTGATGCTTCCTGTCTAATGGTGGATGCCTACAAAGTGTGGAAAATCATTTTCCATCCTGTATTAGTACTGCATCAGTATTAGATTAATCTAGTTCACAGGGCCAGGGCGTTTTGTTTGGTTGTTGTTGTAGGGGTTTTTCTTCCCCCCCAACCCCCACTTGCATATTCTTTCCTTTTTTTTTTCCCCTTCTCTCTCTTTTTTCTGTTTTTCATATGCCTGTTACCTTGCTATAGAAAAAAGTTAAATGTATTTCTGGTGACTGTGTTTTTGCCAAATCTGTTCTGACTGTTTCTCATCATGTACAAGTTTACAACTAGTTTGATTATTTGTCTCAATATTTTTCTAGGAAAGTAAACAGACTTCTCTGTAACTGTCTGACCTTTATTTTCTTCTCCTGTTTTTTAAATGCAGATAGGCACAACATTTTCCCTTTTCTGTGTGTCCAATACTTCACCATTGTCATGAGTTATAAATTATAATTAATTCTGACATTGCCTCAGTCAGATCTCTCATTAACTAAATCTACTCTAGCTGTTATGAAAATATTTAACTTTCCTAAATAGTCCTAGATTGTTCTTTCTATATTTTAGAGAGATTCTATTTTGCCTTGATTCATTGGTATTAACTGTACTGGCAACCTGCTTGCAATTATATTGCTAGTGCAAACTGAGGCAATAAAGAGATTCATTTTTTTGGCCTTCTCCATTTTCTTCTTTCTTGCTTTTCTCCATATAGTAGCAAGTGATTAGCTTTTTTATTTTTTTATTTTTCCTCTCTGTTTGTGTACGTGTCCCTCCTATTGCTAACACACTTTCAGAATTATCTCAGTTAACTCTTATGTCCCTTGCTACTTGTGTCTGTGTGCTCTTGGGTTTTATGCTTTGTGTATGCACTTGTGCTATTCTTTTCTACTTGTCCTTGGTAATTAAAAACATTTTCTAATTTCTGACTCTTGATGTAAAAAAAATTAATTTTTGGTTTAGGGAAGTGACATTTTGAAAATCTTCTGTGTCCCCTGGATGCTCAGTTTTAACTGTCCTTTTTAGTAAAGGAACTCCGGGTTCTCCTTTATCATTATGTTTTCTCTCTTCAACTGTAAAATTTGTCAGTTGGAGCTCTGCCTGTTGGCGCTCTGGCAAGTCTTTAAGCTTATTAAAAGCACATTGAATTCTGCTTTTATGAAGCCCTTGGTTTTATGTAGTCATATTTCCTCTTTCCTTTCAACATGATTGTCAACCATTATCCAGTGGTGACTCTTATGGGTAAATAGCAGAAGGGTTACTATCACTGCAGTGTGATGATACCGAGGAACTAATTTCCTCTATCACAGGCAACTGGAGACCTGTTTGGGCTTCAGGGAAATGTGTGAGCTAAGTGATTTCTGAAAAAATGGAAAAGAGTTTGGGAGGGATGAATCCTACAGGCGAACTTAGGGAATGCGTGTGATATGATAGAGGTTAAATACTGTGATTTGTTTGTATCATCAAACTAAAAATATGTAGAAGTTTTATATTGTGTTTCTCTTGGGAGATTCTTTCTTTTTTTCCTTCTTAGCAGCCTATAATGTTTCATTTGGGTGTGTTTTCCCTCTTTGGCTGTGGAACATGAGTCTTCTGAGGATACTACTGAGTTGACTTTATATCATAGAGGAAACTGTCTGCAAAAGGATGAAGGGAAAATATTAATATCCACTTCTATGAGAAAAAAATAGTGAGCGTGACTGAAAATTATATTACTGATCTACACATGTTTTAAAATATGATGGGTTGGGGTTTTTTTTTAAGATATTTTTGTGTTGATTACTGCTATCTCTGACCCAACATTAGATTATCTAATAGAAGCTAATATCATATGTTACAGAGAAACTTTTTCTGAAAAGTCTGGATGCCAAAAGCAGGGCTGATCTTTTCACTTTAAGAAGCCTTTCATTTCAGGATCATGCTAACAAAAGGTTATACACACTGATTTTCCATTTATAAGCGCATAATTTAAATTTTCTTGTCTCAGAACAATTCCATTCCCTTTCCCATTGAAGTTTTCGTAAGACAGTGTTAAATTGGATGGGTGAATGACTTTGCAAAATTACTGCTGAAAGTCTGCTGAGAACACACCAATTTTGACCATTACTTGTAGTTTTTTGGCTACAAAAAAAAGTAAATATTGTCTGTAAAAGCTAAAGATTTATGTCATAGGAGTATAGGGTTTTTTCAGTGCTTTTTGTGAACTACATATTAAATGTATTTGTCGCATGAAATGTAATTCAAAAAGGTCTCTGGTGAGGATTGTCTATTTGTTCATTCTTTTATTTCTTGCCTTCATCTGCAAAGGAGTATCTAGTTATTTCAATGATGGAGAATTCCAGAAAGTACCAAGTCAGACATTCTTTTCTGAATCATTTGCATGTAGTAAATACAATTAGCAAACTCAGTGAGTTTGCTGCATATGCCAGGCACTTCATAGATTTTATTGCTTCACATAGGGAGAGAGAGGAATGGCATCCAATTTTTTCCCCTTATCTTCTCTGCACTAAAAAATTGAAAGAAATCTTTTATTTTAATTCCACAATGATGTCTAGCATGTAATGTTTTTATGCACACAATGTACTGTATAATCTTAAGAGCAATAAATTTTCTGTTTTGTACTAAAGTGCTATGTGCATCAAAAAACAAGGCAAAAATGGATTTTATGCATATAAGCATCTAAAAATGATCACTGAGCATAACTGGGAAGATCAGCTGTAATGGAAATGCACCATCTAGAGTAGCTTTATAAGCATAAAATATTAAGAAACCATCTGTGTCAAATAATAAGTTAATAACACCTTTTGGTAAATGCTCTGATACTTTTGTCTGCTGTTGTCACATCAGTGTGTGCTTTATATAACATAGTTTGAGTATAGATTTTGGAGCTTTGAAACATACATGTAGCATTCACAATACTTGTTTGTGGCAAGGATAGATTCATCAAGATGCAGTAAGATAAACTTGCAATGTACTGAGCACGCTGCGCTGAATCCCTCCATTAATAGTAACTTATTCTAGTTTCAAAGAGTAAGCAACTTTGCACATCCTATACACTAAAAATGTGAATGCCAAAAATACTGTAGTGCTATCTCCTTTAGCTTGGATACTCTTAATAATGTGGTGGAATTGGCCCCAACTACCCATTCTAAAAGAAAATCAAGCCAAAAGTAACTATATTCAAAAAATAATTCTTAGAATGATTACAAAATAACTTGCAACAGTTTAGGAGTCACATGTATTAATTGTTCTCAAGCAGCAACATAAACTACACGTCCAGAGCTTCACAAATTGCCAACCACTGTAACAACTCTGACACATGATTCTAGCAAGGCCAGACAAAGAAGGGAGGTCAGGCAGCAGTGAGGACCAAAAAGAGCAAATTCTAGGGAAAAGCAATTGTTATTGAGGACCTGAAATTCACACTGTATTTATTACTTCAGGCTAGTTTTAGTCTGGTACCATGGACTGCATCCCCATGAGCAAGTGAACTACACTGTGTGCTATCATGGAGCGTGTCTTTTACTGGAATCTCACCTGGTGAAGTATAGTCCTTGAAGTCCAAAACTGCTTTGCTATGTGAGCAGAGGATGTCTGGGCAATTGGGACGCTTGCTTCAGAAGCGAACCCCAGATGTGAGCTGCGATGCTGATGCTCTCATTGAATGTTTTAAGGAGTCTGAAGAAGTTGTTTGCTGGAATCATTATCCCATACTTTGAAAATTAGTTGAACTAGATCGTTATAATACTTTCAGGTTGAATGAGTCTTTGTTAGGTGTTTTAGCTTTTCTGAGAGAGCTCTTTAATCTGTCTGATCTCTAGAGAGAATGTCCATTCCTGGAGATACTCGACTTGAATGGACACGGCCCTTGACTACCTGCTTTAACTGCACTTACTTTGCAAGAAGATTTGGACTAGAGACCTCTGGAGATCCCTTCCAACTTTCTGTGCTTCTGGGCATCATGATCCAAATACAGTTTATTCAGCTTTGCCACATCTTTAACTTAGGAAGGCAAACTGGCATATCTCAAAAAGCCTTTGGAATGAAATATTCAGGAAGGTTTCTTGGTCAAAAAGCTGAAGAATTTCAGGCAGATTTGCAGACTTTTAGGTATTTCTAAAACCCAGACAAACCTCAACTCCTAGACTTTTGCAGTCTGCCCATGCAATCTGAACTTACTTTTTAAATTGGCCAGCAGCTTATTGAATGAATTTTAAAGGGCATGGCTGACTTCTAAGCCAAGAAATACGAAATGAACTAGACTGTGCTCATAACCATATTAGTAAATGCATATGTTACATGATGATGAGTCCCAGGAGATGCATATTGAAAACTGAATTGTCTAACCTTTGTATATTTTCTTCATCCTTTAATATGCTTGATAATATCTACACAGCTACTCACTGTATAGATGTACTTCATTTTTATTCTTTTTTAGTAAAATGCTGTAAAATATTGCAATAACATTGTATAATTTTTAGCAAGGTTATATACCTTTCTATATAATTTTTCTAATCTATCGTAGACACACAAGACTTTTTTTTCCTCCAAAATTAAATAAACATTTAATTAAATAAAGATTTTTCTCTTCAAAATGGAGTCTACAAATATCTAATCCCAGAGCTACAATTTCTCAACCTTCCTCCTCTTCTATGAGATGTTGCTATGGTTATTACCCTGCTGGGTAGTGAAATGCAGTAATTTGTTTAGCAATTCCTCTCTTCCACAATACTGTACACATATATAGGAGGCTTGCATTTACTAAGTGCATCAGTGTGACAAGTATGCTGTTTTTTACAAACCCCTCTAATCTGAGTCATGGTTTGTAAAGAACACATATTTTGGGTTAGTAACTGAAATTCTTATCCAGTAAAAATAAATTTGTCTTGTAGCAAAAATAAGTTTGTAGAAAGCTGCTGCAAGTACTTCCTTCCTTTTCCCTTCTGCAGAAAATTTGATGACCCTTTTCTTTGATAGAAGAGGCAGGAGATACCATGTATAATATCTTTTTGAATTTGTAGGACATTATTATTTATATGGCAAAATAATCAGAAACTTGAAAGAAGCTTGGGTCATAATCAAGGTTCATTTAAAAGCAGGAGAATTGCACTGAGATATTTTTAAGAAAAATGATGAGAATAAGAATATTCTTGTTGCATCTGTTATGCTTCAGTATGATCTGACTTGCTTCCAATCTTAAAGCACAACTGCAAAGTAAGTGGTAAGCAATGATAAGATTTGCAAGGGTTTCTTTGACTAAGGCGTGCATCTTCAAAATCACACAATATTTATAAGCCACTTAGTTTATAGGCTTCTTGAACCAGTTGGGCTGCATTGAACATAAAATATTTGAAAATGTAGAAGAAGGTTTTGTTATGGCAAACAGGATAAAAAATTTGAGTTTTACTGGGTAGATGGTGGGGTTTTAAGGGATTCAGCTGCAGAGGAGCTGAGCACGATCATTGTGTTAAGTAAAGAAGGTGCTGCATTGCAGAGGTGGATTTCAAGGCTTAAAAAGGGCAAAGAGAAAGGAACTGATATTTAATAAAAAGATGCAAGGAAGTAGACTGCAGGTTAAGCAAGGGTGGATTTTATTTGGACAAAAAAAGCCAGCAGATCAATGTTTGGGAAGTATAGCAGAAGAAACTGGTAGTACTTTTTCTCTTTTTCTTCCCTCCCCCCCCCTTTATTCAGAAACTCACAGAAAGAGACCAGCTCAATGCCACCTTATCAACAGTGTGTACAGAAGGCGATACCTTTTGCCACCATTTTTTCAAGACCGGGAATGTATTTGAACCTGAGAAAAAGGTATAGGCTAGTTAGGGTTTTTGCTGGAGGGAAGTGGGAGAAGATTCCCACCTCCACCTGGCAGCAAGTTGGAAGGTGTTATATGCTGCTTTTGTGAGTCCCTCCAATGCATCAGAGATTTAGCAAGACACCATGCTCTTGTCCAGTGATGCATCTTCAGCTCCAATATCTTGTTACTGTTGCTGTTCCTTTCAATTTAAAGAAATTGTGTATTCTCTTGCCCAACCTCCGGCTATCGGACCAGGCAGTCCTTTTCTTTCCATATGCAAATTTCAATTTTGACAACTTAAAGTTGGAATATACCTACTAAATGTCTACTGTACCACTTTACCAAGTCATGAGGTGGTTATTGAAACCCTTAGTTTCATTCAGTCTTGTCATAATGTTTCAAGTGATGGAAATTCCACCTCTTCCTTTGGGAGAGTATTTGTTCTGTAGTCTAATTAATCCCACAGTCAGGTTATTTCTTCATATTGTCAAAACCAAATATTCCTAATTAAACCCCCAGCCCTTCTTGCTTTGCATGCTCAGTAAAACACATTAGCATTAGTGGTCTATGGGTATTATTTGCTGCTCCTCAAATGTTGTCAGGTGTACTCTGATAGACTTTCTATATCATGTTGCTCCTCACTGTTCACTGACATTTGCAGGATAGAAGAACTCTGGGGACTATTTTCTGGAAGGAAAAAAAAGTGAGAAATGGTTGAAAAATAAAAAAAAGTACAGCATTGAGCTCTACATGCAGCTTATGAAAATCTATGGGCTGATTCTACCAGGAAGTGATCAGCCAACTAGCTGGATTTAGAGCCTTAGCTAGGTCCATGTAATTCATGGAGGAAAAAAAACCCAAGGCAAGCACAACTCTGTGACTCGATGAGGTGATGTCCGTGTCCTGTCCCTCCTGCACGCACACTGGACCATATAGTAGTAACAATATTGCAACAACCCCTGTGCAGTGAATGAAGTAAGGGGTGAGGAAGGGTTTGTATAAATTAATCACACTTTGCTTTAGTGCAACATCAGATGACAGTGTGAATAGCATTTCAGCCTTTCTCCCTTTCAGCTGTTTGCATGTTTTCCCTGCTATCTTTCAGCTATCTGTGTGTTGCTGGGGTTTCAACAAAGTCTTCTGTTCATTTTTATAGGATGAAGTAAGTGGTTTATTGCAATTGTCTGGAATTTTCTTCATTCAGTCTTGCAGAAAAAGTACATCTGTCAAATGCACCTGTCTTTCTGTACTGAACTGTCAAAAATGGATGCATAAGTCCCAGAAGTATAGAGAAGTTGTTCTCAGCACCTTGACTTACTTTTCCTTTCTAAACTGCCCAGGAGCCTCCAAACTTTTTATTTGCCTCATAATCACACAGTAAATTCACAGTAGGCTCACTTCTCCTCACTCAGCCTTCCAGGCTGTTTCGTCCCTTGGAGCGTTTCTGTATTTCCACTCCGTCTGCACTAGCTTAAGCCCATGAGATTTTTTCCCCAGGTTTGTGAATACTTACACTAATGTGCAGAACATTACAGAGTGGGAAGTTTGGTGGTAGTTTGGTTAAGTGTGACATGCTTTGAAATTGCGTTAGTTTCCATTACTTGTTTTTTCTGAAAGTTTTTCATTGCCATCTTCCCTGCCTTCCCAATCTCCCTCCCTCATTTTTCCTCAACCAAATAAGGTCAGCATAGCTTGAACACGGGTATGTGTCCTTAAAGGTAAGGAGTTCAGGGAATAAGCTTAAGTGAATGGCAGAGTTAGAATATGACCTGCAGCCTTTAAATTTTATGCAAAGTAAGAAGAGTCTTAAAGATTCTTTCTTCTAAAATATTAGTAGCAATCGTCATATGGAGAAAAAGATTTGACTACAGTCAACCAATTATAATTATGTTGATGTTATATGTTATATGTTGATGTTGAAATTATAATCATGTTGATGATTACAATCACCAGATTATAATTATGTTGATGTTATGTTATATGATGTTATATGTTGATATTATTATTATGTTGATGATTAAAATCAACAAAGTATAATTTTGTTGTTTGTAAGTTGGATCAGGTTTCTCATGGCCTTGCACACTTAAGTTTGGAATATTTCCAAGGGTAGAGATTCTCCTTTTCCACTCACTTCAGCCTGGCTGTGTCATCTCTTCACCTCCCAGTAGGCAGTTCTAGAAAGCAGTAGATCGCCTTCCTGTTCCTTTCGCCCTGAAACTTGTCCGTCTTCTCGAGGCTGAAAAAAAGCATCATGAGCAGCAGCCCCTGGCTATGTTGGTAGCTCTCCACAGACGTAGTCTGGTTTGACAATGTCTTTTTTGTACCTGAGGCTTCAGATGTGTCCCATCTCATTGCTTGGGCTTGTGCATATCCAGTTTGCTTAAGTGTAACTCAGTCTTCCTCTATCATGGGTAGTACTTCACTTCTCCAGAATCTGCCACCCAGGAGGCCTGTCAGCAGACCTTGCCATTTAAGATTGAGGCATTAGTCCTCATTGAGTCCTTCCTGTGTCCCTTACCACTGCATCCTTCGCCTCATTGAGCAATGGTCTCATATTTTCCTTAGTTTTCCTTTTGCTGCTACTGTACCTATAGAAGCCCCTCTTTACTGCCCTTCGCATCCCTTGCCAATTACGTTTCTCCATGCTTTGTGTTATGTTGAGCAGATTTGGCTTCAGAGCGGTGTAACCAGGAGTAGCAGCACAATATGATTTGCTCCATGTAGTTAGACTAGCTTCCTGAGGATTGCTTGTCAGTCAGCTTAGGCAATGAACAGTTCCTGCTGACTGCTGCAGAGGAACTCGTGTATGCATTAATGAGGGGGATCATGTCAGATAATACAGTAATGTAAGACTTGTGATCAAAATCCAGAAAACTCTGCATTGCTTTCTCTAAAATGACTTTCACCCTTAGGAAATTGTTTTGGGGAGGCGGGTGCGAGATAAAATACAGGTTTACAGCTGTAAACCCTGGATACTGAGGTAGAGTAACTCCTTCAAACTCTTATTCAGCAATAAAACATTGAAAGCTTGTTTCATCTATTCTTTTGACAACTGTGTCTTAATGACCCGGAAAAGAGGTATCCAAGCAAAAATGTAGTAGGACTTTAAAACCCTAAAGGAATTCAGTCACTAAATTGTCTACAATTATTTGACACCCACACATGCTGGCTTAATGTATTACACTGAGAATACGCTGACAACTTCACCAGCAGTTTCAGATTAAAATCACTGTGCAAAGCACGGAGATTTTATTTTTCACTCTTTATGTAGGGAAGTAAATTTAATAAATATTTTGTGAATGTAATTATTTTGCGTTAACTATATTTACATTGGCATATATCATTTTAAAAGAAACTATTAAACTCAGCAGTAAGAAGTGAGAATATATATATATACAGATAATTATGCTAGTTAAGTAGGGCTGTGAACTGACTTCATCATCTAAGTAGAGGTACATAAATGGAGAGGAGATGCCAGTGCAATGTTTTACAGTTTCAGTGTTCTCATTTTTCTTAAGAAGCAAATCTGATTATTTCCCACCCCTAGTAAAAAAATGATCAAATTCTTTTGTATAATGTATAATTAAAGGTTGGATTCTTTAGCTTCAATTAAAATGAAAACAGTTAATGGAAGAATGGTATTTTATGAATTTGTAAAGTTAAATTTTAAATTAAGAGTTTTTTCCCCATCATATTTTTTTTAAAAAAAATTATAGCTTAAAGATTAAGCAAACTTTAGTTACAGTGACCTTAGGTAATCTTACTGTATAAACAAGAAAAGCTTTAGACCAGAGTAAAGGTAAAAATTATTGGAGAGAGGCTCCACATATCTGACTTCTTGGCATTGATAGAAATAAAGTCAGGAAACCTATTTTAGGTTTTCATAGATTTTTTTAGTATAATAGTTCAGGAATCTCAAGTAAAAATGGGTAGGCCTTGAAGAACATAGACATTCTGAACACTGCAGAAATATCAATGGCTTCAGGGAAATCTTGCTGAAGATCACAGAAACATATTAATATTGATTGAAATTAAAACTTTTTTCTTTTGCTTTGACTATCTTTATGCATTAAAGGAACAGGAATTCCAGGGGTTTGCCAAAAATGTAAGGTGTAACATATTTCTGCTATTTGATGTTGGGCAAGTTAATATTATGCCTCAGTTTCCCTGTCCATAAATGGGGATAATGATACTTATCTCCTGTAAATTGCTTTGGGAACTTTTGATTATGAAAGCTGAATATGATTATTCATTATGTTTGCTTCCTATGAATATTCTAGTGAATGTGTTTCGCAAGGGGATGATTAATTTTCAACAAATATCGGAGACTTGAGAAAATGAGTTTATATCCTCATAAATATAAATGTTCTGTTTCAGATATTGAGGAAATGTGACATATTTGTATTCCATACAAATGAAGCCAGTATTCTCAAATGAGGAACACTGAGCCCACATGTGCTAATCCCATGTTCTTTCATGCCAAGAGCTATCAAGCTTCCCTCGTGCCAAGAGGGAATGATTCTGAGTGAGGAATGTATATATATTTTTAGACAAAAGTAAGGAAGAGATGTCGATAATTTACAAAGTTATGGTTATTTCCACATGTTAGAGGTAAAACACACGGGATGTTTACTCTGACAAATTTTAAATATACAAAGAGTTGTTCTATCAGTCAGCTTGGCTGGTATGACAAAGGTCATGACTATCCTGTGCGCATCACAAATGTCATTCCAGTGTAACTGTAGGGAGCGCACTGTTTAGTAAGTATATATTTCAGAAAGGTCTGAGATGTCGAGAAATTAGAAATCTGTGATTTGCCTTTATAGGTTTTCCAGTGGTTAGTCACCCTCACTGTGAAGAACGTTTGCTTCACAGCTGAGCTATTCCATCTCGCTTATTGATGCGCTCTCTTTTCTCTCCATCAAGCTGCTTAGATGGTAGAATTGCATAACAGTAGATACTCCTTTTAGACAGATAGGCTAAAGATATCAAGTCTTTGTCTAGCATTAATAAGACACATTTTTCTAACCTTGAAATCATATTTGTGGTATATTTGCGCTTTCCCTCTAATTTCTCAGCCCTCTTTAAAACTGTGATTACCAGATGCTGTATAGTCATATAGACTGTCTTGTTCTTACTCTTTACTCTTCTTTCTTTGTCAGATATTGAATTAGGGTTTATTTTTGTTTTTATCTAGCATCATGACAGAGTATGTGAATTACCTTTCCACTTATTCTCTACTTTCTTGTCAGAATTTCAGCTTTTTTGGCTTCAATCTACCACTCCCTTGGTAGGACCTGTATTCCGTGCTCCTCAGTCTATAATTCTACTCTGTATTTTTTTCAATGCAATATTCTTGAGAGATAAAGTCCTTCCATATGTCTTTTGTCACTGTGTCATCCATAAATTTTATTAGGAGTATTTCTATTGGCATTCAATTTTATGATCAAAATGAGAATCGTTTTGGTGAATCTTTACCTCATGCTTCCCACTCTCTCACAATTACACTGTGAGGTACTGGCATCTTTTACCAAATAACAGTTCGTGTGTGTGTGTATGTCTCTTAAAAAAATAAAATATCTCGATGTAGGAGTGTTCGTCATTTTTAAAAAAAGAACAAAAAACCCCACCAAAACAACAAAAAAACCACCCATAACCCCAAACCTAATTCCTACTTGAAATAATTAAATCTAATGAACAAACCCAGAAAAGTATGCATATAAGAATGACTATCAATACTGTTATCTTCATCTTCCTATTGAAATGCAGTGCGTAGGAAATATCTTTTTAATTGTTTGAAAAACATACTTGCATAGGTTTAAATGAACATAATTGTACTTCACTTTGAGGACCAGGAGCTAAGAAGCAAGGGAGATCAAGAGGGACCCATCTCCATTTGTACATAAAGAAAAAAACATTATAATTTTTATTACAACTTTAATCTCTGTGCCCAGGAAACTAGGAGTAAAATAGCAGGATTGGTCAGAAATTAGTTGCATCTGCAGAGATGTTTTTGGGGCTAACCCTGAATTTATTTGCTGGTATTACTAAATAGCTCTTTTCATCTGCGATGAAAATTCAGCCCTCCCTAGAAAGAAAAATGTAAAGCTGTCTGTAATTCATGTAAGGAACATTTTCCATTCCTAGTGATGAAACACCAGAGGCATCACTGATATATGGGGAACAGGAGCCAAGGAAAGGTCTCAGGTAGTCTGAAACAAATAGGGCAGTAACTGATGTAAGATTTCTCTAGGAAAGCTTTAAAAACTGTTCTTTTCACTTATAGGAGCTTAATTGAATAAGTATTGCCCTGTGGGCAGGCTGCAAGTCAGCAAGCACTTGTTCCAACCCTTTCTAACAATCTGAAGATTAGGTGGGGTATTTAAAAAAAACTAAACAAAAACCCCATCAAAAGCAAGCCAATGGGACAAAGAGCTTTCTAATTTTGTCAATTATTTTATTTTATTTATTTTTATTCAGAGGTGTGAATAGATATTGAATTATGCCTGAAATGTGGGATTGTTTTGTCACTCCTGCTACACCTAGGGATTTTTTTTTTTTTTTTTTTTTTGGCAGTTATCGTTAAATAAAAACTGCCAGTGAAAGAGTTGAGCTAGAGGAACATATTTGAAAGATTCCTGCACTAGTCAGACTCGCTTAGCCCCTTAATCCCTTACATTGGCAGCTGAATCCAAGAGACATGTAGTAGTGCACAGAGGAGCTATAAACAAACAAAGCTTGAAGCTCTTGGCACCTTAAAAAAATTGCCTGTTTCTCGTAAATACATTGCAATAAAACAATAGCTACTGAACATTAGTGGAGAAAGAAATCAGCTGTGAGAAATTCGAACTAGGTGGCCTTTCAATTGTGGGGAAAAAGCACCAAGAAAGAGGTTGAAATAAATCCTGCAAATGCTGCATGAGGTTTTTGAGGACTTTTATTAATAAAACACACTGGTAGAACACATGCAGAAAACTAAACTGGTTGATTGTTTCAATGCTAGAATATTTGTGACGCTCAATCCCCTGCAATTTAAATAGCTTTCTTTGATTACCCATTATACTACTACTGCCTTACCACCCTTTCTTAGCCTGTAATTGCTCACATTCTGCAACCTTTTTGCTACAGAATATGGGAAAGAATTAAATAAAATTAGATGTCACATTTTTAAAGTGCAGTGATGACAGCAAGGATTCATTCTCGTAATTAAGAACGTTTCACTGTGAATAGTTTGAGTATCCTGTTAAAAATGCAATGCGAAGAATTTTTGTGCTGACTTAATGATGCATATGCCTAAAACCGAAAAAGCAGCATTTGAAATTGTTAAGTTTTAGTGGATTGAAACTCTGCTACGTTAAAAACGTTACACTCCTGCAAAATACAGACTGAGGTAGAAATACTCTGTAAAATAGATGACAAATGGCTAAATTGAAGTATTTCAATTGGCCTGTTTATATAAGCAAAAGGTGTTTATCGGTGGGAACCACCTATATCTTGCTAAAATAATTTTTTTAGTAGGTGGAGTGGACAGGTAAGGAATTAGGAGAAAATAGTAGGAGGCGATACAAAATTAAGCTCTTTTAAAACTGAATTTGCTTGTCTTTTGTACTGTAGTTTGGCTTTCTTTGATTTAGCATTCCATACATTTGCCTTTCTGCCACCTGTGATTTAGGTCTACTTCCATGATGCTCTTAAACCATTTGCTAAATCTTACATTGAGAAACTAGTTAATACCAATTCATGAAAACTAGTTGGAAAACTATGAATCCTGTCTGGTTGTGAAATCTAATTATGAATGCCTAGGATACGTCTTCATTGGCCTGACACCTTCATCATGATGGGAACGCTAATTTGCCTTCTTTTTGCTCTCACTTTTGAAGCAAGACTGGCATGAGTCAGAAAGGGTAACACAGACAAAGAAGTGTGGTTTAGCCAGGTGTTTTCAGCAAGTAGGAAAGGGCTTGCTTGAAGATGTAGACCAGATGTAACATCAGAGAGGAGGATTCTTTCTCACAATTTTAAGAAGCAGTAGAAGGAAAGGCTCTAGAGAATAAGATAGATATATCTGGAAGCCTTGCAGGACTGTATTAAACCTCAAGTTACTTCCCTATGCTTAGTCAACTCTGTGTGGGAAAAGCATTAGGTGTTGTGCTTGTGTAACTCACCCCGTTTGTATAAAGCTACTCCTTGGAGTAGTTAGCAAAACATGCTGGTATGCCTGTGAGGTGAGGATTGCAAAATCATATCCTATGAGAGCGTGTACTACACACAATCTTGTTAGCAATGGAATCTAATAAATCCCCCGACTCCAGGCTGCCCCAGGTGACTTTGCATCCCAAGCTGCATCTTTTCCCGAGCATGCGGCATCCTCCAGCATGGCTTCTGCAGAGCAGGCGAGAGGCTTCCTTTGTGCACCCTCCTCACCTCCTCAGTAGTGCGAGAACTAGAGAATGCAAAGGCAGCGACTTTTGGACATTTTTCTGCCTTTTTATAAAGCGACTTTGCTAAATCAGTGGCCTCTCAGAACAGTTTGCGGGCTTACTTAACTCTGGAAGCAGCATAGAGAGCAGCATTGTTTCTACATCTGTGTAACTCTATACTTTGCAAACGTAACAGTGAGGTCTCCAATGGCCTGGGATCTCTTGCATCATGAAGTATCCTAGAGGTGCCCAACTTCTAATAATGCCATTTGATGTCACCTCTCATAAGATACAGGATTTAATTTTGTTGTTATTGTTCTGAGAATGATCCCCATGGAAGTCAGTACTGCCAGAGAGGTGTTAAGTAGCCACTGCAAGAGACTGAAATCCTCCCAGGCTGTTCGTGTGCAACACAGGCAACAGAATACAGACACACCAGAATCTGTGATTAATATACCTTAATGTATTAATCATGTGCCTCACTGCTATCATCTCTAGAGATCAGAGAAATTATGATTTGTTGTCTAAGTGTGAACTAAATAACTATTCCCTGTTTATTTTGGAATACTCAGAAAGCCCTCAAGTCAGAATGATATTTTAATTGTATGTTTTCCATCCACATCCAAGGTTCGTTCACTGTTTTGCGTTCACTACGTCATAATTTTGTCCTAGAATTCACAGGGGACTTATTTTCACCTACATGAAGATCTCTTCATGCTGTTCTGTCAGTGAAAAGGAGACTTAAAGTGGGAGTAAATTACACTAATATCCAGTGCTGTTACATTGTCAAAGAGATGTAAAGCGGTATTACTGTAGTTGAATATTATGTCCATCTGCTCAATTCAGTTCTCAAGAAAAAGAAATTCTCTCCTTAGCTAAAAAGGATACAGCAGGAAGTGGGGAGCAAACTAACTTAGATTAATGGAAATGACAGTAGCTCTTTTTGTTACACGCCTGATTTAAGCTGGTAGAGGAGATCTTGGCGCTATTACCAGTTTTCTAAGCAATCATGTTCCCTGGGATGATTGTATTGCTACCTCAGTTTAGGTAAAGTCTTGATGAACAAAAATTGTGGGTGCTTTCCTCTCTGGTATTTTAGAATAGAGAATGTCTGTGTGTGCCTGCATGGCTTGTCTAGTACTATGAGAAAAATTAATTACTACTGGTGAGCAATGATAGTTTATTTTAAAAAGTGCTTACTTCAGAGAGTGCATTGCCAGTTAGATTTCTTAAAAAAAACCCCAAACCAACCAAACCACCAAACAACACCCCCCCCACCCCCCCCAAACAGCCTAACACAAAACAAAGTTAATGGGAGGGATCTGTAATATGTTTACAGAAACTGTGAGTTGGTATTCTAGCACTGCATGATAACATGAGAACTCTTTAAATCCACTTAGGATCTTCCTACCTGCTGGGTTTCATTTCAGAATCCAGTGCCATCACTAAAAGACAAGAAAGCTATTATTTCAGCCTTTAATCTGTATATTCCACTGCACTGATTTTCATTGAAGCCAGCAATATCTTTCCTTTCATGAAGGATTGCTTTATGAGGCGCTCTTAAAATTTCTGATCTTGATTTTTTTGATAGTGCTGACTGATAACCAATATTTATTTTATGAATAATAACCTTCAGTATGACTATTTGAATTAAATTTAGTATGAATTATTACAAATAATATATTTTAGCATCAAAAGCGATCACTAATACTGTAGGATTTGATGTTCTGGATTTCCTTTAGCATATAAAAGCCTTCTCTGTGCATGTGGAGTTACATTACCTGTCTAAAAACATAAATACATAAATTATGGTCCTAAATATTTCCCTTTGTCTTTTGTCCTACACTTAATTTCACAGGCTCATTGCAAAGTGACCATGTTATGTTTTTGACAAATTCAAATTAAATTCTTAGAGCAAGTGTGTGACATAGCTGTCTGTGGTACTGGAAATTTCAAAAGCAGGTTCACAAATGAGTTTTACAACAGTTGTGTGATCTCTGAAGTCAGGGGTTGGTTCTTGTTCTTATGGAAAGAAATAATTTAAGAATATGTTACGGCTGAGTTAATATTGAACTTTGGAAGGGGGAGGAAATGAAATGCTTTTGTGATACTTGTAAAAAGTACAAATGCAGTGGATGGAAAGTAGATGGTTATGCAAATGAGAAATTTAGGGAGGTGTGTAGAAAGGTTGCAGTAAGTGAAATAAAGGAAGACAAATTTTCCTCATATAAGTAAGTTTGGGCCAGCAGCAGTTCTGGCAATGTAAAGTTGTACAACAACTATCACAGCAAAGTTATAGTCATTTGATGAAGACTCCTAGATATTCCCATAATACTAATAGCATTATGCCACTAAGTTTGATCATATTCTTAACATTCCTTAATAAATTGACTTCATACAAACCATTCCCCCAAGAATAAATATGGGTCTATACCATTCTGTTTCTGTCCTGTGCCTAATGGGAAAAAGATTAACTTCATTATCTCTGACTCAAGATACAAATGTGCCACGTTCAGGGTCATTACTGCAACTCAAACTGTCTGTCTCCTTAAAGTGTAAGCTTAAACACATGCAGACCAGACACTGCAGAAAAGACTCTCTTCTGGTACAAAGGATGTGACAATCTGAAAAAAAAATTGTGTTTACAATCTCTTCACTACATCTGTATTTTTTGAGCCTAAAACACAAGCAAAATAGGTAAGTATTGGTGACACTTGCTTTTGGATAAAGAATAGGTTTTGTAGACTGTTAGTCTTATTTCAGAAAGAGAACAGCCATTGAATTTATGTATGGAACAAGGCATTGCTATGGGTCTATAGACTTAGAGAATTTGTTCCAAAACCAGGTAGACTCCAGGTGTACACTGAATGGGAACGGTAAGATGCAGAGAGGGTTTCTTTTGAGGTGATAGTTAAGCAGACGTCTGATACTTGCTGCTGAAAAGATGGAACTGCTGCAGTAACTTTGGTGAATGTGAAAAAGTATTAATTTCATTTACATGGCACTGTAATTTTACAGAATCAATAGAAACAGAAAACAGTAGCAAAAAAAAAAAAAAGTTTCCGATTCTAGTACTTTCTTGTAATCCAGCAGTGATCACTAATGGGTTTAGACCTGGCAAACATGGACAATGTTGGATTAAGTTGTCATTTGTAGCTGACTTCTTTTGATGAAGCACTCACAAAACAAAAGATTCAGTACTGGCCAGCAAAGTTAGTTTTTTTTTCTTCAAATGAGTGGCAAAACCCAAAAAGGTACCAAAGAAAGAAGGTGAAGGGGAGGTGGGATTGAGGAGCCTGGCCACATGAGCTCAGTTGAGTTTTTACTGCTCAGTACGTGTGTTGAAGCACATCTAGACTATATCATTTAAGTCTCTAGTCTTTGGCTTTTGGTAACCATGGCCAGGCAGTAATGAAAGGGAATTCACCCTCCAAGATGGGCAGCACAGCAGCTGTAATGCTGCACTTGCTCCTTTCGGTCCATGCTTTCTTTTAGTGTCAGTGTGAAATTAAGATCTCAAAACTAGCATATTGAAGGAAGAAAGTGAGATGGAAAGAGCGATTCCTTTCATTATTTTATTCACTAATTGGGCTTAATTTCCAGCATAGCTATTTTGGTCCATTAATTTCTGGCTTCATGCTCCCCTTGTTTACCAGAAATTAGCTCAACACAGCTGTTTGGTTTTATGAGTAGGCATTTTTGGTTTGGACTAATTCAGTCTTTCTGTCTTCAGCTTTTGTTGACTTCGGTAAAATGGTTTTATGCATCACTTCTGAACTTTTGTTCCCTTGGATAACCGAAGCAGATTTCTCTGTGGAACAGGACCTATGGAAAATAGTAGTAGTGTTGTCTTAATTTCCCTGTCGCAAACTTGCTGTTTTAATTTGTTCTTTTTGCCTCTGTTTTCTTAGTGAGCTCCAGGAAACTGGAGCAAAAACAATATAAAAAGAAAAGTCAGTTCAGGAACATATGAACCTTACTTTATATTCCAACACAAATTTTAGCACTCTGCCTTTGCTTAAGAAAAAATGTGGAGGAAGATTAAATTTGCTGTGTATACTTAAATGTACCACCCTTTTTAACCTGAAGCATTTGTGCTGAGAGCTTAGTTGTTTGGTAAGCAAGCATTTGCATGCCTGCAAAATGGGGAGGGGGGGCGAGGAAACACCCTGCATCTTAATCTCATACGCAGAAATGAAAAAGGGTGGTGAGGAGAGTGATAACTTTGTGCAGTTTAAAAGTAGCAAGTAGCTATAGCTTTACTAAATCAATAGATTTCTCTTCTTGTCCAGAGATTTACATTGTTTTTAATAGAAAGACTTGTGAGATATTTCCATGATTAGTGATACTATTATAAGATAAAATTCAGTGGCCATGTGAAACAGCATGAAACAGCATAACGTCATTGCCCACAGATTCCAGATTAGAAGTTGTAGGGAGAATACAGAGCTCTACAAATCTATATTTTATCTTGTATAATGTTCACTAAAGCTTTACAGCAGGCTTAATCAGTTGAACATGAATTAATGATGGTTATCAAACAAAAAATAATGAATTCCAAATAAATACTTATTGCATAATTGAAGTCACAAGAATTTTCTATGAATAAAATATATTTGTATTTACAATGCATAAATTCATTTGTGACACTGTCGGCCATAAACAGCTTTCTGATGGAAGTATTGATGAGCTATGTTAAATTAGTAATAGCTTGAATACATTTCTTAATTATGTCACCAACTTTGTGTGCAGGAATGTTGTTTAAAATTAATTGGGTGCCATTTATTTTGTCTGCACTAGAAGAAGAAAATTGTGTTTTGTTTTTATTTTTAAACTGTGATATACACTACAGAGCCTCAGTTAACAGTAGAATGTTTCAGATTAGTCTTTTTGTGTGTATATATGCAGGGGATGTTATGCAGTTTATTTCTGCTTTGCCAAAGACAATTCCGACACCTTTTTCATCTATGCAATAATTAGCATAGATTCACATGGGTTGCCAAAAACATAAATATGGTACTTTGGACCTTCTTGAAGAGCAAGATAGAATATACCAGAGTTTTGCATGCATGTTGCCGTATTAACAGGTAAAGTCTATAAGTTTTTAAAACAAACTAACAAACAAAAAAAGCTAAAGTATAATTTGGGGACACTCAGGGGCCATTCTGGGGTCAGCAGAGTCATCCTGTGCAACTGAGACTGTCAGTTCTCTGGAAACATTCAGCGTTAAGAAAAGGGACAGCTCAGAAGAACGGCAGCTTTGCTGTGAGATCGTGCTGTGCCGTTTAATGATCAAGGAGAGAAATGATTTCCAAACCTAGACTTTGCTACTGAATTAGCATGGGATCTTTGTAAACCACATCATGTTTTTGCACATCAGTTTCCTATTCATAAAATGAGAATAACTCTTACCTACACAGCTGGGGCAGTGTGAAGTTTGTCTGTTTTTAATCCCTCTAGCTGAGCAATCCTCAGTCACTGCAGTGTTAGTTTCTGAATGAGGATTTGAGTGCTTCCAGTTGAATTAGCATTACACATTTCAATAAAAAGCATGGATGGGAAATTTGGTTTTTAATATATGCTGAGCATAAACCACACTCTGCTTTGAAAGCAGTGTTATCACTGTTGCTATCCTGATCTGAGAGCCCTAGTTATGGACTGCAGTAAAATCTTTCTTGCAAAGAGCTCTGAAAAAGAAACAGATAAATAGAAAAGGAAGGAAGTGTGAGAGCATGACAGGGAGAAGCCTTAACGTGTCAGCAATCTTATTATGTTTTGCTCTTCTCTTTTTTTTTTTTTTTTTTTTTCCCCCTCAGCAAATGGAAACTTTAAGGAGATAATTGTGGAACAAATAATGAGCCTTGTAAGAGGGAGCCATCCTTAAGTGAGAAGTACAAAACGGTAAGCAAGCAAAGATGTTTGTTTAAAAATGTTACTGAGGGGGTAAAAGAAGGCTGGAGGAGTGTGAGGCAAAGAACAACGGATGGGAAATGAAGAGAGGCTGGGATCATGAGTTAGACAAGTGCAAAGAAACTTGTATTTGAGACAGAAGAATCTGATGGGGTAACCAGCTTGAAGAATATAGACTAGATCTTATGTCAGTCTACAACAGTAGCAACCTATGGGTGCCAGAGGGGATATACAGATGCCTTTGTGAGCCCTGGGGAACTGGTGATGTCCTGAATTTTGTAACTGAAGTAGATAAATAAGGGGAAAATTAATGAAGGATTAATTTTCATTATTGACCTCTTAGCAATCAGAAAGAATTTCTGAAGTATGAAACCGTGTTAGAGAAAAATATTTGAATGAACTAAGGACAGAATGAAAAATAGTGATCCATGTACACAATCCCTGTTTTCTAATCAATGGTACATCCACTTGTGGAGCAGTATCTGATGCTCCATGGGGCCACATGCTCCTCTTAATAAGCTCAAATGAATTCACTGCACTTGCACTAAAATCCAAATGGGTTCACACTGGAAGAAGTGCTTGTGATTTCTGAAAATTGTGACCATCTCTTTTGAAAACTCAAAGCAATAGAGCACCCTCTGTAGAAATGTTGAAATGTTTCAAGTCACAGTTTTGCCTTTGGTCTATCAAGCAATTTCCAGATCCGGTCTAAGGAATAAATCCTCTTGAGAAGTGATAAAATTCTTCATCTTGTACATGTAAAATTTACTAGGAAAAAAGTGTAAGAAACCTACAATGAAGGGTAGTGTCTTAGCACAGATTATATCTCTACAGAGTTTTCTTCCTTTTTCGTATTTTATAAGTGTTTTTTAAAGACATGAATATAAATAACACACCCGACTAGCCTCATCCTTACTTTATGTTCCTCTAGCTAAGAAAAGTTCAAAAAGATAAAATTGAGAATGGGGGTTTTTGCTTGGAATAATGACAAATCAGAACGAGGTTTACAGGGCTGCTTAAACTCCTGATCCACCTAGTCTTGGATTCTGTTTCTGACAGAGGTCGGCTCTGGATGCCTGAGCGGGAAAATTGGAGAGCCTCCCACTCGACAGTTCTAGTAAAATCTGTTTTCTGAATAAATACTTCCAACAGTAGAGGCAACTAACATGCAGAAACAGCTTCATTTTAGTCATAAAATTTGCAACATTTAGGTCATACCTAGACCAAGGACAAAAAAACAGTAAGATTTTCACTCTATTGCCCCTATTTCTTCAGTAGCAGGAATAGGTCAGAACAATTACAGTATGTCTCATAAAACTGTCTGCCTCCCTACTCTGCAACTTGATTATTCCATATAAATTTTCAACTGAAACTGGAAAATCTGCAATATTTATATTACGACATGAAGCTGCAACAATGTGAAACCTCTCTGTTCACTTATGCTAGGTCCGTCCACAAAAGAATTGAGATTTTGAGTTGTTTTGCTCTTTGCAGTCTGTAAGAAAATACCACAGACTTTACCCTTCACAAATTTGTTTTACTGTAGCATGTTATTTTAAAGTTACATAATATTTTGGTCTTATACCCATGTGAAAGAATCATTAAAGCAAAACCCAGCAATATCTGTGGGTTAGATTTTGAGGAGAAAAGTGACACCACACAAAATATTCTTTAGAACAACTTAGGAAGAACACCACTATTTTAAGACTTGAAAAGAGCAAACTTTTACATCCTTGTGGCTGTGCCAGTTGTGTTCTGTTTTTCAAATGTTGTCAAAAATTATAAAGCATAAAAGCTTTCAAGCACTGAAGATTAATCCTCCCTCCCAGAAAGATATAGATTGTAGTCAAATTCTATAAACCTCATTTTGCTTCCAGCTACATATTTTTAAGTATAATTCTGAAGCAATATCAAAGCAGATGGTGCAACAGCAGCATTGAAAAAGCATTTGGTGTATTGTAAGTGTCAGGTTAGAATTCACAACCTGATGAATTGCCCACAAGTTCAGTGCTAAAATGGTGCCATTTCTGTTTTAAAATAACTAAGTTAGAAACTATTTTCAGAACTAGAATTAAAGTAAAAAAGAAAATAAATAACCCATATGTCCCTTGTTGTTTTTAAATATTTAAGTGTCAACCGGAATTGTGAAAGCGACGGTTATGCGTATTGTATTGCTATAAAGCTTTCCATTTGTTCAGAAGTTTCATGCTGTGTGAACAGTGTTTTCAAAGACCTTTGCAGCTGGTATTGTCAGCAAATACAGTAGACTGGAGTTTTACGCAATACTTCAGGAGCAAACATGCTTGGCTTTGAAAGAAACTCTTTTAAAGGTAGCAAATTCTCAACAACATCACTGGCTAGAATTGGAGAAATCTTCCTCAGGTGATGGATAAAAATTGACCTTTCTAACTATGAGTAGTATCAAGTGCTGAAGCCATTAAAGTTCAGTTTCCTCATAACTATAAGGCTGTATGATGCTATTTTATATTTCTATTCAGGAGAAGAAAAAAAAAGAAAAAGATTTCTTTCATACTATAGATAAGAGGAGGCAGCTCCCATTTAGCTGGCAATTCCCACAAAGAAATTTGAAGTTTTATACCCCTATTTCAGTACCAGAGGATTCATGGACCTTCATTTAGAAGCTAGGAAGACAGAAGGCTGTAAGAAACTCTGGAATAAGAAGTTTCCAGAGAGTAAGAAATTGCTTATTCCAGAGTTTCTCTGCTCTCCTTGTTATGGAGAGAATCCCACACTGACAGATCAGTGGCAAAAGACCTGTGTGAATTTGCCGTCTGACAGCATCGGTTACCCTGTCAATGATAATGCAGCTAGGAAGCATCTTTGGGAGGAGAGCCAAGCATTGATTTGTTTCTGGAGCTATGCTGGTTCACTGGCAGCCCTGTGGGTTTTGGGAAACTTGGAAACGCAAAGCATAGCTTGCTTCTAAATGTGCTGCCATGCTGGAACAGATGCTTTTGTAATGGCAACCGATACCCTGTGACACTTGTGTGTTCAACGCTAGTGTCGCTGGTCTCCGTGGGGTGGTAGTAATGAGAACACATGGATCTTCAGGCTGGCTTTACTGAATGACTTTGATATTTCACTTGTGCCTTTGCTTCTCCCCTGTACTGATAGCTCTCGGCGGGCTTAGCCATAGGTTTTGTCTTTTATTGTTCAGATTCTGACTTGGAGATATGCTTTAAGAGAGGAAGACATCTACCTCTGTTGTTTTGGACACAGGTATCAGCAGGCTGACTCATCGCTTACACAATGCCACGTTCAGTAATAAAACTTCCAAATCAGTACTGCGAGTTCGGTGCACCTTCAGTGTAAAGTAGAAAGACAGTGGCACTGCAAGTCATCAGGTATATCAAAGAGAGAGGTGATGAGACTAGCTCATTCTGCTGAGAATATGAGAAGCTTCTTCCCGTAAGGTTTTGTATTGTTTCCAATATGTTGACCCATGGAGAAGTCAGCTGCTTCTCAAGAGACTATGAAAATGAGATGTCTGGCTAGAAGTGTTCCACTGTATGACAGGTTTATGGCTATAAACATACTACATGGGGCACATGGTTTGAAAGAGATCTGAAATGCTATTTTGAAAAAAAAAAAATCAAATTCTGAAGTGAGGAAAAGAGAAAAGGGGGGGCTCTTTGTACATGAGTGAGGTTTTTTTCATCGACTATGAAGCACAGCTGATGTTTAATCAAAACTTCAGTGAATTTAATATACACCGTAGGTATTTTAGTACCTATAACCTTATTTCTTGCTTGGTTTCTTGAAAGGAAAATAACCTCTCCTAGGATTTGTTTTTAATGAAATGTAGGTGATGTGTTTTCTGAGCTTATGAGGGTGATGCCGTGAGGCTGCTCTGGGAGGAAGCACGGGGAGTCCATTCACATCTGTCCTTTAAAGACGCTGGCCCCACACATTCATCCTCCAAGCAGGTGCCTCTGTCTAGGGCAGTGTTGCTCCCTCCAAAGGAGGGGAGAGAGGCTCTCGGGTTGTGACCGTGGCATGTGGTTAGAGCGTGTGTTACCCCAAAAACTGCTAATGGGAGGCTAGGAAAACCTTGTTGTTTCTCCTCTTTCCTCGGCGATAAGTCAGTGCTTTTCTAATTAATTAAATGTAGCATTAGCAGGAACCTTGCAAATTATCTGCATCTTTCTTTATCTTCTTCAGAGCTTAGTATTTACGTTACCAGTAGTGCTAAGCAAGAGTTAACAACAGAGGATGTTTGTAGATGCTTTACATATTTCCACCTAAAGCATGGCAGACTTCTGTAGTTCCAACTGACCCCTAGGTAGGGAGGGTTTAGCTTTAGCTGTAAACGGGTTGAGCAAGATACTCAGACCCAGTATCATAGGATTTGCAGTCCAGATCCCTTTTTTGGCTTCAGGAGTTAAAGCAGAAATTTGTATTGCCAACTAATGTGCAACTGTGGGCTAATAAGAGGTTTGCATATTTGTGCAGGAAAGACGACTTTCTTTTTTGCAGTGAGACTTGACTGGGGACTAAGAAGGAAAGTTACTGTTCAGGTCTTTCTGCTATGGGATGAATGATGAAGTAGTATGATGTAGGATTTGTTTACTTTTAGCTTATATAGCTGTAATTTTTATGGAATCCTGATGTTCTAACTTTTCCTGGCCTTCTGAGGTTAATGTTGAAAAAAACTCTCAGCATTTAAAAAAAAAAAACCTGAAAATTTCCAAGTCAATTAAGTGATTCTTCAACTGATATGGAAAGGAATAATGGTTTAGGGATGTTTTTTGGGGGGTCTGTAGTTATTTCCCCCCCTTACTTTATCTGTGTTTGTGGTGATGGAAAAGTTGCTGGCTGATGGGCAGGTTGATGAGAGTGCGAGGGCAGAACTGATACCATACTCTAGAAAAACTGGCTGGTGTTAATTGTCAGCAGCAGTGTGACCAGAATCAAAGGGGAGAGTGAACAAACCAATTATCCTTGTTACTCCTCTGGTACCTGAAGGTCCTGGAATGGGACACAGCTGCTTCTTGTGCTCATTCATGTCTTGCAGCTGCTTTCTGATGAAAGGAGTGACTTTTTTTTTTTAGCTGATAAAATAATAAAAAAAAAAGAAGTGAGGATTATGCCCTTACTCTTCTCAGTTGTGACATGCTGACTTACTTCTTCGGAGGTATTATTTCTTCAGATGATAATAGGTGCTATTTAAATACAGGTCGATCTTGTAGTCCAAAATCAAGGAAAGACACTGCTTCCTAATATGCTGGCCCTATCACAAGATGAAAATACTGAGAAGGCTTTGCTTAACTTCCCTAACCAAGTGTCTTATACCGCTGACGTGCTCGGGGTTAGTTGCCTTGGAAACAAGTGACTGTGCACATGCAGCACAAAGAGGGTCCGCAGTTTGTGGACGTGGCCCTTGGGGGCCCCATTACAGAATTTCTTATGTTTAGAAATACTTTGTAACAAGGCCCCTGGTGTCACTTATTAGCAGTAAAGTGCACAGCAGCCTTCATCAGCATCAACTACCAATTTGTTTCTTATGGAAATGAATCCACGTTGATGGCGTATAAGGTTTTTTGGAGATTTTATGCTGGAACAGAATTCTCACTTGCTCTTTTTAGGCTGCCACTTGACACACACTTCTCTAATTTGCGTGCTTTTCTAGTCGTTATATTGATTTCAGCCTTCTCGGTGAAATGAAGTAACAACTTGCAAGGGGAAGGTGGGCAGAGTCAAGAGGAAATAAACTTGTATAAAGGCATTTTGTCTGCACCGTGAACTGCTTTGGATTGAAGCAGTTTTAATCCTCGCTGTCTGACTAATCTGCTTTCTTTTTTGGAAAAGTTTCATGCCTTCATCTTTACTAAATACTGTTTTTATTTTCTTTAAAATGCGAGCTAAAATATTTTAAGGGATGCAATAGAAAAAAAAGTATGCCTATTTCATTTTTTTCTGTCATCACATAGGAAGTACGGAGATGACTGGGCTGTTTAAAAGTCTATAATCTAGCCAGATATCTGATGTAAAAACAATTTTAGTGACAAGTTCTGGACAAAAAGCTCAGGTTAGGGGTGTGAAGGAATATTTGTTTTGGTTCTGTGGGATTTTTGTGTTTTGGGTGGTGGCAGTGGATTGGTTTATTCTGCTGTAATTATTGCAGCCTTCTGCTGTAATTATTCATTATCCTGCAAAGATTGCAATGATACCTGTAAATTGTGGTGAAATAATTGCTGAAGTCTGAATCAGCAAGTAAAAGGAAATAAGGGAAAGGGAAATAAACACCGGTACTATGAAAAAGCATCAACTGAGAATATCGGAATCACTCAAAGTCAGTGAAGAGAATTATCTCAGTGGAAAGGGGGACATCAGGTAGATCTTCTCTGATTTACAGTAGTCTTGTCAGGAGCTGGAGCATGCTGTGAACTGGAGATTGAGGCTTGCTGTGGCCCACCCGTCGGGCTCCAGATGGAAGTCCAGGAGCTGCCATTGTTTGAGATCAGTGACATCCTCTTCCCCAGCACCCGGACTGAAAGAACAGGAGCATGGCTGGTGGAGGCAGTCCTCTCCTCAGGGCTGTAAGAGCCGATTATGGAGACAGAGTCATCCTAGCTAGCGCTGTAGTAGCTTGCACTGCGGCTATACCCCTCTGAGGGCTGGGGGGCTTATCGAGCCGCAGCTGGTACTGATGAACCAACTAACGCCTCTGTTGTGTTGTGTCATGGACTGAAGACCACAGCAAACAGAGGTTGTGGTTCTCTGGGGCATTTTAGTCTCCATCCCATCCACGGTGGAAATGTAAGAATTTCTCTTCAGATCTGACATCCCGCTATGCTAGTGAAAGATAGAGAAAAGAGAGAAGGAGGGAAGGGCATTTCACTACTCATGTTGAGTAGGTTGGTTTCTTTCACTGACAGTTGTGAGATATTTGAAGGGAAGGGCTAAAGACTACTGGAGGAACCAGACAAATATGAGAATTTAATTTCAAACCCAAAGATCTTTTGCTATTATCTTTTAATTAAAAATCCCAGAAAATACAAGCCTGAAAAGCTGAAAGAAACGAGAAGCATATACTCAATAGATGGCCTTTTCAAGCAATCACAGTTCTGGGGTCTTTAAGAGCCTCTTTGCTTCAGGGTTGAATTCCTGTAATCTAAGCTGTGCATACACTACTATATACCAAGATCAGTATCTTTTGAGTAAACTGCTTTCTTGTCATTAAGACTTGACATTTCTGTTCATTGTGGCTGCCTCAGTGCAATAAACTTTCCCTGGAGGATATACAAACTCTATTTTCAGACATGAATACCAGGAAGGGGCTGCATATGAAATAGGGAGGAGAAATTATTCTTGTTCACAGAAGATGACTGGAGAGGAACATAAGTTACTGACATATGCTACATATTTTCAGACAAGAAGGGATACAGAATCAGAGAAACAAGATGGACTGTTAGGTTTTTGGTCTCGTGTAAACCCTCACTGATGTGGGTTCATTTTCCCATGAAGAATTCTCTTAGGTTTTGTACAGTCCAGTTTTAAATGTCTCTAAGTGATAGAGTATTTGACACTTTCATCATGAGATTGTACTAGAGCCAGTATATTTCACAACTAGGTAGTCTCCTAATATTCAAATTAAAAAAAAAAAAGTTTCCCTATGGAGAAATACTAATGAAATACTGCCACTGCAGAAACTGAGCCTATAAAGATCCTGCAAGAAAAATGAATGGCAAAACTCCAGAGACAGAAAAAAGATTAAATTCAAAATGGCAAACAATGGAAGAAGAGAGTCCTTTAATGAGAACAAATCTAAATTGCTTGAACCGCATTGTGTTAAAGGTCTCAATTTTTGAAACCTGTTTTTATTCCATCATCTCTTAATTACAGTGAAAACATCCCTTGAATACCTGACATCATTTATAATCGGATCTCATTCGTTGTTGCTGATGATACTCTCATCATTAAAATTGTTATTTATATATATAAATGCATGTTTTTAATATTAAAAAAACCCCGGCAAACTGCAAGCTATAAGTTTTAATGTACTTTTTTTTACTTCCATTTGAATGAGAATAAGCATCATTATCACCCAAAATTCCCACACCAAAAAAAACCCCAAGACCAGTAAACAACAACAAAAATCCTTCAAATTGCCTTTCTGGAAAAGAAGTGTTAGGTAGGTTATCAGTGTGATTTCACACTGCCCTCGAACTTTTCCTCATTTATTCTAATTCCCTGTAAGTTGCAGTTACACTTTTATCTATACCCTATGGTTGTCAGGGGATGTTGAAGCTGTATTTGCTTTCCCATGGCCATATCCTTTATCCTGGCTAGTGGGGACAGAAAGTGGGTATTTGCTTCTCTGCCCAGCAGAGATTACTTTTGCATGAGAGGAAGTAAAATAATCAAGTTTCCTCCTTTTTATGCTTGGATCTTCCACACAGTATCTCAGGGCATTCTTGTCCCAAGTTATTTAGAACGAAGAAAGCTGTTGCTATTTTAGTAAAACCACCATAAGAATTTTCTTTCTTTTCTTTTTTCAACTCTTAAAAGTTCAGAGCTCTTATGACTTTTTTTCAGATAATAATTTCAAAATAATGATCATCATTTGGTTTACTTTTGTATTGATGTTTTCTAAACTAAGGAATAGCTGAAGAGGTAACAGCTACAAGTTATTTGAAATACATTTTCAGTTAATCTTTGTTTCCTCAGAGTAACTCTTTCCAATGGCACAGCAAGAAAAATGGTCTGAGGAAGGCAGAGCTCAGAAGTGGCAATGACTGTTCATGCTCGTGTAACGTTCTTTCATTAGCAATCTTTGTAAGTAAATTTTCATCTAATAGAATATCGTATTTATTGAGAGAGGATTGTCCCATGAACCACTTAGATATAGTGAAACTTGGTTATTCATTCTTCCACATTAACTGTTTCTCTCAGTACTGACTGAAGCCTGCTCATCTAAAAATGTCAAAAAAGGTGTAAGGGGGAGTATTGTGGACTCAGGTGTCAAAGTGGAAATCCTGACATTTTCCATTGACTGCTGTCTGTCTGAGCATTTTGCTTTTGCACACACAGAAATGCCTTCACAGGGCTGAGCATCTTGGAGACTGAGGCAACCAGATGTGAATGGAGCAGACGTTTCTCCAGCTGAGCCTCCCAAAGGACTCCTCCTGGGTGGTATCATCAGTGGATGTGACTACTTTTCCTATCGCTTACTACTTAAAAATAAATCAAAATGGGTGCTATTTTCTTTAAAAGTGTGGTAGGAAATGTCTTCAGTGGCTCCTCCTTTTTAAGTTGTAGCATTAGAATAAATTTACCCTAGGTGTAGGATGTCTGAAAATTTGCATTTATTAAAACTCAGGCTTTTATAATAACCATAGTCTTCCTAGCCAAAGCTATGGCATTGTACATTGAGAATCAAAGTTTATATCATGTCCTTATCAAGTGAATGACAGTGTCCAGCAAAATTAGAGCAAGCATAGCTCACTCTGTCAAACCTCACTGGCTTCTGAAAGTGCAGTGAGACGAAAAGGTCTTAGATATGTCTGATAACAAACTGCTCTTCATGGAAATACATTTAGGTTAGTAGAGATGAAAACAAACAGGAAAAACCACACGAGCACTTTTCCCACATGCTTCAGATATCTGTGGTAGACCTTAGAAGGCTCAGAAGGGATGTCTGAAGCCAGAGCAATACAATTCAGCGTGACCCGCCAGCTTGGTAATTGAAGACTGTCTATTCCCATTCTCCGTCTGCTTCCATTATGACTGTTGCTTGTATTGAGGTGCAGTGATCTCTCTGGAAATAATTCCTTCTTCTTTTCAAAGATGCTAAGTGAACAAGTCAACACTGTCTGACTCAGGCATGTGAAGGACTCCAGTTATAAAAGGAGGGATAGATGCTTCAGTTGTAACCCACTCACTTGGTTAACAGCCCCCTTGGAGGCTGCGTTTCTAAATCAGCACACCCGTAGGTGTAGTTCCTCTAGACTGGCTGTTGCCACGGGAGTCTTGATCCAGCTTTGTTACTTGGGGGTACAATGTGCTGTCAACACTGTCTTTGGTTATCTGATTCTTTCATTCATTGTCTCCTGTAGGAGCCTCACCGGTCTCTCCTACAAATGATGCACAGCATTTCTAATGCCAGTAACGTTGGGAATCCTCATGCAGACAAGTCACTAGCTTCATTCCGTGTAGCTCAAAATAGGTCTAAATCAAAGTGATGTTTGCCAGTGAGAGTGTGACTTTGCTCAGCTTTCAATGCTACTAACATCAGTGAAGCTGAATCAGTGTTAGCAGTGGTGGGAAAATGATGAAAAAAGTTCCCTAGTGCCTTACGTCTCTTGGGATATCTGTTGCCCCAGGCAGAGCAGCTGCTTGTGCGGTTTGCATCTTGCTCGCTCCTGATTGTTAGTGATGGCTGGAAGACTCTTGGCCAGGTCCTTTGCAGGTGCTGCGTGCGGGGGTGGATTTAAGCCTCTTTCAGGGATAGACCATTAACTCCTTTGTGACCGTCTAGTTTGTTTTTCTGATGCAGCCCTGACTAGCTCTCACATTTGAAACAGCACTTCACAATTGGCTCATGTTTGGGTGACAGTGATCGGTTCACTTTAGCTGTCAGGCTTTTAATTAAAAATATGAAAAGAGCATCATTAAATAATTCTGTGTTCCCTGTGCATGTTAAAACCCAAAGATTTAATACAAGAAAATATGTGAGGATAGGGGCTGATTGAGACAAAACCTTAGTAAAGATGCAGATTGGTGGAAAAAAAAGAACAGATCATGGTTACAAAATAAAAATGGTAAGGTATATTTTTAAAACAGATAAGATTATTGGGGTAAAGTTATTTATTTGGATTTTTTGACCTTTGAAATGAATACAGTGACATTTTCTAACATAAACCATTTTTCTTTTTAAATATTTATTTTTCAGAGCCCTATAAAAATAGCACACTCCTTTTCAGAAAGGATTTGGTATATTCACGGAGAGTTTGCAGTTATGATTAAGGTACGTGTTACACTTGCTGCCAGTTAGTTTAATTGATGTGAAAGTCTGAGTACATCTTAAGAGGACAGGATTTCCCTCCCTGAATTGAGCCGTCTTCAAAGACCAGCCCAAACAGCGTGTGTGGAAGAGGGAAGAGGAAGCTGAGAGCAACAGAAAGCCTCTGTTTGTAATGGCACCTGAACCAGGACGGAACTGGATCTTGGGTTAGAAGTTGATACCGGGGAGCTAGAAACCAGCCGCATCATCTTGAAATTCTTTTAAACGTTATTTTTTTAATCTAATCTGCTAACTGGTCTCACCTGTTCCCCTAATAGGAACAAGCTTTGCATCAGAATTTTGACTCAAATATTTAAGCTTAGGATGATTTAAATTGAATGCGGTGTGGGCCCTGATTCAGGGCAGTTTCTGTTCCTCCTGATGTCACTGCAGTGTCACAGAGAGGAGAGGAAGGTGACAAGTTTAACCCATTATGCAATAGCTGCCACTTTTTTTTTTTTTTTTTTCAAATCTAGAAGTAGCTGAGATGTGATTCACTCCTGTGTGATGGTAAACACTGCTTACTTGGCTTCTAGATAGTTGAAGCTGTCAGTTTAGCTTTTCTTGATAAAAAGGAAGGGTTAATTTGGGGAAAATTTCTTTTCCCTCAAGCTTCTCTCAATAGTGAGCTGCGTTCAGAGGTATATGTGCGTACTGCTGCCTAAGCCCCTGCTGTGTTGTGCTCTCAAGCACAGATCCAAGTTTAGGAGAGGAGTCGCTCTGCCAAGACTGACAGGCTGCAGCCAGGTGCCAGCTCTGCAGCTTGTATCCTCCCTGCGCAGGGCTCCACGGAGCTGCGCTGGCATCGGCGCTGAAAAGAACCTCTTAGCTTCAACTTTTGGCTAGGGTGAAGATTTTTGCAGCAGCTGCCAAGCAAAGCAGAGCAAGAATAGAAGAAGTTAGGAAATCATGACCAGCAAACAGATGGGGGAGAAGAATGGGGAATTTCATGCTCTGATGGCTCATTTGGCCGTCTTCGTTTTGGACTGCTCTTTGGGTACCGTGTCTGTATTTCCCTGCTCCTGTCTTGAAGTGTACCTATTTAAAATGTGCTCTTATTTTAAAAAAGGGAGACAAGAGAAAGGAAGGAGGGGAAAATGAATCGCTTTAAAGCAATTCAAACATTTGAAATTGTAAAATGCTGAAGAGTGACTGAGTGTTGCTCCCTTGCAGTATCAGATGATTCCTTTACGCAGTGACATTTTAGATTCCCGGTTTTTATTTTTACTTGGTTCAGTTCTGCTTGAAACTGTAACCCTTTAGGAATTCTCTCTAGTAAACTCCCATTCGAACCACTGGGGATTTCAACAATCTGTTGGCACAGTTTTTTACCGTGTTTTTGAGTTATTTATAGATTAGATCTTGCATCACTGAAATATTTCTGCCATATTGTTCAAGATAAAGCCAGTAAATTCAATATGCCATTGTGTAGCCCCTGACTTGCCTCCAAGGCCTTGTTTTTCACAGAGTAGAAAAAATACTTTATAGAAGAGTGGGAGCTGTCTGACTGCGAAATGGGCTTGAATAATAACACCAGGCTCTCAGCTGAGATTTTATACCCTAGATGAATCATCAAGTGCTCATTAAACATCTATCTACTGTAGGAATAGACAACAAATCTTCCTCTTGATGTTACCCTTAGGATCTGGACAAAAAATAATTTTATATTGGAACATGCAAATGGCAAACTTGACCAAACCACCAGCAGTAGTTTCGCTTCCATTTGATTCTAACCTGATAAACACTTGCCTTTTGATATTATAATAACACTAACATAAGAGCACTCATTATCCTTAGAAGACCTCGCAGTGAAGCATGGCAAGGGCTGTGTCATATTCCATCTTCCTTGGACAAATTGTCTTTTGGCTCAGATATCAAAAGAGCATCTCTTCATGTCAAAATACTAAAGGGCATCAGGGCACTTCATGAAACCAAAGAAAACATGAAGCCTTTTTAAAGACCCTCTTTATTTCAATTTGTATCTTTCTCCTGAATTTCGTGGCAGGAGGGAAGCATTTTGAAAAGGAAATAGATCTGAAGACTGTGATTATGAATAGGTTTTATCTTCTACAACCCCATTTTAGGAATGACAGCTGTGGCTCAGGCTAAATACTTTGATGTAGTTCTTTACTACATTCTTTATATGGCATTGGTTTTCTTTACAAAAAATAAGTTTTAAAGTTTATAAGTTTTCCCATGCTGTCCAATGACTGTGTCTGATGCCAGACAGAAGCTCTGCCATGCTATCACTGAATTTAATTCCCTCTTCCTAGTGATATGACCCCTTATTTGCCCCGTGTTCAAAATGCGCTTGGTAATGGCTAACAGTAATTCTGTTCATATTGTGATCTTGTCATATTTCAATCACGTTTTATTTTAACCCAAGTTTAACTTGTTGCTGCAAGGCTGCATACCATTTAATATAATGACAATGCCTGGATTTCATTCTAGCATGGGTGTGAGTTATCTCTTGCATGTGAGCAAAATGACAGCAGTGTTGGGTATATTGGTGCATGTTAAATGGAGTAAATTACTGAGCAGTCCCTGTTTCTTTGTGCTCAGCTGCAAGGTATGGTAGAGGATGAAAGCATCTAAGGAGAACTGGCCTTGCTGGCAACCGTTAACGTGATGAGGTTAACTGCACCTGCCAAATTTTAGTCTTTGTGGTGTGATTGCCTCAGAATGATGTGGCTCTAAGCTTATACGTTCAGTCCCGCCTTCATACAGGGCATTCTCCACACTTAAATCTATTCAGGATGAAGTGCCAAAATGATCAAAGAATTTTTCAAAATCCCTGTTTACAGCGTAAGAAAAATCTATTGGCTAAGCCAGCCCAAGATCTTCAGAAAAATCCATTGTTTTGAGCTGGATTAGTTGGTCGAAGAAAACTGAACGCATTTTAGAACAAGTTAACAATATAACCTATAGAATATCTAGGCAAACTAGCTGTCAAACAGAGGAGTCCTCTCGTTAATCAACAAATCATCAATTTTAAGTTTGCACAAATATTTGATTTTTAATGTTTTCATAGCCTAGTTTAACTGCAGTCTCGCCAAATAAAACTCAGATCTACAAAATCGTATGCCATAACCATCATGTGTTGCTTCCAAATGATTTTCTGTTGGTTTTTTTTTTCATTTCCCATTTAAATGAGAAGCCACCAGGAACAGTTTTTAGCCCTCCCATTACTTAATCTTAATTGCAATATCTATTAATTTAGATTGTGTTAGTGGTTTAATGATATGAGAGTCAGTAAATGGCTATTGTTCATTAGCCATAACAATGCTGTGTGTTTGGGTTTTCTTTTGTTTTTTTAATCTACTTAATGTCAGTTTTGTTAGATGTAGAATACTGTAAGGATGAATGGGGTAAAGAGATTTTCATTCATAGCAAACTGAGGTATCTCTAAAGTGACCTTATTTGAATTGTTAATTTGTTGTGATCAAATCTCCCCCAATTAAAGCTGCTATTACATTTCTTCAGCATTCTGTGATTAACTATTTAAAAAGTTAAGTTAATTTACATTTCTTTGGCAGTTCATATTTTGTTTACTGGATAAAACTTCCCGTCAAGTTTGTGTTTGTATTCCTGTGGCTGGCACATCCTTTTTGGATAAAAAGGTAGAGCCTGAATGAAGAAGCTGGCCAGATAACTTGTTAACAAGCGACCTGTCCCATGTTGCATCTGGTATTACTTTGCAGTGTGGCACCTTTTCCATGCAGGTGAAGTTCAGCTGGGGCAAAATGGCTGTTAAAAGCATACAACTAGCAGAGGCCAAGAAAGCCAGGAGGTATGTGGGTATGTGGATTTCTTACTTTAATTTGGGAGAGCTGTTTTGTATGTGTCACGTTCAAGTGAGAATGGAGAAGGAACGAGGAAGGAATGATTGACATCATGTGACTGCAAATACATGTTACAAATGCCTCAACTGTTCCTCACTGACTGGTAGGCCTCTCCACACAAGACTATTTGAGTTTGATCTCCTACTAACATGATGATAATTTTACCCTGAAAAAATTAAATATATGAATCTAGCAAGTATCGGTATCCCTGAAGCTTGCTTAACATATTCAAGATATGTCAGATCAAAATTGGACAGTAGACATTTTTTATTGAACCTTGTGGATTTCAAATATTTGATGAAAAGTTCTGCTTGAATGCAATAAATGCAAAGAATTAGTGGTGGAGGCCTATATTTTGTGTGCATAATGGTGTTTTTCTACCGACTTGCTTTTGTTGAATACAAGGCCAAAAAAGGAAGCAGAGAGGAAGGAGCTGTGGCTGCAATGAGTGGTGATACTTGTGACATGTTAAAATTGCAGAATTTACAGGCAACCCCACTGTCTTCCTCACTTTGTGCTTCATCCTAAAAAAATGCTAAAGCTTATCTTTATTTAAAGCTCTTCAGTCCTCCATGTAATTTGTAAGAGCATGAGGTAGTGACAAAAAAGAGAAATGGGAGGGGTTTTGGTAGGGTGAGGGGGTGGGAGGCAGGTTGCTTTTCCCCACTTGGTTTGTATAAGGGAAAACGAGTTACAAAGAGCAGTTTTGAATCACAGAGCATATCCCATTCCTATCTGGTCCTCTTGACCTACAAAAGAGAGGCAAATGGCTTCTTTTTCCAGATTTGTGTTTGATGTCTGGAAGGAAAATTAGACTGTAAAGTAAGTTAAGGTTGTTACTGTACCCCATACTAATCCCTTTGAACTGCTTAACAATGTGCACTCTACTGTCAACAATGTTACACGGTTGCCTTTGGAAATTCTTTTAATTACTCTTCTGTGTTACTACAGTAATAAGATATTCTGAATCATAATAGAATTTATAATATTAAACACAAGAGACATAATTTATGTTCTGATGAAAATGTGCATTATTGTATTTTAAACTAAAAAAAAAAGAAAGTACTTAGGAGTCAAGACATATATTCTGTTTCACATGGTGCAGCCTTTTAATGAATTACTTGCGTTTTTAATAGATTCCGTTATGGCCTGGATATCAGATCCAATAGTATGTACTAAGAACAAAATGCTATTTTCAGTTATATGAGTACTCCAAAACTAATTATTTTAGTTCATAATAATAATTATGATGATACTTCCCATTTAGAGAGAGCACCTGTGTTTCCAAAGTACTGTGTAAGCATTGCCAAGTGAGGGGTCTGATCCTGTAAACTCTTATCAAGTAACCAGCTGATGGCAGTGGAATGTCCTCTCTGAGGAGGTGGAGGAAACAAAGCCATTACATGGATGAATGCGTGGCTTCTTGAGTCCCTGTCCTCTTGGATCTTAGCTCATCTTTTCAAATGAGGGTGATATGACAGAAGTCCTTTACCTGCTTCCTATTGTTAATGTGGAGTGTATTATTTGATAAAGTCTGGACCTGTCTAGAAGAGAAATTGTGTTATGCTCTGTCGTGATAGGGTAGGGTTCACTGGTAAAGGAAAATATTCGGTGCAGGAGCCTCCCAGGGAACTACTCAGATTCCGAGAAGCATACAGTACTGACACAATCTGGAAAGATCCTTTGAAATAGCCAAATTATTTCTATGTTAGAAAAACAAACCATCAAAACCAACAACACCCCCCCTCACCCCTCAAAAAAACCCCCAAACCCACCCAAACCTCAAAAAACAACCAACCACCACCACCCAAAAACCTCAAACCAAACAAAAAAAAAAACCAGATAAAGGAGGTGGGGGTGTGCTGGTCTAGTGTGTCTACTGCCTAGTCAGTAGTCTGCTCTGAGAAAGAGGACCCTAGAATAGAGCTATTTCAATCACTGAAGACTGTATCTTGGCAATCTCTTTATTCTGAGACCTGCAGTAACTGAGTTCAGCTGCCAGGCACCACTTGATATAAAAACAAACAAACAAAACCCCCACTTTCATCTTTCTGTTATTCTCTTGACAGTCCTGGGTACAAGGCTGTTAAATAAATAAACACCCCAGCTGATTGCTGCATGTTGTCTCCATGTCTCCAGCTTCTATTCACAGGACCACGGGCAGCTCCTTTTTTTTGCCATTACACCCTCTTCGATTCTTTTTTGCAGAGAGTGAATGCATTGATGGTGCTCAGGTCCTGCTTATAATTGATAAAAATCGATAAAATCATTTAAAAATAGACTATGTTGGCCCTACTTTTAGTTTTTCTGCAAAGTGAAGGTAGGTATGGAGTAATGTAGTGTTAAAAAAACCCAAACAACAAAACACTGAAATTCAAAACAGCAAAATAAAGTATTGTAAAAGAGAAAAAAAGACATTAGCATTAATTGTGACTCTGAGATTATACATTATGTTAGTGACTATGAGCATTTCTTGTTATAGAATAACAAAAACTAAATCACTTGTCCAGATAGCTCTGTGATAGATCCTTTGGAAATATATCAAAGGAAGCTTGGTAACAAAGAAAACATGAGTTTTACCATCTCTAATTTGACTAGAGACTAGTGCTGAGATTTAGCTGAAAATATTTGATTTTCTCAGTCTGTTAAGTCCTTTGACAAACAAAGAAACACCAATACAAATGGTGGAATCAGTTACACAGTCTTTTAAAAAAAAGGTTTTATGCTAAAAATATAAGATTCAATTGCAACAGGTTTTGATGTTAATTTAGTATACCACTATAACACTGTTGAAGAAAATTTCCCTTCTAAAATTCAGGGTTACTTTATGCATTTTATGAAAAGATACACAAACTATAATTCATTCTTTACAAGCGGCAGAGAAAATTTACTTGAGGTTGGATAGTTTAACTGTGAAATTTGAATGAGTTTATTTGCGCAAAAAAGATTTTTAGCCTCTGCGGTAAAGGGCAGTGGTAATATTTACTCTAAGTGAACTGATAAATAAAGTAAGGTGCAAGAATCTCCTCAGCAAAGCTCAAAATTGAATTTTTATACTGACTAATTGGTGGCTGTTCTAGAGGATGTTCATTGAATGGCTGTTTGAAAGGAATGTCAACAAAAATTGTGCAAATCATTGGGCTGCTTTCACAAGGAAGGTCATACCAAGTGAGATAGAGATTTCGCATTGTCCTTTATCTGTGCTTTCCCTGAAAAATGGAGTACTCTTATACTTCAGGCCTAGTGTCTTAATTGATGCAACTTTCCTAATGCCTTTATAATAGACAGCAGGAAAGGAAACCCAATCAGTGGAGAGATCTTAATCACATGCATATATTACACTCCACAGGATTTTTCCAGCTCATTTAATAGATTCCTGATGCCCTGGTAATGCTGTCTTTCAAATAGTGGTTATTTTAATCAGCTGTTAAGTAAAACTCTAAACATTTCTCAATCATTTCACATCAAAGGTAAGTAAAGAGGTCAGGAAAACACATGAGTGATGGTTTGTTAAAATATGAATGGTTTAAAAGAACAAATTATTATGTCGATATGTAAGGAATCAATAACTGATTCCATCAACTTGCTACTGAAATGGTCTACAAAAATGTATAGCACAGCGCAATTGCATGCGGCAAATAAATCTTCTGTAACTTTTCTGAAAGATGCTTAGCAGTTTTCTTACTATTTTGTTATATACACTGATGTATGGGGATAAGATCTGCTACTAGTTTGATTTGAGCAAAATACTTATTTTTATTTAACAACATGCCCTAGATATGTGTTTCGATCTCTTAAGTATCAAATCTTCAGCAGCATGGATTTTTCACAGCCAGCCTTCATTTTTTAATATTTTTTTGAAGGAGGGCTTGCAGTTGCAGAAATATTGATCATGCAACTTCATTCAAATCCACAGGGCCAGGAATCCACTGGTGATACCCGCCACTTGCCCTGGGGATCTCTTCCGTTTGTGACTGTTTCAAGAGGTATGAAGCTGTGCGTTCCGCATCACTCCATAGTAGGAAAGATTATACAGTGACACTGGGTTAAACAAGTTAAACCCAAACTCACTGTGTGCAACTGAACACATGTATGATGGTTGCTTAGTGCCAACCCTGTGTCAGCCATACCTACTAGCTGCTGCTTTTTGCTTTCAGCCAGTGAGGGGTAAGTCAGACTTTGCTTTGATCCACCAGCTCCTCCCCACTATGGAGTTCCCATGACAAGTGGTGGTGAGTTTTAGTGACTGTCTTTGGACTGTTTCGATTCCCATGGCTCCTTGCACAACTATGAAAATAGATTCAGAGCTCTCTTTCTGGTAGATTGGGGTATTCAGGATAGCAACAAGTACACACAAAACAGAACTGTTGCTTGCATTTTAAAATGAGATTTCTTGTGTTGTGCTGATTGAGAACTGTGAGACTGGTGCTCTGCAAAATGTCAGCCTGTATGCAAATAGGTAGTAGCACGGGTGCCCAAGAGGCTGCAGTATTGTCGTCAGGTGTTTTGGGCTAACTAAAATTTGTTGTGGACCTGTTGAGGTCTCCCCATTTGTATCTGTTTATAATTGCTTTTATGCAAAACTTCTCTTTAACTTCTGCCAACTTGATTGCTTAATTTTACAGTAGCACTGTCGTGCTTGTTTACCACTGCCATCAAACCTCAAATCAGAAGGGATCCATCTTCTCCTGATGTTCTCCTTGGACACCCACAGAAACTTTTTGCACGGGTTTTTCAAATCCCGATGTATTGTGGGGGACTCTCAGTGAATGGTCCTTCTAGAGCACATGTTTGCATTTGCTGGCTGTAAGAGCTCCTCGCTTTCAGAGCTCTCATTCTGGAGACTTCCTTCTGCTCACAGCTGTTTCCTGTCCTGTTAAATTATGTGTAGAGAAACTGAGAGAACGAAGCAGACTTATGAATACAAATAGCAGACCGCCCCATGCAGGTTGACATCTCTCTTGTAAGCATAGTACAACTGCAGGAAAAACAATGGAGTAAATGACACAGAAAATAAAAACAAAGCAGTTAATCACCTTCAGAGTGCCCTTCACCAAGTCAAAGTGCTACACTGCACCTTTGTGTACTGCCATCTACCACACAAACAAAACAAAAATCTAATTGTCTGAACGGGTAATGAGCATTTCCAGTGCTTGCAGTCACGGGAATGTTCTGTTGAAACAGTCTTTTTCCTGGCAGGTTCATTTGTCAAAACCAGAATGTGTCGTAAAACATTTTGATAAGTTTCTGGTGGAACACGGATAGGTCTCTCAAAAGTCCATTCATCAGGTAACTGGTGAGGTGCTGTGGAGACATCTTAGGCTACCGTTGGTGGGGTATGAGAGTGCAGAAAGTCAGAGGTAAGCGCTTGGGAGGAGGTAGCATTCCTAGGTAGCTAGGGCAGGGATAAAGGCTAAGTTATGGATTGTCTGTCTGCAAGAGCAGGTGAGATGCCTGGAGATAAATAGCTGGAAGCTTTTGGTTGGCTTAGTGCCAAATATTATGATCATTTTGTTAAGCGATTTCAAACTTTTCTTTCACAGAAAAATCTAAAGTGTAATTATTTCTCTTAGAAAGCTCAGTTTAAAAGAGAGAAAACAGCTTCTGAGAATTGGAAAATGTGTGTTCATGAACACAGCTTTTTGTTACAATATGTTGCTGAATTTCAGATGTTTGAAATGCTGCATTTTGGAGGTAATGCCCTGATTCAAAACACCTGTTTGTACCAGAATGTTTTGGTTTTCTTTTTCTGAACCATCCTGGCTTTTCGAAGATGAAAAGACTGTGTCTGGTGTGTAAAATGCTTTGATTTATCAGAGGTAAGCCATGTTGTTAGCAGAGATAAAGGACCTTGTTTACAAGGTGTCTATATCCTTAGAAAAAAGGAGTTTCCAATAATTGAATAAGGTGTCCTGAATGTATAGATTAAACTAGAAGGCCAACAGCAAACATGATGAACTTCAAAAGAACAGCTTCTCATCTCTCTGGGGACCTTCATTAACGAGTCACCAGATAGGCAATTACTGTACAGTTCTTATAATGACCAGGATCAGACACAAGCAATCAGCACAGTAGGCAGCAAGAAAGCAAGCAGAAAAAACCTGTGAAAATATGCCATTAAATCTTAATTATTCTTCAAAAGAAAACAAGCACGACTAGGGGGCAAATAACTGTAAGGAATATACAGAACTGTATCAAAACCTGCTGGCTCAGGGCAATGATATTTAGTTATTAGCAGCATCAACGTTTATTTAAAGCTAAACACTATGTTCACAGACCATTCAGAGGTGTATTTTCCACCTGTTTGTTAAAAGCCTGAGTAAGAGCTAGTCTTCGCTACTGCAGGATTGTTCCTCAAATTAACCTCCCCCCCACTATTATTTTGATCTCTATTCTAATAGGATCTAGAAACCACAACAAAGGCTGGGGCACCAGGTGGACGTGCAGACAATTAAAGACAACTTTTCCTAGAAGAATGACTTAAATTGGTAAAGGAGGACATGCTATTATGGGACAATAAGAAGTCATCAGGGCTGCACAGCACCACCAGGTTCAACATCCTACAAGTATTTGTCTGCAACAGATTTAGTAACGGGTCCATGGGGCTTATTTACCGATGAACACTCCCCACATCCTGAATTGCGTAAGTGGTTTCTTTGCAGCTAAGCAGTCCTGTTCAGCTCACCAGAATTCTCTGGGGAAATCCTTTGATGATTATGGGAATATGAGTTTCTTGAGAAGTTTCTTCTCATCCTACTTTGTAAGAAATAATTAGGAACTTATAAATAAGACAGGCCCCATACACGTACTGCTATCGGGGAGGAGGAATACTCAGAAAAGAAGTTATTGCACAGTAACTTGTGTACTAGAAAGTCGCACATCTTTCATCTGCCCTGAACTGCCTTTTAAAAAGAAACCCTATGCAGCGGGCAGCAAAGATCATCCTCATCACTGCCTTGCAGGAAACAATTTCATTTTTTTTGTCTCTGTTCTCCAAACAGTCCTCATACAAGTAAACTCATTTTGGCCTATCTTAAAAGGCATGAATAATCTACTACAATGTGGATTTATTACTTGGCCATCCTCACACGGTGTGTGAGCCACCTGTGCATCTTGTTTTGTCTAAGCTGTTTCAACCTTTCCAAAATTTAAGCTGTTTAGGATCAAGAGGACAAAAAAGCAAAACCCAAAATTGTCCCACTGTTAGGATAAGGTTCTCCTTTCTGAAGTTCAAAATACTCCAAGGCTGAGGTTTGGGAAATGGACTTGGACTCACTTCTACTTCTTGCAAAACATATCAGCAAAAAAGACAGTAGAAAGGCAAAAAAACCCTAACAAAGGAGTAACGGTACTTCTAATGGCTGTACAAAATTGATCTCTTTGTCTGGTAAGTGCATGTAAGTTCTATGAAATTTGCTGTCTGCCTCCACACCTAGGGAGGTTTGACTTTAAAATTGATAACTCACTTAGGATAACCTTCCTTCACAGAAGTACATTGAGGAAGTTACTTATTTGCACAGTGTTGTGGATTTAGCTCCAGAGTATTGTATGAGTAATTGTCTAATGACTTTTTCCTGAGTATGTTTTTCATAGTGTAGCATATTTTCCCTGCAGAAAGAATAATTATGTAAATAACTATTATCAGAATATGGTGTGCAGCTAAAAAGTGTAAGATGCATTGTACGATCATATATTTGTATAACAAGTCTGGCTCTGTAAAAGATAAAAGTGAATATTGAAGCTGTAGTAGTTTATTTATATCTATTTCTGTGCACTTTATCACCTAAGGTATTTCAACAATTTAAAGATTTGTTATATCTGATATAGGCTATTCAGCGTGGGAAATTACCCAAAGGAAATAGTAGCATTTTGCATTCAGAGGTCCCCAATATGGGGGCTGAAACTGGTGACGCATCAGTGCTTTTGATTTCAGCATTGACTGTCACAACGATACTCCCTCAGTAAGGATTCCTTTAGTTTTCTGGGGAAATCAAACAAGATAACAGGAATAATTAATCTGTTGTGCTTTTTAGCATTACTGATCTCTAAAACACTAACAAAAATAATTTCCTAATCTTTCATCTTTTTGTAGTCTAAATCACTGTTTAACTTGGTTCTTTAAAACAATATTTAGTTATCAGTCTAGAGCGTCTGGTACGTCCTCAAGTTAGTTTGGAGGAAGAGGTCCATTTGCCAGTGTTCTGCTTTCATCAGCAACTGATATTCGAAAAAAAAAAAAAGAAAAAAAAAAAAGAAAAAGGTTGAGATAACATATGACAATAGAACAATTCAGTCAATTCACGAAACCAAACAAAAAGTTCATCGTACTGTAATGTACTTCAAAATACCTTTCTGGACAAACTTGTTCCTAAAAATTTTGATCAGCATGCTTTATTGAAGCAGTTCTAGGATGTCTAGGCTTATTTTGAGTAAAACTAGATTACAAAATAAGAAATTTAATCTAGTAACTGTTTTTGCTAAATACATTTATCAGTTATTTTGAGCATAATTATTGAGCTAGATAGACTAAATCTCAATTCTCAATATTAATTTTTCTACATAGGAGCTCATGGTAGTTTCCTGGATCCTAAATTTTTATGATTTGATATTATAATTATGTAGTATCCACAAATTTTCTTCTTGTCCCTTTTCCCTTCCCCCGGCATGCCTTTAAAATATCTCTTGCTACTCTTGCTTTTTCTAAAGTGGCCAAAAGTGGTAGTTGAAACTAACCTGCATAATTCCCTGCTGATTCAGAATGAGCCAGGTGATTGCAGTATCCTGTAGGCTGCTTAACGAGCAGTCTGTCATGCAGCCACACCATGTTCATGAGTCAGGCTCTCGTGAGTTCTCATCTGGTTTTGGCACGAATTGCTGATTCTTCTTGAATGACCCTGCCCATCCAAAAACTGAAAAGAATGATATATATGAATACTTACTTGGTTGTTATCTAATGCCTTTATAAGTTTATAAGCTGCGCTTCTGCGGTAGCAGTAATAGGGTAAATTGCATGCAACCTCAGAATATCATTCACAGCAAGCTCATCTACAGTAAGCTTGAAACATAGCTTCTCTACATAATTCTTCTGTACTAAAAAAAACCCTAATCAACAGGTTTTCATGATATTCCTGTCTTCCTTTGGCACAGGCAACATTTTATTGAGTCCTCCATGAATCTAACCTGAATTAATATAAATAAAGAGGTATCAATATAAATAAACAGGTATTCATAGCACAGACATATTTCTGATGGCAAAAGACAAGTGAAACCTCTCACTGGCCTCCTTTGACTGGCAACCCCACCCTTTCGCATGGCTCTCCATATGTTATTCTGGTTGGCTATAGGAAACTCTGATTCATGAAGTGCCTGGACGCATTTACCAAAATTACATCTGGAAAGCACATTGAGTACATACAAAGAGGATGTCCATGAAAAAATAGATGTATAGTATCTATAGTCACACTGCTGCATATCCAAATCTGTAAATGTTATTTCATATTCTGTGTGGGTCTAAGGAACAATGAGGGCAAGTGACTTGCCAAGCCGACCTAATGAACTCTCATAGTAGACATTAAAATTCAGGAACTCATGGCTTCCCACATCTATATTCAGTTTATCATCAGTGGTATCCTTTAATCGTTATACAGTCTTTATTTTTGTATCAGTGTGCTCTATTTCAGCAATTACTATTGACTATCCTGACTATGCCTCATTTCTGTATGAGGTTGAAAGGTATTTATTGCCAACTATCATAAGAATGGATGCGAGTTCATGACCTAAGCAGAGAGGTCCTCTATGGCAAGACACTTTCTTTCCAGGTCTTTCTTTTTGTTAATTTAGAATTTTTTTTTTCTTTGCTTTCCTGTTCACCCTTTTCTATGTTTCCTGATAACTTTGATGTCAATTGGGCTGACAGGTCAAAGTGAGCAACAGCCTTTCCTTGTCTTCAGATGAAGCGTGTCACCTATTGCTATGGTTTAGCTCCAGGCAGCAGCTAAGCATCATGCAGCCACTCACTCCTCCACCCCCATCACTGGGATGAAGTGCAAGAAAAAGGTAAAACTCATGGTTTGGGATAAGGAGAGTTTACTGGGACAGCAAAGAAAGAAGAAAATAACAACAACAATACTCATAACAGAATACACAAAGCTGGTGATACACAATGCAATTTGCTCACCACCTGGAACCTGATGCCCAGCCTGTCCCTGAGCAGCAACCTCTCCTCCCTGGGCAGCTCCCTGCCTTATATGCTGAGCATGACATCATATGGTATTGAATATCACTTGGGTCAGTTTGGGTCAGCTGTCCTGACTGTGTCCCTTCCTGGCTTCTTGTGCAAATTAACTCTAGTCCAGCCGGAAACCAGGACACCTATGTAATATTCTTAGGTGGTGGTACGACATGGAGCAAATCTCAGTTCACTCCCAAATGCAGATCTTTGGAATTGTGTTGAAACTGATCAAAAAGTTTGTCTTGAAGTATATATTATTCAGAAGATAATATTTACTATTTAACTTCAATGGCTTTATTTGTTTCATTGTTAATGTTAACTTCTTAATATTGTTGTTGGCACATTTTGTGCCAGACTCCCTTTTGAAGTTTGCTTTCTGCTTACGTGCCAGTACCTGAGTTCTGACACGTTTCAGACGATGGTAAAGGGCTGGGATTTTTTTGTAATTGTTTGGTGAGGTTTGTTTGACTGAAGATTTTGCCCAGGGCATGATACATGATTAAGATATATGTTGCTGCAGCAGTCTGACCATGCATATATACTTTTGAAAGCAATTGAAATATCAAGCTGTATGAAACTGTAAGAGAAATCTAATGGGGGAAAAGGAGGATATGTGCAAGGTAACCGCATAGCAGTGTTGCTTTGTTTATGAAATCTCAGTTTAAATGTAAAATTAGTAGATATCCTTCAGATGGATACCTACTAAAAGCTAGGACCTTTAAAAATAGCTACAGATTTTGAAATATCTAACTTGAGAACTCTTAAAGGTGGTTTATTTCTGCTGGGATATATTCTTAGCAAGTCAAATGCTTTAAAGAGTTCTAACAATATTGTCTGTAAAATTGGAAGTACTTGAAAAAAACAGGCTAAAAGCTCTTGATTCCTGCAAATGCTGGTGCCTCTTCTGGCAGCAACTCTTAATAGAAGGTACAACAAACAGAAACACAACAGCATGCTGAACAGGCTGCACGTTTAAATAATGTGTTACCTTGTGTTTGATTTTTCTCCTAGAAGTTCAAAAAGAGTTAGTTGTTGTGCATTTCATACTGTACATGTGTGTTTTATTTGGAGATGCAGTGAAGTCTAGGTTGGCTGGCTCCTCAAAATGGATTTCTTCCATTGCCTGGACAGGAGAAGAGGTTTTGCCTGGTTTTATTCTGTTCAGTCTCAGCCTGGCAAACCACCCTAACTTTACCACAACTAATGGGGTAAGTAATTATTGTTTTTAACAGCTTGTTTACCAGGTGATGTTTTATCTAGATTCCTCTCGACTGTTCTCTTTTAACCACCTTTTCCCAAAACAGCTCATAGAGCAAATTAAGTTTTTATTGTAAATATTCCGGTGACCTGGTCTAACCACAAAGTATTATTGGATTAATGAGGATCATTCCCATGTCTTTCTGTTTACATCATTAGAAGTATATGAGTAGCAGATAAAGAAAAAAAATATTTGTGTATTCTGTCTGAAAGTATTTAAATTTAATTTAGAAGATTAAGCACACCTGTTTCAACAGCAGAAAGCATTTTGTAGTAGTGAATTGTTAGCAATAGCTAGAGAAAGACCAAAGGAAACATTTTTACTTGATTCGCAATGAATAATTTTGCCTTACTGCTAGTTTTCTTCTTGAAATATAAGCCAGGGATATATTTCATCATTAACCTTTTGAACTGGGCCAAGTATAATTGGCAATTCTCCTGCAATGTCCATTTGTCTGTATTATGCCGTTCCTTTTATAGAAGAAATAATTGTCATTTTTCCTGTGTACGGTTTTTTTCAGACAACCTTTGTAAAGGATCAGAAATATTACAAAGCCCAAAATTATATCCTGTTCCATCTAGGTTTGCCTAACAACAATTTGTGGTTGTATATAAAAGTATTTCAATATGTTCAATATGAAAGAGGAGTACAATTCAGAAATTCTGTTTAGCAGATTGGATTCTTACCCTTGTCTGTATTTAAGTCTGGCAACAAGGTTCTTAGAGATGCTTCTGCTATCTCTTCACATACCATAACACACGACAGAGGCTTGAAAGTCATGCCATGAAATACATCTATCTTGTCTGAAATCACCTACTGCCAGTAATAATGCCCTTTGTTTACTGAAGAGCTAATAAAAAATTTGGCCAACTGTAACTGGCATTGCCTTTTAATATCTTAGCTGTCAACCCATAAGTATGTCTTTTGACAGTATATTTTCAGGAATATATATGACATAGTAACAGATAACAGAACAGCCTTAACATCTGGAGAAGAGACCAGCTTCAATCAAAATGAAGGATGATATGTTTCAGTACTTTTATGACGAGTGGGAGAAGATTTCAGAGAAGGGCTACACTAAGATTTTTAATGGTCTTTACTTACTGAATCAGTATCTTTTTTTCCCCTGTTGGTTGCTTGCTGATTGCTGAATATTTGCCCTTTGCCTCTAATCATTATTTAATACATTAAAAAATACACCATCAGGGACATAATTTTTATTTCTCCTATTAGTTATGCTTCTGCTGAGTGCACTGTTCACTAGTGGGTACTAGCATGCTGTTTTACAGTACAAATGGCACAAAAGGGGCACACATTTTCATTAGAAATGCAATTATCAGGCTGGTGGTTGATAGTTTACTGCTCCTTTGGCCCACAATTTATTATGTAAGACAGAAACTGGAGTAATATGTTTTGATACAGCTGCCTCAGTCCAGCAAACTTTTAAAGTCCATGGGTGTTCTGCCCTTGACCTCCTCCTGAGCTGAATATAGAGTACTTAGCTGGTGGAATATCACTAGCATCTTGAGATCTACAGATAAAAGCCATTAGAGTGGAATTGGATATTATCGCTTTTGGCTTTGCTTTCATTACACAGCGAAATACTCTTTTGGAAGTATATCTGCCCACTTTTGACTTCTCAGATCTCTGAATTAAATCCAGGCTAAATTGTTAGTCATGGAAAGCAGCTGTTATAAAGATGCTGTATCAATGACCTCTGAACTTTACCTTTTTTTTTTCTTAAAAACCTGAGTGAAGTGACTTAGTGGCCCATAAATCTATCAGTTCAAGAACTCTACATCTTCATATAGTTTCTTTAGAGATTTCAAGCTATTTCCCAAAAGATATGGGAAGGTATGTCATCACAGCTGACTTGGATACCTTCAGTGATTGCATCAACAGGCAGGCTTTGTTTTGGATGAGTGTGGAGACTAGTTTCTGCTCTGACCCACTACAAGTGATGCCTATCCAAGTGTTGTGGCTTAACCCCAGTAGGCAGCTAAGAACTGCACAGCCAGTTGCTCACTCCCCGCAGTGGGATGGAGAAGAGAATTGGAAGGGTAAAAGCGTGAAAACTGGTGGGTTGACATAAAGACATCTTAAGAAGTAAAAAAAGGAAACAAAGAAAAACAAGTGATGCAAAAAACCCAATTAGTCACCACCAGCTGACCAATGCCCAGCCAGTCCCTGAGCAACAGCAGTCCTGGCAAATTTGTCCCCCCTCCCAGTTTTTAATGCTGAGCATGACATTATATGGTCTGGAGTATCCCTTTGGTCAGTTTGGGTCAGCTGCAGTGTCCCTTCCCAACTTGTGCACCCCCACAAACTTGCTGGTGTGGCAGCATGAGAAACAGAAAAGGCCTTGACACTGTGTAAGCATTGTTCAGCGGTAACTAAAACATCCCTGTGTTATCAGCACTGTTTTGGTCACAAATCTAAAACATAGCTCCATATGAGCTACTATGAATAAAATTTATTTTATCCCATCCAAAACTAGTACAATTTCCAAACCATTTACATCATGCTCAGGTTCCATGCTATCCAGTATACCCTCCTTACCCACCACCTCCCTTAGTTTTTGGGACACCCCTGTAAAATGTCCATTGAATTCATTTAGTCCATGACTTTTGGCTCCATCTGTTACGGTGGTCACTCAGGACAGGAGAGGAGGTGTGTTGTGTGGAGTTAATGGACACTGAAGCCAGCTCAGGTCAGGTCGCTGCTCCATTTGCATTGCTTCTTGTGAGGCTCACCCTCCAAGGACTCAGGTGAAACTCCTTCCCTTGCCCCTGCTTTGTCATGGACTTATCCATGGACCACAGTCCCTTAGGGGAGTACCTGCTCCAACGTGGACTTATTCACGGGTGATAGTCTCTTCAGGGATGTGCCTGCTGTGGTGTGGAATTATGCACAGCTGCTTTGAGGAGTACCTTCTCTGGTGTAGCCTTATCTACAGCCACAGACGCTTTGAGGATACCAAGAAATGCAAGTCTCGGTTTACAGTACCCTGCTCCTTCTTTCTCCTGGAGAAGATGGAAGGTAAGAAGGAAAGGGAATTTTTATTTTCTGTGTTTTTTGGTCAGATGTCCTTTCCCTAGTAAAGAAAGTAAGTGTTCAATGATTGAATTAGCTCATCAGTTATAATGGTTCTGTTTAATCCATGAGAATAGTTGGATGGTGTTCTAATGCTAATATAACATAGTGCTGTACTACAGAAAATAAGCTTCCTATTCAGTACACTGTTGTATGGAAAAAAAAGTTTCCTCAAAAAGATTTTAATTGTCTGAACAAATCCAGACTTGATGTGTGAATCCAGATTGTTTGCCTTGGTATGCATCTGACTTAGAAGGCCACTGGGATGTGAGAATAAGTATTTTTTTTAATTCATCCAATTATGTCCCTTTTTTTTTCTTTAAAGCTGTAACTTGAACCTGTATGAATTAATTTCTTACAGTAACAGAAATAGGCTTTCAGCATTTTCATGACCCTCTTTTCAGAGGACTTTGTGTTTTGTACATCAGATTATTTCCATCTAGTATTACTACAGAAACCAGAACACTAAGATATAATATAAATTTCAAACTAATTAGATGAGGAATTTTACATTCTTAACTTTTGATGACTTACTGCAATAAACTTCCATTCTCCTGCCTTGTGGAATTCCAGCCTTTTAAAAAGGTCTGAAATTAAACCTCTAGACATTAAAGCATTGGTTTGGCCAGTATCATGTAGAAAATCGATGGCCAGATCGAGAAGAGAAATTATAATCTCACTTGTCATCCTCAGACTACTTCATCATTGTTAGAAAATATTCTGTCAAATTTCTAACCCAGGAAAAAAAAAAAAAAAAAAGAGAAAACAAGACATTATCTTAATACCTTCAAATAAGGGTATGGATACAGGCTATTTTTTTGCTAAAATATGTCATTTTTTATTATTGTTGAGTTTAGTTGTAGCTGTATGAGAGTGATACAGATACATTAAGATTATTAATCCAATAGACAGCCTACTGTACTACATGTCTGTGAACAATTTATGTTTTATGCAAATGTAAGTATGCGAGCAGAAGTACCAGGCTGTGTGCTTCTCTGCCTCCTAGGATAACCCTGTGCTCCTCAGCTGGTACTTACTATCTAAAATGCTATGATAATTTCTTATTGTGTTACTTGACAAAGGCAGAAATAATACTTTCAGGAAACACATCAGAAGACCTTTTTCAATATGTTTGGTTCTAAGACAGCATTAACTCCACTGAATAGTGAAAGTAATAGGGATCACTCAGCTTGCCTTAAGGCTATGACAAAATTATAATCTGTTTGTTGATAATTCTGCAGCCCTGTGAAGCGTTCTCATTTGGTCCATACATTGTACTGAAGACTAGCCTTTTTTGGAATAACAATATACTAATTTCTCTATGTTTAAATAGGATATAAGTAGTTAAAATAGAAAACAGCCTAAATACAGTAGCTTCTTAGGATATTGCACACCCATCAAAGTAAACTGGAACCCAACAGATCAATAGTTAAATACCATTAAAAACAGTTTTGAGAAAAAATCATAATTGACTTTGCCATATGCTTCATTTTCTTACTACACTATCTTCAGAGTGAAACTGTTCATAGAGAAGCTAATTATCCACTGTCAGTTGAGCCCTCAATAACTGATCTCTTGACAGCTGGTAATAAGTCCCAAACCCCATTGCAAGTAGCATTAAAATACGTGTTTATCCACTGGAGAAAGAAGGGGAGCACAGCTCATATGTTCACCAAACACTACAGCTAACAGTGATTGCCTTCTTCAAGATAGCTTTCCTTGGATGTTTCGCTTCAATTTTGGATTTTCCTCTTTTCTGACTACTTAGGTTTGCACGTTTCAAATCCCAAATGGTGAAAACATAGCCTCGGCTTTTGTATCCTGAATATCTGAAACTCTGTTTGGACAACCTGGTGACTTTTACCTAAACATTTGTTTAAAGTTGCCTTTTCATATAGTTTCACTGAGAAACTACAAGTGTCAACTAAATTTTGCAGGTAACACGGAATGTTGGAAATGGGAGAAGAACTGATCTGAAAGTCCAATAGCACACTGGTATCAACTCTTTCTGGTTATAAAACTGTTCCATTTCTAAGGTTTGGACCACAAAGAAGCAATCTATTTCCCAGGTGAGGTCTATTTCACCTCCCAACTTTGTTTCCTTCATGCTTTGATCTGCCCTGAGGGCTGGTATGTACTGTTCTTAAAGCTTTTTGCAATGTAACTACTGTGAGAACTACTTTGTAGATGAAGATTTGAAAGTCAAAACTCATTTAGCTTTGTTCCATTACCGCAAAAAAACCCCAAACCTCAGACCAAAAAGCTAGCGAGTGACAGAGAGAGGAAAACAGAAATACGATGAAAAGGTTTTTGTGGCTGTTCTTGAATATAAATAAATACATAGTGCTTGATTTGGGAGAACAAGGAGGACAAAATCATGTTACTTTAATTATATAAAATTGTATGATAAAATCAAAAGAACAGGATAAATTCCACGCAAGTTCTAAATGGCAGGTGAATGTGGCAAGTCTTGGCTGACTTTCTGGTGACTAGATGTGTCTGCTCCTGCAGTAATGAATTCTCTTAATAGATACACACTGCTGAAAGGGTTCCTCATTGTTACCTTTCCAATCTTGGCTCAGACAGTTCCTCATTGTGTGATCTAAAGACCAATCTACTGCCCAATTCTGTAACAGCTCAGTAGAAAATTTACCATTCAACTTTAAAGGCTGAAGAATCTATGTTTCTTTATGCCCTAATCTGTTCTTTTATAAAATTTGTTCTAATATTTCACAGGGATAGTGCAAATTGAATTAATTAATAGGTACATAGTATATTTGTATCTTTGCATTAAAAGATCTGCTCCGTATCTGTCTGTCTATCTTGTTCTCCATCACAGAAGTATTTAAGGTCTTTGACATTATTATACACAAAGGAGGAAATTAAAATGTTTCCAGTGATTGTTCCTCCTTGTTAGGCAGCCACATTTTTCAGTGCTTTTGGTTAGTGATAAAGACTGTTGTATAGCACTGAATCAATAGATGATTGCTGTAGCCTTTTCTTTTAATTGTCACCATCTCCACTACAGATAGATCAAATCTTTTTTTTTTTTTTTTTTTTCCTTTTTTTGGTGCTTAAGAAAGGAATTGCCATGAAAATGGAACTGTCTTTAGTTCACTTCCTTTTTTTTTTTTCCCCCAGCACACTGGCATGCACATCCATCTATCACTATTGCAATGTGCTTTTGAGGTGTAAAAGGCTATTTAGTACATCTTCTTAGTAACTACCTCTGCATAATAGGAGCACCAGAATTGTGAGAGTACTTTTCATTCTCTGAACAACTGTAATACTTCTAAGTAGATGAATAAATTAGCTCCTTAAGCAAGAACATCAGGAGACCCAGTTAAGATAGTGATATTATGAGAACCTTGAAAATAATTCTCTTAATGCTCCTTTTATATTTGTTTAATTAAACTATATATTCTGATGACTTTAAATATTCAAGATTTTTTAAAATATCTGCTTTCATGTTTATGTACCCCAAACTCACATGCTTTACTTGTTTTTGTACCAACAGCTTTGTGCTGAACAGCAGATTGTAAAGATAGTGGCAAGGTAATTCCTGCCATCTTAAAAGGCAATAGCAAACTAACTGTGCCAGTTAAGTACTGACTTAACAATTTTGGCCTTAAGGGCCAGAGAGTTTCTAATAATTCCTTTGGAGCAGCATATGCTTGTATGTAAGATCAAGTGGGTTATCTAATCTTTTCCTTCCCTTGTCTGATCCAAGACAAATTTTGCAGTGCGTCTGGATATTTTTGTGGAGTGCTCTGTGTTCAAATGACAGATCTGTGATCTTTCTGTAAAAATTACAACCTGTGAAATCAAATGTCTCTCGTGAAGATTTTAATCTTCTGCTCTGGGACACGAGTAATGTCTGTCACTCTTTGAGAATAAATGCCCACCTTGCAAAGGTTGTGCTGACTCATTACACAGAGGTATCTGCACCGAATGGCAGGCAGCTGTGCTCTTTGAATATACTGCCAGAAACAGCAGGGAGGGGAAAGGAGGGGCAGACGATAGCCCTTCCCTCACACTGTGTACGATATGGGATCTGAACGTTTAGTATGAGCTAAGTATTTAGAATTTTGCTAAGTGAGCTCTTCCACCCTCTTCTTCCCTTAGGATCAATTTAAGACGAATGCTGTCTCCAGAAGGAAGCACCTTTTATTCCTGAGAAAAGAAGTGCAGCCTTACAGTAATATGCATTTTTCATTTTGCAAGAATAGTGCTGTATTTCAATATTTGGGATATAACAGAGAGAAGTCCTAGGCAAAGAAAACCAAATTCTTTAAAATACACATTGCTGTCATCCCATTCTTCATTCTTCTACAACTTCACGTTTTCCCTTTCTAGCCAAATTCCTCTAATGTATTTTAGTGGGTTTGTATAGTTCCTACTGCTGTTTTATCACAATTAGGATCACACACTGAGATGAGAACTACTCAGCCAAGAGGAGAGTTGTGTGCCGGTTCCTGATGTGGCCTGCCCAGTTGGGTTGGCTGAGTGGCACAGAAAGAGAAGGACCAGCATCAGAAAGACTGGAACTGCCCAGGGGTACTCAAGAATTTAGTGCAGGATGACATGACTGCGACCCCCAAATCTAGTCATCTAGAAGTTTATCTGATCCTGCAATTCCCAGCTCCTAATCCAGTAATGCCACCTGCATCCGTTTGTCCAGCCACAAAAGAAGATGACTCTGCTTCACTGTTTTACTCTCATTCCTACACACTTAAATGCACAGAGGTTGAACCCATTTCAATGAAAAATGCACTCGGTTTAAACTACACGCTTGTGACCAGTGCTTCGGTAGTAATATCTTACATTTTATAAAATTTCTTTCATCTGGGAGGTTTTGAAAGCTGCCTACATCATGAAGGCTGCAAATTATTTGTAAACAAGACCTTACTACTTGCAAACTTAGATGTTGTTTTGTAAAGTAAGATAGATTGAATTATTACAGTCAAATCCTTAATGTTACTCTTGTTTACAGCACACTTCCCTTAACAATAAATCTCCAAGCCCGTGGGCACTTTCAATTACTGCATCTTCCCTTGCTTAGCGAAGGAACTCATAAACCTCTCTTTCTGTCATACCATTTTGAAAGATCTTTGTTCGTAACGAAGACTGTGTTGTCTGACAATGCTTATATTAAGAAAGACTTATTAAAAAGATAACTTGTGTGGTTCACCTGTCTTTGCCTGTGACGATGGGAAGGAAGGGATACACAGATTACTACAGGAAACTTGGACCTTCCTTCAAAATCTATTCCTAAACTACGTGAAAAATGGGTAGGAAATACAATGGAACTAAAGCTTTAAAATTTATTTAAGATTTTGTGATGTATAAAAGAATTATTCCTAGTATAAACTCTTTCAAATGTACAGCACCAGACTTCTCAGTATTTCAGGTTTTATGAATTTTAGAGAAACCAGAAGATGTGGCTGTAAAGGCATAGATATCTCTCCCACCAAGGATTTTATGGCATTATTTGAAAAGGTGTCATGTTTACATAGTTCTTGACCTACACAGATGGCAGAGGAAGATTCACTCTCATTTTACAGATGTAAAAATGAGGTGTGTGCAGGAAATAAAATTCCAATTTCCCAACTGCCCTGTCTTTTCTATTCATATCTAGAAAAACCCTGGAAAATGTAGGAATCACAGCTGACAGCTCCTAACACTTTGCCCTTATAATCTGTGTGTGTTTTCATTATAGATGAAGATTGTAACAGGTATGGTGTGTTTTGAATAGAAATCATCATTATCTACTCACTACCACTGAGTTAAGAGAAAGAAAGCGGGGCGGGGGGGGGGGACACGACCCCCAGAAAACCCAAACCTATGTACTGTGCAACATCATGGTCCAAGTTTTCTGAACACAGATAGCTAAAAGTAATTTCTGAAATTTGTGCTTAGACCTATGCATCAATACAGTAAATAAACTGAGTTGCTAGTGGAAACTGGAGATGTTCATCATTTCTGAAAATTGATCCAGCTACCTAAATGTCTGTTAGAAAACTAATTTTAGGAATGATATTTGGAAAACGTTGATGAATATTGCCAGTGTCATATTTAACTGTTAAACAAGTAATAGCATATCATCTTTTATGCCTCAGTGTAAAAATATTCCTTAAAATAAATAACAATAAAAATATATGAAGCATACAACTCTATCACAAAATAACTGTAATCCCATTTTGTAACAGTAATGAATATACTGCAGCAAGCTTCACTGATTAAGAACTTTTCCTGCCAAGTTTCTTTCCTCTTTATCAAATGGGATGTAAAATGCAGACTACCTTTCTATATGGTGTATTAACATGTAAGCTTGACTTCTGGAAGGCAGTCCATGTTCCTTTATTGGTTTCAGCATCAGGTTTAAATGTCTCCAGCTGTCAAAAGTTTAATTTGGGTCACCGGCAGACCTCTGGCTGCTAAGGATAGAAAGAAAACAGAGCAGAAAGCAGGAGGTCTGCTCTCACCCACCATGCACTCATTCGAAGCGTGAGCAAGCTCTGGCACGGTATGTTGATCACAGAAAATAGGGCTCAGGAGGCTACAAAGTCCGTTCCTCTGACTTAGGACAGAGAGCACAGTATGTCAATAGCTGTATCTGTTGTCATCTTTGCCATCCCACTTTCAGTGTTACTGGATGAAAAGCCTTTCATTTATATTTGGCTCGCTTTGGCATACTGTTGTATTTTCCAAAATCTAATGTGTCAGGAGATTTGCCACGTGCATTTCATATGTTGACCCCTATAATACTGTAGGTATTTAATGTCACAACGTGATACTAGAAAGAAATGACGCATTAGAGTAAAGAATTGTAGTATTCTGTCATTAATGAGAAAGGAATATTCTTTGTTTTACTGAAAGTAAAAAATAGAAAAGTTAATATAAAAAATTCTGTAATCGATGGAAATGGTAATGTTAACAGGTCTGCAGGAAAAAATATGCACTTCTGCCATGTGGAACTTTAGGACTTTCTTGTGCACAAGTTATGTTATTAGCTTGCATTTAAAATTTGACTAACATGACTGCTTCGTTTTACAGTTCTCTTTGTTACTTTCTTTGTAATTTAATTATACGGACAGATGAGCTAAATATATAGATTTCATGGACTCATACAATATCTCAAGTTGGAAGGGACCCGTAAGGATCATTTGATACCTCAGACCTGGCAAATCTGAGCCAGATACTCCAAACAAACTGTTTGAGTTGAAAAGTTGTCACTGGTTCAGATGCTCAGACCCATTCATGAGCTGCTTTGAGGATGTAGAGGGGAAGTTTGAGAAAAACTGTGGCTCCATGGACAGAGAATTTAAAGAAAGAGGAGGACGGGTCCAGCAATTAACTGTGTTTGAAAGCATTGATGCTAGAAGCAAAAGTTTTTGCAACGTAAGAATTAAAGGAAGATGAAGTCCTGAAGAGAGTTGCACTGTTCATTGTAAAATCAGGCTCACTGCTTAGTTCATCATTGCTACTGTGGTGTATATCGCCTATTTATATCCTTCTTGTACCTTGCTCTGCTTTTCTGCTGCACTGTTCAGGCCTTCTGACAATTATAATCTAACATCAAGACAAATTCTGAAAGTATTGGGCCCCAGTCCTTTTGTCAGTTATTATTTATATTAGCATTCTAATGAATTGAAAAGAAGAAAAAATACTTTCTACTCGTGTACAAAACAAATGTATCATACATTCAGAGAGTCCCTAGTTAGGGTACTACCTGGACCCTAACAGAATGTGATGCACCAGAGCTCCCTTTCCAGCTTGAAGAGCCTTTGTCCCAAATGACTCTGAATCAGCCACGAAAAGCCCAGCCGCAGTTGCCAACATCATTTATCCTGTGCTCGGAAGCAGTGCCATGGCCTGTAGGCAAAGGAAATTCGAGCAGTCCTCCTTGTTCCTGCTCTTTCTCACGACAAAACTGTTAAACCCAGCATATCTCTATGAAACACTGTAGTTTCAATGAAGTAGCATATTTTAGCAAAAAGATAATGTTGGTGAAATTTTTCAAGCAGCTGATAGAGACTGACAATCCCAGTTACTAAAAGGGGACCACAGTGAGAGAAGGGGTGCAGGAGTTGAATAATGAGTCTTTGCAGTGAGAACTGCTTTGTAGAGACATTACTTGGAAGGTTGTCTGACCTCTAAAATACATTAATCATCTGCCTCTGACGTAAATCCATTTCAGAGGGAAATCATTTATACATTCGCTATTGCCTTTCGTGTTATACATAGAGTAGGGCAACGATAAATTTTGTTCTTTCCCACTTATTTAAGAAAATTGATTTTGTGTGGAACTAAAGGTGTTTTACAGAATTATTCTTTGTCAATAGAATGTCTCTTACGGTATATTAAGGTATATAAACCTTTTATTTTGGGGGCCATACCCGCTAAAAATGCTGTCCACCTAAATTCTTGGGTGCAAAATTTTCTAAGGCCAGCTATATGAGTGAAAATGCAAAACTCATCTTAAGTAGGTCACTTTATGGGTATGACTGTTGAGGGCATTTGGCAACATTCTAAATTGAATGTTAGAAGAATTAAAATTCCATTGGCATTAATTTTAATAACATGGGTTAGGATCTATCACCCATTCTGGAAAAAACATTAAAAGGTAGAAGGTGTTGTTCAGTGCTACAGAAAATAACATATTGCAATAGATTTAATAGAATTTTCAAACAAATTAGCAAACTGGACAATAGAGGGGAAAAAAAAGCTAAATCTGTTTTTACCAGATAAATTAAAATGCTGAAACTTTTAAGAAAAAATATAATCCAGATATCCTGCAAGCTTCATGTTCATATTTACCCACAGCTAGCAGCTGTTAGGACAACTGAGTGACACAGGACAGCAGTCCCAGCTGTAGAAAGCCAAAGTTAAGCCTTCGTGAAATCAAATCTTAGCCATTTCTTCTTCTTAATACCCTTCTAAGGAACAGCAAGACATTTGCCTTTTAAAATAACTCTCAGATTCAATTATTTAATAGTAAGAGATGAAAAAACATTAAACCAATCTAATAACTGCCAAATTAATGCAATTTCCTACACTTGTGTTTGGTAGCTGAAGACAAGTTAAACAGCCAAATAGCTGTCTAACCTAAGGAGAATGAAAAAATAGTGTGCAAAAACTCCCTGTAGAGAAAATGTCTCCCACCAATATCAGATGCAGTAGCAGGAATCAAAACTGAAGGAACTAATTTAAAATACATTCCAATTTATTCATGTTTGAAAGTTAAATGTCCTTGGATTTCAGGACCTAAGAGTACCTGAGTGTATAAGTGGTCAAAAGCAATTTGCTGTTGACATTACTGGATCAAGGCAGTTTTGAAGTCACACTGCATCTTTTTTTCTCTGCTTTAGATATCCCTCTAATGATCAACTATAACGAACACTGTGGAATTAGTTTAATTTTTGATTATGCAGAAAGAAGTCAACTTGACTGTGATAGGCTGCGTTGCATCTGGAGGGCTTAAATAGCCGTAATTTGATTTAACCAGGTGAAATAAGCAAGTCTGTCATGGTAGAGGGAAAAGACTATATGCTAGTTTGACAGCATCCTTTTTCTGCTAGAGGAGCTCTGCAACATAATAGCATAGCTCTGGTCACTTTGAGATTCACACTTAGTGACCGTCTGCCTCAATCTTTGTAGGTTACAAATTATTTTTTTCACATACTCTGTTAGCCTCTGAAAATCTAAGAGCTGTATTTGATATCCTTTCTGAAATGAAAACAAAATCCTCCTGATTTCTTAGAGGCGGTATCTAATTTGTCATGACTCATACGCAACTGCCAAATTAAAGAGGTAACTACGTCAATCGGAATCATTATTACTACTGTTCTGGACAATACTTTCTCCGGTTTCCTGAAGTTTACTGATATTTAAAATATGGCATAAAACACTGGATATGGGGTCTTCCACTCTAAATTTCTAATAAGCTATGAAACCAGTGGGAACCATACATTGGGCAAGATACTCTTTTTTAAGAACAACATCATTAAAAACCCATCTCTGTCTCCAATGTACGGATGCAACATGGACAAATCACCAAAATCTGAAATACAGCCTCCTTTTCTGTAGAACATTCTAAGTTATGTTATCAGCAGTAGTACACAAAAATACTGTTTACTGTAAAGATAACAAGTAGAGTAAAAGAGTTTGGGCAAACTATTTGGGGGAAAAGAGTTTTAATCTTTAGTATGCATTCAGTCCATTTATTTTATTGTGGTAGTACACAAATACAATAGGACATTAATGTTATTATGCTAGGTAAATGGTTTGTTGCGTTACATGTATTTTGAGTCATATCAGTAAATAGTGCAGTAAATATAATAATCATAAAGCATTCCACAGGCTCACAATCTCATAATGAACTTAATTAATATAAAATCAAAACTAAAGCTCAGCGAACTATTCATCCAGCAACAAGATCATTTTCATGGGCAGTAAGATGCGGATGATTAGCTTTTTTATATTCATTAGATAGAGAATCTGTTTTCATTCTGGACCTTAACTCTCTTATCGGTCTTCTCACAGAGAGAGCACCTGAGGAAGAATGTAAATGGGTCTTCTAGGACTTACACAGATGTGGCCCAGAAAATACCCATGGGAGGATGTTATCTAAAAATCTAAATACCTGAAAGCAACAACCTAAATTAGTCATTCTTTATCGCTTGCTTTTTGGGCCTCCTGTAACTATAAAGCAAGTCTAGGGAAACCAAGCAGAATCGGGCAACGCGGGTACCTCCAATTCACAAATTCCCACTGAGCTCAAATTTGGCCAGTAACCAATGGATTATTCTTTTCCCTTTGGGTGTCAATTTGCATATTTAAATAAAAACTGGGGCCATTCATAGAAAAGAAACAGAAAATCAGATAATTTCTAGGTTGACTTACTGGGTTGCACAGAAGCCTATCAGCTGTTTTTAACCAAGTAAGAAAAGCTGTAAGACCATTTGACTTTTGGGTGTATGTTATCCCTCGGCAAAGTATCACACATGCATTCAATTAGCTTTTGCAGCACACTAATTTGAGTTTATGAAGCATATTGTCCCCGCAGCAAAGAAATGCTGCAGGGTTATTGTAGAGTAGCGTGCATCACAGCCTTACATGATTAATGAGGTTTTATTATTACTGCTAGCCTACACAAGCAGATTTACAAATTATCCAAATTCAGTTCTTCCTGTGCTTTATGCCAACACTTGAACTTCCCTTTATCGGAAATAGGAAGTTTATTTGAATAAAACCCAACTTTAGCATTTAGAGACAAAGGAAAATATAAAAGAGCTTGATGTAAAATTTGGCAATAGACAACATGTTTCATGAAAAGGATTCTACAAGAAGTGTAGGTTGTTTAATTAGGAGGAAAGGTGCAATTTTCATTAAACAATTCTGTAAGATGGGATTAATCATGAGGAAAAAGCCCTCAATATTTATTATGTTTATTTTGAAGAATCTTATTGTTAAACTAGTGTTGGATTTTTGTATTTTTTAGCATTTCATACTCACTAAAGCTGTATTAGCAACATCTTTCTCTTTCACTTTACATTTAAAATACAAGTTTAAAAGATATTCTTTGCTTGCATGTTTTTAAGCAAGTGCAGCTAATTTCTGTTCCTTTTCTTCTGGTCCTTGAGTTTTTCTTAATTTCAAGAAACACAAATTGTTTAGGTCTACCAGAAGAAAAGCCCATGTCCTATTATTTCTCTTGAATATAGAATTTGGGTCACATCCATTAGAAAGATATTTCTGTGCCTGTCACATATGCATAGTCATATCTGCCGGGGACCGCTCAGATATAGTTGAGTACCTTGAATAAGTATCACTGTGTTCATCTACCCTAATCTCCTCCCTGGTCTCTTCTGTAATGCAGCAATGGAAATTATTTAATTGGAGACGTTTGTAAATGTAGGAGAGCTTTGCTGAACTTACTGAAAAGCCGCCTTTCACTTCTATAGCTTCATTGTGACCTGAACTCAATAAATATCTTTGGAAAAGTTGCATAGAGTAGCAGTCTTGTAAGACAAGTCCGTTAGTCTTGCTTTATCTATTTTTACAAAGAACACCTTTGTTTCCATTTCAGGAACATGCCTAATGATAACTTTGCCTTTGCCTACATTTAAGACATCTGGACTTACTCGCTATATCCAGTTCGGCTGAGTTACCTAAACCACCCCAGCTTCTGTCACAGGATTTCTTTTGCTAATGATGCTCTATTACAGGGAATTTCCTTCCTGTTAATATTTTATTTGCTCTATTCAATCTCCACTGTTTAGATTTGTAATAGAATACAAGCATTTCATATACTGTTATATATACTGTTTAATATATTCTTGTCTAGATTTGCCTCTGGCCCAAGTTAAGAAAATCTAAGTAAAAGAAAATATTAAGTATTAAAGTATAAATAAAAAAGAAGTGATGGTTAACTTTGAGAGTTACAGAAATATGCAAAGTATCTCAAGAAATTATATGTTATTGTAGGTAGGCCAAGTATGACAGAAACTCAAAAATTAGCTCCTGAAGACGACATCGAACTGTGCAGTCATATTGCCAGCTCTACTATATTCAAAATACCAGCCGCCTTTTTTCCCTATCACATTTTCCTGCATATTGTTGCTAAACTAAAGCAAGATAGGGAGAGTAATATTATTTTTCTGGATTATTTTTCTCTTCAGCTAATGTGAAGAAGGTTTTGTGGAGTTAAAATATAGTTAAAAGTATAAATACATCTTATAAGTAATATAAGCATAATATAAACATAATAAGCATAATATAGAAATATGTTATGCTAAATATAGTTTAAAAGTAGACAAGGTAGAGGTGGGCTAGGCAATTAAGCCCTCTACTGTTCCAAGCAAATCAGTCATTAAGTGGTTTTGGTCCCCACCCAGGCAAGATGCACAACAGCAAACCCCTGCCTGGGTTTACACCTGAACCCTTCCCTCTCCCTGCCAGGGGAGGTGTTAATAACTCGCTTGGGCATAATTTACAGTGTTTCAGAGATTTGTTTCATTCAGGGATAGCTTCCAAACCACCTAAAAGTCTGATCCTTTGTCTTTTTTAATCTTGTCATTGATTTTAGAGATAGCAGTATCAGGTCTTCTGTAGACATTTAACTGACATAGCGGCGCTCTCATTTATTTCTTCTGGCTCCGTTTTAGAGCTAAGTAAAAGCCATTCTTGAACACAAAAGGAAAAACAAGAAGGCAACGATAAAGTCTGCCTGGCCCAGAAGAGACAGGCCTCTGGCTTTGAGGCAAAAGAAGAAAAGCAAAGGACTTGCTCATGTTTACAGGATGCACATCCCAGAGCACACTTTGCATCCCGACTACACAAAGGAAACACCTCATCAGCAAAAAGCCTTCTAATAAATCTATAAAGACCTCTCAGCCCTTTCTGCTTTGTTCCAGTGATTTTTCAAGCCATAGGAACTGTCTAAAAACTTTCCCTCTCCTGTCTTGTAAAGCAACGTTCAACGTGTAGCATGGGGGAACGCAGATTGTTTGGCAGCCTTTCCACTGATGTGTAAGTTAGCCGATAGAGAACTCCTGCTTTATTTCTTCCAGATGAACGGCAGTTGCAAGTGCAGGCTGGCTAATTCATACCCTGAATTAGGTAATTTCGTTTCAGAACATTTTGTCCCCTGTTACAGTGGTATTCTTCCTGGTTTGTAGACTATTGTTCCCTCCTCTTCCCCCCACCCCCCCCAAATCTTTCGCATTGAACTGGTTACACAGCTAGGAATATAACGTTTCAAAGATATAAATAACAATGAGCTCCTTTAATAAAATCAGACATAAGTTATGCAGCAGATGTCAATTATAATGGATTTTAAAGGTTTTGATCTAGAACCTGGGTGGCATTACATTTAGACTAATAACTGTAACTATGATTTATGTGTTTGCAACTGAAATGGTTTCAGTGCTTCGATATATGTCCAAAGTAAAATTTATAGTTTGCTACAGAATGTATAAATAATGAACAGCCATATGTCATATTGCATTTAAAAATTTGACTTCTTCCACAGCCAGCATAAGGTAAAATGAATTAAAATTTTAAGTTCATTGGGGATCAAGCTACTTTAATACTTCAAAGCAGCTCCACAAATACAAAAATGATTTAATTACTTTTCCTGCAGTAAAAAATAAGATATTTTTAAATTTGCAGTTGTATTCAAATTAAGCCACAACAAAGAGTAAAACATATCCTGATAAGAAAGGAAAATTATTCACTTTTCTCCTAAAAATAATTGTCACTAATTTTTCCTTAGATAGCAAAACTAGGATAACTACTATTGACAAAGAAATGTTGCACAAAGGATTTAAATGGAAAGAAGCACAATTGCTATAATTTTCAAATTAACCCCCTCCCCCAAATGCCCATTTCATGTTGGAAAAAAGCCTGTAATCTGTTTTTGGTAAGATGAGCTGCATGTGACTATATGAACATTAACACACACTGTGATTTTCCCGCTGGTCATTTGAAAATTAAAAGTGCACCTGACTAATATTTGTGATCCATTTGCAGCAGAAAGACCACCCGACCCTCCGTTACAGCAGGGGTTGTTTTTCAGAATGCATCTACCTTTTCTAAATCTTGGTTTACACCTTTTAAATCTTTTTGACCAAATTATTCCAGGTTGGGTGTTTTTTTGTTTGGTGGGGTTTTTTTGTTTTGGTTTGGTTGGGATTTTTTGGTTTTGGTTTTTGGGGGTTTTTTTTGATTCTTAGCTATCTGTTGAAATTTGTCATTGTCATGAATGGACTGTGTGCAAAAATTGGATGACTACTATTTTATTAGTAGCTTATAAGGTGCTTTCCATTTTGCCCATAACGAGATGAAGCATAACAGAATTTCAGTCCTATGGGAAACGGGATGTGCTAAGATTTGACCCTGGGAGCCTATTCTCCTCACCTCCTCAGATCAATTTTGCACCAGTAGATGTTTCTCCAAAATTTTAGGTAGTTCTGGTATTTACAGCAAACGAAGAGCTAAGTGTTCAGCATTGCCCATGGCTTGAAGCTTCCCTTTTCCTTTTCTACGGGAATGCTATTTTCTTTTATTCCCTGGAGTGTTGGTACCAGGACTGAACTCAGTGAGCTCTCCAAGAAGCAGAAATAAATAAATGAAATATTTGTAGTGAAGCCATCAGCAGAGATGACATCGATTCCTCAGCAGACCCTTCTTTTGTATTATTGGGAAGTTATCTAACTTCTCATAGAAAATGCTATTGATTTTTAGCTTGTTTTGTCAACTAGTCAATAGCCACACACAGAGGCTACTCGTGATACGCTACTTTTTTTTTCCCCATCAGAAAAAGTGCAACTGTGTCCACCTTGGTGTTTTTTTTTTTTTTTCTCTTGAACTTTAGATATTAATACATATGCTTAGTTTATAAATGTCGAAGTCTATTTTATCATCCCTCTAAAAAGGTGTCTTAGCTGAGACAGATGCTTTTGCTAAGACATAGTACTGGTGTCTTAGAGCTAACATGCCTTTGGGCTCTGACAGACATTTGGCAGCAGATTGAAACTGGGTGTCTGAAATGGTTACTGCTCTCACCTTGTCTATCACAGAGTTCGTTTGTCTTGCTACACCACACTGAAGTCACGGAGCTGGTTTATGAGTACCTCAGACACCCCTCTTCTCCGAAATGGCAACATCTGTCAGAGAAGGGCAGAAGACCAGGAGAGGAAATGAGGAATGAAAGCACAAGTAGTTTGAAAATTCTAGATTAATTTTTTTTTCAAATAATGTAATTGGGCATGCGAAAACATTAATAAAAAGATAAGTAGTTCAAATCCTACGATTCTGAGTGAACAACTCTTTTTGAATACTGAAATGTCAGTTCACCTGAAGTTATCATGGGATTTTACTCTAAGGGAATATGACATATCATTCAGAGATCAGTTTGCTTATAATTACTGAATATTGGGTAAAAAAGATGTGTTTGCAGTTTTCAGTTGGAGCAGTTTGATTCAGATTTTAAGAGCTGTTAAGAGATGAATGTTTCATTGCTGGATGAAGTTGTGGGGTGTGATCATGGAAATGGATACTCTTATTTATAAAATATTATCGATGAATAAAATCTGAAAATGTATTTCCAAGATTGGGATAACACTGAACGATAAGTGGAGTACCTTTATTCAAAACATGGAATTATTGCATCAGTTTGAAAAGCCCAGATTTCTATCTGTCTCTTTTCTTTCTTGAGTTTACCACTCTGATTTCCATCCTGCCGTATTTATTCAAGAGCATAACGTTGTAATTTTCCTGTGCTTTGGCAAAGATACCCAAGTATCAAAATTGAATGTTAACTTGTGGATCACACTGTGTGTGGGCACCTGTTACTCGTGATATCCAATAATCTGACATGTTGCCAGTTTTCTATCTACAGGGACAAAGTTTTTAGAAGAGATTCTATTTGCAAACAGATAAGCCTGCATTCAGGTGTATCTTATCAAAAGAGGCTGCTGCCGTTTTCTGATGATAAAGAGCACCTTGTCTCAACAGGAGCTTATTTCTCTGCTGCTTCCTTTAAACTGTTGGCCCAGCTTTTCAGAGAAATGGTTGCTTTTAGCTTTTTAGAATTTTTTAGGGATTTGTTACTAGAAATGAATTTTAGCAAAAAAGCTATTTGTGAAGTTAGGTGAATTTAAGGTGAGGTGAATGTCAGGAGACATTCAGAGCACTGAAGACTTGGGCAAATTCAGTAGCAGATGAGATCTGCTCTCATGATTTAATCAGTTAAGTGGAAGTATAAATAGCTGGAACCATCGCCTGTAGTCTAGGCATTTCGTGACCTAAAAGTAAACCGGTAAGTAGTTTTTTGAAAACATATAGCTGTTGCTTTCCTTATAAGGTACTATGTTCATGCATAAATATGTTACCCATGTAAAGAAAATTGTGTAAATAGTGGCTACAGTATTAGATACAAACCTTGCAACAGTTTAGTGGCAGACCTACCTGCAGTTTCCAACCTATTTAGGTTTATTATCATTCAGCAGCTTCACCTTGAAAACAGCTGTTGTCATTGAGTTGAATGTGCACATTCTACAGGTCTATGACTTCAGTCATGTCACTCAGCAATTTCACTGTACGTTTTTTGGTGCTTGGGGGGTGTGGGATGGGGAAGAAATATCTATGGCTATTCATGTCACTGATAGATGAAACATTACCATATTTCTTTTCACCTCTTGCCACTATTCAAACTGTGCCAGGATTTTTAAAGGTGTTTTGTTCCCCTAGATATATCCTCACGAGTTCAAATATTTTTCAGTTTGTGACTTATGATCAGTTAAAAGACTTTTCTTGTTAAAACTCTGATCATTGGACTGAAACTTGTCATAGACAAAGAGAATGCCCCAGTTCATTTAACGTCTGCTTTTTTTTTTTTTTCTTTTTCCTAATTATCATTCAAACTGATTGAAAAGTTTTGGATTTTTTTTTTCCCCCCAATTCCACTTAAAACTGCAAATAAGTAAATAAGTAAGAGTATCTTTGAAGTTGTTTTTCAAATCCTTGATTGGGCTCAGGAGACAAGTTTGTATATCTCATTGGATTGGAGTTGCTGGTTTATATCATGACTTTGTGAGAGTGGTACTGAAAGTAGCAAGATGAACATCAAATTATTTTACTCTGTTCCATGAATTTTTGAACACTTCAATGATTTTTACATTTTAGAAAGAAAACTTTCTGTATTATAAGGTAATTAAACTGAGAAAACAGTAGCTTATAGAAATTGGCTTTTAAAATTGCTATGTTACTTTGACTATATTGTCATCAACTGCTATTATTGTATTATCTAAGCTGGGTGCGTCAAGATTCATGAAGAAATTAAAATAATTTTTACACTAACATATTTTTAACTAAAAGAGATTAAAGAGGGAGAACAAGCTTTTGGAAGTCATTGCTGAGGGGAGAAAGTGAGCCTTCGAATAACATGAAGAAACAATAAAAAGAGACAACACGTTTTGGTTGAATTCAAGTCCTCAGTGAAAGATCATTATGAGAATGTCATTTACATGACAAATTAATGCTTCATTCAGACATTATACTTAGAGAAGAAATTGTAATGAACATAGGGTTGTGCGTTTTTTCATAATTTCCCCTCTTGGTCAGTGTTCCTTACAGATATTTTCTTTTGGGCAATTACCATCAACCTTGTCTTTACTTAAAATGTTTATTTTATCCTTTCCATGTGTTTTGGAGAACCAAACAAAGAAAATCTTTCTTTTATTCTTACATTCGCATAAGATTTCCTTTTATAATGTAATATAGCCACCTCCAAAGGATTTGTGAGCTCCTGTGATTTGATACTTGTATTGTTCTATACATGTGAAGGCAGAGAAAGATTCTGTGGGTGTGGAGTTTAAGCAGCTTAAAATCCAGCTAACTATATGCAGTGTTTCCAAGAGTCTGATGACTTCAAAATGTGTGAATCCAAGTCAAAACTCCAACAAAGTTTCAGGGGTTTTCAGAACTGTAATTTTTATTCAGGCTTATCTCAGGAACAGAGAGATGAGAGAGGAGGGGAGGTGTTGATTTCTTTTGTTCCCTTGTAATATTGAAGATCCAAGATCTATTTGGAAAGGTTTTTGTTTTGTTTATGAATTATGATGTCTCGTTGCATTTATCCTTGAAAATAGTTACATTTAAGGAATATAGGACTGTGAGATCTCAGTAACTAAAAACCGGATCTTGCGATTCAGTTTGTGAGGGAGATATTTTACAATAAGAAAAAAATCAGAACCTCTGTTTAATATTTTTTTTAATAAGCTTTTTAAAATGAGATAGTATAGAGTCACTTTGGAGGAAGCAGGCTATTTTAAAACTTGGTAAAGTTTGAGAAAATTCTCATTTTCTAGATCCGAGATCTCCAAGGTGTCCTCAGCAAAAGCATGAAAAAGTGCATAATGCACTTGACATTTCTGAATTAAGGTGAGCATGTGTGCCTACATGCAATGCTAGGAAAGAAAAGATGACCAAAAACTTCAACCATCTTCTCAGGTCACCTTAAAGTCACTTTTGGTAAGTTTGAATAAGGTTAAAAGTAATGTGTATTTAGTGCTGGTGACTGAGTAAACCCCTACAAGGGAAGGAAGAAGGTAGGGATGGGCAGGGGTGCTGTGCCCATGCAGCTCAGAGCAAAATGCAGGGTGTGACTGACCACAGCTGTTGGAGAGCAGCTGATAAAGGCTGGGTTTTGGTTTAGATAAAGTGATGGACAGTTAGGTGGAAGCAGGTGGTGTCATTTAGCCAGACCAGTGTGAGGAGAGTGAATGAGTGGCAGAAGAATGCTGGAGAATTTTGAACTGGCTTCTTTCCCAGCAACTGGGGCTGCGTCACGATGGTGAGCATGTTACAGAGAGTGCGGTCACGTTGGCATAGGGATTGAACTGTGTATTGCAATTGCTATATTTTTCCAAGTATAACTAATACTTGTGTGGTGTTTTCAGTTTATTTTGTATCACTGTGCTAAATCAGAAGTCCAGTGTAACATCAAGTATCTTCAGATAAGTAAACTTCATATTAAACATTACACCTTCCGTGTGTGGAATATATTAAAAAAACCTGGTTGGAGAGTAGCGGACTCTGACAGTGTCCCAACTTTCCCCACACACCTCAAAGAAGAACAACTCACACGTGGAGACAATTTTTTCAAAGGCACGGAAGAAATTTAGGTCAAATTCACTTGAAACGTGATCATTCTGCTTGTATCGGCACCGCCTCTCTAGGACCCAGCCTGGCATTAGTCGCACAGGGAAAAAATAGTTTCACCAGCATTTCAGTCTCTATGTTGAAAGGCTAAAAGTTATGCTGGTGGTGCGATTGCCTTAGAAGGGTCTGATGTGCCATGTGGGAAGCCTCATCAATACTTGAAGGCCCCTGTGCCATGGATCATAGTATGTCTGTTTTACTGTCTGTAATGCCATAGCTCATACTCGGGCCAGATCCTTACAGAGTGACTCACAGTTCTTCTTAGGTTGAACCATTGACTTCAGTAGGATTATTAGTGGTAATGGAAACATGCCAGGAAGTACAATGGCTTTGCTAATACTTTTTTTTTTTTTTGTAGACTTATTATGGATTCATTTTACCAAATTGAAATAAATATCTTAATGAAATTGTGAGTAGTTTTCAACTGTAGTTCATTATGTTAATTTGTTAAAAAATTAAATGGTACTAAAAGATTATTAATGCAATATTAGTGGAATATATAAAACTAGATTTTGCCAAAATGAGTAGAAAATAATAAATGCTTTAAAAAGGATTCATACTGTAAAAGATATGATAGCATGAAGTATATTATATTTACTGACAATTGTTCTGGACCCAGTCCTAAATTCATCTATGAAATAAATAAGATGTTTAACTTCATACGGAATTGTTTATTGGAGTTGGCCATTGCAGTAAAAAGAAAGATACGTTATCGATTGTGTATAGCAGCATGTCTAACCCCATAGCATTTGTCAAGTGCACGCTCACCAAATACAACACTTGCAAACTTGTCAGTGAGGCGACGGTTAGCTACAGCCACTATTGGCCTGAATGAAAGCCCACTGAAGCCAGCGGGAGTCTTGATATTTCGATGGACTAGCTTCAAAAGCTTGTTCTTTGGGCCATGCTTCCCCACCCTCATGGTTGAAAAGATGAGTCACTGGGTTTATTGTTCTCTTCTGTTTACAGAAGCCTGGAAGACTGCTAGTTTTCCCCCAGTGTTGAGCTTCAAATAATTATGAACCAAATTCTGTCTTGTGCAGGGAAGCTATTATTCACTGGTTTCACAAGTTTGGTGCATTAGATCTACAAACATAAGGGATTATTCCTATCTCATTCTTTATTCTCGCATTCTTATTTTACTGAGTGGTGCGAAGCAGGCCATTTGTCATGGATGGGCCAGGTGAGCATGCTCACCACAGTGTAATCTTATTACGATTTGTGGTATGGTCATCATGTGAAACACTGAATTCAGAGGTCTCATTGGATTGTGGCTGAACATCTGTTTTATCATAGCACGTTTGCTCAATGAGAGGTGTCCCCTTAGAGGCTTGGTGCTGCAGTGCAAAATTGAGTTTCTTAGTCATGCTAGCGTGGCTTGAGCCGAGAGATCCTTCCAACACAGGTTAAAAGACTAGATGTTTAGTTAATAAACCTACCTCTCCAGTGCACAGATAACTCCCCCCCCCCCCCCCCCCCCCCCCAATGGTTATGTTAGCATTTGAGGGCACTGGATATCTCCAGAACTTTATAGGAAGTTTTTAGGTGACCAGTACGAATGCTACTGTAAGCTATGGTTTCCCTTCAAGTTAGGATTTGTCACCAACTGATACTGTAAGCCAGATGGGTGATGATAGTTTCACCACCAGGGATTTTTACCTCCACAACCTCCTTAAAACTTGGAAGCTATCCCCAAATTTGATGTGAATCATGGAATAGAGCAAATTTATTTGTTACTGCTATTTCATTTTTTTGGCAGTGTGGCTTGAGCTCTGCTGCTATATGTGATCCATGGGTATTATAAAGTCTTCGTATGCTTGGTCTGTCTGAAGGATACAGGCGGGCAATATAATATTTCTTGCACAAGAAAACTACTTAGAGTGTTCCTGTAGTTTATTGTTTTCCCTCTTTAAAAATTGTTTTTGAAAAACATTAGAATTTTATGCTGATGGTAGACAATCAAGAAAATCCAGAGTTTAGGGAAAACGTGCCATATGCCGTGTAATTCCAGCACACAATGGGGTATCTCCTTAATGACTTACTCAATGCCCCCAATTGTATCTCTGTGTTAGAAGACATATGGAGCCTTTTCCCCTTAACTGTGAATTTCCTTCCTGCCACTGTTTGTTCTTACAACCTTAATCTGCTTTTAATGTACCGCAGTTGTCTTTTCTTGCCAATAATCTTTTATCCCTTGTTAGGTGACTTCATTGCAAATGACAGAACTAGAACTTCTACATTTGGAGTGAGATGAATGCTCAAATTCAACTTTATTTCTCAATAACTGAGCAACAAAAGAGCTTTGAATTGAACTTGGTATTCTGTGTTAGGCTTCACGTTGTAAAACCTGTGCATATCTGGTTGTTGATGGCATAAATGGTGGCATTTGGTGTTCTGTAGTCTTTCTATGCATGTGCATATAAAAGCTGCTAATGTGCTTGTTCTTGTTTCTGAATGCTTTGTTGAAACTCTGAAGTATAGAAATACACTTCTTTTTGTTAAGTCTTAATAAGTTTAACTGTTTCACAGGGTGCAATTTGGCTCTGGCCAAATAACATGAACTGCAGTCCCAGTTTACAGGATGTCTGTGTCTTTTAAATCTTTTATATTCTACAGTAGTGACGTACAGTTTTCTTGCTGAATAAGAGTAGAGCAAGCTACTCTGTGCAGAAAATGCAGAAAGATCAGAAAGGAATTTGCGCACATTTTTTCAAATTAAGAAGAACATGGTTCTAGTTCCACTCTAATAAATTTATGAAGGGCTAGTCTTACTGATCTATGCTTTTAAATAAAAGACTTTAGACAGAAATATTTATAATTGGAAATGTCCTAACTTGATTCAAAGCCTGAAGAGATCAACAAGACTTTTTATAAGACTTTGAACCTAGATTTAAAATGTCATGTATGCAAGAAAAGATGATAAAGGAAGATGATTTATATTCTGATACTGAGAAATTTTGTAATACATGAACGCAAGAAAGGCATTGCAGCCATTTGCTTTCCAGGACCCAGGAGTTTGAGTAGAAACCAGTGTCCTTCCTACCCAGATGGGGAGAGGCTTGGCTCTGAATTCCTTTTCAATGCAGATGTTTTATAAAATGAGGGAGAAGCTGTACACGTCAGAAATAGAGCTGGCTTAGGCTGCTTTTCTACTACCTAGAACAACACTGGAAATAAAATTATGACACTGATTCACAATCCGGTAGCTAGTCTGCTCCTGAGGCAAAGCAGATTTTGATGTTGCACAATGCTGATGCCAGAGCTACAATTTAACTCTTAAAATTCATAGTAATATTATTGATTAAACAGGGGAAATTGTGTTGATCAAGGTTTTTACTTCTTAGGAGGGGTGTATTCCCAGAGAGAGTGTAGTAAGATTTATTTTTTAACCTAAGTTTGAATATTGTGGTTGCAGTTGAAATTTATTATAAGTAAATCTGAGATTCACTGTTAGTGGAGTTGATAGAAAAAATTTTATGATAATCTGATTTTTATAATTTATCTGTGATGGAGGAAGGCTTGTTGTGAGCCCGCAGTGGTGGAATACAGTGAGGAACACTTCATTTGAAGTAAAGGATTAACAGTGACTGTAGGTTTGATTTCAGACTTGAAAGCAGGCTAATTTTAAAGTTGGTGAAATTGTTGCAGAAGACAATCCCTCCTTTTGCATTTTGCACAGGGTTGTGTGATTTCCAGCCACATCACAGAAAACTCCTGGTCTCCTGAATTGTGTGAGATTTCACCATGCAGCAGATGAGAGGGTTGGTTATTATCCAACTGTGAAGTTTGAAAGGCTTCCTAGTAGTCTGCTGAATGAAATATTTTTAGATCAAAGCTGGGGAGGGGTTGGAAGAGGTGATGGTCCATGAAAGTGGTAAGCAGAACTGTGTCATAGCCTTCCCTCCTATTGCCAGTAGACTATTTGGATGAAAACAAAGAACTGAATAAGTTCTACAGATGCTTGAGTAAAACCTTCCTAAAAATGTATCATTTATGAGACCTCATAAATGAAAGCTTGGGTTTGTCATGTTCTTAGTGCAGGGAAATATTTCTTTTTTGTGTATTAAAGGCTCTGTGGATTATTGTTGGTTTGGGGTTTTTTTCTTTTTTCTTTTTTCCCCCTCTTCTCCTGCCTTTTTATATTTCTTTTTTTAGAGTGGCATTTTTAAATCGGGGGTATCAGTTGCTTATTGTTCACTGAAGTACCGTTTACTGAAGAAAATATATTTCCCTCTCCTCATAGTTACTGGCTGGTCATCACAATTACCAGATGCCAAGCTGTAGAACACAGTTTTCCAGAAAATGGCATCTGGCTTCCTGGCAGAGTCGACAGGCACTTGTGTTTGATGGTTTTGGAGCTGCAGCTGGGTCTGGGTGGCTGCTGAGGGAGTATATGGTCCACCCTGTCATTCTAGATGCTATTTACCTTTGGCTCACCTTTGATTCAGAATCATTTAAGCATTTGTGCCTTTTTATAATGCTGTCAAACATCAGCCTTTCAAATGGTTTTATGTAGATCCATTCACAGTTAGGAAGAAGAAAGCCATTTCACATGATCGCTTATTTTCTGCATGTACGTGTAAACTATAAACCTGCTCGTATGCCAGCAGGTGGTTTATTTATCCACCAGGATGCATAGTGCAAACACATGTATTAAGCTGTTCATTTAAAGGGAAAAAGAAGAGAGGGAATCTGATAATTTTTCTGTGAATGCAAACATGTAATCACACCTGACTGTGTACCACAGTTAAAAGATGCAAAAGACTGAACTGTTGTGTTAAAATTACTGCTGGTGCCATGCTGTGGCGTAGAGGCACAGCCCTCCATTTGGGAGCACCTGCACCCCTTGTATCTGATATGTACCACTCTAGGGCTGGGTGAGGATTTTGCCCAGTGTTTTACTGTGCACTGGGATACCTGACACCCTCCAGAATGAGCCAAAACGCAAGCACCTCACCAGGGGTCAATAAAACTGAATTCTCCTGATCCAGCTGCCAACTTCCTGTGATGTGTTGGAGGATTCATCAACTCACCTCATGGTATTTTACTTCCCTGTTTGTTCATATCTTATCACACATCTTGGATGTACTTTAAAATAGCAGTGGTAGGCACCATAGGTAGTGTAAAGAGTATTTGTACTGAGCAGGCTCGAGTTCTGTGGGCTCTCCCTGCTGGCAGAGGAATTTCTGTTTGGCTGAGACACTAGCATTGGCTCTCTACTCTGGTGGTGGTGGAGAAACTGAGTTGGAGAAAGAAGCACTTTTCTCTTTTAGACTTGGGACCACAGAGTTTCTGATCACACAACATTTTGTCTGCTTGACTAATACCGAGATGGCAACCCCCATAGTGATGTTGCTGTATGAAAATATGCAAACAGTCCTTGTTCTGATTTTAATGATAGCATCTCAGATGCAGAATTATTGCTATTACATGTAATTCCTAGTCCACGCTGTGGTATTTAAAATGGAGTGGTGGCAAGGATTCAATGTACAAATCTATTTATTTATAACCAAGTGACCTTCTGTTCAGCAATATTATGAATTCTAGCTAGGGAGAGGGATTCTGCTTCCCTGTGAATGTCTGGCTCAGTGTTGACTAGAACATGGCTTTTGTTCCCCTGCTAGTAGTGACAAAGCCTTTGACAGCATCCTGTGGGAGATGGTGCGTGCCTGAATTCAATTTGCTTGATGTCCTTTGACCAAGCTGCAATTCACTGACTTGGTATAATTTTTGATAGGCAATGGCTGGGGATAAAATCCCATATGGCCTTTTACATAATTCTGCTTGGTACCTGGGAAAGCAGAAGACTACATCAGTAAAAGAATCTGCAATGTTCTGAAGAACATGGAAAACCTTAGAAATGCTGCACAGTGTGAAACCTTGCAGTGAACTTAACAATATTGCATTCAATTTTATTTTTCTTTGGTTTTCATACACACATGACCTTATTAAGTTTCTAAACATAAACATATTCCTTTTAAAATACATCTTCAAAGTATACTTGAATTCTAGCCCTATAGGGACTTGACATATCAAAAGAAATTTGCTGACATAAACTGGTATGTAAAGCTTGATCTATTCTAATATATGATTTTAATGTTTCTCATTTTCTTGCCTTGCCAACTCACATCTATCACACACTGTCACATTTAAGTTTCCTAAATTACTGCTTTTAACTTTTTGTCACTTATTCAGTGAAGAGATATATTCTAAAACTCAGCTCAGCTTTTTTTTTTTTCTTTTCTTGTGGTTGTATCTTAATAGTTTGAGGGGCAAATGGAAATTTTTGCTCAGTTAAGGAGACAGCACTTTTTGATAGATTTGGGATTCAATATTGTCCTGGTTTCAAATTCAAACCCTGATTTAATTTCCAAGCAAAGCACAGAATTCAGCGAGGCAAATGGAATAATGGCATGTACAAATGGGGAGGGTGTTTTGAGCATTGTAATTACGAGCAAGGCAAAAATATATCTCCACTACATCTGTTTATCAGTGATGGATAGATAGATTCATTTCCTATTGTTTGTAGTACATGTGTTGATGACAAAGTGCTCTGGTCAATTCTGTTGTTTGCAGGATAAGAGGAAATAATAATTGCACTCTTTAATCAAACTGCTTTGACCTCAAGCTGACAATTTCAAAGTTGCTTCTTTCTACGCTTACAGCTTATCCCAAGCACCTCACCCTTTTAGCCAATGAGTGTATTTTAAGAGCTGCGCACCTTTTAGGGATTCAAGAAATATGAAAATATTTCCAGACGTGCCAAACTTCGACATTTTCTTTAAGTCCAGTTCCACTTTAATATTGCTTGTGATTTGAAGCTTGCTTCTCCTTTAAATAACATTATCTTTTAACCTCTTACGACAATAGAGACTTTAGCATAGTTTCTGTGATGAGCTGACTTTCTTCTGATGACCATTGCTCGGAGCTTATCATACTGTAAACACAAGTCCAATATTCAGTATGATAACATGTAAAAAATAGTTTTAAGACAAAATATTTTCCCTTCATAGGGTCTCAGAGGCTGTTTAATTAAGTTTCCATATGCTCACGTTAACTCTTAGAATAATTAATTGAAGACCAGGGTGAATCATTGTGAACCTCTAGTTGGAGCTCTGACGTGGTTTGGTCAAAGACCCCGACGCAATCACTGCTGCGGCAAGCCTGTGGCTTTGCATAAAGTGATGACATATTTTCTAGAAAGATATCCAGACTTGATTTTAAAACATTGAACGATAGAGAAACTTCCATGTGCCACAGTAGTCTCTGCTGGTTGTTGATTGCTTGGTAGGTAAAAGATATATGTCCTTTTGCTCCTTCGAATTTGTCCCATTTTGACTTGTGAACAATGAAACTCATTGTGACCCTCTGTGCAGAGTGAGAGCTGCTAATACAAATATCTTCCACAGAGAACTGCAAACTGTGACCAGCTCAACCCTTAGCAGTCTTTTGGATAAGCTGGAAGAGTTTAGTTTCTTAATCCTCTGATCATCACATATTGTTTCCAGACCTGATTGCATTCTAATTGAACTTTTCAGCTTATCACCAGTTTAAGCAAAAAGTCACCCTGAATAATGCTTATTTTCAGTTTGGATGAAAGCTCAGTAAAAATAGGTTGAGTGGGGGGTTTTTGGTGGGTTTTTTTGTTTATTTTGTGTTTTGTTATTGTTTGTTGTTGTTGTTGGGTTTTTTTGGGGGGTGCGTTAAGACACAAAGGAAAACCAAAATGAAGTTGATGGGTGGGAAGATGAAGAACAAAGTAATTCAAGTTTGCCATTTGTCTAACTGGTGGAATACGGATTTGATTTGTAGGCTCTGTGACTAGATTATTTAAAGGTGTATTTTCAAGAGGAAAAGGAGGCATTTTTATGAATATTGATTAGAAGGCTTTTGGTGTTGTAGGAGCAACATGCGATTTGTCAGGAATGCTCACTGTACTCATTGGGATTATATATCTTTTTTTATTGTTAACTTCACATGCATCCCTGCCTGTATTAATGTGTAAGGAATTATAATAGCAACATTTGCAATGCAGGTATGAGAGGTTGCCTGTTTTTCTTTATAACAGATATATACAGATGTCAGAGGCCCATCATTTGTAATCAGATTTACACCGGCAAAATAGTAAATGTATCTGTGATGGACAGGAAATATATCAGTGAAACTAATATCTGAGCTTCTGAAAAATTCTTTGTCATAAAAGGTGAGAAAATACATTGTTAAAAATTGTGGGAGATAGCTTGGTTTCCTTTTTAAAATGAAGTTTCTGCTGCCAAGCAACTGTTCTTTTACCTGTATTTAGATGGAACAACACTTAACATTCAGTATGGTTAGCTATGTTGGATATCCTCTGCTGCGGTTTTCTTTTTCAAGGGTATCATTCGATCGCCCAGAATGTGAAGTGTTTCTACTTCTGTTCTTTAAGGGGAACAGCACATTTATATTACATAGAAGTCACACTTCAGTGATTTATTTTCCTCTGCAGAAGTGTGTATGCAGCACCAGATTAGTTTGCAATAGGATAGTCTCATCTTCCTCTGGTCACATAGGGCAAATGCATATGCATTTGCTAGAAGAGGAATAAAAATTGTAATATATCTAATCTACATTTAAACAAACTGCCCATCTAGCCGGCAGAAATGGTCAGGGGTCTGAGCTGTGATAGGGAGCTAGGTCCTGCTTTGCCTTTTCTTCTGCTGAAGCACTGAGTATGAATAATTCTTGTATGCATACCTGGCCCTTAATTGCACTGTGCTGGGAGGGTCAGCTCTTTTTCTGTGCCATTGACAAAGAGAATCCAGAACTTAACATTTAATAAGTTTAGCTTAATAACAGCTATCAAGACTTGAAGGTGATGCTGTTTGTTCATCACCATTGTATTAAGGTATAGATGAAAAACGTGTAAGATGCTAGATGGGTCCTGTGTCCCGTCCTCTTCCATCACATGATTCATGATGATATTTGGCAAGTCCTAACGTATTTCAGCTCTTGTTGAAATTAGTTGGGCACCTTAACGGTGTGCTTTTTAGTTCTGTGGGAGTCATTGTAATTTTTTTTATAAGCTGTAGAACTTGAGTAATTTAAAGATTAGGCAATAAATGAGACCATATAAATACATTGAATATTCTCCAAAATGTTTATGTCCTAATCTTTATAATGAATCTTTACCATCACACTGGAAAATGCTCTTGGTTCAGGCTGGATCATATTGCTTGTTCTGAAGGTGAAGTCAGTTAAACATCCAGTCTCCCATCCTCCCTGATTTCCCTTTGAAGTTCACCACTGCACCTTCATTTGATTCGGCAGAATTGCTCCTGATATAGTCCACTGTAAAGGGAGAGGTGGATCTATGAATTTATTTCTGGTGTCTGAAAGAAGTTTAAAGGTATCCACTGCAAATGTCATGATGTCAACTCTAAGGAAAAAGTTGAAATTTGAGCCTTAAACCCATAAGAAGTTTAGAAATTTTGAGGAACAAGAATCCTGAACCTTCTGAATAAAAAAAAAAAAAAAAAAAAAAACAAAAAAACCAAAACCAAACAAACATACTTGAAATGAGACTCCTGCATTGTGACTTTTTTTTCTGGAACATTTATTTAGGTTAAATGAGCTGAAAGGGTAGTGAAACCAACATCAGACAAGAGGTAGCAGTGCGACCAAAGGTGGTATGTGCTGAACAATTAACACTGAAACCAAAGAGTGTCTGTTACACAGTGGCTGTCAGCTGAACTCCCTATTCAGTGCCGGAACAGAGAAACGTATTGTTAATATGCAGTGCTAAAGGCCAGTAGTGAATAGCAATCTCTGGTTCTTGTGTGCTTGAGTCTCCTTTTAAACATGTGTTAGTATCAATTGTTTTTCTTCTCTGTTCTCTTGATCTAATACTCTCATGCCTCATGTAAGATATTGTTGGTTTGTGTTTTGTTTTTTTTTTTCTTTTTCCCCCGAGTACTCCTCTTCCTCTTTATTTATGCATTGGCTTTCATGGAATTATCCATGATGGATATTTTAGTTTTGTGGGAATGCAAATACTTGCAGTGCATTACCTTCAAGATAATAATTCCAATATATATGTGTTATATACTAAGATATAGAAAATAACTACACTTGCCACGTGAACTGTCTTGTAGGAATGCAGTGAGTCTTTGGATTTAATATCCTCGACCCTTTATCTAAGCCTACTTAATCTAGTATGTTTCTTACTGGTATTTTAATGATCAGATAACCATGTTTGTGTCAACCATGAATTAAGTTCTAAATCTTTTTGTCACATGAACTTTATCATGCCGTCTATGATTAAAAACCTCTATTTCTTGCCAGATTTTTCTTCACCTCTACTAATACTACAATGTGATGTAATATGGGTAAAGTTCAGTCCAGAGTGCCTTGATGTATTTTATGAAACATGCCACAAAGTAATTAATTTTAACTTTTTCTTCCAAGAGCTAATTTAATTTTGACTTAATTAATACGATGCATTTAATTAATAAAAAATTATCACAGAAAAGTGCAAATTAATATGTAATCCATCACTTGAAAGTTTGTCTCAATTAGTAATGTATTTACAGACAGTTTCATGCAGCTTGAATGACAGTGCACCTCTTAGTAGGAAACCTCTTTGAGAGAAAGATTGGAGAGAAATTTTCAGTAAAACTAGATGTTGAAAACCCACAGAACTTCCACCAATGAATACAGAAAGCCATTTTTTCATTAGTTTGAGTCCAAGTAGAGCTTTTTTCTTTGTGAACACAGAGCTATATATAACAAAGGCTTCAAATTTAATGTTTTGAATATAATAATTGTGTGGTAAAGCAGCAAACAAAACATTTTTATTTAAGTGCAGTGGTCTTTGTTTCCTATTGCTAACTGTTGGCCAGCATGCTCTATAAAAGATTGAGAACTTTTTAATTTAAATTGTTCTACTAGGATTTGGGGGCAAAAGGTGGTGGGGGGGGGAGGAATACAGTAGTATGTTGCAGCACCTATATTCTAAGTTGGAAGATTTTTCTTGAGCTCAATGGATGTCATGGCTCCCAATAGGAAGAAAGAGGCTGATTTTGAGGCAAAGGGGTACAGGTCCTTTATTTTCTAATTTGGAGAGATATTGTTTATATAAGAGAATGACAACTGATGCTTCACTAAGGGAATGACTTCTAATTGCTACCACTGGGTTGGGTGGAAGTTTTTGTTTGACTTTAACCCTAAAGAGACACCTATTTCCCCTAATAATAAAGTCTGATCTTAGGAAAAATGTTCATTGGCTAAAGTTTTGCAGTATTAGCCCTCAAGTGTTTAAGGCTGTGGAGAGTACAACCCATATAACTTGCCTGACCTAGTTACCCAAGTCTTAGATGTGTTTTCTAAAAGGCTTTCAACAATGTCTCTTCCCTTTGATTCATTAATTTCATGACATCTTTCAGAAAGTAATTACAGATCTGTCAATGAAGTCATAAAATCTTATGAAAATTCTCCTGTGCAACAGTCAGAGTAAATACCATGACCTCCTTTTGCATTCAGTTTTCTGAACCAATTCTCTGATCAGAGTTATATGGCCAAACATATCCATGCAGTAATCCAGGTAATGGTTTGCGTGAATGTTAGTTCAAGCCATCATTTAAAGTCTCCATAATTATTTGAAATACATACACATCTGTCAAAATTCCTCCCTGTTTTTTTCTTCCCTGTTTTTTTTCAGCTATACACTACCTTTATGTACTTAAAGCTGCTGTCTTTGACAAATATGCCAGTCACCTTTGTAGATTTAGGAACAGAACTAATTAAGGTGATGTGTGTTCCCTGCTGATTCTCTTCTGCAAAGAGGTGCATAAGAAACCAGAAGTAAACTCAGACACCAATTGAACATATTTCTTTTGAAAAATTTTTTTTTCCTATCGAGGGTATGCTTGTGGTTTTATGCAGGCCTTAAAAAGACCTTTGGTATTTTGGCTGACATAGCATGAGAGCACTGTGCAATAGCAGTATGACATCATTGTTCGTGTGGTACCTGAGCATATGAGGATTAGTGATTTTTTTTTTAATATCTTTTTTTATATTTATTATTCCTGGAGGTGTAAGTCTTTGTTTTAAATGGTTGGCTTGAAAAATAAGGTAGGCAATGTGTTTCGATACAGAGTGATACTTCAACTTTTTAATTAAATTAATCTCGGTTGTGATTGAGTTGTGAAACTATTCAGATGGAGACTAAACAGATGAAGTAAAATAAAGCTAAAATACTGTGCAAGATGAAATACAGCAGTATGATTTTTCTCCCGCTTCTCTACAGGCGGAACTTTAGGTGACCTCTTTGTCTGTAACTGTATGTGTGGATTTTGGGGTTGTAGAAGACAAGATGTGGCTATACTGCCCATTTGATAAGAGCTTTGGACCTGAGCTAGTTTCGCTGCCTGGGTAATGTCAGCAGAAGGGGACATGGCACAGCCCTCAAGTTACCATCCATCAGACTTCTAAGCATTCTGTCCTTCCAAGGTGATGTCTGAATACTTTCTTCTTCCTCTTATCAGTAGAGTTGGAGTCCAGATACTGAGTGTAATTTTTCTTTAGTTAATGATATTTCCCCTATATCAGCATTGCTTGATGCTAAATGATTCATTTTAGTAAAGGGTAATGTCAGTAACTATATGAGATTAAATTATTTAGCTAATTCTTCAGAACTTTGTTCTTTGAAAAAAAAAAAAACAAAAAAAACCAAACACCTTTGTACTTACATAGTAGAAAGGGATGGTTCACTTATTGGTTTTTTACTTGTGAAATGTTTTAAAACTGTAAACAGTTCCTATCGGTGTCAGGTTAATGAAGTAGATAACATGAAAATGTTTACAAGTTTGCCATCACCTCCATGCAAATGGGAGTGATGTTACACTTAGATGGGTGTGTTGAACACAAGAGCTGTTAAAGGTTCGTTGCAACTCCAAGTGGTTCAACGCTCTACAGAGCAAAAGGATGACAATGTGAGTGTGCTCTTCGAATACATATAGAACAAACAGAGACCACTGTTTTGGAGCCTAGGTGTTTAAATGATACTTCTGGACAACTTCTGCACCTCATTCGTACAAAAAGATAACTTTGAAACTTGAGAAGTTTTGGCGCTATTTGCATAACTTTCAACAGAGTAGCCAGAAAAAAATTCAGTATACCAGATGAACAAATCTCAGACTGTAATAGTAGATATTTTAAAAAATGTTTTGACATATAATTTGCCATTTAAAATGTAAAGAATATCTCCCCCCGTGTTTTAAACTGTTCTAGAAAACGTGGAGAGAGAATGGTCCCAATTCCTTGTCTAATGAAGAAAATTCAGGTATGGCACTGGAAAAAAACCATGGTTTTCTGTAATTTTTTAGATCTGGCCTGAGGATAGTTCAGGCTGTGCTGGTAAGGGTTTCTATAAAGGATGCTTAGCTGCCTATGTTGTAAAGGACCTCTGCAGTCTGGAGATCTCGGTGGTTCTGCAGTTGCATCTGCCTTAGATCTGGCCTTTCCAAGCGCATCGCAGGCATTCCTGCTGTCAACCGATCCAGCTTTTGGAAATTGGTACTAGATAATGAACGGAGTTATTTATATCACCTCAAGATACCAATCTATTATTATTTCATTTTTAAGCAAGAGAGAACGATAAAGATGACAGCCAAACAAAGAGCATTCTGGCAGCAAAACAGCCTGGTAATAAAAACATTAATTTTTATAAGAAAAAAACCAACAACCCTTTGTTTTGGAATATCATTCTTTTACCCTTTGGAAAGATGCTTTAGGCCACTGTAGGAAGAGACCTTAGACTACTGTAGGCAAGCAGCCTCCTATTAGATACACACTGAAGTTTTATAGTTATTCCTTTACAGATTCTACTTCTGCTTCTATTAACTGGACAGTTAAAAAGTGTTTAACAGTTTCAACTTAATCAGGGATTATACATTTTTTGCCCTTTTGAGATGGCCTATAGTTTAACAGAAAGTAAAACTGCCATCTCAGCACCAGCGTTAGATAATTCTGCAGTAAGAATCAGAAATTTACATGTCTGAGTTCCAGTGTAATAGCCAGATATAGACAAGTGAAGTCATGTTTTCTTGAAAAGCATCACTTTTTGGCTGTGGACTTTAAAGAGAGACTTTTTGTTATGCAAGCAACTCTAATAATATATAAAGAGCAGTATAGAAATATTTCGGGATCAGTATAGAGAGCTCTGATGTTCTTACAGTTCATGTGAATACAAAATGTTTGTTATCACTAACGACCTATCTATATGCCTGCAGAACTTAAGGGCAAAACTTGAGCTGAATGGGATAAGGCCATGCTTTCTCCCTCTCCAGCTATTCTGATACTGTCATGTGACAGAAAATGGAAGCCAAGGGTTCTCCTGATTTCTGGGAGTCTTGCACAAACTCTGACTCAACTACAGTTTTCATATTGGTAGAAACGGTACATACAGCATGAATATCAACACTATGACATGATTAATTTTCACCTTCAAAACCTCATAAAAGCTATCAGCATGTTAAAGAGGAGGAATCTTGGGCACTTTTAGGAAATCGAGAACCCCAGATACATTGATGCACAAGACTTTCTTTTGTGTGGCCACCCATACGTGCAAAGAATATATCTTTACTTTTCTTTACTTTTAGGCGAAGATTGTTGATAAAGTGGAATTGCACATTTTATACAGCCAATCTTCACTTTTCTGAGTCTTTCAAAACTTCATAACAAGTGAGAGAACCACAATGAAGAAAGTCCTTGTTTATGTTTTGTGATGGTTGCTCTAAGTCAAAAACCTAATCCTTACAAGTAACAAATAATTTTGATCTGATTCCAGGCTGCGCTGCCCCCCCCCCCCACCACCACCACTATGCTACAAACCTAATGTTGTTACTACCTTGCAACACAAATTAAAATTCAAAGCAGTTCTTCCCAACAGGAATACCTGTGTGTAAATGAAATCTTCCCTCGTGACCGTAGGTGTGATAATACTTGAGCTAATTCAAAAGTTTTGCAGAGGGTAGGATAGCAATTCTGTCTCATAATCACCAGGTAAATGTTGTAGTAGCTGGCTGGAGCCACAGGTATGAAGTAGAGCTAAATTGCTGAATTTCAGGGGAATAAAGAGTCTATTCCAGGATGAACTTTGTAACAGTCTGCAGGTGAGCAGGTCTTTGTGGGTGTGATCTTGGCGTCGTGGTTCCTCTAAGCGGGCAGCTGTTACCTTAGTTATTGCACCACGTACAGCATGTTACAAAACCAGGCAAGGACTGCTGACAAGAGAATTAGGGCAGGAAAGCTGAAAGGTAAATTTCTTCGTTGTGACTGAAAGACGAAAGGAGAGGAAATGTCCCTCTCCTGTCTTTGCATCTGGAAATGGAAAGAGCTGCTCAGTAAAAAAAATTGTATCTTCATTTTGCAAAACAGAACCATCTAAATAAGCCAACATGGCCCAGACGCTACCAGAAGATCCAGGTACTATCCTGGCCATGGAGGAAAACAATAGCAATAGATCTTATTGCTGTGCACTGGCTGAATCCCCATGACAGCTATTTTTGACTTGCATTGTGCACTGTGCAGTTTTCTAGTGACTTCTGAACTTGATCACAAGAAAATGATAATATGGTGTCTTTAGAAAATGCTAGTGGTGCTTTTTAGATTTTTTTGTGTAGGCTTCTGAAAACAAAGCAGTGTAAGATGGGCTACCTATAGCTATTTTGAAGTATTGTGGTGATGTTAAGTCATCTTTCATCTTTACCAAATTGTAGTGTCAACTGTAGACAGCATAAAATGCTTCCGATTGGTGGTGGTGTTGCTACAGGGAAAAACATGAAGGCAGAGACACTTCTTGTGTAACTTATCCATGAACTAAATATGGCAGAGCAGGCAATTCACAAAAACTCAACACAGAAAGGAGCCCTTTTTTTCTTATTAGCCACTATGATGCAGTAGGTAACCATTTTGTTTGAGTAATAGATGAGATTATTATAAGATTATGCAGTCACTCAGTTTTAATCAGCTGAGTGGGAAATCTCTGCTTTCTTATCAAAGGGCAGTCGATGAAAAGTGACGTCTCTACAGATCATTATGAAGGTAGCCTTGTATGAAGGGACCAGTCATCTCCTCTCTTTCTAACTAGAACTGCTACTGAGGGAGTTATGTACTGGATGAAAATGCCTTGTTTAATACAGACTGAAATCTAAATACAATTAGACTGAGGGATGCAAAATGTTTTGTATTCATTGGGTATCATAACAAGTTCATAATGTGAAACAAAAACAGTAGGAAAAAAGCTCCGTTTCCTGATGAATTGTCCAAAATGACAAATCTTAAAATTGGACAGTCAGACCCACATACACAACTTAGCGGTCTGCAGTTCAACTCATGTTCAGATAAAACAGTCATTTAGAGAAGCGACAGTATTTTAGACAATATTGGCTAGAGTATGTGTATTTTACCACTACCATTCAGTTGGTGGGGGGGGAGATATACAAAGCCGAAACCATGCAAATGTAGTGGTTTTAAGCCTATGTCTGGCTACTTTCTATGCTAAATAATGACAACTTGTCTACAATACCAAACTGCTCCCTCATGTGTTTTGGGGTTTTTTTGGGGTGGTGTGTGTTTGTTTGTTTCTTCATTTTCATTTAGATATAGGAGCCAAATTTCCTTCTCAAGTACAGCTGACTACTTACAGTGACCTCACAGTAGCTGGTTCAAATTAGTACCTCTTTAAGTGAAAACATGAATTTAATTGAGTATCCTTTTCTTTTGGTCCTGGATTGTTTATCTCTAGTTGGCTCCTGTACCTAGTTAATTGGCTTCTTTATATTATCTACAGCCATAGTTTGTAAATGCCTTGTGGAAGATTGTTGTATACTTGTGCGCAGCTGTTGAACAAAGCATCAAAACTTCTGTGGCAAGAGTTGCCAGGCTGCAGCATGGCACGCTGTTTTATGGAAACGCATCCCTGATATCAGACATGTCCAGCAGCAGACATGGATGGTGGGTTTTGCAGCTCCTGCTCTCATCACGCACCCCACCAGGTTGTGCTGTGGGAGTATTTCAGCCCGTTATTTCTCCTCCATGCCTGGCACTTGGCCTCTGAGGATGTAAATAGCCAATGATGTCCTGTGCATGGCAGGATTTAACTTGCTGTGGAAGTTAGAGGATGCACTGGTGTTGGTACTTCATTTGCTGAAGGACTAAGAGTATTTGTACTAAAGATTTAGGTCGGGACAGTCTTTTTTTTATAAACAGAAGAAAGAAGTTGTAGGACAGGGACTTGTGTTTCTCACTTCTCTAGTTCACAGCTGGTGTTCTCTGTGCCCCTCCTGTGATAACATTTCCAATGTGAAAACTAGCTTTGCAGATAGTTTCTTCAATCCAGATATTCTGATTACCAGACATTGTGTGCACTATATAGCTCTGACAGCTGGGGTAGCAACTACATGGGGGAAATGGACTCTTGTTCTGCTTTCTGTGCAAATCTGAAAGAGGTGGCTCTTTTTTTTTTTTTTTTTTTTTTCTCTGCTAGGTTACTGTGGTAAACCATAACTGTATAAACACCAGAGCAAATCCTACTGTCATACCAGGCTGTACAGAAAATTATTACTTTATTCTAAATTGTTGGCCTTGCTGTAATAAGTAATAATTTCTTTTAGTGTGGGTTAGGGTTTTTTTTCTGTCTAGGCCTGTTCCATATGATAGCGATATGTACAATTGCTACTGTTCCCCAAAGGCCTCACAACAGCTTCCACTGACTTCACTAAATTGCACTAAGGCTGAGACTGATCATTTCTTGGGAGCTGTTACAGAGTCAGGAAAATCACATTTTGGAAATGTCAACCATTTCTGTTTCACTTTCTCATAGTATTCTCAGTAAAACACTGGATATTACTTTTTGCTTTACATCTTCACACAGACCAGGGATCCCCATTTTGTAATCTGTAGTCCTTTCTCAGCAAAGCTCATGAAAACATGTGGATGGAAGGAGCAGCGCAGAGGCACTTTAACGTTCCTGTCTGACTGCACAGTTTACCAGTGATGTGGCGGGCTGACCTTGACTTTCTGCCAGACGCCCACCCAGCCACTCTCTCACTTCCCCCTCCCTAGCGGGATGGGAGGAGAAAATAAGATGGAAAACCTCGTGGGTCTGGGCAGGGTTTTGTCCTTTCTCAACCATGTTTTCCCAGAGGTGCCGCCATCTTGTCTGAGGGGATGAGCTGTGCACCCTGAGGTGGGGGCGGTTGGAACCAGCTGGAACCGGCTGTGTCCGGCAGGGGCAGCCTGGCCCTCTCCTCACAGTGGCCCCGCTGCCAGCGCCTGAGCACAGAATGCAGTTATTGAGCCATAGGCATACCTTGAATTCGGTTTCTGTCTTTGGCCGTACAACGGGCAGTTCATTTGGCAGATATCAACCTTCACTTCATCTGGCTACTTTGGTATTAAAAGTTTACAGTTTGAATAGGGCACATCTGTTGTACAGGGGGTTCCTTGTAAGCAAATGCTTTTGCTTAGGCTTTAAGGCCTCACACATTTAGCTTTGATGTATTATATAATTAACTTACCCTATAAGATTTCTGAAGAGCTGCCATTTGAGCAATTGCAGCCAAGTAAGTTTTTCTCTGTGTCTGTGGCAGTATCTTATTCCAGTGCTCCAGAGCTGGGAAGACAGACTTGTATATGAGGTAATACTTCATTTCACAGGTTCCATAACTTGCATTGTTAATGCTTCATAATGTAGGATGTGCTGTACCAGGCTACAGCTAATGAGTTATATGCTGCAAACTGTGAATCTATATTGACTTGCCAAGCGTAAAACAGTGTGTCATTACAAATGCTTACGTATATCTTTTTGTGTCTTATGCAGAGATTGTAAACAAGCTGTGTGGATATGTTCTTGAATGCCAGAGGAAGAGTCATTAGCTTTAACAGCAGAACCTACCATCTTTGAAAAGGGAATATGAAATCAAGTCTGTCTATCTGACTCTGGCTTTGCTTTGCACTGAGCAACAGCTTTAGTGCCTTTTATGTGTTTTATTGCTGCAAAGATGCTTATTTTTGCTTGCCCGTTCGAATCGTTACAGCACTCTTAAATAGATGACAGAAATAACTGTTTCAGGCATTAATTTGGTAGGTTAAAAAAGAAATTTAAAAAAAAAAAAATCCCCCCCCCCTAGTCCAGGGACAGAGCTGCCTGCAGTGGAATTGCCACAGTCCAGTGGCACATGGGGCTGCAGGTCCCTGTATTGCTGCTGCGTTCCCACAGCATTGCTATTGGCTCCTGATTCCCTGCAATGTTTTGATGCAGAAGTGTTTCACTTAACAGGCAGAGATGGATGACAGACTTCTGGGACTGGGGTAGGAGATTGTTATTATGTAGTTTACCAACTGATATTCCCTTCTCGCTAGTGATAATTGGTGAATGTTTCTGCAACCTTAAAGTGTAGTCATTCTGCTACTACAATAGGGTGTCATTTCACTGCAAGTGGCAGGGTGAATCATGGTAAGTACAGCATATCCAGCAGAACAAGTAATTTGCTGACTTAGTACTATCTGTATCTCATGATATGCAGGTAACTAAGGCAATTTTTCCTAAAAGGAGGAGTAAAAAGCTAAAATTGCTTTTTCTTTATTCCTATCCTCTCTGTGTCCCCATCCCCCCACAATGATTAGACAAAAGCCAACTAAAGACAAGAAAAATCATCATTTCTGGTAGACTTAGTACTGCCTGAGTCATCAATCCTTCACAAAGACCTAGGGCCCACTTCCTTTTCATTTTATTCCTTTGGCTTTTAGATTTATAACGTTGTTAGGAAAAAGAGATTCAGCCTCTCGGTCTATAAGAACCTGTTTAAACATAAAGAGGCATTTACTTACAAATAGCACTGTATTGCCTATGCATTTATCTTGACAGTCCAGTTTAATTTATAAAGCCTAATGTGCTTGTAACTCAGCCTGAGAAATGTAGTTTAGCAAGCACTATTGACTTACTAAATCTCCCTTCTCCCTCTTATTGTAAATCTGATAAACCTAAAGAAGCATTCTGGGTATTAGAGAATCTAAATATTAAAGCGGGGTTCTTCAAGATGATCTTGATAGTACTTCACTTAAAACTGCAAGTTGAAGCAATAGTTTATCCTATTGTGAAGTAGTTTAATCTTTCCTTGATCATTTCTCAAAGATGTGGATGTGCTGTACAGTAAAATTGCCAGATTTGTGCTGAATTGCAGCTTTAGGACCCATTATTCTGAAAAGGTTATCTAAATTGAATGGCTTTAAGATGACTTGTAAAGTCATTAGAAGACTTCTAGCCCTTTATGTGTTTGACTGCACAACCTGATGTGATTCATGTGTACTCTGAGATGCAAGCTTTAAATCTGTTTGCTCACTAATTTGCAAAATGGAAGTGTATGTTTTCCCATTTCTGACAAAGGAAGTGCAACATTTTATTTTAACTTGGTGCTTATATACAGACCAGTTATGTAAATCCCATAACAATGATCTATTTGCCATATAAATAGTGCCAGGAAGATAGAAGGTTGTAGTTGAATCATAGGTTATAAGCTTAAACACACTTCATGCTTTGAATGTGTGAAGAATCCTCTCACCCTAATGCTTTAACTACTTTTCAATTCCCAGAGAAATTGTAGGTTCCGAGTTTCAAAGAAATCTGGTTCCAAAAATAAAAGTATTTTTTCTATTTGGTATATTTCCTGTGGCAACTTCACTCTTGTTTAAGCAATAGAATTATATTTTCTTGTGCCCTTTTTGGTGGGTGGTATTTTTGGTTGTTTTTTTTTTTTGGGCGGGGGGGAGGGGTGTTAGCGTGCTTAGAAATAGTTTAAAACTGATGCCTTCTCTTATTCTGCTTTGTGATATGGCAACAGCTAATGAGAGCTTTTTAGCAAATGATTCTTGCAACTGCTTTACTCTTCTTACTAGGTCTTATTTTGGAATTTTGAAAAGTTATCAAAGTATGACTATGTTCTCATTTAAAGTTTGGGGGTTTTAATATTTTACCTATTGGCTAACTAATATGAGATGCAGTACTTTTTCTGGGGTGTTCAAAGAAAATTTCCAGCTGTATTATCTCATATAAATATGTTCTTGCTCTCTGAGTATGCAAGAGATTAGGGAGGCACCATTTGTATCTGTCTCTATATTCTTACCATCATAATATTCTCTCCTGTGACTGTCTTGTCTATTAAGGTTTTCTCGTAATAACATTCTTCGACATGACTTTTGTATCCAGTTCTTTCAGTCAGCTTTTCATTACCAACCTTGATCTAGCAAGATGTTGCAAAGAGATTATTCCAGCACAAATGGGAAAGGATGCTATCTGCTCATGGACAGATGGCTGAACAGTCCCCTGCACTAAATAATACTGAGTCCCAAGCCTCTCCTTTCTCCAACTGTGCACCTTCTACTAGAACAAAGGACAAATTTATTTATTATCTGTATTTATTATGGCAATATCTTCCTCATGTTCAGGTAAAGCTTTTCTTATCACTGTGATCATGGAGAGAAATGCCCTTGATGTTGCACACAGTTTTTATTCAAACTGTGGACCCTACAACTTTAAAATGAAAAAGCAATTAAGCTACCATGATTTTCTGGTGTTATTCTTTGCTTAGATTGATGTAAATTCTGAAGGACTTAGAAGATCTTCAATGTGTTATTTGTAATTACACAAATGACACTGAGGATGGACCTTGTGCACTTGACCAAGAAAGCACACCAGGTTCTGATCTCTGCTATTGATTTCAAGCACATAGCAGCTGGCTAATTTAGAAATATTTTTTTCAGGAGACCCTGCAAGTCAGCAATTTTCTTTCTGAATCAAGTAAACAGTAGTCTAATTCTCACATAAATCCTGTGCTGTAAATAAGTAGAAAAAACAATAATCACAAGATATTCAACTTTATTGATTGCCCTATTACTTTTTAGGGGAATTGCAGACAGAATGTTTGTGTTGACTATAATGTAAGAAATGCTCTGCAGTATAGAATGGGTAGTCACGGGCAGTAAGAATGTCATGTACAAATACAGGACTTCCATGAAGAGCGATAAATCCCAAGGTGTCTAAAGCCTTGAAGAAAAGTCTGTGGCAGTGGTTTGTCATCTCCTGTTCAAGCCATTGATAGTGATTTGTAATCGCAGTATGGAAAGGAATACTTCTTGTTTTCCCTTGAAGCCACTCAGGCAAAGAAAGAAGGGTAACAAGGAAGTGATTATTCAATTAAAAGTTGTCTTAAAGGGAAAAAAAAAAAAAAATCAGCACTTTGGAAAGACTTATAAGTTCTGAATTAAAGATTCAATAAAATCTTAGATGTCTTCATATCAGTAAGGTTTAATGATTACACACAGAAGAACAATTTAAACCCAAATTGTATACAAAGTAGATTGTAACTTAGTTTGAGTGTGATGCGCTCTAAAGCGTTCAACTGAGATGGACAGTTGTGCTGGGTTAAACTGTGACTTGAATTGCACCCCAGCAAAAGGTAACTTCTTGCCTACAACGGTGGTTTGCATGTCTTTTCCTCTCCAGCTATCAACAAAAGATGAGTTTGAGAAGAATGTGAAGAGTATTGACCTTAGGCCAGTTGCAGATCGATGACACTCCCCCAAAAAGAATCCTTTCTAGTAGACTGACTCTCTTGGATTTTCCCAACTCTCTCTTGAGGGAAAAGAAAGAAACTCTGAAATATAAACATAATTTTATATTAAACCACTTCATGTACACATTGACTATCTGGTGATCTGTGCTGACTGTAGTCAGGAGCAGAACAAAGATGAATTTCTGACTAGATGTTTATACAAGGGCCAGCCCCCAGAGGCTCTCTTTAGGCAACACAAACTGGACAGGCTTTTGAAAGCCATCAGCTGATGCTTAGGGGATTTGCACATGGAACAGAGACAAGATTGACCAGAGTTAGCTCTCAATAAACTAGTTCAGGCACTAGAAGCACTAGAACTACATTAGTGCTCAGTTTTGTATGGGCTAATTGAACAAGCTAAAAAGTTATTGCTTGCGGAGCCCACCGTAGCACAGGTAATGCTGCGTGGCACTGTACCCTGCAGGTACCTAAATGAAGTCAATGCATTTCCAAAAGAGCTCAGTAGTGAGGCCAGCAAGAGCTGCTGAGTGCTGAGCACTTAGGGAAATTTGGTCATTTTATTTTAATGTGATTTATTGGACTTAAGATCAAGATATAAAATAAATCACTTCTATGCTTCCTTAGCATTACAGCTGGAATCTACTTGTGCATGTTATCCATGGCTGCTCTCTGACGTTTGTGTGTTTATTATGCACAGCAATTAAACACCCTTTTTCCTAGACAAATTAGAGCTGTGCGAGTTTGTGATTCTGCTGGCAGGCTTACAAATCTTGCTGTGCAGAGCTCACAGTGTTTTCTAATTTTTCTGTGTCATGATGTATCTTGTATGACTAGGGTTGTTTCATTTTCATAGCAAAGCTATAATGATTTCATACTGATTAAGTGGAAATAATGCCAACCTCTGTAGCTGCTTTGCTTTGCACCCTTTGCTTAGTTTTCAGAAGCCTGCACCAAAGATACCTCCTTTTGTGCAACAGAGGATGGAGTGTGTTCTCTAAACTATATGCACACATGTACAAGAGTATGCAAGTTGGCATATATTTTGAGCAAGAATTTGCATGTATATATGCAAGCTGAAATACACAGGTAATTGCTGCTAGCTATTAATGATAATTTCTGATCGCATCTTTTGTACCAGCGTACCTTTATGCTGCAGTCCTTTGCTGTGTAACATGTACGCTTCTCAGCACAGTGACACAGCAGCTGCCTGGAGCAGGGCAAGCAATGTCTCAGTGTGTTATGTGCCCAACAGGTTTAAAGGTGGAGCAATGCCTTTTGTTCCCTCGTGGGTAAGGAGTACAGTGTTCTTTGCCCGCATACAACACACGGGCTACTCAGGAGCTTGACTCTGGAAGGCCACCAGGTAAACAGCTGTTGGGCTTAAACAACAGACAGGCTGGCAGTACATCAGATAGGAACTGGGCAGATTTACAGGAGAAACCCATCAAAAATACATTGAAATCAACACATTCCCACAAAATGTTTTGATTTTTACATGTGGAGTGTTTTTTCCATCAGAAAACCGATTGGAAGTGTTCCAGTCTTCTCCCCCCTCCGCCGCCCCAGTTACACTTCCTAGCAGAACTGAAGTGAAAGTAATCATCATTTAGTGAGCGTTTTCTGTGATAAAGTGTGAGATGCCTCAGAGGGAAATTCTGTGTGTTGCAGAACAATGATACTGCTTGGTATCACTGATAATCCTCTTGCAAGCTTTCAGTATCTATTAGTGGCCACTTTGTATGCTCGGTTCCAGAACTTTACTCCCATAACTGAAGAAATCTTTTCTGATAAAGTTGTATGTGCATCTCACATTGCATAGGTGACTTACAAGGAGAAAGTCCATGCATCACAAGAAGAAATTAGATTGTCCAGAGCAACTGATAAATTTGACATACCACAAAATATTTTCAGAAGCTGATTTTTACCAGTATGATGTGTATGTTTGTGGAGGGCATCTTCATCTTATTAGATTCTATAAGAGAGGAATACTGGAAGGAAAAAGCCGCAAATGAATTATTGCAAAGATGGGAAAGCGGAGAGAAAAAAGCCATGATAGAGAAGACCTTTTCAAGAATAAAAGTCTGAATTCATTTATCTCCTTGTCCCCACTTCAGATGGATTTAGAAAGCAACAGTTGTGCAGAGGGATGAGCATAAAGATTACAGAATTTTGCAAGCTGAAAACAAATGACAAAATGGTAGATTGGAAGGGGCAGAAACTGTACCACCACCACCAATTGCATTCAGGAACTGTTGTTCAGTTTAGTTTAAATTCCCAGAGGCAAATCAGGAGGGAGAGGGAAATGCACTGTTTCCATGAAGGGCACCAGCAGCAGTTCTGGAGAGGCCAGAGCCTGTGTGGGTAATGGCTTGTGAAGAGCACCACAGTCTGCAAAAGCATCAGCAGAGTTTCTCCTTTTTCTTCTTTCTCAAAAATAAAAGCCAGTGACAGAGGGGGCAGATAATCTTCTCCAGGCTTAATGCTCTGGAGGAAAATACTATTTTTCTTTCTGTAATGCACCAGCTGAAAAGCTGTTTTTCTTCTCTAAGTTGTAATTATATGTGCTGGTGTTATAGCAAATACCAGAGCTTGACTGAAATGTTTTGGTGCTAAGGGCTGTGACAGGGGTCAGTTTGGCAGGCTCTGTGCTCCTTCCGTACCAGACTAGGGCCAAATATGTGGGGCTGGGAGACTCTCCTACACGGACAAGGTGAAGCCTGGATGGGACTACCTAACTGCTTAGCATTTAGTCTGTGCATAAGAGGGAAAGCTGGTTGTTGAAGATCAGATATGCTGAAGCATAACGAGGGCTTGGCCAAGGAGCCAAGGAAGGAAAAGGATGTCCCCAGACTGCTCAGGAAAGAAATAAGTCATGGGTACCAGTTCCTGATAGAAAAAGGAAGAGCACAGAGCAGAGCCTTCCGCCCTGCTTAGAGGGAATAGCTTTCCCTCCTCCTGGGAGTTCAGCCTTTGCCAGAAATTAGTTAAACCAAGATGGTTCAACCATACGATGGTGTTCCTGCTGCTCTCCTGTCTTTGGCTCATGGTGAATGTGTTGCTGCTCTTGCTGTGGCCTCACCTCCCTTCTCCTCTGCCCTGCCTTTATTGCTGTCAAAAAATCACCAAAAAAAGCTCTAAGGAAAGGGCAGGAGTTGTTTGAAAATTTGCATTCACTGAAGGACCGGGTTAACGTTAGCCCTCAAATTCCCTACATTTTGTGACAGTCTGAATTTGAGCTAAAATTACAGCTTGGAATCAATATAAATTCCTAAAATTAGGTTGTCTGGTTTTGCTGAACTTCACTTGTGTTTATGAAGTGAAATGAAAATCCAGAATAAAATACTGTAGTGTGCCACAGAAACCCCAAAAATAGTTATAACTGAGATGACTGTGAAGTTTATAAAAATACTCAGTCACTTCAATATTTATAAAGAAGGGTTGGTTAAGGTTTTCTGCATTTGGAACCACCATTGTTATGGGTGGGTGGGAGAAAGGAACAGTGCTACTTTTCCAGAGGTGCAAAGCAAAGACTGTCACTCTTACTGACACAGATTCTGTGAATCCCAATGCCTCAAAATCTGCAAACGTCTAAACTGGAGATTTCCATTGTGCAATTCTGTGATGACATGTAAGTAACCTGCAATGGATTTCAAATCCAGTGAACAAATATTTTGATTGTGAATTCAGCAAGTATGAGGCTCACTTTTAACCCAGAATGCTGGGTTTTTTTCCTTCCACTTTTTTCCCCAGTGTTGTTTTGGGGTTTGGCTTTTTGTTCAGAGATTTTTCAGAAAGACAGTATAAAGTGATCTTTTTTTTTTTTTCTTCTTTTTTTCTGCTTCTTGGAAAAAGTATTTTCTTTCAAAAGAAACATTTAAGCTTTTGGTTAATTCCCGGGGATACAGAGGGATATTCTGCAATAAGCTTCCCTCTGGAATACAGGTTGGCTGCTGCCCTTATATTAAGAACTGCAGGATTCCTTGGCTGTGGGGAAAATGAGATGGTCCAGCTGATTGAGGTTATGACTGAGCCAAGATGAGTCAATTACCTCGATGTGCTGAGCAGCCATCCAGAGTACAGCAGAGAGGAGAAATGCCAAGGCTCGTACTTTCCGCTCTGACAACAAACAGCTGCAAAGAGCTGCGACTAGGGAGACGAGCTGCGATCGTCACCAGTCTGTGAGAGCGGTAACTTTGGTTCATTTTATTTTTATGTAGTTGGTGCCATTGGAGCTGTTTTGTTTTCAGGTCTGGTATTAAAATTTTGGAGGAGGCATTTGAAATGCATGCATTTTCACACTGTGGCTTTTCAAATGTTTGTCAGGCAATGCAGAAATTGCCGGTCATTTGCTGACATAGAGATATGACACAGATGCAGAAGGCCTTTGGCATTCATCAGAAACAGTAAACTCAAAGCACTAAGGGAGCTTCATGCCAAACATTTAATGGTTTCTCTTACAAAAGGGGGTGTTTAAAAGCCTCATCCTTTTGTAGATATTTTATCTCTTTGTTATACGGACTTGAGGCAGGCTGTACAATCATCACTTCCACTCGCATCTGTGGGACTTAAGGCGTACTCATAACCATCTGCTGTCTACAGTTCACAATGACACCGCTCTCTGTAGGACCTCACACTGTGTTCCTTTGGTTTGTTTCCTGAGCAAAACACGGGCATTTTACATCACACTTTATCACTTTGTGCTCACCCTTGCAATCATTAACAACCATTTCTTTATGACTTCTTGTGCAACCTGAACCTTTTGTACCTTTTGTCTCGTAACTTTAGCAGAAAGAACCCCCGCTTATCCTCTGTACGTAGCTCTTGGCTAAAGAGCATATTTGGCAGACTACTGCAAAAGAAAAATAAAAAATGGATGATTACTAATAGCTCCAAGGACAATTACTTAAAAAGTGGTATTTTTATTTTTACCTTTTAGGATTCAATAATAACTGATTGTATATCTATAAAACAATCAAATCTGGTTTATGATGAAAAATTGTTTAACAGAACTCTGGAATTAAAAAAGGAAAAAAATCTCTGTAATCTCATAGTTCCACCTTATTTCCATGGGAATTATAATTTTTACCTTCCTTTGACAAACAATTCACAATTACAGGTGGAAAATATAAAGAGTAAAGCATTGCAATTTACTAAGCTACAAAAGCTTGGAAATGGGAATTAAGGTAACACTTGATACTTTTAAAAAGTCAGATCAATATGACTAAACAGTACATGGGTACTTTTTTGCCATCTTAGATCTTCTTGTCATTCTTTGAATTTTTTTACCTTTCACAGTGTATGCTAACTTCCCCCTACTAGCTTTGGAGAGCCTTCCATTCTCTCCAACAAAATACTTAGCAAATATAAATTGATGTATTCATCGGTAAAAAAGAAAAGACCTTTAACTTCCACCTCATCTGATGCTAAACTAACACTTGCTTTCAGATTGCTAGTCCATCAATTTAGCCCAGCCATCCTTATCTTCTTCTGTAGTTTCAGATTTTCAGTTAATGTTCACCTAAACCTTTGTCAAGTGAGGTTTTTCTAATATTCTAGCATACTTTCCTGTGCGAGATCAGCTTCCCAAGCAGATCTTTCAGAGACCAAGCTGAAAAGACCATTGTTAAGATGGTAATAGTGTTCAGGGTTTTTTTGGTGGGCTGCCAAACCTGAAAGATGCTATGTTGTTGCACGGATGAACTTTTGTGTGTCAAAATGTTTCAGATCCATGGTCTTCCAATGGCTTTAGGATAGTATTTGTCTCTGTGATGTCTAACTTTCTTCTCTAGTCAATAGATGCCAAGTTTAGCAGCAAGTTGCATTTGTCTCTACATTCTCATTAATGTGATGGATGTTATATAGGTGTATTTATGCAATTCTTCTTGATCTTGTTTTTGTAGTAGTTTGTAGAGTATGGTATCATTACTCTAGTCTCTCATGTAGACACCTTTGCCAAGAAGATAAATACTGGCCTTAATCCTGAGTACGAACATCTTTTTCAGCTGTCACCGTGTTCTTTTTGCATACTAGGTTATTGAACAATTTTGCAGGCCTGCCTATGCATTTTAGGAATGTAGCACACAAATCCCAACTGACAGAGCTCATCCACAAAAACTTGGTATAGGTTTAGGAACGGCAAAATCCTTTTCTCCTCTCTCCTGGCATTGCCTGCATCTCTGTAAATGTCTGCTAGTCTAAATTTTCACAGCCTAACATAAATAAGGCCATATATAGGTGTTGAGAATTTTATTTCACATCAAACAGTGAGTTAGATTAGGCATTCATTATTTAAAAATCTTCAGAGTATGCTTGCATCATTCAGTACTCTTCTGCTAGTGAAAGAATAAATAGCCTTAGTAAAGAGACAAATGGATCAGTGTATAACCCTGCATTAACCTATGTTCATTCTGGTTTGACAAGATTCACAGTCATCTCTCTTTGTGGCAGGAATAAAATCAATACTTATTAAAATTCCATAGTTGTACAATTAAATGTTTTCCATTAGTGGAGCATCCACAGGACACAGACACATGCAAGTTTTTCTTTTCGTTGTGGAAGACCTGCTGCATTATGCAGGAGAACTTGCTGTTTTTCCGTAATAAGTGAGAGAGCTTAGTCTGTGGGAGGGTAAAAGACGACTGACATGAATGACAGCAAGCTTACTCTGACACCTCTACCCATAGCATAGTGTGACATGAGCCCTTAGTGGGCCAAGCGAAAATCCATTTCCTACTTTATTTGGATGTTTAGGTTACTTTGTGGTATTGCTCCAATGGAAGTTGCTTTTGGCTATCTTTAACTTGAAAAGTGTAAAAAAAAAAATAAAAATATATAAATAAATAAATAAATAAAAAAATATCCCCCCCCCAAATCCCTTTTGCTCAAATAATGTTAAATATGAAGAAAACCAAAGGGCTTTTGATAGTCATTTCCATATTTTGTTGCAAGCTTATCAATCTGGTCTAGCGTTTTCTTATTTTATTTGTTTTTCTAATCTGAAACATTTTCCTGGGTATAAAATAGTGCAATTTTTAAGGACTCATTTTCCAATAATCTTGTTTCCAAATAAAAACATCAATTATTAAAAATCACTTCTGAAATTAAACAGATACTTGTCTGACAGATATTTATGCATATGATTATGGTTGTGCACGTAAACATCACCACTGGGGCTGTACACTTAGATTAAATCATACATAAATATTTGCAACATTCGTTTGTGCAATAAAGGATAACTTCATAGCCAATTTCAGACATTCAAACATCCAAACAAAAATCATGAGATAGGTACAGAGATAACAAAGCTCAGGGAAAAAAATGAGATGGTGCTATGTTGTTTGCTGTATATTTTTGAGTGTTTTAAGCATATATGAATATTTTCTTATCTCTGACAACTAGCACTTTTTAATGAAAGTTCAAAATCTTACAGGATCTAGCTTTCAAGTGAAACTCAAGTGTACTGGCAGTTGCCACAACGATGGGAGATGACAAATATGGATACTGCACATCTTGTACATTTTATGTTAAACATTTTTATTTACATTTTGGTATTAAAGGTAGAGGAATGAACAATTGTCTACTACTTTTGTACTTCAGATTTTTAAATGAAAAAATTAAAAGCTGAAAGATCACATCACTTAATAATAGATGGTACCTATATCTGATTGGGGAGAGATACCCCCAAATCCTCTGTAAAATTGAAAGGCTGAAAGTTGAGAGAGTAATGGTCGTTTTTTGACTTTAGAACTTGAACATATCTTACATTCTGTCTGTAGGTGGTATTAATCTCATATGAGATTCGTATTAATCTCATATGAATAGCGCTGGCTGAAGAGAGGGTGAATTGGGCTTAGTTTTTTAAAAACTAATTTGACTTTTTGCTGCAGAGCTGCCTCGAATGGCTATGTCTGCCTGACGCAGCACAGTGCTGTGAAATGGTACCCGTGGCGTTTCCAGGCTCGTTAGCACGAGCACTGGTTCGCCGCAGCAAGATGCACCGATATCCTCCAGGTTGTTTCAGCATGTCAGCATTGCACCCCATGCTAATGATCTTGTCTCAGGAAGGCTATTAAGTACTTGCTTGGTGTAAAGGTCCAGATTCATGCTGCTTCTGGCTCTAGATGGTTTTATTTTGGTGCTGTCTGTGCTGTGCTCCGTTGTATCCAGTAGAAATGCCCAAAGACTTCAGGAACCGGGGAAGAGATTTTGGTGCCCAGATTGCAGCCCCGTGGCCACCTTTCAAACAGCTGTCAGTATAATGCACGACCAACTATGAAGAGTGTTAACGCTTATTGATTGATACTTCACTGGCTCTGATCTAGTTCAGACTGAAATATAAATACCAGAAAAACAGCATTTCTCAGATTTAGGAAAACATTCACTAAGCTTCATTTGGAATAGCGCACAGCTGAGACAATAACGTGGTGTAAACTTGGGCTTTTTATAAATGTCCCTGTGTGACAAAGTAAAAGCGGATACAATTTCCTTTAAATCAGTGCTATGCAAACATGAAACACTTATGCTGCTTACTTTACTACAGCCTCAGTAAGCAGATGGTGCAAGCCTGCCAGAGAGTACTATACATCCCAGGTGATATTTCAGCAAGAAAGATCCGTTAGTCAAGAACATTCTCCTTCCAGTCTGTGGGGAAGAAATTTATAGAGCAATGTGTTATGGGACTGCTGATTTCTGAAACAGAAGATGGCCTTTTTATTTATTCGTTTGGGATTTTGGTTTTATAGCTTTGCTTGCTGGTTCATCTTGGTGTCTTTCAATGGAGCTGAGTCTCTGGAACAGATATGCTTTCTGAATAAGATTGGTTAATTTTTTTTTATTTTTGTTTTTAATACTTATGATGGGACTGAGACTTCTCTTCTCAGAAAAACATACGTATTCCTTTCTGCTGATTTATTCCTGACTTGTGCTGTCATAAGGATTCTCCCAGGACATTTGTCGTTCACTCAGTAATTTAAACTTTGTGAATTTCTTTAAACTTTGTTTAAGTTAAATCCCAGTGTATTTTCCTCTGAATAATTTTTTGCACTCAATCCCTGAAAAACGGTTTGTGCTTTATTTATTTATTTACTGTTATCTTTTTAGTTCCACTGACAGTTTTCCAGCTCTTGCTAACAGCCCTCTGGTCAAGTGTCCTTGGAGAAAAGCCGACAAAATATTCTGTACTGGAATATTTTTGAATTTGGAAGCACACTAATAGATTCGAAAATTTAGCATTCTAGGGAATGACTGCTGCAGAAGTTATTTGAACACACACTGTTTTCAGTACCGTTTTCCCAGTCCTTGATGCTGCAGAGCCTCCATTTAGTGTACCTACACCTGTGGGAAATACTGTATGAATACTTTTGTTAGCATTTTGGTCACGTAAGTGGAAAACAAGTTTGAAAGCAGGAAGAGAACTTCAGTGGAGGATGAGCTCCTCTAATGTATAACATACTTGAAACACAGCAGTCAGGACAGATCCATGCTTCCCACCGTAGAATAATTATGCATGTATTTGAGCTATATTCTGCTTTGATGCAGGGATGCCAACAGTGAACTTAGTTCTAAGTCTTAAGACTGTTGTTAGAAAATGTTCTTAATAAGCCAATTTACCTATTAAATTATGCTACAGTTACTAAAATCTTGCAGCTAGTGTGGCACAGCTGGATCTATACTGAAAGTAAGTGGAGAGCCCCAAATTAACATTGTTCATTTAGTCCACTTGGAACCATAAAGGTAAGTCTCTTATGTATCTGTGGATTACTGCATTCAAGGATGGAGAGGCAGCTCCTTCCCATGCCCTCTCCAGGCCCTTCCCAGTCAACACAGTACAACCAGTGCAGCACGGACCACTGGGCCGTGGTGATGCGGTGACGCAGTGCTGCAGGAGCACATTGCACGTGTAATGGAAAAGGGCTAAAGCTTACATGAATGAATTCCTTGTTTTGCTTTGCTTGCATGGACGGCTTTTGCTTTACTTATTAAACTGTCTTTACCTCAACCCACAAGTTTTCTCACTTTTACCCTTCTGATTCTCTTCCCCATCCCACTGCAGGGAGTGCGCGAGTTGCTGTGCGAGGCTTAGCTGCCAGCTGGGGTTAAACTACGACACCGCGATAGGAGACACAAGCTGTTTAGACTAAGAACAGTTTGAATTTTGTTTTTTGAGTTTCTTTGCTTGCCTGTGTGTACAGGAAGCCAAAGGCTAGTTATTAGATCTGTTAGGAACTAAGGAGTGATGCATGGATTGGGATTGGGGATTTTGACTCCTACAAGATGTGAACTTTGTAAATGAAATGGTAGAGATTGTTTCAGGAAATATCATGAAATGTCTAGCTAAAGAAATTTTCAGAAACTCTACCTATTGATATATTACATAGTTTTTTAAATAGAAATCACAATAAACGCACTTAATATTAAATCATATATCTATTTCAATAATTAAGCGCATCCACAAAATTGAAAAGCTACCCAGGGATTGCTTGGGTTATCTTTTGGCTCTGTGCTCACAAATGAAATACCTGGCTCCTTATAGAGTTTATGTGAACTGGGTGCACTGCAATGTACAGAATCACTGTCCTTGTTACTGCCAAATAGGTTGCATTATATAGATATACCTCAATATTGGTGAGGGGATATATCATTTAGATTCACCCTAAAATATGATATGGTCTCCGTGATCATGTATCTTAACACATGACGTGTCCTGAGAGCTCGTGGCTATGGTTGGAAACCAGCAATGAGTCCTTATGAGCTGCAGGGGTCTCTTCCTTTAGAAAACACAGGAAGACTGGGGTTTGTATCTCCAAAATCAGAGTTGTCAAGCCTAAAGTTACCAGAAAGGTGTGTTTGACATAAACTGAGATCATTATCTGACCCTTCCCATCAATAAAAGGCACAAAACCACACTCCACAACTACTTTTTTCACAGGTCGTCTTTGCTTTGCCATCTGTGCTGCCAACTGTTCTTCTACTGTATATCGTCTGCCTGAAGAAGTGCTAAGCAGGTGTGGCACATGTTTGGCTCATTCCTGCTTTGCATGTGTAATGTAATTATGTTTGACAGACTTGGTTTGATTGAGAGAAAACTATGAATTGGATTAAATGTTTTTTGTTTAGACTTTATTAGCTAAAGATGCCATTGCATAATTAATTTGTGAATAAGCAGCAATCTTGCAAATGAGGCAGTGAATCAAAAGCACAGGAAGACATTATAGCCTCTTCTCAGGATGAGTTTACACATTTCTTATTTGTAGTATTCATTAAAAATACTTAAAGGAAGGTTAACAAAACATTGCAACAAAGAACCACAAACAAACCAGACAGCCACAGAAGCCTTCATATACACATATGTCAAAAAAACCTGAAACCAAGCCAACTCAAAAACATGAGCCTGTGCTAGACAGTAAATGCTTTAACAATATTTGAATTTTACTCCCAGATGCTTTCTGTTCAACCCCAATGCTTTGGAACAGGATGTCAGTAGAACTATATGCTTGTAGTTTCAATTTAAAAAAAAAAAAAAAAAAAAAAAAAAAAGTTGGGAATTTTTACTGTGAACCTCTTAATTTTTACTTGGAGAATATGCTACTCTTTATATTTTAGGGATGCAAACTTGCTGGTTTAATTCCCGTTCTTCAAAATATTTGCATTTGTATCTGTTTCTATTTCATGCTTAGGTCATGCAAATCACGCAACCATACAAACCATACTACTCAAAGGGAAGAAAATCTGTAGGATGCAGTGATTTGGTTTAGAACAGACTTTGTTGCAAGTTATTTCTCTTCTGGTATGCCTGCCTACACCGTATCTAAACCAAGGCTGGGGTGCGGGGTGCTGACCTTACCTGTTCTTGGCCCATGGGCAGGGAGTGTGTGTGGGGGGGGACCCTGGTGAGGCTGCCCAGGGACAAGAAGGTCTCTCGGTGCCCTCACAGCCTTGACACCTGATCAGATTATTTGAGAGAAATTTACCACACTTCACATCAATTTCTCTACCTGATTTCTTGTTAGCTAGTGTTTGATTATGAGCATGTCTTCACGTCCTGGACATGTGCTGTCCGAGTCAATCTTCCTTCTCAGCACTGTCACTATCGTGCATACTTCATACATTCCCTTGGGGTGCAATATACTGGGTTATCTCAGTTCAACAGAAATAAATATATCTAGCTCAGATATGCAAGGATGCTTTCACTCGAGGGTACCAATGATAATAGGTTAAAGTGAAGGTGTCCTAAGGTGCTCCTTGAAATAGGAAGGATGGATTGCGAGTTCCTTATTTTCTTTTTTCTTTTCCTTTCCTTTCTGTTTCTCAGTAGTAAAAAGCAAACTGTTATTAAAGGTATTTGTCATATTTATTTATTGTATTGTAATAGAATAAATAATTATTTACAATTATCAATAAAGTTGAGGTACTAACTGCCGTATTAGCAATGTGTATTAGCAAAACTTCTTAGTCTGAACTGCAATCTTCAATTGCTACCAGAAGGCAAATGTAACAATTGGTGCCCTGAAAGTGCAGTTTAGGAATTAGACTAATTTACCAATAAGAACTCACTAGCCTTATAATGATTTATGTTAATTATAATTTTGCATTATTTTAGTCAAACATACTCTTTTATGCCAACATGAGAGTAAAATCACCAATGCCCCACATACTGGGTGAGAGGGCAAACAGTTTTTTCCAGAACAATTATGTTCAAATGCATTTCCTGTGGTAAAGGAATGAAACAAATAGGTTGGAGAATTTTTGCTAGGTTTAGCTATCTAACTTCCTGCTGCCTTTCTTTCAGTTCGATGTGAAACATTGTGCTAGTTCTGCTTCCCGGCAGTGTTGCATTTCCTCTCTCAAGAGTGGTAATCACAGTCTGGCAGGAAAGAAGATTGATGCAGGGTCATTTAGTAAAAATTTTTCTTTCCTCAAATGAAGTTACTTCCTATTCTTTGCCAAGGGTTTATGGAGTGGTAAGATGGCTGATCTCTATTTTTATTCTAATTCTTTGGCCACTGCTCAAACCCTGCCTTCAGTCACATGCTCTCTTTGATTATTATGTTCTTCCTATGCAGCACTTTGAGCCTTGAACATTCATGCAGATGTATTGCTTTTGCTACTCCAGATAATGGGCTTTTCTTCATTATGTCTGCTTTGGATTTTTCCATAGATTTCCGGCCATCTTGGATCTTTCAGAGAAGATGCTCAGAGCATTAAGTATGATGATGATGATGTTGATTTTTCCGAAGACTCTAATCTTCTTTCAGGAGCTCTATAAAGCTTAAACACAGTTTTCTCTCCTTTGTGATTTTTATTACAGAATTCCTCTCTTTGTTGTTTGAGTTTCAATTGCCTCCATTGCTTTTCAAATCCCTCCAGCCTTCCCTCAATTTTATTTACCTTAGTCTCAAAGGAGGCTGTGGAAGCTTGAAGGTTATCGATTTTTAAATGAAGAGATTGAAGAAGTTCTTTTACTGAGGTGTCTTGTAGAGTGTTTGAAGGTGGAGAGGCTGTGCTAGGCATGGAAGATGATGTTGTGTCTGCAGGCTGGGCTCATTTGACCCATCACGCAACAGGTTTTATTTAATCCGTGTGCGTCTTCCAAGCACCTTCTGGCACGTTTTTGTTTGGTTGTATGTCTCGAACAATGTCGTAACACTTGAGGAGACTGTTATTGTCAGTGTTTCAAAGACAGTGGTGGGCTTTTAGGCTTGTGAGTGTGTAATAGGAGCTATGACCTCTGTAGCAAACCCAACAAATGATCTATGTTGTTGGAGTGCTGCACAAAGCCACTGTGGTCGGCGTGTGCTTTGTGTCAGGATGGCTTTGCGCAGCCTCTGTCCATCCGGGGGTCCTAATGAGACACTGGGCACACAGGGATCTGACCTCCTCAGCTTGTTCGGAATGCCCAGAAACAAAGTGGGAGGAGGAAGAGTATCACACAATAACATTTGGGAGTACAGTGAGAGGAAAATGCCTTTGCTAATAAAGATAGTTGATCATCAAATAAACTTGTTTAAAGCAAAGCAGACAAACACGTCTCCTTTTTGCCAAGTTGAGAAAAGTGTGCTAGAATCATAGTCCATTCATTTAGCAAGCTATTATTTTCCTCCCTTTACTTCTTTCTCTTAGGGTCTGGGTTTGAATCAGCATCCTCTGGGTCACAAATAACCAGGTCACTTCCCCTGTCTCTTACGTTATTTTTACATCTTTCCTTCATTAACAAAAAGTCACTATTCCAATGAAGCTGCTAAGCCTCTGGCCTTCTTAAGTAGTCAGATCTAGCAATTCAGTAAATCATCAGTGCCCAGCATCCGTCTGACCAGCTTTATTTCTGCCATGTTGCTTGGGGGTTTAATCCCCATTGGAGATTGTATGCTGTCATTATTAATAGATTTTCTAATAGTATTGGTAGAGACTGGGAAAAGATGTGAAATATTTTGTGGCGAGCCTAGGGCATGCCGAAAGGGCATGAAACAGATTGCAGTGGTGTGAAACTTTTTCCAAAACATTGTCATTTGACTGGTGGGCAAACTTTTAGGCTGGATTTTGCATTATTCAATTTAAATTGTATTTTCCAAGGAAGAGCATTAATATTTCTCAACCTGATAGACAAAATACGTTCTCCTTCAGAAGAGCAGTTTTTTGTAACAAGCTAGCCCCTCCTTCACCAGCAGTTGGCTCTGACAGGGGATGAGGGGTTTCCATCAGAGTAACTGAACAAAACTCCCAAACATTGAGGCTACTAGGGAAGCTTGGACTTGGGAGCAAATATTACGGTATAGAATTATTCTTATTTAAGTATATTAATGATGCACAAAAATGAGACTGTATGCTTAAGGAGGTGCTTGGAGAAGTCTTTTTCATTAGAAAGCATTGACTGTTCTCAGCAGGGGGGGCAAAACTCAGCACATTTCAGATTCAACTTTGAAACATTAGAAGATGATACTGATTGCTTTACCATTGATACAAAAAACTTCCAAGAGATGAAAACTTTAATTTTTATTTTTACTTTTATTTTCATTCAACAGTGAATCCATGTTTTAGCTTGGAAATAATGTTTTAAAGTTTTTCTAAGAAATGTCGAATCTTCAGTAGGGCCCTCTTGTAATTACTGCTTTTTTTTTTTTACATGTTTATAGTCTCTCTATAATGTCTTAAATAATTGTACCTACTTCTTTCTCCCAATCAAATATTTTCTATCAAAATAGAATTAATTACTGCTAAAAAAGCATAAGCAAAAATAGTCATCTGTGTGTTTTACAATAGGTATTGTCTTCTAAGGTTCTTTTGATTCTGCAGATTTTTTTTGTCACTCAAGACTGCAAGGCAAGTCTCTTCCATCTGGCACACCTTGCAAATAGCACCACTGAGCTCAACATGCAGCATTTACTTCCGTGTGTGTAATGATCAAACTTTAGACCATGCTGATTATTCAAGTATTAAATGCAACGCTTGTGACTTATGATATTATATGTGACAAACCCCAAACCAAAACAAATAGCTATGACAATTAAATATATGGTTTATTTACTGACAAGAGTAACACTGAAAGCCTTCTGAGGCTGTTAAAATGATAGAAGATAAGGATGTTTTTGCTTTGCAGTAACTTATTCAAAGCATGCTTGCAATGCTGTAGGCTGGAATTTTCAAACCAGCACAGGAACGTTAGATACCAGACTCTCATTGAGTTTCAGTAGGGTGATCTAGAGAACTAAATTGAAGAATATCCTTGGAAAAAGGAGATTCAGTAGGTCTAGAGGCAATCAGTCTGGCAGTTTCTGAACTTCCTTTTAACAGGGAAGAAGAAATTTATTACTACATGGGGGTTTTTGTGATCTTAATCTTCCTTCCCAATTTAGCAACACTAAAAAGAGGTCCTGAGTTACTCTTACATGTCTTGTCATTTTTTTTAACTTGAAAAATAAATTTGCTTTGTAACGTAAAAGAATTTTAACACGTATGACAGTGAGATTTCTGGGCGTAACCTGTAATGCTGAGAAGCACCATTTTCTAACTATGTTAACTGGTGTCAGCACTATTTTTCTTGTCTTTGAGAAGGAACCTGTATATTTAGCAGGACTAGGGTACCTGCAGTTTGGAAACTACCATTCTGGCACTGACTGCCAGCTTTTCTGTACCCTTCTAGTAAATGGCAGAAGTACACTAACTGCCTGTTTTATTTCCCCTGCATCTTTTCTGTCTTTTACTCTAGAGGAGGTGACCCACAACACCAGCTAAGGACCAGATTACCAGATTTGGCTATTAGTATCATTTGCACTAAGTGTTTGAAGTGTTAGAGCTATCAAAGATGTTATGCGGTGTTTATAGAGAAATTGAGGGATAAACAAAAAAGGGTGATGGAGGAGATTTTTCTTCTGCACAACAGATGTGTGTATGAGGGACAGAGATAAGTCATCTGAAAACAGATGGCATTTTCTTCTCTGCTTTTCTTAGGACTCCTTGTACAGATGTAACTTTCTGTCTCTTCTCCCTTTACCAGTAAGTTATCTGAGGTTACAGACAGGGCTGCAGAAGACCAATGATGCATTTTCTCCATAAAGGACAGGATTGTGATGTGTTCATCACAAAGAATACTGAACATTGCTGGCTTCTTTAGGCAAGAAATCAGTATAATGAATAAGTAGTAACTTAGGTTTTGATGCCTTTGGGGTTTTTTTCTCTTCTTCAAGCATGCTTTTACTACTGGTCATACTATCCATTCGTTTGAAAGTCTGAATATAGTGTTTGATTATAATCTCCTGAGGCATTAAAACCTATAGGATTGTTCTAGACAGTTAGAAGTGCATTTCCTCATTTTAAAAATTCCCAACCAAACTTATCTGTGCATCTGTTTCAAACAAGTCTACTACCTATTCAAATGAGAGTGCATGTGTGCAAAAAGTAGGATAGCTGTTTTCTGCCTAACAGTTCTTTTTTTTTTTTTTTTTTTCCTTTATGAAGCCAATCTTGTCCTATTCTGCCACACTACATAAATGCAATAGGTCAGATTCTGCTGTCAGTATTGTTTTCCTGGATAGACTAGATGTTATATGTTCCATGGATTTTTTTTTTTTTTTTTTTTTGCTATGCCTGAATGAAATCCAGGATGTTATTGTATCACTTCGTTTCATATCAAATTACATTGTCACATAATGATATAATTGCCAAACACAAGCAGATGCAATTGTTATAGTGCAATAAAATGTCACAACTGAGAACACTGTTTGTATTTTCATTTAAAAGTTTGGGTTTCAATATGAAAGTTTTGTAACACAGTTGGAATGTGAGTTTCAAGATGTCTGTATTTTCAACTGATCTGGTTTTACTTAGGTTTCAGAATTAAGAAAAAAATGAAAGTATCGGTACACAAACTGTAGAAAACATGTAAGTTGCGCTGAGGTCTCCTCTGTGCAGCAAGCACTTCAACAGCATGAATGCTTTCCTCAACAAGGACTGATTTTGGGCTAGGGGACTTCCCAATGAGAATGGGAGATACTGGCATGAGTAATTTTCAAACATATTTTGTGTATACCAAATCATGCATTGTACCATAAGCTGCATTTTCGTTAGTCAAGTTGACCTTTATTGAAAAAGAAAAATGTGGTGCTTTATGACAAATTAATATATACAAAATGCAAAACTATAATGAGAATGTATCTTTTTTTTTTTAAGTCTATAGAAAGAAAATTGCAAAATCAAATATTCTGTAAAAACCAGAGTCTCTCACGTTCCTTTTCCAGTTATTTCCAGACTTTAACTAGTATTTCCTTTTAATTGTTTTTCTGAATGATTTTTTTTAATTGATGCAACCGCAAGTGGAAAACTTTTGAATTTACAGATATTTTAATGGATATGATCTCTTTAAATTTTTTTTCCTCTTCTATCCTGTCTGCATTCATTACAGGCAAATCAATGAAAATTGATAAACCCATGATGGAAAAAAGGAATGTATTTGTATTCATTACAGGGCATCGGAGATAATAATAAAATGAAATGTTGTTATAGTGAGATATAAACCCAACCTAAGGAATTGTTCAATATGTGAATAGCTAGATACATTTCATTACTGTGATATGGAGCAGCTTGATAGCGGAAGCCAATAATTTAAAAAGTCTTGAGCACAGGGTTATGCTGACTATACAGTTCAATACGTTAATTGACAATAAATCCTGCTTGCCTATAAAAAGCACTTGACTAGTCATTTTCAAGATGGTCATGATTTTTTATGATGCGGAACTTTTAATTTACAGGGATGATAAAAATAGATTTACTTTCAGCCACTTGTATTTGATTTAATTACCTAATCAACTATAAATCATATACTATTGAAAAAGTAATTTAACAGAGATGATATTTTGTCATCATTTTTTTCTTAAGTAGGAGAGTCTTTTGTAAAGGAAGGAGAAATAGACTTTAGAGGAATTAAAAAAATGCTATCCTTTTTAAGAAAGGGTTATAAGTTCAGAGTGAAGTTTTGATTAACTGAATAAAGGTCTTGATTTTTTGAAAGACTTGTTTATGGTTATCTAATCTCCTGTTAAGAAAGCAGATAGTAGAAGAGCTGTATGGCAAAGGACTAGCTGTGAACATTAGTAAGCTGAAACAGGCCTTGCCCAACATTCCTCTGGCAGACACCTGTCTGGGATAACACCACGCCATTCAATGATGAGAAACGTAGAGTGCGGCCATGGAGAAAGAAATTACTGTACCTACTCCAGGCAAGGAACAGAGCAACCGGTTATGACATCCCCAAAACCATGCTTACACAATGCTGATAGTGCTCTAGATGGAAAAATTTTCCTGATAAAGAGCTTTTGGAATATATTCAGAGAGGAAATTTTGGTCAGGTGAATTACAGGTGTCAAATAGGGACTCAAAGATTACAAAATAAGAATTTATTGTAAAATTTTCCTGTTCGATGGTCTCTGACATAATTTTAAAACCAGATAAAACCTCAAACTCCATACAGACATCTTTCCTACCATTTGGGGGAGGGGGGTAGGGAAAGAAAAAAGAAAATGAAAAGCCCATAGCATTATTACAAGAAAAAAAATTGTGTGGTCTAGATGAGGAAAAATACGGTGTAGTAGTGTGGGATTATGAAAATAATAAAAGCGAAGAAAGTACAGAAAGTAAAGATAGGAACAGTCATGCCATTAACATTATGAACGAAGAAAAATCAATGCTAGAAAATATCTCCTGGAGAATTTAGGCCACTTTATGAGTTGGGAATAAAGCCAGCTTCTATAATAAGGGTAAAAGAATCATGTGAAATAATGAAAACCAAACGGGAACGTGGAGATTTGAGACTAAATTACCCTGATAGCTAGATGGCTTTATTACATTTAAGGAAATAAACACAAAGAAAAGTATGTATGTTAATAAAAATGTGCATTTTTCTTATGGGTAACAACAAATTTTTAAAAAGCTGAAGAAACGGATATAATATACATCCTATAACACTTTCCAAGGAAGACTTGGGAACTCTGCATTTTAATTTTCACAATCAAAAGTTTTATTCTGGGAAGTCCACAGTCTAATTCATAACCAACATGAAATTAAATCTGTCTTCACAAAATTCCTCAGAATTACCATAGGTAAATGAAAGTTGTCATATTGAGTTAGACTGGCACCCTTTTATCAGATGAGGTACTTAGAAGGCAGTATAAGAAACCCCAAATAGGATAATTTGGATATAGCTTACCTACACAGAAAGTTGGTTTTTTTCCTACTCAATGAGAGGTTGGATAACATTCAGAGACATGAAGATTATGTTCTCTCCAACTGTTCAGGGCTTCTTTTTAACCCCCATTTTACTCAACTGAGTACTAGAATTCATGAGATTCTTAGAATAATTGTCTAGTGCAACTACTCAAGTATTGCTGCTGCTAGGGATGAGCTTTTGAATTACCAGCCTTGTTTCACCTCTTATTTCGGGTTTGGGTCTGGATATTAATTTTCTGAGAATACACTGATGTCTTAACTGTATACATTAGTTGGCTGGGTTTTTCTTCTGTGTGGCTCTGCTCAGTATAAGAAATTCTAAACTGAAGCTCTCCTGATGTCATGCCTTGTGTCTGCTGCCTTGGAAATGGACATCACCCCAGCCTAAAAGGAGGTGATGGCATAATTGCATGATCACATGAGACACTCGCACGTTTCCATCCAGAGTACATCCATCCAGGTGTAGATGGTGACTTAAATGGCCAGGACATGTATGGGAAGTGTGACTCATCTGGATGTGTCAGGTGTGCTGCAAATGGGTTTACGTACACATAGTTGATCTCCAGTGATGACATACATAGCGCTTTTTCTGTTGCTGGAAACCTACATACGTGACGTAGTATTGTCCTGTGCAAGGATTTTAATGGGAAAGTGAATAGATAAAGATTCTTTTGTACTTGTTTGTAGTTACGATGCCTGTCGTTGTTTCATTCTTCTGTGATTAGCAATAATTCTAATGTTGGTTTGCTCCAGGAACACTCCAGGTTATGAACTGACCATAGGTGAAGTCCATTTGACAAGCATGCAAACCAGTAATTAAGTTTCTGAGTGTTTCCCAGGGGAAAACGAATGAGTCTCCAAAACCGGTCTTTTCAGTGGTGGTTGAATGCTCTTTTGGCCTAGAAAGTCACCTAGAAAGTCACCTAGATAAGTCTGAACACAGTGTTGTGGCTATACTTTTTATGTGCTAAGTCCTGCTAGATTTTTGGTGTGAAATTTAAACACAGAATGTAGTCCCAAAATAAATACCATGATGAGCAGTATGCAAGATGTGATCACTCTTTGAAATATTGATGAGTACTTTATTCCTCGAGTAGATAGTGGGATTATTCAAATACAAATGGTGCTTCTAAGTGTTTTTAAAGGTGACAACATCTGCTTTAAAATTTACTGCAAGAAAGGAAGAGAAAATGTCACCCATTTTGGTGGTTCAGCGAATTACCTGTATTAATTTGCCCAGTTCATCTGTTAGTTCCCTGGGAGTGCTTGACAAAAACCAGAGTATTGCCAAGTGGGTTATCTTACGCAAATCATCTTCCTTAGCATATCGTAACTTTCATATTAATTAGTGTATAGTTGCTGAAATGCAAAGGATACAGAAATGCAGTGCATTAAAGGAAGGAGGAATAGGGTTGCAATGGGAGGAGAGTAGGAAATTTTGATGTTCGTACTACTCTGAGCATGAGTTTATGATATGTTCTCACAGGTTCATTTTAACCAACAACCTTTTGAATGTGTGTATATGAATATTTCCAAAAGATGTTATATGTTTCCCTTTTCCTGACTCACAGTGCAGGGCAGTTGCTGCCCTCCCAGGAACCAGAGACAAAGTGAGACAAATGTACAGCCTGTGAATTGCAGCAATATAGTTCCCATAGCAACAGTAACTCCATGAACACCCTCAGAAGTTTCTTCCCCCTTCGATATTTATTTTGCTTTTCTTTATCAGGCTAAATGTTTTAAAGACGAAATTTTGATTAAATTAATCCTGCTTAAATTACTTTGCAAAGGAAGAATAGCGGAAAATGACGGAAAGAGAAGAGAACATGGCATCTATAATTACTTTGGTGACTGGTTGTTTAGATGTACTCAGAGGTGTAAACTTGCTTGTACTTATTTTTTGTGTAAATTTTTGCATTAAAATAGTCCTTATCTTCCCAAACATGCTATGATAAACCCCACTGAAGTCAGTTGTTTTATTGGCTATAAAACTGATGGGGGGGTGGGGTGGGGGGAAGTGTAATATATAACAGTGTGTAACCAAGTCCTAAACTTTTAAGATATTTCCACTAAGAATTCAACTTTTTCCCTGTGGTCAAGGACCACTACTCAAAGTTACATCCGAGGTATGACAGTCATTTACATTTAGCCTTATTTCTACCCCTTTTCCTATCACAATCTCAACAAATGTATCCCTATCTCACATTCTCAGGCAGAAGTATTACAGATGGACTTGAAGAGTTTCCTTAAACAAGTGTAGGTCACAACGCTTTCATCTTTGTAACTGTATGTTTTCAGGTATTCTGTCCTTAATAGGCACTCTGTTCCCTGATAAGGGCTGTGAATGATGCTGCACCGTGGCTGCTTCCATAGACTCGAGGCAGAATTTTGCTATGGATTTTTCTGAGGACTGAGTCCCTTCTGAATCCATGATTTTTTTTTTAGGCTGAACTAGGTGTGAAATAAGTATCAGATAACTGGCATTTGTTCTAACATAATAAATGAATAACAAGGCTTTTTTTTTTTTTAAAAAAAAAAAAAGAGAAGAAACTGTCAGAATTATTTAGGACCTGTTGATACTAACAGCAGGGCAGAAAGAAAGATCCTTTTCATTACTGTAAGAAGACACTGACTGCCTTTAAATAAACTCAGTCCTTCCTGAAGGCACCAAGTAAAAGCTATAACTTCCTTCTGTTATTACTGCAAATCCAAGTATAAATTGGGAATTGACCCAGACAGCAATTCCTTTTGTTTTAACCTTTCAAACTCTAAAAAAAGGTGTATCTCTTAGTTGACTCAGTGTTTGCTAAAAATGGCAATCTATTATTTTTCACATAATGATCAGGATGTTCTCTGAACAATCATTTAAAGTATTTCCAGGTTTCTGACTTAGTTCTCTAATATAGATTCCCTAATTCCCTCTCCCAGAGCAAGTTTGTGTGTCACATCTGTAGTGTTCCTAATGAGTTGTTAATGAGGCTTTGCAAATGTGGAGGCACAGACAATGAGGTGGTGGTGCTAGGAGGCAGATCTAGAGCTGGTTTGGTGAGCAAGGATTCAGCATCCCTAAGATTTAGTTATTGTCTCTCTGCACTCTTGCCCATGTAATTCTAATGCTCAGAGCTTTAAGAGAGGTAAGAAAGATTCTTGGCTCTACTCAGATGTTTGCTTTATTCGATTAGCACTACTTTGTATATCCTACTTAGAGTAGGAGTCTTGCAGTTTACATTCTGAAGTTCCATAGCTGCAAAGGGAAAACAAAATCCTCACCCAACAGTAAGAGAATGCCTGATTTACCAAAATTAGTCTCACATTCAAAATTGATGAGGATCACATTTTGAATTGGTAACAGATGGAGAAGTGCTGAGTTTTGCCTTAGTGTCTATAATGCTTCTTATGCTAGAATGTGTTTTTATTTCTTGCATAGTTCACTTGAGTCTTATAATTCTCGTAAGATCCCCCATAAACAAAACAATGCATTTTAGAGTCTACAGTGTCTACTGATTTCATCCTCTGAAGAACCATGAGTCTAACTTGGCTTAAATGAAATATGAGCTAATTAAGGTGAAAGCATTTCATGCTTTTCATAACTTATTTTGGTTAGTCAAATTATATTAATTCACTTAGTCTGAAGTATCTTTTTTCACTAAAAATAGTGAAAAGAATTGTGGTGAAGAGAATAGATTAGTTGGTGAATTTCCCACTTCTCAAGAAAATGAGCAGAACTCAAAGACTTAAAGTAGTTGGTGTTAATTACCTTTTTTGTATTGCCATTTTGGATCAAATTAACCTTTTTGGCATGTGTCTTGTATGTAAAACGCGGGAAGCTCCATTACATTACTCTTGGAACAGGGTACGGTCTGTTGTCATTACAGAACATGGCCACGGACCATTATTCAACATTTCTGCAAGTTAAGAAATAATTTTGATATGCTTTTCCTTACTGCTTAAGCTGCTTACTTACCAAGTTCAATCTTCTTTCTAAAAGAGACTCTTTATTTGCGAAAGTATTTATACAAAGAATACTGGCATTATTTTATAGTGACTTTCTAAAGAACCAGACAAGTCTATTTGAAGCTTTTCTTTGGTATTAACTAGATATTTTATCATAAGTGAGCAGGGCGTTTCTGGTTCACTAGTCTTTATTGCTTTCTTGAATGCACTTCAACCTCATTCACAGTTCAAGTCTATATAATCCTTATGCCTTTCATACTTTTAAATCCTCCACAGTGTTTTCTGTATATCTGACTCTGCTAATATCCACAGAACTTGGGTCTTAAAGCGCTCTCCTGAGCTAGCATAATTCTGCACTGAGAGTGAAATACACATTTTCACCAATCCCTTTACTGCTCATAAACAAGGACAACGTTTTCTTTAATGCCAACCTCAATTTTCCCCTCTGAAACTCCAAATCCACTCCTTACAATGAAAATATGAACCGTAACTTGGTCATTCATTTATTCTTGCTCTGAACACTAGTTATGAATCTACCGCCCAATTTTCTTTACCCAAGTATGCTCTCAGTTTGCTGCTTGTTTCTTTCTTCCCCCCAATACTTTTTCCTTGAACTTTAAATGAAAAGAGAATTTGTTTTGTATAAATATGTAAGCAAACTTGATAAAGACCAGTCAAGTTATAACTTCTTTTCTGGACTGGTAAAAGCTTGTCTATCATTATAATGTGAAATATGTAAAGTTATCTTACAACACAGCCGTGCTATACACAAAAGCAGTTGGATTTGTTGGAAATGACTTGGTATTCTTTTGCATGTTACTAGGTGTGCTTGATGTATATGTTGATTATGATAAAGCATGCATGTAGCTACAGTAAAGCCTGTAATAGCTGAATTCCTATCTTGGAATAACTGGGCATTTACCGAGTCTCCTGACTAGCTTCATATGCTGCTTTTCAAGCAACATGGAATCAACTATGTGATATTTGATACTTTGAAATCATAATTGCCGGTTAAAGGATGCCACTCAGGTGTGGGCCTTTGTCATTCCAATCCATGCTGAGTTAAGGACTTGTGTTTCATATGGTTGACTAATGAGCGCTGGTAATCAGAATCACTGATGCCTCATCCATCAATACAGTATCATACAAAAGAATCTTATGTTATTGTCCTCTAGGAAAGCAAGCGCAACTCAGGCCCATCGGCCCTGTAGCTGTTGTATTGTTACTGCTCTGGGTGTCTGTGCCCAGGAGCTGGCTGCAGGGGCTTCCGAGAGGAGAGGCTGGGGCTGCCTCATGCCAGGCACCGCTCGTTCCTCCACAGCCCCACCGCAGGGCACAGTTGAGCCTGTCAGTGATTCTGGTGGTGCCTCTGCGAAAACAGGTTTAAGAAAGAGTAAAGCCCTGCCTGGTACAGTGAGGAAAACAGTGTGAGAAATAGCCTTGTGAGCACCCAGGTGAGAGGAGGAGATGCTGCAAGTACCGGACCAGGCACCATTTCTGTGCAAACTGATGTTAACACATCAATTAATAAGGAGGATGTTAAATGAAAATTCTTCTTCTACTGATGCAGACACAAAATTAAATAGAACTTTTGGGTTAATCTTGTTCACCATTCTTTAATCGCTTACATTTCAGGCAATATGAGGTGTTAGGATGATGCATTAGAAAGGTCACAGGACACAAATGTATATTTTAAAAATGTGTCATAAAACACTACAAGATTGGGCTTGGGCTACTGCAGAAAAGCCTTGTTTTGGTGGGTCACCTGATTTCCAGTCATTACAAATGAGAATGTAAGTTCAAGATGATCTGCTGTGGGTTGCTAAAGTAACTGCAGAACAAAGTTGTGTGTTCTGCTCTCCTCATACCACTCGAGGTGTCTGTCTGTTGTTCTGTCAGCTCTCTGTGCTTGGTTTGCCATTTATTTTAACAGAAACCTGTTCAGCTTCAGGGAGCACAATCAGAAAGCAGCCAGGTCTCCTCTTTTGCTATGCAAAATGTTCAGCAAATCTGTTACCCTCCATCTCTCACCCAATCACAAAATTCCCTCTTTGCAGTTAGAACACTATGTCAAAGCAGGAAACCCTCGGCCAGATTGATTTATAAAGCTAAAAAGATGACGTTTTCTGACTAGACTCTGAGCACCAGCTGCGTTACTCAGGCTATGTTACTTCAACTCTGAAAACGTAGAGACTTTCTGTTTAGATCCATAAAAATTCTTTCAGCAACAGTATCTACACACCACCTTTCCAACCAAGGAATCAGAATAGTTTGGCATGCTATCATGGCCATGATGTTTAAAAATATTTTTTGTGATTTTTAACTCCAGTTAGGGAGTCACTTTCCTCTGGGGGCTTCAGTATGGCATTGACTATGCTGGTGGACCTTTGCCTTGGAATATAACTACTAACCTGTTCTTTCTAATTCCTCTCTCTTTGCAAATTACTTGTGCAGGTTTTATTATATTGGTTTAAAGAGTTTGTACAGTTTCAGGCTCATCTGAGTTGTAATTGTGCCCTAGGTTTTCTCCTCAAGCCTCGCTCAATGAAGGCTGATGGCGAACAAGCTTAACAGGTTGTTGGTTTTGTGGAATCGTATTGTTTTCACATGGAGTGTGTGGGACACCTGATAATAAGCAAGACTATGAAACACAGGAGTGAAATCACGTGGATTGTTAATCATGAAAGCAAGAAATACTCAAGTAAGTATGGATCTTGAAGCTGTTGTGCTACATGAGGCAGATGACATCTCCTTGTTCTTTGCAAGCATTAGCCTCTGGGTCGGTCTGTATTTATATTTCAGGATGGGTAGTCCCCTTTACCCTTGTACGCTCTGAGATGCTTTGTGGGAACACAGTCTCAAAAAAACATGAATAGATATATAATGCCAAAGTGTTTGCAAGGATGGAATCTACGTAGCAGTTCTGAGAGAGCCAACACTCTTGTTTGGCCATCTATTATGGTATAGATTTTGCCATCACTTTTCTATCCCTGTTTTGAGGTCTTTGTCAAAATGAAGGAACTGTTTACTGTACAAATATTCATATATAATATTAGGGAGAAATGGGGAAAAGCAGAAATCTCATACAATTATTTTGAAGCTTGCCAAAGATCTCTTTTATATTGCAAAGTAACAAAAAATTTAGCTTTTCTGCTGTGACTAGTGTTGTCATTAAGTAAATGAAACTGTTTTGGCTTTAGGTTTTAAAACTAAAATGGGAATAATTTTTCTCTTCTTTCACATAGCAACTGAAATCAATATGAATGTTACTAATCAAGCTGCCTGAACCCATTCTCATTCCCACCCTTATCCCTTCAACCTTTCCTGTAAGTACCTTTAGTTAGCTGAAATACAAGGTATTTTGAATAACCAGAGAGAACAGAGTAACACAGTCACACATGCCTTTTTCTCCTGACTCTTCCTGTATACTAAGATGGTAGTATTTTTACATTTACTTATCTAAAGATTACCCTCTGCTGCACTACCCTTTCAGTGAAAACTGAAATATTGGAGTTGGCTACTGTTAGTTAAAGAAAACTTTAGTTCATTTTTCAGACCATTTAAAGGAATCGATGAAGAACACGCTTTTATTCAGGTGAACAGCATGCTAATTTTTTTTTTTTTTTTAGGTTTTAAGGCACTGCAGATTATAACTTTGTAACTATACTGGAATTAAAGAAGGGCATGTAATAAAATATCTTAATTGTTCCACGTTTTCAGGCAGTAGGCTTGATCATGTGTTTGTGTATTACCTGCTCTCTTTAATAGTCACTAGCTGGAGGAGAGACATATATGTTTTATAAGCCACCTGCACAAATGCAAGACTATTAAATTGCCTTCTGTTGAGAGTATGTCACATTTAGATTCCAAAACCAAGGAGTATAGTTTGAAATGGATCCTTCATCCATGTAGTATAACTGCTTTTTTGCAACACCATGTGAAGCTCTCACAGCAAACCTTCATGTGACAAGCGTGAGTGCAGCAGCTCTTTGTCACAACTTTGTGTCTCAGCTTTGGAGCTCGGTGGGGCAGGGAGGCTTCAGAGGGAATGAACTTGGGTGGAACTGAGGGTTGGGAGGTGCAGAGGAGGCAGACTCTTCTTATGCCCTTTCTCTGCTTTGAGGGGGGAGGCACATGGTGGAAGGAGAAAATCAGCTTCCCCTAATCCTATAGAAATTTGCAGTGCCTAGTTCAGTAACAAGGCCTGGTCCTAAAATCAAAAGTAGATGCATCTCTGAATCTGGCTAGAGTCCTAGTAATTTTGCTAGAAGTCAGCAGTAATATATGGGTCCAGCTACCTGCCTGATCCCTCAGGTGCAACAGTCAAGAGTTTGGCTGTTCCTTAAAATATCTCAAGATAGTGTTTTCAGTATTGACTACATTAACCAGCAGTTAGCTATCTCCTGTGGTCTAGCAAATCCTGAATCTACTGTTCTGTATCATAAAGTAATGCAGAAAGTCTGGGAAGATGGAGAACTAGCTCTTTATGTATAGTCTCATATAAGACACAGAATCAGAGAAGTTACTGAGGTAGTGAGTTCAAGGAGTAGAACGTGCTGTATTCTAGATTGCTTGGTTTGTTTTGGATGCCTAAATGCTGGGTGAATTGTTTTGCAGCACATTAAAGTACTTTAAACAAAGAAGTAACAGCAGTGTCCATCAGGATTTCAGCATGCTTCTTGAATAAGATGGGGTGAATTTAATGAGTGACTTTGAGTAATATGATAGTTACGTCCTGAAAGCAAATGAAGGTTCAGGATCTGGATTTACACCAGAGTTGTAGGAATTAACAATCACCTGCATATAAAAAAGAATAATCTGCAGTAGATGAAGAGACCATTAGTTCTTTGAAAATGTCTGGTATCTAAGAAGACATGTTGATAAGGACTCCTTAGAAGGAGAGAAATTTTGTGAACAGCAGAAAATGATGTCTGGTTTCCTACACTTTTTTTTTTTTTAATCTGGAATCCCCTGCATGTCTCTATTTCAAACACTTTTTGCATGTGCATTCTCCTTGTATTGCAACCTCCTTCTCCAGTTCCCTCCAACACTGCCCTGTCCACCCCACGCTTCCCTTGGGAACCCATTCATGGCCCCAGTGTGCCCCCTCCAAGTCTGTCCCTCTCCTCTGTGGGCCTCACAGCACCCCGACGCTCTCCACACTTCTCTCCAGTGTTTCGGTTAGTCACCACTGTGAGAAGCTGCCTCTGTATCAAATGGCAAGCTAGGTGCTTCTGACAAAGATGAGCTCTCCTGTCTTTCCTTTGACAGGACATAACAATGTCTCTTTACTCAGGTGTCAAGCTTGGTTAAAACTGATCAGGGAGGCGCTAAAAATATAGCGAGTATCTGAGAGAGAACTATAACTCAAGAATATATGGTGTCACTGGATTAAATACTGGCCTCTACCTTTTGCTAGGGGAAACACCAGTTCCTGTTGCTGGGTCCAAGCAGCATGTCAAACCTTCGAAGGCCCACAACCCAAAAATTGAATATGCAAGTTGAGACTCCAGCAACACTCGGCACCCCCTGTCAGCAGGACCACAGTGCTAGCAACTCCCTGGGACTCAAGCAGCAACAGGAGACATCCAGAACTGCAGTCCTATTGTACTGATTGACAGTTAAAAGCTGTTATAGGTTCTGATACCTTTAAAAACCATCTGTATTACCACTTTATGTTGAAGCAGTCTCTGGTGACAGTACAAAAGCATATCCTCTGCTTGTCCTGAATTAGGCTGCTTCATGAGTACAGGTTAGCTGACCTGATGAAAGGATTATGGCTACATATGTGTGTGTCTTCCACAGCTCAACGCTTTCCCCCCCACGTCTAAATTCCATGCAGACAGGGGTGAGGAAGACTGTGTGAATTATGAAAAGGATGTCGTACGCCCGAGACAGCAACATTGGACCTGGTATGTACGCTCATAGTGACTGAGCAGATCCCCGGATGCCAGCAGCAGACATACTATGTGGATAAGGCTGATCTGAGCAATGTAACAAACCTGAATTTCCAAAAGCTATCAGCAGAGGGGCAAGTTTCTTCTGTGAACTAATAACTGGTTAAAAAATAGAAACAAAGGATAGGCATAAATGCTAAATTTTCATGCTGGAAGGAGGTTATTAATAAGGTCTCGCAGGGCTCTGAGCTAAACTTTGTGCTGTGTGTTTAGGGAGAGTTTCTCTGACAAAGTTAGCTTGATGTAAATTTATGCAGGACAATTTAATCTCTAGCAGACATGGAAAAGTTACAGGAGGACCACTTAATATTGAGTTATTGGACAATTAATTCAAAGTATTGTTTATAGAGAGGAAAGTAATTCTAACTTTACTTATGTCATTATGGGCTCCAAATTAAATATTGCCACTCATGAAAGACATCTTAAAGTCACTGTAAATTGCTCTCTTAAGACATCAGGTTAGTGCTGATTTGCTGCCAAAACACTAAGTAGAACATTAGGAATTGCTAGGAAATCAAAAGAGAACACAACAGAAAATACCCATATGAGGAAAGATGAAATAAAGAAGGACAGCTATATGACTCTGCGAAATTACTTGGGGGAAAAACTTCTACATTGGGGTTCATTAATGGTCTGATTAATGCTTTTGGTAATCAGACAGATGTCTTGAAATTTTGCCTTAAATGAAAAAGAATCTCAAATAAATCAGTGTGGGATGACAAGACAAGAAACAGCAAAATCTTGTCTCTATTCAGCTATCAGCTGACTTCTGATTTTGTGTGAAGAGTTAAAGATTTCTTTGCAGTTTCTGAAGAGAACCTAACCCTCTGACAGCCAACATTTCCAGTCTCCAGACTATGAAATAGACCTGCTATCCTCTGAGACCTAGATTTACATAAATTCTTGTTTTCCTAATCTCGGTATGCTTTTGCATTTGTCACAGGTTTAAATTGGTATAGCTTTTCTGTCTCTGTTACCAAGTCTTGCAAAATTTTAAAATTAGATATAGCAAGCATGTGAATACCATGTTCTGTTCCTCCTAGGTAACTAAATGCCCTTTATTTTTCTAAATGTGGGGGGGAAATGTTGTTGGCTTTTTCTCTTGCTTGATGGGGACTAGTACATTATTTTTTACGGGATAAGTGAGTCCAGAAAGTTCTGGTTTGCCACTGCACAGAGTTAAATAATGAGAAAGGCTCCAGATTTTCAAGTATAGAGACTTTGACCCACTTACTTCCACGACAAACAATCACATCTAAAAATATTTCTAACCTTTCTTTAAAGTTGCAGGAAAAAAGGGTAAGTGGTTTAAAGCATTTGATGTATAAAGTAAAGCATTCATTGTAGCAAGGCCCCTTATTCCTTTTCCCTTTTAGCAGCAGATTTTATTTTAAAAACCCCGCACCTTTTAACCCATTTTTTAGTTGCACCAGTGATGGTATTATTTGCGCCTTCCTGGGGAAAAAGAAAAAAATAACTTGATAGTGGCTCACCTATGCTGTTTCCGTTAGAACTCAGTGTCGTTTCCTTGAAGAGACAAATGCTTGCAAAAGAGAAGAGCAACACAAATTGTAAATACAACTTCTGTTTGTGATCTGGATGTTTGCTTGCAGCCGTACTGGTGGGACTGACAAGCAAAGGGCATGCTCTCACTTGCCACTGCGGGACCCGGCTGGTAGGGCTGCAGAACGAGAAAGCCAGGAGACGTTCTGTTTGTCAGGGAGAAATCCTTCCTGACACTGCTGAGGCCTCTCCTGTGTTTTTCCAGCACAAGCAGCACACTAACGCTGTCAACTTTCCCCGACACTGCAGGCACATGAAAACTTTGCTCTTTAGCTCTTATTACTGGGCTAGCAAATGCAGTTACACTGCAAAATGTCACCATTACTGGTTTGTGTTACTTGCAGGGTGGTTTTATGCTCTGTCTTCGTTTGGAAAATGCTTTGCTGGCAGATATATATTTCTCTCCATAAAGCATTCTTAGCAGTCTGAAAAATAACAGTTGTTTGATCCATAGTGCTGTGTCTAGCTGACAGTGCAAAGAGGAGATTCTTCCACGTGTTCATGCACTATGCATGAAATGCAATTACTCAACCCTGAATGTCATCAGGGTATTAGGCTCCTCGTGTGAAAAATTTCCTTGTATCCTTAGTGATCCCAAGGGTCTTGTCTGATAACTTGGAAGGTAAGATGAGGGAAGAAGAATGTCTTTACAGTACGTTTGTCACAAAGGGTTAAACAAAGAGAAAGCAGATTTGCCAAGCTGGGATGGGTGAAGGGATTTACAGTAACATTGAAAGGCAGCTAAGAAAATTTAGGGTAATGCAAAATCATATAAAACCAGAACAACCCTAGAAGAATAATAATATTTAGAAAGTCACTGTGAGTAGTAAAACACTGGGTGTTTTTTTTTTTTGTTGGTGGTGGTTGTTTTGTTTTGTTTTTTCCATTTCAAAACCAACAAAACTGGATGGGAACTAGGCACCCCTCAAAAGCTCATTCTACTGCATAATCACTCATAAGAATTTGAAAAAAAACCCCACCACCCATAATCTCCACATCCACGCATAAGAGCTCACTATTCAATAACACTACCAACAAAACCTAAAGGATGTCTGTTCTCCTTATTCATGGATCTGTTGAGTCTGTGATTTTGGATTAATGGAATGAGCACAAAGCAGATACAGAGCCCCTGGCTTCATGCAGAATCTATTCTGTTTCATCTTGCCATGCTGACATCCTGAACTCCTTGCTAACATCGACTCAGTAATTGCCTCTTTGACTACTGAATGGTCATTATGTCACATGGATCATATCTTCTCTACCAGCATATCTTTCAGATTTTGAAAGACAGATAAATTTAAAAGGAAACTCTTAGGCCAACATCGTAAAACAGTTTGCTCCTTAAATAAATATCAAGTTCGTCTAAATAGATATGAAGAAAATACTACTTTCAGCAATTCTGAAATATAAAACCAGAGAAAACTGTGCCAGGTAGATTAAAATGTTTGTGCCAAACATGATGCTTAATAATGTAGTCAGAAAATGCAGATGGGTGAAGCAAATCATGACAAACCCAACCAAATTATGCTGTATAAACTACTTTTTTTGGATCCTAGACACTGGAAAAATTTAATTCTAGCAATATTATAAACAAATTTCAGAAGAAATATGTCAGTATGGTTATTGTCAGTTTTAATATGTTAGCTAATAGCTGCTTCAGATCCAGATTAATAAATGAACTGTAATAAAACTATGGTGTGCACATCAGTTGGAACATAAAAGGTAGTGACTGCAAATCCCTGAAAACAGTGCCTGCCTAACCAAAATACTATCAATACCTCAACATCAGCAATAAGATAGACTGAAATATTATCCTAAAATTAATTAACTAAAAAAATTATTAAATTAATACACGTGATTTAAACTTCATTTATATTCAGTAATGTATTGGATTTATATTGTTTGGGCTGATTTCTGTGAATATTCAGACAAGTAAATTTAATAGCAGTAATGTTGTCAAAGCAGTCAATTTTAAGTGATTATTAGAGAATGTTCATCAGCAAGCTAATGTGGAACTTGGAAGCCTGAGTGCCCACAGTGGAAGTTGGCTGCCAAGAACTCTCCTCACCCAGAGGAGAATCAGAAACAATAGGATGAATATCAGATACTCATAATGTACACTGTTGGTGTCCAATTAATAGACTAAAAGTTGGAAGGAGTTTGGCAGATAAAGTAGGGATGAATAAATTACAGAATTGTAACCTGCCAACAAAGACACAGAATTTGTTAAATAGTTTCCCGCTCCAAAATGTTCACACAGCATTTTTAACAAAACAGTCTTCTACAGGGGCATCTTGCATCCCAGAGAGCCTTCCCAGCTGCAGTTCTAACGGCCACGACCAATCCAACCCCAAAGCTGAACTTCATTTTAAGCCAATTTAGTTTCGAAGGCCCAGACTGGACCTAAGATCTCCCATCTGTAAAATCAAGTTTTGTAGGTCACAGTGCTCTCAGTCAGGTTCTCGGAGGACAGTTGTCAGCCAACACCACAAGTAGCTTTCATAGTCATTCACGTTGGCAGTCTCAGCAAAAGGACTGATGAATATGCAGACACAAGGTCTCCATTAATTCTTCTTCCTGAGATACATTGGCAATAAGGTGGCACAGTGAGAGTTCTCACTGCTGCTCTCCTTTGCTTTATGTTGTAATGGACATCTTCCTCTCCACAGCTTTTAATCCATAAAACTCTAAAACCCCTCCCCATGATAAAGTCTGCGTGCTTGCACATGTGCTGCCTTCCTCTGCAAAGACAAGCGCTGTGGGGCTCTGGGGTCCTGCACAGTACTAGCAAATTTGGCACGTAGTACTTGCTGCATTTGGGAATAGGAAATACCACTAATCTGAGATTCCAGAGAGTTTGTTTCAGTTTTCTTTTTCATTATGGATGCACTGTTTTGAAATCCATGAATGTATTTAAGATCTGTGAAGACAGGTGCATAAATAATTTTGAAGATGTGGACCTTAGTGTTTTTGTCTCTCTAATTCCCATCTGTGATGGAGTACAATGGCATGGCCTTACCTCACGCTTGTACTGCAAGGAACTTACTGTCCAAGTAGGTACATGAGTGTCAAGGGATTATCTGTGAGGATGTGTGGTAGCAGGTCCATGGAAGAGCATAAATAGAACAAGTGAGCCATCTCTTTTGTTATCAGAATGAAATGTCAGGTTTACATATGTGCAGATATTTTTTTATGAAAAGGAATTCAGGAAAACCACCCGTCTATTTGAAAAAGTCTAAGCTGAGTAGTGAGTGTATGTGGTTATTCAAACTGAAGTTTAAATAGAATGTGCAAGTTAATGTTCCCAAATGTGTAAAAAGCACAGAGCAGTCTGCAAAAAGCGCTTATGGACGGGACTTGACTCTACATCTATTCCAGAACAGTAACCAGCATACTCTCGATGGTGACTGTAAAGAAGTGCAACGGGGAAGTGTAGCCTGAAAACAAAAGGAGGCTTTATTATTGTATAGTATGAAAATTACTGTGCAGTCTGGGATGATAACCAAAAATGCTATAATGGGTTTTCACTCTATTTCCAGGGGTCAGTAATCATACCCTCTCTTTTTTTAATGCAATTTGTAAATGGCTCCATCTACTACTGCTGACATGCCACTTGTCCCTGCAGCACTAATGTTGCCACGCTGATAGTTCAAATTTTCTGGAAGTGGCCTTAACTCTTAGTGATTGACAGGAATTGCTGAGTTCCAGGAATGCAAGTTCAGCCTGGAAAGATGTAGAAAGAAAGAGATGCTATAGAAAACTTTTGAAAGAAGGCAAAAAAGGAAAAAAAAAAAGACATTAAGGAAAGGATGCTCTGCTGCTCAAATCTATCTCACGTTAGCACCGACATCCAGTTGAAGGGATTTTTGTCACTCTCATTCAAAGTTACCAGACAGATGAAGCCCATGGAATCTGTCCAGCAAGAGAATGTGCTCACCTGTAATACATTGAGATATATCTTCTATTGCGCTTCTGAAAGTAAAACATTTTCTGGAAGTAAAAATACCTAAAAGGAAATTAAAATCTTGGTATTTATATTCTGAGACTCAATAGACTAGCAGCGTTTCACACCCACTGGACATTCCGTCTTTAAAATGCTAATGATCACAGAAGATGTAAGGGAAGACAGAATCAGACCTAAATGATTTAGACTCTAAACCTGGTTTAGTTCATGTCAATAGGAAAACTTCTGCACGTTTCAGTGGACCAAACTGAGCTTCTGACGTGGTATTACATTTTGTATTCACGAGTTGTACAATTCTCTTTTATCTATCAGAATTTCTGAGTATCTGTAGTTTTTGAGGCTCAGTATATGTGATATTTCTGTCTTTGTATGGGTCAAGGTGATCTTAACTTGCTGAGATTAGATTTAGATCAAAGTATAATTGTTAATACAATCCATTTAATAAATGTATACACCTGTATACACATATATAAAAGCAGGTTTATGACTCTGCAAAAACAAGAGCAGAGCTCAGGAAAAATGAGGAAACTGAACCGTTGCAATTGTAAGCAGACAGATTTGCACACACGTAGTGTGACACATCTTGGGTGTCATCTCTGAAAAATGATAATTGTAGATAAGGTATAGACTGTTTATGAGCTTCTTGTGGATCACATGGATTTATTACCTTTATCACCAACTGTACTAGTTGTATGCTGGCCTGCAGTACTGTGGGTTATGCCTACACAAAATGGTTAACAGGGCAGCTTTTACTTAGCCGTCACTGTGGGTCTGTCTCAGAACCATAGTCCTACTTTCCCACTTGTCTGCTGTGTTTAATTGTTTGTTACTCAGAGGAATGCTTCTGTCTAACTTAGGCACTAAACATTTTAATATGCTGAAGGTTAACCACTGAAAAAGTTAAGTTTCTTTTTTAATGAAAAAGGAAACCCATATCTGCTCCTCAGGAGGGCTTCCTCTCCAACAGCTAACGTGTATTAGCAATTATCCTTCAGAGGGAAAAGCTGTCTAATTACTCTATTACCTCAAGTGCAGAGCACCCACCTGGGAAGCCACCAGATCAAGGTTCAGGTCCCATCACTGACTTTAATATTAATTTATGACTTGGCATGTGTATCTGATAATCAAATAATGATCTGTTTTACAGAGCTAAGATGGCTGTAGATTAGATCCTAGTTTTTTAGGAGACTACTCTCTGTCTGAAATAAGGTTTCACAATTTTCCAAACTGTTTTTTTAGGGTAATAGGTAGTAAAAGATGTTATTCAAGCACTCCAACAATGGTAAATATAACTTAATTTCAGAAAACACAAGCGAGAAAAAACTTGGAGTTTCTTCATTTCTTCTTTCATAAACAAATACAAATACTTACATAAAACTTAGACAAAAGTGGTCTGGAAGTTTGGGGTAATTTCTTCCTAACCAATGTCTACCTTATTAAAATCAGTCCCTCCTTCTTGCTCCATTTACAAGGAAAGTTGAACTGTACTATGCTGGCATTGGTTATTAGTTTGCTAGGGGTTTCTGATTTACCTGAAGAAATAGACCTTAAAGATTTTTCAAAGCTACTTTAGCTTGTGCATGGACAACCTTGTTACTTAAACATTTTTTTTCCAAAAGATTCATTAGCCCTTGAAGTCTTTCTTCCTAGTGGTTCTGTCTAGTGGTTACAGATCTTTTGATACGTCACGCAAATGTCTTTCTCTAGAGAGAAATAGGTATGTATATCTTCACTGAGTGAGTCACAGCCGGTGATTTCACATCTTCTGCTGTTATTGTGTTCATCTGTTAACTTCACATTCATGTAACTGAGTTGCCATTCAGGTTTCTGGGGTGTGATGTGTGTTTGAAGAAAAGAGGGGGAAGAGTCCATTTGCTCAGAAATATTCTTAGAAACATTTAGTTTCTAAACTTAGATATGAGAAAAAATTGAGGAATTACAATCTAAAGGAATTACAATCTAAAATCTTTACTAGCAGGACTTTGGGGCAATTCTTGGTGCTGGTGCGGTTTATAAGGGGCAAGTCTCCTGGGCACTAACGTGATATGAACAAAATCGGTAATCATTACACAGTAAGTCTTGCATGAATGGGGCTGCCCTTTCTTTTCTATACTGAATTAGATTTCAGCTGGAAATCCTGTAAAGGTAGAAAAATGGACTGCATTGGTGATATCTATAGGTTGATATTTTTAAAGCAGTTGAGGCAGTGTAGCTACCATCATCTTTAAATGAAAGACATATGTTCAACAAAATGTTTGACAACTGACATTTGAAAGGCAAAATTCTTGTTTATGATATTTAAACCACAGGCAATATCCAAGGCATTTTCTCTCTTTTTATAGCGACAGTGTTTAATAATTAAAAAAGGAATTTCAATAAGTTTATTAAAACTTAAGAAGGTCAGGTATTAAAAGAGAATTACATCTTGCAAAACTGTAAGAAGTTATTTTGTTATTTATACAGTCATTAATATTACTCAACAGAACTGCTCCACAAATAAAAATTAGATAGTCCAAGCAAATTCTTCCTGTTGCTACTGACTACTTTAGGCTAAAACATTCCTGCTCAAGCAGAGGCTTGAAATGGCATATTGATGACTGAGGCTTGAAAAAAACCACAACCACCTACCTACCTTGACTGTGCAACTGAGGCGCTGCAATGACTGAAACAGGCAGGTGACTATTTGTGAATCCTGAAGAACATTGACTTCCCCCTTTCCTGTGAGCTGATGAGCATCACCAAAAGAAGTTATATCAAAAGCCACAAAAGCTAATGTGTCCTATGGAGGAACTGATCTTATGTTATTGCCAGAGACTGAAGCCTTAATTTATGCCTAATTAGTAGGCATTAGTAGTAATGATGCAGTCAAGAAGTATACAAAAAAACCCTGAGACTAAAAAAAGTCCTATAACTGAGAAGAGAATGAGATGGCATGTAGTGAACTAATTGTACATAGAGAAACATCATGAATCATAACCTTTTGACTTAGGTTACTGAACAAATAGGTCTCTCTTTAGCAGAAAGGTACCTTTTGAAAAATTTGGATGAAGCCAACAGGCTTTGGACTGCCCTTACTACTTTAATAATCTGCTTATGGGAGTGATATTGAAATTTGTTTGCATGTCGCAGTGCTGCAATAGTGCTCATTTATGTTGTTTTGTTCTTTCATCTGGATTTCAAAATACATGTTTACAAGTGAGAACTTAGCAGCTTGCAAAAAATGAAATTCAGAGCTCTCATAAACCAGCTTAAACCATATAGGAGTGCCAAATCACATGTAAGTGAAAAAAAAAACAAACCCCAAACTCAGAAATTCAAATTAAGCATTCAGTAATTCTTTATCTAATTAATATCTGCTACTGTGTGGTAAACCAGTTTGATCTACTCAAAGGAGATCTGTAGCATTTGATGTATATTGCACCCAAGTCTATAGTAAGTATTAACCAATTTTTTGCCAGAGGTTACGTAAGCAAAATATATGAAACTTACAGTCAGAGGCACAGTGAGTCTTCTGATAATTCAAACAGAGTTATGGCATTTCCATATAGTTATGATGAAATTAATTTTAGATTAAAGCTTTCTATAAAAATGATATTTTAAATGAATATTGTTCACCCAGAAGCAATGTCTGCTTTGCTGATGCTGCCATAAAGGAGTGTCAATCAGATGTGGCAGATCTCATCATATGCCTGAACTATAGAAGATTATAAAATACAGAAAAACAATTTGTAAAAAGCACATGCATCTTGACCATCCTGCCCTCTTGTCTGCATTCAGTCAACTTCAAATGCTCCCACCAGCTACCAGAGAGAGCTTAAATCAGAAAAAGCAAAAAGGTGAGGCAGAGATTTCTAGATACTTTCAGCCTCCTCCACAAAAAAACCCATTCCTTTTTCTTCAGTCAGAATGAATTACGAATTACGTTCCAGAAGAAAAGCTAATTATTCTCTTCCTTCAAATTTATCTTGTTCCCCAGAATGTTTAGCAATGGGTTCTGTGAGAAGCTGAAAGCTATTTTATTCTCATCTTCTGTCTTGTTCCAGCTCAATCAGGTGCTCACAACATACCACTTGCCTATCCAGCTAATCCTATCCTGGGTCAGTTCCTCTACTTTGTTAAAGCTGCTGATCTGTAAAGTCACTCCCCTGTTGTGCCTAGAAGGATCCTTCTGGGTCAGCTTCTTTTATTTCACAATGTGTTTGACAAGACAAGTTTGTTTAAGGGGCCTTTTCCAGTACTAACCACATGACTAAGGCTAAATCCAGCTACTCACTGGTGTGTTTTATGCCTTTGGAAGTACTTATACTTCTGTTATCTCAAAGATTTTGATCCAGCCTAATCGTTTGTTTCTAATTTTTTGTACCAGGAATGGCAGAAAAATGCTGAATGCTTTGATAACTCTTTGATCTTTTATGATCCACAGGTAAGGATCACGACCGCATTTTTGCAATGCGCTAGTAGTTTCCAGTACCACCGGTGTCAGACTTCCACAGGGGATGGCAATGGTTGCCCCGACCGTTTAAGTCACTGCAGCATAAATTTCAGTTAACTTGCTTGTAAAATGTGTTCCCTAAACTCTGCAGTTTTCACAGCTTTTGCTTTCAGAATGATAGAATCATTCAGGGTCAAACTGATTTTCATGACCTTTGTTTTTCACTTATAAGACCCATTTGTTTAGCAGCTCTGACTGGACTGTTGATCCACTGCTACGCTTTGTTTATTGATGAGAAATCTCCTTTTGCAGACAAATGACAAAATGTCTCAATTATTGTCAGTACTCCTGAAAAATATAGTTTTGAGACTCAGCTATTAAACAGCATTGTAAGTTTAGGGCATTTTTTTACTCCCAGTTGAGCCTCTTTAGCTTTATGGTTAGTAGCTTAGGTGCAAATTGCAGGAGTTGAATTACTGCAGATTCGCATGGATGGCAAGCTAAAATATTTAGCCGCTGCTATGTTCATTATCTTTACACACTTAGGTGGATATTCTGGAAACTCATACTGTGTCACACTTCTGTTGCTGTGTTGATAATTATTGGCTGATTACATATACACTCTCTTAAATGCTCCCCTGTGTTAATTCTGTCCTCCTAATTACTAATTAATTGAACTTTAAATGGCTCATAGGTTGGTTTAGGTTTGGCAAAGTTCCCAAAAGGTTGCCTGTAAAGTTTATTTGAACTAAAAAAAAAAAAAAAAATCATTTGTAGATAACCTCTGTTAGGTAGATGTTCTTGGCAGAATACAAGTTCTTCCTGTGACTGGCAGGAACCAGATATATCATGAATAGATTTATTTTTTTTTATGTTTCAGATTTCCATTTCTTACACATAGTCCACCCTGAAGCTGAAGAGAATGTTATTAAATTTAAATGCTTTCCTTCTTGTCTAAGATGCTGGCTTGACAGCAGTAGAAAATAATTTTGTCTATTTATCCACATAAGTACTGCATCCACTCCGAGCAAACACAGGGGATCAGCATCACAGTCAGGAAGATACTTTGCCCTCCATTTCCAATTTGTCTTTTGTGTATTGCAGAGTGCAGCTGCAAGGTGCTGCCATGTACTTATCTGATACCTTAAGAGACAAAACGAAGGACCATTGCGTTATAAGCATGGGATGGATTTGAAGAGGATCTATAGAATTAATGGTCTCGTGGGGGCTCTGAGCAGCCTTGCGAGGCCCAACATTCATCCTCTAATCTGATACCAGCTTCTCCCATTTCTTAGTAGGCCCCAAGAGCAACTGCCAATGGATCAGCAGAGGCTAGACATTCAAACCGTCTCAAATCATTTTAAATAGCCTTGCCTGAGTTTCATGTTGACAGCAAGCCAGGTGGAATTTTCCATTTTCTTTCTAGCTTTCCAAATAAGAACAGTCCTACTTTCCTTTGACTCTGGTTTTATATAACCAACAAAAATGACAGATAGCCTTGAATTTGGAAGATTACATTGGCCTGTTCTCAGCTGAAATGTTCTGTCATCATTGACGTATGTGTTTAAATGAGCACTGAAGTGTGAATGGCCATCTGTCCGGGAAGTACGAGAGATCCTGATTACTAAAATGAAACCACAAAAAAGCTTAGTGCTTAGCAGCAGCAGCACTGAGACACAGAGGAAGAGAGAGCCTTTTTCACACCGCAGGTATTTATAGTAGATGGATAATTATAACTCAGCAATTGCCTAGACTCCCTGCCCCATATTTTTCTAAATATGTTCACTCTCAATTTTTTGCAAACACTGAGCTTTCAATATTTGCATCTTTTGTAAAAACAAACAAAAAGCAGCACTAGATATCTTCCCTGTCAAAAGTAGTTGTTTTCTGAGGGGATGTTGTTCATTTTCTCCTGAAGAGCTGTTCTCCGCTTTATAAGGCTTTTAGCGAGAATGTGCTCTGACTAACTTCGAATGAAGATTTGAACCTACATTCCCGCATGATTGCTCTACAGCACGGCTGAAGGCTATTCCTGGGTGCATCTCTTCCTTTGTAAATCTGTAAAACTTCCTAAGGAAAGGCTTTTGAAAAGTCTATAGAGATTTTGATCTTTAGAGGGTTGCTGTATCTAATTCAGCTTGATTTTTGGCTATGAGTAACAAAGGTTCCAGCAACAACCATTGGAATTAGGTTGGAGTTTCACACTAATTTCACTGTTATGAAGAGCTCCTTACAGAAGTTTTTAAAATTACATCTTCTGATCTGAAAACTGCTGTTTTATCAAACAATTTTTTTTTGAGCCAATCTCCCATAACATTTAGTAATTCATGACCACATTGGTTGCTTTCAATGGTTTTTGTGGTGTTGCACAAGGCACCTGTCACTACCTGTTCAAACATGAGTTGGATGTCTTTTGAGAGCACTCACATTACTGATGTGAATCAAAGCAATTTTTTTCCATTTCTGTATTTGCATTTGTCATAGTTTCTTGTAATTACATTTCCATATAGTTAGGAAGATACATGAAGGGTCAGTTTTTAAACTAAGCTGTTGATTTCCTCAGACTGCACACACAGTTTTTCTCTGTTAAATTTAAGCCACAAAATATAAACGTGTAAAGCAGCAAGATCTAGATACGTCATGTTTGTAGGTAAGCCTCCACAACATTTTCTCTTTCATCAGAGCATGCTTCCTCATAGCAGGGTTCTTTGTAAGTTACCAAGTCTCTACGGAAAACTGAAGAGATAATTAGACAGCAGAATATAACTGCAATTTTTTTTTTTTTACTTTACAGTTTAAAAAGCACCTAAGACAGAAAAATATGTAGGAAGCCAATTAAAATAAGGGCATTTTTTTCCTTCTTTTTGTTTGGTGGATGGTTCAGAGAACACAGCAGCTTTGTGTTCTTATTTATTTACTTATTTTGAGTGTAATCTGAGGAAATGAACCGTGGAACGCAATTAATGAAATAGCTGTGCTGAATCACATAAACTGGTGTCTGCACAGCTGCCACTCATGTCACAAATGCATCTCTTGCCTAATGTCCACCAGGAGAGTCATTAGCCAGCCGCTTTTGTGGAGGGCCTCCTGTGCTTTAATTTCAGTATATAATAGAGCAGGGAGCTGGCTGAGTAGCCTTACGATGGTTTTTTTCCAGCAAAGAGAATGTAAAAGAGAAATGGCTGTTATAGGAAGAGTGTGCTGAGATGGGGAGGGGTGCCTAGGCAGGGTTCAATTGCTAGAAGAAAACAGAGCGTCTGCCCGGGCAGAAAATATGCAGTGCAGTGTCAGGGGCTGTTCAACCTGAAATGTAAAATGACTGCCCATAGTTTCTTGATATCAGATGGCACTCCTAACTGTAAATCTTTTTGCTTCTATGCGTATCATTACGTTACTTGTATTTCATTTAATGGGTAGGTATTCCATGGCAGCAACAGAGGGTGTCGCGAAGGAAAGGCCAGATGTGCTGCGGGGGCCAGTCTGAGGAGGCTGACCCAGGTCAGCTTTGCTGAAGTGGCACAACGCCAAAAGCCTCCAGAGCCTTGGGATCCAAAATCTTCTTTTCGCTTGCTGAGGAATTAAGAGGTGGAAGAGGTTAAAGGACACCTCTTCTCTGAGCATTTGCCAAACTAGCTGAATGCTTTCAGCGCTGTATACTGTGTCGCCACCGATAGCGGTTTTATCAAGATAAATCTAGTCTTGCTCAGGAGGATATTAATAAATTATCTGGTAATGAAAAATGTGAGAGGAACCACACTCTTACATCAAGGCCTGATGATTACTTTGATAGATGCAGTAGCAAGATTTTCCTGACAAGGCAGAAATGAAAAACATGACACATGGACCTTTAAGGGTGACCTCAGAGGAAAACGCAAGTTGCTGAATGATACAAAAATAGAACAGGAAAACAGAAGCTTGAAGGGGCTCGGTGTCAACAGCCAGACAGATAGGCTAGACTGATCAACTGATCATTGAGTTTAGTGTCAAAAGCAGAGCAGAGAGAGGGAAGCCTTACACTTGGCAGGACAATAAATGTAGCAGAGGCAGCTTTGAAGAAGCATCAAGTGTTAAGAATTTTAAAAATAAAGAGCAGGGGGAAAGTTGGAGGGAAGAAAAAAAGCCAGCATTGATAAACAGTGGGCTAGTCAGGAGATAGACCTGGAGAGTGTCAGCAATAAAACTGCTCACTTCTTTTGCAGGTATTTTAGAAACAATGCTAATAAATAAATTAATGCACTTGAAAATGTCCCTGCATTGGTTTAAGATTTGCACAGGGGAACAAGAGATTAGGTCACTTTTGGAGACACAAATTGCTAAAAATAAGGCTTGTCAGAGCACAGGTGTTAGTATAAAATTGCAGAAGAGTTGAATGATATTGGGGTGTGACACCTGATGGATCTGAGAGGTTTATTTAGTGTTTAACTTGTTTCACTCTGTTAGAGTTCCTGTGAAAATGTGCATGAGCTGTTTTTTTTCTTTCATATACTCCAGGTATTATTGATGCCATGTGGCTGATATTCAAAATGGGCCAATAAAAACTGGAAGTAACGCTAACACTTCAAAAATGTGTAACAGAACCTACCATGAATGCAAACTGATGAAAAATAGTTGCAGTGTGGGACAAGCTTTCTCGTACTAATTCTTCTAAATGTTTGTACTTGTAAACAGTCACACACAGAAATGAGTCCAAGCATCTATTTAATCTAAAAAGAGAGAACTTGGATGTCCACCTTTCCTGCCCCCTGCGTATTTGACAGGTCTATTTGGAACATTCATTTTAAAAAAAGGTAGTGAGTAATCTCTGTTTTTAGAGAAATGCTCACCTTTCCAAATAACTGACCCCTAAAGACCACAAACAGCAGACAAATCGATTGCAGATGGGGAGTGAAAGGTGAAGGTGCTGATGTGATCTTTAAGTGCATGTGGGGATTAGAAGACATTTAGAAATTGTTTTTGAAAGGTAAAGGCTTGCTGAGCATGCGTGTGTGTATGCGTGCGAGCGTGCACATGCATGTGTGTAGGGAAGTGTTTTGGGTTTCTTTTCATTTTGTACTGTTGTAAATACAGGACAATCACTTGCCAGATGTCAGGAAGGTCTAGAATCTGATTTTGAAGTGGAACATAATAGATGATCTACCAGGGGGTTCAGCAAACATCACATATAGCTTTAAACTGTCATTACAGAAAAAAAAAAAAACCTAGGAAGGTGACATTTGGTGACATACTGGGTGACATTTGAAATGACAGCACTTGCTTTCAGATGTAGCTTTCCCTCCTGCTGTGACTCAAGAGAATCTGTACTGTGGCTATGACTTTTTTTATTGATGACCCCAATTTCTGCAAAATGGAGACAAAGAGACTGCACACGGCCCTGTCTGTAGTATCAAGTGAGAATTGGTGCAGTAGGAGAGGGCAACCAGAGAACATTTACTATGCATGGCATGGTCTTAACGACTTAGATCTGTAAAGGAGTTATAACCTCTACTTTACTTCTTCTAAAGAGTTTAGTGAGGAATGAATGGAGAGCAGCAAAAAAATAACCTATTGGAGGAGTGTGTCTGGTTTACTTCATAGACTTCCTAGGATTGCAAAGTTTCAGGAGCAATAAAAAGAGCAGTTCGGTGCTTGGGTTTCACCAACCCCCTACTGCTCTCAGGAGTCATCAGTAAGTGTTCACCTTCTAACACATGTAAATGAGCTTAATGCTTACTTCTGAAAGCTCTCAGAGCTATGGGAAAACTTGGGTAATTAGCAACTACCTGAGTTCTTGTTGACTGCTTCCTTTTCTTGTTGCATACCAGTGAGCTAGAGTTTCTTTTGATTGCTCCTTACTTTTGCTCACAAGGGTTAAAAGGACTCCTTGCCGTGCTGTGATCACTGGAATGAGGCCACCTTTGGGTATGTTTGGACTGCAATCTATTGAAAATCCTTGTAAACGTGAAAAGCTTGTCGAGTTTGGGGTCTCTCTTGGTTTTTCTTTTGTACTGCTAGAACTACAAGGAAAAATGGAGCTGGTTTCAGACACCGTTTAAGCTTACCTACCAATTTGATATGAGAAAGTTTACTTTCCTGAGCTTTCTGTGTAAGTTTAAAGAAAGCTCTAATGCAGAACTTGCAGAAAATCATCAACAAATGGGATGTATTATTCACATTATATATTGTATCATTACTCAAGCCAGTATATGAAACAATTTTATGCATCAGAATTAGACTTCTGGGAAGATATTCTGCGTCATTTGTTATCAATATTATTTTAGATGCCATTAACTGGCAATAAAATTTGGATGCAAGTAACTTTAATTGTTGAATGTTACATTAGCACATAATGCTTTAATCATAAATATTTTTTTCCTGGTGCTTAAATGAAACTGCTGTGCTTTAACAATTGTTTTATATTGAAGAAACAAGCATGTGATTTGCAGTCTCTGAGGTAGAGGAAGGGACATGAGGAAGTGGTGAGAGGTAGTTCTGTACCCCTGTGAACATCAAATTACATGCCTAAACTTTGTTTTTAAAACTCCTATTAGTAGAAAACATCCTGTAGGATTTTAACGTGTGTACGTGAAATAAGTATGCTATTTTTCTTTCTTTCGCCTTTTAACCTGCTCTAGAGTCTGTTTAATGACTGAACAGAATCCTGAAGCTCCTGCTCACTAATACGAATGGGTTAAATATATATCTATGCAGCACAACAGCTGTAGGGCTTAGAAGTGGCACAAAAGCCTTATATTGGTTCTCTCCACAGGGAATGAATTTTAACTTCATGAGTGCGACTTTCCAAGAACTGGGCTCCATGAGGAATACAAGAATCACCTTAACAGATTAGCCAGTGGTCTATCTAATTTAGTGTCCTATTTCTTGAGGCTTATATAAGAAACAATAATTCTGGTTTATGAAGCAGGTGAAAAAAGAGTAGATATTGGTTGTGGGGGAAGGGAGGAACAATGTAACTACCGATCCCAGTAGCTAGGGAATTTGGATGGAAAGTGGCAGTGTAAACACTGGAAGTGTTTTAAGGCCAGGTTGGATGAGGCTTTGGGCAACCTGGTCTAGTGGAGGGTGTCCCTGCCCATGGCAGGGGGTGGGAACTAGACGATGTTTGAGGTCCCTTCCAACCCAAACCATTCTATGCTTCTATGAAATGTACATTCCTAACACTGCTGTTTGGATAACGATGGCTAGCTTGGATTGGGTGGGTCTCTGTCTCTCTCTCCCCTTCCTTCTTCTACCCCCTTGATTCTGTATCAGGAAGCTTCTTATGAGGAGAAAACACAAACAAATCTTTTTGAGAACCCTTTAATTTACAACAAATTTCTTTTTCACAAGCGAACTTCTGGTAGTAACAAGTAACACTTCTAATAGCCCTTTTTGTTAGAAATGAGTTTATGTAACGTCTTTCAAAGTTTTCTCTGGTATTTCCACCTTCCCCATCGAGGGCCTTGTTGGTGTTAACATGAAGAAAACTCTCTTAGGTCTATTGTAGCTCTTGGCCTCAACATCATCTTGTGTCAAAGAATTACAGGGGTTGTTATAGCTTGGAGATTACTGCTGAATGCAAGCAGTGATATTCATGAAGTGGCTGCAAACTGATTTTCTTTAGACCATAGGTAACTGCAGGACTTTTCCATCAAATGTTTGTTGGTTTTATTCCTCCTGAAAGGTGGTTCTTGTCTTTTCTTCACAAGTCTTGGCTTCTAATTGTTGTAGCTACTATAAAATAATAAAAGTAGTCATGGTAGTTTTTGCATCTCTGAAAATCCATCATGGCTGGCATGAGAAAGGAAATAATAAAGTTAATTCTCTAGGGAACCTGGGTTCATTGTCACACATGACCACTCTGTTTACTGTATTTGTTTTCCAGTTCTGATATTTCAGCTGATGAGGTAGAAGTGAGACCTAATTTCTAATTGAGTGATGCATCAACAGCATTCTGTTCTTTCTTTATCAGGTGTCCTCAATTACAGAAATGTTACTTGACCCACCATTTGATCTGTGTCTAATACTGAAGCTATTTATTTTTTAATTTTATTTATTTATTTATTTATTTTAAAATCATGATCAGGATGATATGATCAAGAGTAGGCTTATTAAACTTGCAGATGTTACCATCTAGGAGAAATCTGAATGCTGGATGGCAGGAGATTGAGTCTTGACAATTAGATATATGGTTTTGTTATAGATATATGGCACTATTATAGATACATGGCTCTATTCAACAGACACAAGAGGAAAGTACTGGGTTTACACAGGAATAATCAAGTGCCTAAACACAGGATAGAAAACAGCTGGCTAGATGGAAATTCAGTGGGAAAGGATGTTGGGCTGGTGTTCTGGAGATGTTTTTCTCGGTAGCAGCAACACCAGGAGGAGTTTCAACCCTTGAGCTGACCTACTGCCTTGCAGCCATTGATCTGCTTCAAAACTACCCACTTGTTTTTCTCAATTGATTTTTCAGCTGGATCAGCAGCTCAGCTGACAGATGTTGAATCGCTGGAGCCATCACAAGGGACACAACAGTGATGTGCAGCCAGAGTCACTGGGATCACACCTTTTGACAAAGGGTAAGATTAAAATAATGGTGAAACTGCACGTGTTCTCCATGCTGATGGCAGATGGGATAAGAAATTCTAACTATAGAAAAGAAAATTGAGCTTAGATGTTAGGAAAATCTTTTTCTTGATCATGAAACATTGGAGCAGAGTGGCTAGGGACTCTGCAGAGACCCTGTCTTCAGGTCTTTAACAGTCTCAGATAGACACACATCTGTTGGGAAACCCCATGTATGATTTTTCTGCCTGCAAGCAGGGAAACAGATTTGACTGATCTCTGGAGGTCACTTCCAGCCCTCTGATTCATATCCCTTAATTATTTGTAGTGCAAAATGGGTAAAATGAAAAGTTTCTTCTGAAGGTTCAAGGACTGAATTTTGCAGAAATCACCCTTTTATTGTTAATCACTTCAGTGTAGGCAACCGGATTAGCCGCCTTCTGTTTGAGCAGTGTGGGGAAAAGGGAGGCAGAAAGAACATTAATCATATCAAATTTCTCTCTCAGCATTTTGACAATAAGATGGCATTTACGAAGAACTTGGGTCATACAATATATATCTGTCTGTCGTTAAAAGAACCACTTTCCAAGCAGTTTTATTAATCATAGAGCTTACTACAAAAAAGTGTCAGTGTGACCCCACCTACGACATTAATCCAACAAAGATATTCTTGATGGTTATCTTTATCTTGATATCTCCCACTATCAGCTGCCAGTTTTGAATGAACATCCCTGTCTATTTCAATAGAAATGATAGGACTGCTTTTTAGTTGTTTTTTTTCTTTTTTTCCCCCCCGACCATGGTGCTGTTTTGTACAGGATTATGCTTAACTATTGATTTTAATATCTGGAATGACTGGTGAATACTGGTGGAGAAGAGCGTGGAGAAATTTGCGTCATTGGCTCTCCTGAACATTTTATACAAACCCAACCTCTATTCTCATTTAATTATCACGACAATTTATCACAAAAGTTATTAATTGAAAATGTTTCCCTTTAGTCAAAAGACCTGCTCAATCTTTGAAGCTGTGTGGTTTCATTTTGAGACCGCCCTAGAATTTTCCTCAGTCTTTTTTGCAACTTCATTTTTAAAGCTCAGAAGTGATGCTAAAATTGCTTATCCTTTTGCTGTTTTCCTTTGAATAAAGAATTGAGGGAGCAATCGGGTAGGAGTTAGGACTCTCGAAGTGTATATGCCAGTGTATTTTACTACTTTATATTTAGCACAGATGTACATTCCTCTGCTTCTGAAATTAGAAGTTCAGCCCAATAGATGTTACTGATGGGCCCACAGCACCCAGATCTTGAGTGCTTGCTAGAAGTCTTGTTCTTAGCAGGAATAATTTGCTTGGATAACTGTTTGGATTCCATGGAGACTGATGCCTGGCTGGAATACAGAGGCAAAATGATGCTGCAAAAAGCCCTGCAGGACTGTTTATTCCCTTTTCAGACAGAATTGATAATTACCGCTCCCAGTGCTATAGCATATCACTCTCCTTTTAATTTATCTAATAAACCATGTTTTGCTTGTTTGGTTTTCGTTTGGTTTTTTTGTTGGTTTCTTTTTTTTTTTTTCCTTTTTTTTTTTTCTTTTTGCTAATGAATGAACAAATATATTTTCTCTAGGTCATAGTGGTATTAATTCATGACATCTTGTCTGTGCACCTCCTATAATCAGTTGAACCGATGGCACCCAGCACGCAACAGCCTCAGACTTTTTAAGCAATTTCTGATAGAATTTGGTAGGTGGACAAACTCAGACAATCAGGAGGAGATTATCGGTGTGAAAATCCAGAGAGGCTACACTGTCCTGTGTAATAGTTACAGTAGCTCTTTGAAAAGGCAATAGCATGTAGCTGATGGCAAATAGATCCCTCAATCTATGAATTTTAAAATGCAATATGCAGCATAGAACAATATATATCCAGGAAGACTGCAATTTATCTGCACTTTGTGGTCTTAATTCATGTAAAGACAGCAATATTACAACATATAAGGAGGAAAGCTTGGTCTAGTATTTTCTTCCCTGAAATCTCAGAACAAGAAGCAAATATCCTTTAATGATAGTAGTCCATGTAATTTCATTATGTTCATTTAATAAAGAAATAAATAAGGTGAGGAAATATATCTGTATGCTTATTACAATTTTATAAATGTATAGATTCCAGTAAAAGTAAGTGCATGCTTAGATGATAAGCTAAATTAAGTTAGACTTACGCACTTACGGCTCGGCTTTACTGAAGTGGATCCAGTAGGTGCATCTTTTGTGAATATTTCTAGAAACACTGTCAAGATTTCTCAAGTACAGGACAGAATTAAAGGTTGCAAGGGTTTGAGAAATGGCTACCATACTGGCCAACAATTGAGGTATTGTGGTAGAGAATTTATTTTTCTCTTATTTTCTGTTGAAGAGTTTCATTTTGTATGCAAAACAAAATGTCAGGTCAGATGAAGAACAAGTCTGTAACTTAATGTTTGTAACATTCACCTAGAATACAGGAAACTGTTTAAATAAGTGCTGTACCTGGAGCTTGCATGTTCCAGACCTGAACTTACAGGTCTTTCCTCCCCAAAAATTCAAAAGGAACTACTTTCCTTTTCCTAGAGATGGGGGAAAAGCTAAATGCCTTTTTTTGTGTGCATTATATTAAGTAGGAGTTTTCTTTCCTGACAAGCCCTATTAGATGTGAAAGCAAAGATAAATGATAATTAATCAGGTTATTCAAAAACTCTCTATGTAATGACAGACATACACTATATTTAAGCAAGTAAGAAATGAGCATCTGTGCTTACAGGAGTGGTTTCTTGCCCTGGGAAGCTCAGGGGTGAACACATCGCTGTTGTACCCCTAACAAAAACAGCATACAGCATTTCCAGTAGCTTTTTGTACTGTCTAAGAAAACATTCTCTTTTTATGCGTGTGCGTGTTGAGAGAGACACGTGAGCTCATTTCACTGTGGTGGGAAGCCGGGGTCCCCATGAAAGTGTATTAGCAGAAGAGCGGAGCAAGCGAAGCAGCACAACAGGGATGGGGCTGTTGCAGCCATGGTGGCAGTAAGAGGGAGGGAAGACGATTTGTTTGTTTAGGCACAGTCTACAAATTTACCTCTGCCACTTTAGTTTAAAGAAAATAAACTGTGCTTCTGCCCACAACTACATAATTACATTGTACTCTAATATCTCTTGACTTCAAAATGACAGCTAAAGCAGATTAAAGCTGTTTACAGCCTATGGGAAGTAGTATGGTGGCTGCTGGCAATATTTCTTTCTCGCTCAGTAACCAAAGTCCGGTCATAAATCTATATTCTTCTTCAAGGAGGAAGGCTGTGATTAAAGGATTCCTCCTACAGCTGTGGCTTGGTGATAAGAGCTTTATGTTCAGACCCTCCTAAGCGACAAAAAGGAAAAAAAATCATTTTTCATTAAGTTAGCTACTCTAATTTGGGCGGGGGGGGGGGGGGGGAACAAGAAGCAGACAAGTAGTTTGGTCAATGACTTCCTGTAGATTTGGTAGAGAGCATTGTATACAGTATTTCTAAGCAGCAGCTGGGATTTGAGAGATAGACTACAGCCCTTGTACCACCTCATCTGTGTCCCTTTACAGCGATAGTTTTCTTTGCAAGATGGATATTGTGAATTTAAAGAAGTTTCTTTTTTGAATACGTGGTAGCTGTCTTCGTCCTGTGCCAGAAATGCAGGCTTACCCGCCCAAAAAACTGCAGGCAGGAACCCGTGAATTGTCCTTCCAAAACAAACATGCACAGGGAAGGAAAAGAAATCCTAAAACTTAGTACTGCTGATGTGCTTTTGTCTTCAGCTGAGGCCTTCACAAAGTAGCTGTAGAGACCAAAGGAAGGACTCCTGGGGAACCGAAAAGACTTTGAACAAAGATTTTAAATGCTCGGAGCAGTACAGTGCTGCCAGACATCATTCTATCAGGCAAAACTTAAAATGAACGTTTTTGTGATACCGTTACCACTGGAAAAAGAACAAAACTGAACTCAGAGCACCAAAACAAAACCCAGTAACCCAGAATGGCAGCAATTCCGATGCATATTTTGCAGGGTTTGAACGTTTCTCATGACAGACCACAGCTTGATTATAGTAGGGAGGCTAATTAAACTATACACCCAAATCATTATGAGAATAATATCATGCCTGGTACAAGAAAGAAACAGGAGTAAACTCTAATCCTTCAGCAACTCAAGACAAGAGTTATCTCACTGCGGCATATGCCCCCAGTTCTGCTCTTTAATTCAGCAATGACAAAGGGTGCAGTCAGAGATCCAATGACATGTTTTTATATTTTCTTCATTTTTAAATTAGAATATATTTATATTGGAATCTTTTGCTGGTACTAAGTTTACAATGTTCAATGTTTAATTTGCATAATAGTGCTGTGCAAAATGGGATGAGGGTTAATCAAAGGGTTTTATCACTCTTTTTAATTATCTTCATTATGTTGGAACAAGATGTAAATTTTAATTTCACCTTGTTAGCTAACGTTTTTCACCAAAAGTTTGGATTTGCAAATCATCTGTCATTTTTAATAGGAGCAGATGCTAGTGATTTTGAAGAACCTAAATGCCTCAAGTATGGTAGACATTATTAATTTGATTGATACACAATTTAATATAACTTAGCAATTATTAATGCCATTTAGCATCAGCGTCAATATTCAGAAAGGTAGCCTGTAAGCAAGAACAGCAATGCAAGAAGAGAGAAGGTTGTTTTTTTCCCCCTAGATCTGCTTCTGAAGAGAGATACTCATTTTGAGCTCACTACTGTAAACACTCTTTCCTCCTTCCTGTCAAATTTTTAGTCACAGCTATCACCTGGAAGGTTATTTTCTAGAGGCATATAGTTATCTCACCTTCTGAGAGGCAAGCAGTAAGCTTACTCTTAGCCTGAAGACATTTACCAACAGTGTTTCATACGTTACATTTATCAACTCTTCCAATCGCAGTGAAGCCAACTGAAAAACATACCTGCTAATGGCAAAGAACTATTAAAGTACTACTGTGTGTTCACCTTGCACTAAGCCAGCTGCATATAGCCGTACCGTGAATCACAGTTAAATGATTACATTCCACCAGAATAGGTGCGAAAAGAGTAAACTTCCAACCAACAGGGAGACCATCTATGCTAACAGAATGAAAAGTCCATTCATTTGCAGAACAGCGTTATTCAGGTGTACACCCTGGGTTCAAGTGAAACAATGGGAAAAGGCCTGTTTGATATGCTGAGCTTGGTGGACTTTCTTCTTCTGGGGTGGGTGCGAGGTCACTATTTTCCAGTGCTCAGGCTTCCCGCTGCCAGAGGCTGTGAATCCAGGAGCAAGGATGGGCCTGGGGGTGCCGGGGGTGAACCTGAATGGGAAAGGGCAGTGGCTGAGGTTTGGGACTAGGCTACCAAATGTGGTGGCTAAGGAGCCCTTGCACAGCCCCTTTGTTGTATAGTAGAGGGCTGGCAACTCTGGCATTAACTCTTTAAACCATCTCATTAAATCTGACGGAGCTTGTCCATTGGGAAAAATAGCGCAGTGATCAGGTGCTCTCCACTGAGCCTTAGAAGGCTTTAATTTCCGTCTCTGGTCCAAGCGCTGACTTCTGTGAGACACTGGGATTGCAAAGGTGTGTGTCAAAGTGGGAAAGGAATACCTGGTTGCTCTTCTTTCCCATGTTCCTCAGGAGGCAGATAGGTATCCTGCCCTTTCTGTCTGACTGGGGAGCAACTAGAAAGGCTCAAGTCTCTCTTTGATTACAGTGGATCAAATCTTTTTGTGGCAAACAACCTGCCTAGTACCTCGACAGGTAGCAGCTGAAAAAAAAATTTAAAAAAAATCAATGCATTAGCCATTGCTTTACACCTCTAACCTCAAGTGAGGTAACGTAGCTTGGGCTGCACTTGCGGGCAGGGATGAGAAGAAATTAGAGGGATGGTGGGGAATGTGCGCCCATTCCAGTGCACTTGCAGCAGACCCTCACGGATGCACAGTGGCAACAGGGAACCTGAAATGCAAATCGGCAGGGGATGCTGCTGGGGCCTCAGTGAAATTTCAGCACTGTTGAGTAAAGCTGGAGGAGTGCGGAGGAGGGGAAGTCACCGCACTTGCGTTTTCTACCTGAGAAGGACTTGCATGAACCTGATGTTGAAAGTAAAGTGAAGGACAGTACCTGACATCAGAAAATCTGCAGCCATTAACACGTGAAATAGTTTACTAAATGAAAACAGTTTTTTCTTCACTATGGCATTTCTTCATCATTGGAAAAAATATTTAATATTTTCAAATTGTAAGTGCTTAACAGCTGTCTGCTTAATATTTTGACGGAATTGATCTGAATGCACGTTGGGCTTGATCCAGGCACTGGCAGATATTTTCTCTGTTTTGTTATTCTTCAGCCAAATTCAGGAGAATAGTTGCCTGCTCCTCAAAAGCTCCTTTTTTGTTGTGTAGAAAAACAAGCTGAATGCTCCCCTGGGAGTAGCCCCAGGTAGGACTAATACATCAGGATTTTTAGAAGCACAGAATCTGAGACGGGCTGCTCTAGAAATTCAGTGGTCTCCATTTCCCTCCTCCCAAAAATACCTGAGAAAGCAGAATCTCTATATCCTGAGCGCAGGGGAGAAGAATAAGTCAAAGGATTTCAACGTGCAATGAGAAAGTTTAGTGGAGGTATGCAAAGCTTTTGGGTTCAAGGAAACCCAACGCTACTAGCAAGCCTTAAGGAAAACAATCCACTCTCTGGGTCCCAGGACACTTGAATACCCAAAGCAAGTCCTGCTGCACCTCAGACTTTCTTTTGCTATTGCTTAGCAGCTCCATCTTTAGCTTTCTTTTGCAAGCAATACAATTGAAATTTGCTGTGGCTTTTTTTTTGGTGTGCGGTTGTCCCTGTCACAGCCAAGGAATGATTGGTGCACTGACCTAGCAATGTCAAAAAAGGGGAAATAATGGAGTCATTTAATAGATGCTGGAGCCCAAACCCAAAAGTAGGATGGATAGATGAAATTTTGGGTTTTAAGTATGGACAGATACTTTTTTGCATTATGCTTCAATAAAGCATTTAAAGATAGTTATGAATAATAAGTAAGTAATTTTATGCTGAATGACTGCAAAGCATAGAAATGCTCCCTCCCTCTCTCTTTTAAGTGTAAGAATTTCTACCATTAAAGGCCATATATTCCTTTCATTCCTGAGATGCAGCTTCCATTGATGCCAGTTTATGGTCCTGAAACTTTGGCTGAAGATTAAGGAAGGCATAAAAGAGACCTTTATGGGGTTTTGTCTTCTAACAATTTGAATCAAATACTTTCCCAAGAAAATGTGTTTTACATGTATTTTCAATTCCTTCTTTCACAGTAATGTCTCTTTTTCTAAGAAACTTGCATTTTGAAAATATTGCGACACATTACATTAATTGAATATACAGCCTCAGAAACTCGGAGCATCTTTTCAATTGCACTGAATGCATCTGAGCAGGCTGGAGGCTCACCGCATAATTTCCAACAAAAAGGGAAAAGGAAAAACATTTTCTTATTGAAAGCAAAATCAGTAATACAAGAAAGTAGCAGTATCACCATCTTCTATCCATTAAATGAACTCTTGTCATTGCGATTCCAACAGTTTATGAAAGAGAAATCTCAATGTGACAGGCTATTCCAATTTACAGTGAAGTTCTTAGTTTCCCCTAATTATAAGCCTTTTTGATAGTTATTCAGGAGCATAACTACATTAAGACAGTCACATGAAAACACAAACTTTCATTAAATCAGTATATATCTATGTTCATCTTTCTAAATATTTCTCATTGGTTTTTTTGTTCTGTCACACCGCAGCAGTCATTTTTTTAGCTGACCACAATTTACAGTTTATGTCCCCACCTGATGTTACCCTTTCCATGAAGGACATGCAGGAGCAGAATATATAGCTCAGCTACATCTTTAAGACTTTTCAGTCTCCTTGGGGTGGACACAGAGAACTCTATCACAAAAACACTTTTTAGGACTAAGTCAGGTTGGAGATGCTTCTTTCATGATGCTTCTTTCACATAAGAAGCTAAAGTTGGACTAACAGGTCACTGCTGTCTAGTAGGGTGGTCCCACTCCTGTCCTGTCTTGCACTTCCACTGCTTCCCTTGTGGAAGTGGCTCTGACCCACGTGCTGCCCCTCTCTGCTCAGGGGTAACCCAGTAGCAAATGTAGCCAGCCCCAGTAACAATGCAAAAAAGCGCGTGTGAGTTTTTTACTGATTTGGCAAGAGGAATCTGCTCACAGATGGTTCAGAGAAACATCGGTGCTGGTGAACTGAAGAGGTCTGCACAGAGCCTAGAGAGAGCGATGGGAAGAGGAGCAGGGCCAGTGTGAAGCCAGCTACAACTGTGACGCTTGTCTCTCTGTGATGCTGGCAAGCAAAATTTTGAATTGTGTGCTTCTTCAAAGAAGGTGAAAGACAAATGATATCTCAGTAGATATCTCAGCAGGATGGTTATATTTTAGACAGTGTTATCTAAATGAAAAATAACCTCCAGTCTGCAATAGCTTGGTAAGAAGAGCTTCAATTTTCGGTGTGAGTCTCTGGCAATGAACAAGCTATTTAGAATCTTATTGACAGCATTTGCATAGACACGGTGGCTTGAGATTGCAGTTTGTCACTTGCTGTGTACATGTTGGTTTCTTTCTTTTAAATCTGTGACAAAGTAAACTTATGAAGTGTGAAGTTTCTAAAGCTTTTATTAATGTTGGGTTGTGCAAATTCATCTTTGCACAGAAGGTTCTCCTTCAATAATAAGGAAGAAGAAAACTAAAAAGAATTTTTGTAGGTGCCTTCCCCCGATTCCATCATTTATTTAAGTCAAACAGCCCAAACCTCTCTAATACGCTAATAAGATTCTGCTGCATGAAATGTAATTATTATACATGATGAAGCCCCCATTTTCCCATTTAAACGCAGAAGTACTTGATTCCTTTATACCAACATTCTTCAGCTGCTGGAAAAGTAACAAAACCTTAATTTTTTTCTTGTTTTATGTACTGCCTAAACACTGTTTCTTTCAACTTTTGTGGTGAAGCAGCATCACCATCAGCAATTTTTTAGCAGCTTGATCAGAGATCTTTCGTCAGGAAAGCTTAAGAAATGAGAGAAGAAAAGGAAAATAACTATGAGAAAATAGATCTGAGTTTGTCTCATCAGAATAGGTTTTGTTGGAACAAGGCCACATTCTTCTTCTGCACTGAGTATGAACATCTGAAAACATGGGACGATGAACTCCAGTTAAAAAGCTGCTGTTTGCACTAGTGTGGACATTAGGCACAGGAGCACTGGGATATACTTCACATTGATGGTTCTCATTTGAGTACTCTGCTTATAAAATGCTTTATGATCACAAAAGGAAAGGTGTTATACAAGTACAAATTATTATTACCTTCTTTTTTTTGGAATCTATGGCTGTGTGTGTTCTAATTTTATAATCCTCATGAAAACAAGCTTCCCCTGTTAGTCAGTGAAATAATTGCTGACTTGAGGCAAGCATGGCAGGGCTTGTGCATTTGAAGCACCCGTTCTTTGCACAGACGGCTTCTCTTGACATGAAATTCTGTGCAGGAGGGTGAATGACTTTTTCAACATCTATTAAAATTATTTGAAATAAAATATAATCTCTGGTGTTTAACAATATAAAAATCATAGCCTAATTATTGATAATTCCTTTTTATATTTATGATACTATATTAATAATGAAGAACTCATTTAGTATTAATATGGATGTTCTAAGTAGTATTTCCTCTGTAATTTATTGTTCATTAATGTATCATTATTAGAAAGTATTTCCCTCTAATGTTTTAGTGTTGCTATAAAGCTGAGGATACGGATAAAGTTGAGATAAGAATTTACCTTTTCAAGTAGCTAAAGACAGAGTGAAGGTTATTTTCATATTTCAGGTCTTATTTTGCAATTTGAAAGGGGATAGATGAAGAGCAAAATCTAATGCTTCTCATATGTGCCTGACACTCCTGGTAGAGACACAAAATGAGCAAACCTCATATTGACCCTGGAATGAATCAGCACTGTAGAACTACTTTCAAAATAGTATAGCAATTAAATTTGCATTACAGTTGCTATGCAATAGCTCCTAATGTCAAAGTTATTGAATTTAAAATTGTGTGTATTTCCTTCGAAGTTTAACTCAATATAGTCCCAAATTTTGAGCAAGTGATTTGGCTAATTTATCTCATGTCGATGTCCTCTTCCCTTCAATGACATCCACTTTATCATCTTTGTGAGAGACTGAAAGGAAGTCTTCATTCATTTTTCAGTTCTGTCGTGGCTATATGCATGTTCCAGCGGACTATAATAGCCCTATGTTTTGGAAGATTAACTGAAATACAGAAATGAGTATTACTTTTTCCTGTATTCAACTTGTTGTTCTGATATTGTTGCAGTTTTTCAAGCTAAATCCCCTACTGTTAAGCCCTGGGTGAGTGACTGTGTAAGAGGAAGTTAAATCCTTCCACCTTTAATGGTATTATTTAAAACAAATTTTAAACCTTTCCAACCAGTTGTAGTGCTCTTTTCACTAAGTGAGGAAATCACTCTGATTTTCTATCATGAAGAAATGCCGCTGTCCACACCATTTCAGTCTTTGAGCGTCAGTAAGAGCTGCGAACACATGGTTGCTGGCAAGACCAGTGTGTTTTATAGGAGCTGTGAACGTGCTGAAGGTGGTTTGAGTATAAAGCAGCAACACTTGGGGCAGCTGTGGGAGCCAACAGCAACCACATGTGCTCCCCGCCGCAAACAAGGGTGCTGTGGAACCTGAAGTGTATGATAACAGTGTGTGATACAAATACATCATTAATATCCCTATGAATCGCTCACGCATATCTTTTTAAACAGTACCAGGAGTACTCTGAGTTTGTCAGGTTCAAAGGGATGCAGTTTATCTTGCCCAGGTCAGAACCTGGTGTAACAGCTACTCTTGAAATTGGATGAACGTGTGTATAGTTTAACATTAAGAATCTTTTCCTTAAAACACTTGCTATATTATTTATTATTTTCTGGGTATTTCTGTGACAGTAATAGGTGTTATCTTCTGGAGCTGTTTTGGCTATAAATGAGATGGCTTTAGCTAAAAATACTAGGCTGGCATCACCTCTGGAGCACTCCTAAGGCCTGTTAGTCAGCTAGGGCTTCGCTGTGTACCTGCCACAGCCATGCCTCGAAGCAGTGGACGTTTAGCATCACACTGTATGGAAAGAACCCTCAAGCTGCTTTTTGGCCCCAGTGGCTCTCTGGAAGTTATCCATGCTCTTGAGCCTTCGGGTTATCTGGATGTGACAGCTAAGATGCAGTCTTAATAACATGACTTGTGAGAGATTTGTCAAGACGTAACCGTGTATTTGTAAGTACGCTGCAGTTAGTATACAGGAAAGCACAAAGATCTTACAGTATATTCCCAGCAGAGAAGAGTTTCACGTCTCACTATAAATGACTTATCAAATGAGTACGTATCATTTATATCAGCGTGGAGTTTAGTATGAATGGTTTGTTAGACACTTACACTTTGTCAACAACCTCTACAAACGCATTTACTTTAAATGTTCAACATTTCATTATAAATGGCTTACAGAACATATCTATAACCTTGATAACTCCATTCACTTTGTTAGTAATGGCTCCTTGAACACTTAAAGCATAACAATAGCCAAAATGCATATAAATATTTCATCGCAAATCTATTGTTACTTATTTATAACATGCTCACCAAAAGCATTACAGAATATTTATTAAACTTTTATAGATTATTTTTGCTACAACTGGTATGTGATATAAATGCATTATTCATCTCACAGTAAATCATTGCTGGGCATCCCTTAAAAATAAAGTGGTACCCAGAGGATTTGGGGTCTGTAGAATTTGAAGAGATTCATTTTAATCATGTGCAATTCAGACTCTGCTTTGTGTTTATTTTGGTTGAATTAAATGAAAGAGGAAATCAGTAAGCAGAAAAACAACTCTCAGTAACTAAAGACAGAATGAGGAAATGGTTACCTTGAAACCCCTGGCCATTTAGCATGCTCTGTCTTTAACATCTGCCAGCAATTGCACACTAAACTCATGAAACTGTAAACAACGCTTCTTTTCTCACAGCTAGTCCAGTGGGTTAGATGGCATGTTTTCTGGAACTAATAATTTGGAATGAAGGCTATTCTCTGTAGCCATAGTTTTTATTTGATCTGAATTACTTTTCTGCTAGTTTCCCATACCCCAACCTCATTCACTTACTCACTGGAATAGTGGACAAGGCGCACAGCCTCATGGTGTGCACGTGAGCACGTGTGGGTGCGTGCATTCAGGCAGATCAAACGAATTTGGGTATGTGTTTTGGGTTTTTTTTAATGCTCTATCTGATGCCTACAGTCTATAGGTAGCAATCAGGACACTTTAAAAAGTCAACGTACAGTAAACAAATTGCTCCTCTCTTACGGAGAGGATTCTGATCCAGATAGCATTTATACAATGGCTCGATAATCCATATGAATAGTTCTTTTCCCCTGCGTAATGTTACTTCAATATTTAAGTAAGTGCAAGAACCCATCTCAGGTTGCTGACAAGATGCTATCAACATTTACCTAGCTATTCTCTGACATAGTTTCCTTTAGCACTTTGCTATTCAATAACTGTAAATAGATGGAGTAATTTAAACTCCTACCTGGCCTTCAGGAGAGCTGGATTCCTCCAAAACAAGCACATCATTTTATTGAAATGACTATGGATATATGGAAGGCACAGATTTTTAAAACTGTTAAATTAGTCCTTTTTTTCCATGCATCTATCCATCTATTCTGAAGTAACATATCCTCATTAAGTATGGCTTTGTATTACCGGTTTTTTCTCCTCTTTTGTTCTAAATTATAACCTATTTAATTAATTTTGCTCTAACATAACGGGAGGATATAGTTGACTGTTTCCACAGATGGGGGCGTCTAGGTAAAGAGTCAGGATAATCTCTCAAACTCATTTTCTCCTGGCCTTGTGATGTTTGCAGAACATTTGATTTGTTGCTAATGTAGTTGGGTACGATACTGCTTATTTCTTTAGGGGAAGATGTTAAGAATATCTGTGAAGTGGTAGAAGTATCTATTTTTATTTGGTATTTATAGTCTCCATTTCAAAATCATGTAAATACTTTGCAGATCGACTTCTTGTCTCACCGTCATACCCATACCCATACAGCATTGAAGCCTAAGAGAAAGCAATGGGGAAGACAGAGAGAAGAGCAGAAGATGTGTAGACCAACGGAAATGCATAGCAGAGTCACCATGAAGCCAGCCTCTTTGACCCACGTATGAGTGCATTATGCATTTGTTTTCTCAGTAATGTTTATTTTGCAGGTATGGAGTTATTTTATATTCTTGTCTTGATGACATATGTGGAACAAAGACCACATAGATGGAACGAAAAAAACTACTTTCGCTGAGGACGGAAATTCAGTAAACACACGGTTGCACAACTTGTGACTTCTCTGTATAGCTGCAGAAGCTCTATGGATATAGGTTGATGCAAGGCAAAAAGCACAGGGCCTCTTTCATGGCTGAGAGCGTTCTTGCTTTCCATCAGTGCAAGGACAGGTCCAGTGTAATTTCTGGAGGAAAAGCCACTTCTCCATATCCTTCTTCACTTACAACTGGATTCAGGGGATCTTGGGAAGGGGGAAGAGATATGACTGGATTTTACAGCTCTTTTATCCCTGTACTATAGTCTATTATTTTGAAGCTATGGAGGTGATATTTGTTTCAGAGTTCTTCTCACATGCTGCTCTCTTAAGCATGTAACAGAAGCAGCACTTCATAAGAAATCTTTAATTTGGCTTTCAGCATCTCAAATGTCTGTTTAAATGTTTGTATTTTGGATGTGAGATTCAATATGAATATACTAGCACAGCCTAGCACAATTTGTTGTAAAAATCTGTTGGTGCAATGGCCACTTTTAATAGGTGTTGTTTCTTCAAAAATCAGTGAACGCTGTTAGATTTTTTTGGCATTTTCAAATGCTCATTAGTGTCATCCTCAGGGGTCTAAGATGGTCATTATTAAAGAATGAGTTCCCAAGAGAAAAAGGCTCTGCCAACGGAAGCCAACAAGTGACAGAAGTTCAGTAGTTGCTAGGCGAATCACTTATTGAGGTGGTGCATGGATAAATTAGCTTTCAAAGTCTTAAGCTGAACATGTAAAGAACACAGATGTCATGTGGCATATTCTCCAGAGGTTAAATTTAGGTTCCACAGCTTATGCTGTCAATTTTAAAAGGAGGGAAATGTCAGCTAGCACAGAGCTGAGGTTGAGGGTTTGTTGCCTGTGCAAATTCCATTGACATTGACATTAACTGACTCTGGAAGATAAACTATGGATCTGCTTCAGCTGTCCATGATTTCATCTGTATTGCTTGTTAGTTCTCCAGTTTGTTCCAGCACAATACCAATTTGCTCCAGTTGACTTGACAAGCTTATGTTTTGTGCCTCTTATTTGTCTGGAGGTAATTTATAATCCCAGCTACATCCCCTGTGTGATTACACAAACAGACAGGTATTATTTGTGCTGTTTGCCAACACTTGGAAGTTACATAATATTGAAGCAGTAAGTACATAAACATGGATTTTAGTAATGTGAAATTTAGAAGCAAGTGTCTGTAATACCCACAAAAATGTTAAGCTTCAAAATAGTCACAGGTATTTTATTTTTGAAGAGAAAAAATTTTCAAAATCAACACAAAGATGAAATTGAAAAAAAACACTTTTTCACTTAAAATCTTGCTCTCTTTTTACCCAAACATAATGAATCTCTGTGTTTTGTTTAGATAGATAATTCTTTGGAAAATAGGAACTTCTTTGTAGATGACACGTTTTCCTATAAAGGTGACAAGTAAACCTCTTAATGCTGTTCTGAACTCACCCACTGCTTCACCCCCTCCTTTTCTGTTTTGGGCTTTGTCCAGCTCCCAGCTTAGTCAGTGGGAGATGTCACATTTACTGAGTTAGGAACTGGACCATGCCTTGCCACCCCCACCAATTGCTGTTTTAATTGAAAGCATCCCTAGAGCTGCTTCCCATCAATGCTGTTCATTTGTGTGGTATTCTCAGGAACAAATCATTCCAGTTGTTTAATTAAAGCAATATTAAAATAAAAAACCCTCTAGGAGTGTTTGGGGGCAGCTTGCGATGAGCCCTGTGCAGGCGTTCGGCAGTGACACGGGGTGAAAGGCTTGCTGTCCTCTTTGTGGCACTGTCACCAAGCCAGCCCATCTGGGTCCTTGCTGCCTGCTCTGCCAGAGGCACTGTCCCAGCAGCGGGATGGGAGGGATGTCCCAGGGCCTCTGATGTTGGCATCAGCTAGCTCAGTTGCATTTATATGGAGATGTAGGTATATTTTCTGTATTCTTCCATGCTTTTTAACTCTTTTGCTCTGGCTTTACAGTCATGGTATCTCAAGAGATATGGCCTGTCTCGAGCACAAAGCCTCTGTGAGGTTTGGCTGAGGCAGTACGATCCCACGTTCCCCATGTCCAGGCTTGTGTTTTGCCTGGCACGCAACAAAGCATCTGTAGCGTTCAAGTAGGTTAGGCGGGACAGAGTCGTATCAAAATCCAGCAATCTGGTACGACAGCTATTGGGATACAGCTGCCTCTTCCCCTCAGTCTGAACCACACCAAAAGCAATTTTAATGTGGCTTTTCATTCTCTCAGGTGATCACAGACCCATGGCTGCCTGCAATCTAGCAAGTAGCAAGGGAGTGAAACCTATTCCAGGATCCACAGAGGTCACCTTTTTGATAAAAGCACAAAACAGCTAATTAAATTAATGTAATAATTGTGCCTAGCCAATTACCTATTTTCTACCTGTACTGTGGTCTTAATGAGCTCAGCTAATGAACTGTAATGTAATTAATACCTGGGGAGGGAGGGGGAGGAATAAAAGAAACAGTAGTTTTCATATATGCCTGCCCCTAATATATTTTATATTAGCAGGGAAGTTAAAGATTGTTGAAAGGAATACGTTTAGTGAGGAAGGGAGGTTTCAAGCTTGATTCCTGCTGAGGCCCTGTCTGGAATTTTGCACCTGAAAAACATACCCATCATTACAGAAATACTCAAAAATCCTCATTAATGTTTTTCTGAGACCGTCCTTATAAAATCTGTGAAGGAGAATGAGAATTTAAATGAAACTGCAGATCTAAGGTGTCACTGAGTAGTACCTTGTCATAATGTGTATCCTATAAAAGCCTGATCCAGGTCTCTGATGCATTACGAAGTCCGTTTGGTTAGGGTCTAATTTTGCCTTTGGGTTTGTGGCATATTTGGACATATCCTGGCCAGCAAAACCAGGCTCCCCATGGGCAGTGGTGAAGCATGTGATGTGTCCTCCGATTCCCACCAGGAGTGAAGAGCAGGTCGGGTGGTTCTTGGCAGATATGGAGCTGTACCAAGGCTCTGGCTTTTATATCCGGTGGGAGAGAATGACACAGGTTACTGAACCTCGTGATGGAGCTTTTGTGTGGAGACTGCTCTAGCAAAGTACTAAAAGGTATAGGGAGAAGGTAAAGTAAAACTGAGAATCCTGCTGTGAAAATTCACAATTGTTTTCTCTGAATTAAGTTATGCTTAAGCTATTAAGGAGGCAGCGCAGTAGATCTGTTAACTGTACCATTTCAGAGCTGCTGGAAAGCAATTCACATTTCCACTTTAGTATCTTAAAATCCAACACTGGTTTTAATTATTAATAGGCTTCATGCTATTATTATTTGCTTGCACATATACATTAATCATTACATGGGTTTGCCAATTTTTAGTTTCATTCAAAAATAAATAAATAAACCGTGACAAGATGCTCAGAGTCCTCAAGAGAATATGTTCCCCTCTGATGGGCAAGTAACATCTGTGGGCATTTTGCTGGCTTAACAGCGTGTCTGTCAGAAACTTGGTGATTCAGAAAATTTACTAGCACTCACCTAATGATTAATTAGCCTTCTCTGTAAGGAATGGGGTCTCTTCATTATGCATATTGTCACCAAGAGTTTCATCTGTTTGCTGTAACACGTATGCTAGAGACTTAATAAGAGGAATTCCAGTAGTCAAGAAATGAGTTATGATTGTTTTTGTGAGTAGAATTAAAGTTCAGCTCTAAATATTTAAGAAAGTCTCCAAGGATTTTAATCAAGATAGGTCTGTTGGAAATTGTTTGGAAATACATTATATCAGATCAAAGACAGAGGTAGAAATTATTTTAACAGAAATAATATTTTATTTATCCATAACGTGTACTTTCTGAAAATGTTTTTTAAAGACAATTTCATCTGTAATGTATATTAAGAGTTCTGCTCGGCAAAGCCTACTGTTTCATAAAGCCTTCAGCTGAGGAGTATGGGGTCTTTAACACGTTGAAGGAAAAGGTCAGATGGCCACTTTAAGACTTAAATAGAAATAATTTATCATCTGCATAGAGGTAAGTTAAAGATTTGTTCTTGTGGGTGAATACATCCAAATCTGGCATGTTTCTTATGAAAATATATACTTGGTTAACCTTCACCTCAATTTAAAATCTGTAACTTTTAGCAGATGACTTGCATCACATGTGTCTCATAAGCTCAGTTAAGATTGATTGCTCACATCTGATGAGATGTCCACAGCACAATTCCTCCACCTCAGGTGGGTGGGAAGCAGATATAATTCTTGGCTGTAAATTGGCAAGAGAATTGCCAACTAACTTTAACTGATGGCAGCAGCTCAGTTCCCTCAGGTCATAGCAAGTAATGATTACAGCAATCATAGCTGCTTCTCACTCTTCCATTCCACATGAGATGGTCTGCTGCCATCTCCTCTGAGAAACACTAGGTAGTTGTCAGTAGTTCTATGTTTCTCTTTGAAATACTCTATGCTCTGATAGACTATTATTCGTCATCTTAACTTCTCCCTTTCCTCTCACCCTAGAGGGTGTGGAAGCGACCGTCTCCCATTTACAAGCAACAACAGCTGTATGAAGAAGAAAGATGTGTTCAAGGTAGGTTTGGGGTTTTGGGGGGGATTGTTGTTGTTGTTTTTAGATGATGCAGGGAAAAACTTTCTCTGCTCGGCTACTGGAAAGCTGAAAGGCTTTTTATGTACCTTGTCTCTGTGTATATAGATGATTCCCCAGCCAGGTTCATTGCTATTGACCATGTTCTGGTTGCTTGTTGTAGTTGCCTCCCATTCCATCATTCCCTTTTATGCTTGTTACCGTCGCATCAACCAAGTAAGACAAGGACATGTTTCTGTCCCTGTGTCTGTGCTAGGGAACAGAGGTGCAGAAGGCTGAATGACTTGCCTGAGTGCTACTGTAAGGAAACAGTGAACCCAGTGCTGAGGTGTGATTTGAATCAAAAGACAAAACTTAGTCTATGTGGCCTTTTTGTTTATCCCCATAAATACCTCAATTTCCTCTGGAAAGTAGAAAAAGAACAATGTAGCCTCTGTAAGAGCTTTCCTACAGCCTGCTAATCCTGGCCATGAAATGACCTTCTCCTTGGATGGAGACCAAAGAAGAGACTCAGACATCCTCTTGACTTTATTCCTACTGGTGGCACTGTCATTTGTCCCTCATCCAGACTCAGAGTAGGGAGTTGTGCTGGAGGTTTGAGCCTAGAAGAGGAGCTAGACTTGTAGGGGAAGCTTAAGCGGTTAAAGGATAGACGCATGCAAGTTGTGTTTTATTTTTCTTATTTAACGTGCTTAGCTTACTATTTTTTCAAAGATTAAGACAAGATCATTCTATGCTATAAAATTAATATGTTCAAGAATTTGGCAAATAAATTTCAGTCTTGAAATGGGTCTGTTTGCAGGAGATATCTGTCTTGTGTTGGTTTGGTTTTGGTTTTTTCATATATCCAATAAGGAACCAGAAAAATGCCATGTGACTTGTAGGTCTAATTAAAACTATTCAGCACAGCTTGACTTTACAATTTTGATTTCTTGCAGTAACCTGCTTGTGAACAATCTAGAGGCGATGAGTTATTCATAGAAACTGTTGAGTAAATAATTTTCAGATAATGAAAACATTCAAAAAAGTCAAGATAGTTAATTAATGAGCAGAAGAAATTAAATTAATTGAATGAATAATTCATAATGAATTATTCGCCCAGCTCTACTTTACATAGTGTGGAAGGTCTGAAGAAGAGCCAGTGTTTGAATTAACTCCAAACAGAAAACCACATCTCTATTTCTGCTGTGTTGAGGTTATTTATTGATGTGTAAAAACAAGCTGGGTGAGCCAGTCTATTTAATCATCGTACTCTTTTTGCTCTGTAACGTGAGTCATGCTGGATTTGAGACCATAGATGCTTTGCCTGCAAATGTGCATTAGGGAATATGTGTTACAGGGCTCTTTGTTTCTTAAAATATATTTAAATAGAGTGAGAGAAGCACGATCAGAACTGAAAATGCTCTGTAAAAGCTATAAATTAGGAATACGCCGCAGTACTAATATTTGCAGTTGACGTATGTCACTGCCTTGGCAAAATACTTTGGGTTAATTTTGTCTTGCTGCTGAACAGAACTGTATCCAAAAGATAGTTTGTTGAAGCTGTATTTGTTTTCTTGGGTTTGGAGAGGGGGTTGCTGCTGATTTTCCATTCTTTCCTTCTTTTTCTACATATTTCTTACTTTGCTGCTTATCCTTTGGGAGGAAAAAATTCTAACAGCAATTAAATAGTGAAACATTGGAAACCCAAATTAGTGCTGAAGGGGTTGAATGTGGTTCTGCCCTGAGACACAGTGGCCAGTGAGTGGAGCTCACCTGTGTGTCCTTTTACCCTTGTCTTCCTCCCACAGTGCTATGGAGGAGAACAAAGCCTCTTCTAAGAACAATGTTACAGGACTGTGTGAAAAGAGAGGGGGCTTGCAAAGGGATTTCTATTCCTTGTACAGCCATAATGAGAAACCCCATCTCTCAGTGTTTGATGTGAGTGTATGCGGAGAAGTGAATAAAACAATTAGACAGGAGCTACATCTACTCTGAGTCATAACTTCTGGTCTCAAGGAAACCCAGCTCGTGGCAGAACTGCATCTTGGAGTGTCACTGCTTCGTGCAGCAGTGATTCTGCTGCTCCAAGATGAGTCTGATGCAAGATTATCCTTGGGAAGTTAGTACTTCTGTTAATCTATACCTGTTCCTCTATAGAAATGATAAGTGATCTGTTGGCCCACGTTATCTGTAGCAAGAGTGGAAGTGACTGAGCGTTTTTTGATTGAAACTATGGCTGTGCAGGTAGAGATAAGATAATTACAAAGCTGAGTAATACTATCCAGCACCACCTAATATTGTCAGATAGTCCTTTTTTATTCAATTTTCTCTGTAAACTGAGAAGTGCTAAATTACAGATGTAAATCCCCAGAGAAACAATATGTGTAGATATTGATAATATATGCATAGACATAAGGAAAGGAAAAGATTGCAAATTTAGTAAAATATATACAAAACATTATTTTCTTGGGTACTTGAAAATGTTGGAGGGATCTGAATAGTCCTGGAAACCACCACTGTGTTGTAACAGATGGGCATTTCAAAAAATTACTTGCTGTTTGGGTTTAACATAATTAAAGGTAGTTCCTATTTACCCAGAGTGGCTCACTTAAGCCACAGCGTGGACAGATGCTACGCTAGAATTGCATCTGCCATTTTTCTGCTTTTCTCTACTTCACGTGAATCTGGTTAATCCAATGTTGGGCTTCTGTTAAGGAGCACTGCTGGGCTAAATTATGGGTTAGTTTCTGCAATATTAGTACATTTGGTCCTGATTGTGAAGTGCTGAGAAATTCTAAATAAGCTACAGGTAACTTAAGTGCCTAGTCAGAAAATCTAGGTCAGTAATGACTAAAATCAGCCCATAAAATGATCTTTACTTAAGTTTTATTTCTATATACTTCCAAAGGCAGCTCCCAATTGCCAACATACTTAAGCTCTTGAAAACCTTCCTAAATCTTATTCGGTACAAGAATTGGGTAGCAGGTGGGTTGTGTTATCCATTTACTTCAGGTCATCTCCACATCAGCAGGTACAGAGTATGAAGTGATTGGATGAGAAACACATGCTCTGACTGCTGGTGGTTGGAAGGGATGTGGAAAGAATGAAAAATATAATTGTAACTGGTTGTGTTAGAGAGACAAAGCAGGCTAGAATTTAAAAAAGAGGTTGTTGTGCATCACTGAACAGCCATTTAGATTTGACTGCAGTAGTACGGAGTTTGTCATGGTGGTTTAGTTAACATGCTCGGTTTTGATGAAAAAAGAAAGTGTCTTTGATTGCTCCGCAGAGAGAACAGTTTATATTTGGAATTGTGCAGGTAGCTAATTCTATAAGGTCATGCAATTCAGTGCCCCCCTCCACTGCAAAGTTGCTGAGTGGAGCAAAACCAGAAAACCCATGGAACTAGAGGGAGAAAAATGATTAAGCTGTTCCAAAGAAAACCATCTATTTGCTTTATGTTCAGAATTGCGGATTCTGCCATCCTATTTTACATGATCATTGCATAAGATGTCATTGATAGCTCAATGGAGGGAAGAATATGCTAAATTGCTTTAGACAGCAGAAGACTCATCAAGGTGAACATTTCACAGCCCTTTTTCAACCACGGCAAGATTCAGATCTTGTATTATAACATTTTAAAGAAGAATGTTGCCTTTGTCACTTTCTAAATGACTTGTGCACTAATGCAGAGGTCAGGAGGGGGAGCCCCATAGATGGATTTGTCTAGCTCCCATCAAATACAGCTGGAGTGATTCTGCTGACTGTCCACTGACACTGGCCAGCCCTGGTGCCTCTGCAGACATCAGTGGCACCACTTAGTAACAGTTGTGCCATTGACATTTTTAATGGTGTGGACACCTGGCCTACTCCACACTGAAAACACACCACTTTTTGAAAGCCAACAAACAGCTGTCAGATGGTGACAACCATAAGCTGTTGCCAGCTTAACCAACAATTGGTCTGTAAATAAATAGTTCGGGATGCTAAGCATGTAGTCGAGTCAGATACCACTGAGAGACAGAAGATCTTGAAGTAAGGTGGGAAGGGTCACTGGAGGGAAGCTTCAGTAGTCACCTTCCTTTTACACTGGGTAAAAGAGACATCATCTCTTTCTTAAGACTGAATTCTCCCTCAGTTACATAGCCTTCTCCAGTGGGTATACACCTGCTGCTGCTCCTTCTTGTCTGCTATTGCTACAGTTTTTATGTGCTGATTTCAGTAATGCCTATCTGTCCAAACATGCTCCCCTCCTGTAGTGCAGAGCCAGAGAGAGGCAGAATTCTGATTCTGTGACGTGCTGAATCCTGAAGTTATGATAGGACAATAGAAAATGGTCTTGCAAAAAAACCCCTGCCTCCTGATGTCCATCCTGTCCACTCTTCTGCACTTTGTAAATGCTAAATATTCATATAGTTGGAAGGCAGTCAGCGCTGTGACAAAGTGATAAAAGTATTTTGGAGCCATCCTTCTCAGAAGGAGGACAGTGTGTTTGTTGGGAAATCCTGCATCATTGCTTCTCAAAAGATGATCTTGGACATGTTTCAGGATCAAGATGTAGATGCGAGTTTTGTGACAGTCACTAAGGTCTTTAACCAGGGGGAAGATGGCAGGGGAACTTACATGCCCCCACAATGATCAGTCTTCAGCCATGTCTGCGAAGAGCATTGGCTGGATGCTCAGCATGCTATTAGCAATCTTGTTATTAGGATAATTGACCCCTTGGTAAGTTGGTCTCAAAGGGAGGATGTTGCTTCAGTTCCACTGCTCTTACAAATTGTTGACAGCATCTGGTCAACAACAGAGACCAATACTACCTTTGTTCGTGTCTAGCCATTTGCAAAACCAAATGCCCAACCCATTGCCAGTGAAACCTAGATGGATTATTTCTAATATAAATAGATAAATGTCAAATTCCTTCCCTGTTTGTGTACTTCTCTATTCTTTTTTTTCTTTCTTGAATCAAGTCATCAACTTGATTCAAGCTTAATTATTTAAAAAAAAATCTACAGCAGGATTGAACTGTAAGAATATTGTTTGAGCTGAATTATTTTAAAACCGTTGGAAAGGAATAGCTAAGCAGTGTTTCATGGCTTTTATCTGCCTATAATATCATTTAGTTCAGGATTTCTAGTATGCTGCATATAGAATATATCTATCCATATAATATTATTCCTTTGTTGTTGTTACTACAAATGCCTTAAAAGAGTACAGCAAGAAACCTTGACACACTGTAAAAAAGAGGTATATTTATTGCAGGTTTGAATTTCACCAGGAAAGCTCAGAATTGCATCAGGCTCTCAAAAAGAATAACTGTCGTAGTTTTTCTCCCACCTTGATACATGTCTCAGAGGAATATCTGCACTTAGTATTTAATGTTCTGTTTTGTTTTTTATAGTCCGCATTGATTTAGTAGATCCCATAGATGTAAATTACAAAGACTAAGTGACTAGGGCAATAGGATTATTGTGCAGTTTTGATCTTCTTTTAAAAAAAAATAAAAAATTCTGTAGTAAGGTCTATTTTCCTAAAGGACTGTAGCGAGGTGGGAAGGGGAGGCAGCAGGGTTGCCTCAGTCTGGGGCTGCTAGTGTCTGACTTGGGGTGGTGGGAAGGGAATCGCTCCTCCCCTGTGCGGCACGGAGGGCACCCAGCCCCAGGGCTGCCCAAACAGAGGTATCCAGGACCATTTCGGATGCTGCCTGGTACCAGCTGCCACTCCAGAAAGGCATGTATATGGTACCTGTAGGTCCTGTGTCATACTCAGCCGTGGGGAAATCTCTGAGGGGATGAGATGGGGCGTGAGGGGGGAAGAATCTTCCACAAGATCTAGAGGCAGGACTGGAAAAAAAGGGCAACTGCTGAGCTAAGGTTGTGGGGCAGATTTGGTCTCAAATCTTTTGGTCTGTCTGAATGGAAACAGATGTGTGGGGTTTCGGTATATTCCTTTTTCAAGAGACTAAACTTCATGTCTCCAAAATGTGTTAAAGAGAGAAAAATCACAAAAAAAGGAAAAAAAATACTAAGAATAAAGGCTTTTGGTCTACTAAAGGATGAGGGCTTTTTTTTTTTAAACATATTTTAGATGTTTCATACAGTAGTTCTCAATGGTTTTGACTGCAATAACAGTCCTACTTATCTTAGCCACTCTGTAAGTTAATAGTGTAAAGGCTTCACTCTGGTGTCTGCATCTATTTATCTCTAAAAGCCCACAGACTAACACAAGATTCCAAGCAAAAAGCTGCTTTCAGAGACACAAAAGGCTATTTATTATTTGTCCTAGGAGTTCTAAGCAGTCCACAACTGTACCATTTTTTTCTCAGCTGTCCCAACAGCCTGGTACAAAACCTTCTGTTGGCAGATCTACTGAGTACTATCTGACATGGACATTTTTCAGAGAGACCGATTTTTCTCTCATTCATTTTCATAGCTTTGGGAGGGTCCTTTTTTTTTTTTTTTTTTCCTTTTCCTTCTTGTTTGAATGGGGCTGTTAGTTGCAGGTGGGTACATTTGCAGATCCACTGCACAGGTGAATGGGGGGAGTGGGTTGAACTGACAGTTAATCAACAGCTGGTGTTGTTCCTAGTTCACTGCTCTGTAAAGGGCATGATGCTAAATCAATTAAAGAGAATTTCAAATTGGTTTCGGTGAGCAGTTGGCATAGAGATATGGACTCTGGAGACTGTATTCCTCTAGCTTTGCAAGTTTTGGCTGTTTACCTCATACCTCTTCTCCGCAAGAGTTGTGAGACTAAAGTGCTATAGCTGGTGCTGATACAGTGAGTGCAAAAGGAGACACTGCAGGATGCTTCAAGCAAGGGGAGAGTCCAAGCAGTGGCAATGTAAGTTAAGAATCACTATGCACAGCAATTGAATTCTGAACTTATTTTTGGGACTCACTTGTTGAGAGTGAAACAGGGCTAAGGCACTTGAGTCTCCTAAGTGAGTGCGTATTTCATCCTGAATGCTTTGCAGAACCAAAGCCCAGTAAACGTAGATACAGTTTATGTGAGTTATCAACGTTTTAAGTGTTTAAAGTCTTTCTCTAATAAATTTTAAAGTTTCCTATGGAACTTTACAGCACCATTTCTGCATACTTTTTCAGATTACATACAGGCTGACCTGATGAAGTGGTGAGAGGTTCACACTACATTTGCAACAATATCTCAAAGTATTTCAGTCTTCTCCAAGTATCACAAAACCACAGAATGGTTTGAATTGGAAGGGACCTCAAAGCCCATCTAGGTCCAACTCCCCTGCCATGGGCAGGGACACCCTCCACTAGACCACGTTGCCCAAAGCCCCTTCCAACCTGGCCTTGAACACTTCCAGGGATGGGGCACCCACAGCTTCTCTGGGAAACTTGTGCCAGTCCCTCTTCACCCTCATAGAGAAGATTTTTTTCTGAATATCTAATGTATATCTCCCCTCCCTCAGTTTAAGGCCATTATCTCTTGTTCTATCTCTCCATGCCCTTGTAAACAGTCCCTCTGCAGCTTTCTTGTGGGTCCCTTTAGGTACTGGAAGATGCTCTAAGGTCTCCCTGGAGCCTTCTCCAGGCTGAACCACCCCAACTCCCTCAGCCTGTCTTCATAGCAGAGGTGCTCCAGCCCTCGGATCATCTTCGTGGCCTCGTCTGGACTCACTCCAACAGCTCCATGTCTGTCTTGTAGTGGGGACTCCAGAGCTGGATGCGGTACTCCAGGTGGGGTCTCACAAGAGCAGAGTAGAGGGGCAGAATCCCCTCCTTTGATCTGCTGGTCACACCTCTTTTGATGCAGCCCAAGACACGGTTGGCTTTCGGGGCTGCAAGCGCACATTGCCAGGTCACGTTGAGCTTCTTGTCCACCAAAACCCCCAAGTCCTTCTCCTCAGGGCTGCTCTCAATCCATTCTCTGTATGGCCTGTAGTTGTGCTTGGGATTGCACTTACCCACGTGCAGGACCTTGCACTTGGCCTTGTTGAACTTCATGTGATTCACATGGGCCCACCTCTCCAGCCTGTCCAGGTCCCTCTGGATGGCATCCCTTCCCTCCAGCACATCGACCGCACCACACAGCTTGGTGTCGTCGGCAAACTTGCTGAGGGTGCACTCGATCAGCTGTGTGTGCTGGCACAGGCTGACCAAAGTGGATGCCTATGTTGGATATGCTCTTGAAAACTGAGAAAACGATTGACCAGGGATCTTCCCAAACTTCTGGGGTACAATCAGCTTGAGGTCAAACATGTTCATGTAAAGGCAGCTGGCTTACTGTTTGGCTATCATTTTATTGGTCTTGACAAAGTAGTCAATACAGAAATGAAGTGATGGAAGTGCAGAGCAGAATGGGGCCTGTGTCTCTGGTGTTTGGGGAAACAGGACGTCCTTTTGGAAGTGTTTAGCAATGCAGTCTATGGTAGCAGTGCTTTTGTTTTTTCATACAAGACATACTGTGTGCATTTCTAAGACGTTTTTATGCCTCCCTTTCCTAACAGAATAAGAGGGTTTTTTCTATCTACCATTATTTGACATAAATAAAAATAAAAATTAATAGTCTATTACTAGGTATGTTAATGGCTTGATAAAGTTTTGAAATATAGCATCCCAAATGCCATACTGTATATGGAATTCTTAATACCTTTGCTATTTCCTTTTGCTATTTGATGATCAGTTTTTGCTGGAATATGTTTTGCAATTACAATATGAGATTTAATGTTGTTTTGAACTCTGCCAAGTCTGATTAGATTTTCTGTTTTGGCTTAAGTCATTTCTTTGTGCTTCAATTTTCTCTATATAAAATGTTTAGATTGCAGGGCTTTAGATTGCAGATCCTGGTAATTAACTGCAAGTCTGATTTCTAGTTCAGCATAAGGTTAACCAGCTTCCATAAAGCAAAATCCTATTTATTCAGAATGAAAGGATTATAGGGAAGAAATAAAGTAACAGGAAAGCAGTTTACATACAATTCTGGGTTACCAGGAAGTCATCAGCACTGACATGGAGCTCCTAACAGAAAAGCAGTATATAATACCCTCTCGGGGGTTTTAGGAGTTTTGGTAGCAATTCCGTGTCACTCCCAGATCGTGGAAGAAACTTGTCCCCAAGGTAAGAGCATTCACTGTCTATGTTTATCAGTCATTGTGTGATTTCCTCAGGAAATAAACTCTGCGGTTGCCTACATCATCGTAAAATAACAGTTTTCTTTAGTTAACTCACCACCTGCAGTAGCGACCTGAATTCCTGCAGGATGTCCTCCTTAAATGAAATGTTCAGCTGGCATTGCAACATCTAAACACATACCAGTGTCACTGCTGCTGGCTTGAAAAGTCAATGAGCTGCAGTGCTGGGTTGGGAAAAGAGTATTTAAGGAAATATCCCTGCATGCTTGGCCTGTGCTTATGCTTTTACCTGGACCATTACTTTTGACAACAGGGAGGTCAGCTGAACCCTGCAGCGGACTTTGATCTGACCTGGTATGGACATTCTTATGCTCTCAGCAATCGAGATACATCTAATACAGTTCTTCATCAGTTTTCAATGGTACTATACATATCAATATTTTCCTACCAGCCTGCCCAGAAGACCAGATATTGTGCTTGGTGTAGCATAATAAGAAACAAGCCCTGGCCTGAAGTTTTTTACAGGCCAACTAGACGGGACTGACAAAGGTCAGGAGGGACGTAAGAGCCAAGAGAAATGATGTGATTTGTTCAGAGATAGACAGCGGGAGCTGGGCAAAGCCTCAGGGTCTTGCCTGATTGTCTATCCTGTAGGTCAAACAGCTTAGATTTTACTTTTCTGTTGCAGGCTTTTTTATATTTATTTAGAGGTTTATTTCAAAATTTTAATGCGTCTCATGTAGCCATCACCTTTTCACATTTATTTATTCTCTTCTGTATTAATGAAAGTCATAAAGTTCAAATTATATCGTCTCAGGATGGGTGAGATAGCTAAACATTTTTCTTCTTAACTCGAATGCTGATACAGTTCTAACTATCAGCATGTGCTTTAATCCTGATATTGCTCAAATCCAGTGTGTTAGTGCTTTTTGTAGATAGAAGTTTTTTGTTAAATTGAAGTATTCTGGTGTTTGTAGGACTGAGCAATTACCCAGCCTCACTGTGTATGTCAGAGTGCTGGGCCCCAGAGAGGCTGAAAACCTGTCTCTTCCTCCAACGTGAACATCTAATTCTTCAGGGGTCCATCTTTCACTGCAGAGAGGTACAAACATTTTCAGCAATCCTACAAACAAGTATTGAACAGATTGAAACTTTCTAAAAAATTGGACAGGTTCTTTTGTCAGTCTTTTTTTTATTCTTGATTTGTTTCTATTCACCAACTACTTGACTCTTTCTGTTTATAACTCTTTTTTTTCTCCTCCTCCTCCTGTGAAAGACTACCTGTCTGTCCCCTGATAATTGTAGAATTTATGCTGGAAGCTCCTTCTTCAAAGACATATCTATACAAAAATTCTCAGGTGGGTATGCTCTCCCTTGATGTGTGTAGCCCTTTCTGCAAAAATAAGAAAATCGCACTCTGTCATTCCCAAAGACCAAGTCAATCTTTCTTTTTTTGAAGAATATATTTGAAATCACAGTAACTTTGAATTCCTGTATTTCCTTTGTATCTGCATGCTCCCCAATTCTCCTGTCTGACAGCAGCAGGTAAAGCTTCTCCCCTCTAACCTGTGAAGTTGGTGAAGGAAGAAGTGAGGATGAGAAATGAGACAGTGATAGGGAATGGGAGAGATGAGAGGACAAGATGGCCGTGGTTTGCTTGGGAAACTGTACAGACATAAAGCAACTCCATTGCAGAAGTCTTGTGTTTGGGATTGAGCTCTAGTGGAATTCGAAGTTATCCCAAGCACTGAACAGCACTTGGTACAGCAAAGCTGCACGTGTCCTCCTTTTGGGTGAGAGGCAGCAGAGGTCTTTGGGGAAGTGGACAGACCTGGTTCTCCCTCTGTGGAATAAAAAAAACTGGATGTGTGCGCTACAGCATGAATCAAAATGGTAGGAACGCTTTGTTTTGTGCTGCCCCAAATGCACATTTAGAATATAGTTTGAAATAGCTGGGAAAGTACTACTTTATAGTAGTCATGATGAAAAACTGGTTCTTAGCACTGCCATCTGATGACATGGACACGTTTGGTTTGGTACCTATCTATTCCAAGCTGCCCGAATACAGAGTAGTGTCAGAACATCTTTGGCAATGCAGCAGAGCTTGCAAGCACGTGGGTAACTCTAGTCATAACATTCATTTAATTTGATTTTTACACTGCTGATCTAGGTCCACAGTTGTCACCTGCATAAAAATGGTAAAAAGTGAAATTTAAATCCCACTACAATATTAAGTACTAGATCAAATAGAAATACTTCTGGTCTCTCTTCATATACACCAAAACCCCAGCTGAGGAGGGTACTACTTTGTAGTCTTGTCACTACAGAAGAAAAGAAAGCTTTGCTTGTTCTACTTTTGTCTGTCTTTGAGTCAAAAAAATTCAGGGCATTAGAGGCTTGCTAAAAGATTTGGGATCTCCTTGGTTTAAATAGTAAATGGTAATAATAACTACTGCTTCACAATTGAAATACTTATTATGTCCATCAGAAATGTTACTTCAGATCTCCCTGTTAACCAAGTATGTATGCCAAAGATGCTCTCAGCAAGATAAAATTTTTAAATCCCAAAATGAAATTCGACGTCTCCCATGCCAATGGCCGCGCTGCCTCCTTCTCGTGCAGTTGTGAGTCACGTACTGTCTTAGTAAAGTGTGAATGTAACGTGCTGCATGAAGCCACTGTAATGACCTAAAAGCACTCTAACAGCTGACCAGATTATGTGAGCAAGAGCCTAAAAAATAGGTCTCACTAAAGTTTGTCACCAAAAAAACCTGAAATGATCTTTGGTTAATGTCTACGCAAGGCTATCTGCTGCAGTTTCAAATGAACATGTGGCAGTCCTTACTGTTTGCTGTTCAGTGTCAACATCATCACTTAGATGAGAAATAATAAAGAAGTAATAATAAACCCTCAAGTTTTTACAAATGTTGTTGGATTTAATTGAATTTTACAAATATCAGCATATTTGGGTATTATTTTTTTTTTTTGGTCACTGAATTAGTATATTCTGTTCATCTTAAGTTGTAAGCATGGGGACTTTTCTTTTTTTTGGGGGGAGGGAGTGTATTGAAAGAGCTCCTTAACATAGAGCACCATGAAGATGTTGTTGGTAAAAAAAGCTAAGAACATTGTTTTGGTCATTCATGTTCATCTAAAAAAAAAAAGGCAATGCATTTACACTTTAATATTGTATCATATAAATAGACATCTATAGCTCTGCATACATTATTAATATGGGTTTATTGCCTCCTTTATTGGTTTCACTACTGCTGCTCCTCTTGGGAAGCCATGTAAAATACGAAGACTGCACAAATGCCCACATTACGAGAGCCGCTATATACAAAGCAAATAAGATTTCACCAGTGCAAATATTCACTTGAGTCGCTTCCTGCAATTCACATAACATAATAACAAATAGTCCATAAATGCAGTCCCCCTAGCTACTACTATTATTCCAAGTATTTTATGTTGGTTTTTTTATCTAGAACACTTGTGCTGCTATTAGAATACTGAACAAAATTTTATTCCTGTATTTTCTGACAAGGAAACAGAATTCTTGTTGAGAAGAAACAGATAACATCAAATACTATTCAGAACCATTACAACTGTATAGTAGGTGCTGAGGAGGCCTAGTACTGAGTTTCTCCCCGGTTCTTAGGAACCGGGTTTCTCTAAGTCGCACTTCAGAAACGTGTTTAAGACTTTAACAGAAGAGATAGTAGTAGTGTAAAATACGTGTAAAAGGGGAACACTGCAACCACTGACACAATGTCTTATGAAAGCTTCCTATAGAATCTCAGACTGATGTTGTACAGGTTACAAGTTCAGTAATCCCCATTCCCAGCACTTTCAGAGTTTTTTTGGTTTTTTTGGTGTTTTTTTTTTTTTTGTGTGCAAACTATAACAGGCATAGTACTCCTCTAGATGCTGACTATATGACAGTCGGTGAATCAAACTGGAAATGTTGTACAGTCTTTTGTGTGTGCACGTGTGGGAATAACAGCAAGGAGATTGGTTCTGTAGCGTATGGGGATACCTCCGGGCAGGGTCGCACTTAGCAAGCTGCTTCCAGATGTAATGGAAGTTCTGAGTAACAAAAATGTAAGCTCCCATTGTGCATCAGACTGGAAGAAAGATAGTGTGGACTGTTATGAGCAAGTATCTCCATATTTCAGTTGAAAGCATCTGACTTAGAGCTTGGTTTCCTTTTTTTTTTTTTTTTTAATCCACAGGGAATGATAGCATCTCTTTTGAACATTTTACCTGACGTTTTTAAGAAAACGAACTTTGGTTGTTGAAGAAATGAATGTGAAAAAAGAGAATGAAAGATGATTCTGTGTGATTTAATATTAGATAACAGCATCAAGCTGTTTCAGCTGAGGTCAAATGAAGGAAAAGGGCCAGTGAAGGCCGCGGCGTCAGTGAGCTCTTTTGAGATAACATCAGTTGCACAGCCACCAATTGCTCCTCTGCTACCACGTACTGTAGGTTCCCTTGTAGCTGCTGCATACACTGTGTCTCTCTTAGGGGGCCAGGATGCTCCAGCAGTTTCTCTTTGTGACCTCTTTGCTACAATTTCTAAAGGCACATTCTCATTACTGTTGCCCTAGGATTTTTCTCAATGCTTAGAAATGTATCATTGGGTTTTTTGGGTGGTGCAGGTTTTGTTTTGGTTTGGGTTTTTTGTTTTGTTTTTGTTTGGTTTTTTTTCAATATAGTTTCTCCAACATCCAAACTTTTTTTAGTCTCCTTCCCACATACCACACAATTCTCTATCTGTTCTTTCTACTTTATTCCTGTTGTAACCTTCCGATCATATTTCTTGCAAGTTTAAACTTCCTGTGCTAAACTCAAATGCGTTTCTTAGTGGACAATCTGTGATGCTTTGAGGACCAACTGGTCACAGCAACTTTTTAAGTCCTTGATATGCCTTGGTTTTGGCAGCTCTTCGTTCAGTCTGTCATTTGGTTCTCTTCATGCCAGTTTACCACCACTATGACGATTTCTGGCATCTCTTTTCTGTGTCCATCGCCCATCCTCCTCCTGCATACTGCCCCAGGGCTGCTCCCATCAATCTGTGGTCCCTTGCGCACCTCACGCAGGCCGTGCTGGGGCTTGCCACAGGCTGGTCCCAGCAGCTCTCTGCAGGCCCCACAAGTTGAAGGACTGCTTTGTGAAGTGCCCCTTCTTCCAATGAAAGCTTCAAAGTCCTGCCCTCGCTGGTCCCTTTACTCTGGCCGCCTATTTCCTATGGCAGCAGTATTTCCTACTTTAGCCACCTTGTTTTGGAAGGGCAAGCTACTACCTTCCTCAGGATTTGGAAAGGTGGCTCCCTTCCCTGGCAGATCTTCCAACATAAAAGCAGCTTTCTGTAATGAAACAGAGAGCTTATAAAGGTCTCCGTGAGCCTGACACCTTGTGCTCAGGAGCAAGTGTTCTGACTTCTCCATTCCTACCCCTGTCAGCATTGATAAGCCTCTCTTACCTGACATGAGCTTTTATTGCCCTTGACTGCTCTCCATTTTATATAAAGGTTAAATCTTCCCCTCTGTCTCTGCTTTATAGAAATATACTATTTAGAAAACAGTGTTTCCATTGAACACTATAAAGGCAGACCAATTTAGTGTGGTTGTTGGGGTTTTTGTTTTTTTTTTTTTTTCCCCCCTTCCCAACAGCTGGCCATTGAGTAGGTGCAGCTTAAATTTCTCATGTTCTGACATGTAACAGGGGAATTACAGGAGGATCAGCTGTTTGTCCCTGCTCAGTACAGAGACAGACAGCACAGTGTGAAACTGTTGTGTTTAGAGTTATGCCCACAAAAAAGGGGGGAAAAGTGTACCTTTTAAATGATCTAATGGGTGGTTTGGTTTTGAAGTTCAGTATTGCCAACGGGACGCTTTTCAGACGGTAATGTCAGATGTCTCACTTGCCATCTAGGTGTGAAAGAGGACTGTCTTATTCCTCGCTGCAGGCAGGCCAGAAGACTTTGACTGCCATCCCTGGAAGAGTGAAAAATCCTCTTGTACTTTTCCAGCTCTTCCTTGGGTGCAATCCTGAAAGACCCAGGTTCAGCTACTGTTTGTGAAAGGTTCAGTGCTGCATTTTCACAAGCGCTATCAATGAGCTTAGTTATTATCCCAGTTACAGTATTGTATTCCTGTTCAGGTTGCACTAGTTTTGTATGCTAGAACAGTTTGTCTTACGAAGGGGCAAGGAGAGAACTTTTTGTTCTCCTTTGTTCATTTCAAATTACTTCCTAGATACAGAAATTATATTATGGCATTTGGAAGACATTCACTTCTCTAACAACATACTGTGTAACTTTATAGCAATATTCTTTCCTTTTCAGCTCCCAAAAGTCTTATCTGCCCTGTTTCTTTTTTCTTCCTGCAGGAAACAGGATCTTCAGAGGGTTTTCTGAAAGCTCTTTGTAATATTAGCGAACATGTACAGGAAAACCCTCAGGTTATGTTCAACTCCTGGTATCCTTCACTTTAGATTTGAGAAATTCCCTTAAACTCTCATTAGTGGAGCCTTCTCATTCCTATAAAAGTTTAAAGAAAATCTTTGTCTAATCAGAGATTTAGCACAGCTCCTCAGCGTGGTTGGAGCAAGCAGATTCTTTGTGCTTCACTGCTCATTCCAGAGCAAAGACAATTGTTACAAAAATGCGTCCTTACTGATGTGACCCTCTGGTTCCCTCATCGCTTTTAGACTTACTAACTTTTCCCTTCTTCTGCCTTCTGCAAATCCTTAATTGATGGGATGGAAAAGTCAGGTTTTGATTAAACACTGATGAATCCAGGCAGGATTATTTGGTTTCCCTCTGCAACGGTGTGAGCTGGTACCGGTAGAAGAACACGCTTTGTGTTCTTGCCGGTTTCTTACCTGATCTGGCCCACTGTACATTAGGGAATGTTGTGTATTTATAAGCAGAGAGGCATAAGGAAAAAGAATTGATGTATCTGTGTTCAGCAGAGTTTGTTCAATGTATTTTGTCGTGAATTTAAAAATGGTGTAATTTTTTTTTTTCAAGTTTTCTCTTCGTGACACTGAGTTATGTTAAAAGTTTAGAAATTCTTTCACAATTCAGATGAGAAGCTGGGAAACATATGTCACAATGAAAATAAAGTAAAAGAGTGAAAAGAACTGTTACTGTTTTGGAAAGCTATAACTTCAAAATAAATATAGAACTTTTGGGGGCCTGTTAAGCAATTTTAAGGTTCTTAAGTAGGTCTTCCAGTCTAGGTTCTACTAAAAAGTAAAATAAAATAAAAAAATGTTCTGTGTTCCCCTACATTATTCCTAAACTGAGAGCTGCCTTCCTTTTTAATCTCTTAGGGATTGTAATTTGCTCCTATATCTGACCTTTTTTTCTTTTCTCTTCGCTTCCCCCTTTTTTCTTTATTTTTCTTTGCTTTCCCCCTTCCTTTTTTCTTTTCTCACTTTCCTCTTCTTTTTTCTTGTCTTTATTATTTTCTTTTTATTTTCTTTTTTATTTTTCTTTCTTTTTTCTTTATTATTTCATGTTACCTTTTTTCTTTTCTTTCTTCTTTCTCCTCCTTCTCCTAAAATAACTACAGTCCTGAAACAAGCATCCTATCCACCTCTGCAGGCATATCTAAGTTGGCGGGAAGCTCTGTGATCTGAAACTTCCAGAACTCACAGTCCTCCCCCTATAGTACGCCAGCATCAAAACTTCTGCGGCTGACTTGTCTTCTCTGATTCATGAATATGATGCATGGGCTTTCTCAGATAACTCTTAACAATTAGGAGTCTTAAGGAGTTTCTGCAGCTTAATACACATCAACTGACCAAAATGTCAACAGACAATGTGTATGCACCTCTAGCCTTAAGCAAGCACTGGACAAAGCACAGAAACTTAAATCTCACTGGAAAGCCAGCTTTAACCTACTTGCTTTTGCTACGGAATACTAGGTATCATTAGGAACCTCAAATCTGTAATGCTGGCAGAATTGTACAAACGTTTTTAGCTATGTTGAGGTCAGAATTTAAAACTGATTGTTCAAAAATTAACAATGAACTTTATTTTGAGTTTCAACGAAATCTTGACAGTTTAAGCTAAAGAAAGAAAGAATTTTTGTGGCAGAGTTTTGGGAACGAGGAGGAGACTTGTGAAAACTATTCAGAACATATAATGCTGCGAGAAATTCCACTAATGAGAGGTGCAGGTACACTGTACTCAATGAATAACATATCAAAAAGAATCAGTGCATTTCACATTGCATTACAAATGATGGGATTTATCATGCGGGGGGGCCCACTCACAGATAAATAAATCAGTGCATAATTAAGTACCTAGTTCAGAGATCCAAATGGATAGTTTTGTAGGATAAAAATGAACTTTTATTAGTCATGAAAAGTGACCTCTAGATATAGGCAGCAGCAATTTTGGCAAAAATCCTCTGAGATGCGAAAGGCATGCTAAATGTTTCAGCACTGGTAGCACAGTTTCCTACGAATTGGTTTGCGTTTCATTAATCCTGTTTTTCAGGATTATCTCAAGGAGTAAAACAGAATTTTGGTTTCGTAGTCCATTTTTTGTCTTAACCATAGTACAACCTAAATGAGGTACAACTGTGTTCAAATGTGCCAATTATATTTCACATGAATTCCAAAATACTTATATCAAACCCAACTTATTTTGTTGGGCTCAGCTGATGGAGATTAGTCGTTGATAGGTTTTTGTTAGTATCACATATATTTAGCACTTTTTTTTGCTCATGAAATTTCTCTCCATTCAATCAGACCTTATTTATTTTATTTATGTGGACCCATTATAAAATTATGTAGAACACAGAAGTTTCTAAGGGCCTTGTTCCCTTAATTAAACAATTAACTTGCCATTTTGGATTTGATCAAGAAATGATTGAACATGACAGACTGTCTCCCCTCTGGAGCATATAACTGTGTCAGGGTCAATCATGTTTCCTTCGGAGTCAGAGGGAAAGGGGCTTTCTCATAAATTAGAACACACTGCTGATTTACGGTAGTAAATACCATACATAACTGATTTTGTTAACGTTCTTGTAAGATTAATAAAATAATCTGGAGACAATTTAGTATGTCAGCAAGGTGGTTATTTAAAAATCAAATTACAACAAACTGAGAAGACCCATCAGCTGGCTGAAATTTTTCAATTATTTAGGAAAATGAGGAAATAGCTAACAAGAACAAGCCTAGAAAAAGCGATGGAGCTGTAAATCCTTCTTCTCTATTTGAGTATCAAAGCTGCCTTGTTGCCTTTTGCCCTACTTTGGGAAGGATGGGATGGGTTTTGATGTTTTGGAGGCTACACAGGAAATTATTTCCAGTCTAGCTAGCTTTCCTACTGTTGAGGAATGCTCTGTCTGGGGCATGTAACACCCCAAGACGTTTTCTCGTATCTTAAGAGAAGTTTGTCATCGAGCCAGTCGGCTGCATTTGTCTGCTGCCCTGTATCACTGTGCCTGTCAGTGCAGAGGATCATAGAAAGTAAAGTTAAAACCGAGCAATACAAATTACCAGAGCATTTTGAAATCAGGCAACAGTGTGAAAGCGCCTCACACAATTTATGTGGAAAACAATTGCTAAGCATCCTTTGGATAATTTGCTTTTTCTTCTTCCATCTTTCCGCCACTGAAGGCATTGCTGATTTTATTCCCAAGTTTATTATAACTTTATTCTGGTTTTGGACTATTTGCTAGAAACAAACATGTTCCTTATGTACTATTATAAAATGAATAAATATTTTAAATGGTGCTTTTATTAGACAACTAAGAATCTCTATAGCCACTTCTACTCTATTGAAATGGGCACCCATCATTTTGGCAGTTGTCCATCAAATGTTTGCAGAAACTGAGTTATTTGCATATTGGAAACTGTTCACAGATACATTAAATAACATTTTACTGTGGACATCTGGTCTGCTAAAAATCTGCCAAAGTTTGTATCAGATAACTGCAGCAATTCAAATTTATAGAAGGAATCTGTTCTGAAAATATGTTAAAACTACTGTCCCTCTTTTATTTCCTAGCTTTTAGACAACATTATTTTGCAAAAGCTGTTCCTGTTAAGAGTCTGAGTCTTCCCTGCAGAATAGCTTCTTGTATTTGTTTCTAGGAAGCTTATAAAGAACAAAGAAATATCTGCATCTCCAGTTATGATTACCCAGTGAAAAGAATGAGCCTGTGCTCAAATATGCTAAAAAATAATAAATAAGAATTAACTTTCCAGATAAGCCAATCTATCGCTATGCATTTTGTAAAATTACTAAACCGAACACATATGCTTTAGACTGCCTACAACATCTGTAGGTTATGTAGGAATAATTTAACTTCACTCTCTTAATTTCAAATATTCATTAGTTTAGAGCTGTGTATTTTACATTAGAATAGATTAATGGCTTGTTTTGCCAGTTCATTTTTTTAGGTGAAATTCAATGGCCTATTCCTTTATGAAAATAAAAATGTGACTCCACCCCAAAAAAGAGGAGGCTTTTTTTTTTTTGCAGTTGATGTTTGATGATACTTACAGTACAAGACCAGTTTCTGTATGCCTTCCTAAATCCATGCTGAATTGTATTTTGACATGTCACTGTCAAAGGGCCTAGGGTTTCTGTCAATCAGGCTATACAGAGTAGTAATTAATTTTGTTATAAGAGTGTCAGTGTCTGAGAATTTTCTGAGATAGGGCTCAGCCTCTGCACTGTCCTAGGTTGATTGGCACCAGTTCTCCTTTAATAACATGGAAAGGATGCTTGCTCTGTGTGGCTTTTGGATAGTACAGTGTAAGTTGCACTATTGACAGGGAACAAAAGGCCAAGTCCTGCTGTGATATACACATAATAAACAAGTTAACTTTAATAGGGAATGATGGGGATGGCATTCTGCAGATGTTTCTGGGAGAGACCTGCCCATAACAAGCCCTAACGCGGATTTAGCTTGCGGATCCACGGTGTGATTTCTTTAACAGCAACTCTGGCTCAGGACCATTGCAAACTGGCCCTGACAGCAGATACGATCATAGGGTGCAGATTCAACCACTTGAAGGGTTGTTTAATGTGGCCGCGCTCTGGACCCACTCTGTGATCCTTTGCTCTAAGCAGGGGTGTGCATGAGTTGCAGAGGGGACAATATTTTTAAATAACACAGCTGGATCACTTCACAGATCTATTTTGAAACGTATCTATAGAAACAACTGAACCAGCCCAACTGATTTGGAGAATAAGCTGTAGTGTTAAGGAGAAGCAGCAACCAATGAAGATAAGGATTTCTTGCACTTGATTTACCATAAAGAAACTGTAATTTATTTTATGGATAATGTGCCATTCAGCCATGGAATATTTTGCTTTCTAGTTGCTACAACAGCTTTAAAAAGTAACGTGTGCTCTGCATGTCTACTTTTGACAAACTAGGTTCCTCCTGCCCAACAGAAAATAATGAAAAATTTTGCTATTTTGTGCTATGTTGACACTGTTCTGTAGAGTCCAAGTCATTTTACAAGAACTTGAGGAGATGAGTCAGGAGAAGAGCAGAGAGAATCACCATCCCATCCCCCCACTAAAATTACAGTTTTTTGACAATTTTTCAACTCCCCTTATAAAAATTACCACGTTTAAGTATTACATGAATAAGCATTATATGTTGGCTAACTGAAGTACAGTCAATGATAGGAATGTCAAAACCAGTCTGGGGTGGTTTCACTCCACTTCCATGAAATTTAAAAGGACGGCACCAGAAACAAAAAATGGCCAATGCTTCGTGTTTTAGAAACATGTTAATCACCCATCAGACAGCAAATATGGCTGAAAGACTCCTAACCAGAACTATGCAAACTATTTAAAACACAGGCCAGACACGGCATCAAGTTATCTCGTTTCAGGCGTTATTTCAGTTTGAACCTTACCATGTGTTCTTTAACAAACTGACAGTGGTGTGAAAACTTACATCCTATTTCAGGCAAAGCCGGCTGATCTCTGACTCCATGAAGGCCACCGAAAACAGAAATATACTTTCTGCATTTGGTTTTTTTGGTTGGTTGGGGGGTTTTTGTATGGCATTTCTTTCTCTGCCACATTAAACTTAAGACTCTTTGAGTCAGTGACAGTTTTTGTCATCTGCCGGTAGTAGTGTTCTAAGCTTAATTTTTTTCTTGATGTTTGATTAAACTACGTACAATCTGGAATAACAAGCTTTGTGAACATCCCATTGGAAAAGGAATCAAGGTGTGATGAAAAGAACTAGAGGGATTTTTTGGTTTGGGGTTGGATTTGGGGTTTTTTGGTTGTTTTTTTTGTGGAGGGATATGGCTTTTTGTTGATTTTTTTAAATTGCTTTTTTATTGTGTTTTGGTTTTTATGGATTTTGTTGGTTTGGTTTGGTTTTTTATTCAGATTGTCTGAATCAACTCTTACTGGTCAAATGGTTTCTCATAAAATGGCCTTATTTGTCAATAAGGGTAAAACATTTTCAGTACAAATACATCTTTCTGATCTTAAGAGTGGAATTCCCCAAACGGCAGGCAGGAAACTGGTTAGGATTAATTTGGCTGCTTCATCAGAGTTATCTGGTAGCATCCACTTCGCTTGATGCAGGTTGATGGCATCTAGGAAAGGAATGCCATCTTGGCTCATTTGGTGCTTCTGGTGTGTCAGGGATAATCTAGATGGAGAAGGAATGTTCCCCTACTTTCATCCTTCAGCAATGACAGATGTAAGTCCTGGTTCATAAACAGTAAGGACTGTCCTCAGTCTTTGCCCTGTTATGGCAACACTGGGTTAGCAGTACATCCTTCGTTCTTTCTCTGTTGGTCTATCTATGGGTTCTGATTACTTCTTTCCTCGTTCCGGGTTTTTTCCTGTTCCTTTAATTTGTTCTTTGCGACAGTGGTAGTGCAGGCTTCCAGGATCTCATGATAGATAACATATTTACTGTACAGTTGTTTAAGTTTTCCAGCATGACTGAAAAGGAGACATTTGTTTTAATAATCTAGTTTTCCTTGTGCAGCCAGCTGATTTTTCTAAACTTAGCTCTGTGGCAGAGAAATGACACTGTCGTTTCTGTCTCAGAAACCAAAGCAGGAAAATCAAGGACCTCCCAGAAATTAAGAATTGAAAACACGCTCCTTTGGCACATGTGCAGGAGGAGAATAGAAATTCTTTGCTGTATCCCTGACTGCGCACACAGCTAGGATGATTGCCGATTCTTCTTCTCTAGTCCACAGCCTGGAAAAGCGAAAGTGTCTCATTTCAGAAGGAAGGCATGCTACTGCCACTGCAGCTCCCAAAGGAGGGTGGAAGCAGAAGGGCCTACGCTTGCTCACCAAGTTGAGTAAGACTTGTAATGTGCAGTAGGAACAGACTAATGGGGGCTTGCATTCAGCAGCTTGCAATTGTGCTTTCAGCCAAGACTGTGCTGGAGGCAGTTCGGTTGAAATACCTCCTGAAAATATAGACATCTCCCAAACTACTTGTTGAAAATCTGGCTCCAGTAAAATTTACTCCCTGCAGCTGCTATCATCTCTTCTATCTGGAGCTGCGTTACGTCCTCCTTGCCTCCAAGTACCACACTGGGCATCACCGTTGATGCACCATCAAGAACAACAGAACACTGTCTTGTTTATGAGCTCTGGGGAGCCTGAAACCTCACAAAGACACTGTTTACAGCCTGATCATGGATCCAGGGCTTCTTTTGTGATGCCAGAAGCCAAAATCTTCCTTAATTTTAATGAAAGATGAGATTTGCCTTGCTCTAGCACCTTGTAGCCAGGAAAGCTGAACAGTGTGTCGAAAAATTCAGCAGAAAGGCTTTTGTACTGAGTAACTGCATTGAAACCCTTGCCAAGAACTCCTCTAAGTGTTGAGAGGAAGGGGTAGAATTTTACATGCAGTCTATGGAAATGGGCTTTTTGTACCAGTTAATTCTTCACATGAAATTCTACTGCAAGTTATGCAAGGGTGGTCAAAAAATTTTCTGACAGCAAGTTTTTCCATCACAAAATAGCAATTCATTGAATTACGGTACGTGTTGGGACAGGGTTGAGCGGGTAAGACATGGCTTTCTGTGCTCCTCTTTTCTCAGAGGAAGTAGCCCTTCAGATCCCAATGTCAGGCTGCTGTTACAGCAGGCTCTGAGCTCAGCAAGCATTTCCAATCTTCATTCTCCCACTCCCTCTTCCCCCTCCACTGAAACTGTGCTCCCTGTTCACAATATTGCTGAGCTGTCTGTAATGATAAATGATGTGCCTTTCTTTAAATTTCCTTTCTGCTCAGTACTAGATATTGGCCGGCTTGGATGTGCGTTCTGGGTGGATAAATTACTTTGGCAAGTCATAGAGAATTTATGCACATGGCAACAGATGTAGCCTATATGGTAGAATTTTTCTTTGTTATTTTAATTATGTAACTTGATTTTACCTGAGGCAATTATATTTTCGTGAAAAAAATTTCGGTTGCTGGTTGGTTTGGGGTTTTTTTTTTGGCATGGTCTTTTTTTTTTTTTCTTCTTTTTTTTGGGTTTGAAATATGAACCTCTGTGCTGAAAGAAATTCTGGTCTCAAACCTTGTTATAGGCCAAAGTAGAACTGGGCCATTACTCAGCTGCACATCACCCTTTCCTACGCATTGATCGTTTCACATACATGACTTGTGTTGTCAAGTAGATCTTTAGAGGCTCAGAGGAAAGGCTGGGTTTTGTTTCTTAATGAGGATTACTGTTTGCTAAAGGTAACTGTACACAACACTTGGGAGGATTTAACGTGTGTGGAACCAGGCCACACTACGCATGAAAATGTTTCAGTTCTTAATTTAGAAAGTAGTCTACCTCTTTCATGAAGTCAGAAAATTTTCATGAAAATACAGCTTCACATGGAAAACCAAAGTAATTTCAGGCTTTTGTGCCTTTTTTCCCTGTAAATTTAAATGATTCCTGGCAAAAAGTGCTCCGCTTATAGGCAGAAGTACAGAAGGAAAACCCCTAAAGGTTGTGTATTCATAAATGCATATATTCAGCCTGTGTCTTCAGTGTGTTCTGAAAAGTGTTCCCACAGACAGACTTTGAGACATGGACTTAATTTTCAGGCATGAGTTTTACCAAACTTTGAGGTAAAACTATGTGAGAATGCTAGTGCTCAAAAAAAATGCAGAGTGGTGCTGTGGTTTGTCTGAGCAACAGTGAGAAAGAAGTGCAGAAATTATTTTCATTCCTTTTCTCAAGTCCTTTCTCTTTTATGAATCTCTTACAGTTGTCCTTCTCCACAAGGTAATAGAGTCTCTGCTCCACAGCCAGCATGGGAGGAAAGCTCCTTTCCTCACAGATACAGGGACCAGCTGCCATCCGGCCACCAGACATAGCCCAGACTAACACCCTAGGATTCCTGCTCTTCAAAAAAATACGTCCAGAGGGAAAGAGGGGGGTTTATGGGATAAAAAAGATCATCAGCAGCAGTTGCCATGTTCTGGGAGGCTTGCAGGGCCCCCAGGGGGGTCAGAGGAATTTCTAGGCCCGGGCACCCCCGGGCCGGCAGGCTACCGGCGGCCCCGCGGGCCGCTCAACCGGCGGGAAGCCGAGGCGAGCTGCGGCAGCAGCCGCTGCCGTGAGGAGCGGGCGGGTTACGAGACTCCCGGCTGCCAGAGGGGGGCCAGGCGTGCGCGGGACCGAGCGGCAGCTCTCGCGAGAGTTGGGCTGGCGAGAACGGGGCGGGGCGGTCCCGCGGGCGGTTTAAAAGGCGGGAAGCCGGGGTGGGGCAGGCAGGTGGTGTAATTGTCGCCGCGTGCTGGGGCGTGGGGGGAGCGCGAGCCCTGAAGAGTTACCCCGGGTGCCTGAGGGGGAGGTCCAAGTGCCGGCACCTTTGGGCTGGGGGGATGTGGGGGTGTGTGTGGAGGGGCCCTTCACAAGCAGCCCCATGGAGAAGACAAGGAGCAACAGGTACAAGTTGCACCGGCACAGGTTTCATCTTGATATAAGAAATAAGTTTTTTATAGTGAGAACAATCACGCCCTGGAACAAGCTCCTGGGGGATACAGTAGAGTCACTGTCACTGGAGGTTTTCACAATGCACTGCGACATGGTGCAGGACAATCTCATCTAGACTCCCTTTCCCACAAAATGTTGGACCTGGTGGTCTATTCCAGGTGCATCCAGCCTGTACGGTTCTATGGCTCTATGATACGCTCTGTGGGGTTTTCTGTGGGATCAGGTAGCTGAACTGTGATTCTTGGGTTCAACTGCACTGTTCACGCTTTCTATTACTTTGTGCTTTGTTTATGGCGTGTTTTCATGCAGCTAAGTCCAAGAATCCTTTTGGATAAAGCTTCTGCTCTTTTAGTTAGGATTCTGTAGTATTTGATATTTAAGCTTAGTCACCTTAACCAAAATAAGATTTAAAGAACCATAAACAGATGTTTTATTACAACTTGTGATTGTTTAGGACTTCCAAAACCCATTATTTTTTTGTTTTAAATCCTGAAAGTATGCAGGAGGCGTATCTGACACTGAGGTTGTGAAAATGGAGAAGGAAATAAAGACTAGGGCTATTTCTTCAGTCCATTGTGTATATTTTGGATTCTCTTGCTGAGCTAAAATAACTACATTGTAGTTAAAGGTTGCTGGAAGAAAATTATCCCTCTCTAGGGCAATTTTAGAGATGGATTTGAGCTCCACGCAGGAAGTCAAGTCTGTGGGTCAGGGTCGGGGTCAGTGGGGCACGCAGGCAGGCACAGGCATAGCTATGCCTGCAGCCTAGCTCAGGCAGAGATCGAGGGCTGACGGCCTGAGTTTAATGCAGCTCGGAAGCAGACGGGGCCAGGCCCCTGTTTCTCACGGCTCTTCCCACAGCAGTCTGAGGCACCCCATCAGTGCTGGCCTGGAGCACAGGCAGCTGGAGTCTCCGGGGAAGACTTGCACCCAGGGCCCTGACACAAGCTCACTGGGGAAAGACGGTGCCCTCTGTATCCATCTTCTAGTACTGCATGACTTCTTAAGGACCTTGTACCCTTGCTATCCAAGCCCTTGAAGAAAGGCTCTGCAAAACAGAAAGCTAGTTGAGCATCTCTCTACATGTACCCAACCAGCAAAAATTCAGTCCATGCATTGCAAGTGATTGCAGTTTTCTGACTTTTTTATTTTTCATTTCCCCAGTAAATATTCTATTCAGATAGAAGGTATTATGCAAACATATTTCCGTTTGAGCAATATTTCTGTTATACCAGGATAGCATGTGCCTGTAGCTCCCCCTCTCCCGAAATCCACAAGAATTGCGGCAACACAGTTTTTAATTCAAACAGTAAATCCCCACTACTATAAATCCTTCCCTGCAGCTCCCCCCTCCCCTGAATATCAGAACTGTAAATAAGTGGCTGGTCTAAAAAAGAGTAGGTGGTGCATAATATTAAAAACAGTAGCTTGTTGAGCAAAGCTATTTAAAAAGATTCTGAGTACCACATAATAAAGGTACTATCAGCAAACACCAGACTAGCATCTCAGCTAGCTTTACTGGGCTGTGAGTTATTGCTGTGGTCAATAGATCTCTTTTCTGTAGCATTCTGCTTATGTAGGTGATAAATCTTACAGTCTTATGGGAATAGGGTCAGGCTTCTGCTACTCTGCCCCATTATTTTTCTCCTACATCATTTAGAAAACTGCTGGACTGGACCATTTTTGGTGCAGCGACTTTTTGTTCAGCTACATAGTAAATTTTATTGTGCATATTAAATTTTAGCTCAGACCAGATTTTAAAGTCCATCTTGATAGAAGGTGAGAGTGAAATAAAATCTTAAGCAAAAGAGCAAATAAACCTGAGAAGCAGAAAACAAATGTTATTTTAAATTAAACTTTTAGATGCAAAATACAAACAGGTAAAAACAAGTTTTGATTTTGATCATAAGCGGTTTTCTGAGTATTTTTCAAATCTGAAGAATGAATAATCTAGTAGTACTGGCACTCAGAGAAATTTTCAGTAATTGTGTAAGTAAGCTATTGGAATATTTTAAGCAATGGGTGGTTTGAAATTCTTGCTGTTAAAAGAGAAGCAACATAAGGTGATGTTAGGTAATGATGGACAAAGCATTTGAATCTTTCATGACTTTGGTGCCACCTCAGTACAGCCGCCTGCCGGGAATCACGGCTTCCACTTGACTCCTGTGTATGCTAGCTCTGTTCCCCCATTTTCCTGGAGACTGAGAGATGTGCTACTGCCCTGTGGGAGCAGGCAGCGGGAAGAGGAGAGGAAGGAGGAGTGTGGCTTGCTTTTAGCCCTTGCTGTGGGTGAGCGGAAAAGACCTTTAAGTTTTGTTCCCTGCATTCAGGCAAAGGGGCAGCACAGAGACACAGTGGAGTCAAGATGTGAAGGGTAGTGAATAGCAGAGCGTAGGATGGTATCACAGATATCTCCAGGTAGCATTAGCGCTTGGTGGTTTTAGCACCTTGTTCTGTATCAATAATTACAAGTTACATACCTGATACCACAATAAAATATCACAGTCCAAAGTGTATGAGGTCAGCATATCACTGCAGAATCACAAAGTAGACACGACTGGGCAAATGTCTTTATTATTTATTTATTAGTTAGGCCGTATGTGCTGCAACAGAATGCTAAATTGCATTTATGAGAGTTTGAGAAAGCAAGGCCTTTTTTTATTTCTAACTTTTAAGTCTGAAGAGTACATTAGGAATTAGTACTATGTTCAAATACATAACGAGCTGCATCAGTCCAGCTGTTAGGGAAAACCCTCTGATGTTAAGGATAAAGAAGCAATGGAATAGGTTACCAGTGAGGCATTCTCCATCAGCAGAAGTCCTTAAGGAAAAGGAAAGGTCAGGGAAAACTGGTATTTTTGCAGGACCTCAGAATGTTCCATCAAACCCTATTTTTCTTTGATTCTATAATGCAGTGCCTGCGGTGTCCACGATGTATATATACACCTTTGTTTCCCAAGTACAGTTTGTTAACCCTGAGAAATTCATTTGAGCATCTGTGATGATTCTTCTTCTATTCCCTTTGTCAAGCAACTATTTTTCCCTTTCTGACTAGATTTCTTCTTTATCTTCCTCACAGATTTTGTTCTTCACTTGGCCTTCCAGGAAAGTCCTCTGCTGTCCTCTTTAATTTTCCTCTCCACAGTGCTCTGGTAGTGACTGTCTAGCTTGGAAAAGACAAGTACTTCTGTTAGCAGTTCTTTTTTCTTCAGTACCTGGAGTAAACCCTTCAGATTTCTGTAGGAAAGCACTGTGGATGTAACAACAGGGCTTTGACCATATCTTTTTTTTTCGTTAGTCCCCAGTGCCAGTCTAGCTTCTCGGTTAGAGACAGTTAAGAAGCAGCTGTTCAGCTGTGGGAGAACTCATCAGCTACTCTTTCCATAAAGGAAAGGTAAATAGCTGCTATGCCACTGGATGAACCATCTGTTAGATTCACTGAAGAAAAGATCATGAACTTGGGGTGGGTTTTTTTGTTTTGGTGATTTGTTTTGGTTTTGTTTTTTTTTTTTTTTTTCTTAAATTTTGGGTACTTGTCTCTTATCTGTAAAACCTTCCTTCATCTGTTATGTCTAAAGCCCTGTGCGTGGTCTATATGGAACCTTATTATGTGCAAGGACTTTCTTTCCATGATTGCTACTTAACTTGTTTTTTCCTACCATTGGAATGGAAAGGTACCAAACAATACGCCCTCATACTTTTATAGCAGGAGGCTAGAAAATGTACTGCAGTCTCTAGTATTTTGGACTTTGGCTGACCATACTAAAAAAAAAATAAAATCGTTCCCTGTTGTAGTGCACAGACTGCATAATAACTACCTTTTGCGTGCTAATCTGAAATAAAAGTCTTACCCGTGAAAATAGCTACCCAACCAGAAAATAAAGGAGTATACTAAGCTGCTCTAACTTAGTTTTCATTTATTTTTAAATTGAATAAGCAACATACAAAGAACAAAATTTTCTCAATACACAAAAATGGTCTTGTACTTTAGGGTCTTACATAAGAAGAGACCAAAGAACAACATGGCTTACTGCAGCATCATTAAAAGGTAGAGTATTTCTGGTAGTATTATAGGGCAATAGGAATGGGTCTGAGTAATGAAGTGGCCTCCACCAGCTTTGGAAATGTGCCATAGCATAAATATTGCTTAAATCTTTATCAAATTGATGGTCTCTACAAGCAGAAGCCATGCTTTATTTATAAGAGTTATGCAGATAGGTTAAACTTGTGTTCTTACAGGAATCACTAAGCGTTTGCCATACACGGTTGTAACCACAGGTAGTAAGAAATGAAAATACTATGAGTTGTATTGTCACTACTCAAAGCTGCTTTGTCCCACTGGCACTTTTAGCCACATGTCAAGAGCTGTTCAGCTTTATAGTAGTAACATTTACTTTGTGGTCCTAACTGAATTCCAGTTTCAGAAACATCTAGTTTCTCTAGCTTTAAAATTAAGATGGCTGTAAGATTTATGTCCCAAACTGTTGGATATTTTGCCTTGTGTCTTTGAATAAATCTTTTTTCTGATACATTTTTCTCTGTATTTGGTTCCACTTGTAAATCCAAATCATTCTCATTTTCCCCCCGCTCTTTAGCTCAGATGTCTCCCAAAGTGTACTTATATGACTAACTACCTCCTAATCCAACGCCTTCTGCTTTTCTAAAAGATCTCTGTTTGGAAGACAGGAGACCAAGAACATCACTTTCATCTTGTCACAGTCACTCGTAGAAGGAAGGAGAATATTTGTGGAATATTGTGGAAGTAATAGTCTATGAAAAACATGTTTAGCTTATTCACATGTGCAGGGAGGAGCTGGGATGTACTGGAACATGCTCAAGGCATGTGAAATCTTTGGATAGTTTAGCTGTCAAACTCTAACAAGTCACCACCAAGTTACATAGGTGTATAGTGTGTTCTGCCCATTCAGTCAGCTCAATCTGTGATGTTGCAGTCACTGTAGCACAGATCCATGGAAATTGGAGACGTCATTAAAATTGGAAAGAATCTAACTAGAAACAAATCATAACTGTTACCAAAAAGGCTTATTAACTGTTCAGATACTACTGTTACTTAACATAGCTGGTAGTTTTTTCTGTCTTTATGTTTTCTTGATGGCACGTTTTAATCAAATGCAAGTTATTGAGGTCCAGTGCATGAGTAACTGGTAAAAAGTATTTGGACTGGCTTATGAAGAGTCAGACTAGGTGGTTTAATGATCCCTTTTGATCTTAACAACTATGAATCTTGTCCCAGAGTTTATCATAACCTTCCCAGAAGGCTGTCAGCTATGAAGGGACATGGAGTCACGAAAACTGGAGATGGATTGTCTCGTAATTCTGAGGTATGCTCCTGTGAAATCAACTGATAACTTGCTAAAAAACCCAAAGAAATCCTTTTGGCTCTGACTTCCATGCAGTATGATCAGTATAACCTTAAGCATGGACTTAGATTTAGCCCCCTTCGTAGTTGGGCACGAAACATAGGTCTTGATTGTGGCCTCTTTCTGAGCTAAAAATCTGTATGTATGACATAAGCAGTTGCAAACTGCCAGAAATGACAAAACCTGGAAATTGCCTTGTGTAGGGCACTGGAAAGATGGAGCATATCACGAGCCCCACTCTTAATGGATCTGGCATGGAATTGGAAGAAGATTTCTCTTTTAACTGCCTCTTACCTTGATTGGCAGATAATGTCATCATTTTGACTGGTAGTCCCCAGTCAATCATGTGTCATATTGTAATGCGGATTTCCCTTGATTCTCTGAAGGCTATACTAGACTCTGAGAGTCCCTTGCCAGAGGCTTTACATATTACTGTGCTTCAGTGATGGGTAATTCACCATTTCTTTGGCTTTTCTTTGCTTTGAGAAGTGATTCTCTAAGTTTTGTGGTTCTTCCCTAAACAGGCAGGACTAAAGAGAAGACAGAGAAAGTTTTTCAAAAACATTGATTCTGAACTTAGAACACCTGGCAGTTTATTGTATGCAGCAACAGACCAACTGTTAAAAAAAGATACAGTTCAAAATAATGAGCATTTCAAATAGAAGAATATCTAAAATTCTCTGAGATTTTCTGCCTGAGAATGTCATCATATGATATAAAGAATTTCAGATGCTTTGCACAAGGAGGTTTGAATCCTGAATGACATAGCTGATGTACTGACTTTTCATTTTTCCTCCACCCAAAAATCATGAGCTGAAATCACACACAAACATAGTGTCTTTTGTTTCATGGAACTGCACAGTCTTGTAAATATGAAAACTACAACAAATACAAAAGGCAAGAAATAAAAATACTTGGTTATATTAACTACATCAACTTTTGCTACTTCAGATGTTTCATTAGTTCAGACTGACCTTCTCACATTATGTAATAGTAGGAATGCTGTCAAATAGTACCTGCCACTTCTTGGACAATACAGGGTAGTAGGTTGCCTGTAATTATAGGCGGCAATGGAAAAGTAACTCCTTGATCACAATTGGATTATAATGGACATATTGAGAACAATAGGCTGGTATATTTTCCTAAAGTCTGACCGCTCTTCTGATAGTACAGTATAAATCATGGAACAATTACTTTTCCTAGTGTCTTCCTTCTTAAAAAAAAAAAAAAAAAAAAATCAGTGAATTGGTTTATGTAAATATCCTAACGAACAAACCAGACACACTTAAAGCACATCTGAGAAAACAAATTTCCAATATAATGAAATCCTATCAAGAAAGCGATTTAACTGAAAATAAAACTAATAATGCTGGTCCTTGGTCTATTTATAACCCTGAGACTTCAATTTAGTTACGTGTTAAAGCTAGTTCCTGAAAGATTCTTATCTCCATTTTGACATCTAGTGGCATGAAGAATTGGAGTGAAAGGGTGTAGAAAAGGTGGGTGTTTTCCTGAGGACCATTCCAGCCTCGTTCTTTTAGTAGTAATGCAACTTTGAATATTGGTTTTATAGAGTCACATTTACCTGCCTGCTCTGCTTTTGGAAAGCAAAGAATACCTATAATATAAATTAAAACGCTCTTGTTTGTCTTGAGGCTACTTTAATTTCTCCAGAGAACGCCTGCATCTAAATGATGGTCAGATATTGTCAGGACACTTAGAGGCCTTTTTGTTTTCTACCAATACTTTAGACTATGAAAATACTTTAAACTGAGTAAATAATTTGCACCTAGAAATTGATGAAATTTATTCTGCTGATTTAGGTCAAATTATATCAAGTCTTTAGTACAGAATTTTGCAATTTTTTACTAATCTTTTATAGTCCTTGATCTCATGTGCTAGCTCTCTTTTCTTTTGAAACATTCCTAAGAGTTCACTTATCTTGCTCCTCCCCAGGAAGTGTATGAGCTGCCTCACAAAGCAGCATTAGAAAAAGAATCAAAATGGATATTACTGGTTTTATTCACTGAACAGAACAGGTGCAAACATGGAACGTGAATCTGAGACCATGTAAATTAGCTAGTCTTACACTGAGAGCATCAGAAAACACACCGTGGGCCAACTGACACTTTGTTTTTCATGGTAGTAATTACTCAACTCATTGGTTTGTTAGGGGAGGCTTCAATAAGCTTTTTCAGCTTCAGAACCGAGGACAGAAATTTCTTGATATTGTGCTTGTTTGCTAACTAATAGGTCCTATTTGGTTAAAAATGTGCAGTTAAAATGTCTCTTCTGCAAGTCCATACAGAAATAATGAGGCATGTATGTGTGCATTAATTGTAGATTGAAACTATATCTCAGATTGGAAAGTGTCTGTCTTCTCGTAATACAGCCTGTAGGCTACTAAGCTCATCTCAGAGTTACAGTAAAGCAGAAAAACACTTTACTTTTGCATATAGACACTGCATTTAGTAATTAGCGGGATTTTTCTGTTTGTGCTAAGTTTATGGTGATGTAACAGATAGCGTATAGGTGTGACAATTGCGAGCTCACTGGTAAAGCAAAAAGACCGCAGAGGAAGTATTGGAACAAATAGCTTAGTGTACGTAAAAATGCAATGTGGCTTTGTTGTTCTTTTAGCCTGCTACTTTCTTTACAGATATAGTGCAGTTGCAGTAGTGTGGTAGTATAATAAGATGATTAAAGTTGTATAATCTAACCATTAGAAAAAATTTCTTAAAGCATTTTCATATTGAAAATCTGATCCTTTCCGTCATATATATGTTTAATATTTCATCAAAAAGAGAAACAAAAAGTTCTTACTATAAATGAAAAAAGTAAGGAATGGAGTTAGCCCTTTTCAACTGTCTAGAGTAAAACCTGTGTAGTTCAAGCCCTTTTTGAAGTTGGATCTTTCAAAACCTAATCTTATGAGTGTTACTCTGTTAATTGGGTAGGTACATAGATACTTGTGCAGTGGCATGCAATATATGAGAGACTTATAGGTAGTAGCAAATTGTGGAGAAATCCAGGAATCTTTTGGACGTTAAACATTGCAGATGAAAATCCCTGGGTTTGCCTCTCATTTTAATGTTTTATTTCTTTATCTGTAAGCTGTTTGTGTGCAGGAGATCATGAAATTATCATAATTTTACTTGTTTTTTCTACTTATCAAATAAGTAGAAATTAAGCCAGATTGTTCTTAATCTAGCAGAATCTGTTTCCATTGAACTGCAACACAGTATAGTAGAGTGAAAGCCCAAACTGTGTTAGTGAACTACAAAGTGTGATCTTTAAAGTAAGTCTTAGACTCTAGGGAATCTGATTTATAAAAACAGAAGCTTACCTTTGGTATGTTCTAGCTGATTACCTGATTTCTGAGTTCATGGGTGTGTTTAGTTTTCTTCAAACATCAGAACAGCTAGAAGATTTGCCCTGTTCATTTTAAAAATTAATGCAATTCTAGACAATGTCTCACTTCTTACCATGGAGGATTTGTGAAGATTGTGATGTAATACGATGTTACAGCATGTGTGGCAGAGTATTCTCTTTGTTTGGGGCCGTGTTCAAACCTTTAGTGTTGCTGTTTTTCAAATTACGTAAGCAAAATAGCAGGTCATTTCTATGGAGAAGATAATGGAACAGTATGTCTTTAACTAAAAGAGAGCCTGAAGATGCAGAACTTCCTCTCTAATGGATGTTAAAACTAGTCTTATTGTCCCCACACCAGGCTTTTCTGATACTCTCTGTCATAACCAATACAGATGACTTGGAAGAAAATATTCTCTTCCCTTAAGCTAGGCTGAGTAAGCACAGAGAAGTTGCATGTTAAATTGGGGAAAAAATTGGGTTGCACCTTTAAGAAATAGTGTTAATATTGTGTTAGACTCCAGATGCTCTTTATCATATAATCATTATCATAAAAAGTCTTAATGAAAAAAGATCCTAACAGAGTCCCACAGTGTCTCAGGAGCAACCTGGATTGGCCTTTGCATTTGAATTAGAGAATAATTAGATCCAGGAGGGGAAAAAAACGGTGAAGTGCATTCTGCTTTTCCCTTCTAAGGGAAACACACACACAGTCCCAAAACTATTAAGTAGGCATTGTGAGAACATGGAATACATTTAACACTGTGGAGTGAAAACTATTTATTTTTTCATCCATAACAGTATGAAAGTGCTGCATTGTCCCTCATCTGTTCAGTTCACAAGCTCTCTTTAACAGTTGAGTCAAAATGATATGAAAAAGGACAAAACCCACCATCACAAAGTAGCCCTTCTACTGCCAATGTCTTCAGGAAGTAGCACAAGAAGGCATACACGGATGAAGTTCCTGTGTTTTCTTAGAAAAAGTAGTAATGCAGCCCACTAAGGAACATAGTGCTGCAGTGAAAACTTTTGTGATAGAAGTTCTCAGTTTAGGCCTTTTATGTATGGGGAGTTGGCTATTTGCAATCAAGGCAAGGATGTATTCTTTTGTACAACCTCATTTGAGATTACAGACAGTATTTGTTAATTTGCAATGGTTCTGATTTTTTTAAAAAAATTTTCTATTACCTTTGAGACCTTAAGCATGGAATCCTGAATTACTGGAAGCCAACAGAAAAAAAACCATTATCAATTTTGAGGTTTCTCTAGATTGCCTTACAAAATAATTTTCTTCATTAGTCTTGGATAGTGCCATCTGTTACCTAAGCCCTGCTAGTAACTATTGCCTTATCATTCCTGTCTGACACACCTGCTGCTCACTGGCCTTGTGAGGAAAAGGGAATAAGAAGTGAACAGTGACAGAAGAAGGGTTTTAGCCCTGATGTCTCTTTGCATTGACTCCTGTATTTCAAAGAATTTTTGCTAGGCCCCATGTATATAGACCCAGCAAATTTCTAGCGACCACAGTTCTATTAAAAACAAAATGGAACTCACACGTCCCTAAACATGGCTCATAGTTCAATCTCTGTTTCAGTATTGGTCCTTGGAGAATCTGCTCAGCCTTTCCTGAAATAGGGAGTTTCAGGAGAGAGGCTTAAATATTTATGGCACCTTAAAGCATAGAAAAATTACTGCCTATATCACCATCTGTATCCTGTTTCAAGGAAGCAAAACACGGAATCACAATGCAGTGTCACACATTTTGTGTGGTAACAAGTATTAGAAGAGTTTTATTCCATGAAGCTATAACTGAGGGCTAATGCAGAGGTTGTTACCACCGTGTTTTATCAATCTGTCTCTGTTTTGTTCTTTTAGAAGTGCTAATGCTTTTAGATATTCACTAGCTTTCCTGAAGGTTGGGAAATAGTTGGGTGTAGTCATCTGGAGCTGAAATACTTCCTATTACTTGCCTGTAAGAGATTTATTTAGACATCCTCACTGTAGTGAGAAAATAGCTTGTGTATGTGCCCTCAAAAAAAGCAGTCCACAGAGAACATACCTATCTTTGTATGACAGATTAATAGTTCCATCAGGGTGAAGTTGAGGTTAACCTTGTATTATAATGTTTTTGTTATTCAAGGTATGGTTTAAGCCAAGCAAACTCCTGAAAACATCTTGAGGATGGAAAAGTTTTTATCCAGATGCAATTTTGTGTTTTGGAGATCATCAGTTACCCAAAGTGACGGCTGAGTATCTCCTGGTTTACACAGGGCCTCCAGCACAAGCACATGAGACGCAACATCCAAGATGACACTGAATAGCTGTTCTGCTTGGTACGGTGGAGTTCAGGAGGAAAGTGAAACGAGTCCTCAGGCTGCCCCGTGGATGGTGCTGACACCACTTGCATATTCTCTGTACTGCTGGGGCTGTCTTTTAAAAAAACTGAAGTTGAGCCTTCTCCCTCTGTTTAATTTTATTACATTTTACAGTGGTTTACATTAACAGGGAGTATTGTAACAAGTGACTATGCCTCTTGAGTTTAGAAACGCTTTATTGGGGTTGACAGAAGCTTTCATTTTAAACACATTTCCATTACATGGAAAAAGTCTGGAACACCATATTTGGCAGTTTACTCTCGTGCTACCATTTTGTTCCAAATGAAATATGACAACACAATAGTTGCAGTAATTACAGTAATTGACTTCAGAGAGTTCAAGATGATCATGTAATTAGCTGCTTTATGGGAGAGAGATCATCACCATCTCCCTATTTGACGCTTCTGTGGTCTTCAAAGGTATTTTACCCAGGACTGTAAACTGAAGTACTTCTACCTGAATTCTGAATACAATTCACAAGGCTGACTTGTGAATTTTAACACAAATCAAACTTGCCTTTTTTTTCTTAACTAGGAAAAGTTGTCATGTTGGTGCTCTTGCAGAGCCAGCACATGATGAGAGAGGTTGTAATTGGCAGAGGGATAATTCACTTAAAAAATGTCTCTTTTACTAAGGAATTGCAGGTAATTTCAAGAGAATAAATTAGATGCTATAAAGGATCTTTACTGATGTCTTTTCAAACTTTCTGTGGGAGAAGGAGAGGGCAAATAGTCTATTGAGAATTTTTATATAAGCTGTGAACGAAACACATAAAACTCTAATTGTTAGGAAGACACTATGCTCTAAACGGTTCACATATAATAGGATCATTTCTATGCAGCTTCAATAGAACGTTCTTCCATTTTCTGGAAAACAGACTTGTGGCATGGCAGACGTTTTGTGTTTGCCTACAAAATAATTTTGCAGAGAAACATTGTAACAGAAACCAATTCCTATCAAATTTACCCGGTTTTTTATTAGTTGTAAAAAGAAAACAGATACCTCTAATACATGCAATAGTAGTAAATCTTTAATTTTGGAAAAAGCTAAATAGAGAAAAATCTGTCAAAATAAGATTATTATAGATATACACAGCTTTGGAAGCTCAAAACAGAATGAAATTTTCCTTTTCACCTTTTGTATGCTATTTCAAAACAGTAGACATCAAAGCTAGAAAACTTCAAAACATACAATTAATCACTGAAAGGGCAATATAGACACCTAAAACAAAGTATGAGATAGAGCGATGTCTTTTAGTCAAAACTACTTCATAGAAAATACATTCTGAGCTATAAATTCTAATTAAAATTCCTCAGTTGTTTATGCACAGTTTTGTACTTCATTAGGGTCTGCAGTAAACTTGTAGGTTATTATCTTCATGCTCAGAGAAGTTCAAAACTTAACTGGAACAAAGCTGAGCAATTTTATCTGACAGTGACACTAGCTCTGCTTTGGGCAGGGTATTGGGCCATAATGACTTCTTGAGAGTCCCCTCCAGGCTGAGTTATATTATGATTCCATGGTTAACTTTACTATCCTCTTAATTCAAGATGATATCATCTGAATTCAGACCTGGAGGTAAAAGGCAATAGTCACTTTTGTGGTCCATGGTAACTAATCGGGTGATCCTGAGGCAGCCCACTTGCTAAGTAAAATGTGTTATAATAACCACTGGAAGCTCTAGCTTGTAAATGTCCATAATGGAATTGCTCCATGCTCGGACAGACATTCCTTGCACTAGGTGACACTTGACATGCTGCCTTATTCTTTGATGTGACCATGGGGAAAAAATTAAGTGTAGAAAGGAAAGATGGAAATTTTCCCTCTTCTAGGTAGGAAGCAGGTGGTGGGTGATGGACGTGGCTGGTTTAGTACATAGGGTAGCTCACTGCTAAAAGTTGTTACTTGGTGTGTGTGCACACATTGAGACTGACTTGTTCTTTCCACAAACAAGAAAAACTGTCATCTTACAGTATGCATTAGTTAGTAGAGATCATAAGAATCCAGATTCTGATGGATCTACCTCACTATCTGTGAACCAGTTTTGCTTTCAGATCATGCAGTATGAATTAGCACTTGATTTTCATAGGGTTTAAAGGGTTTGAAGTTGTGGCAAAGTGAAAATTTCTATATGAAATATGTAGCAGAGCAGATAGCTAAGCAAGAACATCCACAGCTTTTAAAAAGCTGCATTTCTAGAGTTAGAAAATTAAAAGTGAAAACCTCTTCAAAGTGATAAATGCACTGAAGCCTGTATTAAATAACCTCTCAAGGGACTTCGGAAAAAAAAGAAAAAAAAAATTCTCTTAAGGAAGGGAGGTTGATCTTCTCCTGCATGTTATTTAATGTTGCAGTTGCCATCCCTGGAGCTTTAAGTTTAAAGTTTCAATGATGCCTTGATCTGTTGATTAGGATTTTGATGATGTGTTAGCAGTGAACAACTACAAGTGAGCATTTTTCAGATGGAGTTTCAAATGGACATCTGTGCAGTAGAAGAGTAGAAAAACAACATTATTTGGTCCTCTTAACTCTTTCAATTAATTGATGTAGTTATTGCCCAAATTATCCTTTCTTATTAGTGTTGTAAATGATCCGCAATACAATCATATCATTGTCTCTCAACTATCTGGGAGTTAGTAATTTTTTTTTTTCCTCCTTGCTTCTCCCGTGGGTACATAACTTAAAGGTTATTTTTTTTCCTTATCTGTTTTCTCGACTTCATTCATTCTGTGTGTAAAGGAATTGTTGTTATCAGGCCAGGCTTATCACTATTGAGAAAGCATGTGGCTGTTAGGTCATGACCAATCATTTCCATGTAAACATCACTTTTTAAATTTTGCTACAAAACATAGTATCACATAAATCATGATATCACAAAACCTCAAATTATTATTTCTTTAATTTCTTTTGTATAGGTTATTTTTCTCCACAACAGTTCTGTTTCAAAAAATAAAGCTGTTAAGAAAAAAAATCAGAAAAAAAAAATATCCTGGCTTAAAAATACCAGATAATAAATTTCCCTTTTAAAATTGCAATAAAAAAAATAAAACCCTTGGCAATCTAAAGCTTCAAGCTTATACTGACCAAGTTCCTGGCAGTGTTGCTCAGTGATTTCTGGCTTTGAATGTATGAAGCTCATGGAGAAAGCTACAAGTACTGGCAGGATTTTCTGTAGACTGAGGGCCAGGATCAACATGCTCCTAACAAACTACGCCTGAGTTGCAAAAATACTTCAGTGACTAATGCATTTGTAGGTAACATTGCCGTGGTGCAAAAGCAGTTGCAATCTCTGTAATGAAGTAGCTGTGTCAGGAGCAAGTGTGTATTGATTGTCTGGATAGGATTCTGAAGCACCAAAACCAACTCTACTTAACGGATCCATTTAATCCATTTACTGGATACTCTAGCAAGAGCCCAAACTACGAAGCACTGTGATGTGCTGCTCCAGGTAAGAGCTCTATGGTTGAGAAAGTTCATTATGTGAAAGATTTTTTGCATTTCAAAATTGGCTGAGTTGTGCATTGGAGTGAAACAAAAAATCCCTGTAACACACCCCACCCCCCCAAAAAAAAAAACCCCCATCAAAAAACCAAAACCAAAAAAACCCACTCTACAGCACCAAATTAACAGAACACACTTCTATCCTCTGCAATCCTTGTCCACCTCTCCCAAGGATCATTTAATAGATTTCACTGAATTAAAACATTTTCACTTTGACTTTTAAGGTTTCCTGTGCGTATCCCCTCAATACAAAGACTTTTCAAAATGAATAGTAGAAATACTTCCTTCTATTGGGGTAAAACAAGCTGCTTTGGACTTTTTCAAAATGTCTGCATCTTTTCTGTAAGGCATTTCAGGGAAATTCAATTATTCTTGGACTTTGAAGGAACTCTGCATTCTGTTATAATACGGTTTGAGTGAAGTTTGTCTAGTCAGCTTGTTTGGAGACATCTTGAAGGGGCAATATAAGGTAGATGTTGGCAGGAGATGGTTTCCAGGTAAATGTCACTAGGTCCAGGATTTTGCCTCCGAGTAGCCAAAACTTGTTACCTTTCTCTTCTCTGCTTACTAATGTAGGATGGCACACCATATACAGAAGGTTGAGTAACATGGAAAATGGTGCCTGTTGTCCCTTGTATCTAACAGTATTTTAGATCACAGATGGCTTTCCATGGCAGTTGAGTGCTGATCTGCTTGCATGTGTGGGGAAAGGTGTTTTGTCATGTAGAGCCATGGGAACTTAAATCCCAGTGAACTTTCACATCTCCACTTGCTTCATTTACTTTTTATCTAAGCTTCCTACCATTACTGGGGAGAATCTTACTTCCTGCTAGTCCCATTGAGAGCAATGAAACTAAGTATAGTAATGCAAATACTGTTCAGAATGATGTACTTTTTCTCAAAATGGGTGCCTTCGAACACCCTGTGATTTTATTCAATGTAATACTGGTGTGGAAGGAGTCTTGAGTAGTCTTGTTTCTCCAAGTCCAAACAAACCAAAAATTAAATTATATTTATATATATTAACCCCCTTAAAATATTTATCTAAGTTGTCAATTGCTTAAAAGCTCCACAACATGTATTTGTTTTTCACGTACTTTTACTTTTTTTCCTGTTTTGCTGTGTAGCTCATCTGCTTGAGTTTCCCCATTATTCTAGTGTTATTTTTCAGGATGAACAGGGGAGCCTAATCAACTTGAACTAAACCATTCATTATTTTACATACTCTTATGGTGTTCCTTTCTAAGGAAACACAAGTGGTTCTCACATTGGAGACAAAATATTTTCAGCCATCTGAAGGCTGAATGCAGCATTGTGTGGGAAGGGCATTTTTTATTTGTAATAGCGTGCACAGACTCCATGCGTCTGAATTAAAACCAGCTTTCAAGGAGGTAGTTTAGCAGTGCTCACAGCTGGCTGTATAAAACCAGAACTGCTGTAACAGGAGGCAGTCTGTGCAAGTCAAAAAAGGATTAGCTTGAGTGACTTCCATTTTCTCCTTTCTGAATGGATGAACATGGTAAAGTAGTTATTCCCTGTGGTTACATATTATATACAATTATGCCACTTGCGTGAATTATTTTTTCCTCTAGAAAAGCCTACACAACTTGCTGAGGTTTTTGTTTGGGTGTTTTGTTTGTTTGGGTTTTCTACACCTCATAATGATGTGTGACAGGAGCTTGTCTGCCTTTGAAGAGATCACAGGTTCCCAAGCTTCAAATTCCTTCCACCCAGGAAAAAGCTCATGTGTGCTATGACAGAAATGAGCTGGCAAATATTTTGGTCATATTTTGCAACAGTCTTAGGTCAGCCATGATGTAATTACAAGTTCAGTGTGTTTAAAAACTTAGTTCTTTGTCTAAAGTCATCTCCAAATTCGGGTGTCTAGTAATCAGATACAGTGATCTTTCTTTGCACAGCACACACTGTTGTTTTTTTCGTCATAGAAGGAAAGAATGATCAGGAAGTCATCTTCCTCAGGTACCTCCATTTGACACAGTGATTAACTGTGTAGCTTGGACGATCTCACTTCATCTCATCTCTAGATCTTGGTCTCAGCTATTTCTTTAGGCCTCATCCCAGAAACACAAAAGGAAGAAACGAGGCAACTAAATACCTCAAAAAATGTGGCATCTCTAAAGCATTTGTGGCCATATCTACAGGGATTTAATTGTTCCTTCCACAAAGTCTAAAAGAGGATTTAACCAATCCATTGACATCAGCTGGGTCTAGCAGCCTTAGCCCTTGCAGCGTAACAAATGTATGGAACTACATCAAAGACACAACACTTCCCTTTGATTTTGGTTTAGCCATTTCCATTTGAAACAAATGTTCAACACATAGCACATTGCTGATTACTGAAAGACGTTGATCTATAAGGAAAATTGTGGATGAATAACAGCAACAGGAAAGAGTAGGTTTTGTCTGATTTGTTTCATTATGCAGGTGTGAAAAACATGGCCTCCAATTGCCTTTGGAACAATATTATTAGGAAAAAACCCTATCTCAGCAAGAAACACGTAATGGGATTTTGTTGTGGATTTTGTTTCATCATTAGGTGAAATGCTTCTACCTCTTAGTTTCATAGATATTCCACTGCTGTCCTTGATATTCACCGTATGAATTGTGGCTCGTGTGGCAATGCATTTCCACAAGGAGACAAGGTGATAACTCTTCTGACTGGTTATCGTTTTTTCAAGAATAAATCTGGAGGGATGGATGCGAAAAAATATCATTGGATCAATGACAATACAGGCGGAAACGGTAGCCACTGCAGACAAGGGTGGTTTTTTTGTTTTCCTTTATTTTGGCAAACACTTTCATATTCGTTGTAGATTGTGTAGGGCATGTGAAGTGAAATGCAAAGGTGAAAGACAAAAAAAAAAAAGCAGCAATCTAGGGAAGTTGAGTTTTGAATTATAGTGTCTCATAAAAGCTGCAATAAAGACTGAGGCTCTGGTATAAAAACACAGGAAGGAACTGTCTCTTTCCCAAGGAGATTTTAATATTGGGTCCCAATCCTGCAAAGAATTACACCACTCCTAAACTTAATACATAAGTTCCTGAAGTCATCAGAACTCCTGGCCTCTGAATTGCAGTCTTTATTGCCAGAATACTACATCTGTGAAGATGAATGTCCTGTTGAAGTTAATGTTTGTAGTGTAAAGAGTTAATGTTAACAGGTCTTGTGTGCACAGTCAAGGCTACAAACACAAGTGAATGCACAAAGGGGCTAGAATCACATATCAGGTAGCAAAATAGCTGATATGACCTCATGTTAATTCCTTTTTGTTTGTCAGTAGTACCAATAGTTGCCTTTTCAAGCTTTTCATGCTTTGTTGTTTTACTCTGGCCACCTCATTTTCTTTACCATTAGTCCTCTTAACTAGACAAAAACTCTGGGTTTTTGCAGGCTGCTCAGTTTTGGGGAAAAATTGGTAATGGAGTCAACTCTCTAGATCGCAGTACTTTACTTACAAAGCATAAATGAAAGACTGCTCCCCCAAGATTTCACCATACAACACTGCACTGAAAAGTCTGTCTTTTTTATTTGCTTGTTTTTCCATAAGAAAGCAATTAAATGATTTCTTCCTCTTTTCTTGCATTTTTTGATGCTGTTCTTGCATTTCTTTTTTTTCCTGTTATATTTAAAACCGTAACCAGAAGATCTTTACCTCACATTGTTTTAACTCCTAACATTACTTTTATTTCCTATGATAACAGGTTCCTCTGTTTAGCTTGAGGCTCATCTTTTTCATTAAATTTTACTTAAACAATACTATGTTCACTGGCATTGAGATTTGATCCAGCCTGTGTCTCTAGGCTGTACAGTCATGGTGTCTCTCTTAGCAAAAGTGAATTCGGTGTATACAGATATATTTCACATGATATGAAAATTGTTAAATCTCTTAAATGCCTTCATTGACATGTTTTGTCAATGAAGGCTGCATGTATCATGCCTGTTTAGGAATCATTGCCTTCTGTACTTTATTCTGGTGTCAGGGCCAGGATAAAGGGTTACTGTGAGTGGCCACTGGCAGGGTCCCTGAGACTGCAATTGTTCGAATAGGGAAAATTCTCTGCTTTGCTTGTTCTTTTATTTCAGTGCTGTGGACCCCGTGGTGTCATCAAAGTGAATAGCACGCTTGCAAGCAGAATGCCAGCACACGAAGGCAAAACTGAAATAATTGAGCGAAGCTGAGAACAGGAAATATATTTGATCTAAAAGTCAGTTGCCTCAGATGTGTTGATATTGGAGCCTTTTAATACAAATATCTGGGGAGATGGTGGAAGGAGAGTTACAGGAGAGGGGGAAGTCATCAAGTGAAGCCTGTAGGAGTTGCACCTGCTCTTGCCGTTAATCAGTCTTTGAAGACTGCAGGAGAGGAGCTTCAGCCTCATGGCGCTGGCTTGGAATTTGGCAATGTAAGCAGATGTTATCCTGTACCTAACAAAGAGAGGATTATGAATCTGACAAGACTGGGCATATGGGATAAAGTAATCTTATGAAAGACTGTTATCTGCTTTCCTAACAGGGAAGCATTGGTTGCATTTCTTTAATAATTTTAAGCAGCTGTTGAATTTTTGAGATGAGACTGGATGTATACTGCAGTCTCTTAACAACGCTAAACAATGTAAAGTCAAAACTCAAGGTAAATGAATCATCTTCAAGTAGCACTTCAACTATTAGTGTGTTGCAGAACATGACTTCTCTTTTTGCCGGTGGATTTGCATTTTTTCCCCTTTCACAGACCTGGTTTTGATGCTATGAGAGACCATGTAAAAATAACACGCAGAATAGTTCTCCATATGCTCTGAAGTGTTACCACTGACAGGATTAACTGATCTGTGGGAGTGTAGCGCTCTTAGAAAACAAGTCTGATCTCATACCTAGAGATCTGATTCTTTCTGTGCAGAAAAGGATAGAATGCTATGAACACTTATAGGGAAGCTGTCAAGGAGCAGACTGGTACTTCAGGGCAATGAAACTTGTGAGATTTCAGGCTATTAACAGGCACCTATTTTTTTATCTTGTGAGGAAAAGGGATAAACTTCAGATTGTAAAATTCAATATAGGAACAACAAAGCATACTAAATTACTTGTCTTAGATTTAGTTGCTTTTAAAGTTTATCCATTTATTCTCAGATCCCTTTGCATAAACCCCAGCTCTGTTATTAGCCCAGTTGACTTCTGCTAATATTACTTTTATGGTAATTCTATTTTTTCTGTAAAGGCCTTCAGAAACAGGCTCCACAGAATTGTCAGTAGCCTCTTATATAGTAGATGAGGGAGGAATACAATTGTTACATATCTGGCTTTTTTGGTTACATTTAACAGATCTGTGCACTAAACCCCTTGTCTGCCTGTGTTTAATAGTACAATGATTAATCTTGCAAAAACTTGAATTTCTTGAGATTTGACCAAAGTAGTTCTGGATTGAAAGAGATTGGTTCAATTTCCAAACTTTTTGGCCATGGTAAACCAGCATACGAAACTGAATGCATAAAGCTTATTTTAGCAGTAGCTCTCATCCTAGGAGATGAATCTGTCTCTCAAAAACCCCTCCAATGCAAATCAAATCTGAGGGGGTACATTGCTGGGACCCTGAAGGCACCAACAGGCTTAAATGTCTCTGAAGAAAAAAGCTACACTGAATCCATGGAGGGTCTGGAAAAATGCCAAGGTCCATACTGCTACCCAGGTATTTCTGTACTGATTCTTTGGTAGAGGATGAGCTTAAAGACGTATCTAAAGAGCTGGTTACCATTTTTATCAAGAACACAGAGTTGTTTGATAGGTCTGAGCACAGCAAACACTATGTGTAAGAATGGTTCCTGCTTTTGCTGATACAATTTTTGACTCACTGATTTGTATACATCATGTGGGAGTACGTGTTTGTGCTTGTAGGAATGATGAAAACTCCCCTGACTCAGCAAAGAAAGCTTCACTTTAATATTGATGTTGTAAGACTATAACAAATATGCCACCCTCTAAACTTAGAATAGCCATATTTGCTATATCCACTGTGTATGACTTGTAGTTCCGCAGTGGGTTAGCAGCGCTTAGAAAACCCTGATATCGATGCAGTTAAACCAGTTAAACTTCCTACTAAAATAACTGGGTTTGGAGTGGGAAATAACTTCACTATAGCAGTACAGATCTTTGCAGACATCAGTAATACAGCCAAATTGGTCAAAGTAGTATAATCAGTTTACTGCTATGATAATTCGGTATCCAAGTACTATTAAAGTAATCTTATAGTTGATGTTGCTGTAGATAGCTCAGCAGTTAAATTCCAGGCAGCATATTCCAGACCACTCAAGTTATCAGTCCTCTAGATAAAATAAGTGGCAATGATGTAATGTGTGTAATGAGGTCTTCAAAAGTGTTTGAACTGATACACCAGAAGGAGAGGTTCAGTAATATGATTTGGCTATGTTGAGTTGGGAATGGAAGCATGGTCCAAAGATTAAAGCAGTGGTTGGGAGAATTTAGATCTTTTATCCTAGACTTTGGATACCACATCTGCTTGGTATGACCCTGAGAAACTCATTTTTCTGTTGCACAGCTACTTGATGTTCCTTAAGCTTGCCTCTGTTGTAGATTCTTCCAAAGAGGGACTATCCTGTGTGTAAAGTGCTCAGAGAAATGAATTCAAATCATAAGCTATAGATTTTTTTGCATAGAACTGTGCAAATTTTCCTTTTGAAGGGAAAACTCAAAACCTTCCATCTGAAACGCACTGTTGCTTTTTGATTCTTCTGCTTCCCCTAAATATCTGGGTTTTGTTGTTATTAAAACCTTTGGACAGAATCATCATAAGAATACACCAAGTTTTGTAACATAGGCGAAACATTCAACTAGAAAATGTCTCCCAGCTCAGCCTTTTAGAAATAATACCAGCAGTGAATAGCACTGGCTGTCCCAGTTCTGCTAGCTGATGGGAAAAGAGAAGTTTCATGGGGAGTTTCATTTCCCTTTACTCTGTGCATACTTGGCTCCCTTCTAGTTGTTGGGTAAGCCTGGCACTTTTATTAATTGAGACCAAGCTGCTTGTACTTGAAGTGGTTTTAGGTACTATTTGCTGAAAGAGGAATGGTCAGATTCATTATGCTAAATTTATAGCACACAGAGGTAGGATTTTTTTATATATTTAAGATAGATTAAGTTTATCCATAGCAGTCCTATTTATTGATCTTAAAATTCCAATAAGATGCTAAGAAAAAGGCTAATTTTCGTAAGGCATAATGCCTGGCTAAACATCAAGGATTCAAATCCCCCAAATCTTTATATTAGATAAGGTTCCTGTAGGTATCAAGTAAGGCTTGGCACTAGACTTAAATGGAGACATCAACCCCTATTTTTATCCAAGAGGAGTACAATGACATAGAGCCTCATTTCATGTCCTCCTTTTCTTTTTGGAAGCTCATGCAATGCTTTTTTCTGTACTTCTAGTAGATATTTATCAAGTCTAATATGAGAATATAGTTAAATGTAATTCTTAATATGCTAATAAGGGCAAAATACTCTCTCATTAAATAATGTGATGACCTTGAATCGGTATTATTATTTATGCTCAGATACATTTGCCAATTTTATTCATAACTGTCTCTCCCAACTTCCCCTTAGGTGCCTAGCACTTGGCACCTCCACCGCAGAGAACAGTGCACCTGTTCTAGCTGCGCGTTGTGGTCATGAAGGAAACGCAAGTCAAATGTTTGATACCAACTGTTTCCAGATGTCCTTATTAGTCCAATATTATTTGATTTAGCAAGCGTTGCCCTGCTACTTTATTTAATACCACTGAATCTGGTTTTTAAATCCCAGAGGGTGCCTGAAATACCCTGTTGTTATTCCCTCTGCACATCTTCCAATCATACGTAAAATTGCTTTTGCACATAGAATTGACAAGATTAGGTTACAATTAGCTGTCTTGCTGGATTTTGATTACATCTGTGTGAGAGGAAAAAGATCTTTCTGCTTATGAATGAGTTGTCTAGTTGTGCTTCTGTGCTTGGCATGCAACAGTTCTTAGTGGCTTAGAGTATTATTTTAATGATTCAACCAACTTTGATGTGTTTAGACTTAATATAGCAATGCAGCACACAGAAATATTAGCACTAAAGGAAAGACATTTCTTTAATCTTTTCTACCTTACCTTCAATACAATAAAGAAATCAGCAGTAGATTTCTTGGACCAGGTAGAGAGGAAATGTATTTTCCCTTTCCCTCCACCCCCCACCAAACAATCTCATACAATGGTTTTTAATCGTAATTTTTTATTATTCAGTAAATAATTTTGATTTATTTTCAACCTATGAGCTTCTTGAAAACAGTTTTATTTAACCCTGCCATTTTTAAACTCCACTGTTCAGGGATTTTTATCCAGTTCTACTGAGAATTTAGAAGAGATCCACTCTGAGGGAGGATTCACTCTGAGGGAGGATTATCTGCTATCTGCCCAATGCAGATTTTGCTGCTTCTCCTAAAGTATTTAGTGCTGAGGGCTGTAAGAGCCATCTTACTGAAATAGATGGGCTTCAAGTCCAGTCCAGAAAAGATGTCTATGTTGTTATTTGTTGTTCTCTGTTACATGGCATTATCTTCTTCTTGAATTTACTAAACAGGAGAACAGTAAGTGACAGATACAGGAATAGATCTGATATATGCCACTGCAGCTTCATCCGGTTGTGGAATCAAACTGAAAACTACCTAGCACTCTGTACAAAATAAATTGTGGAAGGGTTCCCAAGTGAATTAGAGCCTATATGCAAAGAAGACATATCCTAAACATTTGTATGAATGCAAATCTTTTTGTGTGAAGGCTTGAGATAGAGACAGAAATGTGCAAGAGCCAAGCAATTGCTCTTAGCTTTAATGAATGTTCCTCAGCTCTGTGCTTTAAATGTTCTGTTCCCCCCTCTGCATGTCCTGGCACTCTGGCTGCACTGGAGAAGTGCAGTGTTAAGGGCAGTGCTAAGGATATTTTTCTCAGTGCTTGGACCAACACAAAGCAATGATGTTTGTTTCTGAAAGAGAAAACTGCAAGTATTTTACAAACTGTGTGTACCTGAAACTTTGCCCGTTGTCTTATTCATGTTAAAAGCAATCATTATATCATCCTTGTTCCCAAAATACAGAACCGCAAATGACTGTCAGGGTGTCAGGTATTAATATTCTCTGTGCTGTAAGAGGGCTGTCTAGTAAGCTTTAGACTTAGATAGAGGATTACCTCTTTCTCTATTCCTAAAAGCAACTCTTTTCAGAGATACTGTGAATGGGACAGGATGGTTGAAATTGGGCAAATAATGGGAATCTGTGGTTTATATAAGATCATGTCTTTTTCTGTTTATTGTGCCTTGATGCTTTGTGTTTCTGGGCTTCCCAGCTTTTTCTATGGATTCCAAGATGTGTTTCTATTTGTGTCTTAAACTTACTAGTCTTGAAGACTCAATAACTTCTTCTGTGCACAGTAAAATCTTCCTCCTCTTCCATGAAATCCTAAATCCTCTGAATGCCTGAATCCTTCTTTAATGACTCTTAACTCTAGCCATACATACATATCTATATTTAATTCAAGGTAAATATCTCAAAAGGGATCAATAATCACTGAACTAGAAGTTAATAGAAGTTTTATCTTTGTTATCAGTACTCTAAGAGTTAAACTACTGCAGAGACCTTTAGGGGAAAGAAAATCACCATAGAATCTCATGGCTTATGTTATTTTGGGTATTCTCTTGAGTTACTGCTGCTTCTAGCTGAAAAATCGTGATTTCCTTATTACTCCGTTATTTTGCTCTGTGGAGGGAGGTTTGATCATTCCTGGCATACAAGGATACAGTCTTTGCTGAGGGGATATTAATATCAGAATGCAATGCTGCAACTCAATTTAAGGGGAAAAATTAAGGGGGAAAAGGAAGCTACTGCTGATCAGACATCGTGTGGCCACAGAAATATACCACTGTTTGTCAATAGTACCTATGTAAATACTATTACCTTTAATCTTCAGCCGGACACATTTATGAGGAGCTGCTTCTAGGTTTGTCGTTCAGCGAGGACCAATGCGTGTCAGGACATGAGAGATTTGGCATTGTTAAAAGTGTTTGGTGTTCATAAATACCTGTTTTTATTCTGTGTCACCAATGGAAAAGGGGTATATGAATTTTGAACCTAGAATGAAATGCTCTCTGGTAGTACAACTCTTCATTGAATCAAGATTCTATGATTCTAAGAATATTTACTTTTTCTTACCAACTTATTCCATTATTACACACACACACACACAAACCCACCCTCCTGCTCCCCCGCCAGGAGTGGATTAGGACAGCTTGGGCTGAGCAGAGAAGATGTGAAGAAGAGAAAGCAGAACAATGACAGATATTTATTTTTTCTGGAAGAAAAAAAAAACAAAACAACCAAACAAAAAAACCACCCCACAATTCATAGGGCTATGGGAATGCAGCTGCTAACGTACTTTTGCTTCTCTAATCTTTCTGACATCTGGAATTGCTGAATCCAAGAAAGATATACCAGTGCTTCAACAGATCTTTTCAACGGTGTGTAAATAGATAAGATTTAATTCAACTGATGGAGAAAAAAAAAAGTGAGGACAGTAGTAGTTTCAGTAGACATTGCCAGTACTGCCTTTTTTTTTTTTTTTTTTTTTTTTTTAAGCAAATGCTATTACTGTAAGACGCAGAGCTGACAGATTTACTTTATTGCTGTTGCAGCTTAGGAAAGTTCAAGAAGTCAGCTGTCAGATTCTGGGGCCTTTGCAGGCTAAGGAATTTCAATTTCAAAGTACAAGAGATTGCAGTCTTGAAACAAAAGATCATCAAACATGAATAATTCCTGACTGTTGCTGGTGGAGCTGTGAGGAGGGTAGGAAAGAGTGCCTCTTCTTAAGGGGCAGTGAGTGTGACAGTGAATCCTGCACTCAATTAATTCTGTGAGGCCATATAAGGATGATATGAGGGAACTCAGATGTGAATGAACAGATCATTTAAGGGCACTGAAAAATCACCACGTGAATGACCACAAAATTGCTTTCAAAGTAACAGGAGAAGTTCTATGAGAACTACTGAATCTCATGTCCAAAGCACCTCAGAAAGCAGACTTGTCTTAGGAAGTCTTGTTATGGAAGAAAGCGTGGTATACTTCAGACCTCAACGCCAAGGTAACATGTGAAATGTTAGCTGCTAACTCAAAAGTATTTTCAGTTTAGCACATAGATATTGTTAAATATTACCATATAAATGATAGGTATGCATTTTATGATTAAAGTACAGAAAAGTAATATTAGGCAGACCAGAAATTTGAATTTTTACCTTTGAATAATATTTCAAATTCAGCCTGAATTACTTAGCAAATTTTGCCCTCCCTAAACTACACTTGGTTAAGTATGTTTTTCAGCAAAGAAACTATTTGTCACAAAAATTGCAAAACTTTCTATATGGTGACCTTTAAATCTTCCTGTGTTGCTGTTTTCCAAGACAAGCTTTTTCAGCCTGTAGATTCACTTTGCAGATTTGTTTGTAGATTTAATAGATTTACCCTGTTCCCAGAAGTATTATGTTGCATTTGGCTGTATTAAAATGCATTTTTTTAGGTTGCAGGTGATTCAGATCTCTCTGTAATAGTAACCTGCTTTGCTATTTACTGCTTCACAAAGATTTGTAGCAACAAGCAAGTGTACCAGCAAAAAATTCATAACGTAGTCTTACTGCTGACAAAAATCTGCAGCGATTTGGGGCCAAGCTCTTTCTTTGACCTAAGACTGGAAAGGGACCAGCTTTCTGGTTTCTTCTTATTAACACCTACATCTTGAAGTCGTGCAGTCAACTGTTTTGTTGGTATGTCTTGTTTACATCATGCAGTGCAAGTTCTTAATCTAAAGTTAAGGTAAAAGACAAGGTATATGGCATCAACGTAGCTGCTTCTATAACTGACCCAAAATTGCTTAAATAAGCAGAATAATAAAATAGTAGATTTTTGACAGCACCTACATCCTAGGAAAGCAATGCCAACTGACTTCATTGCTGATAGTTTCCCAGGTGTATCACTTAAATGCTTTCTCTACTGCTAACCAGAAAGGAAAATGATGTCTTGTTGTCCAGGTAATATTTAAACATAATAATTTAAAAATGCAAATACATTGACAATCCTTGAATCTTTCAGAATTTCTTCAGCCTGTTGACATTTTAGGAAAAAAAAAAAAGGCAGCAAAAAAAAAAAGAGCATTACTAGTTCAGAAACCTATGTAACTATTTCAAGTCATGTGTATATTGCCTAGGATTGTTGATAGAGAAAAATTTGGGTTTAACAAGTGGTCCCCACTAATTTTTTTTTTTTTATAGAAGGTAAGCTGTATGTTCTACATACACTCATAAAAAACTCCTACTTTTTATTTCAACTTGATAGCCATGCCAAAAAAACCCCCACGAAACCCCCAGATTTCTTTCATCCAAACTTGAGCTTGTTGAGAATTAATTCTTTTCTCAGATGCTGACCTTGAGCTGGTTGCTGTTAGCAGGTGAGGAAGGAGGTGGAAATGGAGTTTAGCTGGCAGCAGGGTTGATTTCTGGAGGGGAAGGATGGGGCAGAGATGAGGAGACAGAGCTAGCAGAGCTCCTGCAGCAGGCAGGGTGACTTTGGAACAGAGCAGAAGATAAACCTGTACTTTGCGCTTGAAGGTGGAAATAAGGAGATATCCCTAGGCTGGGAAAGGACCTTGCAGCATGTGTTTTAACTCGAGAGGCTGCTGGAAGTCACCACACTGAAAGGAAGATTTAAGAAAAAGACTGGCCCTACAGGGATATCATGGGCACTTGGTGGCTTTGTTTGCAATTTCTTTTAATCTGTTTCCCCTAGTAAATCTGAGCTCTCTCTGTTTTAAGTTACTACTGACTTAGAATGTGGTCTTGCAAAACCTGCCCTGAGATATTACAAGCCAGTAGTATTTTTTTGTTGTGCTTGCTTTAAGGAAAAAAGAAAAAAAAAAAGAAAAAAAAAGAAAAAAAAAGAAAAAGGACAGCTTCATCTCCAGACTTAAAGTGATTTAGGATCCTATTGCATTGTGTGACGTGTTTATATGATAATATGTGCACACATATGTCTACAAGATACACTTAGAATTAAATACACCTTGCACCGAATGATGACTTGGAAGAATTTATTGCACTTTCTTCTACGAGTTGAGTGTTTTGGAATGGCAAGATGTACTAATCAATAGGAGTTGCTTTTAGCTTGTGGGAGGCAAGATCCAAGATTCTCAGGACAGAAATGACAAGAGCAGTTACTTAAGGCATATGGCTTTAGCAAAGGCCAATGGATGGATATCAGTAGGAATGCTCTTTCAGCTTGAATTGTCTGTGGTTCACGGGATATGCATACATAATTATGCAAACATACAGAACAGTAGCTTATGTGTTATACATACACTGACACACACAGGGTGTGTTTTGCTTCTCACTCAGAGTTTGAAGCTGAAGTGCCAGATTTGACTATTGAGGAAATTGTGCCAGAACGCTCGTGAAACTTGTCTCCAGCACACTTAGTAGCAGGCTGCTGTGAAGCAAGCAAAAATAGGCTGGGCATAGCACTGTGCTAATCTGGCTATATTGCTCCCAAAATGAAGTTAGCTTGAGTACAGCCGGCAAGGCTACAGGGAGCTTGGATATATTTCCACTGTATTGCAAGTACGGAAATAGATGGTACCCAAAAGAAGAGAGAATTTATATCCTATATATCAGTAGATTTCCCCAAAACATCACAAAGGGCAAATTACTCAAGAACTTTAATCAAGTGACTGAGTTTGTTTGGATTAAAAACCTTTCAGCTCTATTTTCACTCAGCTCCCATGTTTGTGTGATTGCTTCAATTTGCATTTATGGGCCTAACATATTGAAGCATCAGCACTCACATCTAAAATCAGCAGTGTTAAGACTATGCACTAGGAATTTTTATTTAATCAAAATACTAATTTAAAAAAAATTTAGACAGTGGAATAATGAGAGAATACCAAAGAGCAAACAGGGCACTTCATTTTTAAATCTTCCGCTGCCGTCTATGGGAGATGTTACATTCATTTCTTTTCTTTATCAATTTATTGCTTTTGCCTTTAGCCTGGAGGGAAAAATAAACCCACGACCTTGCATGGCTGTACTGAGGACAGCAGCATTCATTGCCACAATGGCTTTTGGGGTGTTTTGTAAATTTTTTTAAGGGACTGATAATGCGGGGAGAAATAGGCCACTTTTTCAAATCTGTTCAAGTCAGAAAGGAGTAGTTGGTGTGATTGTCTATGCCATGCATCATTGCCCTCTTTCATTTTACTGCAGTGATAACTGCTCATGCAAGAGCCATGTAGTAGTGACACAGCTGGTATATGAAACTGTAGAAGAGGAGCTCCTGTTTTTATTTTAGCCAAGCTTCAGAAAATGGGGCAAACAACTGCTTGGGGCAATTCTAAATGTCAAAGTAGAGGCCACCACAGCATGGAGGATCATCTCTGATACAGAAGCCTTTGTAGTTGAGTCACAGAGATATGAGGGCAGACTACAGTCTGCCAGCACTGTTCTCTGCACTCAGAAATGGTGAGTCATCATGAACAAAAAGTATCATCAGTAGGAATGGGTGCCAGGATTTATGAAGAACTGTTTTGCCTGTCTAATACTGCCACTAACAACGTCTCGCTCTTCTCAGTTGTCCCAGGCTCTATCCAATAGCTTTTGAGCTGGTTGAGTTTCTAATGCTTGAGTTTCTCTGTCTTCTCCCCTAATATTTTTTTCTTGACTACTATGAACCCCAGTCAATTGTCTTCTTGTGTACCAAGAAAACATGTATTTGAGAGAATGCTGCTGGTCCCTAAGGTCAGACTCCTCTGGTCTCCATAATGCATTTTTGAGGACAGTCAGACTGAAATTGGAGTATATAACAGTTTCCCTCATCTGAAATGTGAATGGCATTGATTGAAAAGAATATTTATTTGTATTTGATCTGTATGTTTTGCATCATTTGCAATGAGTTTTTATGCAATGGTTATGTTTTAGTACAACAGTACTTAAATGTTAAACTTTTGAAAAGTGGTAGTTCATTCCTTTGTGCACCAGCCATAACGCTATCCATTGCACAGGCAAGCCCTCTCTAACATGGAGAATTTGAGGCAAAGAGGTTTCCTAGCCCTTGAAGTGTATCAAGTGCTTTCTAGCACTTTAAAGGACTGTATGTGAGCATATTACAAAAGAAACACTAAGTATTGCATTTTTTAACAGTTCCACTCCATCAAATGCAATATCCTCATCTTTGAGTGGTTTTTTGGGGGGGAAAAAAAACCAAAACAAAACAAACCAACAAAAAAAACCCCTAACAACAAAACCCAAAAACCCCAAAGCAAAATGAACAAACAAAAAAAACCCACCAAAACCCCAACCAACCCAAACCTGGTGAATTTCAAATGGATTGTATGAGTCTCCAGAATCGGGTCTTCATCCCAACAAAAGGCCTCTTTATTACTCCTTTCTTCATGCATACTGTAATTAGCACAGCTAAACTGAAGCAGGTATGGGTTTAAGGAGAATTGCTCCTTTACCACAAAATCTCCCACAAAATGCAAGTTTGTGAGGAAGATTAAGCAGGACTTAAGCGATTGCTAACTCAGCTCTGTTCCTCTTTTGGCTTAGAAACTGAGGTAAACTAATTCCCTTGTCTCAGAAAGTTGAAAGGCTTTGTGCTAAAGGTACCTAACCTCAGATGTGCTGTGGCAGGGAGTGGAAAATGCTAGTGTGTGTTTCATGAAAGGAAAACTGGAATTATGAGATACTCTGTGAAATGGGTGGTGCCCAGAGCTTTGGAGTGTGTGAAATAGTATGTTGGTGAGCGCTGTTAGGTACTGCTCCTTATTACTTTACCATTGTTTCCAGAGCTGTGAAAAATCTTGTTTGCACCTTTGGTGCTGGGCCAGATTCTACAGCCTGCAACGAATTTGTGACCTGCAGCTTGATGTGCTTCTGCTTTCAGCTAAGGTTTGAGCATAAAAGGGTATCTTCAGACCAATAAGAAGGAAAAAATGAGGGTGGGTGCAAGGAATTCTTACATCGAAGACAAGGATTTGCCATCTACCTCCAGGAAATAGAAAATATCCCACAAACTTAACATAACAGAAAAGGTTATTCATTCTAGGTTTATAGAGTTGAAATAGAGTTACTTTATGAGTAAGACTTGGTAATAAAAGTACATATATAAGGCAGCTGATAATGTTGGTAATGTGGAGTAATGTTTGCAATGGGAATCAGGGGATTTTGATATTTAGTCAGTTCTGCTATTGATTTACTGTGTCAGACTTTGTCAGCACTTCATTTCTATTATGATAAAAGATGGGTGATAAATATACTTCTAAAGATATAGTGGATTTTTAAAGATTTTGAGACTAAAATTTGCAGATAATCACAGGGTTATGATTGTTTGTAGTGTTACTTTAAAGTAAAAATATTTTGAAATACATATTATTTTTTTGTTCTTCATAAGGATTTTACTTTTTTAACTGAAAAATTAATTTACATTAGGAGTAAATGTTTCATGATGCCCTCCGTAGGAAATATTAATTTACTTCTCAAGGTTTCATTAAACCCCAAATTCTCATGTCTTTCATAGTAATAAGACAGCTTGTCTCATTCATGGTCAGCCACTAAATCATTTGTGTCAACCCTTGTGTTGATGTAACACCATTGCACATAGAGCTAAAGTCAGAATCTTAAAACAGTACTACTGTAACTTTTGCATTGATTGCTTTTGGGATTTTTCACTGGTCTTCCTCTACTGGCATAAATTGTTGTCAGTAGAATTAAGAGAAGTAAACAGCAGAGAGTGAGGACCCAGCTGTGCATTCTCCAAGCAGTTGTTGCACAGATTGCAGTCAGAGCAGCCTGGGGAAACCTGGTGCAAAGCAGCTACGGCTACTTGCCATGCTCTTCTCAGCCTGCCCTCGGAATGGAAATGCGTGAATATCAAAGGGTGCAGGGACTCATCTCCTTGTCCATTGTCCTGAAAAGGTTTCAAACGTTTGGTTTAAAAATACTAACAATAAAAGGAAAAACTAGAAACTGATTGAAGGATGTGGAGAGGAGGAGAAAGAGGAAAAATAAAGATCCTAACACATGGGCTCAGACAGCCTGGATTTGCAGGCAAGAGTCAACAGGATGAGAGAGGCTTGATCTATGGGTAAAGTGTTAAACTGGGATTGAGACACACAGGTTCATCTTTTGGCAAAGGCTTCAAGAGTGCAGGCAGCTCACACGCTCTGTGCTCGGGGTGCCTCTGCAAATCCGAGATAATAAAGTTCCTCTTTGCTCACCCTTGGCTGGTATTGTTTGTGAGGAGACTAAGCTTTTTCAGAGAGAAGCTGTTTTGCTCTGTACGTTGTACAATGCCATGGACAGTGTTATCCGGATTCCAGAATGGTTAAATCAGTGTATCCATATGCTCCATACAGGATACGCTTTGGATCAGTAATTTATCATAATTTTGTGGGATGGAAAGGAGTATCACCAGATTTCTTTCTTCTTGAGGATAGAGATTTTGATTAATTTTTCCCCTTCTCTTCAGGGTTAGCACTTTGCATTATATATATTTCAAGGCAGGGAAATTGCTCGCTTGACAGCTGTGGATAAAACACAAAATTTTAGATAATGTTTTAAATTCACCAGGGACAAACCTGCTTCAAGGTAATTTATAAATTAAACTAAATTCAAATATTGTCTCCTGGCATGTATCTGTAATTATAAAACTCTCCTGAAGAGGAAGGAGATGGCTGGTATACAAATTATTTTGCAGCTAAAAATAGGAATGTCTGGAGATTGGGTGATATCAGGCAAGTCATGTGTTGAACAAGCTTTCTTTATTTTGCATTTAAAAGTTTTTTCCCAGCTCACCAGCTTGACAAGTATCAAGCTTGCTATGTAAAAGTTAATGGGGAGAGAGTCACAGTATGAGATGTTGAATTATTTGTGACTGCGCAGTTTCTTTCGTGTGAGTTTGGATTTCAAAATTCCCTCTTTTCCCACTTCCCTAGTTTTTTTCTCTCTGTTACCTGTCTTTCTGGTACCTGAAATCGGGTGTGGGGGGGAGTATTCCTTAGACAAAAGCTTTTTATGTTTTGGGAAATGTTATTTCAGAGCTGCTTTATGTTTCTTTTCTTGGATTTGGTCCTTATGATATCATCAGCCCACTTAGCTTGTATGAGAGAGCATGCAAATGCTATGTGAGGCCATGCAGTAGCCTTAGTTAGCATCAAAGGCTGAGAGCCTCTGAACTGCCCTGCATTGCTGAGCATCTGGATGTTGGCCTGCTTTGCTCTCCCTTCTCCTCTGTTCTTTCCCTTCCAGTTTTTTAATTCAGTGCACGGCAATCCTATTTGCATTCTTGCCTTTCACCTGCTCTGCTAGCTGCTTTCATTTGACAAGTTGCTTGCCTGTCACTAGCTGCAGTGGCAACATTTTTAGGCACGGGGAGAGGGAGGAGAGGTTGCTGGGAGACATTTGTGTATTTTTTGTCACAAGCCTCGCAGTTGCGTTTGGGCTCATGAACAACGGCTACGCTGCCAAGTAAATGCCGCTGGCTTTCCCAGTTTTACAGTTCTGATAAAAATTCTCTGCAGTGAGAGATCATTCATTCCAGCACGTGAATTGGAAAAGAAAAGAAACTAAAATATCCTTTGCAAGTGGTAGTGTGTGGTAACACATCTCAGGCAGATTACACTTCTATTCAATTTCTTTGTAAGGGCCATGTGTCAAAAGGCTTTTTACCTAGATCTGCTAAAATGGTATATGGAAGGACAACATATTTTCTTCACCTTTTACCTTGGAGCAGTAAACATTTTTGCTGGAGACCATTAAAACCTAGTTGTGTCAGCTCCATTTCTAACTCTGGCACTCTTTCAGGGTTAAGTAGCACTGATATTAATGGGAGGTGATATCAGTCAAAAACTGTGCCAAATCCAGGTACAGCAGGCTCCAGAGCAGCCTGTATTCGGTAGGTTTTCTAATTCTGACCTGTAATTGCAGTCATTTTCAGGGGCTTAATGCTCTCCAACTGAGTTTTCCTTATTCCACTGTAATGCAGAAGCAATGCTGCAGCTGTGTTGCAGCTAAAGGACATGAGAAAAATGTATGGGAAAATATCCATCATATGTAAGTAAGGATTTGTAAAATTTGGATAGTTTTCAAAATGGGAGAGGCAGCATTCCTCAATATTTTAGAAGTCCACTATTTTGGCCCTTGGAAGGACATGCACCAGCTCACAGGCCCTCTGTTAAGCAACTTAGCACATGCAAATCTGAATGAAGCAGAAATCCACCAGCAACTACAATTATAACTGGGGAAAAAATAACAACACTAATGTATTCACCCCAAACACAGTTGTCTTCTCACTAAAACTGTTTTGTAGGATTGTGATAGTTTTGAAGGAGAAGAGGAATGCTGCGGAAAGCAAGTAGTAGGGTTTTCCATTTTGAAAGGAAATATTACATTTTTTCAAAAGTAAAACTAGATGAAATAGGACATTAAAATATGCAAAAATATGAAGAAAAAGCCACTGTTTTTTATTTGGATTGAAAGGTATATATATTCTCCCTAAACTAAAATTTTTCGAGGCTTTTAATTCAGAAAGTTAATCAGAAAAACAGTTTTTGACATTACAATAACAATAGGGGCACAAACATTCAGTTTTAGGGAAGACCAATGGGAGCAGACTGCAGCTGTGGTATGGGGGGAAAAAGATGATATAAACATTTTGGCACATGGAATTAGAAACAGAAGAAAATGTGGAAAACAAAGATAGCACATCATTTCTGTTCACTGTAAGGGTTCAAATGAAAAGAATGTGTACTCTAAATATAAGTTATGATTAGACCTGTTGGTAGCCTTATAACTTTTTGCTCTTCAAGCTTCACATTGCCAAATGTTTCACCATCACTTTAATGAATCCTTGGTCACCAAACATTACTGATGATGTTGCACTGTGAAACAGTCCTTAGAAATTATTTCAATCTCTCCTTATTAAGCTTTGTGACATGGTCTAGTAGACACAGCGGTGTTGGGTTGACGGTTGGACTTGATGATCCTAGAGGTCTTTTCCAACCTTAAAGATTCTATGATTCTGTGATTTTTACTTGCCATGCCCATATGCAGGAGCTACCTTGAACAGTTCTTGTTTGTTGTTTGTCTTCCAATGCATTTGCAAGGTAGTTTCTTTTCTCTGAATGCTGTGAAATGGATGATGGATAAGCCTTTTAATATTTTAGCAGAAACTACTCCAATAAACTAATTATTTTCTCTAATGTGTGGTAGCTCTTTTGCCTATGATCTCACTTCAGACATCTGATGAAAACACCTGGCTTTAAACATTTTTTTATTTCTGCAATACAGCCCTCAGCTGTCAGCGTGCTTCCTCTATCTTGCCTTAAGAAAAAGTCTTTATTTCATCATCTGAACTGTTTTGTCCTTAGAAAACTGAGCTTTGCCTGCTGTGTTGAAGGGAGAACCTGGAGGACAAATGATCCTGCTTGATGTAATATACAGCAATCAATAACTCCATGAGTTACTAGCAGACTCGCTTCATACATGGAAAACCTTAGGAAGGTGAATGGGAAAACAAACCTCAACATGTGATTGTCTTTGTTATTCTTGTATAATGTAGTAAGAGAGTATTAGTGAAGATAAGTTCATTTGTTCTTTGTATTTTGGAATTAAGTGCAGAGAATTACACCCTGTACCATACAGCTTTTTTCCAGACTTCAGCTGGGGAGGTCATTTCCAGGGTCATTATCTTCATGCAGGAATCTGTGAACACTGGGGACTTTTAAGCTGAATTTGGGAGGTGAAGAGGCCTGTCTGAGGGTGCACCTGGGGTGCTGATGGCACCCAAGTGGGTGCAGCTGTGGGGCATGGCTTTGCTGAACAGAGGTCACTGCCGGGCGGTGCTAGGGTTTGTTTTCCAGCCACAGGTAGCAATGCTTGCATTTGGCTTCCTAGCAGTGCAGACAGGTCTAGAATAAGGCTATAAAATGCTTTTCTTTATGTTCCTTGGTTCCTTATCTTCTCTGGTGTGAAGGTTTGGGGCTTAAAAGGAGGAAAAGAGATCGCAGGCATGAAAGTGAGCTCTAGTGAGTGAGGAGGTGATAACATCCAATACCCTACTGGATTGCTCTGTGTGATGCAGCTGGTTTTTCAGGTTTTTTATCTCTTCTTTGGATTAAGAGGCTCTGAGGCACAAGAGGACTTGATGTATTCGCTGCTGTATAAAAGTAGTGATGTGTCTATGCTGTGTTAGTTAAAGGAGCAATTGAAGAGTGAATAGGCATACTTCAGCTTGCCCTCCTTTAGCTGATACAGGGTAAAAAGCATGGAAAACCCAATAGCAGGCTCATCAGCTGCCTAAATACCTATGGCTTGCAATCAGCGTGGGGAATCTGTTAAAGCTCTTGTACAAGTTAAAGCTTGCTCAGACATATCTCATGAGTTTGCCGTCGCATTCCTGAAAACGCTATGTAGACTCATCAATAGGCAATAGACAACGTGCAGATCTTCTGAATGTGGAGTCAGGGAGCAATCATGACCTCTTTGACCAGATCCTGTAAGTAGGTACATGTCAACCCCTTGGAAACGTGCCTTGGCAGTTCTTTTGAAGTAAAAACAAGAAAACAGAGCTGACTTTGGAAGGAAGGTTTTGTTCAGGGTTCACCTAGATTAGGGGCTCGGACTGCTACCCTCGATTCACAGCATTTAAAAAATGTATCAAGAGTTGTGGACGTGGTTGCAACTGATGTGATGAGAGCACTGTTGGGTAACAAGTTGTCTTATCTATGTAAGTGTTCTCTACAAAGCCATACTTCAAGGTGTATCCAGGGCAGAGGTCCAGCTCTGTCTCAAATGAGCGTACTGTTTCTCTTGGGCTGAATGCACTTGATTCTGTCCATGTTTTCCTGTGCTGCAGTTTTTAGAAATTACTATATTATTGGGCCCTACAGAAACTTTTAGGGTACGGTTCTATTGGTGAATTCAGGAAACATTATTTTTAGTAGCTTACTGCTGGAAGTTAAAATAAAGTAGGGGTGGGCCAAAAATATGAACATACAGCTGCAGGTAACTTACATTTTAGGCAAGTTTCTAAAGGTGTCATCAGCGGCTGCTCCCTTTAAGATTGTTCAGTGTGACTCCAGTACAGCCTGGACTTTACTTCTTATTGCAAAGGAGGGTTTAAGCCACTCAGATTGTCTCGTTCATCTGTGCTAGAGATAGCTGGACTGTCTGCCCACTATACAAATGGAATAAAATCGGACCTATTTCACTCACATATCATATTTGTCTGAATGTTGAGAATCCTGACAGTTTCCCATGCCTTTCAGTCATTTTTAATTTATATAGGAACAAATTTCTTATTTCTTCAAAGATATGGCATTTTTTTGATTCATTGTACAGGAAGTTACTGCAAGATGATTTTTTCGGTTTTCCTTCTAATACCTACACAAAACTCAATTAAAACTAATACCAATTAGCTGTGAATGACTTTTGAGAACCCTATTAAACAAAAAATATGAGCAGGTGACAACTATTTAAAATATGAGACTATGTCAGTTTTAATATCCATTACGTTGCTGTATTTCCAAGCCGTAAAAGTGACAAGAATGGCATCCACTACATAAAAGAAATTTGTTATGGTCACTTAAAAAATTGTTTTTCATTATTATTAACTACTGGAAAGTCAGATATGGATAGTAAATATTCTTTGCTATGTACTATGGATTTTCATGAACTGGCATTTCGTACTGCACAAAGTATTTTTCTGTAAATAAGTGTTTTACTGCTGCTTATGAAGTTCTTGAAATATTTTTAATTGCTGTACAGTTTGAGATGTATGTAGCTGTAGCTACCTTATGTTTACTCTGTGAAAAGGTACGAATTGTGCAAATAGTTCTCAATGTTGTGTTCAGAACATTTACCAAGTGAATCAAGGGGACAGTGGGTTGCCTGAGCGATAATGTTAAGCCATACCAAAGGTTCAACTAACCAGCAGTGGTCAATAAAAGGTGTCCAGGGCAGAGAACAAGAAAACGACAAGCATTAAAAAATGACCTTTTAGTATACTTCCCCAATCATCTGTGACTTAGAAATTTTTGGATACTATTTAACCCTGAATGAGATTTTTTTTCCTCTGAATATATGAATATACTTAAGTCTTGGATCCATGTAAAATCTCAACACCAACAGAATCCCATGCAAATAAATTTCAATACCCCTTTATAATGAAATATATCTTTTAAATGCTCTGATCATAGGTTAAATAGCTTTGTTCGTTTGAATTTCAAATTTGCATTTGGCAATGGTTTCCTATTAACCGACTCCAGTTGCGTAGCTCTTATTATAGAAAATGTCTCAACTGTGGTCCTGATTTTTAAACACAATTTTATCTTTACTCCTGCTCCCTCCTCCCTTGTTTGGTTTTTTTGGGGGGTTGGTTTTTTTTTTTTTTTTTTTCTTCCTCCTTGTTTTTGCTGATTAGTAGTCAGCTTAAAATTGAGCAAACCTCAATTACAGTTCTGGACTTGCTTAGTGGAAACTGCAGGGGTTGAGAAGCACCTTTGGAGCGGATTGTACACTGCAACAGCCAGTACAGTAATGCATAAAAAAGACATAATAGATGAACTGCAGAGCAAACTGAATTAGATACAGTTACAGCAGTGTAATGAACTGGTGCCTTTAGTAATTAGCCAGGACTGCTGTGATCTACTGTGGATTATATTCTTTGACTCTCTCTAATAATCTAAGTCACATTTCCCCTGGTTGACATTTACCAAAGGCCTCAAGTTAAATATATTTTTTTCTGGTGTTTCATAGCTCACTTTTGAATGCTCAAAACCTGGATGTTAATGTTGAGAGCTTCAGTTTAAATTGTCCTTTCTGCAATTTTGTGTGCTTCTAACTTTATTACAATTCTGTCCTTTAAGTTAGATATATCGGGAATTACAGCAGTTATATTAGAGTATAAAACTTGTCTGGACTCAAAAATGGTAATAAAATTTAGTCCTTTTCCCTGGATCTGGCTCTTTACAGACCTGTTTTCCCAAGGGAATATCCACCAACTTTTTCAGGGCTTCAGTAGTGTCCAGGCCTATATTAGGCATGTGTGGTACTGGGTATAGGGGTTCTCGGTCTGCACCCAGTCTGCAAATGGACAGCATAGGTGCACTCAAAGGTGCCGCTTCAGTGCTGCTGTGACATCGTGCTTGATGCTCCCAAAATCACTGCTTCTCCGAGGCTTCCTCCTTCTCTATTTTTTTTTTGTTCCCTTATTCTTTAGATTTTACTTTAAAAAAAAAAAAAAATCAGAAAATATTGCTCACTCTTTCCACTCTTATGTTACTACAAACTTCAAAAGTTAAAATATATAGCTTTAAGCAATATAAAAATGACATAAACATATAAAGGTTGAAATACATATCTACATTTTGAGTATTTGATGCTTCCTTGTGAATATTTGATGACCCTTGAACTTTGGAGTCTTTTCTGAAGTTAGAGTTTTCAGTTTTATTTCATAACTTTGAGGCCTGTAGTCTAACCTGAAGGTAGGAGCTGATATTTTTGTTACTTGGTTGCCTTTGAGAATGGGAGCTTCAGGTGAAAAAGCTCTAGTATGATAACAGTCACATCGAGCTGTTCGTGTTTCATGTTAAGGGATCCTGACTCTAATCTAGTATGAGTAATGGCATGCTTAATTAAATATATTTACAGTTTTCTATTTCTCTCTTTTGAGACAACTTTGGAATTGTCATCTCATATGTAAACCTCAGGCTGATGTATGTCAGGTGTTGGCATCAGGATTATAGAGTTGAAAAACAGACTTGAGCAGTCAACAAATTTTGTATTTTCATCTTGCTCAAAATATGCGTATGTTGATAGTATTTACTAGCATTTATTTGCATAGAGAAAAAGCCTTTAAATGCTGCTGCTTATCTGGTCTTTAGCCCCGTAGCATTTATAGCAAAGAGGCTGTTAGCTGAGTTGTGTTATTTAATCTGGTGTTCAAAAGAAAATGTCAACCAGACCAGCTATGAAAATTAAACTATTCCAATGCCTTTAGGACTTCTTTCTTCCATTAGCTTCAAATGAAAATAAACATAGAGATTTTTCCATTCTTTACCGAAATCCTTCTGTCCCTGTTTCTCTTCTTGTGTGATTTTGAACTACTGCGTCTGCTTTTCCTTGCTCGTTTCCGGTATCTGTCATTGCTCTTGCTTTCTGTTGCATTTCATTTCTTCCTTTCTTCTTTTAATATTTAAATCATTCATACCACCCGATGAGTTTTTAATGATCTAGTTTTCCAAATGAACCAAATAGCTAACACTGTTGGGGTTTCCTGTCATTTTGCCTGCAAGCATCCCTCTCCTTGGTGCCTAGTCAGTGACTTCTAGTATGACCACAGTATCATTCGCTTGAAACGAAGGTTATGTTGCCTCCCTGCAGTATCTCTGGTTTATCTTTGGCAACTTGGAAAGATTCACAATCAGCAGTTAATAAATGTCTCTTTCTGGACGTATATTCTTTTAATGTTTAGCTCCTGGAATGCCAACCAGAGGATTGTGTTACATTTGAATTTACCAACTATTAGGGATGCAAAAACTGTTAAGAGCCAGGATGTTTTTTTTTCTTCTATTGAATTGGCTATTTCATACTGAGTTCTCTTACAAATGAAGCTGAGATGATTCCTTATTATCTGTGTTAGTTGAAGATATGGAGTGTTCCGTATACAGCAAATAACACTGCTAGTCCAAACCCCTTGTAAGCTCGTGTAAAACACACTGTGAAGAGTGGAATTGAGCAGAGAAGGGCATATGACAAAACTGAGGATACTTGGGTTATGATGGGTTGGTTTTGGACTGCAGGGGTGAACATAGCCTTGTGGTCGTATCCCTTGATGCTCTGAGCTCAAAGAAGGGAGGGGGATGGAGAATATATGGAGTATATATGAAGGAAAAAGGTCGATGTGTATGGTCTCATAGCCCTCTCTAAAATGTCAGTTTTTACAACAGCAAGGCTGTGCCTTCTCCTGCAGGCAAGAAGCGGGCTAGGTGGCTCCTCTGGCTCATGTACCTGCTGCTGAGGGCTTGGGCTGGAGAAAGCAGGCTCAGGCTGTCCAAAATGAGAAAACCAGCAGTTAAATGGGGTGGACTATCACAGGCCCATGCTCAAACACATTTCTTGGCCCTATTTTATGTCATGGCGTAAACATAACCTGAGGCAAATGTAAGCAAACTGTCTCAGCATAATCAAATAGGATCCTGCATGTAGTGATTGCACACAGCATAGCTGTATAGGGTGGAAGCAGATGTGGGACTGACTTGCTGTCGAAAGATATGTCTGAGCTCCCAAGTTCTTGGCTCCCTCCAGTGATTTTTTGGACAGTGCATGAAGTGCATAACATGAATTACTGCATTTGCTGATTTGTAACATCATACAGGACTATTCAAATTTTGAGTCGCTACTTCTTGAAAACGCAGTGGAACCTATACTTGGCTTGCTTTAATTGCTTCAAGTGGAGAAGGTTATTAAAAGAGATTTTTTAACCCCAACCTGTGCTATAGCAGAGTATTTTATTCCATTCTCATCACAAGTGCTTGAACAGGTATCCTGGGGAGACAGGCCTCTCCTCCTCTCGAGCGCTATTGTAGAGGTATGTAAATGAAGAGTAGGGATTTTATTAGCCTCTTGCACAGCAGTAGATAATTTAAAATCCAGAAACATGACCATTCTGATGTTTTGTAAAAAGAGAACCTGAAAGATGTGCCAGAATGAACTGAACTTTTATTAAGCATGAATGAATGTTAACAATGAGTGCATATTCCTGGAAGCCTATTCTCTTCAGCTGTTTTAAATGTAAGTAATCACAATGCAAAGACTTCTCTGTTTTGCAAAATGGGATGTGCCTACTAGCCTAAACAGCAATCCAGATCTCGTAGAAAGCCATTTTGACAATAAGAGGGGATTTCATCTGAAAACAAGCTCATTTTTTTTACTGAGAACAAGGTGGTTTTTCTTCATATTTGAAGAATGATTGATATTGGAGCGATCGCTTGTGATCGTGATATACTACCCTACTTGCCAGCTTGCTGCTGACTCACGTGGGATTTGCGTTGCATTCATATACAGGTTAGCAATGGGGATAGCCAGATCATTTACTGAATATCTCTAATGAGAAGTGCCCCATGAAGGAAAAATAAAAAGTTTTATTAGTATTTTATAATACTAGCTATTAAGATATTTCTTATTAAAAAAATTTTGAATTATGTTTTTATTTCTTAAGTTTTACACCAAATTTAAGGTGAAAACCTTTCTATTTGATGTGAGACTGTTCCCATTTTTATGTAGGTAATATCTGACTGTCAACTGTGCTGTTAATATGTTGCCATTGACTTTCAGTGCAAAAATAACAGTTTTGCATACGCCTCTTCTTCCTTTAAACATAGTTTCTGCACATCATCATAATGCACTTTTACTTGGCAGAAGTCAGAATTCAGGGTTGAAAAATATTAGAAAAATTGTTGGAATAAGGCAAAAGTTAAGATGGTCATTCATCCAGAACTCCAGCCAAACATTAAATGAGCCATTCTTTGTCTTTGTGTAAGTTCAGATCACTTTCCCTCCTTTCTCCTTGTTTAGCTTTGTGTGCTTTCATCTGAGACTAAAATAAAAAGACCTAAATTCTGAAAAGACACGTATAGTGCCTTTTCAGAGGCTTAATAGAACTGGAATAGTTGGGAGTATGTTTGGGATATTTATCCAAGCCTAAACAAATCTCTACGTAGTCTGAGGAACAAGAACTGCATTGCTATTACAAAAACTGCTTTCAGAGTTGAAAAAGAAAACAGCCAGCAAGTGTGATAGGCAGAGTAAAACAATTCTGCCTTTCCCAGCTGAATAAGTAGATTCAGCCTCTAGTCTTTTTCCTTTCCACTTCACCTGTGAAAGCAATATTTGTGCTGCAGTATGTTTTAACTCAACTTACAAAAAATAGTTAAAAGCATTGGATCACCCCAGACAGTCTATGAAACACTGTGGTAGAGAATGAAGCTTAATTTGTTGTTCAAACCAATTCACAAAGTGATTTCTACAAATCAGTTCATGGTCTGTAAACTTGATTCTTTTTGTTGTATGCAGAAGCAACCTGATGTGTTGCTTTTCTCAGAGTCTGCATATGCTGTGCAATCATGTACTCTTGGAGTGAATTAATGATTTTCCGTGTGCACATGTTTTCCATTATTCATTCAGGATCCTCTGTTCTCATTGATATTCTAGTTTTTAAACACTATGAATGCAGTCAAAGCAAGTTGTTTCAAGTGTTTAAATACAAATGTATAGAAAAGAGTTGGCACTTCTTACCACCCCTCATGTAACTGATGGATGTCTTAAACTCACCTAGTCTATTCAGGGACCATTTCTTCATCCCAGTGTAAAGACCCTGGCTTTTGCTTCACTGGAATGTGCAGTTTTGAAATTTGCATCAGTAACACAAATTACATGCTCTGTGTGTGTGTGAAATGCGAAACCACTTATATTAAACCTCTAAGATACATTTTTGTTGGATTAACAAGATATTTGCTGACATTATGGAGCGGTGCATCTGCACGTAGGGAATTGATGCATGTGCTCCTTGCTAGTGTGGTGGTCATTGCTTTCAATGTACTCCTCCTCCTCTTAGGAGAGGCTCTTCACTATGGGCTAGTACCTGAACAGAGAGGAAAGAAGGATCCGCGTTTCTTTGGCCTCCATGTTGTATGCCTTTTTGTAAGTGCAATGTACTGCACCTTTAGTCTAGCTTTAAATGTGCAATGTTAATACTGAAGATATAATCGTGATGTTTTCACTTTGTAAGAGGGGAGAACTATCTCAGATTTATCTTTCCCCTTGAAGCAGCTGTTGTATCTGGATACTCACAATATGCAGGAGAAAAATCTCACAGTAGTCAGTCTGCTGATGATGGTTGAAAGAGACTTAGAAACGGCATAAAGGTCAAAAATATTGTAGATGTAAATGGAAGTGTTTAAAGTTGGAGAGAGATTTATGGAAGAGGACAGCATGAATTGGCACTGGAACCATTCTTTTACATTATTTCTCTAAGTTACTCTTTTAGTAGTGTCAAAATCAAGATAGTCAAGTTTGAAAATTAATGGGAAGGAACAGCAAATAATTAGGAACAATGCTATCAAGTAGGTAAGTACTCTGACTATTAGCATATCTGATCCCATAACTGCAGTGAATATGATGTATAATGAAAATAGGAGTAGATTACCTTTTCATCTGCCTTCCCCCTCAACTGTTAGTACTCAGTAATATCATCTAAGGAGTGGAATAGACATAAATCTATTTTATTGAAGTTGAGAAAGAAAAGATATATCTCTTTATTTTTCCTAAAAGTGAAGCTCCAAGTACAAATTGCCGGTACAAAGAAGCTGTGGAATTGAACTGAGGAGGAGCTCTATGTTGAATTGGAGAACGCCACCATACACCACTAGCTGCAGTTCTCCAGCATGCAGAACACCAGGCCATGAGATACTTTGAATATGATATTCAAAGTCTCATAAGACACAGACTTACAGGACATAGCTATGAAGCATATGGGCCAGATCCTTGGCTGGTTTATGCTGTTGCAGTTCCAATGATTTCTGCGCACTGCCGCTAACATCAAGTTACAGCTGCTCAAAATCTACTCGCTTAACTCTCTGCCTTTGGGTGAATTTTCTCTTCTCCAATAAAAGTGGTAGGAAAGGTAGCGAGCTGTAAGCATTATTATGTTTCTTCTATGGAAATTTTTGAAGGCGGTGGCCACTTTAACAGAGACAAAAGTAGTTTCTGAATGTAGGCAGCTCTGGCATGGGATGTTTAGAGGGCACCAAGGCTGAGACAAAAATTTCTCTTGGGCTCCTTAGGAGAAGCTCTGAGACTGCATGTGAGAGGAGGAAGAGTCTGCTTCTGATCAGTGAATGAAAGCTGATGGGAATTGTCCATGTTCCTTCCCCTGTCTTACAGAGCTGAGCACTTCTGGTTTGGACATTCATGCCTGAGTAGATATAAGGGAGATAGGAGAAGTAATTTTCTGGGGAAAAAAAAAAAAGAAAAAGAAACCCAGGAGTGTGGACAACATCAAAGATGAATAGGATAAGCTTGAGAAAACTTCCAACAAGCCTGTTAAAATCTAGCTGTCATTTGAACTTTCATATCTGGGCTGAACCTGACCTTCCTGAGTCTGCAAGTCTGGAACTTAACTGGTGGTGCTTAGCATATATTTTGTGTTACACAATCGTCAGAAAGGAAACATTTCATTTTGCTATTTAGCAAAGTACAGAAGAAGTGCTGGAGGGTTTGAAATAACCTTCAATGCCCTGTGCTACAACTGTGGGAGTTCAAGGACAGAAATTCTCCCAACACATTGCTCTCTGGTACATGGCAATTCTCTGTTACTAACCTGCTAAACCTCCAGATAGTCTTTATGCAGCTATTGTCATTATCGCTTCATGATGGATACATAACATTACATTAGCATAGCTTTTATCCCTTATTTTGATTGCTTAAAGGGAGCTGTTGGATTAGGATGAAAACTTTTTAAACCCCCTAGAAATTCTTCCTCTGCAAACCCAGAAGAATAATTTGAATGACCAAAATCTTCTGTAAATCACTGAATAACTTTATGTCTCTTTACTGAGACAGGAGGCCTTTATGCCAAGATCTACCTCTAAATAACAAGCCTTTGTGAAAGGTGTTGGTTATTTGTTGTTGTTTTTTTTTTTTTTTTTTTTAAATTATTATGAATGAGTGACTTTTGCTTAGAGAAGAACACAAGAACACAAAGACTTAGGGAGTTTGGGTTTTGTTGGTTTTTTGTTTTTTTTTTTAATGAAACTGGTGGTGGTAGGTTTCTTTTTTGGCCTAGGTATAAACCAGCTATCATGCTGTGTAGCCCATCACTGTTTCAGAGGATCCCAGGAGTCAGATACCCATTTCTAATGGACTATTGAATTAATAAGATTTTTATACTTTATTCTGTCTTTTTCTTTTTTGCTGTCATTAGGACTTTTTTTTCCTTTGGAAAAAATTTTCACTGATCTGAGAAACTTTGGGAAGTTGCATAGATCTTAAAGCTTTGTAGTCCTGAATGTATGTTCCACACTGCATCAAGTAGACTGCGACTGTGTGCCATGAAGCAAAACTTTTTCACAGATTTTTACATTTTTTGTAAAATGCTGAGTTGCTGTCTCAGGACACTGTCTTAAATTGTGTTGCCATTTTTTAACTTTGTTAGAAAGACTCTTACTCCAATTGGATTACTAGTGTAAATGGCAACCAGCCGAGAAATCATTTCAGCCTTTTGAGTGCTTTGAAAGGAAATCTTTCATGGCTTTTTTGTATCCCACATGGCACATAAATTGTAGTGTAGCCTGCTGCAAGTCTATATAATAATGGCCTCTGATCTAAATTGGCTTAAGAATACAGTTAGGATTCACTAACAGCGTAGAGGAGTTCTACAGAAAACCATCTTCCCTGTGTATTTTGTAATGCTGTTGTTGCAGTGCAGTGTCTCAAATAGGTTTTATCATACCTGTTGGGGACAGTCACACTGTTATTTCAACAGGATGAAACAGAGACATGCATGAATGCAGCAGAGGTAAACTGAACTTGCAGCAAATTCTGGATCTACTCCTTCCTGTGTTAACTTTAGTTCTTCAAATAACTTCATGTTTTTTATGCTGATGATGCTGTTTTCTTTATCACCATAAATCATTGCTTTATGCTGATGACACTGTATTTCTCTATCACCATTAATCATCTATAATGCTTGAGAAGGAAATGTTAATGAAGAATACAATTTATTAAACGTCACCCAGTGGGTGGGCTAAAAAGGTGGATTAACTGCAAGTCTTTTTATAAACATGGCCAAAATAAAGTCATGACCCAAAGACCGACTTGTGGGTCTGTTGTGAGAACTACTGGGGGAGCAGTGAAGGGTTTTGCAGAGTGGCCGAGAGCCCAGGGAAGGCTGAGGCAGCCTGGCAGAGTGGGGAAGAGCTGCTCTGGAAAAGCAGGGACACGTCTGTATATGTATATCCCAGTGTGCTTCAGAAAGACAGAGTTGCCCATTTGGCATTGCTCTATTACTCTTTGTGAAGACATGGCGGAAAGAGACCATAATTGAAATGTAACTTTTCTCCCCCTAAGGTCCTTCTGCTCTTTGGCAGCACAGGATACCCTCTGATATTTCCCTTGTCTGATGAGAGAATAATCAACTCTTGCAAATCAGGGAGAAGGACTTGCGTTGAATGGCAGGAAAGACTGACAAAACAAATGCCTCAAGCCATAGCTATTACTGAGAGAGTGTTTCAAACCTTAATTCAGATAAATCTTTGATCGGCTAGTTTGTCTGTGCTATAAACTTTAAAGACCATGTTAGTTACCTGTCATTTTCAGAGAGTGTTTCTATATCCTGTCCACTTGAAGTCTGCATGTTTCCCAGAAGGCACAGATTTCTTTTTTGGTTTTAATTTTTAATTTTTACCACACTTTGATTATGGTGATATTATATGGGGTCAGTGCTCAGTCAACTGTTAAATAAATTGCAAATTCTACAACACACAGCCAGCAGAGTCATTACTAACTGTAATGCTGAAACTTCAAGCAAAATTACATCTGGCTACAATGCTATTCAGATGCATAAATTATACAGCCTCTGATTATCTTAAAGAAAATTCAGCCATTAAACTTATTTTATGGGCACAAAACAAGGGGAACTGCCAAAAGGAATCTATGCATCCTAAAAGTCATGAGAAGAAAAATAATTGGCAAACCTTTTCCGCCTGCAGTTTTATAGAATGTTCTCTCTCCCTCCTGATGTTCAATCAGCCTCCACCACTGGCACAGATAAAATCATACAATGGCAGAACTGGTAGGGGGAACACAGCCTATGTAGCTTTTGAACAGCAGGTGGGTCAAACATTTCAAATCTGACCCCAAACAGCACATATCTTTACATTGGGATCTAGAAGGGAGAATCTCCAGGGAAGAAATTTGTAATTCAATGCAGAACAAAATAAGGATGCTTGATAGTGGGCTGTTCAGTGTGCTGCAGAATTCCTTCTGAAAGCTTTCCAGCTGCCACGGTGCACACAAGGAGTCAGTCCTCTTTGAGTACAAAGAGGTCACAGATGTGCCTGCGTTGGGTTGGTATTAAGGCTAGAGAAGAATGAAGAATGGAGCCTTGAGTGGCTGATAGCACCACAGCTCTGATGGCATATAGATTACAGACCACATCTGTGTCAGTAACCCGTTACACTCAGGGGGAAGGTATATTGCCGCTTTCCTTGTTCTCCACACTCAATTCTGTGTCAGTATTGCCAGTGTTAAATTCAGAGTTATCTTTGAAGCGTAAGTGATCACGTTGCTTAAAACAGTCCTGTCACCACATTTGCTGAGTTGCTTCTATGTATTTTAAACCATTCATATATTTGACAAGTAATTGCCAAAATAGGTTATGTGTCACTGACCTTTATCAAAGTCTGATTTTTTCCAAGACTTGTCTCACAGTTCCCTCCTTTAAAGACATTCAGGGAAGATAATTGCTCCCTAAACTAATTGCCTTCTCTGGTGTTCTTTTCTGGACTTCTGCAAGACAGGAAAGCTCGCTACTATTTGTTCTTTGAATAAGGCTGAGCTCCTCAGTCTGGAAACAAGAGGAGGTACCCCAGGTCTCTGTTTTCATTTCATTTCCTTCCTTCCTTGTACCAAGAATTATGATTCAGGTGCACTGTTGCTTTCATTCTGGAGTATTTCCATACAGATCTTATGGAGGAAATCATCATTTTATAGTCCAGTATGTGTCGTTATATTTAGTATAAATATGAGTAATAGGAGTAATGAATAGTGCCTATGGGTTCATGCGGAAGTACTGCATTACTATTACTAATGTTATGGAACCAGCCTGAGTATTTTTTCCCTCACTGATTAATCATAACTATTCAGTATTTCAATCTAAATCTTTGAATCACAAAGAAGCAAAGATTAATGTTGTTTTAACAAGTTTCTTTTTAACTCAGCTATACAATAGATTCTAACTCAGTGGCTAGCACATTTTTATCCAAGCAATGAGCTAGTCATTGGTTGAAGTATATGGATGCTATTAAACATGAACAAAATTTTTAATGGTACTGAATCATATGAGGGTTTCAAGTAAATGGTTGGTGTCAGAAAATAGAGAATTCTGATGGTGTTACAAAAGTTGTTTCTTTTAGTCTGATTTTGCCTTTTGGAGAAGGCTCTTTGCCTCATGAGAGTGTGATTACAAGTGTGCAGTGTGATGCTTCTCTACTTAATGTTTATGAGCAGGTTTGAACATATAGCACTTTGTGAGGACTAAATGTTTCTGTTTATCCTTGTTTAGAGTTACATGCAAGCAGTTTGTTTACATCTATGTTTGATTGTCTATTACACAGGTAATGTACCATAGGAAAACAAACGCTGTAAAATTTTGACCAGGCTTAGTTCTTGGAAAAATCTGAAAATCCTTTTGTTGAGTCCACTTAGTAGCACCTCTAAGCATTTACAGTGAATTCTATGGGTAATGGTGAATGACTTCATTAATAATGTCAATATATCATCTTAATTTATTAGAAATATATAAATGCCTTTTCATTTTCAGCTGCAAGGAAGACAAGAACATATCTTCCTAAGAATCTGCTGCACTTAGCTTAAGACAATTTCTGCCTTTCATTTCAATTGTACTCTATTAATTTTAGAGTACTTAAGTATAAATTGTCATTTCTCAACGTGTTGATTGTCTGAGAGTCTGATTTCCCTGCTTTGTTTGAGCCCATTCCATGCAAGTTAAAATATGTAAGGAGGAAAAAAAGCAGGTCTGGGAGAAAGAAGAGAGAGAGATTCCTCTCCCCCCCACCACCCTTTTTTTCCTTCCCATATCATAGTTAGCCTCTTCTTAAGTGACAGTAGTGTGATAGTCAGATAAACTGTTTCTACTCATTATGTAAAAAATGTTTGAAGCCCTAACTGGCTGAAATAGCTCCTTTTGACTGCTTAAGAATAAAGAGTATTAAAAAATAGAATATATTTTAAATGTGAAAATAACATCTTTTAGGTTACCATGTTAAAAATCTAACTCACATAAGTAATGGCAGGTAAAAATTAAAAGATGACAACAAAAGGTGCTATTTTTATGCAACTGGAAAGAAAGATAGTATCGATGATTAGTTGTGAGATGATGATGGGTGAGCTCTCAATTTTTGTCTCTGCTACAGGCTTCCTGTGATAGTGTGGGTGAAAACGTTTGGGGTTTTTTTGCTGTTATTCCTTGGGTTTTTCATCCACAGTCTCTTTACTCCCATTTCCAGCTTCTCTGAGGAAAGGACTGTCTCTTTGGTGTTCAATCCACATAATAAATTAACTTGATATGTTTATTGGCTGTAGCACTTGGTCCCTACACTCTTGTGTGCTCTAGCTTCTGAGAGATTAATCCTGTTGTTGCTGCTTGCCTGTAAAATACTGCAGAAGACATGTCAGTAGCAGCACTGGCTGAAATCATGTCCCCTTCTGGAAATCTTTAATCAGAAATACCAATCAATTTGGAATACCTCATTTCTGAATACATTTCCAAAACCTACAGGTTTATCATAATGTCAAAACCAAATTTATGTTGTTCTCTTATTTGCTTCATGCTGATATTCTGCTGTATGGATCAGGCTCCCTGGTCAGGTTATAAACCTTATGATGTTCCAAAGTGTCTGGGGGAAAAATGCTTCTCTGTGGGAGTGATTCATGGTAGTGCATGGTGGGAGAAGGACTCCATCTTGTGAATTCTAAATTCATAGAAGAAAATGTTTAGGCAGATCTCAGCATGAACTATAAAATGATTATAATTCCCAAGAGACGCCACTGCTGTATTTCCGTATCTAAATATTTGAGACTTATTTTTGGCAGTTCTTTCTAAATTCAAGGAAAGCACACAGTTTTAATGGAAAAATGTTGTATTCTTGAAAACCTTGCTGTCAAGTAAACAAACAAGTCAACAGCCATGGATTGTTAGCCATATTCCTTACGCTCCTTGCTTTATATCTTGAAATATTTTCTGAAAAATGAGCTTTCAATTTCATCACCATTCTAGGGAGGTTATGAGGACTATGTTTTCAAGGTTTCTGGAAAGAAATCTTGCTTTTTGGTAGAAAAAGGACAGCACTAGTGTCTTAATAGCAATACACTAAAGAACAAACATGCAAGAAAACTCCATTCGTGACAGAGGAAGAATGTCCCATTTACATACAGACCTTAAAAAAAAATAATAGTTGGAGATCAACTTCTGAGTAGTTGTTGATAGCCATGCTAGCACTTTTAGCTCCTGTTTCAGTTCTAGATTTCTGTAGTTCAGGCTGCAGTGAGTTCAGAGACAACTGTCACCACATTTCACTTGTATCTGCCACAGTGGAGTTCCAGTAGAGTTTTGGACCACTAAGCCACAGTAAATGAGAACTTGTGTAATTGCACGAATCCACAGCCACTTCACCTCACTGTTTGAGAGATGTGTTCAACTCCCTTTGAAAGCTATTCAGTATACTATATTTCTTCTTGACTTTATTTACTCTTTTTCCAGTATTCTGAAGCTGAAATAATTCCACAAAGATAGCTGCTGCCCTGGTGTTTTATACTACTGTATCTGACAGCCTTTCCAATGTGGAGATTTTAAAGTTAGTAAATATACACTGCAGACATGCGGTCTTTCTGTGTGTGAATGTGGATTGCAATCTTTTAGAAAAAAGCAACATTTAGAAAATGGGAAGTGAGTTTGAAGCACAAATACGGTTTTTTTTCAATGCAGTTAAAATACGTAAATGTCTCCTATGCATTTGCTGTAGCTTCCTATTTTCATTTTTGTGACCTATAGCAGAAGTTTAAAAGGAAATTGGAAAAAAAATATTTCTGAGTGATTAAAAAAAATCTATTGCAAATTCTGTAAGCAGTGAATTATAATAAATCAAATTTTGTATTCCTCCTTCTGACTGTGCTTTTAAGGAGTGTGCACACATAGAAGACAGGAGTAAGATTGTCAATTTGTTATTTGAAAACAGTTTTAAAGTCTATTTTTAACTGTGAAATGTGTCAGCTAGGGAGCATATAATTTCTTCTATTAAGATGCTGTATGTATATAATTTAAAATAACAATGCAAGCAGATATGCCAGTGTTGTGGTGTTTATCATTTCAAGCAACTTAAAAAGAGAACTATTACTGTTTGCATGGGATTGCAATCTGATAGTCCTTCTCACACGGAGCAATACTTTATTACTTAAATGTTCCTACCAAGATCAATAAGTTTACCGAAGACACAAAGTATGAGTCAGATGAGCAAAGTCATAGGGCCAGTACACTAATAGGTAATGAAGGCTTATTAGCAATGTAAGGTCACTAAGCAATGCGAGCACAAATGTATTTATTATAAAATGCTGCCTCCGCAAGAAATGCATAAAATTCTATTGGTGTAGCACAAGATGCAACTATATAAAATAACTTGTTTTGATAAACCCAATGAAGTTTTCCATCTGTATATGCAGAGATGTTCAGAAACAAATGACGGATTTCAGTATGAAGCCTTGGCAGTACATGGGGGTTTTTTGGGCTGCAGGCTTGCACATCCTTACTGTACATATCCATTTGTTTAGAACTGTTCTGCTGGTGTGAGTGTTGGCAGAAGTGTGCGCGTCCCTGCAGGTGTGGTAATGACTTTGTTAAAGCTGTGCCAGCTGCGGATTGGGCCCACTGAAGCCTCATTTATTTGAGACTCACATTATTGAAAGTGGGCTATTTAATTCATTAGGGAAGCTGTCATCAGTTTAGAAGTGCTAGTGATGCTTAGTAGTTTATATGTTCTGAGAGCCCAATAAACATCATCTACTTCAGTTAGGCAGTGTAGCAGTTTTAGATGCCTGGTTGCTTTCTTGGATTGTGCTGCCTTTCTAATTAAATCAGACTTGGGGATTTGAAATTAAATTGATGTGAAATACACGATAAGAGACTGTAAGTAGTTTAAGGCTGGCAAGGCCTGGACATGTACTTAACTACCATGGCAAGTCAGAGGAACCTGGGGTAGCCTTCCTGTCCTGTGACCAGGTCCCACTGCAAGACTCTCTGCAAGCAGTTCTAATGCTGTTTTCTGTCACTTTTTATTCTGTAAATAACTTTTGTTCTTGAATAAGATATGACTTCCCTTTCTGTAGTGCTGCTTTAAGTGAGATGATAGTAGTATCACATCCTCAAATTTGACTACCGTCATCAGCATTGAGAAGGAAAAATTGAATGACTTGTAAAAGCATCCTAAAGCTGCTGAAACAGGACAAAAGATGACAGTTGGAAAGTAAACCACTCTCCTAAGGAATATAAACCATGTGTTCAAAAATAGGAATAAGAGGTATTTTTGGATAGTAGTGCTACTTTGTATTTATTTCAAAATGGACAATAAATGGAAACTGCAGATCAAATCTGCAAGCTCTATTCAGATTGTGCCTGTGCGTTAAATGTGAAGAAGACGCACCTTCTAGATTTCCTGTCAGAATAACCAAGAAAGTGAATTATATGACAACAATATCACTTAGGAAAGAAAAAAGATGAACATCCCTGATCACAGTGGAAGAGATATGACATCGTGAAAATGGCAGCTATAAACCAAAGAGGTCTAAGGAGGGCAAGTAGTGCTTCAGATAAAAGTGTGAAACAAGGGTTACTTGCAGTGTAAGGAGAATGAGAAGCATACACTGTGAAAAGTTACAGCCTTGGGCAGAGTGGCATAGTTGTTGAACAAATAATTAGAGGAAACCCTCAATTTTTTATAAATATTTCTCTATGTCTTACAGTTAAATTACTTCTTTGCAAGCTCCTTTCAGCTTTTAAAAGATGTGCAGGAGCCCATTGCTTATAAAATTTTCCACAATGCAGCAATTCGTGTGGGGCATCTTAAATATTGCCATTTTGCAATGCCTCATTTCAAGGCCATAAAACTCCAATATAACTAGGCACGCCATTGCTGTGATACATGACAAAGCTGGCATTCCCAAACAACATAATTTTGTATGGATTTAATTAAAACACATATACTGTTTGAGCATTCACCTGAAATCAAAAGCGGTGCCCGCACATTCATCAGAAACTGAAGCATGGCAACTGTTAAAGCACAAGAAAATAGGTTACGGTTCTGATAGTGTCGTCTGTATTAGTGTGACGCAGAGGTTAATGCATATGCTTAATGCAGCATAGTTTTAAAGATTGCAAGGATATCAAATTTGGACGACCTTCCTATCCTTTTGAAAGCATTTTTTTATTTCATACTCCTGTAATCCTTTTAAATATGTATAAATTGTGCTCAAGTTATAAGGTAGAATGATTTTTACATATATAAAAATATGTTGACTAGTGCCTAAATGCTAGACTCCATGGCTGTCACTGCCGATTGTATATAATTTTCCTAGACACACAGCTAGCCTTAGGCTGTGAAGGTAGGAACTCTGTGTCAGAAAGACTTTGACAAAAGATATATAGCTTTTAATTTGCCCAAGGAACAGAGGGAGCAGATTTATGACCTAAAACACAAGGCTGAGAATTGGCTGTATACTTTCAGCTAATGGGTATAGAAATGAGGAAATTCACAATGGCTTCTTCATGCACAGGCTGCCTTTTTTTGCATGTTGTATAAACAGTCCTGGAAAGATTACAGGGCTATAATTTTTTTTAAAAATAAGGTAAATATAGCCCTGTGAATGCATTCCATATCTTCTACCTCTTCTCGAGCTTGCTGTTTCTTGTAAAATTATAACTCTAACCTGCTTTAATTGATTACTTTGTTTGCATGTGTATCAGGCTAGATTATTAACATTTTTAAAGAAAGATTTATGAGGAGGCACATTGTGTTTGTTTATTGGCTATTTTTCATTAAGGACCTTTGCAGACATTAAAGAGTCTCACAAAACTGTGGAACTTGCAAATGGTTAGGACCAGTTCCACAGGTAGTATAAAATCCTGTCAGCTTTATCTGAATGAAGTTGCACTGATTTATGTTGGCTGAGGATTTGGCCCACAGAATTGGATTGGCCCAGATCTTGGATTGTAAGAGAGAAACTCTGACAGTGTCCTCTGTTCTTAACTCCTTTGACAAAGATAGCTTTAGAAAACCATTTTGATTTTGTGGATTTATCCTTTGTCCTGACTGTCAGCAGACATAGCAGTTTAAGATCAAAGGCGAAGAGATTTGAAGATTAAACATCTTTGAACTGAAAATGTCCTGCAGCCCTGTAAATTCCAACAAAGATCACTAAATCGAGAGTGCAATCATCAACTGATTTGTTTTAATGACACATGGATCGAAAGCTGTCTCAGAGGTGCTCGGAGTGGTAGTGAAGGTGCACCGTCAGGCATCCCATGCAGGGGAGTTGTCTGCTCATCAGTACCATCACGTCTCCACAAGCCACTAGGAACAGCCGTACTGAGGCCCCCGTCTCCTCCTCTAACCTGTGCTCAATGACGGCTGACCCCATAGGATGTCTTTAGCCTGCTGATAGCTCCTAGGTGATCCAGAGCTCCCATAATTGCAGAACCCTCGTGGTGATACTAATCTCCTCACTGTTAGATAAAGGGGCGCAAGGACTGCAGTTTATGACTGCAGCCAGGAGAGTATATGAATGAGATGCTCTGATCAGCAGTGGTATGGACCAAAGGATTGTATCTCATCTATTAAGGCTGTATTCTCTGCTCTTTTATCTTCAGTTGTTAAAGACACTGAGGGATAGAGAATCTACCTCATCTTAGAGAGTTTTTAGAGATTAATTATCCCAACAATTAAAAATTATTTATTTTTTTCCTCATCACCTTCCAACAACTGAATCACATTTTGATGTATCCTGTTAAAGTGCCTTCTACCAAAACTGTAACTGCTTGGTTGAAAGGAATTGCTGGCTCTGGTAGTGATGGATGTTTCTTTGGAAGTAGTTCTAAGGAATAACTACTGTGAGTGAACACCTGCAAAAGATAGAGAAACAATGAGTTGCCTTGTTTTTTAATTCTTCAAAGATATAGCAACATGAAAACAACATATTTAAAAAAAACTCTGTTAGGATTATTCTGCCGTAATCCCTATTTATTCTTTTGTTTCTCTATGTAATACTAGTATTTGCATGCTAATTAGCGATTAGAACTGAATTTTCTAGGAAGAAATTTGTTTTTCTAACAAAACTTATTTTGGGAGGTAAACTTTGTACTAAGTTCATTTTTCATAGATAAAGAATCCACTTAAGCCTACCTGCCAAAGTATAACATAAAGATGTTATTTGGAAAGAAATTTCTACCTCAAGTAGCTTCTGTAGTGTGTTTGCAAAATGCCAGTTTTAGAAGGGCCATGGGATTATTGACTTAAGATAAATGGCTAGACATGATATAATTATGAATTCTATGAGAAGCCCTTGTCACAAGAAAGATATAGATTGAAATGTTGCTATTTTCTTTTTTTTTCTTTGTTACCATAATCCATACGAAAAAAGAATTGAGACATCAGAATGACAATGATTCATACTTTCTGTGACTTTTACTGATATATATCTCCCCCCCCCCCCCCCCCCCCCCCCCCCAAAGCTTGGATAGTATTAACTCATTAGAAACATTTTTCTGGGTTTCCATGAAAATGTGTAACTGATACTACTCTCAGGAGATAGATAAATGTCTATGTCAATCAGCGATTACATATGCAGTAGATCTCTTGTATATTGGTAGAGACTTGGTCTTACAATTAATCAAAAAAGAGGAAATGTTTTACATGGAACAGAATAACAAAAAAATATATCAAGATGGCCTCAATCTGAGAAATGAATGGAGAAATTTTTAGTAGCCTCTCAGACTGTAATGAAAAATGTGTAAAATAAACACTAATCAAAAAATATTTTAAGTACTAAGTAAAGCTAATATCCCAGTCCTGCAAACCTGCGTGGCTCCATTAACCTTGCACACTGGCATCGCAACTTTTTTCATGGCTTTGTTTGTTTGTTTGCCATCTGCATGCACTCTGTAAATTCTGCCTTTACTTTGGCGACAAGCAGAAGGCCAGCCTCTTGGCAACTGGGACCTTAGTTTTTAAAGAGATTGAAGCTTGACAGGTAAGAGCTCGGGTGGCTTTTGGCACCCATGGGGAGCAACTTGTCAGCAACAACCAGCACATAAACTGCAGGGCTGCAGTCTGCTGGGAGCATGCCTGTCTCCAGCCAAGTTGCAATGCACATAGGCATTTCTTCCTTAGCAACTTGAGTGACTACCAGGCATTGTTACCTGCAGGCTTGAAAGGAACTGGGCCTATGCAGCGGCTTCGCTCTGGTCACCACATGACCCCTAGACAAGCTGCCACCAGAGAGGACTGCTCCCCAACGAGTGCTCCTTGCTCTTCCCAGTGTCTGTGACTGCCTAGTTTTTCTGCTCCTTCGTGACCCATATAGTTCTTCTCCAAGGGCTGAGCAAAAAGAAAACCGAGTAAGCTTCTCAAGCTAACATCCCTGTAGATGTGTCATATATACATGTATGTGTTTCACCTCCTTCAGAAGAGGAAAATATTTCTAGGATTATTTAAGCGCCCTTGAAAATCCTTAGGAAAATGAATGGGTGATTTCCCTCCCAGCCAGAGGGGAGTTTTCATTGGAATTGGCAGCTTCTAAACACAAAATACACGTGCACATGCTTTCTCTCTCTCTTTCTCTCTTTAGAGCCTAGTATGTCAGGATAGTGGAGGGGAATAAAGATTTGCTTACTATTATTTTTGTATACATATCCTTCCAATTCACAAAAGACTTGCATGGCCCCTTTGTGCCATTATGTCTAGAAGCAAGAAGACATTTTTAATAGCACTGTCGCTTTTCAACCAATCCAGTGACAGATACGAGTGAATAATATAAATTCTCTAGCCATTCCTTGGCATTTATTTCAATATAAGTGTATTTTTTTTCAAGTAGAAAACCCAATAGTAATTTATCAAGGGACAAATCATTTTTTCTTGGCAGTGGAGTCTGCAAAATCCCCATTTTTAAAGCACTAAATCTCCCTCCTTTGACAGGAGTAAGAAAGCATTAAAAGCTTTGATTTAGCTGGATCATACAAAATAGTTTCTCATAATTATCCTTTTGGATGATATATGCTTGTCTTTTTTCCTCTTCTTATTAAACCTGAGGTCTCCATTTTTCATCCAGCTGTATTACTAAATTAAATTGCCTTTTGTTGTATTCAAGTTAAGCACTTTGCCGAAAGCTTTCCCTGTTCAGGGAAATAACATTTACCCAACGTGTTCCCTGTTTTACTGTTTAAATTTACTGTTTTCAATTGTTTGGTTTGCTAAGCAATTTGAGGTTATTGTTTGTTTTAATAGGAATAATGAATCAGTGTAATTTAGTGTTGTATCTTAGAGTACAGTATCCGGGGGAAAAAACACAAAAAAACCACAGCTCACAAGGAATTCTTATTTCAAATTGAAATGTAGATTGCAAACATGACAGAAAGAGCTTCTTGCAAGTCCAGCTTTACAAAGTTTCCATTTTTATTGCTGAATGAAAAGGAAGTCTAACTGGCTATGAAAGAATTCCATGGGGGATATAGTCATGCCCATTGACAAAATAATAGGAAACAGTTCAATGTGCCACCTTTCTTGGACAGTTTGCATCTGCACGTTAAAAAACTGCTATGGAAGCCAGAGGCAACTTCAGCCAGAGTTTTAATTCTGTTCTTGCAAGGAGAAAGCTAAAATTTTATTGAACTAAATTATATAAAAATCTATACCAAAATTTAATAAAAAACTCTCCATGATCAGCATAGCAAAGTAAATTGCTCGTTTAAGGAACTATGAGATGCTATTCAGGATATTAATTCAGAGGCTATTGTTTCTCTTGTAGTTCTTTCCAGCAAACTTTGGGTGAATGCTCAAAGAGCCCAGTGCATGTGAAATGGTCTCCCTGACCTCTGTCCCCTTCTTGCTCGGGATATTTTGGATCGTGCCCTTGGTCTGTCAGTGGGCATGTCATTGTTTGCCCTTTGCTCAGTTGCAGTGAATGTCACTGTATTGGAACTGGTCTTTCCTGGGCTGTACCAGCAAGACTTTACAGCCAAGATAGCCAGATTATGGTCTATAAAGACACACGTTCTCTTTAACATTGATCCTGAAGTTAATAACGGTATGAATTATACAAGGCCTGATAAATATGGAATTGAAGGTGGTAATACAGGTCAGTGCAGCTTTATGAAAAATAGATCATCTCAGACTCATGTGATAGGCTTTTGAAGAAATTCTAAATGTCATTGATAAAGAGTGACATCATTGACGTAGATCTGTCTATGGCTTTGATTTCTGTGGCATGGTATCTTGACTAATAACTTGAAATGGTGAAAGATCAACATAATGCACCAGTGAGTCTAGTGTTAAAGAGAGCTTATGCATGCTCTGAACTTCACCAGGCTTTCCTGGCATGATCAAATTCCGGGAAGAAATGACTACCTGTAGAGAAATTGGAGCAGAGCAATGAAAAGGGTCAGAGATCTGGAAAAGAAAGCGCAGCAAACCATATAAAACAAGTGGACAGGAGCTTAAAAAGTGTACGTAGAAAGGTTTACTTTGACTACTGGAGAATGCCAATAGAGATATGGAGGTCGTGGAACTTTTCTAATTTGAGGACTTTTAAAAACACAGATATAGGTTATTCTAACTTGGAATGGAATAGCTTACTTGTGAAAGTCAAGCACAATTTCCATGTTACAAGGATGGGCAAGATCCTTGCAAAAGAGACAGGAGAGAAGAAACACAAGGGAAAGGGAAACACACAGTATGGCTGTGGAGCCCCTGAAAAAAATAAAAGCACAAGCAACTGGTGCTCTGAAGGAGATTGTCAAACAAGATGTTAGAAACTCAGAGGATACAGGTACAGCCAGCAGAGCTGGCTCTTGTATTTATGACTGTATTTGTAAGATTTAATTGAAGGGAAAAGGAAGAAGTTATGTGACAGTAGATGGGAAGACTGAAGAATTTCCAGGAATGCCAAAAGATTTGTGGGGTGTACGAAGGTGAAGCATGCATTTTGGCTTGCTGTACAGGACATTATGGTCATGGTGGCCTCTGTCAGCCCTGAAAATCTATGAATGTGTAATTTCCAAGATAGCTTTGAAAATCTCTCCTAAAAGGCTCTATTTGCTCTTTGTATCCTTCATAATAAATTGAAAAGACAGTCGTTCAGAGAAAAGCTTTTTCTTCTCAGTCTTACACTCCCATTTTCCCCTGTTTTTCATTTAAACCCTGCTGCTGTAACAGATGCTGATATAACTTCTTGTGTTGATAGTTTCAGGCACAGCATTAGTTTGTTGACAATTTGATCATCTTTTTGATTTATTTATTTTTAAAATTAATAGTCCATGGTATTTTGATTATTTTAGTCTTTTTCTTCCTCTGCATCGCCCCCTATAAATGCCTTGAAAAGGACTGGAAGCCTTTGTAATAAAACCCTGTAGTACGCACGCAGCCTGTTGTATATGTTAGGCAATAGGTTTTCTGCGTGGTTTCTAATATACTTGTGATGGTACTATTAATGATTTGCAAGTACCAGAAAGGTTTGTGGAGCTCCCCCTCTGGGCAGTTAAATACTGCAGAACAGGTGCTTATCTAAGGCTTGTGGGGAATGCCTGACCTATAAGACAGGGGAAGATGAAAATTTCATAATATGGCATTTTCTTTTTGGTATTTTGAAGTCACACACTATTCTTTTTTTTGGTGTTTCAGTTTTTGCATTTCATGTAGATTATAATGTTGATTAATAATTAGGAAAGTGTAGGCTGAATTAGTCTTTTTAAAAAGCCAAAAATCAGTCTTAGGATTGCTGCAAACACTGCATGGATATTTGATGTGATAAAGGTACACGCAAATTATCACATGCTAGTCAATGCTAAAATTTATCTCCTGGATTCTCTAAGTGCAGTTAGTACTTCTTACTTCTGCTAGGGCATTGGAACATTAAAGCCATACGAGGTCTTTTCTAAGTTAAATTGTTCTGGTTTGGTTTTGGTTTTTTTTCCCCCCCGTGCAAAAAACAACTCAAGTATTACCGAAATGGAATTTGTCTGCACTGCTCTAGACATATGCTCCTGCACTAATGATCACTTTGTGCTATGAGATTAATCAAATATTAATAAACTAATAATGAATGCCAGATCTACAGAACTGTCAAGCTTTCTTTTGGATTAGCAGCACTTTTCATTGAATTATCTGTAAATCTACCTTATGGTCCAAAGCTGGTTATTAGTTTCTGAGTATTCTAAAGTATCAGCAAAAAGGCAGGCATGAAGGTAATAGTTTTCCTTATTGAAGTATGCTGCATGAAACATCTACCTGGTTTCCAGGCTCTTAAAATCTTTTTGCTCTTTTGGGTGGATTTTGGCTGAAATTTGCATCAAGCTTTCAGATGGGAACTAATTTGTTTCTTAAACGTATAGGCATGATGCTATAGCGCTCTTATATGATTCTGCTAATGATGCAGTCTACTGGATATTTTGGATTTAGTCATGTTAGCAAAAGTATTTAATTATTAATGATAAATAAAGGTGGAAAACCCCTACCCACGTGAAAGTAGAAAAGCTCTGCTAGAGTATTTTGCTTCCCAAATTGTCAGTTAGGCAATAAGAAATTGGGTGAAACTAGAGGGATACAAGACCATTTGTTCATTGCATACATTGACAACCTGAAGATCTCAGCATGCCAGTGTGTTGTCAGTCACGTGGCAAAATTACATGGAAAGGGTAAATAGTTGCTTTGCTTGTGTGACTAAAAAGATATGGTAACAATCAGAAGACATGTTACAGGCAGATGAGAAAACGGATTGAGAAAACATTCCTGTTACCCTTGCCATAGGCAACACACCCTCTTCTTTAACTAAGCATCTGCTAGTATCAGCCTTCAGACCTTAGGGCTTTTGTCACTGTACAGAGGCTTGTTTAGCCTTGAGCTTACTTGGAGACTATCTGTTCTGTTGAGTTCTCTTGAGGGATGTGTCTAAGCCATCCAAACAAACTGGAGAGCTCTCTTAAAAGGGGAAGCCACATAAAAAACTGAGGAACCAAATGATATTAGCAATGAAAGGCAAATTGCAGTATACAGACCTTCACTGGGACATGTCTAAAGACTTGGAGGCTTGGCTGCTCTGTGTTCTGCAAATGGACTTTAATCTTGTTTGGAGAATCTAGGAGGAGACACTATTGTGCCTGACACAGAGCATGGTACTTCTCATTTCAGTGTGCAGCTTTGGGAGGTTTGCAGAAAGGTGTTGTTGAGGAGAGATGAAAAATTCACTTAGCCAGCCAGATCAGCCAAGTCCATTCCAGTAATCAGTGAGGAGACAGACTTTCACTCTGCTGCTCCAAATTTGTTGTTAGTACATTGAGGAGGCTCCGATAGCCTCAGGTTATTGAGAACTGGTGTCCTGGGACTTGTTTCAGGTATCTTCTGATCATCCAAATGAGTTGTTGCTATCTGACTCAATAGATAAGAAGCTTGATTGCAGTGGGAGGAACTGCAATCCCAAAAGGTAAGGTGATGGTGCATAATCCCGTATTATGAGACAATGTCGACAGACCCTCAGAAGTCGTTGGCATAGGATTTTGCCTTTTCTACAGATGATCGTTAGGGACATTTCCTAAGTAGATAAGAGTTGTGATGTGGGTAGGATGGCATTTTCTGCATTCCTGGTGGATTGCTCTTATGATCTATGCTGATATATAGCCTACTTCATCTTTGAAAGCTATTTTGTATGTGGTCTTCTGTACTTACTGTTAAGTCATGTTTGACGCTGATCCTGTGCCCCTTTTTGCAGACCCATTGGCCTGAAGGCACCCGCTGTATTAGGATTTGTATTGCGTCTGGCTGAGATGGAGTTAATTTTCTCCATAGCAGCCCTCATAGTGCTGTGCTGGACTCCCTGTTCAGATGGTAGCATTAGGACAGGACAGTGATGGAAAGGGTGGATTTACATGATAATGGTGTTATTTGTTTGAGTTGAGCTAAAAATCTGATTTTTTTTTTTTTTAAGGTACTTAAAAATTTGGAATATCCCATGAGCTTGAAAAGGGCATCTGCTTGTTTGTTGCAGGTTTAAGGGTTCAGTATTTCTATTGTTTCAAAACAAGTCATATTTTCTTTGATTATTACTCATCTTAATGCATTTCCATTATAAAACCAATCAAAAATCCCCCAAACAAACAAAACCCAAACAAAACCACTACTCCAAACAAAAACCCTCCAGAGTCTGCTGAATTAACTTCTACAAATGTAACAACATTTAGATTACACATATCATGCTTGTGGTGAATAGAATAGTTGAGGAATAGATGAGAATGTCAGAGGAAGATTGAGGACTGACACACTTGCTCTTATTTTTAATGAAATTATGCACATCTGGGATGTATTAGGTAGTATGTAAATGACTCATGTTCAGACTTTTTTAAGTACAGATAAGACATGACCGAAAATCAATACAGACTGTGGTAGAACTACAAGGCAATGCAGATATTTATTGTTACAAAAACAATTTCTGCCTCCTTTGTATTCCATAGGCATAAGTTGAGGTCTTCATTCATTGCCTGCTGGGATTTAAAGAGAAGCAACAAATGTTTCCCTTGTTCACTGGCCCTGTAATTTAAATAGAAAAATCATCTATGCATTATCATCGCTTGGCAGTCTTTTATCTAATTTAGGCCAGTCCTTTTCTGTAACTGAGAAAGTTGTACTGATAACAGGCAGGTCAAGTCGTAACTTCAAGAGACAATAAAGTAGTTATTCATTCTGCTGGCTCTTTATACTGATAGAGAGCCAAGCCTGGATTTGAGGAACAGTTCTCAAAGTGATTACCCCATTCTAGAGAACCAGCAGCTCACGTCAGCTCCTGTCATTGGGTGACGATGAGAAGGGAATCCTGGGATGGTAGACTGAGAAGAGAAAAGGCAAAGAAACTGCATGGGATAAAGGGAGGAAGATACCATTTCACCATAGGTTACACCTTAGTTGTGCATTCTGGAGACTGATTTATTAACACAGTATCATATAACTTATGGTGATAATTTAGTGGTGTATACTAGAGCCTCAGTCATTTTTATCAGGAACAGTAAGTTTCTGATGTGTGTGAAGCTTCTTCAATATAGGATACCGCTTCTTGGACACTTTTTCAGGAAGAAGCTTCGTGAGGGCTTACTCTTTACCTTTGGCAGTCTCTGGTAGCTCTGGGCCAAAACTCACCTTTCCACAGCACCTGGTAGCTATTGAGCAAACCTCATTTCCTTCTGCTAAATAAACTTTTTCCCCAATTTATCAGCTGAAGAGGATATTCTCATAATAGACAGTGGTGAGTCTCAGAGAATTCAGCTCACGCGTCTTCCCGTGCTGCTTTGTGGAGCATAGTGAGTAACAGAGAATTTAATGTTCTACTCCAAAGTCAGGCTGTTAATCAGACGCAGACTGGAAACTTCCTTCAGATTCAACAAAAACCTTGCCATAACTACTGGGTTCTTGCAAACTGTCATGTGGGAAGACCAAAAAGATGTAATATAAGTATTTGGGGTTTTTTGGATGTTGGAATGGCAACTTAAGATTGTTAATTATCTTTAAAATTATTCTTTCTGCAGTCTGACCAGACATATGAGAAAAATGTGAAAGGGAGGAATTCTGAAGTTTATTATGAAATCTGTTATGAGACTGTGATGAAAAAAGTCAAACACAAAGCTAATTATCTATCTTTTTCTATCTATGTCAAGGCTTTCATTTATTGAAACTTCTGAGCAGATGCTGAAGTCTGTTTATAATCCTAAAGCACTTGGGTGTAATGCTGAGTCTTACTACCATTAAAAGCGAGTAAAACTTAATGAGTGCTTAAATGTTGTACTGATGCATTTGAGTTTATTAATTGGAGGTTAAACTACTGTTCTTGAGCCCTTTTGATGGTGGGAGGCTTCATTCCCTGAGCCCCCACCTGAAGGGCAGTATTCTCCCTCTGGAGCACCATCCAGGCTGAGATCTCTGAGCTGCTGGGGTGCTTTCTCCAGCTGTGCTGGAGATCTGAATGAATGAACTGCTATGGGGCAGTCTGAGGAGTTGTTTCACTCCAGGCAAACACTGTCACAGTTAAACTTTATTCAATTAATATTTTAATAGAAATTTGTTTCTAATGTGTGCAGGTGAGGTAGCCAGAACGTAGTTCCTCTGAGCTGCTTTGATATTCATTTCAAAACAATTTAGGAATGCAGAAATCAAGAACAAGAACTGAAAATTAACAGTTGTCAATTCACTGCCTTTAGCACCTGCTTTTATTGTTGAATTTAAAAAGCTCTGGCAGCTACAACTGGCTCCACCAGATGTTGAAAGGAGTTTTTAAGATGAATAGTAAAGAGTGTGTCAGATGATGTAAGGAACATTAATTTAAAAAATAAAATCATATTCTTGTCAGAACTGATACAGAATGCAATATCAAGGACAAGACGGAAAAGAAGTTTTTTAAAACAAATTTCTATAGGATAGGTTCATTTAAAAGAGATTTTCATGAACATCAAATTCATAGTTCTTAGAAATATGACAGAGGTTTCAAGCAGCAAATTCTTCTCATGTACATTGACTCAACCTCTTGCTTTCATGGGTGACATGAAGAAATGTTGTTTATTAACCTAGTTGTGGGGACATTTCATCTGGATGATAATACTATCATTATCTGATAGCCAACTAAACAGAAAAGAAAATCAACATATATTGAACACTGTCTTTATACCCACAATGAAATCCTGATTATGTGTGTTTTCTTATACATACATACATGCACGTATGCCTTGAAGGTGATTAGAGGACATGTGCATATTCAGAGACTCTCATTAAGACCAATGGGATTTTGATTGTGCAAGTTACTATACATGACATTTTCATTAACAGAAAATAGGCTGTTATGTATGGATTTTATTTTCATTGTATGTGCTTTTGGTGATTTGCTGTGTATCCATGAAGGAACTTCTCTTCCCTTACTTGTAATTGGCTAGGTGTAGGATGGGTAGCAGCAAGTGCTGTGGTGTGTCTCATTTCCAGCAATGTTTTGGTCTGGAGTAGAAAAATGGTTAGGTTTGTCTCTGCAGTGTCATTGCCTAAAAGGCTGTGGTGCTAGGCTGGAGATTGGTGTGGAAATTGTTTCTCCATTACTATTAATAATACAACATATATACAACAGACTCCCCTATTTGTCTGTCCTCTCTCATAAATTTCACATTAACTGTAATCTTTCCACACTACTGCAGAGGTATAGGCACAGCCACTCAATTAGGCTGCAACTTTAGCCATTTGAAAAAGGGCTCTTCATTGGTAGTGAGCATGGATTAGGTCCATCTGTTTTCAAGGTAAAATTTGGCTATCAAAGAACAGTTTTGTCATCTATCTGCAAAGTAAATTTCTACTTTACTATTTCTTAACAAGCAGTAACTGCAAATCAGTGGCTGTTTCCATTCCTCAGCTGAGTTAGTTTGCTTGGTCACCTTTAGCCAGGCACAAAGAGACTCTGCAAGTATAATACGACTAAAACATTTAAAGCAATTACTAATTGTGTAGCACTCGGAGAAATCAGCTAGGACTTTGCTTTACTATCAGTATGCTCACTGACCCTGATAACGCACCTGAAGACTATGTGCTGTCACAGGAGCCATCAGTCATGACAACAAGGGTTGACCTCTGGGGATGACTCTTCTGTGGCTCAGTTGCTGTCTCCCACGAGGTCCACCAAAAGGGTAACACTGACAACTTAACCTGATTACCCAACCAGCCTCCCTGATTTTCTTCCTTCAGGAGTCTGTACTTTTCCATGTTGGTATTTTTCCTTGTGAATCCTTTAGTTACTAAAGCTACTAAATGACGCCTGGTCTCCCCAGTGCTACTTCTAGTTGTAATTTTACCATTATTATCGTTCTACAGGCTTTCATCCCTAGGATATCTAAGGAAAACTGCTGGGAAAACTTTATAGTAGGAGCTTAATTCTCTTTGGGGTTAGCATTTGTAGTTAGTGAAACTTTCCTTGCAGTTGTCCATCAAACTAGATCATTCACATTTTTTCTAGTTTTACTCCCTTTGCTAAGGACATAGACTGTTACTTCATCCATCTTCAAAAATGCAGACCGTGATGAGCAAAGCTGCAGGGGCATCCATGGGCCGACCATTTTAAACCTGAAATGACTCCAGGAGACTGCCAAGTCTTAGCACCCTTCTGAGTCAAGCCCATTAAAGTAATTTATTTAGAATTATATAACTAAATAAGTAGAAATTTATGTTGAAGCATTGTAGGTTTGGGACTAAATAGTCTTCTTCCTGGAACAGGTATTTATTTGTCTTTTCAGACAGGGTAAGAGAAGCATATATTGAACTCATCAGATTTACCAGCTTGCTGCTAAAGGAAAGAGTGGTCTCTCATGTCTGAAATCAGAACAAGATAGTTTTAAAAAGTCCTAATGAAATTTAAAAATCAGTAAAACAATTTTTACTTGAATTCAAGTTAGTATATTCCATTGGGCAATAGCCTGAAAATAGAAAACTTTTCATGCAGGTGCTTCAGTTCTGAAGATGAATATTTTTTTCTCATAATTTTTCTCTCTTTTAGTTTAATAATGTTGCCTATGAGAAGGGAGGGAGTTGGCATTTGATGGAAACATCTCTCTTTAAATGATTTACAGTGAATTTTGATGTTAAAAAAAGTGTGATAATTCTTATTATATATTGGTATACATCACAAATTCAAGAGGCTTTGTTTGTACAAGTACTCAGAAATCTCCAGGACAATGTTTTGTTCCATTAACCCTAACTGTATATAGACTACAGTCTTTCAATAAATAAATAAAATCAAGGTACTTTCCATCTCTAATCCTGTATTAACATTAAATTGGCAATAAATCTATACCTGATTTTTTGTAAATCCAGTACTGTTTTAAATTCAGATAAAGTCGGTGAAGACCTTACCCAAACAGCCTTGCAAAACCATGCTAAAGTGCAGCTATGTAAAAGGTAGCAGATGCTCATCCCACAGTTCTAGGTTGTAATTTCTGTGTCTCCCCGTTGTTCAGATCCTGCTTCCTGTGGAAGATCTGGCTAAAGCAGAAATTGAGAATTTGCGTGCAGACTAGCAGAGGATTCACATAATTTTAAGCTACCTTGAATCCTGATAATTTTGAGTTGCTCTCTGGTTTCTGGTGTAACGGATATCTCCAACTACAAGTTATGGTTGTGTTTCCACAGCATTGTACTTTATGGTGCAGGCACATCTAGCCAGCAGCACTTAGACCAATACATCTCTTATACTTGCCTTCCACAGGAGATGTGGAGCAGTCTCCTGGGGACAATCTTCAGGCTTTGTGACATTATAAGCTTCCCCAAGGACACTTGAGAATTTTTGTATCTCACCATATCTTTGTATTTTCTCTGTGAAGCTGGATACACACCAAACTCCTCTATCTTTGAATCTTTATGGGATAGTCTTATAATATCTTGACAGAATTTCTACTGAGAAGCAATAAATGGTGATGCTGAAGATTTAATTGCTCCGGGTTACTTGTGTTTGATTGCAAGAGCCAAGTTAAAACCAGAATATGTTATGTACTGTCTGATTTGCTTACCTTTCTTATCTGTTTCAACACAGGGACTATAAATTTTATACAGCTAACAAATGACCAAGACTGAAATTATATTATAGTACTGTTCTGGGTACAATAGCCTGTGTATTCCTATTGTTCAACAAAGCAAAATGTGCTCATCAGGAGATTACCTCTTCTGGAAATGTAACTCTCTTTTTTGTTGGGTTGTTTTTTCTTAAATATTTTTTAAGTTTTAATTTCAGACCACCCCATTTTTCAATGTGCATAAGGCCCCTAACTTCTTTTATAGCAAAAATAAATTTGTTCAAGTTGTCTTCTGTGCCTTTGTTGTCACTGAAGACTTGATCTCTTAAGGTGGGAGTCTGTTTTTTCTCTGGTTTAGCAGTGCCTAATACAAGGGGATGACAAATAATTAATGACCCCCAACTAAGGCAAAGTCACTGTGGCCTTGGGATTTTGTGCATCCCATAAAAATCTGTTCACAGCTATGTGTTTCAAAGATTTGGATAGATACTTCTTTGACAGCTACATGATACAGTAAAATGGAGAATGTGTATTTGGCCAGCAGAACTTTCTCCAGATTATATATCTCAGCAGTCAATGTTGCAAGAGCTATGTAAAGGTAATTGATAGTTTAAGAGCTTAACAAAATTCATCCTGTTGGGCTTTTTATAGAAGGCTGGGGAATCCAGCTGCTCTGCACCTTAGCTAGTCCTATAACATACTGTCACTATTCTTGCCTCCAGCAAAGGCAGGTTGAAAGAAAGGTAGATCATCCATCCAGCCCACTGAACAGAAGAAAAATTGCAATGTGAATTTTGCCTCTGCAGTAGATCTGTCTCACTTCTGAAACTATTCTTTTTTTTTTTTTTTTTATTCCCTTCTTTAATCCAAGAGGAAAAAATCCAGTCAAGATAATGAAACAAAAGGGAAAAAACCCCCTTCAGAATGCTCCCTGCTCTGTCAAATTAAAACTAGTAAGCAATCAGTGTAGTGTGCATCTAGAAATGATACAGAGTATGCTTTTTTACAGTGCTATGCTATTTACAAGAAGTAAAGCCTGGAATGAGTTATGGAAGTCATTTCCTCATGTATAGAAGCGAATTTTATCACATCTCTCGCCAACTTTATGTCTTCTACTTTATCACTAGAGTTTCTGCTGGCTTACGGCCACTGTCCCATTTTAATAAAGAAAGGAGAGAAGGCCTAATCCAGCAAATGCTTTAAGCCCATATTTAATTTTAAGGCTGCTGAAGAGTTGATGACATTGGTGGAGATGTTTGTGTTCACGTAAAATGTACTATGCATGTGTTTAAAGGCTTAGGTGGATTTTTCCCAGAAGGGGTTCCTGAAGTCCTGTGCAAGTATTTCAAGTAACACTATTCTTAACATTGATGAAAGGTTTTCAGGGAATTTAGAAACTTTGGTTTGAGTAAAATACAGCATGATTGTAATTTGTGATTTGGATTTGACAGTATGTCTGGAAAGGTTAATTATTTGTATTTGTAGGTGATGCTGCAACAGAGAATACTCTTACACGTTTTGTTGCAAAAATCGGGCCATTTTGTAAAACGTGTAAAAAGGAAAACATGATCTGTTGGATACTTCAGGAGTTTGATGGAAATGCTGAATGAGGTGTACATTTTGAAGCAAAGCAAATCCTTCTTGGAAATAAGAATGAAGAGAATGGTCTCTTCTGCTTTTCCAGTTTGATAAATCATTTGGCAGTGTAAACTGTTTTCTTTGCCATTAACAGTAGTGCTTCTGTGTGCAAATGTATACATGTGTCCAATATTTCTTAGCAGCTCCTAGGTTGGTTTTCTTTCTTCCTTTTTGTCTTGCTATCTGCACCACAGTTCAGGTGGACTGTGAGAAAATCCCAGCCTAAGCCTGCCTTTTTCTCTTTTTATATGTGCTATCTATTGTATTTTGTATGTCAAATAATTTCTCATCCTGCTTTGCAGTAGCATTCATGCATGAATGATACTCGGATTTATCATTCTGTTGGACTCATTTGTGGATTCATTCTAATAAAACATAATACAATTTTGATGCTTTTGGATGCAGAAAACATAGCTGCTGAAGTCTCAGAAATACTGAGCTGATCCAGTTGTTTCCCCCTCCCCCCCCCCCCCCGATGTTCTGCTACAAATAATGTGGATTTCCATTTTGCCTACAGAGGGTACTGCATTAAGATGTTGTTCTTAAAGTGACACGAAAACATTCTAGAAATGAAACAAATTCCATGTGACACAACTATTTTGAGTTAAGTTGTGATTAAATCTGGTCAATATCACAGTTTACGGCTTTGTGAAATAGAATAATTTTGTAACTGCTGTCCTATTCTTAACATGGGTAAGTGAATTGCTCTTTAAAATAGCATATATATTTTTAATTCTTTATTGACATTGCTAGAACTCTGAATTCCTTTTAGAACATATGCTACAGTGTGGTAAAATGTGATCGTTCCATACACTGTATTGAATTTCATGGTAATTTAAATCCACTGAGGATATCGCTGAAATAATTTGATGAAGATAATTTTTTTCACAGGACAAATTTTCGGATTGATCTTTGTTATCTTAAAGTCTAAATATTTATTTGTAAAGGGTTTAAGTTGATTGTGAGTACTAGATAATCAAAAGTTGAGGCCTTTAATGTATGTATTTCACCTTGCACTTCGTTTCCCTCAATAGTGTAAAGAATTAACTTAGTCCAGAAATGTTTGCCATCATCATTTCTTTAAAGGAAATCCCAGAGAAAATTATGTTTAAATATTCACACTGGAAAATCAATTCTAAGAATAAAGATTTTGAGGGAAAAGGCTTATGGATACACTGAACACAAACAGATTTAAATTTGTCTTCATGCTGTCTGTGCACCTGTACAATATTGAAATCTCACTCATTTGGCACTTTGTCATTTGGAAATCTAAATATTTTGCCCTTATCTACATCTAGTGCCTTTGCATTTTTGCAGCTACATTGGTAGCATTGCTACCAATTTTCTCACAAATGTATGTGAAGATATGAGGCTGTATAAACAGTAGTGATTGTGATCAGTGTCACCACAGGTTTCCTATAACTATTGCTGCTCACCATTCCAAGTAGGAATAAATGCTAGGTTGTTGGGGTTTCTTTTTGTTTGGTTGTTGGGGGTTTTTTTCTTTGGCTCTCCTATTAGTTTGCAAGTTGAAAAAACCCATATGACAGGTGGTATCCTCGGTACCTTGCTGGGAGGCAATGAGCTTTGTAAGGAAGGTTTAATCATCACAGCTACTACCTTAAAATGGACATAGCAGTTCTACTTAGCCTGTCAAGCATGGAAGAAATTGCTGTAGGTGAAATCACCTCTTACTGCAGGCGAGACCAGCTTTCTCACACTCTGTCAGTGCTCTCCTCTGGCACCAGTGAGACGAGAATATAAACCCAAAGTAGTCCTGTGGAAAAAACCCAAGCAGATGATTGTTGCAATTGCCTCTTCTGAATGTCCCCGCCTGGCAGCAGTGTGTGTGGCAGGGCCTTGGTCGGAGGCTCCCCGGGCTCTCTCCCTCCCCTGTGTCCAGTAAAGCACTGGCAGGGAATTCCTGCTTCTGGCCACCGGGTTTAATTACCTCCAGTCCTGACAGCGGCCTTGTGCTCGCTGTCCCCCCGCCCTGCACTTTGGGGACGTGGAGGTGGTTTGTGCTCAAGGTTCATCGCTGCTCTTACCGCCCAGTGCCTCTCTCCACCGCTGGCGCTGCCTGGCCTACGAGGGACAGCTCCAGGCCACAGCCATTAGGGCGGCTGGCGGCCAGGGTAGGGCCCATCCATACACCTGAAGGTGTTTAACCTGCTGGTGGCAGGGGTGGCGTTCCGCAATAGCATCCCGAGATTTCTGGAGGTCAGTAAAACCTGTACTGCGAAGGGTCTGCTGCGACAATATCTTTGGATGCAGTACCCGGCATCAGTTATCAGAAATATGAAGGGTGGAATGACGATAAAAAGGGCTGGCAGCCTGGAGGGACCTCATCTGATGTGTGATTAGCAGTTCAACAGCATAAGCTGAGGTCTGGCTGCCGGCAGACACACAAAGCCGAGTCCGTCGGGTCAAGATGCAGTTTAATACAGCAGGTGCTATGTGCAAGCGCTGATAAGAACGGCTGGAAGGGAGAGACATGAAAGGTTTCCCCATCTCCTGTGGCTGCCCAAGAATATACATCCTTCTTCAGTTTTGGGGCATGGGTTTCCAGGTATGATAATAGTATAAATGAATTGTTATAAGCTTTGCTGTTTCACCTTTCCAGACAGGCAGCTTCTATTCTTATGCAACTAAATCTTTCACATAGTAAAACATAGTTACTCATTTCAAAACTAGCATGGCTTGACCTTGCTAAAGTCAAAGCTGACCAAAAGTATAACTGGCCTTTCTGTTTGTCCAGGAAGATCAGGTGTTATCTTAGCTGGCTGGGAGATGCATCACTACTGGGAGAGTAGGTAGGTATAGGTAGTTATACTGTCAGAAAAGTAATTTTAGGCCCCATGGACTACTGAAGGCCATTTTAGTCACTAGAGCTTTTGAGTACCTGAAGATAACAGGTATTTGGCTTAATAACAGTTTTCCCAGTGCTGTGGAAGATTTTTTTTTTAATATTTTAACATTCTTTTATTCTTAGCAATCTTTGGTGGAGGGAAGAGATTTAAAAGGTCACATGGGATAAAATTTATAGCACAACCACTGAGCCATTAGGGAATTAAATGAGCAGCCTACATGACCAGGACAAGACCTGTGGACTCTTGCAACAGAGGTGAATTTCACCTGTTCTCAGGAAAGATCGATTTCTCTGAAAGCTGCTGTGCTATCACTGAAGATTGGTTTTTCACACAGTATACTCCTCCTGCACATTTTCAGCAGCTGAAGAGCAACATGTTTGCAGACAAACCATAAAGATGAGTGTTTTTCCTTCCCTCTAAGTCTTCCGAAGATCCCAGTTTGATCTCAGCATGATTTTGAAAGCTTTGATCTTTTAAGGTTTAATTTAGTCCAATGACAACATGGTTCTCCAAGGCAATTCACCTTTCCCTGACTTGTTTGAAAGAAGAAGGAAAAAAAAAAGGTGAAAAGGAAAGGCAAAAACCACTTTGTAAGTGAGGAACAAAACCTTCATTAGAGAGAAAGCATCTGAAAATCTTCTCTCTAGCAAAATAACCCTTTGTAATCCCATTAGCCTGCCATCAAAAAATTGTTCTCTGTGGTGGTATACTCTCTACACAACCTTGTTAATCCATTTTGAGATAGTAAAAAAAAATAATCCAAATAAATAGTTTATTTACTGTTTCAGTTCAAAGCTAATACATTTAAAAAGTGTAAAATTGTTTCACAGTTGTGTAGGACAACCTTTGCTAAACTCAAATGGAAATAAATAACAGTTCATTGTACCCCAGCTGAATCTTTTTTTGTCAAACACTCAGATGCAGCCCTCTGTTAAAAATCTCATTATATCTCTCATCACATGGCTGCATGTTCAGTTTAAGTTGCAACAAGAATTGGCTGCAGTAGCTGTATCTCCTGTAAGATATGAGTGTAATAATGAATGTAGCTTTGGAACCCAATTCTCTTTCTGTTTTCCATCCCTGTGTGACAAAGGGAAGGTGCTGGTAGGAGTCCTGAAATATGCTTTTGCTCTTGGGTTTGTTGGCTGTTTGGGGGAGCGCTGGGGTGTGTGATTGCAAGCACGGTCTGTTTCATGGTCATTCCACAATTCTCAAGGAGCAATATATAGAAAATAGGTGCTACTTTTTAATGGATGAAATTAAATGGAGTAAGAGTAGCATGGCTGGAATGCTGCTAATACATTTATTTTGAACCATAGTGGTGGGTAATTGGCATTGTAGCAAAGACCACTTGTCCACCTACCCCAATAAAAGTTATTGCTAGTTTCCTGTACCAAGGGCCTAGAAAGACCTCTGAAACCATAATGTACTTAACTGATCATGTAATTCTGTTCCCTAGAGGGGAAAAAAGAGTTTCTCAACACAGTTGGTGATGAGCTTGTTCCCTAGAGCATGAAACATTAATCTACATTTCTAAAGCCTCTTAGCTGAATGTTAGTTAGTGGCCTGTGAACCCGAAAAGGTTCAGAGCAGGGTGAATTGTTAGGGGGTGATTGGAGCTAAGAATTTAGCGCTTCCTTTCAGTCACTGAGATCTGTCTGTGTGTGTACTGAATGTTGTTCAAAATTACAATTGAACACGTTTTTCTTAATTGCTAGTAAATTTTTCACTTTAATTTTAATTTCACTTGTTTCTCATTCTTTTCGTTGTCAATTTGATGCGACAGAAAAACATGACTTACAAACAGCATTTCACCCTGCCATCATGTTGGCAAAGTACAGTGGTGTTTCATCTCGCCATCGTTTTGGCAAGTATATAGAAAGGATTATATAACACAAAATGTATGCTTTTAGAAGGAGAAAATTGAGCGTGGGATATGAATCCTCAGGCACTCGGCATGTTGGTGTCACCAGTGGGGTTTAAAAAGAGACTAAAATTCCATTTGTCTGCACCTCGTTATACTATATTAAACTTTTGAGTTTTGCAACATATACTTGTATAAATGAGTAACAAACTATTTTACGTCTTGCGGTTCTTGGGTTGACTTTTTTGTCTCTCTCCATCTAACTCTGAAACACCAAACACTGGCTGTAGCAAAAGACAAATTAGGATCAAATAGATGATGTGATGCGCTACTATGCCTTGTGCTATTAACATAACTGTGTGTGGTGTGTTGATGATGAGCTAAAGCTTAAACATCCCTGCATGTGGGATGCATAGATATTTTACCTGTCTCAGAGTAGCCATACCTGTTGTAGGTTTCTTCCATTCTTCTACAGAAAAGGGATGCAATTGGAGTTGGTCTGGAAATTTTGCCTACCAATTTTCCTGCTGCTGCAGGAACCTTGAAACGCTGGTGATTGCTTTGCTCCTACCTCCACCCAGTCTGTGGAATTTTATGATTCTATGCAATGTTAAATATTCTGTTGTTACTTGTTGAATATAGGATATTGCATTTGAGGATTCAAACCAGTGTTCTTAGCAATATTTAATATCAATTTAATATTAATATTCTTCATCAAAGTCACAATTGTATTTTAAGTAATGATTTTTCTCATTATTTTTTAGCCATTGATCATGTTATCATAGTTCTGTACTCAATATGACAGCTTAGAAACTTTTTTATTTTATAATAATGAAAACTGAGGTTCTCATGTTTTTGCTAGCATTTGAAAATGATAGTTTTAGCCAGCATCAAGAGTAATGAGACTTTCAGTTTGGTCACAAGAGATAGAAAAACTATTTGTTATAACATTTCCAATTTTTTGCCCAGGTGAGAAATACTAGAAAAAATATTCTGATGGGTTTTGACCATCTACTCTGTTCCCTAAAGGTTTAAAAAAACCCTCTTTCATATTAACTTAGAATGAAAGGTTTAGGATGTTTTCTCTGATACATTTCATACATTTCAGTACCACAGGTCTAAATAATTTGGAACTTCGGGGATATGTGTGGAATATAAACCAAGCTCAGTATCGGTGATGGCATCTAAGACAAATGGATTCATGCCTTTGTTTTATGCCATGTCTTGTCAAATTGGTAATGCCTTAACATTTGCTGATTCTACAAGATATACAGCTCTTTGTGTCAGATATCTAACATAAAAATGAAATCCTTTATCTTTTCCCATCATTTGCTAGGTAGTCTTGCTTTTTTTTTTTTTAAAAGAGAATTATAACTTACTGCTTTATCTAATTGCAGAATGCAAGGAAGAATCCACATAATTAAGATTTTAATTAATTTTATGGCCCTAACTTTCTCATTTTTCCAATAATATCAAAGTGAAGGGAGAAATTTACAATCAAATGATAATAGTAAGTTTGATAAACTGTAAAGAAAATTTAGTCTAAAGCATTATTAATCAAGAAGACAACCTGACAGATCTATGGATCTGTTTGTGGTTCTTTGTCTGGTACCCTAAAAAAGGTTGATTGAAGGTGGAATTTTAGCAGACTTTATGTGTATTTTCACATCATTAAAAATAAACCCACAACATCATTCAGCTGTTATCTTGAAGTAAGATATTATGGATGTATTCAGATGCTAAACAAGAGTTGGTTTTTCTGGGGTCCCAAGGAGGTGTACCTCCCCGTGAGAATTTTATTGAGAGTCACATCAATAAAGTCCTTGTGAATTACTTGTTTGCTGCACTTGGCAAGGATGCCAGAGGCAGACAGCCACAGCGTATGTGCCAGTAACCTGCCCAGCATCACAGTGTTTAGAAGAGGAAGGACTCAGTGCCTCCCTTTTGAGATCCCTGTTGGGTAAAAAGAACGACAGCAGCCGGTGGAGTATCTTGCCGAAAAATAGTGATCCAGGACACACAGTAACAGTGGGGCTCAGAAGGGCTGCCAAGGTAATTTGACAGCTGTTAGTGGAACGGTGCACTCAGCACTGATTAAACAGGTTGAGTTGCTGGCCTGGGGCTCAGGCTGTGCTTGGGGATGAGGTCGGAGTGAGGCTTCTGAGAACAATAAATCTCAGATACGTACCAAGAGCAGGGAACAGAAGATGTTGCTGCAGCAAAGCAAGAGTGCATAGACCACTCTATGAAACAATTAAGTTCAGGGACTGGGGAGTCCCATGGCTGTTGTTTCAGCCTAGAGTAAGATGCGATGTTCAAGAAGGAGAAAACTGAGTCGTACAGAAAGAGTGTATCTGACAAGTGGCTGTATGCACCAGCAGAAGCACTGCCTGCGTGTGCCATCACTGAGAGCACTGGCGTGTTGCGTGGCTTCAGTTCAGCCTATAGTTAGGTCTAAGGTTTACAGAAGAGGACATGGGAGCCCTGTAGAAAGAAAAGGACGCAGATGTTTCAGATAGTCAAGTATGGGTTACTCTTAGACATATCCTTTGTACAGTCTTAGCCTTGGACATCACCTGACTTCATAACTACAGATGAAAAAAAGACACTAACCGTAATTATTTTGACCCTTTGTGTTAGAGGATTTGGTTTATTTTCTTCCTCCAGAACACGGGATGTTGCTTAGAATTGGTGCTCTGAAAAGGATCAATGTAAACCCCATGGGAGGAATACAGTTATTACCTGTGTAAGCTTGTATCTCTGGGATTGCCATTAGACTTCACTTACACTTAGGGTTCAGAGAAGGAGAAATAGGAGCCTTATGGTGAGGGTGACTTTGCCGAGGTCAGATGAGGGCTGCTATTAGATATATTCTTTGTGCAGCCTTAGGAATGTTGTCCTGAGGCATTAGTCTCAGCTCACAGTTGAAGTCAGAGTACTGAGAAGGAGAATTAGTAGACCTGTAGGAAGACTGGGACTGAGAAGAGATTGCAAATGTCAACTGAGGTCTGCTACTAGTTATCCAATGAGCAGTCGTGGTCCCATGGCATTAATCTCTGCCTACTCCATTTGGCAAATTTGGTAAATCTTATATTGAGGACTGAGGACTGGGCAGTCTAGCCCCACCAGAAACTTGGATCCATCTGACTCCCATGTCTCTGAATCCCATGTCTCTCATTCGCCAAGTGCTCTGATGCATGGCAGTGCCATACTTGGCACTACAGCACACCCGAACTAATATCTATAGTACGCGCATCAGCGGATGCATGCTGCAATTGCACGCAGCCCTCAGATGGAGAGTTCTGCCACAGTCTAAGTGTGGTAGAGCTGCCATTGTGCTAATCTGTCCTGTGATTTACTTAGGTAAATGCTGTTTATAATCTACTTTTGTTATTGATGTTTGTATGAATTTTATGAAATGTCACCTGTTTTTTTCTCAGTGTTTATATTGATGATATGTTTTTTCTGGTTTGACAGTTTTTCTTGTTAATCTCTTTTTAATAGGAACCAAAAAAAAAATAAAAAAATCTTTTCTTCTGCACATGCCTTCAAGCATGGAATTGAGAGTCATATGTCTCTGCACCTGTCAAGGGCATACAATGTGTGACAAAGATCCAAAATGTGACACAAAGAGTACTGAGGTTGGGAATGTAAGAGAAGTGGGATCCATTCCCTTAGTAAATAGCTCTTTCTGACATACAGGCTATCTTAATGATGTTTTATTTTGGATTGAAAGTGTTCTCAGGATGAATTTTTGTTAACACTGGCATGAAGCATTGGGACTTTGAGGATGAAATAAATGATGTGTCTTGTGTTAAATCATTCATGGCATTGTTAATAGGTAACCATAGGAAAATTTACTGGAATTTACAATTCTAGGGAAAGAAAATGGGGCAATGCCAGCAAGCACATTAGGAAAAAAAAATAAAATTACCTGCTTTTTGATTGTCCAGAAACATGAAGTGGGCTAAGCTCTGCTTCTGTATTAATTCATGGCAAATCATTTGCCCAGTTCTGACACTAACAAGAGCCTATTTCATATTTGCAGGCCCCCAAACCTCCCATGGTAGTTCAGTGCATTTCAGCGTGATGGCTGATCAGGCCTGCACTCTGACACATCCTGCACTGATCATTTATCACAGTCGTATATGATTTATTTACTTCCGACCCTTCCTGAGTCGGCAGACTGCCTTCAGGATAATGTGGCTACTCAGTTTAGTTGTGCTGTAAATTAATAGATTCATTTCACTTCATACTCACAGATTGTGCTTGCTTGGGTTTCCTTTCAATTAAAAATACAGCAGGAGTTACTATTGAGCTTCAGAATGCTGATTTTGACCAGCTTTGGGTATAACTCTGACTCTGGAAGAGTTTAGACTTCTGTATCTCTGGGAAAGCTAGTGCTCTCTTTTCTGTTGTTTTTCTACTTTGTTGTATGATACCATTGCAACTGTTTGGTTCATTATAGTACAGAAGATGTTTTGTCCCACCGTGTATTTGTATGCAAGTCAATATGGGGGGCATGTGGGATAAAAAGGTATAGAGGAGCCGGAGGGAAATTTCTCTTAGTACCCTACTAAAGTGGAGGTAGCATTTCCAATCCCATAACATTCCTGTTGTAAATTCTAGCCTAAGGGAGCATGATGGAAGCAGGGGCTGCAAGGCTTGTTCCATGGGATGTGTTATTCCAGGGCTTCTGTACTCTGCAGGTTTAAATTACTGCTGATCTGCATTATATTGATGCTGTGCATTTTTTTTTTCTTCCGTGGCAGAGTACTGACAAAGCATGATTGAGCTTTACAAAGATGCCTAAATTTTGGTTTGTTTTTTTTTTTTTTTTTTAAATTTAGAAATGCATCAGCTAATTCTGGGAAGATAATTTTTCTATCTGCCTTGTTAACATACAAGGATATGTTAGTATTTAAACCTCATCAGAATTTGGGGTACTGTGAGGCTACTGTGCGGTAGCTCTCCTTTGGCTATATATGTGTGCATATTCCTTGTGTGTCATAAAATCCCTATGTGGTCATAAAGCTTTCCATTCTGCTGAGACTCCAGGCAAAGCATCACAGGAAGTATCTTTACTGGTACCTGTTCCTTTGAAGTAATAACTCTGCTAGTCCAGCATTAACCAAACAGTATCGAAATGTATGACAAGTCTCTGGATCTTTGTCACAGACTATGCTTTATCTGTAATAGGTATGAGTTTAGCTCATCTTTCCTAAAATGAGTGCAGTAGTAACACAGATCAGTAAATGTTGCAGTCAGCGCTGCAAATGGAAGAATTATAGATCATATGCATGTATGTGCTGTAACCTTTCAGAGTGAAAAAGCAAATTTATTTATATATCTTTCATAATTCTCTCTGTTTGCCCGATCATTGCCCTTGCTGTGCTGTGTTATAGCTTCTTATTAGCTTTCCCCTTTGTAATGGAATATTTTATGTTGGATACTCAAATATCTATAAAGACACTAGTAAAAAAGTCTACATTTACAACTTAACGCAAAAAGGGCTGCTGGGATGTCTGTAATGTCCCTGTATTGGTATAGGACATGAATTTAGTAGCAGAGAGATGCAACCAAGATGTTCCAGCAAATAGATTTATTCCAGTGCCAGAGATCAGAATGTTTGCATGAGGCTGTTAGTGGCTTTCCCCAATAACCATGATACTAGATCTCTTAAGGCTAGGGAGCTCCATGAATAAATGTGGTGAAAATTTCAGAATGTAAAGGTAGGTAGACTCATTAAATATTTATTTGTCTTTCAGCATTTTTCTTTTCCTCTGCAGAATCATGTTGTCTTTCATGAGAGAAAATTGAGGTCTATACATTTTGGGTATCAGACTCCTGGATGTGGCTTTCGTTGTAGCAATCCATTCTTTTCCTCTTGGCATCTCCTGAGCCCTCCTATAACTCACCCCTTTGGAGTATTTTTTTCCCCATAGCTTTGTCTGAAATATGGTCCTGAGCTTTAATCACTTGTTTGATTAAGCATCGCGAAGGGTCTAGAGAGCAAGTCTTATGAGGAGCGGCTGAGGGAGCTGGGATTATTTAGCCTGGAGAAAAGGAGGCTGAGGGGAGACCTTATCGCTCTCTACAACTACCTGAAAGGAGGTTGTAGCCAGGTGGGTGTTGGTCTCTTGTCCCAGGTAACAAGCCATAGGACAAGAGGAAATGGCCTCAAGTTGCACCAGAGAAGGTTTAGATTGGATGCTAGGAAAAATTTCTTCACCGAAAGGGTTGTCAAGCACTGGAACAGGCTGCCCAGGGAAGTAGTGGAGTCCCCATCCATGCAGGTATTTAGAAGACGTGTAGATGTGATGCTTAGGGACATGGTTTAGTGGTGGGCTTGGCAGTGCTAGGTTAACGGTTGGTCTTTTCCAACCTAAATGATTCTCTGATTCTATGACAGTTCAAATTTACCTGTGGGCTTGGGAGGTTTTGTATCACTGTTTCAAGTTCAAAAGATGCAATCCTGTCTTGCTTCTACAGCTATGGCATCACGTGCATGAAAATCAGTGCACCATTATTTTTGTAAACTTTGACATAAAGTTCATGATCTACTGACTGTATGATTAACTGCAATACCATTTATTTGGACTAATTATGCATCCTTATATGAACTGATATGTCTAGCTTTATCAGCTATCGTTCACTGTCTTTCCCTGGAATTTTGGTCAAGAACATAATACCTAAAGATTAGGTTAAAGAAGCTGAATAAGTCTGAAATTAAAAAGCCGATCACAGAGAAACTTTTGACTAAATACTTTTTAGTATTAATTGCTTTTGAAAATCCTGCTGTTTGTTTAGTAGCCAAAGTTTTTAGATTCATGTACTTGAATTCTGATATCTGCCTGTCTTTTTAAGATCAGCAATTCCATTCATCCTTTTAGCTAACTATTTGTTGTCCTAAGACACATCTGGGTTATTCAGAGCCCTTCTTGACTAAAATTATTCATAGTGTCATAATTTTACATTATTGGTTCAGTATTGGAAAAGCCAAATGAAGTCGAATGCTTCAGATTCATTCCTTTAAAACTAAAATATTAAGCTTCTGACAGTGTATAAAAATGTTGCATTTGAAAAGATGTGCTCTGATTTAACTCTAAGCAATTACAATAAATTATCACCAGGATAAGTCTAAAATGCTGAAGAACTTACTAGAAAATGTATTCCCATTAAATCATGGAGTAGAAAACAATTTTATCTATATCAATATTTATTGTGAAATTATTTTTTTAACAGGGAATAAAAAGGAGGAGGGAACACACACACACGCACACACCCAAAATAACTGGCAACTATCATGCCTCAGAAAAGCAAGTTATAAGAATTCATTTACTCCAACAGAGAGGGAGCCACCGTTATGTTAGATGTTGGGCCTTTTAGTGCACTAGTGGAGAGAGTTTGGGTACTAAAGCAATAAAGGTGGTATGAAAAAATCCGTGAAAGAACCAGCACCCAGAAGCTTAAACTTTCCAGAGCTTTGCAGGCTATTAAAACACCCAGTCTGCAGATGACCAAAGTGAGTCCCTGGCAGCAAAGGGTTCTCAGGACAGTATGGCATCTGGCGTCTCTCTCCGGTGCGGTACCGTGGAGCCCAGAAACCTCACTCTGGGACTCAGGCACTGAAGCTGAAGTTGCCTGCCTTCCCCACCCCACCCCTTCTTTTTTTATCTACTGGTCTTGTTTTAATCAGACATTACTTCTGCAGTAATCAAGCTCTGTAGAATTGGTAATTATTTATCATTTGAGGCCTTTTCCCCTCTAGGCTCTGTCTGTTTGATTTATGTACCTGGCACCTCCTTTAACAGCTGCCACCCTGGTATGTATTTATTTACAACTAAAGAGGGAAGAAAGTGTACTAAGTTCAAAGCCTTTAAGCAATCTGAACATTTCCTTTTAGAAGAACATTACATAGCAATAAAGTGTGGAAATGTAGCAAGGCAAGCTTGGGAAACTGAGAAATGTAGAACACCTTACCTTTCTGACCAGGAAAAATAATGTTCCAGTTACTGAGTCTGTTTTTTAGAAATAGAAAGATAGTTCTCATTTAGTAAGCGAGTTTTAACTAAATAAGTTTGATTCCTAAGATTTTAAGGGAAGATTCACATAGATAATTTTGAATTTCCTGTCCTTAACACAATCGTGACCAGTGTGAAATGTGATAATGGTCATCAACAATAAGATCTAATACCTGGACAGTGACTAGCAAACTCATCCTTATACACCTTATACCATTATATATTCAAGTATGAGTTAAAATCTGTTCATGGCTGTACTTGTAACCATGACCTGTTTTCCTACAGTACAGATGAATTCATGTTTTAAGCATTGTGTGGAACTACTTCTGTTCATACTATTGAAAGACTTCTGAGCTGAGTACTGAAGTGTAGAGGCCACATCCATAAGTGTTTTTGAATTTATTGAGATAACTAGTTGGATGCTGTCTCCTGTGAACAGGAATAATAGAGAGGCTCCCCTCCAGAGATGTTTTAGTTCCCCCTCAGTAACACAAGGGACTTGGGACAGCCAGACAAAAATCCCTTTCCCTTAATGCTGGCCTAGGCTTGCTTCATCTTATTCATGCTCGGGGACAGTTCAAATGGATTTATTTCTCAGTCCCACTCCTCCCTCACCAGGCAGGCTGGTTGTTGAGGCAGCCCTTCCAGGATGCATCATGTCATCAGGTCTTTGTGGGTGGAGAGCTTTGAGGAACTGGGAGCAGGACTGATGTGCAAAGGGGGCTCTTCATCTTTAAATCAATCTGTGTTTCTCTTGTCTGCATGGAAGAATTTGGTTGAATCTAATACATAATTCTCCTGAGGTGTTTTTGTGAGTGGGTTATATTTTTTGTTATCTTTTATTATTTTGTATCCATTTATGTGCATGTCATTAGGATTAGGGACCTCAATAGACCATAATTTTGAAAGCTTACTATACTGTTTCCTCCTTCCTTTCCTGTTTAATGATCCCTCTTCAGCAAAATGCTTAAGTATGCATTTAACTTAACTTGCATAAGTCTATTCCTGCTCAGAAATTCATTTAACAAGGACACTTGGTAAAATCTCAGCCCCACTGGACCCTGATGGCACTGACTTCAGTGGCTGAACTTCCTAACACCATTTATTTTAAATTAATGCATATGTGCATATGTGTGTCAAAAGATAACAAAAGAAAGAATTTAAATACTAGATGAAGACATAAGAGCACTTTACAATTGTAATACAAAGTGATGTAGCAGTGATCCTGAAAACTCTGTTGTAACTGTGAAAGAGAAAGGTATAACTGCCATTTGGTTGCAAATTATGTCTGTAATCTTAATGAAATTTAAAAAAAATAATGTGGGAATATCAAAAGAATCCAGAAAAAAGAAGTTAGGTTGGTTTTGTGGGGTTTTTTAAAATAGTTTATAACTTTGTTAGAGGTTATCCTGGCAGTTAGTCCTCATAGCAAATTGGTTGGTAAATCAATAAGGCACCCTATTCAGATGAGAATTTTAACTAACTTCTACCTAATTACAAAAGTACAGTCAAACTTAGGATATTTTACTTTCCTCCCTCATAGAAGCTTTTTCCTGGAAATGTTTTGAGAACTCAGTGTTTATTTATATCATCAGAGACCTCAAGTCAAAATCTTGTCTTTTGTAATCAATACAATAAAGCAAAGACAACTGGAATGTTAAAGATGGTTTTCTTTTATCCATTAAATGAGGTTTAAAAGCTTTGCTTTCTCTCTTTCCACCATGCTAGCCCTTAAATCTTTTATCACATTAATGCTAGTGGCTCAATATTGTGAATTTTGTGTCCTGCAGCTCTAGCTACTTAACAAAATTAACAGAATGCACTGTTCTAATACTGTTTGAGCTTGAGTGACCGATGATTCCAATGACCCTGTTTGGACATCCTTAATACTCTTCAGAGTCTAAAACTGTGCTTCACTCTCAGTTCTGCCTGTGGGAAAGATTACTATGCTCAGCTCATGAAAGAAGTCTTCCCCCTCCCACCCCTCCAAAGAAAAGAAAAAACAAACCAGGCAGATGACAAGAATTATGTACAGGACCAAGACATATCTTAGGTATAAAGGAGAACAGGTTTGGTTGTTTTTTGTCTTGGACTTTTTGTGTGTATTGCTGGGGAGGGCCTAGAAGACATGGAAAAATCTAAATTAGGTTGTGGCCTGATCTCTGGAGCTTAACTTAGAGTTGGAGTCCAGGTTCAACATCCCGGAGATCTGAAGGTTTCTCCTCCTGCTTCAGTACTATTCCTCTAACTGATGTCTCTTTTACTTATGTATTGTAGTAAGGTTTTAAGGTGCATTCCAGGAGAATTGCTTTGTTCAGTTAAGATATTAATACAGTAGCAAAAATATAAAGAGGCACTGCTGCATGGACTGACCTTGATCCACAGTGTTAATAGCAAAAAAAATAATCTGCAAATCAGAATGTTGTTAAAAATTGGTTTACTTCTGTTCATTTGAGATTGTTACTTCCAGTGATCAAAAAGATTGAATGTTTTAATCTCAGAATCTGTTTTGCAATAGGGTTTCTTATAACTACAAAAAAAAATTTGTATGCTCTAGCCTCAAGATAAAAATTTCTCTATCCCTATGGGGTTACATTATTAAATAGATTATATAAATTATTTTTTGTTGTTGTGAAGCTTTTAATCCCTGACATTGGTCAGTCTTTAGTCTTTCTCTAATAGTATGTATTCACACAAAAATGTTGTGCTAGAACTTACCTGATGATGATGATAAGGATCTGCTGGCTACAGAAGTATTAGTATTATTTATATGAACTTAGTGCTTCAAAATTGATAGACAAATATACTGGTTAGCCTGTGTGGAAAGTAGATGCTGTAAGTATTACTTTTATTTTCAGGGAGAAAAGAAATAAACAGATGAACTGACTCTCAGAATACACTTAGAACTTGGGCACTTTTACGTTTTCCGTCTGTGATGAATTCTCTGGATGATGCAGCAGTACTTCTCCTAATAAATTCCTATTAAACTGTCAGAATATTCAGCTATTCAGGCTTCCTCTCCTGATTTTGCTAGTCACGTTGCAATAGCATATCTGAAGAAATGCAAACATTTCTCATGTTAATTAGAAGACTGGGAATTCTTTGTTATTTACTGCTTCCATCATCAAAGGTGATTGCAGTTTTGAAAGAACTGGTGCATTTGCTCATGTTATGATTTCTGCAATCTCACCAAATGTACTCTATCAGTTCAGCTTCCTACAGACTAGAAAAAAGGGAACAAGCTTTTATTCTTATTTATTACACTAATCTGGAGCAGACATCTATGTGAAAACTGTTTTCTTCTTTTGCTAAACAAAACATGATGAAAGGAACTTGACTGATACAAAGCAGGGCTCAGCTACCACTGAGGATTGCAGAGGCACCCATGAGGTGTATGAGGAAAGAGGTTGGGCAATAAAGTCAAGGAGCAGATAGAGCTGGTAGCTGAATGAGGTAGCTGTGTACGCAGATAGGTTGTCTGCACGTCACCTACTAGCCAGCGCTGACACCGTGTGAGACAGTGCTCGTAGAGATTTGTTGTGCTCCTTCTCTGTCCCCTGGCAAAATAGCCCTTACTGTTGAGTCGTGAGTTAAATTCGACAGCATTTTAAAATATAATTTCTGTTCGCTTTCCTGTTTCCTAACGTGCATTTCCTTATGTCTCTTCTCTCCCCACTTGCTTTCCAAAAAGCTGATTGAGATTTTCAGTGGAATCACTAGAACGGGCAATGCTGTTATAAAAACTTGTTGAGATCATCAAAGTTTGGTGCTTTTCAGTGGTTGGAACTTTGGAGGATTTCCACTAGCTTGGGGCTGGTTCGTGGGGTGTTAAAAAGTATAACCAAAACACTTCTCACAACACTTCTTCTGGTCATAATGGATGAATAACTTCCAGATTGCTTGGCTGTTCTGAACCCCAAAGAATCCATGTTGCCTTTAGTTAGTATTTTGTTAATATCTATGCCCAGATATTTCTTTTTTTGTGTTACTTTTCCTTCCAGTCAGATGAATATGTAGCAGGAATTTGGCAGGCTTGTCTTCAGAATGAGAGTTAAGGACAAAGTTTATTGAGAATGTCATCTTGTAGGTTTGGAATTAAATGTGTTTCAGCTAGAACTAATGCACAACTGTGTACCAAGCCAACCTTGCAAGGTAGTAAATTATTGCTTAGAAGCTTTTACAAATTCATATTTATGTTATAGCAAAGAAGTTTACCTTGGGAACAGTATATTTAACCTGTTCTCTGAAAAACTGCTTTAATGGATTTTCACATGGTAAAATGTATGCTTCACAGATAACATCTTGTTTGTGTCAGATAGTGCTGTGTAAATAATTGTAGGTAATGTTTTTAACGTAAACCATAAATCCCTGATATTAAAGAATTTAGTAATATTTTGTGTATTTTGACTGAGAGATTTGTCACAGAGCTAGCTAAACAAGCTATCTTGAAGTAGAAAACATTACATGATGGTTAAGACAGAAAATCTTGCTTAAGATTGAGTTGGACAAACTCCTAAAATAATGTTCAGAGCTCTCAGAAAACGTATTAGTTGATATCTAAGTAGCAAGGATATTTGGAACATTTTTGGAATATTTTAGAGATTTAAAATAAAGTTTCTGTACTGATGTGTACTTGTGTACTAATTTTCTTTACTGCAGCAGTGCTAATGTGGTGGTTCTGTGTCTGCAGGCTTCTTTACATCCTGACTGTATAGGATCTTTGGGACCGATTGATCTTTCTCAAAGTAACTATATTACTTACAATAATAACAGAGATTCATTGAGTAAGAAGTGCAGATAGACATAATAATCCAGGAAAGCTGGTGTGAATGAGATTGCCCAGAATTCAAGTTTTCCATATGTCCTCACTAACCAGAATTAAGGACAACAGTGAATTTATTAGATGCACGCACTGAGCTAGCCACAGTCCATAAGTGTCCGATTACTGCTTTTACCTTTTTGTACATCAGAAGCAGATAAAAGCACTACAAATATACCAGTGAAAATGGGAAGAGAATCAGGACATGTTTCTTCTTATTTGCTGGTCATCAGAGTATCCTTGTGGGACTATTTCATCAAGACCAAGAAAGTTTAACCGCTTAATTACTTCCCTGATAACGCATGGAGGAGTTGTGTTCTGGGAAATCTTCTGGTACTGTCGGATGTTTTGTGTTGCACCATGAAGATTGCATTGGTCATAGTTATTAAGCTTCTGTAAAACCCTGTGAGACTCTTCTATCAGAAGCAATAAATTTAGTTCAGCTTATTGATACTCATAATCTCCAGGTTTTTTTCTTATCTCTGTTACATATCTCAAAAAACCAGAACTGTTTGGCAATCATGGATTGTGACTGAAGTCAGACATGCAGTTACATAGCAGAATTTTGCTAGGCTTGGTCTTTCCAGACAGAGGAAGCTTTTATTTGGGAGTTATGTTTAAAGTTTACAATAAATATCATACTTCCTTGCAAGGCTGTCAACACAGCCTCATGCTTCACTCTGGTGACCTCATCTTTATGTGAAATCATTGCTGTAAAACAAGGTGACACTACAAAAGACTCTACTAGGGAAAAATCTGGAAAACAAAGTGAGCAGAAAAAATCATGGATAGAGTGTCAAATCTTGTGACTCCGGCTTTAGGCATCTTAAAGGTTATTAAGTATAACTAGAGTAACAATAGGAACCACAGTTTGAAAATGTAACCCATCTTTTAATCAATAATGTGGTTTTAAGTGTTCTCGAACCTGATAATATATTCTACAGTAGTTAGAAAGTCTGCCTTTGGTTTTATTTTTCTCTAAATTCTGTGGTTTTAAGGAATGATGATCAGAAATTACTTAAAGTCTTGGTTGTGCATATCATGTTTCTTTATGTAAGTAAATTGTATCTTGATTTTTAGGTTGGGTTTCTCCCTTCATTACATAAGAAAACTATTTGTTCACATCTTCAGTCTGAGACTTTCACTGTCTCAGAACAGTTGAAATTATTTTAAATTGTAATTTTACTAGATATTTGGTGACCTACCCTGACTTATTTTAGCCGTGGTACAACACGCTCACTAAAGACAGGAAACTCTTTCAACATCTCCGCCAACAACAGATGATGTCCTCTCATATATTCTGAGCAAATGTTCAAATGTAACTTTTATTACAATGATCCTTTTCCTTCCTTTGCAGAATTATGTGTGGAAAAAAGCAGTGTTGAAACAAGAAGTAGAAAGCCATTCTCCTTCAATACCATGTCAATTAGACCTTCTGTCCTCCCCCCATGTGATGAAGCACAAAGAGCTCAGGTATTGTTGAATTATTCTATCTTTATATGAAGTCTGACTGTAAGTGTATAAGTCCATGAATGATGCAAACAACTAGACATGCTGTTGGAAATGTATCATATGGAAGTAATCTTTTATCCAGTAAGACTGCAGCTTGTTTAACTCACCGGATTTTGGAGTTCCTTACCGTTTTCGGACCTAGTTGGGTTTGTTTCACACATCCGTTTTTACAGAAGTGGATACAATTTGTACCTTTGGACTTAAACAAACAAAAACCCCAGTCAATCCCCAAACCCTCAACTGAGTAAGCCTTAGGGATGTCAGATGATTTTCTCTTTGGTCTCTCTTGGTACAATCTAATTTTTTCATTCATAGTTGTTGGGTATTCTGAGGTGAAGATTGGAGTCTCTTTGAGTCTCTCTACATAAAAAGCCAAATGTGAAGCTTTTTTAAGTAAGAGGCTACCATTTTGAGTTAACAAAACTAGTTTTCGGGGGTATAAAGACTTCATTAGACATAACAAGACAAGCAATAAGGATTCAGCATTTATTTGATGTTTATTTTATTACTTTTCCTGTCTTCAAGTAAAAGCACTTACTATATCAGCCCTTGTCTTCATAATAGTTTCTTCCCTTTCTTACTTAATTAAATCTCCTCCTCTGCCCAAAGTGTTATTTTCAATAGTGAAAATGAAATTTAGGCACCATGTAGAATGTTTGCATTTACAGCAGAAACTGACCTTTACATAAGGCTCAGTGAATGCTCTAGATTGATAGTTCACATTCCTTACTTTGAAATAGGTATAGCTATTTCCGAAGAATACCAATTCACTGTTGCACAATGATCTAAATCCATCTGAAATTACTGTATTTTAATACTTAGAGGGTGTCTATAATGGCAGAGAGGGAGGCAGGAGTCCTTGTTTAGAGTTCAAGGATAGAAAAGGTATGTCAGAAAGCTCTCTCAGTATATCACATTTATTGTGTTCTTATGCTTTGTTGCAAATGTCACAGCACTACAGTTGCATTGAAAGTGAGTCTTAGCTAATAAAAGGCTTCACCTTTCTTTGCTTTCTCTATACAGTACTTTGTAATAAATATCTAATAAACCAGCATTTGTTATTTTCCAGTATTTCTGATATACAGTGATAAGGTTTCCTCATAGGGGAAAGTCTGTGTTCTGTACAATGCTGTTCAGCACTTGGAAAGAAATTTCCCAGCTATTTTTCTTATGTTAATGTGCCTTGCTTGTGGTTTTGATCATTAAAATTTTGCTGAGGTTTTGGGTTTTTTTAATGAATTCATTTGACATTTTCTATAACTTACCACTGATCAAGAGGAAGTCATGTGGTATTTATAGAAAAGAAAATATGTAACTAGTTTCACAGGTATTATCTAATGATTTAGAAAGCTTAAATATAATTAATTTGGTCACTGAAATGGATTGGTGGCTGAATTCATGCAGTATATCTGTGTATTAATTACTGCTAAAGGTTGTATCACATGAAATGAAATTCTTTTAAAGAAGTTAATTGTGTTTTCCATCAGTTCTCTGAACATGGAGAATATAGTACAGAAAAATAAGAGCCGAATTAAAAAATAAGAGTACTACTCATATTTCTTTTGTCAAATATTTTTCTTGTCTGGAGATAACCCTGTGTATTTCTGTGAAGTCAACAAAACCAAAAAATTTAAACTAAGAAAGCTAAAGATATATAAAAAATGCATAAAAATAGATAAAATTCTGTAAACTCCATTTCAGGAGCATGGGACAGTGAACAAACAACGTAGAGCTTTTGAGATTGCTTTGTCCCAAGGAATCATTTAAATGGAAAATTACAGAAAAGTGCTGACTTCCCTGATGAGCTGTCAATTGGAGATTTAGGGCTCCCCATGTGCCATCAGCATGCTTTAATTGATTACAGTGTTACTATCCTGGAGTGTGCCAAAATAAAGGTTAAAGAAATCCCGAGGATATCAACTACCTTTATCAAACTGCACAATTAAGGGTACAGTACATAATCTGAGAACAGAAACCATCATTCAGAAATAAGCAATCTGCTTTACTTGGAATGAAGAAATTTTTTCTAAAAGTCCTTAAATAGTCTGCAAAATGGCTGCTCAGAGGAGTGGACTTAAACTGGATCGTTATATGTTTCAGAATAACAACACTGTAGATTATATACTGTATTGCACATAGGGCTAGAGGAAAGATGCTTGAGTCAGAATCCACATGGTCCCTGTGTAAAGTGGCTGTGTTACAATTGTTCCGTATTTTTGTGAGCAATTTGAAAGTCCATCTACTTTTTATATCTCCACAGAGGTACAGAGAGGCACGTTCTGTGGGCCAGTGCCGAGGCTGGTTAGGGTTGTCTTTATGCTTTGGAGTCTAGGTTGGCTGGTAGTTGACCTACGCTTGATTCTGACCACTCTGAACTTCTCCCTGCAAGGTACAGGCCAGGAGCATGCAAGCAGTGGAGGAAGATGCTCTGATTTCTGTGTTCCGTGGCTGTACCTCAAGTCTGAAGGAGAAATAAGCAGGTAGTACTTGGCAAGGTTTAGGGACAGGGTGCTGGGAGATGGTCTGCACAGGGAGAGCCAGTAGGTCAATTGTTCCTGGTCACTGTGAGATGTCTTTATTCCACACTGTTGCCTATGGGACAGTTTTGAATTATAGAATAGAATCATAGAATCATTTAGGTTGGAAAAGACCTTTAAGATCAAGTCCAGCCATAAACCTAGCGCTGCCAAGGCCACCGCTAAACCATGTCCCTAGGCACCACGTCTACACATCTTTTAAATACCTCCAGGATGGTGACCTAACCACTTCCCTGGGCAGCCTGTTCCAGTGCTTAATAACCCTTTCTGTGAAGAAATTTTTCCTACTATCCAACCTAAACCTCCCCTGGCACAACTTGAGGATGTTTCCTCTTGTCCTGTCAATTACCTATTGACTTTCTTGAGAAAAACCTTCAGTAGCTAAAACATTGGGCAAAATACAATTTCCTGGAAATGAGAAATTATACTAATATTCCTTAATGTAGATTATATTTAAACTCTCACTCCTGTTTTTAATTTGATAATGATTTCTGATCAGCTGCGTTAGTTCAATAAAGATATTAGGAAAGAAAAAACATCTAATAAATTGTTCAAGGAAAATACTATGCTGTCATAACACTTTGTCTCCACAAATCAACTCGTCAATTTAGAAAAATAACTGCTTGATATGGCGTTGAAGTATTTAATGGTTTTGAAATTGATTATTTTCTTTAAAAATCTGTTAGCACACAGTCAAATACAACACTTCAACTGAATCAAAATTTATTAAAACTATTTTCTAGCAATTTTTAAAATAGTAGCTTTCATCTTTAAACAAATAAAAACAAAATTTTGAAATGTTCTGATAAACACAAGTTTATTTTTCTCTATCAGCTTTAAATGTTGCTTGTTGAAAAACGTTTCAAGATATTGAGAATGACAGTAGTGTATTGTGGCTTTCATGAACAGCTGCAAGCAGAATGGTGGTGTAATACATTTATAGCTATAGTAAACTTAAATTGTTGCAGACTCAATGGTCTTTTCGAGCCAATAATTAACATTTTCTAATGCTTAAGTCTTCTACTTTTATATATTTTTATAAATATATGTTAATAATAAAAAGAAATAAAAGGAGTTAGGAAGATTTGATGTATAAAAGAGCAGTTCAGAGTTTTGAATCCAGAAAATCAAAGTACTACTGTCTATGCGGCTTTTTCAGAGAATATAAACAAGATAGAATCCCATGTAGTACATGAGTAAAAGCACTTTTGATTGGAACGTACAGTAGCAATCATTAAATATATCATGTGCGGTGACACTAGGGAAGGCATCGTTCTCCATTCTGCTCAATGGACCATGCTGGAACACTTGTTTTGTATCTTGAAATCACTTATGATTCCTGTTAAAGAAGTCAGTGCTTTAGCAGTGCCAATGAATCAAGTAAAGTCATTCCATTCATCTGTCTGTTAAAAACAAAATGTTGGAGAGAATAAATACAAACACAGAATCTAACAGTACAGAAAGTTGCATTAAAAGTTCCCTTTATCTGTTTGTCAGTGGAATGTGCCAGATCAGGAAGGAAGCAGTCTGTATTTTGTTCAGGTTTTAGCTTTTTTTCCTCCACCTCAGTCCTTATTGTTAAAGTAATCTTAATGAAAGTAAAAGTTTCCAAAGGATAAGATGAGTTTGTCTTTTCAGCAACTGTCCACCTGCAAATTCAGCTCTTTGCAAATCAAATACAAGTTTATTTGTTGTTTTGCTTATTTATTCTTTAATGCAATCTTGTCTTCCTCCTTTGTAACAAGGGCATAAAAAGGAAAATGGTTTTATCTAATCTTAATTCCTGTGAACGATCTCAGTGCAAGGTGAAGTTCTTTGACTGCCAGACTTCAGCAAACTTGTCTGAACTTTTTTTCGAAGTAGGCAGGTCATTGTGCATTCAGCCTTCGTATGCAGAAAATCACAAATTCTAGCAAAGAAGGGCAGGGTATTTTGCTTCGTTTGTGAGTAGAAGAGGAGTGTCTGGAGGATTCCCTCACTAATGCCAGTAAAAGCAAACCTCCAGACAAGCTAGCCTGCCTGCAGTTCCAAGCTGTAATGAGTGCATCACCTCTTACTGTTAAACAGAACCACATTTCTAAATGGATTTCTGAAAGGCATGAAGAGGTGGCCGGAGTGGATTTGCTGCAATTCTTAGATCATATTCTGCAAAGCATAAGTGGCAACCTGGAATATATGTCCATCCAAGACATGAATTCTATTTGTATTTTTGTACTATTTGTATATTTACAAGACGTATTTGGAGCCCCCCATGAAGATGCTGCACTCATCAAACTCATGCTTCAATTGCTCTTTATCCAGTTTTCTCGTATATACCTTGCATTGAACTAAATCCTGCTTCTGAGGTGCCAGCACTGAAATATGGGTATGGAACATCACGAAATGGAGAGAAGAAAATGACATGAATCACATGGACAATGTATCATAGATCACCTTCCACCCATTTGTTTTTGACACCTTGCACATCTGACACTACAGTTGAGAAGAAATGGGAAGAGTGGAAAACCTCCTCCTTTATCCTCCTTAGTGCAAAGCATGGAGACCTGTGGTACTCCTAGGCAAGGTCTGAACTCAGAACCGTGCAGCCCGTGTGCTGGTGATCTGCAGAGGTGTATAAGCACATCTGGAAGAAGTCTAGCTGCTATTTGGTAAATAGCTTCTTTTTCCCTCATGGTCACTGCAAGGAACCTACATAGTTTGGGAGCCTGGAGCTTATCTTATCTACCTGACATCTTTTATTAGAAGAATGACTCCAGGATGTTAATTTCTAAAGGGCACAGATCTCTCTAGAAAGGAGAGAGAAGTTCCTTGGCAGTGAATTTCAAGAGTCCTTGCTCTGGACTGGCAGCATCTTTCACCACCTTTATCAGTAACAGGGAGGAACCTGTTATCAGCTCCCTATCAACTGCATGTTACTTATCATACGGTGAAATGTTCTTGCTGTGCACATCGCTATTGGATTGTTTGACATTCTGAACTTGGCATGCAGCCTTAAGGTCATGATACTGTCCACTAAGATTGCCTTCAAAGCTTCTATTCTGTAACACGTGCAAAACATGTTCACAGTGACTGTTTGTTAAGTGTTGGAAATACTGGCAAAATGAATGGCAGGGAATAATATGATTGACCTGAAGTCATCAGGATTGAATCTGGGTTCAGATAGCTTTTGAGGTTGATGGGAGTCATGAGTGTAACTGAGAGAAACTGGGAAGCAGTTAGTTTGATGACTTTGGGATATGCTATTAGCTGATGGGACCTTCCATTGAGAAAGGGAGAATGCTTCAGAAATCAGGGCAAATCTGGTTTTTTAAATTCCAGATTTACAAACACACACAAAAACTTGTTATGAGTTTAGCCATGTCGTTTCATCTGTGCCTCTAATATGCTAATGTTTGGTGGAGATGTAAATTTTCTTGTGGTACTTCCAATGTGTTCATTATTGTATGTTCCCACTGAAGCTATAGTTCAGAACTGCTTTTGGTCACTAGTTGGTTATTTATGTTTCGTTACATTCACGTGTTTAGACTGTGAGAAGAAAGAAGGGGGACTATGCGAGTATTTTTTCTGTGTTTGCATGATAGTACTATAATTAGTTTTTTATTTCAGGCTAGAGTTAAAAAAAATCATGATGGCTCTCAGCAGTACTATTGATGTTCACATTGAATGCAAATAGAAGAATAACAACAACAAGGGCTTTTTTATTTCTTGATAATGAATAACACTTATTGCTAACACCATCTAGAGGTATACTCCTTAGTAAGTGAGTAAGAAAAGTCAGTAAGAAAAGGAGCTGCATAAAAACGTGTGGATGTACTAATTGTTACCTACTATATTTTGAGATGTTGGAGTGGGGAGAGGAGATAGATTATTATTATTAGGAAGTTACTGGGTTTTTTTTCAGGCCCAAGACCTGGGATTAGAACTGCCTGTGCATGCTACTTGCCCTGTATTGAAAAGGGCAAGTGGAGTGGAGCACTTAGCATAATTGCCCAGGGTCTAAACAAATATCCGTTTGCTTAGTCCTAGATGTTTATATGTGTGATTCAGTTTCATCCTCGGTGCATGGCAGTGGTTGAAACAAAGAAAGATTTTAGACTTTTTGTCATCTACTCCCCAAGAACACATTGTAATCATCATTTTACCAATTTGTCAAATATTGCATCTCCTATAGTTACTGTCACATTGCATGTTAGAAATCCCAGATCACGGGAGTCCCAGATAAGCTGCTTGTGTAAACTAGGTAACAACTTACCACTATGGGAGCTCCCCAGTGCTGTCTCTTGAATTCATCTGACATTATAAAGATACTTATTGTTGAGATTGCAGAGAACATAGAAAAATGAAACGTTAGAAATGTGCTTTGGAAAATTGAAGATTGTTTCTAGATTCCTCTGAAATTACAGGATTAAGTTCTGAAATGACTGAAAATAAATACAAATTAAAACTGGCTCCGCATTTGCCTGGTATTCTTAGATTTGGAAGACTGTCGTTTCAGACCTCAATTCATTCTTCATTCTAGTTCTCATGGAATGAGGAGCTCTTTTGCAATAAAGCTGCATTTGCTAAATATTTATGCGTGCACACACACACGTATACACACATATTTACTGCTTATTACATTAGACAACATACATGCCCATAAGAAAATCGCATATAAAGTTCATTACCATTTTGGATATAACTGTGTTGTTCAAGGATCCATGATTATGTTGTCACTGGAGACTTAAGGAACTCCTTTCAAAGCAGGTGTCAGAAAAGTAATGTGACCCGTGTTTTCTATGGGCAATATCCATATCTGATAACGTCAGCTGAATGCGTCAAATAACTTCTATGGATTTTGGATCAGGACTTGTACGTCATGCAGTAGCAGGCAAGGTCTTATATTTAAAATCCCAAAAGAATGATTGCTGCAAAGTAAATACAGCTAATGAGAACTAATTAATTTCTACAGTCACGGCAATTTATATCTGAATTTAGGGATCTGTTTAGTTTTCATTGGATTTAGTGCTTGTGAAACATGTTAGAGTCACAAGCCTGCAAACTGTAGCTTTTTATCTGCCCACAGAGCAAGTATAACACAAGCAAAAGAAATTTCCCCGTAGGTCACTGCCAATAAGGATCACCAATTAGTGTCAAAGATTTTTACAGCACAATTGACCCTTATCCACTGGGACCATGACTGGAACCATCAATTGTTGCTTAGAGTAGGACAGTGCCGCCTTCTACAATCAACTTTCAATATGTCAATAAATCATTGGGGTTTATAGTGGATCCTTGGATGTAATTAAAATTTTCATACCAACTACTACCTATGAAAAATTTAAAAATGTTAAGGGAGTGCCCTAAAAATGATGCAAACATTGCCTGTAAAAGATTCTAGGTTTTAACTTGGACCTGTGTATCAAATATTAATACAATGACTCATTCCATAATGTACCTCACTAGCTAATAATAAATAAACTTCAGCAAGAAGAGTGCAAAAATCATCTGAAACAGCTGGGTTTTAACAATCTGTTTACTGAAGAACTATAGCAGTAGGATTGTTAACTAGTGGATTGCAGGCTGATGTTGTATTGTTCAGCTTCCAAGGAAAATGTCCCGGCTGAAGGACATACATACAGACTGAGTGCCCGTGCAGGACTGCACCTCATGAGGAAAAACCTTGTTTACCAGGTGGCCCTTTGCTTAAAGGCTGCTTTTGTATCAGAAGGCAGTTCTTAGCCCTTCCTTGGGCTTCCTTGGTTAAAAATTTGGTTTCAGTAGTCCCGTGGTTCACATGGAGCAATGAGAAGCAGCAGTCTGAGACAGACGTGCAAGAGGCGAAGCAGTATGTGTATGTATGTTGATGTTGGGGGAACTGATGCGTAACTAAGAGTGTGACAGTAGGTTTTGTCCAGTGAAAATGAGTTTGCTAATTTGTGGTAATGACGTTATTACACAGCATTACAAAATTTCTCTTAAGAGCTTTTTCATGTAATCATTCACTGGACAACAAATAAGGGGTTTTTTGGTGCGTTATCAACTGGAGAAAAGACAGAAAATTAAAGGAAGGGCATAAGGTGTTGCACTCAGCTGTTGGTAGCACTCCTCTTGTATGCTGTGAGCTTAGCTGCTGAATGCATTGCTGACACGAGCATCTGAGGCAATGTCTTTGGCTTGATGCTTCCTTTCTCTCATGAAGACCATAGTTTTCACAACTGTTTCTTATTTATTCATTTTTAGGATAAATGCCTCGATTCTCCTTTTACTTGTTTTGCAGCTACTGAAATGCTCCCAGGTTTTGAATTAATTCACCAATACCCCTGCAGACAGGCTAAGATTTCTTTGAACTCAATGTGAGTTTTGCTTCAGTTAGGGATAAAGGATTCAGCCAGAGATGGTAGACTACTTATGCAAAATATTAAATTTTCTCTTTCTGTTTCAAGTATCATACCTTACTAGGCTGAAGCCTGCTTGGTTTGTGCTATTAAACAACTCATTTTTTTGTCATACAGGGGAACAATACCTGATTCAATATAATATTTTTTTTTTTTTTTTTGCTGGGTCTGTTTATGCTTGGAAATTATCTTGCTCTATCCATGTATTGAAAATTTATGAAAGGTACTAACATATTTCTTGCTATATATTTTTTCTGAGTACGCTTTCGTAACTTCAGCATGGTTTGAAAACTATTTCTTGCCCACAGCTAGCAAGAAACAATGATTTCATATTTCCCAAAGTGGAAGCCAGTCAAGAGCATTCCTCTTTATTGCAAAGAGGGGATACAATAATAAAAAGACATTTGCTGGTGGAATATTGCCAATAAAGTACAATAATACATTAAAACAGATACTTAAAGTTGAAATTTATGAGTTTGTTTTTCTGTGCCAGTCAACGTATTTTCATATGTTAACATCAAAATGCAGACTCTCAGCAAAACCTTTAATAATAAAAACAGCAGCCGTCAAAGGCAAGTGGAGAATTTTAACTTTTTGTATAAGGACTTTATCTTGTGAATTTTCTTTTTCTTTTTTCTTTTTTTTTTTTAAATTCAATCTTATTTTCATATACTTTTTTTCCCTAATAAAATATTCATCAGCTTGTTCCTTCATATATCCTTCAGTGGAGCTCTCAGACCAATATGCCTCTGTTCTGCCCCTTCTCTTTGCAGGAGATTAATTTCGAAAGCGAGTGTTTCATTTAGAGAATAGCAAAACTAATCAAAGCTGGGGATAGCATTCTTTTTAATGAAGGTAAACAGCTTATATATTCTGTGTGTATACAGTGCTAAGACCATAACTAGCTCTGCTCATTTTCTAAGTAAAATTATCCTGTATAACCTTTCTTTTTTTATGGGTTCTTTTGGTATTTAATAAACCATTTTTGTATACTGAATAATTCCAGAAACAGATACTTAGAGGAACGCCAAACAGGCAGTGCAAATCATCTAATAGGCCCATGGAGTTACCTTTTTGCTTACCCTGTTTTTACTGAAATCTGGATCTAACCCAATTTACCAGACTCCATGGGCACACATGTGCATGCACACACACACAACACAGCATATTCAGAAATAAGAGATGCTGCTTCAGGACCAGAAAAGTCAGAGAGAATCATAGAATCACAGACTGGTTTGGGTTGGAAGGTTCGTTAAAGCTCATGTAGGTTCCCACCCCCTGCCATGGGCAGGGACACCCTCCACTAGCCCAGGTTGCCCAAAGCCCCATCCAACCTGGCCTTGACCACTGCCAGGGAGCCAGGGGCAGCCACAGCTTCTCTGGGCAGCCTGTTCCAATGTCAGGTAATATTTATATTATAGTAAATAAATTAGAACAAAAAAAGTGAAATTGCTTTTCTTTAAAACAGCAATTAATGCAAAATAAGTGTTTTATTAAATACCTCCATAGCAGTGACTGCCTGAATCTGGCTGGATTTTCAGCCAACAAGCAGTTTCTTTTTAAGGACTGTTTTTCCCCCTATATCCATTGTCTGATATTAGTCTTTGTTAAATGGTAGTAAAGGAAAGGTTACAGTTCTACAGGAGACTGGCTGTAGCTTTGCTCTTGGCTGGTAAGCATTTATTGTGTGGGGTTTTGGTGTCCATCATCCATCCATCTTTTCCCTCCTCGCCCCCCCATTATTCAGATAGTGATACTTTTAATAAAAATTGTTTGAGATTTCCTTCTATCCAGTTGTGTGTGTTACAGTGAAAAGATTTGCTGTCTCTGGTTTGACTATCTACTTGTCAAAGGAATGGCTCTTGTCTATCACAAATACCATGTAAAACAGACTTCTACTCCATACCAGATAACTTTCTTTTAAAAAGAAATTTCAGCAAGGAAGCAGAACTTCATTCTGCTTTCAGTCTCCTGGTGCTTTCCTTGTGCAAGGTTATGTGATGCAGATATTTCTGAGCTTCAGAATTTCTGAATTGAATATGTATTTAACCCTGTATACTAATCGTGTTTTCCAGGTGGCGATGGTGTTAATGGTCAGAAGCTATTGTGTAAAGCAAAGTGGTACCCTTACTATTATTTTACATTTAGCATTGTCATTTTTATGTCACTAGCAATTTTCTCTCCTCTACCCTGCTCTAGCTATGTTCCACATAGAACATCTTTGAAAAATTATTGCAATACTTGAACATTTCTGTTGTTTTTTTTGTTTTGCACTTTGAAGCTCTGAATGAACCTAGACAAGAAACCAAAGTTGTTAAATACCGTAGGGTGAAGGAATCTAAAGACTACATAATAATTTGCCTGGGGAATGGTGACAAGTCAAGTTTAAGGTTATTTCTCAGTAAATGCTTCAGAGTAGGAGGCAAATGAATTGCAGAAGCTAGAGGTAGTATCAGAATGTCATAAAGGACAAAAGGGAATATACCTGGGTCACTGTCAAGCTTGCCAGTTATTTCAATCAGATTAATGCTTGTTTATTTTCAAGTTGCTATTTTTTGGTTCTTAGTACTGAGTTAGATGGAACTTGCAAATAGATAATGATGCACTGAGATATCCTGGCTGCACATCACGAAGGAAACATGAACATTATTTAATACCTGATGATAATATATGCACGTAGACCTGTAAGGTCTTATATTGCTGTCAGGAGAGTTGTGTTTGGCTTTGTCTCTGCACCTTAGGGCAAAATAAGCCCATGTACTGGTTACAGGCTGGGAGCTGATCAGCTGAGAACAGCCCTGCTCAAAAGGAGCTAAGGTTTAGAGCAGGGAAAACAGCTTGTGACATGTGGAGTGTAGAAAATAGGTTCAGGAAAGTTGTTACAACCCTCTCTGTGGTGCTGGTCTAGCTACCCAGAGCATGAGTCCTGTTTTGAGACCCACAGTTTCAGAGGAAAATTGGACAGGGTCCTGAGGAGGGTTATCAATATGGTTGGGGGCCTAGAGCACATGACTTCTATATGCAGGCTGAGGGACATGTGCATCTTTAGCAAGGATGAGAATAAATCTGATAGCTGCCTCTGACTGAAGGTAGCTACAAACATGGCATTGTCGAATGCTTCCTTCTTGTAGTAGTACCAGCAGACACATCCAGGGGCAATGATCATGTATTATGGCTTGGAAAGTTCAGACTAGGTGTGAGGGTTTATCACTTGGTTATTTTGCTAGCATTATTTCAGGCTCTCTGTGCTTGGAGATCATTTGTGCTTAGCTATCTATGTGATCTTCCTGAGTGCTACAGGATGGCAAAGATTATAGATCAAAGTTCCTAAATTTACAAGAACCATCTTGATAACTGAGAGCTCCTGCAACAGCACCTGTGGAACATCACCACCTGCTCTGCTGCAGATGTCATCAATCTCTCGATTAGCAGCCATATCCCAGGGTTTCTGTCTGATGGCTTCCTGGAATGCAAATCTGGTGTTAGAGTTTTGTCATAGTCAGCCTAATAACATACACTGTAGTGAGAGATGCTATGAGATGGAGGCAAACAAATGCCACGTAAAGTACCCAGTGCAAGTCTCTCAAGTAGAAGTGTATTTAAGATGCCTAAATCTGCCACTGTTTAGGGAAACAGGTTCTTGGATCAAGTGACTGTCCTAGAGGTTCACCTTCAGTGGTGGTGGGATCATTGGCCTGATATGAAAGGACAGTTTTGGTGGTTTCTGCTTACAGTTTATAGCAGAGTAAAATGAGTTTTTTTGGGACAAATAAGCCAAGGTACTACAAAAATTGTCAGGTAACGTAGTCCAGCCTTTGCTGTGTCACAGCAGAGTCTGGCTGTGTCAGGGTTGGCAAATTTTTCTCCCTGTATGTTACCAGTAAGGCTTCTTTTTTCTGTCAAGTATATTTTAGAGACCTTTTGTAATTTTCACCTTTGTGCAGATAACAAACCCAGAGATTTTTAGACTTTAAAATAAAAATGCATTGTAATAGGAATAAGTTTTTCCAGATTACATCAAAGTCTCATGCAGCAATTCTCTCTGTCATCTTCTTCTAAATCTTTTTTGAAATCTGCAGCTGTCTTGCAGTGCTGGAAGTGCTTGGTTTTAAGGGTAGGATTCTTACCATCTCTGATTTGAGGCAGCAGATGTTTGGTATTCTAACAGAAGACTTCCTGGTGCCATGTTGTACAAATTCAATCCTACAACCTTCTCCAACCTATTGCATAGCACAATCCTGCCAGGAATACAGAAACACATGTAGTCTGGCCCTCTTGTTCCAGGACATCTGACAACCTGCAAACACATCCTGTCCAGTCCTTCCTAATCACGGAGTTCTAGAAAAAGAAAGGAATATGCTATCTGTGTAGGAAAAGCGGGAATGGATTAAAAGTATCGAGCATAAATACATGTCAGACCTATGCCAGGGGACTGCATATGAGGCTATAATCGTAGCAGAATTAGAAATCTTGTTTATTACCCTCCCTGGTTTTGGTATAAAAGCAATGTCTTTCTTATAGTTAATTAGTAGTTAAAAGCAAGAATTTGAAGTTTATAGTATAAATGCCTGCTAGTGACACACAGCATGTCCCTGTAAGCATGCTCATGTGGAGACCCTAGCAGATTTGGGGATGGTTTTAAATAGCACCAATAGAAGTTCTCCATGTTGGACATGTAATAGCCTCAGCTTCATCATGTAATTACTTAGAGCTATGTTGGCCAGGCTTGCTAATTCAGTTTTTGTACTGGAAAGGAAAGCATATTATGGTAAGCTGAGACTACATCCCAGAAGAGCTTCTGAGTCTTACTGTGGTCTGCATAAGTAACTAGCAGCCTTAAGAAACTACAGATTTCTGGGACACTGGGAAGAAAATGAGTGCTGAGAAGTGGCAGTGGGAGAGGAAAATTCCTTACTAGGGAAAGAAGCTTCAAGGACTGTGTTTTTTCATTTGTACCTCAGTAAATATTTGTATCCTTCATTTATACCAAGCATAAATCTACCAATAATAATGAGCACTGTGTATTAAATGAACTGATGTATGCATGCATAGAAATCATCACTATGTGATATTTTGCTGAGTATGGTCATCTTGACCAATATGAGATTTGGACCACTGAGAACTGGACACCTGAGTCTCATTTTGAACCCATCCTATTTTGTTCCTTTTTTGAAGCTGAGTTCTTTTTTGAAATACTCTTCACTGGAGGCTTGCCCTACATCACAAAATCATGCTAGAGTAAATATAGATGGAATATTGAGCTGCTTCATTAAAATCACTATGATTTGTGTAAGGAGCTCTGATCTATTCAAACCTGACTTGTTAGGTTAGATTCCCTTACCAAGATATAGGTCAGATTTAAATTAATAAGTGGTGGCTACAAAATCTTAATTAAAATGATAGTTTTGTGAGTAGACAAGCTCTCTCTAATTCATGTTGGGATGGGAATATCTTCTTTCTATTGGTAAGAAACCTGCTTGTAAAGGTGTCAGACCAAATTAATTCCTGTGATTAATATTAGTGACTTAAATTACCAAAAATTATAAATCTGGCCCTTCAATCACAACTACCTTCAATTATTTAGGGTTTCTTTTTGTTTTGAGTGTGTGTGTTGTTTTCTGTTTTCCCATTGAATAGCAAAAAGCTTAATAACATTTTAAACAAATACCTCATGTTGTTCAATTATTTCCTGTATGTGGGGCTTGATTCTACACTACTTTGCAGTTCTTGTGGTACAGTAGCAGGGCAAGTGTAAAATGGCTCTGAGTTGCATTTTTAAGAATGCAGTGCCTTTCCCTACCCGTTTGCCATTTGCACAGCACCAGCATAAAGTCTGAAATAGTGTAATGACAGTGTGGGATGAGATCTTCAAGCAATCTGATCTCCTCACGCTAGAGACCTGAGAAATCATGCTGAAGATGTTAATGCCACGCCATTGCAATCGAGAAGTGCGTTTTGGCCTGCTTTGCGTAGGTGTGATGGTCTGGTTATACAATATAGCGAGGGCAACAGAGAAACAGCACCACAGGTTTGGGGGTTTGCTTATACTCTGCTAGAATTCTAGTTCACGCAAGTTCTTGAGTCACCTTCAGAGGTACTGTACTGAATATAAAAATTATTGCTAATCTCCATACAGTTCTCCAGCAGGCAGAGGCAATAAAACTCAGGTTGCTATTCCTCCCTCCTCCCTTTTCTTCCCCCTCTTTTTCTCCTTTGTCCTCTGCAGAGCTGCTTACAAGTACAGCTAGGAAATAATATAACGTCTGGTCTAAGAATATATTGTGGAATCCACTTTTTAACCCGAGAAGACTTTTTTATTTCTTTGCAATAACTTCCATGGTAGGCACAGTCCAGATTCATTATGGACGGTCAGAGGAAGGGGATTGTGTGAGCCCCTAGCATGACTCTTGCTGTTCTTTTTTCTCTTCCTCTCCCCCTAAATAAGTGCAAACAACATGTAGACAAGACAAAACCTCAGCAGTGAACAAAAGCTGCCCGCATGTTATCTATCAGTATTATTTAAGTAGGACATGCTGGGCTGTTCATGATACACTCATACTGTAAGTGATAAGCTATAACGTATGGTATTCATTTACTTCTCCATTCCAACAGTAATATAGCGAAGACAATAAATTTTCCTGTTTGTTCTCTGACCCACTGTTCTTGGGTTAAGCAGCATGTTTTGTCTACATTTGTCAGTTGTTACAAGCTTCTAGCTGCTGTGGACCAGGGTATTGATGAACCCTGGAAAATGGAGCCTTGAATAATGTATAAAGCATTAAACATGCAACCATTTCACTGGGAAAAAGGGGGGAAAAGTGTATTATATGTTTTCTCTGTTGTAGCTCCTTCATTTACAAAACATATTTGTCAAGTCTTTTGCTAAGAATAATGCCAGGATGCAGTTTCCCATCATTCTTGTTAATGGGACTGTCTTAGTGTTACAGTAAACAACCATAAGTCTTGTGTCTCAGCCATTGTGCAGCACGCTTAGTTTTTTCAGCTTCCAATTAAGGGTATTTTAAATTTGCTGTCTACAGTTATAGGAGTGGTTGTGCAATTTCTGGTCTTGCATCAGGAGAGGGGCACTAAGAAAAAAAGTGTTTGAAACGGCAATGGTTGCAGAATTATTGTGTGACTGAAGTATGTGTATTATTGGGTTCTTTAAAAGCTCAAAAAGTATTCCTACCTGTTATAGTGATTTATTACTAAAAAAGCAGTACCAATTCATGCGTTTTGCTGAATGAATTTATGTGATAAACCATCAATATATATTTACATTAGCAAATGGAACTTTCTGTCATATTTGTGAGACCAGAGTCCAAGACTTCAGTGGCTTTGAATCAATGCAGCTGCATTAGCTTCGGTGGAATGGTGCTGATTTATATCAACTGAAGCTCTGGTTTGTTAAATTCTTCCTCTTTTGGCAGCATGTCTCAGAGCAGTGGAAAATTGCTGGATTTGATTTAGCCTCTATTTGACATGCCCCAGAATTCACCATTGCACAGGGAAACTTCAGTAAATGTGAAGATTTTATTGACACCAAGTTTGAATTACCCTCATATCCAGGCCAAGGTTGAGAGATTTTGGTGAACTCTGTAGAGGACAGTCACGGTGCTTCCATTTGTCCTGTATCAGTTCTGTAGGTAAACGAGAAATGTGATGTTTAGAGCTGGAAGTCTGCTTCCACCAGGACTAAATTCATGTGCAAATTCAAAGATCTCATTTAAAAAGAGGAAAATTACTTCCTGCATATAGGTGTGAGTTTTCTAATGTTAAGCATTTCATGATTTAATATGGCTACCTCTATAAACTAAGAAAACTGACTTATCTTGCCACACGTAGGTTTCTGCACATAAATCCTGTACAGAGAGATCTGGATGCACCAAGATGAGAATATAGCCCATCAATTTCCTCGGGTCTGACACTCCTGAAAGCCTAAAGCACTGTGCAGAGGTGAAGAGTCCCTGCGTGCAGAGGCATAGCTGCAAGATTCCCCATTAACTTTAACATAATCACACAGCTAAAGTCCTGCACATTGTACTAAATATTTGCCCCTACGTGTGTTTCTCCTCAGCAAATTATTTGTCAACAGAGAAGTAGAAATGTTTATGACACAAGGAGAGGAATGTGCATGTAATTGAAGGCAGAAATATAAAATGTATAGGATGTGAATCCTCTTTTGTACCTTTCTTGGAGGTCTTCACTGTCCTACAGATGCGATAAAGAAACAGCCACTGGAGCAGAGTATCTGTTTCACACAGAGAGCTGATGGGATTGGTATACAAATTATTTTGGCAGGGTTATTCATCTAGAAAGCAGGAGGTGTTATTAAAATGTTTATACAATAAATTGATATATGTACCATGTATCATTAGTGAATGATTTCAGTTAAACAGGATCAGTATGACTGCTGCTCAAGGTGAACGTGATGGCTTTGGAGTGAGAGATTTTATTATCTTTTTAGGATAATTTCTTTTTTAAGAAAAATGTTTTTCTAAAGCTAAGGAGTTTTCGTTCCATTTTTGTTGAACACATAGCTTTCTGATTGTCATGCTGGGGAATATCCCCAGTGGTGACTTCACAAAGCTCTTTGTGGTTACTGGCATTGTTTATTAGCATTTGAAGAGATTGGCTCTGGTTTGTGATGCACATAGGCTCTTCCTTTTAGAATTAGTTGTCTGAGGCTTCCTTCTCCTCCATGTATGCACTAAAGATGATTTCATTGTTCCTAGGAGGAGTGCAGGTTTAGAGTGCTTTAGCATGTGGGTGTCTATGACAGGCTGATGTTTAACCTCATGACTTCATTAGCAGACTCCATCATACCTAGTATCTCAGGATATTGTCGGTCTATGATTTTGAATCTCTGGTATTACTTTCACTTTTTGATTTACTGACTATGTTCTTAACATGAACCTTGCTAGTTTAATTCTCATCAGTGCTGCTGTCTGCAATTCATCTTCTGAAGAAAATTATGAATCTACTGAAAAGCAGGAGGAGATATATAATTCAAGAAGTTTTCAAGATTCATTTTCAGGAAGATGAAGTACCAACCACGTTATATGCTGAGTAGGGTTCTTTGAACAGTAACAATGCCACCTGCAGCACTAAACATGTATTATGAATAAATGTTTTATTGCAAGCAAGCCATGAAAAGAAATGGTCAATCACTGTTGCCATGTCTTTGCCAGCAGAATAAAGATTCTTCATTTGCAGAAGTCATTACAGCTGCAAAAAAAGTACATGCTAATATAGAACCGTGTTCCATTTCTGTGACTCTCGCACATTTACAATAGGTAGCACAGTCCATGCATTTCTAGAAGAGATAAATAGAAAATACATAAATACAGTGCTGTAAGAGTATAGAAAGCACATTTGCACTGCTGCAGTATGCATGATTAGTGGTATGTTCTTCAGAGGGAATATATGAGGGTACCAGTAGGTGCTGCTACTGACTATCAATAACACTTGGAATAACGTGTTTTGTTCTCCATCCTACCATGTAATTAAATTAACAGTAGCCCAACTTTACATCACAGATGTTGTGCAGCAAAACAGAATATGAAGGGAGAAATGCTGAGCATTTAATTTCAAGCAAGAAGCTACGGCTGCGTGACAATGCTGGATGGAGAAATAAGAACTGGCTGAATTCTGGGGTTGTTTTATATATTAAGTTATTGAAACTATTCCCAGTGGAACCTGAAGAAGAATTTGGCCTAGGGTACAACACTTTGAAAACCTAATATTTGTATTACTTTCCTGCCGCTTTATGTCTATGTTAGTCCACCAGTTTCAAGGCACTGTATGGATGTAAATTGTGGGTGGAAAAATAGCTAATTCCTGAAGAATAGGGGTCCTGATCCTTCTTCTCTGAAGTCAACAGGAACATTCCAGTTTAATCCTGATAGGATCAAGCAGAATAAAAGCTGAGATTAGTATAATGTATGGTTAGTGTAAAAAGTTACCTGAAAATATTTTTCTGATCCTGAGATAAAAAGTTAAGAATTTCACATTAAAGCATCAAACATTCTGTTCTTTTCAACAATTGCCTTCTAAAACCAATTGGCTTTTCAGATCTTTCAGCTGCTGAATAATTTGTAACAAGTAAGATATTGAATCATCTTTTTCTTCCCTGTCAGAAATTGTCTGGGAACACTTTAAGAGGCTTTCAAATGATCTCCTGGATAAGAATTATTTTGCTGCTCTGCTTTTTCTGACCTGTGGCTTGTTTGTAGACTGTGTGTGAATACTCAGTGGAGCTTGGAAGGGCTTTGGGAACAGGAACAAATTGTCTTCTCTGGAGGAGAGGCTTGACAAGAGAGACACTCTTCTGAAATTCAGAAGCCTAAGCTAGAGGTGCTAATTATTAAATTAATTATTTAAATTAGTAAATTACTAAACCTTTTGGGATGGGTTTCTTGCCGAGAGTTACCTTTATGGCTTAGGATAAACTCTGAGTTTTGTGAATTTTGGACTTCTTAACTGAAATACAGAATCTAACTCACTCCAGCAAATTTGTTGTTCTTTTTTTTTTTTTTTCCCTATCTCTACTTTCATCATTCTTATTTTATTTTCTTTCTTTCTCCCTATGAGTGTATTTTTGAGGTTACTGTAACTGTATGTCCTCCACAAAAAATTACAGCAAAATCCTTTGTGAACTTCCTTTAGGAGCTGATATTTCTTTCCTTTTGTAATTTTGCTTCAGATAGGATTTTTTTGTCTTAAAATTTTTTATTAAACGTTACCAATTCTTTTATATTGTAAGTTGATGTTGTGGCCAAGTGGATTGAGAAAAATGATATGTGATTGGGATACATATTCCCATTGTAGATATATGTAGGTTTTTGCTTTTGCAGATGAAGTTGTGCAATGTTTTGTGGTTTGGTGTTTTTTTTTTTTTTAAATTGCTAAATGTTTTGAAAATCTGATGGAATTATCATGTACCTATAAAAATAGTTGGAAAGATAAATGAAAAGTGATTGAACGAAACTATAACTATAAAGACACAATAATTTCTGTATTAATGTAGATGAAAACATTTCTTCTCATCAAGCTTCCAAAGTTTCTCTTGGGTATTTTTCCTTTCCTGTCATATTTGTAAAATTAATCAACCCAGAGCAAAAATGATGATTTTTGGAAAAGCTAACGCTTGGTTTGCATATAACAAAAAATTGAAAACAAACTTGCTTTCCCCATGCCTTTTAAGGAAGCTGATTTTTAATACAGCCATAATTGGTTACACCATTCATTGAGATCATATAAAAATATATTGATCACATGAGTAATTTTTCCTTAAATAGGCGCCTCCCTCAAAAGTTCTCATTACTTAGAAAATAGTGTATGATTCTTGGTACTTTCTCATTCAAAGCTGCTAGATGAAAATGAACTTTTAGAAACAACCCAGAATCCATTTGTCAGGATAATAACAATTCTCTGTAACAATTCTTTCTGCTTCTTCTCGCTCCCTCTACCCACATTAATTATAATGCTCTAACAGAACAGAGCTTGATTCCCTTTTTTATTAAGGTTGTTTCACTCTATTATTGATTAAGCTTATTTCCCATGATAAATAACCTTCCTGTCAAAAAATGATTTATGAAAGCCAGTGGTCTTTCTTTTTCCAGTTTGCTTTTCCTGTGGTTACATATTACATATTATCTCCTGCTGACTGGTTTGGGCAGTCTTTGAATCTACGATTACTGGTCCTCATTAAGAGAACTGAATTTCAGTGCTGTAAAAGGCTTGGAGATTTATCAGGTGAATCATTTGATTTTAAGTTAGAAACAGAAGTATCTTTCTAATGTGAGTATATAGTCTTGTGATATGCCTTTAAATCTCCAAAATGTTAATAAAGTAAGGTCACTTGTGGCGACCAGCTCCTTGGAAGTGGCATACTTCATTAACTTTTTTTCTGTGTCTTCTGGAATATAACAACCATTGACCACAAAGACAACAACAACAACATAATCTGCAATTAAAACCATATACCTCTGGAATGCTAGTAGTTCAATTTGGATGCCAGTCTTTCTTTTTCCACCACATGTACTTCTATGTGTATATATAAAATACAAAAGAGATTCTTAGAAGAAAACAGTTCTGTTTTATGCAACTCTTGAGATGGAATAAGTGTGGTTATGCTCTGATATGATTTGTTCTGTTATGTCAACAAACCATTGGTCCTTGGATTTAAGATAAACTGTGAGGTCTTGTGACTTCTTGTTACTAGTTGGAAAAACCGAAAAAGATGCAGGGTGCATCTAACCTGTTATTGTACAGGATGTATCTAACCTGTTTATTGATGAAAACTGTTCAGAGGTTTATGTCTTGACTATATCAAGAGCTGAGCACCTTTCCAGGCAGTGACTTGTCCAAAAACTGTCATGTACCTTTCTTTCATATTCTCAAACCAAAGTCTTCATCTGTGTCTGGGCTTCCTCTGCTGCTTTTTCTAATTGCATCTGTGTTTTCTGTTTTCTATTCATGCAGTTCCAAATATCCAGTCCTCTATTTTAAATACATGTTTCAGGACAAATAGCTGAAGTCCAAGGGGAATGTAGCTTGTCTTTTAGGTTGCAGGATGGTGACTGTCTTTTGTTCTGTGCCTGGCACTGCAGAGTTCTGGTCTGCAAGCAAGTCTTCTCTGCAATAGAATAATACAAAGGAACAGTCATAAAAAAAAAATAAAAAAATTCCGTAAAGGAATGTCACCGCTTTTAAAAAATCCTGAAGAAGGCTGACTGTACAACCCCAGCTCTAGTAACATTTTCACATAATTCGCATTACAATTCTGTATAGATAGATATTGCGTTAGACAGACCTAAAAAAAAAAGATTGTTCTTACATACCCTTGAACAGTCTCATGAAAATCCTAGTGCTCATAAGTGAAAAAGCATAAAGAAGAACCTAATATTATCATTGCTTTAATTCTCAGTCTTTGTTCCTTCCAGTCAGGGCTCTTAATAGAAACTAATGATAACTACATAATCAGGATATTTTCTTTTCTGAGTCAATAGCAGAATTGGAGTCCTAAAAAGATAGCAGGATGACATTTGCTGTTTTTAATACCTAAAGCCAGCTTCAAAGAGAATGAGTCAATGTCACAAACCTAACAAATCAGCACAGAGAAATACTTTTTACCTGTAGTAGCTCTGTCCTCAGAATTAATTTTGATAAGACGCATTTTACAAATGTGATATATTTTTTTTCCTTGTATCCTGCTTACCTTGAAAAAAAAAAAAAAAAAAAAAAGGGGTCATTTTTCTTGTCTGCTGTTGTGGGTCCATAATATTTCAACTCTCAGAAATTTTGAAAGGACCACTTGATCCTGTGACAGGTGATAAAATCAAAGGCGCTAGTAAAGGACAATCCTTTCTTGCTTTCTTTTAACGGGATATTCACTGCTTGTGGACAGCAGCTCCCTGGATTTCTGAGATCAGAGGTTGTCCTCAGTGTCAAAGAAGTTTCTGTTCTCATATTTTCCACAGTAACTGAACTCTCCCAATCTCACTGCTGTATTATCCCTGTTTGTGAGATGAGAACTGAAGTACAGAGCGCCCAATGTTACAGGTAGCCTTTAGGAAACAGTGAGTAGGAGCTGAGCCTCAGGCTCTGATTCTGCTCTCTAACACAACCTGGGTGGTGGGATCTTGGCTTGCCGAGATGGCCAACGTGCTGTAACAGCTCAGTGATGGATGCTGAGATTGAGCTGTGCACCAGCCACCACAATAGTCATTTTCTGGGTAACTGAATTTTGTTACATATTAATTGAATTAAGTCATGATTGTTTAACAGCTACTCAAAAGTCAAAATTTCTCAGAATGCTATCTGCAATAATTACCAACTGTTAAATCCAAATATAGACCTTTGACTCTCTGGAACAAACATCAAGGGTCTTATTGTGCCCTGAGCTGCCGTGGCTGTTCATTATACAGATATTCTGCAGAAAGGACCTGGATTTTAAAGATGCACTCATATCCTATTTGAATTACATAATAGTGGAATGATTATCAAGTAACCAAATCAAAGAAACCAAGTCACATTTCAATACAATAGGCCAATGAAGATTTAAAAAAATTTGTACGTGGAACACATTTAATTTTACCTCCTTGTTCAGGTTTAACTACTACAAAGTTATTTTGCCTGAACTTATTCATTCTAAGCCTTTCTGGTCTAGGTTCCTTTGAATCTATTTAGAAAATTGCAAAATTACTTACTGAAGATACTGTTGGTCTGGAGGGAGATATGAATTAAACACTGAATTGTGAGATTAAAAGGACTGACTCTGTAATGTGCTTTAAGGACTCAAAGCCCAGTGGAAGAGAAGGCTATGTATCTTTAAACCGTCTTGTCTCACTCCTGATTGCAAAGTGCTCTGGGGACTGGGAAGGCCTCAAGCACTGTCTTGGATGTTCATGATGTCCTGTTTGAGGAACGTTAACTTTCCCTGGTGGTCCTATGCACCTCTGGAGCTACTACCAACATCCTGCCTACCCTGAAACTTGTGCATTGGTTGCTCTGACTGTGCTTCTTTTTGGGAAATCTAGGAGTGGATCTGAAAAATTTTAAGTTTTGCACCTTTGGTAGAGCTAGGAATATTGCATACTTTGTAATGTACATTTCCAAAACAATAACCTAAGACTACACAGAGATAAGGCCATGTATATGACTCTGGACTTGTGACTGTTACTACAGTTCTCTCACTTTCAAATTCATTATCACTAGCTGAGAAACTTTGTCACTATTTCACACTTCCAGTGAACATGAGTCTTTATCTCGTAAGTGGATCTGTTCCTGCTCTGTCCAGATCTTCCCTAGGTTTATTCATTGTCCATGTGTTATAAATCATGACTTGACAATAAAAGCATTTATGCCTCTAAGCAGTCAGAATTCAACACTCTTGAAATAACCCACTACCCCTGAAATCACGGGGACTGATAGGTCTTGTTTGGTTATTTCTTAGAAGTGTAGATAACACTGAAGAGAGAAACAGAGGAATTCAATTGCTTCTGAACTTTCCATTTGAGGTAAAGCCTCAAATGATGACATTTGTAGTCACATTCTTTCTCTCTTATACTAAGGCAGTCCATCTGGAGGGTTTCCTAGAATTTTAAGTCTTAAGAGTTTCTTGGTTTCCTGGGATTTGTGTTTTCTTAAATGCTGTCAACACCACAGAGCCAAAAACCTGTATTATATGTGGCATCCACTGTCTTACCAAAGCAGAAATAAGAAAAGGACACTTACACTGTGTGCTTCTGTCTTCCCAAAATCAATTTTATTTTTAAATCATGTTTAGATATTTCTTTTCTATTGTGCTATATTTCAGAGACGTTTGCCATAAATATCTCTTTTTGTTTTAGTAGAGGGTGTAACATCTGACAGAGGAGCTTGATATTTCAGAGGCAGTGAATTGTTCTGATTTCTAGAAATAACCATGCTAGCAAGTAATGCTCTGATTAGTTGAAGTGTCTGGCACTAGGAATTCAACCATAAAAAATGGCCGAGGAGGAATCAAGAGTGTCTGCAGGAAAATTGAAGATGCAGGACATGTACATATTCCACAAATTTTGCAGTGAATATATTGAATTTAGTATTCAAAAAGGATGGCTGGTTCTTCTATAAATAAATAGGAAGATATTGCCTAGGGTATTGTGTGTTCTGGCCCATCACCATGCAATATACAGTGATTATTATTGTTGTGCTTAATCAGTCAGATTTGCTTTGATTTTTTGTTTCATGTCTAGGATTGATTTTATATTCTTGATATATTGTATCCAGAACCTTCTAAAATCTGATAGTCTAAAAATAAACCCTGAATTAAGACAACTGTGCACATATATCTTGCAAAATGGTTATCACTGAGTGGTCACTTGAAAATTATTACTGTGTCCACGAAAGAGCTTCAGCCTTTTGAAACCTGTAATTTTAGAAACTGCAGGAAAATTTCCTCCCTTTCCTCCCACAGCTCTGGGGGCAGTGCAGCAGTAAGCCCAGAACGCAGATGAGTGAGACGCATGCTGCAACAGGACTTACTGTGGGCAGACTTAAATAGGAGAGACTTATCTGAGCATTATATTGTTATACTTTAAAGGGGAAAGTTGCTTTTCTTTGAGTTTGAAAATCACTCAAAGACCTGTCTTCTGTATGGCAAATCATTATCATTCTGGATTTATATGCTTATGCTGGTTTCCCTTTAAAACGCTTTGGCTTAATAATAATGAACAAAATAATATTCAAAAGAAAATTCTCTAAGAGTAAATAAATGAGGCACTTCCCTGCTAGGAATAGTTTTAGATAAGGTAATTCCGCCACATCAAATCTCCAGTCATCAGGTATTTAAACAGCAAATACATGGAATGGCTAAAGAGAATTTACTAGGAGATTCGAATAGCCACTTCAGACGCACTTGGCAGTTTTATTATGAAGGTATTTCATTGTTGCTATACACAGTTTTACATGGCAAGGAGTTTACAGGTATTATGCTCAAAGTTTGAGCACCATATTTGTCTCCTTGACCATACATAATAAGGCAACTAACTCTACAAAGAGATCAGTAAGTCCTCTCCAGAACGCCTCCTCTCTCTCTGGAATGTATGTGGTGCTTTATTTTCTGATATGCTTTAGGGAAGTGCAGTACTATGTTCTCATACAGTTCAGCTTCTGAAGAGCAGAACCCTTCAGGAGTTGGAAGACAATGAGGCAGGTAGAAGAGAGTCTATAAAGAGAGGAAGCCCTCATAAGAGGGGGAGCAAAATGAGTTCCAGGCAGTTTGCAAAAGGTCTGTTCTTATGAAAGAAGTAGTAGAGTAGAAAACTCTGCTAAGCACACAGGCTCTTTTCTTCTTGGCTATTCATACGTAGGAAGAGTTGGATCACTGTATTCTGAAGCCATACTGCCCTGCTAGAATAGGCACCTGACATGCCATGCTACCAGAAATCAGTGCAGAATTTGGCTTACATACATGGCACACTGTGCATTGTATGGAAAAATGTTTCTTTATTTCTTTTATTTTTCCTTTTCAGAAAAATTAAAAAGACAACTGAGGGGAGAAGTGAAATATTGTTAGTACACAACCACAAACATGTGAATGCAGACGTAGCAGTTTGAGGAACATGAGCTAATGATTTGTGACCTTAGTTGCTACCATTGATACACCTTTTGACTGGCACTGAATTTAGAAGTCTGTTACCGGCTTGGCTTGTTGTCCATAACTGCACAAAACCAGCAAGAGAGAACAAGTAGAGAAAGGGATGCTATTTTCAAACTCGTGAGAGGTTAGTATACAATCAATGGAGAGTGAAATGCCTATCTTAGAAACTGTATAACAGCACTTGACAATGTCCTTTTACTCAGTTTCAGTAAAGTGTATTAATATAATTATTACACTACTTGCATTTTAAAGCATGATGAATAGATTACAGAGATGAGGCCAAGACTGGGTGAGATCACTGGCTTTTGGGGAAAATGAGTTCACTGAAAGCTGAGAGATACTGCAGGGTTTTGATTGGGGAGCTAGGAATTGTCGATGAGAGGGCCAGGAGCAGTTTGAAGGAGCTTTAGGGGAAGAGAAGGCAGAGGTGGGCTAGATGTGGTCAGTTTTTCTTGGTTGATTTTTGTAAGACAGTCAGTGAGTTGCACCAGGGGACTATGAGTAGTTTAATTCTTTTCTGTCTTCCCCATCTACCAGAGTATTAACTCTCTCTCTCCTTCTTGGACCTTGCAGCCCCTGCTCCAACACAGATGGCTGTCCCACATACCTGGATCCTGCCTTTGGTTACAGCACAGGGCAGAACAAGTGGGAGAGAGGGGCTGACTTGGTGTTAGGCAACTACCTGCTTTGCCTTTTAATGTCTAATTATTTTTAGCAATGCATATTTTTGCATAATCAAAAAGAGAGTGTTTTCATGAGGTTGAGTTAATATAGTTTCATAGCACCAAGACCGCTGTATCTAATATCACCATGGAAGCCCTCTACAGTGGTAGAACCTCATATTGCTAACCAATCTCACAGTTAAGGTGCAAATTTTCAGCTATTTTGATTTACTTTTAGGCAATATAACCTGAGTTGTATGTCAAGTGAATCTCTTTAAGGTGTTTAAAGTGCTTTCAGATCACCTGGATGGAAGGTACTAGGGAGATATTCTATGTATCCATAATTGTTTGTTCATTTAACACGCATACTTTTAGCTACTTTTTACAATTACATAAACATCCTATATTTCTTTACATTGTTATAATTTATTCTGATTTGTATTTAGAAAGGAAAGTTGCAATGTAATTTTTTGGTATTTTCTCAAAGCTTTTCAAACAGGTCTGCTGATCTCCCTTAAAATTTCCATTGCCTTGAGAATGTTTCCCTCTATGCAGGCCTCCTTAACATGTATAAACAATCAGGATGAATGAGAAATTGTGCTTAATCAATTCTATAGTAAAGTGCTTTGCAGTTTTTAGTGTGTAATTTGGTCTAGGTTGAAGTGACATATTAGTAATTTGTTTGCAACAGGCAAGTAATAAGGCTACATCCATGTTTTAAGTAAAACTTAAATTTACAGGTTCTTCTGTCCTGGAGCTTAACAATTCCCTCCCCACTTCCCCTCCAAAGGGTGAAATCTAATTAGCATCAACAATCTGGCTATGGCTAAAGTATTTCCTTTAACAAAAGTTTTTAGGAAGTGCTCTAAAATTATCAAAAATGGAGGTCAAGCAATGGCTTTATAACACTCCATTGAGCCCTTCTGCGTGCCAATATACATTTTTCATCCTTAGCTTAAGGTTGTATTAATAAAGAAGAGGTCTGCTGCACATTATGCATCTCCTGATCTCGGCTATTTCACAGGAACAGTAAGCTATGAAACTTCAGAGTGATTTTTTTCTATAATAATCTGCTTCTGTTCCTACTGATGAGGATCCAGTGCTCTTCTTTCTGACCTTCCATGTTTGCCAGCCAATCAAGCCTGAACAGTTTCAGCAGTGTTAAACTTCACAGCTATTTCTGTTACTCTGAGGTCTGTCCCCATCGATTTTTAAAAAGTCAGCATGCCAGGAATTCATGTCAGATGTCAGCAAGCTTCAGAGTCACCAACGATAACCTGCTGTCTCAGCACATTGTAGCAGAACAGAGCATTCATGTTGTTCTGTTCCTGATTGTCTAGTGAATTGGGAAAACATTGTGCAAAATACAGCAGCTTCACTGGTGGGAAAAATTGCTGAATGGTACCTGCATAGTAAAGCAAGACCATCTGCTTATTTTTCCTACCCCTTATTTCTGTATCTTGGTATCTGTCTCATTTTTGTCAGACAGATCATGCAGCTGTTTCCATGAGAATGTATATGTATCTATGTAAGGAAGAGAGAAAAGAGAGAGAGCAATCAAGGGCTGGACTATGTTTTCATACAACACAGAATTTCCCCGTGGAACTCACTGCTACAAGATACCAGTAAGGACGGAAATTTACCAGTGCTCGTTAAGCTGACTGGGCTATTTATCAAGAAAATGTACACATTTATGATGTTATGTAGTTTTAAATCCAAATACTTTAACCAAAAAAGATTGATGGGTTCTAAACTCTTCTTTCAGAGCATAGATCTTTTTGCTAAGGGAGACGGGAAGAGATACTTCCTATTATCTGTATTTACTCTTGTTTCTATGTGCAGGGCAGTTTTTATATTTCCTTGTATAGCGTATAGTAGTGATTGCTGTCACAACCACTATATTAGATCAGGTGAGTTTATTCCAGATTAGTAATTTTTACACTCTAATACAAGTAGTGTCCTTGGACAGTAAGAACAATGTCTGCATTTTCTTTTTGTTATATGACACCTAAGAAAGTAACAGTACACTAAAATTTAGCAACATCTGCTGTTGTGGGAGCAATTGTGCTCTTCCCTACTGGAGGTTTCATAAACCTATTCACTGTAACATTCTGGTTAAACTGAAGACAGCTTGTATTGATTTTTTTTCTTCCTCTTCTCCCCATCCTTTTTTTTTTTTTTTTTTTTTTTTATTTCTTGTGCTTATCCATGTGGAGGACAAAGAGAGTATCTAACTAAGTATTTTTCCCTTAATCAGGCTGAGAGAAAAGGAGGGTTTCAAGGTCAGTTACAGTGCAAGATGCCTTTTATGACCTCCATCATCCTGTCTATTTCTTCTGCCTTAAAAAGAGAGGGTTTTTTGCACGACACCAATTATGATAGACTCTCTCACACAGGATTTTTCCATTCGGGTTTGTATTTGCTCTCACAGTGAGGTCCCAGCTCTCCCCCAGTGTTGTTTTGGTGATGTGAGCTTCTGACCTTTGGGAAACTATCCTGAACTTCATGAATTCCTTCATCCCTCACTTCACTTATTACAGCTGGTGGTTACTATTTGTCTTATGCTGTGTTAGCAAAACACTGTGCAGATGGGGAATATAGATTTCTTCACTGAGGCTAAATTGGCAAAATATATAGTGCAGTATCAATTGCCCTTGGTGCCCCAAATTCCTGCCTTTGTTAACTAGGCTGCAGCAACTGTTGAAGTTAATCCGTCCACTGGCTGGGGAAAGAATGTCAGAAAAAGTGAAGGTGCCTGTCTCAGGTTTTGTCCAATTTATCCTTTATTTATTTGGTGTAGTTCCTAACTGCAGTGTTATCTGAGGTGCTTGCGTGCTTTAAAGCACTTATCCTCATGCATCCCTAACGATGCAAGGAAGTAGTGTATTCACTATTTACACAGAAACATTGAAGCACAGTGAGGTTGCATCGTTTGCCAGATTTTCCATGACATAGGTATGTGAATCCAGACTTTTTGACCAATTTGGTGCTGTAACCTCAGATTTTCCTAATTTGGGACGTTAATAGGCATTCACTTCGAAAGCAGCTGAAACACTTCGGGACATTCCTGCTTTGTGTCTGTGTGTGCAGCTGAGGTTAACACAAAGCTTGTTCAATAGTTTCTTAATTTGCCCAGTTACTGAAGGTGGGGTAGGCTTGATTGCCTTAAGCTGTGGGGATGATAACTTCCAGGTGAGGGTATTGCATAGAGGAGGTGGGGTGTGTGTGTTTTAAAAACCCATCTTTACATTACAGAAGATGTTGAAAAAATCAGTTTGTTTATATGAATTCTACTTTATAAAGAAAAAAAATTACAAAAAATCTTCCTGAATTTTTGATAAGCAAATAAATTTCCACTACACAGAAACGTGAAATGCTAGCAGGGATGTGTTGGAGATAGCAGAAGAGTTCTGCTTTTTTGTACTTGATGTTGTCATCTCCATCTGTACCTTAATGAGTTACTTTATCCAGTGGTTATCCTTTTCTTCCAAATTCAGCTTTGAGCTGATGTCTCTGTTTATCTTTGTGTGTCTTTATTATAGGAGTCTCTTGACAGCATGGTTAGAACTGGTTCAAGGTTACTTTAGATGGTAAGTTTAATACTTTGGTGCATTGAAAAAAGGCAATATCCCAGTCTTTCTTGTCCGGTGAACTGACGTTTCAGCTTGTGACACTAACAATCATCAAAGCAGTCTCTCCCCTCTCCCTTTCTTTATGCATTTAAGAAATTTTACCTTTACAGAGTTTTATAAATTGTACATGGCACAGGCTTTTTGCATGAATTGAAGAGTTGAGCACAGTTAGGCATACAGCGATGTAATATACCATATGCCATGAATGATCAAATCAATATATCAAAAAATACTTTTTGTCCGTATGTTTAAACTAAAACTCTGACTGATGTGATCATTGTACATGATGGGAGAAAATGAGGTGTGATCAGTTAAGCTCAGAGCTTGGATCTGTGGTAGTATCTTTCTTGCTTTTCTTTTTCACGAATCTGGTGGTTGAGTGGTGATTCACTCTAGTTCAGCTGTTAAAAGTTGCACCCAGAGAAGCTGGAATGCCTGTTTGAGGCCCCCCTCTTCCTGCCTGAAGTACAGACTCAGAAACACCCCCCTCTTAAAAGGGCATCCAGTTCTTGTGTTCTCTTGGGCCCCATCCTGGAGACCAGCCCACATTTCTTTCACGAGATGCCTGCACTGATGAGCCTATGTAACACCTGAAAGCCTTACACACCTGAAGCAGTGTATTAGTCAATGCAGCTGTGGAAAATCAGGAAGAATGCCTCTTGAAAGAGGAGCTTCTACCATAGGAAGTGATAGGTGTTAGTAAGGGTGCTGAACTTTTCTTCTCACGTTATGTGCTGTGAATGCTGAGGAAGTGCCTTCAAGGTAAGCAAATTCTGGTGGTTGTTGTTTATTATTATTTATAGAATAGTTGAGCCTTAAGACTACAGTCTGGAATGACAAAAGGGGCTTATGTGGTAGTGAAAATTAGAAAAGGCCTTTACTGCTACAAGAGCAAATTATCAAAATGAATGGTGAGAGATAACAGATGGATGCCAGTCAATTGCAGCAGCAAAATGGAACAGAGACACATTTCTGTTTTGTGTCATAAAAAACATCTTGCCTTTGTAGTGCTGTTAGCCTAGTACATACCAAAGATGTTTTGCTGTCTAATTTCAGGAGGTGCACACTCTTTTCCTCACAGTAGTCAAAGGCAGTTAAATGAGAGTTAGAGTAGTCATTAATGCTGCCTCAGGAGTTGGCTTGTTGACCTGGTAAAGAGCAGGGTGGCCTGAGCCCACAGATACTGGTTTGGGTACAGGCAGTGTATCGTGTTGTCACCCTTGCCACTTTGCAGAGCAGAACCTGTCCATTGCTCAGCTGTCTCCTGGGACCAGAGGAGCTTTGCTGTGTCACAGGATGGGTCCATGGGGCTTGTGACTGAGGATGGAGGCGTGGGTTGTTTATTCCTTGGGGTCTCCGAGATGGTTGTGTGGGCTATCCCAGATCTGAAACGTTGCCAAAAGAAAGACAAGATTTACAGTGAGAGGGAGGAGGAGGAAGGAAGCGGTGGCAGGGCAGAGACAAGTGAATATGAGGGTAGAAGAAGGTTTGGGGTTTTTCACGCTTTCCAAAGACAAATCAATAGATTTACCTTGGGATGAAAATGACTCATAATCTTTTACCACGTGCAACATTCTGCAACTATAATTCAAGGCCTATTTATATTGCTGCCATTATGATCAGAGTAAGATGGCATTTAACAGGATATAGCTTTGCTGCTTAGATTACCTCGTGGGTATCTATAATATTTACGTTCTCTGCACCACTCGGATCTAAACTCTGAAATGAGTTTAAGAAATTACAGCTCTTTTTTTTTCATTATTTACCGATTTCAGGAATAATAAATAATATTTTCTTTTAAAGACTACTGCATTGCAGCAACATTAACTATCTTGAGATAACAAAGATTAGCATGTTCAGATTTAAGCTTGGGATATTAAAGTAAGTTCTTCTCTCAGGGCACATGCTGTTAAGGGGAATTATACACGGTCATTGAAAGAATAGGTCCCATTGTTTCCAAGTTACGCAGTTAGCTCTGGTTACTGCAGTGTACTCTGCAATGTACTCTCCAAAAAATTATGTCCTCTGGTGAGGTAAGAAAGGACCATTGCACTATGTTGGTTATTAAGTATTTGCTGTTTCTTTATTCCCCATAGTTTGCAGCCATAGCAATAGTTGAACATTAGTTTACAAAGAAGCTGACTGGCCCAAAGCTCTCACTTACACAGCTGTGCAAAAGGAGAAAGAATAAAGAAGTTTTCTTCAAAGGCATCCCATCCCAGAGATGCCCAGAAACAAATGCATAGCTCTCCAAGAATTGTGTGACTTGTCCGAGAGCATGGGGCAATCAAGACAGACATGGGATCTCCCTGCTGCTCTGAATGTTTGGTTCTCTGAAAGGGTTATTGCTTATGCACGATTACAGCAGGATGACACTACGTGGTGTGGTTAAATACCGCAGCCCGGCTCTCAGGATTGTGCCAGGAGTCATCTCCCACCAGAACTACAGAGCATAAATAAAACTTGGGAGCCCTCACATGCAGCCTTGCCCTTTCCTGCAACTGCTCGTTAAGGGGTTCAGTAGAATTGCTGTGATCGCCTAGGAGTGCAAGACAGGGTCTCTGTTGTTACTTGTGGAGGGAGTTTCTGCTGCTGCTTGAAAGCTTTAGAACCAGTTTTCTTAAAAAAAAAAAATTGAAAGAAAAAAGCTCCTTACCATCTGGCCATAACCTTGTACAATATGTTACATTTCAAACTGTAAGAAATTTTTTATGATCAGCTTATAATTTGTCAACCGCTTACAGATCTTTAAGTTAAAAATGTACAGTGCAGAATACAGTTGCTCTGTATATTGTTTTCTAAGATGAGTGGAAGGAGAAGGGAGGGGAAAAAAAGACACTTGAAAGTGTTTTAATTGCACAGGGATGTCATTGCCTCTAGCAAGAGTTCTCCTGCTTCTGTCATAAATTTTTCATATTGCCTCGTGAGAGTGAAAACTGGAAACTTTACCCTCTAAGTGAAAGTCGATGAACCTCATACCAGCCTCAGATCCCAGTAGCCTTGCACTCAGGAATATTAATTTAATTAAGATCGCTACAATAAATTCTGCAAGGGAACTCTCCTGGCACCTGAGGTAACTCATGCGGAGAAGGAGGGGAAAAAAACAGCAGAGCCAGATCTGATGGAGGGAGATACAGTAGTACAATTTCCTCGGAGCAGTTGTACACTTATCAGAAGTGACAGCTAAGAGACATGCGAGACCTCCTAAAAGAGACGACAGAGGTTTTAGTTGGGAAAAAGGACATGATCACATATAGTGTAATCATTTTATTTTCACTATGCTAACCCATCTGCAGTCTGAGAAAACAATGCAAAATGTCTTTAAAAATTGCCTCTCTCCTGGGAAGTAGAAAGATTTTTGCAGGTCAGCATACCGTTGGGGTGTTTGCCCCCCGTAACAGTCACCTAAACCTGTAAGACCGGGCGTACGCTGCCTTGCAGTGGCATCTGCAAAAGGGAGGTAACGAGCTCCCTTTGCTCTGCAATGTTTATGGAGACAAGGGGGACAGAGGTAACAGCCAGGAGCCCGTAGTCCTCTGAGGCTTTGGACTAGACATTTTAATTTCCTGTGTTAGATGAGAGAGGTAGGATTAATTAGAATTATAGGGGATGGTTGACCTGATTTACCCAGGTGTACGACAGGAGTTGTGCCATTGCAGTGGATGGTACTGCATCTTTAAAATCATGCAGCTGAACTCAGCTGAAGCTCCAAGAGCAGATACCACATGCCAATTACTACTTTTTTAATTTTTTTTTTCCTCCTGAAAATGGAAGCAGGGCATAAATCACAATGAATTCTACAAAAGATACCAGGATTCTGAAAAATTCTGAGGAAAATCATATCCCAAAGTTAAACTATTTCACCTTATGGCTATAAAAATAAACAGAGCTCCCTGGGAAGTTCAATCTGAAATGATAGGCTTAATTGGGCTTACTTTTAAAGGCTGAGATTTGCTTAAGAGAGCCTCTGTTGCAGGGGTTGGGCAGAGTGTGTGGGTGTCACCACAACGGGAGATATGAGACTTCTAGTTTCAGGCTCTAATTCTAAACCCAGGGTATATATTTCTTTATATTAAAATAATTTTTAATTTAAGTAGTTACTGTTTGGTTTTCTCAGAACTGTTTAAAGTATTTTCTTTATTATAAAATTTGGGTGTTCAGTATTATGAGAAGAACAAACCTAGAATGAAGTTTTGTTTTGCCCCTCAGGCTTTGCTTTTCTTCTGAATCTGTTGCTATCTAAAATGATAGAAATGACATTGTTTGCTAACGTCTTTTGTGCAGAGGGACACAGCTCAACACTCTGCTCGAGCTGGGCTGCTCTTCGCATCAACTAGTTTGAGTCTTGATGGGTCTTTCTAACTTTTTTGATAGTTCCATTTTCTTCAGTTGGGATACCAGTGGTATGATGTAGTCTGTAGACCAAATGGAGGTATCGGAGTCAGGCCCATAATGCTCCCTAGAATGAATTATCTCCAGTGGGACTAACCACACGCTTGGCATTAAGAAACTATAGCATGTGCTCTGAAGAGGGACGAGTCTGGTGAGATACAGATATGGTTTTGAGCTGCAGGCCACCTGTGAGGTGAAAAGGATTACAGAATTTAATAGATAAAGTCTACTTTTTATTTCATAAAATGTTCCTTGAACATAATTTGTATTTTATTAATGAGGTTTAAAGATTGAGTTGAACAACTAAGCTGACAGACCATACAATGGCTACAAGGGCACTAAAAATAAAGCATCAAGAAGTAGAAAATAGCCAGTTGTGTGTCTTTTTTTTCTTATTTTAAATTAAGTAAGCTTGGAAGTAGTATGATTTTTTTTTTTTTTCTTGCCTATTCCTCTATCTGCCCTTTGCTAAATGGCACAGTTCAGTAAGATGCATAGATTGGTGTTACTGCAGGCATTGTAGAGCCCTTAACTACAGTATCTGTTCCTCATATTCCTTCAGGGTTTATTTGCAAAAGGGCAACATAGCCAAATGTGATATTTAGGCTCTGGTTCCCATTAAAAGAAAACAAATGCAGTGCTACAGGAAGGCTCCCTTGTTTCAAGGCAACCTGTGGCTGCTTTAACAAGTAAAATAAAGGTTCTTTCCTTGGTTTTAGATTTCATGCATGGAGATACTAGGCAGGAACTATAGAGAGAAAAAACAGAAGTAAACAGTTTCCTGGATAATCTTGCAGTCAGTGAATATCAACAATAAAAGCCAATGACTGCTGGCCAGAGAAGTGGCCGCAGGTTCAAATAGAATTACCTTCTTTTTTCAAAATCCTAGGTTTGTCTTCTAGTAGCATTGGATGAACCCTTCTCATTCCCAGGAATAATGATAACTAATTCTGTTTTTGTTAGTTCTGTAATAAAATTTTGAACAACTCTTTGAAGCCACATGTATGCATACTGCCTTAGGAATGGGGTAGGCCTAATCCTCCATCTGTTTAAGCTATAATCCTTCAAAATTCCCATTTGACGTGGTTTCTGTATGCTTGGCACTCAGTCCCCCACTCCTCTTTCTGTTTGGTTTCCTTAATTCAACCCATTCATGGGTCAGGTCCGTATTTTTGATCCTATTTCTTACCTTCCCAACAAAGACAAAAACATTTGAGTCAGTCTTTTAAGGGAATGCATGCCATGGTATTAACTGAAAAAATAAAGATAAAATGCAGTAAAATAACAGGGAATTTGAAACTGTTATGGAAAAATGAGGTGTTAATCTCACCTTTTAATGTTTTATTACTGGTATCATGGTATTGCTAATAATGGCAGGCACTTTTGAAATGGATTAAAAAGGATTATGCATTCCCTCAAACATTCAACATTCTGCTTCCAAAATACATCAAATGGGATAACACCCTTTTTTAAAAAAAGGGGGAAAAAGTAGTGTTTATCATCAGGGCAAATATAGTGTTTTATTTGAAAGGTTATTCTGGGAGGTGGCTGGACAAGCATGAGAGATTTAGTTGTTGCAGTTGGGTATTTCTAAGCAGTTATTTCATGTTAAAGGGCTATAGTGTTTTCTCGTAAAAAGTGTTTGCTTTGTGCATTCTTTGTGGCATTTGCTATTATTCTAAGTATCTTAAACGTTTATGTTCAAGATCATGATCAATTGACATTCTTCACTGCAAACAAAGAAGCTGTTATCATTCATGTATGACTTTTCAGGAATTTTCCTATAGGCTTTTCAGGTTCAAAACTATAAGCTTGACTTTTGATCTTTTGAAACTAACTCTTCTCTCCATCTTCTTTCTAGCCACTTGAAATATTGCATTCTGAACAGGAAGCTTCTTGTCTCACAGAGTAGTTAGCAACTACCCTGATCCATGTGTGCAGGTTTGCCAGTTGAATTATGCAATACTTACAAGATAACGAAGTTATGAGCTGGCTTCTAGTTAGCTTTCATCCTTCCACGTGTATACATTTCACGTATTACCCTATAATTTCTCTGTACCACATGGAATCTTCAATATAACTACTAATGCTTATGTAACTTTTCCTTGTATCTTTTCAATAATATAATGTAATAAGATTCTAGGATTTTTTACTACTAGAAAATTTTCTACTAAAATACATTTATTCTTATTTTTTTACTTTGATCAATTGTCTATCTTTTCCTTTCCCCCCCCCCTCCCCCCCTATGAGCTAGTGTCTGGTTTAATTTTAATATTTTTCATTTCTTATCATGCACCAATATAATTTGTAAAATGCTGATGTGATCCTGAGATAGTCATACCATGAGGATTTTGCTTTCAACAAGAAACAATACAATTTGTAGAAAATATGAGAGAGGACCCAAGGTCTCCAGATCATATTGGTTAATAGATTGATTCTGGTTGCAGGGGCCAATCTTACTAGTCTTGTTCACTTGTGGGGGTGTGAGCAGCTTGCTGAGTCAGCACACTCCAGCACATATAGGTACCGGGCTTTCACTACTCTTTTGACACGTTTGGGTTTTTTGTGAAATTTGGAGCTTGGTTCACTACAAACGAGAATCTTACTTTTAAATACAGATTCAGATAAATGCTTAAGATGTGTCTGTTCAAGAAAGATGTCCAAAAATGCATCCACTAGGGCTGAACTTCTGAGTAGAGAAAATTGGCCGCATCTTTCTTAATGCTTTTCTTTATAACTCTATGATTTGGAGTAGGAAAAGGGAAAAATGTCCTGAATCTGGGCCTTTGGCCAGAGCTAAGCCTAAAAGATTAATTATTTAAGAAAGCAAGTAAGATGATAGGTTCCAGTAAATGTGGTAGATAACTTTTATTTTTTTGTGAGCTATCATACTGAAGTGAAGAATGCTGTGAAAGCCATGAGCTACCTGCCCCGAGGGCACTAATGGGTCTGAATGGCCCTGAACAGCCTCCCTTGTCCCTACCACCTTCTACCCTTGGGCCGGGGAGTCCCAGCAACACGCAGCCCCACGGCCTGGCTGGAAAGGCGTGTGGAGCACCTGCCACCCACCGTGCCTCTGGGGGCCCGCGCTGCTGCTCCGGTCCTCCGCTCTTGCTGCTCCCCCTCTGGAGATGGACCGTGGGCCTGGTTCACCACCTCGTTTGGGGCTGTCGGTTGTCCCTGCCGGTAGCAGGGTACCCAGCACTGCCTGTCGGGGAGGGCATGGCTGGCACTGGGGTCATCCTCCACTCCCAGCTCCCTAACGCCCCCTCTGCGAGCTGAAGTTTGCTTAGACAAACCTCCTCGTAGTAAACCGAAGCTTTGCTGAAGCTTTCTTGCCTCTGCCAACAGCAGTATGAATGAATGAAGACAAGAAATGACATAAGTGAACTGGAGCCTTCTAGAAGTCACTCCAGTGCCCGAGCAGCGTGTTATGGAATAAGCCAGGAGGGGAGGATGTTATGCCATTGTCTCAAGTTTGGCCATGAGTGCAACCATTCATACCATACAGCACTTCATCTAGGGCATCTTGGCTTATCAGGAACCCACATACGGGATACCCGCAGCCACATGCTATGGGGGCAGGGGAGAAACATGGGTTTTACACTTTTTCTGCTGCGTGGAGGCCTGGTGGGGGCTGTTAGATGGTGGCTGTGGAGGTGCCCCGTGGGTGCCTGCCAGGAGCTGTCAGGGGTCCCCTTCGTCCTGCTGGGTGGGGAAATTTCCCTTCACCAGGAGACGTGTGTTGTTGTTCCCAAGCCTGCTTCCCCCCACAGCATTCGCATGGCTGACTCTCCCCTCAGCATTTAAAGTAAACTCAGACATTTGGGCTAACTGCTGTTTTGAAGGTAGAAGGTTTCATAGTTTCACCTTTCTGACAGGCAGTCTGTGGCTCTGCTTGCCCTCTCCCACAGCCCTGCCTGCCATTTTGCTCCCCTTCTTCCCCAGCTGCGGGTAAAATGCTAACAAAGCAGCCGGTGTCTTCCCCTCAGATGGGTCTGTATTTTTCCCCTCATGTTGCTATTGTGTTGGCAATTCCAGCTGCAAATGTTGTGTTTGACCTTCAGTAAGGGAGCCTGGTGATTTGAATTCATTTCAAGCAGTTTTCTGACAGGAAGCCTTAACCAAAGCCCTTAAGGTTTCCCCTACAAAAGCCTCATGACAGCTTTGCTTGAGGCTTACAATGGTCAATGCAAGTGGAAGTAGTTTGTAAACTGTAAATGGCCTTATTAACTTCCTTGCAGTACTGGAACGAAGCCCAGGTCTTTGCTAAGTTAAGTCTCAGGAGCTGAAGCAGGAACCCCTTACACTTCTCATCATAGCAAATCAAGCTGTGTGGGAGATGTGTGATGCCGCTGGGACTCTCCTGACACAAGAATGTGATGGAAAATGGGAATATTTGGAAAAGATGTTAATGAGTTGGCGTTGCAATGTTTTGCTTATTCGTTCATCGTGGTCAGAGCTGGATAACTGTCAGTTTTCGTGGTAAAACCAGGTGGTTGCATTACCGATACACTGCCGTGCCTGGCCACGCTTACTACCAATGTGATAATGCAAAGGGCAGCCTTCTACTTTGTCCTGCTTTTGGCTGATGGGCTGCTTGCCTGCTTTTTTTTTTTTTTTTTATTCTGGTTCTGCAACCACAGCATTAGCACAGTTTCATTGGAAGGTTCAGGAGGAAATAAGTCATGTTCAGGCTGCCCTCTGGGTTAGGTGCTGGGACTTGGCAGTTTAGTTCTAGTATGTCAAAAGACCATTGGGTGAGATGCTTATTCTCCCACCTCTTGATAGCTCCCACCTATCTTCCCTTTATTTTATCTTCAGATCAGATGCCTGTAAATACTCATCATGAGTGCTAAAAAGTCTGTCTTACTAACTATAATATTAACATCTATGCCACATGTCGTATTTGTTACTCACCAGAACTGCTATGAATACATACGACAACTACAAAAATAGCATTCTGTCTTCAAAAATAATTGCAGTCCTTATGAGAGCCAGACTTTTATTCTTAGCTGCCCAGGTAGGCAGCCACAACCATGAATCATATGTTTCTGAGCTAAATTACAGATGATAATCCGGAGCATCTAATCACTGGCCTAAACTCGTAGTTAATTTATACCTACTTGTCCTGCTGTAAGTGCCTTCAGGTGTCAATTCTTTTTTTTCCTTTTCAGTATTTACAGTTTTCTTGTCCCAGGATATTTAGGGAGCATCCTCTAAACTGTTACCATTAATTTTTCTCCCTTCAGAACTTGTTCCATTGTTAGACTTACCAGCTTGCAGTTACCCACCTTGCTTTTATTTTTTTCTTTTTAAATTCAACATTTGCTATTCTCCAGCTGTACAGTAGCAATTCCAACATCAAAGGCTTATTTAAAATGCCCTGAAGCCAAATGAGTGACTTTGGAGGGAGCAGGCAGATCCAGCAGTTTGCATCTGATGTGAGGTTAGAATTGGATCCTTTTGTCTATCACATTTTATATTTCCTTGGTTTTGTGGGCTCAGCACAAGCCATAGCTATCTTCTAACAGAACTTGTTTTCTTCATAGTTTCATTTATTTTATTTTAAAATATTTGTAATACCAGAATAAGGTTGGAAATGAGACATTTCTCTACAGAGAATATTATACGCTGATAATATACCTCTATAGTATTTCCAGTTTTACGTTGGAAACTAATTTACTAGTTTATTACCTAATGTAGGAAATTAATGGTAGAAATTCTTGAGAAACAACAAAAGAATTGGCACCCTGTACTTTTATATAATAAAAGTAATAGGAAACTTGTCATGGGCAGATATTTTTTGTTTAGAAATTAGAACCAGATGAAATATTGGACTTTGACTTAGGCAGAATTCCAAACAAAATAATTTTGTCTGGAAAATTCGGGGCGGGGGGGGGTGGAAATTGTCATTCACTGCAGACAACATGGTCTACATTGCTCATAGCCTCTAAGGCTGAAGGAAGTCAGATAAAATTGGGGACGAACATATCAGTTATGGTGAATAAGAACACCATTCTCATCTTCTTTTGAAATTTAAGCTAGATTTTAATACAACCTTTTAATTTCTTTGATAGCTTGAACAACTTGATACAGAAATTCTCAGTATGACTGACCGAAAGTAAATATAACACTGGCACACTAAGAGTATCTGCATTAATTTTAGTTCAGTTTCTGGATTTAAACCAAACCTTTAAGCATTCCAAATGCTTTTCTAAACCAGACCTAAACCCATATGATAATATGGCTATGCTTAATTAGTCTTGAGGACCTTGCAACAGTCGGACTCTGTACTGAGCTCTCCTAGAAGTAGGAGCTTGAGTAGTCTCGACTGTTCTGGGGAGCTGTGTTTGCACAAGGAGGAGAAAATCAAGCAAACCTCAGGGTTTGCAAGAAGCTTGAAAGACTTCATCTTACTCAGGCTTAGTATTTTGTTCTTACATTAGTAGATAATATAAAATATATCCTGCACTTGTTAGTTAATTGCTAGTGTTTTAAATACATTTTAAAATTAATCTAAATTTAAACAGATTCAGGAGGTCTAGAAGAAGCAGCTAGTGAAACTGCACCGAAAAGACAGCCAAGAACAGTCTTGCTTAATATGTAGTCATTGTTTTTACTGTTTTTCTTCTGCACTAATAGTACCAAAGAGGTTTATAGTGTTTGCTGTTCAGCTAGGAATTTTAGGCAGACCATTCCGTGCCATGTTGTATGGATCCACCTGCTTCATATATTTGTAAATAGGCCTAGAATTATTTTTGTGCCGATATGTGACATTTCAGAGAAATTTTGAGCAAGTTCATGGAACTCCTTGTGGGCTGTGCAGTGACAGCACTATATTTCAGTGTGAGTGCCAATTTCCCGGAGTGAGTTCCTAACCTTTCAGAAGCATGTCCAGGGAGACCTGTCAAAGATCTGAATGTCCTTCTTCCTCAACTCCTTCCTCCCATAATTTCCTCTTGTGGATATTACTGTCAAATCCAATATGGCTTTGGAAAAAAACTTTTCCAGCTTCTTCTACGGCAAGAGAAATGTCTTTTCAGAGAAGCTTTGAAAGTTGTAACTTGCTACCTTCCAAGGAATTTGGAAACACCTAACTTTGGATGTTTTATTGACAGTGCAGGAATTCTGGATTATATTTTCAGGAAATTTAATAGCACTTTGTATACCTGGAGAACTTGCTTTCAGTGAAAGACTGCTGTGTGGAAAAAAAAAATTGAAAGCAATGTTATTGTTGATATGGGAACCGTACCTTTCACAGAATCTGTTTTCTTTCTCTTCCTTCAGAAATCTCTGTAGAAATCTCTAGCGAAGGCTGGCAATGTGGCTGACTTCTCAGAAAAAGTGTGCAGACAATATGCACAATGTACTCGTGATCTGTCATTTCCTCAACATTTGACTTTGCATAGGAATCTCTTTCTACTTAAACATATTGTGCCCCTCAACTATGGTTCAGATCTCTGTGAGCTGGTTGACTAGAGTCCATGGAAACCTAGGTGCTATAGAAAGGTGAAACCAAGTATGTCAGATGCAAACCTCTTTGTTCAATTAACATTAATCATTCACTCACTTGAATGCTACACATGCAAATTTGAGGAGGATTTTTAAACTTTAGCTTGATGTGTGACATGACAGGGTATCTTGTGATACTTTATTACCTAAGCCATAGGGTTAATGTTGGCTACTGCTTTTTCTCTCTTTTTTTGGAATTAATATGCTGTCATGCAACTATAGCAAACAGTGTTGTGTAAAAGTGTTGAATTATGAAACCAAAGTTGGATTAAATCTGAACTTCCTACCAGAAAGTGCACTTAAGAAATCGTTTCCTCCTTGGATTGTCACCCCACAGGCAGGAACACTGTTTTTGTGCTCTCTTTCATCTTGCTCATATGTCCAATGATAAAATCAGAGTTTGATCTGTGCACTCTGTGTGATCCTAGGCAAAGTACTGGTTCTGCCATCTGTAATAATTAATTGGAGTCTGCAGTCATACTTAATTAACATGATAAAATATTTACTGTTCAAAATTTGAAGAAAGTAACACTGCTTTAATGCTCTAAAAGAAATACTTTTTTGTTGTTGTTTTTACAACTAAGTGGATAAATTGCTTAAGGCACCACATGCTTAGAGAATTGAGGCTAATGGAATAACCAGTTTTGTAGTGTTTCACTAGCTTGTAGAATTAATCTAGAAAATGTTTTTAAGAGTCATGCTTTGTGCATTGTGGTTCCCTCTGCCTTTTTTTTTTTTTCTTGAAGAATTAAAAGGCTTCCAGAGCTCTTATATTTTTGTTAAAAATAACACAGAATTTACAAAAAAAAAAAAAAAAAACACACATTAATTTCAGAGAAACAAATTAGTTGGTAGGTACTAGATTTTAGAGACTTTCAGTGGGGGGAAGAAATACTTATCAGTGCTCCCTTTGCAGAAGGAAAGAAACTCTAACTTAATTTAATTAGGATTTTGAGCTGATGCATGTGTGTGACAAAAGTGTGACCTGTATATGTGAATTTTTATTTCTTTATTTTGGGTGACTGAATCTGGAAATGACTCTGAGCTTGTGACATAATTAGTACAATAGTGCAAATCAGCCATTTTTGAAAAGAGTAATTTACTCCATATGCAGCTTCTCAGCAAGAGCCCTCATTAATCAAAGAAGGCCATGTACATCAAAGTGTTCCTTGCTTGCTACAACAACATCCATCATACAGCTAGTAAATGTGCTGTGGCAGGGTTTGATAAATATAATGTCTTTGATGTGCTGATAATTCTGTGTATTGGCATGCTGCTGCCTGGAACTCCCTGGGTATGCACAAAAATCTAAACCAGCCCAGGTCTCTGTTCTAAAATTGAACCTAGGCTCACTCCTAACTCTCTCAAAAGCCAGCTATGCCTGAAGTAGGACTCAAGTGCATTTTTCACTCGCATTTATGATTCAGTTGGGCCTTTTTTTTAATCTATTAATTTTTAATCTAGGTTCCCAGATGCTACAAAATTCCGTTGTGGATATATTTATGTATAGATGCAGCTTTACCTGACAAGAGCTTCTGTTTGTTCAGGCACTTGTGTTTAACATGGTGTATTCATTATTCTGTATGAATGTGCAGTGGAGATTTAGTGTAAAACTTGTAAGAGACCTCATATGATATGAGAAGATAAAGCATAAAGTGCTAGAGATTGGAGGAGGCATGGTCTTATGAAGAAAAAATCATAAATAAGCTTTGTTAGATGAAAATGCATTTGTTTTTAGGAGCTCAGTCCTTCAGGCACACAGAATGTGATCCATTCATTTACATTAATTCACTGCCATCTCTACAGTTTGTCTACTGTCAAAGTGAATGACTGAAAACTAACCTTCAGCAAATAACAAAAATGATTGCATATGAAGATTTGTGACATGTCAGAGAGGGGAACTCAAATTTTTGCTCTGTTTAATGCAAATTGTGATGTTTCAGATTTGAATCCATAAAGAATAGCAGCTGTGCACTGAAAAGCAGCACTGGCGCATTTTCAGTTACACTATTTACTGAATTATAGTTTAATTGATTTACTGAATTATAGTTTAATGGAAGGACAAATTACAAACTGGGTATTTTCATCCTGACTGTGTTATAGGTTCAGTATGTCAAGTCCCTGTTTGTGTTACTTCCTCACAAGCTGCAGAAGCTTGCTTTCCACTGCTGCTTACTTTTTTTTTCCTAGAGTGGAGCGTGAAAGCAAAGCAGGGAAGAGGCTTGGAGAAAAGTCTTTGCCCTCTGGTTGTAGCAGAGCCCCTCAGCAGATGCCACTTCAGCCTGTGGTTTAGAAGAACATCTGCCATCCTTCCCTCCTCTATCGTATGTGGCATTTTGAGGGTCACAAGACCAGAGTAAGTGAGGATCCCAAAACCCTCTCCTCCTGCTTTCTAGCCTGCTTGGGCTTGTGGTGGCCCTTAAGTGGGAGGTATGGAAAGCAGGGGCAGATGTTACCTGCCAGTGTCACAAGCAATTTCACTTACTAAGAGGTATCTAAAAAGAAAGGGAGGAATGGGGGGGGTGGAAGAGTGTTTCTATACAAGATCTCAACTTGCTGCTTCTCTGAGAGGTTTAACAAACTTTTCTTGGCACCTCTAGGTATTTTGGGCAAAATTTGTCTGCCTTGTGGTCTCAGGGGAAACTGGTGGGGAGGAAGGGAAATTGAGACTGACTGATAGATAACAGATGTTTGGTCTTTCTGTGTTATCAGTGAGTCCTGATCCTCGTGCTAGGGCTTCTGGGGTGTCGTATCCTGATTTAGGATCTTGTCAACTGCACCTATTTTTTGTGAAAGAGTGGAATGCAACTCACTCGAAAGAGAGAAGCAGCAATGTGTTTTATTGAGGTAAAAATAATAGCTTGACAGAGTTCAATAAATTCGATGGAATTTAACAAAGTTTAACAGTGGTTTACCAAAGTTCAATAAGTCACGAATCCTGATTTAGGATCCCTTAAAGAACCACTGTCAAAGGTGTTAGCAAAAGTGGTTTTAATATGATGTTGTAAAAGTGCAACTTAACAAAGTTCAATGGCAAAATTCACTCTATTACTGGATGGAAGAAAGATACAATGGAAAATTGAGTCAGAATCGAATTAGAATGATTTGCACAGAGACCAGAGACACAAAAGGGTAAGGAAGACCCTCCCGTTGAGTCATGAGGTTCAGAGTGGGCTCCCTTGCTTTCTAAACTCCTGATGGAGCTTAGGTGCAGCTGAGGACGATCTTAGTCTCAGAGTTGGTCAATGGTTTATGTTTAATGGAAGAAATACAAGGAGTAAGGAAGACCCTCCTGTTGAGTCATGAGGTTCAGAATGGACTCCTTGCTTTCTATACTCCTTCTCAGTGAGGAGTCTAGGTGTGGCTAGGTCCAATCCTAGTCCCAGACTTGGTCAGCGGTTTATGTCTAAGGGATTATATATGCAAAGTTTGTAATAATTAATATTGAGTAACTACATGGATTAGTAGTGTTTCATTTCATTCAGCATGCTATCAGTCACTTACCAAAGATCTGCCATTGGTAAAAGGAATATGCTCAAACTGTACTCTAGGCAAGCCATTAAAAACATCTCGGCGATATTGATGGAAAAAATAATCGAGACTAGTTTGTAGCCTCAAAGTTGTCGGCAGTGCACTTACTGCATGCTTGTTATGGTTGGAACATAACTGGAAAAGCACAAATACTAATGCTGTGATTCCTGCATTTTGTTAGTTTGAATATGCATGTCTTATGTGCAAAATAGGGAAAACTGAGTACAGTGTGCTGCTTGCATTATTGCTTCTCTGTAAGCTAGCTCTGCAATTGAATCTTAAGATATTATTAAAGTAATTAAAATAATCAGAACGAGGATTCACTGGAATTTTTTCTGGTTTCTTTCTGTGTTGGTGTGATGTTTGATGTTCTTGGATGCTAACTTTGATACTGAACTCTTTAATGGCAACTGACTAAACATATCTGAAACAGTTGGGTCTCTGCTGAACAATGTGTTTATATAGATCATTGATTAAAAGCATTTATCTTGCATCACTGCATCATGTAAAAGAAATTGGGCACTACAATTCTGTTCTATGTGCATAGAGTCACCAATACTAAATGCTATAGCAATAGGTAGTACTGGGTAGAAAAAAGGAGTTGAGTTGTATCTACAAGATGACTAAAGCCCAAGTCTCCTAGACATGCAAATAGACTTGAATAGTCTCTGCTCCATGTGAATAGGATGGAAATCAACATGAGGCTTTGGCAGCTTGTAATCATATAATCATAAATGAAATCAAATGTGCTTTTATCAGCTCTGTTCTGAAGGCTGAGATGCTGGGCTTTGTTTATTTTTGTGATGATAACAGGGTAGCTTTTAAACATCATACAGGAAACACCTATTTTACCCTTTCCTACTCCTTCACCTCCCATATGTTTATAAATACCTTCTTGATTGGCAATATAGGTTTGAACAAAACTAGGAAAAGCCAGGTCCTCTTTGCCTTAGATGTAGTATCTGGAAGCTATAGCTTGGTTTCTTGTCCTTCCAGATAAAGCTACTGAAGGACTTAACAATTCACTTAAAGACAGTAATGGTTACATTAAAATGGTATCATTTTAAAACTGTGTAACATCTGGAGAAAAATATCCATTTTAATGAAATAACCTAGCTAAACCAAGATAAAACTGTTTCAACCCACCTTCTCTTTTTTTAATAAATTTTAAAAGCGTAGAAATTTAATCTTACTCCGTCAATCATTCAATTTAAACAAAGCTCAAACTGTAAGATTTTTTGAAACCACAAAAAGTGTAGCCACGTAAGTTGTTTGACTTTGACAGTGCCTTTGCCTTAGCCCAACTAGTTCCGTTGCTTCTGAGACCAACATAACAATCTTTGTCAAAGCCAGGAGAACAAGCAGTTTCAATTAAGCAAAGGTCTCACATAAATATATTAGCATGCACACTATGACTAAGCTTTTTGAAAGTGACAGGTGATATGTTTTTTCATTATCAAGTTTTTGACTGATTGATTAGCAAGGATAGCTGAGTATCCATCCTCAGAAGCTGGGTCTGCTTCAGGATGTGACCTACATCATCAACACAAGAGATGAGCCATTCTAAATCAGTGGATTACTTTGGAAAATCTTTGTTTGCCTGTCCTACCCTGTTGTGTAATATTGCTGCTAGGGAGTGTGCCATCGTTTCTTTAGATTGCGTACAAAGTGCATTCCACGTGTTGGAAAAGTGGCTTTTCTTCTGCTTTGTCACAAGCTGAGGAGAGACAAAATTATTTCTAGTGAGGAACCAAGTAACTGTGAGAAGCAGCGGGCTTTTCGGAGGAATCTGAACGTGGACAGGACATGACAATTATGCTGCTAACCATGTTTCTTGCTGTTGTAACATTCACAGGGTAAAAGATCCAGTGAAAATTGTCTTCTATTGAATTTAAGCCTTGGGTATGCTATAGACAAAGGTGTATTGCAATGAAAAAAATGTAACTTGAATTTATATATCAAAATAGAGAACATGGTGATTGTTCTTTACTAATTTTAAACTGTCAACAGTGATTTCCTGAGCTTGAAGCAAAGAAACTACTGATCAAAGTTTTTCCTTTGAGTGATATGACAGCAGCCTGATTCTTGTCCCTTTTTTTTTATGATGATGAATATTTTATCATGATCTGTGCATAACAGAACACCACCTATTCACAGTGCAGCAGGCACACATTCATCAGCATATTGAGTCGGTTCATTGCCAGGTTCTGGAGATGCCAGACAATACCATAGTTCGGCTGTATAAAGAATGTTCATTATTGTTATTTACCTACTTCATGGCAGAATACAAATTATAATACTTGCAATCAATTTTTGCTTCTTTCTTTGTAAGACTTTCCCCAACCACAATCTGGTAGGCACACATATTGCCTAAGACGGTCTGTCAGGAAAATATAACAAACTTTGTCAAGAAGTGGGGAGCATTCCCAATTGCAAGGTACAGGGTAACAAGAACTCTTAAGTAAAAAACAATTCATCAGAATTATTAGCTTTCCAGTGATGGCTTTTTTTTTTTTTGTGCTTGTACCTATGTTTACACAACTCTTAATATTCCCCCCCCCCCCCCCCCCCCCCCCCCCCCCCCGATGTCGTATTCTGAGCATGGAGACTCTCATACTGTGGGGGGAGAAGCTGTAGCACCAAAACCTGTTGTTTATTCTCAGACATTTTAAAAGTGTGAGTTAAAATCTTTTCATTTCTTTCATTGGCCGTGAAATATTTTGAGTTGGACCACTAAGAGTACAGCTACACTACTGTTTTAGTTCAGATTGAGGAGTGCTTATGAAGAACATCTCCCAGTTTTTCCCTTAGTGAACTTTGCTTTGGAGCAGTCATAGAATGCATGATTTGGATACCTTATAAATGAAACTTTACTGGAAGATGTTCTCCAGGACCATGCATAATGCACTGCAGTCCATGGGATTAGACTAAAGCTAGTTTTGAGTTTTACAGACACATACACAGAGGTGTCTGGGCCCCAGTACTAACCTCTTCATCCATAGATCTGCTCCTGCTGATCTGTACTACTTCCTGATGTAAACAAAGTCGAAGTCCCGGAGTTGATGTAGGATTATGTTTCATTTGCTCTTTGGTATCTCTTTGAAATTGAGATAAGGCAAAACTAGGTAGAGGTGAAAATGTCTTATAAATTCCCTGTCTATAGTTCAGGTAGCGTGTACCTGAACAGCGAGAATTCAGTATTGTTCACATCTTGAGTCTATTCTAACATATTTTTTAAAAGTAGGATGGTGCTCTAAAATACAGAGGAAAAATAAATTGTATGAAATGCATTAGAGGATAACAATCTCATGGAAAATATTAAAATACATTATTTGTCTAACTGTAACTGTTGACTTATTTTGCCAAATTACATTACACTGGCATGAATTTACAGAGCAGGAGACTAAAGTTTATGGCTCATTAACAATAACAGTTGTACACCTACACTGTAATTCCTGAAAATGTATTTTCTCCTTTAGTACTGCATATACTGTGTGGAATGACAATAATTACAGAAACTAATTGAATGAGATAGTCATAACTCTAAAAGTCATATTACTCATTTCAAAATGGTTTATTTCCTGAAATAAACAATCTTTACAGAGTGAACAGACATAACATCCCTTTAAGTTTATTAAACTCATTAAATTTCCTTAAATATGTTGAAAAGTGAATGCTGTGCATTTAATAGAGGGTATAGATACATGCAAGTATGACATGCATAAAAATTAAAATCCTTAAAATTCCAGTGAAGCAGTGTTTCTCAAAAGTTTGTTTTTCTGTAGCTAATGGAAAATAGGATAAGTTTTCAGAATTTAATAGCAAAAGTTTGTTGAAAAACGAAATCTATGTTTTTGTCATTGTTTGGGCACAGGTGATACCCTCACCCAATGGAAGTTTTAATGATTGCACGGTCAAAGCAAGTCAATCCTTCCTCCTTAATGCAGAGTTCCACTTCCTCAGCGGTTGTCCGCTCAAGTGTGCAGTTGCAGGTTTGAGGAAAAACTCCAAGTCCTGAAAACAAGGGATGTGGCTGCACACATATCGCTCCCCCCCAGGTCTTGCAGTAGCCGGTAGGATACACCTACGAACAGTGTGTTGGCTGTTCCCCTATTGAAAGGTGGAGGGATCAACTGCAGTGCTTCAGCAAAGGCTCCGTGCAGCGTGAAGCACTCGGGGAGAGAGCCCTGCTGGTTGTGGGTCGCTGAGCCCTTCTCATAATCCCGATATAACTTTGGAAGAAGCAGCTTCTGAGTGTTTCTGTGTTGTGGAGGGCCCTTCAGTCGAAAGACACAACCCTTTTCATGCCTTAGAGGAGACATGGCTGCAGGTTGAGGTTTTAATGAAGAAGAGGTAAAGACTTTTACATTTCATGACGCTATAAGGAGGAATGTGAAGGAGCTGTTGTATAGACAAGTTCCTGTGCTGCAGTGTGTGGACCACAGAAAACACTGCCCTGTGGCTCCTGTTAAAAGATGAGTGTGTAACAGAGCATTCCTTGATGAATCCATGGTTGAGGTTGGATGGGCTCACCTTCACTCTTCAAAAACTTGAAGTTTAAATATTTTTCTTTTTTCTGCTGAAAAGGTTGGGAGTACATCAGACAATCCTAATTCTGCACTAGGTTGTTCTGGTTTTTTTAATTGCTGAGTCTTGCTTTTTTTGTTGTGGGTTTGTTTTTTTTTTAATACATGATGAAGGGTTATTTGTAGGAGTTAGTAATGATTTCAACAATTCAAATTTCCAGAGGTTGTTTCCTAGTTCAGTTGAAGATACTATATATGAATTTGGACTCTTGTTAGTTGATACACTCTGGTTTAATAGTAATGGACTACTGTAAAACAGTATAATGTGTTTATGTATAGCGCAGTCCTACTCTTTCCACTGCACACTTCTGAGATTATACTTGATTGTTGCTAGTAGTGCACTCAATTTTTAATGTACTGGGGCTTTTAATGCCTCCATTATTTTCAAAGATTTTGGTCTGATTGCCGTATGCTTACTGCAGGTGCATTGTCTTCAGTAAATGGGAGGCCACATTTAGGAAAAAAAATAAAATAAAAGGATCTTTAATCAACAGTTATCTGCTTTGCTCCATTTTGTAGGTTTATTTCTAAAATAATCATGTGAATTTCCTCCCGGTGGAGAGTCTTTTAATACAAACTCTTTTACTTGTGGAATTGCTTTCACTGACATTGATGCTGACAGTCTTCATCAACATTCATCCAGTGTGTCATACAAAATAAGGTGATAAATGTACCCTTGCACCCTAGAGTGTTACATGTACAACCATTTTTCTCCTCTTTGCTTTCTTTTACCAGTCACTATATCGCTGGACTGCAAAACCTAATTGTAGTATCTTCTGCTCTCCTAAACAAGCTCATTTTTCTCCAACCTAACCCATCAGAGATGCTGTCAATCAATGAGAAACATGTCACACACAGATCAGGGTGGCAACGTTTAGGCTATTCACAGGAAATACTTTAAACCATTTTGCATTAAAACCTCAATTTTTCTATTTGCAGTCTTACCAAATGAATCCTAAATTTTTATCTACTCTGCGTGTTCAACAACAAATTGTAAACAAAACAGATAAATGCTAAGAATAGGTCTGTATAAGGACAGAAAAAAATCCAAGGCTAAGAAGGTGTTTTCTCCTAATAATTTTGAATATGGTATCTGGATATAGCCAATTTCCCTGTCGTATCACAAGTGACTATAATGGAATCTAATAACCATTGGAAATTATATTACTTTGCACTCTCCCTGTATCTAAGGGGGACAGAAACCTAAAAGTAAGTGGATGGGTCAAAATAGGGTGACTTTGACTCAAACTCATTGGCTACAAGTATTCATTATAAACAAAATCTGTCAAATCTTTTCACTAATAAGGGTGTAGATCTTATTACAGCCTCAGGACAGTAGTAACTTATTCTCTGACATATTATGTGAATTTTATGTGCCTACTCTATAAAAAGTGCACAGTTTCCATAGCAATTTTGATACTTCTATGATACATGATGTGACAGCATGTACCATTTTTCCTTCTTCCATGATAAATTGTCCCCACCACTCACACTCACAGGTTAGATTGCTGCTAGAAATCAGAATTTCACTTTGATGTCACTAAAAGCTAATATCAATAATTAGGCTTAGATGTTTGCTCTGGCAAGAATTACTTCTTTGTTGTTGTTATTATTATTATTATTGCACTGCTTCATTTACTTATGTTAGCGATTTTGAAATCTTAAATCAAGAACGAGAGGATGAAGTCTAAGAATTAGTTTAGAAAACATTAGGGATCATCCCAAACTTACAGCAGGAAGAGGTCTCATATTAATGTTGAAAATTTGGGAGTGGGGGGCAGGCCATTTAGGAGTATCTCTCCGCATTTCTTTGTCTCTGATCAGCGTGAAACAAGAAGCATGAAAGAAAAGGATCACAGAGCTCCTTGCCCTTGGTGACTAACGGCATCTCACTACAGATCTGAGGTTTGCTCCAAACTCCTCTCCCCTTAGATTTGGGTGTGAAACCAACTGCATGATCACCTCAGCTGGGGAATGGAAACTGGTGGACATAGTGCTGTTTTGCCCCTTTGGATACACTCAGCTACTGACAGAACTGCTTGTTGGCTCCAGCTGCTGGCTGGGACCGTGCAGACTGTGGCAGGATACTCCAGGTAGGACTGAAGCGTGTTCTTTTTGGCCAAAACCATGCACCTGGGTAAAAGGCTCCTGAGCCTGCTGTGCCCTGTGCTTTTCACTCAGCCAGGCCTCCCCAGTCTTCTGCAGCTTGTCTGAAATGATAGCAATGTGGAGCGCTTGAAATGTCAAGTTAGTTTTGGCCATTTTTTTATATTTTTTGGTTTTGTTCTTGCCCTGAAACTCAGGAAAACTGGTTTGTGAAAGCACAAACCCAAGATGGGCTTGTTGAGATCCTGGGAAGGTTAATTCAGTTCCTTGTGTCCCAATATACTCATTTCAAAATTTGATACTTACAGTTACTCTCCATCGAAAGGTATTCTAAGTATCACATATTCTGATGGTTCCATTAATGAATCAAAATATATTTATCAATAAATAATGTAAGCATTTTGCTAATGCTTTGTTAACTTCAATAAGTGAAAATACAGACTATGTGAGGAAATACTGAGATATGTTGTGAATATAAAGGCATTCTGGCAAAAAAAACCTATTCAAAATATTTCAACCTTGTTTGTTCTATGCATATAAAAGCGTCACTTCTTGAATTTCAGTCTGGTGGATGTTCTGAGTCACTTGACATCTCACTTGAAATAGTCCTCACAGAGGACTCTTGAACTAAGAGCATGATAACTCACTGAACTGTCATTATGGCAGCTTTTTGTTTGGTAACAGACAAAAAGACCTTTCTTTGAAAGCCTTGTGTGGCATGGGTAGCTCATTTGGAGAGGACGGGGAAACTAAACAGTCTTGTGGGCTACTAAAACTAGGGCCCCAGGCGAGAGGACACTAATGTCCTCCTACCTGTAAATATGTCTCCATTAAAATTTACTGCCAAGTCGTACAGAAGTATCATCAGGTGTGTGTGAGTTTAGATCCCGCTGTCTACTGCAGTAGCTGAAGTTAACTGTTAAGGTTAATTTTTCTGGGAGAAACTTGTTATAAAGTGAACAGACCGTAGGTTGCCAAGCATTGCCCACTGTTGCTTCACTTTTAATTAGCGTACTGTGTACTTTCAAAGTTACACGTCAAAGTGGGTGGAGGTGAAGGAGGAATAGGAAAGACATTCACTGCTAATGAATGTGATGTTAACCTTTGAGGAGAGTTTATCACACTTCTGTAGTTCTTGTACCTATTTTATGGTTATAGTACTCAGTGTATCAATGCATCAGAATTTTGAGACTGTTCAAGTCCTAATTTTTTTGATCTGTGAGAAATGAACATTGGTTTGGTTTTGCTTTGTGTGGTGACTTTGGCTACAGCGTTTTTCTAGCTGTAACACTTCCAGCAGTATGGAAAGTCAATTAGCAAAGAAGTTCAGTAGATGGCTAACCCGAAGGACATCTGAATCCCAAAATAATGAGTAGGACTGTAGTAAGATACCAAGTTGGAATAGGAATCACGTACCTACTGTGTGCAGGGCTGAATTTCATTTTCTGTAAAGCAGATTTTAAACCTGTGTTTAGTGCTATCCCTGTTAGTACCCAGTGGTGTTCTGGACGGATCAATGTTCGTTTGTAACAGATCATATTAAGGATAAAATATGAGTTTGCATGAAAATCTCATTGTTTGATGTTATTAAATTATACAGTATAGAAGGTACATTGATTTACAGGTGTAATATAGTGTTATGTCAGAGAGCTGTATTGGTTTATGTTAAGTATATTTTCAGTGAAAATTACTCATTTTACATAAATATATAGATTAATTTGTAGAGCACTTGGAAGCTTTAGATTTATGTTGATTTTTATGTACCAAAACCTGTTGTTCCATAGTGCATGCCAGTAATATTAGTTTACATTTTTTGTATTAAAAAGAGAAGTTGATCATCTCTCATTTATTGATTTAGCAGTTAATTGTATTGCTTTTATGAAAAAGTCTCAAAATAGAATGTAATCTTATCCCGATAGGCTAACAGAGATTCCAATTTATGAAAAGTGAAACAGGAGGAACTTGTCAGCATTATTATTGCTTTTATTATAGTTGCAAATATAGTCTTGCCTTTTTTTTTTGAGTAGAATAAATGCTCCTAGCAAAACAAATTTAACACGACCTTGCTATTGCACAATCCTAACTAGCTAAACATACTTTGGGGTTTCACCTACTGATATTTCAGTTTCCTGGCGACCTAGAGAAAGCCACTGAAAAGCTTGGCAAATTTCCATTAAACAAAAAGAGGGGAAAATTGAGCTTTGGAAATATAGTCCACACATTTTTGAAAATGTACCTTATTTCTTGTTCAGTTATATGCGTCTGTATTGGAGATAGTGGGGCTGCGTTCTAGGTGGCATTATAATATATATTAACTGTCTCTTTTTGCTGATGGTGTGGGTTCAAGCTCTTGCTGTGCTCGGAGCCTTTTCCACAAGGGCAGGGCAAGCACAGGGGTGGAGGACAGGGGAAGAGCAGTGACGAAGGAATGCAGCTGCTGTCCCTGATGCTGACTCTCATTTATAAACTTGATATAGGGGAGACAGCCCTGTGTCTGGTCTGAGATACCACTGCCCCTTGGGAGAGGGTCTTGGAGAACACTGTGAGAGCAGGCCGAAAGCGCAGGAATTTAGGGGAGGAGGGCACGAATGGAAAACAGGCCTTCTGGTTTATTCTCTGGCATGAGAACTTTAAACTTCTGTGAATTTACAACCAGCTGTTTCAATTGATTCATTTACCTTAATTTTGGATTTGTATTGTAGCAATATAAATCCTGGAAAAACAGCCTGCTTTCTGTCCCATTTCTTGTTTTCTTTTTTTTTAATGGATTTTATTTTTGTTGGGGTAGGGAACAGTGGGATGTTAACCAATGTTATTCTCGTTAAGATTTAATTTATCATCTCTTGATAGCAAAAGCCCTTCACCTTACCTTGTTTGCATTGTACTCTCTCCCAGCATATGTGCTAACATGGTGGTAAGCTTGTTCCTCTGCACCCTTTGCAAATGCAATTTAAAAAAACAATAAACTATATAAAAATAGATTGCATTATCTGAGAAAAAAAATTGCCTGGACAGGCAATGGGGGTAATTTGGCAGAGTTACATTGAAGCCTCAGTGAATTCCTGAACTTTGCTTTGTTAAATAGAAGGGCAACACCTGAATGGTTGGTGTTGATTTTACCACTTTTCTTTTTCTGTGAGAAGAAATTTTGCTGAGATGTAATGATCTGATCCTTTCTGACTTGCTGCTCTGTCTGCTGTGCTTGCATCTGCTCCATCACTCTAATCGTTTTGCCAGTGCACAGAGCTATGTAAACCAGAAGATTATTTAGCAGAGTTATTAGAAAGCTTGTTGATTATTTAATGGAGGCTTAATGACACATTTAATCATGGTTTTTTTCCTGTATATGAAATTCCATGTTGGTGTGATCTTATAACTTCAGCCAGGCATTTGGGTTAAATGGGAAGTTGCTGAGAAGTTTTGAAGTAGTTTGAACTAATTTCATAGAAGTCAACCTGTTTTCTTCTTTCATTAGATTCAGATTTGCTTTAATAATGTAATTTCTATCTTCAAAGAGTTAGAAACCCAAGAATTCATTTTGCTTATAGTACATTTATGGATTAGATACATCCACTTAGTTATCTTGGTAGTTTTCAGTTCCGTGTTATAATGTATTCTATCTGCAACTATGGAGAAATGACAAATCAGAAGTGACAAGTATTGATCAAATATTTTCAGCAATCAAATTTTTTCAAGCAAAACTGAAATGTGAAAACTGAAGTCTTTTTCTGGATTATATCTCTTTTCAATAATTTTTTCTATGGAGAAAACTCTAAAGATTGTATTTGGTCTCTTTTTGTTATGATTAATTTCATTTTGACTTTTTTGTAAAGTGAAATCAATACAAATACCTTACAAATCATTATAATATCATTGAGTGTGCTACACATAAACCAAATTATATACATGTAGATCAGGGAACTGCACAGTAAAATCAAACCCAAACAAATAAAGCAACAGCCTGGTAGAGATCTCACATAAACCACCATGTTTCATTGACAAAGCAATATATTTAGTAGACAAAATAATATGTAACTCTAATGAGGTGTTTAAATTTCAGTCCATGTTTCACCTTGTAGTATTTCTATTTTATGAATGAACAGAACCATTAAATTAAAAATGAAATGAGGTGGTAAATCATTGATTTGGTTGTATGTGAAGTTGTTGTATGCCTCTGGATTCTTCAGAAATGGGGGGGGGGGGGGGGAAGCTTGCAAAGCTGTTCTACATGTATTGCCATCAGCTTGGCTATTTTCCTTTTATTTAACTAAAACCTCATTCCTTCTTTACATTCTGGTCTCTTGGAAACCAACAACAAATAGTCAGGCACTTTAAGCATGGTTTAGTTTAATGGTCAGGTAGCTCAAACAACTGGAGCGTTGGTTATCTCATTACTTTGTTAAGGAGCATCACTTGCTGGTATTCCAGAAATCTCTTCTATTTTCCCATGTCATGTTCCCACTTTTCCAAGGATTCTGGCTACTGTAGAACAACCAGAATTTGAATTTGTATTAGGCAATATTAGGCAGATCTTTACATGTAATTAGACAATCAACATGTTGCTGCACTTGCAAAAATCCTGGATGATCCTCATAGTTTTGCTTGTTGTGTGGCAACAAGTTATTTTGGCCCCTGGTTTCAGGAGTGCAGTGGCTGGTCATCTTCCTGCCAGGGCTTGCTGTCATACTATCCCTTCAGAACAGCCCCGTCTTAGGGCCTCCCTGTAAACTGATTGCTGTAGTATTGGATTCTTCATGGGGTTTAGGGGGCATAGTGGCATGGCTCAGATTTCAAGAAGTGTCTGAGGCCTTGCTAGTGCTGTGATTATTCAGGGGAAGCACTAAAATGGAAACTTCACCCAATGCTGATTGTAGTCAACATCTTGAAACCTTTAGGCTGCACAATGTTCAGAATTTCTGGTTAGGCATAGTATGGTAGGAAAAAAGTCTCAAAGCATAGGCTTAATAACTGGTTACCTATTTCTTCAAATACCTACCATTGTGCTAATATTCTACTTCCGTTTCAGCACTTGAAAGATAATGTACGAGATCCTGTTTCAGTAGGTGACACTGACAGGAAAAAGCAGCATGCCTTTTCTTTGGGCAACTGATACTTTCTCCAGGCAAGTCACCATAACTTTTTAGTAGTTCCCCTTCAACCTTCACACCTGTGTGTCTTGCTGGAATCTGTGTCTTCAAGACATCTCTTCAATCAAATGTACAGTCAAAGAACCAAGAAGTTAAAGAAACACCAACTTCCTCTGTGAAAAGTGGTCACTCTCTTCATCTTGGTAGTGGCCCTAGGTGAAAGTTGTTGTGAGAAACCTGAGTCCTAACAAGACTGTTATTGCACCCGGCTTCGTTCTCTGTCTTCCAATTTAGCTCAGAGCTGCTCAGTGGCTTCCAACAGATCACACACAAATCATTCCATCCAGGTAATTATTCTTTTTCTGCTGTTAGAATAAAGGCACGATGGTTCTCTACAATTCTAGCCTCTATAACGTTTAAAGACTTCTTTAGGGTCAGCAGCCACAGAAGTGAGAGTATTCATATGAATTGTGATGGCCCCAAAGTCTGCAACCATCACCTTTAAGTAAAACAGAAACAAATGGTACTGTCTGTCTTTGGAAAATTTTTGATTGGCATAAGGCATAAACCCAAAAATCTCTTTCTGCCACCTAACCCCAGTAGTACTGGTCTCTCCAGATGACTTCTAGTATTGCAGCTGGGTTAGTCAGTGCGATACCACAGCCTTTACAATGGTAGAATTTACATTTGAAATAGCAACTACATGATAAACTTCAAACTTAAGGGGGAGTCTCTGAACTTCAAAGTTTTTCTTCTTTTTCCATTATGTCAAATGGATTAATAGAAGATATTATCTCTTCCCAATATCATGAACACTGGGGATTATTCTGTCACTGATACATGTAGCTATTGGAAACAGACTTGTTTAAACATGCGTAAGAATTTTGGTGTCTGGATTTCTACATATGAGTGTGTGTACTTGCATTTCACCTTTCCAGAGTTCACGATCCCTTTGTGTTCACTTTCTCTGAGCAGCAAGGCCTGAGTTTTCATATTCAGTGTTCTGGGTTTGATGTCCAAATTGTCAGGTCCCAAGTTGTGGAAGGGAACTGACTTTGCCTTTGAAAATCAGACTCACTTAAGTGCCTAAAAGCAGTTGCTGTGGGAAACTTGAGCCTGAAACAATAAATCTTTACTGATAGAGAATGACCTGCGAGGAAGGTCATTAGCATTGTGTTGTAAAATGTATGTGGGATACATAAGACATGGCATTTTTGTTCTTTCTTTTCCTGATTGCATGATCTATGTACTTTGCTGTCACGCAAAGAACTTCAAATATGCACATGCTAAACTGTATATTCTATTCAAATAAATTGCAGAGAGGATTGTATAATTTACTTGCACTTTGTAACTAAGCAGTCTATGGAGAGAGAATAATTTGCTGAAAGAAAGAACGGGTAATTTTAAGTGGCAAAGTCAGGAAAGGCTCTTTTGCAAGACAGTTCATGAACAGAAAATGACAAGTTCTGTTGCAAATCTTCTTTACTTTTGTTTAGTACAAAAAAGGCCTGTTTGTTCTGAGTTGGTATACTTACCAAACTGATTTCTGAAAGTTATGCATCTTTAGCATGTTCCTCAAAGTCTTAGAAGTACGATAACTCCCTGATCAGGAATCGTAAAAAGCAGGGACAATAAGATGGTTAATAATTTTCAAAATTTAGACTGGCTTCTTAATTTTTAACATATATTTTCAGTATGTTCCTAGGAAAAAATCATATAGCATGCTATGAGATGTGTGTGTATACAATTGGTCTTAAGCTTTGTAGCACCCCAGCACAGAAATGGCCTGTGGTTCTTTTGTGGAAGTAGCGTGCCTGTCTTCCGGACCACCGAGCCTTGCCACTGAGGTGACCGTGGCCTGGCTCTGCCAAAAGGGGCGGCTGAGTCACCATTTCTTGGTCTTTTTTCCATTGGAGGTCACTTACAGCCTTTTTTCCCCACTGTTTGAAAAATGCTTCGTGAGTCTGTAAAGAGCCTCTGAAATGAATAACAATGAGGTCAAAAGAAATAAAATGAGCTTGTTACCATGATGGCTGTTGAAAATTTATGAGACCTGCTTTGTTCCAACAAAACAAACTGCCTATCTGCAAGAAAAATGCCCTTTATATAAAAAACCAAACCCAAGAAATCTTACATTGTTTAAGTGCAAAGGTGTGGGAACTTCTCAGCTGGAACAGCTGTTAGATTCTTCATGCTTCAGTCTTCCTTTTTCCTCAGATGTCATTAAAGAGCTCTTTCTGATTTGGGTTGTCTTTTTAAGGAAGCCTATTCAAAAATCAAGCAGAATCCATCCACTCATTTAAGAAAAAAAAACCCAAACCAACCAATCAAAAAAATCCCCAACAATAACCCTGCCTCCTCTTCCCCCCCCCCCCCCCCCAAAAAAAAAAAAATCCCCCAAAGCAAAACTGATTTGCATTGATTGATAAAATCCTAAGCCAGGTATTCTGTGGTCACTTACTAATAATCCATTTATATCCAGCACTGGAATATTGTGGAAATTGGACCATTGCTGTGTGGAGAGCCACTTAAACTCATCTAACATAGTCCCTCTCTTGAAGGCAAAATGGACATAGAGAAATGGGAGGAAAAGGGTGATTATAGCGGGAAGCGTACAGACGTCAAATGACTTAAACTTAAGGTCACAGCAGGACTTTGTGCCAGAGCTGGAAGCTGTAGATCATCTGAACCCTAGCCAACATTTTTGTCATGGGGTTATCTAGTCTTCTGAAGGTGTATTTTTTTTTTTTAGTGATAAGTATTATTTACGTGTCAGTATGTTTACTCAGTTCCATTAATGTTTGCAATGGTAGATGTTACTTTATCATTTTAGTTCTGCTGAATGGATGCTTACCACAGCATCCAAGATCCAAATTATTATGAAAGTATTTTTGTCTTATTTTCCTTTGAAAAATCCCTTACAGTCAGGGTTGAGGCACAGTGGTGAAAGTAAGGAAATCCAGTTCTGCCGTTGCTTGTGCCACCCCTGTTTTGCAGATAGACTGCTCTATCTACAACATCTTTCCTGGGATTTCAAATGAAAAAGTGGGGCTTTTTTGGTACGTTACTGTTGTTCTACTTCACAGCTGAAAACCACTTGTTTGTTTTCTGAGCCTACCTGCAGAAATGAATTAGAGGAAAGGGTGGAAGACAATGGGGAATTTAAATATGAGAAACAGTTATTATACACAAATTGGGTCTTTTTTTATATTCTTTTTTCATTCTGTTTCACTTATAATGTGATCAAATTTCTGTCTCTCCAGCTGATGAATCCAATTTCATTAGAAACTCAGTTTTCTGAAACCTGTGTCTCTTTCTCCTCACCTTTGAAGCTTCCTCTTAATATCATTCATTTACACATTTGACTGTTTATTTCCTTCATTGTCCTTTTTTATCTGTCTGCATTTCATTCTCTTGCTGAGTCCTAACAGGGCCCATTTTTCCCCACAAGGTCTATATCAGTACAGTGCCACCAGTGCAAGACATTCCAGTGATGTATTGCACCTATACATCATCAGAGCAACAGGGTTTTGATAAACAGCTTTCTAATACATCATTAGATCATCACTGATGGCACTTTGATGATGTATTATATTAGTACATCATCAGAGCACTGTCATTCCAGTGATGTATTTATAAACAGATGGTGCTGTCATGCAAGAAAGAAGGGAAAGCAGAAGAGAACATTTCACTCTGTTACAGTACAAAATGTGTCCCCACCATTCATTCAATGAGATTCAAGACAAAGACCCTGTGAAGACATAATTGTCTCATTAGGTGTGCTGGCTCTAAGTCCATTGACTTCTATATCCCAGCACCTGGCAAGCCAGCGGATAATCCTATTTGGCCAGAGCTCTTTAAAACATATTTTCATGTTCTCATTGTCACTCGGTCATAAAGTTAGGGTTAGATAACATTTTTCATAGTTGTGTGTTTGCATGTATAATTAAAATAAATTTTGTTTTATATAGACATACTAGAATTGTATTTCTAGCATAGGGTGTTTTGTTCAAACAACCAAGTTAGGAGACTCTAGCAGCCGCAGATATGCTTGGCACACTACTGGATGTGAAGTGTTTACTCCAGAAGCTCACTAGAATGTTTTCCCCTAATCCTGTAGAATTGTTTACTCCCTTCAAAGCCATTGCTTTGAATGACTTTGAAGCTGAAAGACAATATATTGATGAATCTCTGATGCTCCTAAGAATAACTCTGTAGTGAAATACCTATACTTGTTAAGTAATCTTCCTCTGTAGTAGGCGAAAATTTTTTTTAGGTATAAAAGAAAAAAAAAAAACAAAAACAAATTATAATTTTCATTTTAAGAGATATAGATCTTGTTCTGTGTAGTATCATAACTGCTAAGATAATTATTGACTTTACAGTCAATATCAGCTGTTTTGAAAGCTAGCTGTGTAGATTGTTAGGTAAAATCTTTGGTTATTATTTCCTCTAAATTAATAGAATCCTCAACACTTTCATTTGCTGGTTTTGTGCATCTGTTACCCTTGTATTGTCTTGCTGAACTGTACTAGCTTAACTACTTTTGCTGAGGAAGTCTTTTCATACTACTTTTATAGGTGAGGAAACTGAGACTGGGTGAACAAATATTCTCAGCCTTTGTCCAAAAGCACAAATGATGCAGCAGGTAGGCCAGTTTTATGCCGTGATGTATTTACAAGGTTTTGATTTGGGATGACTCTGGTGAAATGTGACCAAGGTTCTTATCTGATGTTATTGTTGAACATCTGGTTTGGACATTTGATTTTCATACAGTCTTGGTAGAGTTCTCCAATTAAAAAGGTGGATATTTTTAGGAAGACATTTTTCAAAATTTTTTGCAAGATTAGTTATCAAAATGAAAACTGTCCCCCCATAAAAGACACACAAACATAAAATATAAATAAAATACATTTTTTTAATCATTGTATTTTATATATTCTGAATATCTAGCTGTATTGTAACAGGACAGGCAGTGATATGCAGTGAGATTTGCTTTCTTAATTGTCTCATTCCTATAAGTTAAGAGTAAAAACTTATTGTGCAAGAGGGACTTCAAGGTTAAACACACTTTCATTTTGCACATGTAGAATTGTAGATGAATCTGCTTTCTGAGACAGGACTTTCCATCAAAATTGCCTACATGGCACTGGATGCATAGGAAAAAAATGTACATCTTTGTTTCAGCAGAGATTCATCAAAAGGAACATAAGCATGCTGCCTAATCAAAACAGTAGCTAGCACAATGTAGTATGTATCTAAAACTTTAAAAAAATCACTGCCAGTATGGGGCTAATTCCCTTCTTTGCATTGTTTGCCTTGAGTAGTTATTGTTCCAATTCTTGTATTCCAGTATGCCTTGTAAAGTCACAGAATAGAAATAATTTCAAGACAGTGAATTTCATAATTGAAATACATGAGACAAAAATTAGGAAAGACGGAGATACTGTTATATTAATTCTACAGGTGGAGAACTGAGCACAGAGAAATAGAATATTTTCCCTGAGGTCCTTGTGCGTCAAGTAGAGATGAGAAGATATGCAGATCTTCAGCGTTTGGTGCTAGTATCTCCATTGTAATTTCATCTTGCTGCTTGGTACATGCCGTGAAAGCACAGTCTGTATATAGAGGGAGGAAAAAACAAAATCAAAGGTGTTCTGCAGCTGTATTTCTTTTTATTGCAAGAGTCTCTGACCTGGAGAACACTAAAGGTCTGCAGGCCCCCCCTCAAAACTTGTGTTGTGAAACTCAAGAGCTGGGGCAAGCTCCCGTCAAACTGAGCTTGTGCTAAAATCCTTATTGCGTTCAGGGAGGACTTTGACATACATTATCATATTGCATTTTACCAGACCTCAAACTGAGTCACAGAAAACATCAGTAATGCCGATGACATGCTAGGTTGTGTTAGCAGGAGTGTAGCCAGCAGGTCAAGGGAAGGGGTCCTTCCCCTCTTCTGGGCACCCAGGAGAGGGCATCTGGAGGCTTGTGTGTGGTTTGGGGTGCGAGGCAGGCATTGATAAACCAGAGTGAGTCCAGCTAAGGGCTACCAAGATAGTCATGGGGCTGCAGCATGAGTGCTCAAAAAGCTTCCTCTTGTGAGGAAGACCTTGAACTAACGCAGTGGCTCTTCAGGAACAGCTCAATATGCCTAAATATTATGCAGTTTTCTTCCCTAGAGGTGCTGTTCTTGGCTGCTTGGGGATTCAACCAATATGATATGAAAAAGGGAAAACAGTGTTCTAGCTCCGTTTGGTAGAAGTAGTGGATCTTATACTGTGGAGATTTGCTGGCCAAATAGGAGACAGAAAACTGTGGATATATGCAAGTCTCATGAAATTCTCTGAAGCTTGGCATTTGGAGAAAGATAATTTAGTTAATTGGAGGCAATGAAAAATACTGCTTGGCAATCACTGTTTAGCAGTGTTTTGTGCTCAGAGAAGGAACAAAACTGGTGCCAAAACTATTCATGTTAGATTTATGCAGTCATTAAAATTGAAAGTAGCGGGGTACTTAACATATTTTCTAATGTGGGGATACAAACAACTTCTTTTAACCCTGGTGACTGTTTTCCACTTGAAAGGTCTATCAGGTTGAACTCTAGTGTATAAGCTACTACATGACTATGCAAAGAGTGCAGCAGGCTCTGAATTTTTCTCAGCTCTTTCTATGTAGCATGCATATACATACACTTGTAAGAAGAGCAGGCAGGGTCACCTAAGTCATAGTAGCAACCTGATTAGGTGGTTTTAATCACACAAACTTTTTTAGTTCAGTAAGGAGTGGGGGGTGGTTGTCTGTAAAGCTTCCAAAAGTCACTTTTAAGTGAATGTTGTGACAGTTATTGTAACAAAGAGGAATAACATAATGTAGTAGAAATTTTCAAGAGGAAACAGTCTTAATGCTAACAAAAGGATCTCATAGGTCATTCAAGCTTTCTTTTTGTTCCCCATTACAGACAATGTGGTTATCTGTTTTAAGATAAATTCATATATTTAAACCAAAATTTTCTCAAAATAGAAATTGCCATCAAATATGAATATCTGATTGCTTTTTATGCAAATGGAAAGAAGAAAATGTATTCTTAATTAATGGTCACTTTTCCATTATCTTGTACAAAAGTTGGATGAAAAAGAATCTGAAATTCCATTCATGTTTTAAAAATTCCATTTATTGGCAATTTGCTTCTTTAGGTTACAGTCTATCTGTTGTAGTCAGACAAACACATAACTACATGGAAAAATTCAGCTACAAGGAGTTGATGAGTTGATGAGCACTAAATAGTGCTACTGCCTGCAGTCCAGGCAGGCTCACCCCAAACTGAAGTGTATTTTATGCACAAGGGTGAAAGCGTATCTAAAGAAGGCATGAGATTTTCTCATTTTCCCTTTGGTGAAATTGGGAGGGGTAGCCGCGTTGGGCTACTTGAAATACATAGATTGCTCAGAAGACATAATTTTATAACTATATAAGGATTGCTGCTAAGTGAAAGGAGATAGTGTTCTCTGATACACAGAAGTAGACTAGATCATGTAGATAGAAGGAAGTAGATCATGAGATGCAAATATTTCCCTTTACTTGGCCCTTTTTAACTCAGAATTGTGATACTGTGCCCAGTTTTGGACCCCCAGTACAAGATGTTGATAAACTTGATCAAGCTGAGAGATAGTCAGGAGGCTGGAAGGGAAGGAAGCCAAGGGAAAGAGGCTCCACTGAGAAACGTTAAAGGTGGCTTTAAATTTATAGCTGTAGCATTTCTCTGGAGTTTTTTGTTTGTTGGATAAACCAGTCATAACCCACTTTAAAGACTACTCTTTCCAAATATTACGTTGATTGATATGACCTAACGTTTTCTACTCATTTGAAATGTGAAGCCTTCCTTTTTGAAACAATGAGGTTTAAATGGGAAAGGCCAACATTTTTTGGCATGTGGATTTTAATAGGGAAATATCTCCAAAATGAATGTCTGAGGTTGTATCTGAAAAGATTTTCATTTTAAGCACACAGAATAGAAATCTGTGATATTTGGAGTCATGGTAGGATTCGTCAGCTGCAAGAGGCAAGTATTATTCAATACCAGTTAGGAGTAAAATGAAATAATTATTCTCGACTTGTCTCATTTGTTTATTATCTAACATGAGATGATTCCGCAAGCTTTCAGCAATTATTTTCTATGTTGATCCAGGTTAAAGGAAATAAACTCCTTTGTGGTTTTTTTGCTTTAAAAGTAAAATGAAAGTGTTGGAGGCCTTAAGTAATTTTTCAGATACAAAAGAAAATTTATATCATTGTAAAAATAAAAGAATAGATCTGAAATGTTGGTCAGCCAACTATGTGTGTCAAAATTATTAGTGAAAATGGAAATCATGCAGTTTGTTACTGCAAATGGGACAGACAAAGGGAAATCATGCTTTTTGTCAGAAATGTGAAATGAGATTGATACTGGGTAGTATTCCATTATTTCAAGATGCCAACAGTTTTGACACTCCAATTGCAATTACCGGAGATAGTGGCTTAGCAAATTGAGAAGGAAATTAGGTTTGATCGCATGAGAGCGCGCCATAAAGAGGCCTCCCTCCCCCTTTTTAAAGGTATGCAGATTTGCCAGTAAGCTTTTTCCTCAAGAAAGGGGAGGGAGAAGGGGGGGGACGAGAAATAAAAAATCATAAATCAGAGAAATCTCAGACACAATGGAAACCTCAGGTGTGTTCATCACCTCCCTACAAATAATGTTGATAAACATTTTCATTAATGTGGCCTGCTGTTCTATGTCACATCTAATATTCATCCAGGACCAGGCTCAGGCTAGCTCCTTGTGTCCTGCCAACATACTCGGTCAACTCAAACAGGAATGTAGAATTTTTTCCTTCTACTTTAGAAACCATTACCTTGATGAATTGCTTTCCCTTATTGTCTGATGGAGGTTTTATACAGTTCCTATAGAGATCTTTACCAGTTATTTGTAAAATTTATTTTTCAGAAATTTCTTTGGGGGGAGATGGGAGGTTTATTCCATGGTTGAATCAAGAACGAATAAAGATGGACATATATGGCAAGATACATTCAGCAATTTCAACTATTTAGGAATCTAAGTAAGCCCAGTATTTTGCACTGGGTCTGCAGAACTGGTGTAAAGAAAAAAGGGATCCTTTTGACACCTCCTCCTGTAATATCTTAAAAGATATTTTAATTGTTTTGATAGTGGCATTGGCAAAAATGGAATGTAAAGATAGAATGCAATGTTTGACGTGGAGAGTGGGAGAAACCCTGCAAGCCAAAAATCAAAGCTGAAGCAGATGCCATCCTTTGCAGGCCAGCTGAATTTAACACTCATTGCTATGTATTTAGGGAGGTTATTTTGTTAAAGACTTGCAAAAGTCTACCATACTGCCAAACAAAATAATAATCATTCAGTTGTCCAAAAAGATAAATATACGATATTAGAGGCATAAAAGCACATTGTTGCATAGTCGCATCTGAGCTGCTGCTGTTGTGGCTCTGTAACTCATATAATTTGCTGGTCAGTTGCTATACAAACACATTTTTGCATACTATTTTAAAGTCTGAATTTAATGTAGTCTTTTGGACTTAAGTGTTGATGATAACATCTAATGAGTCTAACTATGTGCATAGAGGTGTATGGTTAGCAAACAATTTCATGACTGTTTATTTCAAGCTAGGATCTATGCATGGGGCTTGATTTCTTTCCATAAGTGAGCAGAAGATCTAAATCACATAGAACTGTGCAAATTCCCCTACCTCAGATCACTGGTACCCTATGCAGTTCCCAAAAGATCTTTTGGGAATGTGGTGACCCTCCCTTAGGAGTCAATTTTGTAATGGCCAAATTTCATCTCGTTTTACTTAGTCTGTCATGCACTATTAATTATGGCTTTACAAGTACAGCCTTTTCTTGATGTAATACAGGATTTTAAAAGCTTATGCAATTAAATGGGCATACAATGGTCAGCAGATGCTACAGTTTAGAAAAATAGTATTTATTAACCTGTAAAAATTACAGTGATTACAATCCAAGTAAATGTTACAAAAAACATGGGAAAGCTCTGACTCTTCCTCAGCCTCAGTGGTGAGGAGCTCCTATATCTTTCCCCTAAAAGACTGGACCTCACTAAATTGGAGCAAATTTATTTTCCCAAGTACTCTCCCTGAGAAGTAAGGGGGGGGGGGGGGAGGGGCAGAGAAAAAAAGCCATTGCTGTGGGCTGCCTCCTTCTCAAGGTGGAACTAGCAGAATCAGCAGATGGGCCTTACATTATTAAGAGAAATGGAGCAGACATCTAGTAATTTTATTAGGTGAATGCAGCACACGATAGTACTGAACTCAGGACAGTTTATTCTCTACCATCCTGCGTATTCTTGGAAATGTGGGCCTCTGATCACCTCCCAGTACTACAGAAATAACTGTCTAATGAAAGAAGTAGGCTTTAAATGTCATTAGGCATAATACAAAGGTCGTAATTACAACAGAATGTCACGTGGTTGTGGAAGACATTGAAGTCAGAGGTGGTTTTGCTGTAGCATTTATGTAGCCTCCAGGGACCATTATTCTTTAGGAATATTCCAATTCATTACACTGTTAGTAGCAACTAAGCTCCTCTGTCACCTTGGTGGTGGGGTACCTTGCCGGTAGTTATCTTGAAGATTGAGTAGCGTGTGCAATTTCTGTGTGAGAGTTTGGGAGCTGAATCTGCAGTCAGTGTCCTTCTTTGTTCTTCTGACCACATATTTTTCTCCGTGAGAAGTTAAACTTTGATTTCTGAGGCAGCAAGCTTCTGTGGTGTGAGGTGGAAACAGAAATTTCATCTTCACCAGCAGTGAAAGCAGGCAGTGCAATTCACTGAATAGAAGCAGCAATAGTAGGCTTTTGTCATCCCAAGGCTGTCAGAGGGCTTCATTTGTCTTGGGAAGGAATTACATTCAGAAGAGTGGTTGTGCAGTCTACCCTGCTGCTTTCAGAGTGTGTATCGCTATAGGAGGGGGCAACTGCAGGTAATATTGACAAAAATACCTGCGGTTTTGGTCACTGGAATTAAGTTAATTCCTTATAGATACCAAAAGGTATGCTAACTGACCATCACAATAACATGAAGAATTAGTTCTGAAACACAAGATGTAAATTACTGTTAAACTTGTAATCAAATAAGTACCCAGGAAGAATATTTATTCCAATACCTTAGGTACTCCGTTTACTTACAAGGTGACTTAACCTGCCTTCCCAGGATACTTTTTTTTTTTCCCCCAAATGCTTGTGTAGTAGTTAAAGAATCTATCAAAAATTGCTGTAATTTGTGGTTCCAGCACATTATAGAAATTACAGGCGATGATCTGTTACATGCATGTGTATAAAGACACAGCTTTTGCAACTGCGTCAGGCTAACTCCTGCTTGTTGGCCTTTACTGACCTTTCTGTATCAGAGAGTTCCTTTTATAACCTTTTTCCATTTATCTGCCTGCCCACTGCAGTCCTTTCCTGAAGGACTACAGGAGGTAGTATTAAATGCCTCTCAAAAGCCATTGATAAACAAAATATGTGATACAAGAGAGGTGGATTTTCACCATCTTTAGAGAAAGGAGGAGAGACTTGCAAATGTGTATTTTGGGGTTTTAGATGTGTTAATATAGGGTCTACTCCATTCGAAGAAAATGATCAGAACCTTACTTGGTAAGATTTATATACTATGTCAGTGGGAGGTTTGATTTAATGACCTCAAAAGGTCCTTTTTGGAGATGTTTCTGTGATATCTGACAATCTGCTCTAAAAATGACCAAATGAGTGTCTTTTATTATCAACATAGTACGGGTAGGTTTCTAAAACATGCAGAAGGAATAAGTATGTTCTAGACTAGGATAATTATCAATAACTCTTGAGAAATATATATCTGAGGAATAGCATTAGGCATTTTTAAGATACAAAATGTTGGGTTCAGTGGAGAAGTTTAAACACAGTTTCCTACAGGACCTCGGACTAGATAACTCAGGTTGGAAGCGACTTTGGGAGATTTCTTGATGTTTTGTGAAGATCTCGGAGTTTCTCATACCACAGATTGGCAGAATTAAGATGGATTTCCTGAATTTACCATTGCATATCTACAAAAGTTCACAATTTAATTTTAATCCTAACCAAAATTCCTGGCTGTGTAAAACTTTTTGGCTTTTCTGCTCCAATGTATATCTTACACATAAGGTACCAAAACTGGCTCCTTAAATTAGTTCAGAACAAGTTTCTAGATAAAAATTAGCATACAATATCTATTACAATTGACGTTCTAAACTCCTCAATACAAACTTTTCATTTAAGATGTACTTTCTTTCATTTATTTCTGGGTTATTAAAATCTAGAGTTACCAGGTTTTCTTAGGTGGTCTTTTGTTTGTTTAGGGAGAAATTACATGAGCACTTCCAAAACACCCAGACCGTGGAAAGAAATATATATTGATTTCTTCTGAAATTGAATGAACTACAATATACGGATGATATACTGGGACAAGAAAATGATGATTCCTCAGCATTCTGATTGGCTACTTATGATGTAATAGTGCATTATTAAGTGGTAATTGTTTTATTATGGTGTTTACAAGGAGACAAATGGTTTGTGAATCAATGCACGTGGAGATCGCAAAACAAGTTGCTTATTGATCTGCAAGCTGTTTGTGTCAAAGTTTGCTGCTCGGAAAAGAAAACAAAAACAATGTACTCCAGGGTTTATTCATAAGGATATAAATTTTGAAAGTGCAGAGTCTGAATTTACATTCTAAATTGGCTCTACTCTGAAATATGCTTTGCTCTTTAAGATATTGAATTGAAACACGCATACTGAGCCACGGAAAGCAATTCTTAGTGTAACTTGCTCTGCCATTGACTTTCATCAGCCATCAGGTTGTGGGGGTTCAGTAAACTCTCATTTCTGTTTCCTCATTTCCTTAAGTTGTGTCAGAGTATACTTTGTCATAATTTTTATATGTTAGCTATAAATGGTTTACTAAAAAGATCTGCCTTTCTGGAGATTGCAGACCTTTAAAAGGTGAAATCAGATTCCACTCTTTCAAATGTGGAATATTAAAGAGCATAAAATTGTTGGCCTACATAAACCTGGAGTGCTGGATCAGCACTTCTGTCTCACGCACACAACTTCCACTGTTTTCAAGAATACTGTACTGGAATATTCTACCAATGTAATCTATCACTGGATTTCTGATTTTGCAGATCAGTGTCTTTAAGAATTCATATCCATAGACAAGTCACTGAAGCTTAATCAATTGCTATCCATCTGCTGAACAGACAAAACCCCATTTACAAGGTACTGCAATTTAGCTTATATTTTGGAACCCCTCAGAAAAAAGCTTCAGCAATGTCAGTTCAACTTGCAACTAAGATTAAAATAGGCAACACAGAAATAGATATTGAGCTTAAGCAGGGCAATGTAGTGAATCACCTTAACTCAACAAAATGTTTGAGTCTTCATGGCTTAATAACACAAAAAAAAAATCCCAAATCCCTCTTCTCTCCAAAGTCATATTAAATTCTACACTGAAGAGAAAGTTTATGCAAAACTAAGCTGCCTTAAAAAAGAAAAGAGTTGAACGATGTTTTGTACGTGAGCACTTTTGGTAGAAAAGAAATATTTTTTATTCAGGACCAAGGAGTAGTTGTGTTTCTTTGATGCCTATGCTTTTTCTTTCATAGGAATCTCTTATGCATTTGAGGGCCTTCACAAACTGATGCTTGCTTGTGTTCAACAGCTTGATCTTTTGTATGCATTGTGTAGAGACTATTACAAAAAAATCATGGATCTATTGAAATGTCTTATTCTATTTCCTTTAGAGATGTTTTTAATCTAAGCACAATTTCAAGGAATGCATTAGCAGTTGAGATAATTCTAAAGTAACTGTTAAGAAAAAAATAGGGGTTTTTTTGTAAATGATAAATATCTTGGGTTTGATTGTATATAAATACAAGGTGGGGCTTTATAAGATGCAGATACTCTCACAAATGTGTAATGTATTCAAAATAGGCAGGATTTGAATGGCATGATCATGTACTGATCATCATCTCCTGCAAACTCCTCATTGCAATTAGCAGGAATTTTAGGAAGCTTAAATAGAAAATATAAAGCTGTAAATTTCAATGTAAGAAGATAACTTGATTTTTTTCATGCTGACACTTGTGCTTGAAGTCCAAAGCATGAACAATTTTACTCTAGAGTTTTTAAATTATTCTTGTGCATAAGCACTTTCAGCATTGAATCTTTGCTTTCATTTTTGTAGTGACGGTTTTGGTTTTTTACATATAAGTCAAGCCTAGTAGAATAAAACCAAATTTTTGCTTCCTAGTGGAAAAATAAAATGTTGTTACTTTATTTCAGTTTATTTTACTTCAGCATTTTATTTATCTTTGTTTTATTTAAAGCTGGATGAGCAATGCTGCAAGAATCCTAAAGACTCTTTGATGTGTTTAGACCAATTTGCAGAAAAAATAACCCAATTAAGGAAACTTTTCTAACAGTCTAAGAATTCTAAGTTTTAGCTCATAAATAAATTCTTCCATTACCTGGTCTTCAGATGATTACTCTTCTTACAAAATGGAGGGACTAATCGTGAATTGTATTGGACTAAGAGCTAGGAGATTAAAAATATTTTCTTAAAAAGGGGGTGGGGGAAGAATCTCCAATGCTACATCCTTTGCCAGAGTGTAGTCACTGTCGGATTTTTCTCTGGTCTGTTGTACATTGTCTTCAAATCTAATACTCCTTCCATAAAGTAATACAACACACAGTCAGCCTGCCTCTTCCCCTTTGAATTTCAGAAGTGTTGGAAGTCTTGACTGTCTCTGCTTGTAGGACTACTTCTTGTCTCCACTGGTGCTTTTTTGTCTCCATCAGCAATGCTGATTTAGAGCCTCTTTCAGAGAAGACAATGAATATCTTGCGTAAATGCTCAGGTCTTGTTTTAATTTAAACACTTTGTTATGTGTTTTTTAGAAAGAGGACTGACCATGGCATTTTCTCAGTTGTTTTACTAAATCAAAACTTATGTTCTTCCAGTCTTAAGTCAGGTCTAGCAGATAATTGCCCTTTATCTTTACATTAGCTGCACTTTCTTAACATCGCTGTTTCAGAAAGTCCATAATTTATCCATTCTATGACCAAGGGAGAGTGAATGTTTTCTCCACAACATCATCTACAGCGATCTTCCGTGAATCTCTTCCTCTCTGAAAATCTGATTAACCTCTTAACAACCCATGCCTTGTGAACAGGTCACTGCTGTGTCCTGGCTCAGACTGCCTTCCTTCCCACTCTCTTGCACGTACGGTTCCTGTGGAGAACAGCTGTTGTACTTGTGTTAGCCTTCAGCACAGTGTACAACAAAGATCACAGAAGTAGCTCTTTGGGACTACACTTGCTGACAGGAAGGCCCATTTTGATATCCAAGGGAGGAGTGTGTGTTGAAAGCTGACTGCTCCTTGCTCAGAAGAAATGTTCAAGGGAACATATATTCGTACAGGTTGTCGTCACAGGCATCTCTTAGATTTGCAGTCAAAGGCATTGGACCAGGGTGAGTCATAAGGTGTCAATTATGTATATATAATCTCTTTATAGAATCACAAAATGACAGAATGGGTGAGGTTCATAGGCACACCTGGAGATCATCTAGTCTACTCCCCCTGCTCAAAGGAGGTTCAAATAGGACAGGTTGTTTAGGGCAATGTCCAAATGGGTGCTGAATATCTCCAAGAATGGAAAATTCACAGCCTCTCTAGGCAGCATGTTCTAGTGTTCAATCACATCCAAGGGAAAAAAAAAGCTTTTTCTGATGATTGTTCTTTCACTGGATACCACTGAGCTCCATCTGGCTTAGTTTTCACTGCTTGAGAATGAGCAATTGATAGCAAGACTAGCAAAAGTCTATTGATTATTTATTACTGAAGTCAGCAAAAGGACGGTTTTTTCAGGCTGATGAATAGGCATAGGTCAACTACAGCAGTGAGAAATAGAGAGACATTGAAATGAATGGTACAGGAATAGAGAGACATTGAAATGAATGGTACAGGACTTTCTGGCACCCTGGTTGCCTGTATTCTGCATGGTAAGGACTAACTCGAGTGGAAAATGGATTCTGCTCTGCGGTTATGTCCGTACTGAATTATTTGGCAAGATGTAAAGATCTGGTTTACAAACCTCTATGACCCCATGCATGTGGTTAGAAAGCCAATAATTTTTGTTAAATAAAAGCCTTTGCTACGAGACTAAGCCATAAACTTGTAAAAACTGTTATGCTGTTTTCTTCATCCACCTGTGGACTGGGTTCTCTGAAGCATAATCCTGCAGAAACATTTTAATCAGATTGTTGCCTGCCTTCCCTTAGACATGACCGAAATACTTCTGCTGCTCTGCCGTTCCATCAGTAGCACATCAATTGTACCCAGCTTTTCAAGCATTCTCTCATTGATCTTCAAGAACATGTGGAGAAGCTGCTAATAACATCATATCTCTAAAGGTTTCAGTCGACACCAGTTCTGATGTTTGTAAAGTGAATGACATGCATTCATGGGTATAATATTTTAGAATCCCAGTAACTGTATGACTTGCAGTATTCTCTATTCTCCCCCCAACAATAGACTTTTGTAATATTAATAAGAATCACAGGATCCCAAGATATGTTCAGCAGAGATATTTTACTGAAATGCAGTGTATAATACTATGCCTTTTAATACTTTTATCAAAAATAAAGATCCAATCAGGAAGGACTAAATTTTTGTAGAAAATGAATTATTGTCAGAGTTAATCAGGGAAAAACCATTCAGCAGAACTATTCAGTTCAGTTTGAGGTTTTCCGCACCCTGGGCACAAACTGAACATGAAGAAGTGCGTAATGGCATTTTACGTGATTTTGGGTGGAAATAACTGTCTATGGATTGACTATGAATATTAGGACATTCAACAATCAAATAAATTTTCTTGTTGTTTATTACTTATTTTGGACTGATCACAACACATTTGAGTCCAACATTGTCCTTGTTTCCAATCACCTTACCTCATGAAGTAATGGTAATAGCACTAAGCTTGAACCATTTCACACTCCAACGTACCATATGATATTCAGAATTGCATTCATGCAGGAATACATCCATTACATTAATATATTATTATTTATTTCTAAATAATTAAGCATAATGTGATTTTTATGTAGGCTTACAGATACACCAGTAAGTAGTAATTACTTTTATCTCATTTGAGTGTATGCTTGGAAAGCTTTTGGGTTGTGTCAAGCTTTTATAACCATGATGAGCTTATTTTTTTAGCAGGTGGGAAAATCAGAGGCTGAATTTTTGAGATGTGTTAATCAAAAATAACTGGTTTAAGAAAACAAAAGAACACTTACAATTTATAACTAGGTTCAATGACTAGTCTCACTTGACAAATTTTTGTGCTCGTGTTTGGTATCCATTCCTTTCTCTCGGAGTTTTTGGTGTTTGTTTCAGCTTTTAAAGATTACTTTGCAGTCTCCATAATTCTTAATGTTTAGTATACTCTAAATGGCAAATTAAATCCACAGTGGTGGAGATTTCTCCTCTGAGTCTGTCATATTCATTATGAAATCAGCCCAACTGTGACTTGCTTATAGTTTCTTCACGCATCTTTCTCAAAGACGCAGTGTTATATATTGTACTGGTTCAACGCAGTGTGTTGTCTGAAATTGCTGTTGAGTAAGGCATCATATACAGGTGTGGCAAAGAACTGCCTATGTAAACTGGATGCCTTTAACACAGCAGTTTTATCTTTATCTTTCTTAAATACCCTGTACTCTCTTCCTTTTCAATGTCATACTTGAAATTCTTTCTCTGCTCACCTCATACAAAATCTGTAACAAGTATTAATTACATTAAGCATAGTAATTATTGCTTTTTCACTCAGGAATTCAAGCACTCCCTTTATAGTAACCTCTAAAAAAGAAAGAAAACTTAAGATACTAAATTCTTGAGAACACTGGAGAACAGCACAATATACTGTGATCAGACTCTACTTCCTTCGCTTCCTTTCAAATTACTGTAGGACTCTAAATATTTTTCCAGATTAATTTTTGAATAAACAGTACAATAATATTTTAAAAGTTGCATATGGTCTGTAGATGAAAATAGGAATAGCTGGGGTAACTCTGTATATGGACTGGAAAGTGGAATAATATTTGATGTTGAACTGAATAAAACAAAAACCTTTCTCTCTATGTAACTGTACCTACATACACACGTGTGTGTGTATATATATGTACACATATGCGTGCATTTTTTTTCTCCGAGCAGGTACATTTAAGTTAGGTTCCCATGAAGGTTTCTGTAACACACTGCTATTTTATTTTTTTATTTGCTTGTCTCTCTTGTATGTTTAGCGAGTTGTGAGCTACATCGATTGCAGCAGGCTCTTTCTCAGAGAATTGCACTGACTTTCAGCAGCAGCAGAACACTCAGTCAGTATTTTAGTACCATGTCCTGTGACTGGGAAGGAGAGAGGGGGAGAAGCCATGGCTGCAATGCATTTGTAAGGGCTCTTTCATCACTTCTATGGCACAAATGTCAATTCAAGCCTATTTTTAACAGCTGGAAATCTGGCCTCTGATTATACTGCTTGCCCAAATGCTTTTGCAAAATGGGTAATGTTTCTGATTTTCTGATTTAAATTAAAATTTCCTTCCCCTGCAGTTTTTATTGTAAGCAGAATGCAGAATATAGTGTACTTGGAAGAGTGCTATACAGAGGAGGCCCCCCCGAATGTTTTATGCATGCTGATGCCTTCCACAAGGCAGAAACAAGTAACTTAAACAATACAATAAATTTTACTGAGACACAGATACAGGTCTTTTCTGGCTTGTCTATAAAGTGAAAAATATGGAATGATTTGCTTCCCCTTTAAGGAGGTTATTAGCTTGCTTGTATCTACCAGAGGAATAGAGGTGCACACAGTCTCCCATTATTCACCGGGTTTTTAATCTTGATCCCTGGCTTCTGCGATAAGTTATTGCTGGGGACTGGAATTGCTTGGGGAGTGATGCAGGTGCCTGAGGGCCAGCAAGTGGCTCTGTTATGAGAACTGGCTCTAATGATTAATGGTAGGATGCAGTGCACTACTGCTGACTTCATTGGGAAATACAACATTGTTAATTTTATCATTATAAACTCCCAGCACTGCAAGAGAATGTGTCTGCCTCCAGGATGGTGAATTTGATAAGAAGGCTTTCCTGATAAGATATCTCGTACTCCCAGGGAAAAGCATTCATGTTTAATCAGGGAGTATTTAACTTGCAATCCAAATGTTACCAAGTAATATGTACAGGTCATTTTAAATTTGTGCTCTACAGTTCAGGTCATAACATTGTAAATGAGTTTGTATGTACACTGAAGAAAGAATCAATATAGCACTGCTCTTTACAAAGGCTGTCATAAGCCACAGAAACTAAATATTTTTTCACTCGAAAGGGGTACAGACTTTTTAATGAATAGTAATACTTCAGGCAGATAAATACACATGCAGTCTAGGCACCATCCTGTAAAGTACTTCGCAACTTCCGCTCTTGCTGATGTCAGTGTCCGTGACTTCAAAGCAAACCACTGAGGACAAGAGGGATTGCATCCTCTCCCTATTGAATACATACAACAGGTCATAGGATCAGTATGCAGAATTGGAATAAGAAAAGACTATATTCCTGAGCGTGCCGGTTCCTTATTTAGGTCTTTGTGAGATCAACATGTACACTGCTGTCTCACAGACACATTTGTGCTGGTTTTGGCTGGGGTAGGGTTAATTTTCTTCATATTGGCTTGTATGGTGCTGTATTTTGGATTTGTGATGAAAACAGTGCTGATAACACAACTGTGTGTTAGTTATTACTGAACAGCGCTTATACAGCACCAAAACCTTTTTTCTGTTTCTCACGCTGTCCTGCTAGTGAGTGGGCTGGGGGTGCACAAGAAGCTGGGAGGGGGCACAGCTGGGACAGCTGACCCCACCTGACCAAAGGCATATTCCATAGAGTAGGTCATCGTGCTCGGCAATAAAAGTCGCAGGGATGAAATTCCTCCTCTGCCTCAGTAAATACCTAATTTATATCGAGGATTTTGTACATATAGTCTTTCCTCAGCCTCACCATGAGTGTACATACATCTTCACTGCTCTTTACAGTATCTTCACCCCAGCTTAGATCTGTGCCTTTCCTTCCGTGCCCTCATCTCCCACACCTCCCCAGTACCTCATACCCTCCTAGCTACTTTTGTTGTTTCAAAAAGAGGTTGAATGATCAGTGTTTTGTTCATTCTATTTGTGTTACATGTCATTTTCCTATGTATGGGGTTTTTTCCTCTCTCTTTAAATTAAAATTCTTCAGGTTATGGCCTTTCTGCCTTTTTAAAGAGTGCCTGGAACAGTGTGGCTGTTATTTAGTAGCTCCTTAGGCCATGCTAACACATACAATGAAGACTTTACCAAATTTGTCAAATTTTCCATTATATTGTTAACAAGGTAATATTAACAGATATAAAGAAGATTTTGAAATAGCAAATAACTTTGTCTTTTCATGAAAGACATCCAATCTCAGAGTTATGACATAAAGCAGAGAATAGCATTTGAAGGTAGTAAGGTGATTTTTATGGAAAACTTAATGGGGTAGAGTCACTTAGATCATTTTAAAACTTGATTTACTTGTCTTGAAACTAGAATAACTTTATAAAACTGAATGCAGGATGTCTTGCACTGTGACTCATGTTCTTTAACTCTGTGTACTGTGTTAATCATTTGATCTAACTGGCTATAACAAAATAATTTTTTTAATAACATAGATATTGCACTTTTGTTTGAATGCACACTGCTGTGGTTGTGACTCATTTTGTGACCTTGTCACACCATTTAAGTGATGTATTTAGTACATGGATGGGGAAAGCTGTGAGAGCTGAGAGTCCTGTCATTCAGTGGACCAATGGAACAAAATACTAGAGTGAGAAGAACGTGTCTGGTTCTCCCATTCTGGTTTAGATCTACGGCAAGTCTTTCTTTTGTGAGGGAAAATTTTGACGTATCAGTACTGAAACAAGTAATGGTTACCTACTGATAACCAAGAAATCAAAATTATAGCTAACCAATTTCAAAGCTTAGGTTTTGCCATTTCAGGTTGTTTTATAAGCTCTAAGCTAAATGCTGCAACACTTTCTGACTTCACATCCTCTGGAAGAGGGAGAAATGGCAGGTTGATGTCTATCAACTCCTGTATTCATAACACAGAAGTAATGGCAGCTGGTGGTATCAGCTTAAGTTAAGTAGATGATATAGTAAAAGGATGTAGCTAAGTGGATAATGGGAATGCCATCCTGAATCTCCAGAGAGATGGTAATCCATAGCAATCGAGATGACTCAGAGGCACAGAAGAAGTGCTTAGCTGACTTGGATGTTAATGTGTGCAGACAGAAACTGCTGTGCGCTTTTCCTGATAGCTCTGAAACTGTTGTATTATCTGTGTTGTATATGCATCTGTTTGTCAGTCTTGGAGTATTCTTTGGCGGATTGTTGGAAATGCAATTTGTGCATTTGCACAAAAGAACTTCATGGTTTAGTAAATGAGTAGCAGAGACAGACAGCTGACTGCTTCAGAGGTGAATCTCAAAAAAGCCGAAGCTTTAGAAGTCATCTCAGGAAGAATGAGTTGATCCAGATTTGAAAATGGAACACGTGCTGAACTAGACCAGATTTCTAATTGCCTAATGTCTTGTGCATAAATAAACACTAGTGCCTTGCGACTGTAAGCAACTGTGTCTGATCAAAATAGCAGGAATGTTTTAAACTCATTTTTCACTGGTATAATATTATACAATATACAGAGCCATTGAAACTCAGGCTGAGGTTTTGTGCTCAGTTACTTGTACCTTAGTCTCCTACAGGCATTAGAAAGATTTTTTTATTTTTTTTTTCCCTTCAGTGTCTACGTGGCTCTGTTTTGTTTTTTTTCTCCCTTCCTCTGAGGCAACAAAAATCATCCATGGTTGGGAACAGAACACCAGATAGGATAGGGAAGTGCTTTGAAGCAATACAGAGAATCTGGTATCCTAATGTCTGAGGTCAGGAATAAAGGCTTGTTTGGTTTTGGGGGGGGTGATACTGTTTTTCTTCTCCTTTTCTTAACTTCCCTCCCGCCCCCCTCCCCAACACCAGCTGCATTGTCAGAGCCCTTTGGGGGAGATCCATTCTTATGGAAGATGGAGAGTAGTTTAAGACCTGATTTCATTTAGATCTATATCTCTCCCTCAGAGTGTGTCTAGTGTCCTTAAGAAGAAAGTAGTAAAGCAATGTTTACCTCTGACAGCTTTAATAAGAGATTAAATGTTAACCTTTATGTTATTCTTATAAAACTGATGAGCTAGGGAGCAGCTAGTCACTCAGAAAGGCTGTTCCCTGACTTGGCCGGGGCTGCACTGGTTGTACAGCACAGGCTAGTGCGGTGCTGAGGGCAGACCTGTGCTGGGTGGAAGGCCTTCCAAAAGTCTTGACACCAGGAATATAAAAAGACAAGTGTGCTGGCTTCGTTTCTCTGCTAAAAAGTTTGTCTCTTCTAGGTTTAACTAGAAGCTTAACAAATGAGAACCTGAGCAGAACACATTGATTACTATTGGAGTTCCCACTTGACTGAAATATCCTGTTCTGGGAACAAAGACAGGCTGCACCCACCACATCACCTCAGGCAGGAAGGAGTATCTGTCCTTATCACTTGCCTACTCACTATGTGCTCAGATCCCCAAATCCTTGTTGGCTATTTCACAGCAGCTGAGCTGCGGTACTTGTCCTCTTTCACAAATATGAGGAAGAACAACTTAGGTTCAACCCATTCATTTAGGCTAACGCATTTAGAGGTGTGTGTTGCTGTAGGCTAGGAGTACGAAAACAGCACAGTTCAAGCAGTTAATTGTAACTAAATAATGCATTCTGATCCTTTAGTCTTTCTGCCTGTGCCGTACCACTTAGTCTTCTGGGGACCAGAGTTCTTAGGAATAAGAGGACATCTGAATGAAACGTGGCAGATGGAGTGGATGGTCAGTTTTCCCTCTCTTAAAAAAAAAAAAAAAAAAGCTTTATAAAAATCTACATATCGCTACATGTCATGTAACGCAGTACAAGTACTGCTGTCCTTGTAGTGTCACATGCATATGTACATTTTACTTCTGCTACGTGGTTCACAGGTCTAAGAGAGACAGAGGTGTTATATTAGCACCACAGCCTCCTTGGGTCCCAGTGTATAATGTCAACACTTCATCTTGAGGGTGCCCAGGCTACAGCGTTCCTGGTTTAAACAGAAGCACCAATTCTCTTCTAGCCTGCTTTTCCCATATCCACTTGCAAAATGCATATCTGACAAAATACTACTAGTATATGTAACCCTCTCCAAAAGACAGAAAATTCCACCAACATAGTAATAATCCTTCCCCACTGCCACCATGAAATTGTGCACTCTGATCTTTGAGAGAGGGAAGAGCAGAACTTTTCGAGGATTTCATAGGCAGCATCTGAATTTTAACCCCTGTGATTCTGGGCCCTGCTGTGCTATTAGAAATACCATTCTTCCCCTTATTTTCTTATTTAACTGATGAGATCAAACAACAACACATCTTCTACCTACTCAGGAATGTTCTTGATGGTATAAGACATAGGTTAGAATTTTTACCTTAGCAGACTTTATTGAATAGTCTGTTCAGGTGTCAGACTTGTTAGGAAGTGATGCACTTTTCAGCAGAAACAAATTTGATCCAATTTAAAAGAGACAATATATATTGAAATACAATTTCAGAGCCCCCTTGGATCCTGAAGGCTGCCTCCTTTGCCAGCTCAGATACTTACGTACAGCTGACATTGTGATTAGCACAGGTAGGAACAATGGCACAAAGGGTATGGCAGTGGAGGTTCAAACTGCAAATTTCTGCTAAAAAGAAAGAAGCCGTATTTTTGTGAACCACTTTTAGATTTGATATGAATGCTGAGAAACAGAAGCATGCATCCACCTCGAAGTAGTCACATACCCTATCCTTGGCAGTCAGGTTTTGTGATCTGTAAGAGCAGTTCTCTCCTCCTCTTTTACGCAGGGGTAGTTACTGTAGCTATGCATGAACAGGAGTGTGGAAAAGGAGCAAGACATGGAAAGGAGGTTTTTTCTTTTTCTCTCAGAGATAACAGTGTGAAGCCAGGAGGCTGTTCTCTGCTGGTGTTCTGGGTTGGTGTGTCTATATGTCACATAGAAGTTGTAGAATTACAAACTGAGGTAACATTAGGATTTTACTGTTCCATACCCTGTGGTGTATGGAAAATAGTCTAGTTTAGTTATTGACATAAATAGGCTTGACACCTTGAGTTTCCGTTTTCTACTTCATTGTTCAAAAAGCCCTTACACCTCTCAAGGCATCTTCTCATCCAGAGTTCTTCACAGAAAATGGAGAAAAATCATTGATTCTAGGCTGTGATTCCTCTGACCTATTTTAGATGTCCCTCTTTGGACCAGATGTTCCATGCTGTAGAAGTGTCAGTTGACTTCCACTGTTTATGCAAGGCTAACTAAGCGAGATGTTGACATCTACTTTGTGACCACCTAAGATTAGTGAGATGAATCCCCTTGTGACTGAGTAATGCACTACGAGTCAACATAGCGCTGCTTCCAGCAGTGAGAGGAACACAAGCTTTTCAAGTGCTAGTTAACTCTGTATATCAGTGTGTCCCTGGAGGCATCTGTCGTCTCTCCTTCTTACCTACTTAGGATCATTGCCAGGAGTTGCACTGCTTTGTTTTTCTACTCCCCTAGTAAGAGTAGCTATATAATACTGCAACTAGTCTAGTGTCTTATTTGTAGAGGCTTGTGCGTGAACTTAGGATAAAACTTACTTGCCCTGTCAGCATCCTCTGTGCTGCTGAGTGTTTAGAAGCAAATGTGATAAAGAAAGTAGAAATGCAATTAACAAAGACCAATAGATACAAAAGCCCAGAGCCAGTTTTAGCTACTATTTGTCGATCCAGGCTGCCATTGTACCAATGCTGAGACATGGAGTTATTGCAAAGTCAATAGTAGTGTCATGGCTTTCAGTAATGATTTCAAGTCAGTCGTGATATGCTGCAGAAAGTACTGCAGTCAGCTTGCAGTGCTCATCCTTGCCTGTAAGAAGTTTTGAAGCAGTCTTTTCTCCTTGTTCTGGTGACATATGCTGCCTGAAAGCTTTGTAGCCTGCCAATGTATGCCACGCATCTCTTCATCTGCTTTATCCACAGAGAAGAGTTTAAAATAAACAAAAAAGTCTTGACCACAATACATGTGCCTCTTTTGGATGGAACTTAGCAATTTATTTTTCACCAGTAACTCCAGAGATTTGTCAAGCTCTAGCCTAACAGCAATTGCTGCCTTTTATGGAGACCCCATTGTATTTTCCTACAATATTTTGAAGATTTTTGGAAAAGAGTGAGTTTCCACTTTTGTCTTCGAGTGCCGAAATGTTAGGGTAATCCTTGTCATACAGTGTGACTACACTATGAAGATTAGACAGTCTCTAAACAGATATCGGAGGAGAACATCTGGGTATATGTTAATGCCCTGCAGTTGAGCTGAAGCTCTCTAAACAGTAACAAAGTTGGAAAGCATCTATAAGGAGCACCAGGGACCTCGTGGCCTGAGGGCTTAAAGTTTACACTTTATGTATCCCAAACACTATTTAGTGTTTTCTAATATTTACAGTGCTTCTGGTGTGCAGGAGATATTCAGTCTCCGAAGACTCTGGTCAGTGTGCTTTCAAATGTCTTGAGAACTGTTGTCATCTACTTATCAGGGTTTTGCAAACAATATCGCTGTTGTTTAGGTTGCTGAAATACTTTTTTAAAAAGTCCAGCACTCTGACAGAAGAGAACTGTGTGCAGGTCTTCAGTAACAGTTAAGCAAAGGCACAGAACAGAAGGACAATCTTGTAGGTATGTATGGTTCTTTTTTTAATGTTTTGTTGCTGCATAAAAATATAAAGGGCTGACATAATCCTTGATATGAGAAATATAAAGGCTGGGAAAAGAAGAACTGCATAAAGGAAAAGACATTTTTTGATACAGAAAATACAGTGTAGTATTAGTGCTAGGGGTGTGATTTATATTTTACCACAGAGTCACCACAAATGAGAAGGATTTTTTAATGCTCTAATACGTTTTCCACAATGGCAGAAGGAGTTCTCATGACAGAGGTTTGGTCAAGGTAATATATTTAAAGGTAGAAAAGCAAATTTCTTATCCGCATTGAAGATGGAGGCCGAGTTGGACATCAAGACTTTCTTTTAAGCTAAGATTTTTGTATTTGCCAAGTTCTTTTCATTATTTCACTTGTTACAATTTATGGAGGTAATGTTTTACCACATTTGCAGTCACAACAGGGGGCCATGTAAACCAGGACCTGCCTCTCTGGCAGAGACCCCTGGGGATGGGACTGGAAAATATTGAACACAAATTGTGGGGAATCTCCTTTCTTCAATTCAGCTGTTTTGGAGACTGGTGTGCTTACCAGCTAGCTCCATGCCCGAATGCCTTGTAGCAGTCTAAGAAATTATGTTCTTAGTTACCTCATTAATTTCACTGAAGCTATTTCAATGAAGAGTACCATTAAGTCTAGTCCTGTTGGCAGAGTTTTTATTTCCGGTCCTCTGAAACCAGTAGAACTACATCTAGAAGAAGAGGGAAGCTCAGAAATATTTGCTATTAAAACAACAAAACCCCCCTCTATGCTTGTCCATACTAAGCATAAGGCAAATAGGTTGTTCTGGGACTGCAAACTACAAAGAACAAAAGAATAAGTGATAATTACTATTTGCCCTTTCCTGATCCACTATGAAATCCATATAGTGTGGGTAGTTTATAATTTGAAAATAATAGTCAAGATGATGCAATTACCTAGATTAGAGACAAGTTGAATGTAATTCCTACAAGTCTGAGCTATACAAGATGGTAAATTCCAGTTTGAAATCAGTTGACTGTTGGGTAGAATCGGGCACATCAGGAGAAAATGCCGAGAGCCCTGCTTCCAGACTACAGCTTTTGGATTTTCAACTGTAGGTTTTAAAATTAAGCCTGGGCAGGATACCCACAGTTGAGGTGAGGGAATTTGGTCAGCATGAAAAATAAATTAGCTTTTTTTTGACAGGGTAAGTTGACTCATGACCAAAACACTAGTTTTGATTTCATCATGTTTCGTGGCATTGCTGCTTAATTCTTTTCATTTCAGAGAGCCTTGTTTCTTAAGGAAGTGTCTTACCTAATCACGACTTTTATCTATTATGATGAATAAGATCCATTCTGAGTGCATCAGCCTATTTCAGACAAGTCTGATGGAGAATTAATAGTTTAAACATACTCACTTCTTAAAAATAGCTGCTAGAAGTGAGAATTAGTTCCCCTTCTCCTTCCCTTCCCCCATAGTAAGATTTCCATCAAAGTTTCAGCATTTACACTGTATTAAATTTCAATAAAATCCTATCACAAAATAGAAATCTATAGGAAACCAGCTTTATTACCTTTCTTGTGCACTCAACTACTTCCTTTGAAGACAAACAAAGACAACCTCTAAAAAAACCTTGAAACATTAGAGGTAACTCACCCCCACTTCCCCAGAACTGTACCTGGAGTCCCAATAAAATTATTTTCTTGCTCTACCTGATCACTTTTCTGTCTGCTAAGGACACAGGTGTGCAAGAGAAGTGGCCACAGCAAAATTCCCAAGCTGACCCTTTTTTTTCCTTTTTTTTCCTCTTTTCTTTCTTTGCTAGCATATAATCGCTAACATTATAATATATAATGCTTCTCTCTGTCATTGACCCAGAATTTAACATTTATCTTTTTTCTGGAAACCTTTTTCTCCTTTTCCGAGTTTGGAGCCAGCATAGCTTAATCTCTTTTAAACTCAAATCTATGTGAGGTGCAAGTGTGAGAGCACAGGTGTGAGTGGAGCTCTGGCTTAAAATAGCAAACAGTAGTAGAAGTAGCTGCTGTTCATTTGGGAGCAGATAACAAATGAGACCTCCCAGGAGTCAGCAGTGCGACTTCACACTGTTTCTCATCTATATAAATGATCTAAATAGAGATAGCAATGGTAAACAAGCAAATTCTACTGATAGCAAAAGTATCAGGGAGTAATAAGCCCAGAGCAAACAGCAGAGTGTTCAAGGGATTTTGATCTACTACATCTGCAAATGCATAATTGTCAGTCTTTCCTAAAAAAATAATAGCGTAAGGTAATAAGCACAAATAGTTGTGACTGAGCAGCAGTATGTTGTACAGACATTTTAGCAAAGACCTTGAAATACTAGAACAGATCCTTGATCTGAACTTTAAATGCAACGGAAGTGCTAACGGCGAGCCAGGATACCACGGCAGATTGCTGTAGAACACCTGGGTTTGAAGGGCTATTGTAAAGTTGCACCATTATAAATAGGGCCTTTCTGAATATGATAACCATTGTGATTGAACAGCCCGTCAAAATTAATTGAAAGTTTCCTTTCCTTGTTTGTTTATTTTTTGCCTAGGGTTTAATTTAAATTATTTTGATCAAAACATTAAAATCAATTTAGACAACCGTGAATGAAAGATTGTTCAACAAATAACAATATTTTGCTCCTGTAGGGTTTTTTTGGCTTATCTCTTTTATAATGCTACAAGTAGCTACACTCTGATGACATTCTTGATGCTGCTTCTTACTGTAAATGTCTTTATAAGCCTTGTCTCATATGCAGGTGTTTTCCTGAGTCTCTGATCATTTTCCTTTTACTCTGCTCACTTTCCTCTATTCCTGTTGTATGTTTTTCTTGAAGGGTGGGCAAAATGAAACTCAGTGGCTAATGCCTGCAAGAATACTAGCAACTAGAAGACTCTAGTTAGAATTAATGCATGGCAGTTAGAATTAATTGCATGACCTTAAGAAATGCTGTCTATATCATGGAGTATGTGAACAGATGGGTAAAAGAAAACAAATCTACACATATACTTTTTGTGAGGGGCAGATGCAAAGTGTTTATCGCAGAAGGGATACCAAGCTTCTGCTGAGCTGTGTTACTTAGCTATGTGTTCCTTATCCTCACTGTCCTTTGATTGAATGCTAGTTGGTTGAGTTTGAGTGGTTAGCATTTGGTGGACCCTTAAAAAAGGAAGAGATAATTATTTTCTTTGATGGAAAAAGAGCACCCTCATGAAAGAGATGACAACAAGTGGACTGATGACTTGTTCATTGAGAGCGGAGTGAACTAGGCTGAGAAGGAGCAAGAGGAGAGAGCATGCTCGGAAGGAAAAGAATGAAATAACTGGCACAATGATTCAATGATTCTGTGCTCAGAGATCAAAACTAAAGATAATTTTATATTCTGCATTTGTAATCTGAAGGTGGGTGAGGCTCTTGGGTATCTGAACAAAAATCAGGCTTCAGAATAGGAGAATTCTGTGGAATTTTGGTCAGGAATAGAGATGCCTGAGCATGCTCGCCAACAGAGCTGGAAGAGAAAGGGAACAAAGTAAAATGTAGTTTTGCTGAATATCAAAGTATTGATCTACTGATATTGCAAGATTATTTTTTTTTAATATCTCAGACTGTCCCCTCCAGGATGAAGGCTGTTCCTGTTTGATACAGTGAGGAAAATTCTAAGCAGCTGTGGAAGCCCTTTGCCAGGGAATAGCTCTGCTGCAGATACCCACAGTGACAGGGAACGAAGCATGATGCAAAAGAGGTTTTTGGATTTTGTTTGGTTGGTTTGAGGTTTTTTTGGGGGGTGGGTGTTGGCGTTTTTGTTTTGTTTTTTTCCCCAAGGATACCTTATTCTTGACAACCTTTTCTATCTTTTGGCATTATAACACAACTTATTTTAAGCATTACTGTTTCTGAAAAAACTTCTCTACTTCAGTTGACAGCATGTCTTCTCTCTTGTGTGCCTGCAATACTTTAACTGATGTTTGGTACTTTTCATGTAGAATTTCAGACTGTAGATCACCTTTGTATTATCCTGCATTCCCTCTTATCCTCCCACCTCTGATCTGCTCTTGAGAGCTCTGCTTAGTTTGATGTGCTCATAAAGCCCGTCTAGCACCCTCACTTTGTGTGTTGCTGTGGAAATCTGTAACAGTGTAAATAACTAATAATGACATGGTACTGGGGAGATAAATTTAACACAAACTTAATGAAAGCAATACTGGTAATGATAGTTACCCAAAAATGACTTTATCAAATCCACTTAGGTGTTGCAGTGTATGTTAGAAGCAGGTTCTTGAGTTTGTCTGTATATAATCAACTATTAGGAGTTTCTTCTCATTGGTGGCATTAGTGGTTTTGGCTAGCCTTGACACCTCCCTTTGTACGGAAACTATGAAGAATGGCTAACAGCTATCTTGGCAGTAAATTACAGGTAGCCCAGACAGACCTGAGGATTGAGAAAACAGACAGTTGTCAGAACAAGAAAAAACCCTAAATTTAAAGAGAATATGTATGTTTAAAACTTTTTAAATACTGTTATTTTGGGACCCTTGAGGCTATTCAGTTTTCCTTGAATAGAAGGCATTCTTAACAATTTCTTATTTATTTTATTGTAGTTGTGTCTCAGAGTTACTGTCATGGACCGATGCCCTGTTGTGCTAGGAACTCCAGAGACATCAAACAGAAATATAAAATCAAACAGATAAGGAGCAGAAAGAAGCCACAAAGCAATCTTGGTTAGTCTCATCTTGCCATTGTTGAGATTCTGTAGGCAGTGTAGGACAGGAGCTGAAAAGAGAGGAGGTGATTTTGTTATTGTTAATGAGGCGTAAAGGTAGCAGATCCATAGGAAAACTATGAAAAAAAAAAAAACCAAACCCAGTTTGAAAACTAAAGGTTTAGAGCTTTTCACCCTTTTCACTGATAATATCACCTCATTAGAGTATAAGGGAAGAGATAGGTAGGATATATACGTGCACAAAATTATATAGTGATACTGACTTGAAATATTGAATAAGCATGGTCCATCCTTCAGTTTTCTTTAATTAAAACAAATGTATTGAGGACAGAGGGGTATAATCCATCACTGGACTAATGGGAAAAAAAAAGCTTCGGTCCTAAATTCTATCTAAGTACACTAATTTTCCATTTTATCACCTTCTGATTTTTACCTAATTGTTTTGTGGAGATGTGTTTTCTCTTCTGCTGATATGCCGACATGTTATAGAAGCCACCCCAATTGAGCTTGTTGGCCTGATTCCAACATGTACTCTGCTCTCTTGTTATGGTAATTCAACTAGCAGAGGAACAAAATCCATCAAGTGAACAAGCACGGATTTTTACTTTACAAAACTTCCTGAGAAACAAAAGCTGTGAAAGACACCTGAAGTCTGATGCAACAAAATCTGGGGCAAAGGGAGGAACCAACACCCTTCTTTTTGAATTCCTTACTGTGCATATAACTGGTATAACTCAGGGAGGTGTGTTTTGCTCCTATTCACATCTACAGAAAATCTGTCTGTGGTTTTATATGTAAATTATAGAGGAAGTAGGGTTTACCTCTGATGTGGGTTACCTCAAGTATCTAGTGAGGCATTGCTTCACTGTTCTCATCTCTGAAATCTCTTTTCCTTAACTCTTTAGAAATGGTGATGTGTTTTCTCTGAAATGCAAAATGCAGTGCCACTGATACTGTGCAGTCTGAATGGCTCCGTAAGTGACCTGATGTAATACCGGGCCGTTTTCTGCTGGTGCTTCGTACCTCTGTGAAGTCTTAGGAAAAGAAACAAAAGCTTTCCAAGTAAATTGCAGCATTTCTGGAAAGGTTTCACTTCTAATTTTTAATTACTTTTTTGAGGAGAAAGCAGTCACCAAATTGCAAAATTATGCTAAATAATTTTCACAATTTCTCTCAATCTTTCTAAGCTTATGGTATTTTGTAAAAATGATTCTTAGAGGCTTTTTGATGCCAATTTCTATGCATCCCATTGCTTAACTAGAACAAAAATAGTATGATATATAGCATAACTGATTAGTGGCTGTGAGATAAAAAGGTACATTTGCGCTCTGCATTTGCATCACACAAGGGTTAGGCCTTGTAAATTAGATGAAACACCATTAATAATCAAACAAATGAGGTCAGATCCATTGTTCCTTTCATTTTCTCCACTTCTGTTATGATAATTTTACACTTATGCTCCACAATTGAACAATGATTAGTTTCCTAAATACTACATGAATTTTGGCAAAACAAACCCCTGCAGAATCAAAAGAAGTAATTTCTATTCAGCAGAAATTATTTTCACATTAGCCTACATGGGATATTATGCAACCCAATTATCACAATATGTGGACACATATAATAAATAAGATACAGGAGATCTAATACAGTATGACACTATCTCAGCAGTGTTTTGCAACAGAAATTTGTAATGGTCCTATCTGTATCCAGTGAGATGTGAGACATGAAGTAATAAAATGCTTCCCCCAGTTGTTTTTGATACCCAGCACTAACAGTGGGGACATATGGCACCAATTCTGCCTAAAGCTTCTGGTGTTTTCTGTATGGCAATGCTCTTGGCCAAAAGGGATACACTGATGTTTCCTCTAACAGAATTTTCATGAATGATTAAATCTAGTCTAGCTTTTGGTTGGCTTTCTTTGAGAGTTTGGGGGGCAGGGATGACCTTTTATTAAGGGAGCAGGAAAGGAATGATTTAGTGTAATCAATAATGTGTAGTTGTTTCCATTTGTGAGTGTGAGTATGAGATGGGAGGAGATACTGCCTGAACAACCCCAGCTTACATCAGGGCTGTGGAAAGGCTGAGGCTCTTGGGGAGTGATGCAGTTAGTGATGGAAAACGCTGTCTGTGCGTGTTTTGTCGTGCGTGTGGAGGCGCGACTTACCTGGGAAATGCAAGAGAGAACAGCTGATAGAACTGCTTGGAGTTTAAATAAAAAGAATAGACAAAATGCTAAGTATTACCTGGGAAGCAGAGTGCAAGAATTGGGGGGAACTTAATTCTTAGAGTTCCTGAAAAGATTTAGAACTAATAAGATGTACGGGGTGTCTGTGCCCTGGTTGTGGGCAGGGCGCGGGGCTGGGGGGGCTCTGTGAGGAGATGGCAGGGCCGTCCCTGCTGGACACAGCCAGTTCCGGATGATCTCCATATATTGAGTTGAAGTTACGTCAAATTACACTTTTGGAAAACTGAGGTTAGAACTACTGGATACAATTAATGTGTTAGATTTTATTGTTACTTGTGATGGTTGGTTGATTTGGTTTGTATGATGGTTTGATTTGAGTCCCCAAATTAGACATTCTTTGCAATGCCTCCTCCCAACAGGATGATGGGACATTCTGCTTTTTCTAAAGCATAAGACAAATGGTATCTCCCCTTCACCAGCTGAATATTTTTGAAATTTTGGAGGAAATGTTATAGTATTTTTCTGTCATGGTTAGGTTTCCACGAGTAGCTTTATTTTTATCTGATGGCAAATTAGTTACTAACCTTCAGCTTAGGAAGGTATAGAATAAACTGTTGTTAGGGTTTTTTATGAGGGAATTCTGTCAAACTATGAGATGGTGGATGACTGTAGTACTGATTTATCCCAAATATGCAGGTACCTAGATTCTTAACCCCATGAGAAACCTGTGAATGGGCTGTGCAGAACTACTTACCCAGCCCTTATTACTGTGGAGACCCAGTTCTGAAAGATGTAACACCCTATTCGCAACCAGTGGCAGAAGAAAGGCATTATTTCCTTTTATGCATAGGTATATAATTTTATCTTCATAAATTAGACGCATATTAGGAAGCTGTAGACTTTTATCCCTGCCATTCCTTTTCCTTTCTAATTAAGCCTAGCTTATACTCACCTTCATCTTCCAGTCCTATTCATTACTCTCTTATTTTCTGGCTCTAGTAGCTCATCCTTCCTTTCTGGCTAATTATATTTGCTCCACATGTTTCCACTTTTGCCAGTTCAGCACCTCTGGGAGCAAAATCAGCTGTTGAACACTTGAGACTCTTTTCTTTGAAGTATTTTATTTAACGTAGTTGGACAGCCAGAGGACAACAGGGGAGTCAGGATGAAACAAGAAAGAATTTAATGGCCTAACATTTCTAGGCTAACTGTTCCAGGGTGATGCTTCACTTTTATTACATGTGATGTAAAACAGTACTAAAGTTAACCTGCTCTCCTTCCTCTTTTGCCCAAAATCATGTTGTTATTCTCCAATTATCTTTTTTTTCTCTTAAGAATACTTTTAGTGAAAGTTTTACACCAAGCCTACTTTGTTTTATACTTGTCCTCAAATCACTTGAATCACAAGTCTTAGCAGTAATGATCAATATTTCTTAAAATTTTCACTGTATGTTCAAGACAAGAAAAGCAAATTACCCAAGAGACTGAATTACAAAACAACTGTGACACCACACAGTATTGTTTAAAAAAAAAAAAAAAAAAAAAAAGGCACTTTTAGAGCTCTAGAGCTTACATGGTAAAGCAAAAAGGATCTAGATCTTAATTTGCTGTTTTTTCTGCTGATAAAGCTATTCTTTGTTTATAGTACTTTAAAAGTCCTAGAAAAGTATATTTGCAATTAGTCCTAAAGGGAAATAGGTTTAGGAAGGAATTAATTTTAGTGACTTTCAGCAGAAGATTTTTGGGACATTGCAATTAGGCTGAGATGAAAAGCATCACCAGGAAGTAATTTACCTTTGTTATGGATGTGTTGTGTGTATTATTGAGTAGCTTCACACTTTAGTCTATAGAAAGTTAGCATTCCAAAGAGAAAGGAACCTCATTTTCATACACATGTATTATGTTTTGGAGCTCCCAGATACCTTGAACACAAGTGTGACCCTTACCCCTAAGCAAAGTGTTAAAGTATTGATGCATTTAATTTTAATTTTGGTTTCTTTTGTATGTCAATAGCAGCAATTGACTAAAAAAGAAATAAATAAAAAAATCATAATTCTCTGATGAAGAATGACCTTTGTTTTCTAGGGCAATAAACTTTGCCAAAATCTTAATTCATCAGTAAAGAGCAGGATTTAAGTGCCTAAGAATTGAGAAGGGGGAGGAGGGGATGTATTTCAGTCCTCTAGTAATTATAACCAGGTTATCTGCCTGGCATAGCAAGCTTACATAGATATCACCAGACAGTTAAAACACTACTATACTCTATCAAGTTTGTGGGGATTTTTACATACAAGCAAGTTTACCTGAAACAAGTGTTTCTATGAGTAAAGCTTTTCTGAGTTTATGCGTTTTGCGATTGACAATACTGTCAATAGGATGCAAGCTTTAGTGGATTCTGTTTCATCTGCTACTGAGTGCCTTTTGTACTGCAGCTTCTCTGTTTTGCTGCGTACCTTCTTTACCTAACAACCTATATCCATGGAACATGCAGGAAAATTATTCTCTTAGCACTTTTTGTCTAACTTAGTTGAAATTAGCCAATAGGCTCCAAAGTTGCTAGATCTTATGCATACTCTTATGCAAATGCAGTACGAATGTGTACCCTTTGCTTTAACCAGACTTATTTCTATATGAAACCTGGATAAAACGGGGTTTACAATGTTCTAGAGACCTTGCTATCCAAGTTAAGTCCATACAAACCTTTCCATGTCTGAGTTATAAGCCCTCAAAGACTGATTTTTATATTGAAAATGCTGCGACAACCTTAATGTAAAAGCCTGAACAGCATTGATCTAATTAGAGTTTACCTTTTCATTGTATCAGAATTCAACTCCTGAGTACTTTGCGTAAGGATTCCAAAAGAAACAAAGGATTAAATACTCATATCACAGCTTAAGGTCTCTTCAGAGGTTTATTGACTTTTTTAAGTTCACATACTATGGACTTGTAGAGGATTCAGAATCCTTAATGACAGCTATGTAACAAATAATTCCCTTATGGACTAGCTGCCCCAGCTAAGAGGCAGTCCAAGAGATAGAAGGTTGATTTTGTCAAACACTATATTCCACCGGACAGGTTTTTTTTATCTATGCTGAACATGATGACAAAATGTCACAAGGGACAGAATGAGGAGAGAGGAGAGATGCAATAAGGAGAGGCCACTCCAAAATTACATTAATTAATATAGCTAGAGATTCCGTTATGTGTGACAGTAGAACTCCCATGAATAATAATAAGATTCAGTGATCAGTAGAAGCTTAAGACTTGTTTTAATATATCTCCCTGAGAAATACTGTCTTCTCAATTAGACATGCAAACATTTCAGAGAAGTGGCATGGTGTAGATCATACGATAGATAGCAAAAATTAAATGCATTGGGGTTGACTGTCCGCTTTCATATAACCACAGAACACTCCTATCATAATTAAGCAATTTTTGCTTGATTGTAAAGAATTAGTCTTTTTATATAATATTCTAATTTTCAGAATTCATGGTGCTGATTTGTTATGTTAGCGCCCAGGCTTTACTTGGATTAAAGTATAAGTTAGAGCCATGGTTTTAAATGAATTTTAACTTACCTTCAACTATTCTCTTTTTTGTTGAAAACTCCTACAAACAAATATAAAACAAAACATGTTTAAGAATTGACTGTGCTATATACAATGAATAGAAGCACTTTTTATTTCCCTTACAGTAGCTGTGGTTTCCATAAGCAGGTGAGGAGGCATCCTTAGAGACTGTATCATCACTGTTTCAAAGGGGTAGCATTCAGCTAAACTGTGAGTTACACTGCAGATTTTATGTTCTTATGCTCTTAACACATCTATCTTTCCCTCTAGTTTCATTTTATCCTCATAATCTGACTGATTCTTGGATAAATTACTCAGCGGAACTAAAATGAGCTTTGAAAAGTGATCAAGGTTTGGAAAACTTGTATAGGGAGTTTTGTGTCCTAAATCGCATTAGAATACGGGATTTTTCTCCTTAAACTCAGTATAATCCTACTTTACAAAGAACTCCAGTGGCTTGCTTTTTAGCAACAAGTCAAGATCTATATTTCCTTTTCTTCCAAGACATAACATACAATAATTCCCAAATAAAGAGAGATGCCTAAGCATGTTGGACAAATTGAACTGTTTTCTTCCATTTGTAGTAGCCCATTGTGTGCATACAAGGCTTCCAAGTACCTTCATAATCATATCTTTTGAGGCATACCTGAAGGTGCTTTACGACTGATTTCCTCAATCTATATGCAGATTTATACTAAGCCAGTAAATAACTTGTAACAATTCGTATGGTTTGTGCTCTTTGCAGTCTAATTCTGTTCATTTGTAAACCGCTTCTATTCTTGTGCACATCAACAATAATAAGATTGCTAATAAAAAGCAGTTAACATAATATGTAATGGGAATACCAAGTGTAACTTAGAGGGGTGATTTTTGACACAAGAGCTTTTTCAAGCTTTGGGCAAAAATAGATTAATACAATTTTATTTGTTCTTTTGTTTTGCTTTTGCTGTCTGAATACAGCCTTGTGGCAAAAATTCTCTTTCTAATCCCATTTCTCTTTCTCTTATGTATGCTATAACCCTCTTGTTCATTTCAATATTTCTGTCCTTTGACAGTGTCTTGAGGTCAGGTGCCAAAATGAGTCAATTTTACACTTTTGAAAATGTTCAGACAATGTTTTTGGTCAACTTTTTTTGTTCCAAAACAAAGATATTGAAAAGGGACTTCCCCTATAATGTTGACTGTGAGTATAAACAAAACTTGCGGTTGCAAAGTGTATGTACAGAGGCTTCCTTGGTAACAGCATCATTAACGCTGCCTGTGCAATCTCTTCAGATGACTCTTGAAATTATTTTCCCATCTGTATTACTGTAGTTTACAAGAACATCAACATATGCACGGGAAGGGAATAATCCCATCTACTGAAAAAAAAAAAAAAAAAAAAAAAAGCCAAACCCCACCTCCAATCTTCCTCCTCCCAGGCAGTCCGAAAACTAGTTTACTTTCAGGCTTCTGTTAGTCTGATTTGTAATGTCTAACAACTAAACAACTAAAATGTCTCACTGTAGTGGTAAGAGTGCAGCACTAAAACTTAAAAACCTATTTTTCTTCTAGCTAGTGCAATGCAGCCAAGGTGTGCAGATTGTCTTATGTCATGCTGATTGTGGCTGTGCCCAAGCTATTGGAATTGCTTCTCTTACCACCACCACTGCAGACATACTCCTGGCATTTTGATTGCTATTGCTGCAACCTGATTTCTCAGGATCCTTTTCAGATCTCTGCACATAGTGAAGTCACTGAACGTCTCTCCATCTAAACCTTGGAAGAACATGAGAGAACTCATCAGGAACTGATGCTGTATGGGTCCGAGATAAGGCTTTGTCAAGGGGCAAAACTGGAAGAGCACACAATTTTTTCAGTTTCTCCTTGCGTAAGGAAAAACCTCTTTAATGAAGTACAGCCTGATGATTTTGGCTGCTGGTTTCCATTGAATTTAATGCAAAACCTTTCACAGCTGTTAACATTTACTTAGAAAAGACCATATAGTCCTGATCCTGTGATGACATCTATATGCTTATATTTGAAGATCCCCACATGAATATGGGGACTTTAAATGGAACCCACTTTCACAAACATAATTATAGGTGTGGGCTTTAGAACATATTTTTGTTCAGTAGCAAGATATCAAGAGACGCCTACACTCTCACTTTTTCTGCAGTTGGATCTGTGGTTTAATATTTTCATAGAATAGGGAATGATTGAGAGTGGGAATTGCAGATCAGAGGAGAGGTAGTGAAATGTCATTTGTGTTGCATAATTTGTACTATCACTTGTCAACAGTGATCCCCTTAATGCCATCCCTTTGACAGATGAGTAAAGCAAGCTTTTAGAATTCTAAAGAGTAAAAGCTGGGATAAAAAGACAACCATGTTTGATTTCCTTCTGCAGTTCAAAGGATTTGAAAGTCATGACACTGGTTATTACTGTGGTCTTTGGAGAGATGCACAGGAACTTAATCTATCTAATCAAACTGTCTCAAAACATAAACCTAATCAAAACTTTTACCTATATAACTTCTACTATGTTTCACCTCTAGTATGTGTTCCTAGCCAAAGGGATAGCATATTCAGTATACTAGCAATATTAACTACTTCGCTGCTACTAAATGCATTAGGTATGTTCACCTGATATCGACAGCCTGTGCTTCTGAGGACCTCAGTGGTGTAATGGCTAGATTTTAACTGCACTGAAAGACATCACCCTGAAAGTCCTGCAGGAAAGGTGGAAAGTTTGGTTACATTGTCAGATAAAAGGTACTGTTTCTTAATGTTATTTATACCTGTAATCATACTTATCCAAACCAAATGGCAGTCCAGCAAAGATAATCTACAGTATGAAATCTTTATTCAGGATTAGGGTTGTATTACATGGAGGTGCATATATGTGCACAAAAGTAAAGACTTCCTTGGATTGAGCTGAAGAAAGTTAGGTAGGATAATGCAAAGGCACAGGCCACTTCCTCCTCTTTGAAATTCTCAGAGGGTATGGACAATCACCATAACCTCACTGGCAGCATGGTTTTATCAAATATATGGATAAGGCTGGGCTAATCTCTCTAAAACACATGGTAGAATGATACATGGGAAATTATTAAAGCTGTTTAAAATGGAAGCTAATGTACAGAGATTGTAAGGAGCAAGTATTGTCCTTGCTGCAAAGAAGGTGAATGGTATCCTGGGATGCATTAGGCAAAGTATTGCCAGCAGGTCCAGGGAGCACCTGGACCTGCTACTTGGCACAGGTGAGGCCACATCTGTAGTGCTGGTTCCAGTTCTGGGTTACCTGGTACAGGAGGAACATAGAGCTACCTACTGCAGAGAGTCCAGCAAAGACCCATTAAGTTGATTAAATTACTGGAGCATCTCTCCTGTGAGGAAAGACTGAGCAGGTTGGGACTGTTGACCTAAAGAGAAGGTTCAGGGGGGAACTTACCAAAGTGTACAAATATCTGAAGGAAGGGTGCAAGAAGATAGATTTGGGCTCTTTTCAGTGGTGTCCAGTGATAGAACAACAGGCAGTGGACACAAACTGACACACAGGAGGTTCTGTCTGAACAGCAGGAAACACCTTTTTAACTCAACGCTCAGGGTGACTGAAAAATGGAACAGGTTACCCAGAGGGGTCATAGAGTCTCCATCCTTGGAGATATTTGAAAGCCATCTGGACGTGGTCCTGGCCAGCCTCCTGTAGGTGACCCTGCTTTAGCAGGGGTGTTGGAACAGATGACCTCCAGAGGTTCCTTTTCACCTCAACCATTCTGTGATACTGTAAGTTTTGGAAGCGCTGTTTAATATTCTAATGACTAACCGTCAAGTAAGAACTAGGCAGATGTATACTTAGGAAATTTGGGGGTGACATAGTAGGTATTGCCATTACTGAGGATGCCAAAGTTTCTTTAAGGAAGACTTAGAGCAGGATGAAACTTAAGGCTACAAAGTGATATGCTGTGTGCTCGTGAATAAGAGTGCTGACTAGAAGACTAAAAAATTGAAAGCAGAGGTGGAAGGAAAGATCAGGATGTGTCATTCAGCTCCAGGATGACAGTGAGCCATTAGCACAATGCAAATGTAAAAATAAGTTAATGCAGTTTTAGAATTTTGCAGATCAACTAAAGAAGGACTAAGATCATAAGAAAGATGTTGGCATGAACATATGCAAAATGTTGCATAACTACTTGTATCCTATATTTAGAAAAATGAATTTAAAATTAAAGAAGACCTTTAAGGCCTAGAGGATGACCAGAGGAATGGGGAAACTGTTTTAGGTGATGACACTTATAGAACTCCATTTAGCTTAGCCAAACAAGAGCTGTATGTGAATATGATTCTTCTTTTATGAACATGACAAGCATAAAAGTTAGTGCCAAGTTGAGAACAGATCTATTTAAATTAAATGGCAATATCAGTACAAGATCATATTTTAAATGACCAAAGTTTCTAACAATCACAGAAATGAAGGTTTAGAACTACTAGAACACAAAGCAACATAGAAAGGAGCCTAATTTTTTTCCAGGGTTTTATTTAATAAAGTCCATGTAAAATGGACTGCTGTATGTTTCCAATGTACTTGAACTGCATTCATAAACTGTTTTTATTCCAAATGGCAGAGTTATTGTCAGCCACTCTTAAAGGCTGAAAAATTCCTTTATCTTTGGCTTATTAAAGCTGGAGTGAGCGTAGTCTTTGGAGCATCAGAAATTGTTTGCTGTTAGTGTTTCAGACAGGAGCTTTTAAGCAACACTGAGAAGTTTCTGAGTCGTATACCTACTGTTCCCTGCTCATAGGGTAGAATTAACGCAATTATCACGTTCAGTGGAGGAAAGGGCTGTAACTCCAGTTTGCTGGGACCACTGGTGCTGTTTTGCCACTGTGTGTTAAATCATCGATTACATCCTTAGGTGTCTTTACATGCACTGAACTGTTCAGGCGAAATATGCCCAAAGTTGTGCTTTTGGTTTTTTCCTGAAGCTCTTGACTGGTTGCAATTTAGGTCTTACATTTATTGCAAAATGTTGGAAGATATTTTATGCCTACTGTCACATAAAAGAGTTGGAGTCTTGTGTACCCTGGGATTAATGACTATGACAAGAGTCTGTCCTTCAAGTCCTGGGGCTGTAGAGAATAACCACCCTTTCTCCCATGTGCACAGAGTACCAGCTGCTGAAATTCACTTTGATGTATCTCTTTTAACCTCAGAGAAGTACAAAAGTGTTAGTCTGTTACCACTGCCAGAACCCGTGCACTTGTTCATAAGATATCTATGTGTTATATCACATCCTTGCCACAGTTTGGAGGAGATGGATTTCAATCCTTCAAGCCTCTTACTTTTACATCTCTGAGCAGAGTCAGAATACTTAGGTTTCAGTAGGGTAAAGTGAATTTAATGGTAAAAACATAGACATCAGTTAGCAAAATAGTTTCTCTTTTCTACGTGCTGAAAAACATTTTAAATTATGATTAGGTGAGTTGATTCTAAATTTGAACTCTCATCTACTGTGTAATAAATTAAAAGGTAGCTATAAGAGAAGTTCCTTTGCAGTCTGAATGGCAGCTTGATTGTTTCCATATCTGGTAAGAGTGAGTAAATAAATAGGGGAGGGAACCGTATGTGGCTAGAATTTTGCCCGCTTTGTTCTTTGTGTCTTATTTAGTTTATTCTTTCATCAAATAATAAATGTTTCTAGTAAATTGTAATATAATATAGGAAAGTACAGCTATAGTTTCTTCTAAGAATAAATTTAATTGACACTAGATAGAATTGTATGCCCAAAATATTCCTTGTTTTTAGTAATTACATAATAACTCTGGGCTGGTTTGTGTATTCACAAAGCTAAATTAATAGTAATATGTTAACGATTAGTTTTGGGGGACTTGAAGGCTTGGAGCTTCTGATTGGTTTTAGTATTAGGGAGGCAGGTTTTGAGAACAAACTTGAAGTGCCAATAATTCAGGTAGTGAAATGATAAATACTGCAAAACCATTCAAAAGAATTTCTAATTTATATCATTTTTGATTGCTAGTCATGAGGGATATTTTCAAAGGTCAATAGAGAGGTGGAATGCATAATTAAATACAGATTATTCAGGGGAAGATTGGAAGTTGAAATATGAGCAGGTTAAATTTGTATCAATAAATACTAAACATAGGATGACATTATTTAATTTCAGTCCAGATTATATATCACTCCTCAACAAATGAAAATGATGTATAACTGCAGTGTCAGAGCTGCATATTAAATGTAAGAGGAGTGAATATTTGATGCATGTGATGTAGAATACAGAAAGACAACAAAGTTGAGTATGGATGAGACCTGCACAGTGTGTGTATGATTTAATCCAAATATTTATACCTGTCTGCTAAATAATGTGTTAAATAATTGTATTTTATGGAAGACGCAGGAGCAGGGGCAAGACAATTCATATCCAGTATTGGATATCTCCAATGTATATCGTCTATTGAACAGAAAAATTGGTTTAATTCCATTCTTTATAAACCAGAAATATCTGTTTAGGTGGAATATGTTTCACTGTTATACAAAAATGATGTGAAAATGGAATCACACCTCTAGTGTGCTACAAATTAGGGGTTGTCAATGCATATTTCCAATTCAAATTTGTTACTTGGTCATACAGTAGGAGAGGCCTTAAAGAACATACAAGACCAGAATCCAATTTTAAATGTGTTGTTTAATGATTAAGTCATTTTCTTGGTAAGGTTCTTATCTGATTCATCCAAGCAACAGTGCTCTTTTATGTGTAACAGTATTGTTCTTGTAAACACAGTGGTTTAAGAATATAAGTGAGATGGAGTTTGTAGGGAAAGGCAATATCTTTTATTGGACTAACTGATGTGACTTGCCTGTGCACCTGACATCTTGTCTGTTCTTTCCTTGCTATTTCAGTTGATCTAATATGTAATATTACCTACAAACCCTGCCTCGTTATTATCCATAACTAGAGGTGGGGGACTTTTGCACTCATGTGTGCGATACATTAGGAAAATGGAAAAAAAGTGTTAACAAAAATGAATGAAATTCTTAAGGATTTAACCTGAAAACTTATCACTTTCAATTATTCCACAAAATTTTGCCTTAAAAAATCTTCCCAGAATGGTGGCAGAAATGACAGTAGCAGAAATTCTTACTCACTGACGATTGTCTATGGAATCTTCAGAAATGCTGCTGCTTCACAGTTCTTCTGCATTAAGACCCCTAGGGAAATGGTTGAGATATGTGTTCAGGTGCACATGTGCTGAACTCTTAATCGATAGAGCTTAGCTGGTACTACCATACTACTCTGGACTAAGCGCTTTTCTGCCTAACTGACTTTTCTTTGCTGGACTGGAATCTTTAGGTGGTGTTTGCAGAAACAATCTCACAAAGTCCAATTTGTCCTCTTACCGAGTGCTTAAATTTAAGTACTTTGTTAGTCTTCTGCTTTTGAAATTTTGGATAACTCTTTTGTACTGATTTACATGTGACCCATATGTGGAGGAATGTGTGACTCTGTGTATTATTTCTGTGTAAAGCTAATACATTCAGCTCCAAGTGGTTCATCTTGAGTTTTGGAGGGCTGATAAATCTCTGTCCTATGTTACGTTGATGGAGGATGCTCTGGTACCCTTAGGGCTGCACTGATGAGTTGCCATCACCCGAGGGTGTTTGCAGCCAGGGGAGGCTGGAGTCCAGAGCTGAGGAGTGTTGCTCCCAAATCCCCTTCAATCACATGGCAAAGCCTTGTGATATTTTGTGCTCTTGTTTAACTTCATATAGACTGCTTCAGCTTTAGCTATGACTCCGGTCCAAGCCTTCACAACACTTTGCACCTTCCCCCCCAAAAAAAAAGCTTAATAACGGAAAATGTCTACTAATAAGGTCTTGTAGGTTTTTCCAAATTACATTAATAGTTTTTATGGCTCTTGGCCTAAGTACCGCCTCATCATCTTTCATAGTAGAAATATTTTTATCTTGCCTAGGCTTGCTTAGGAGACAACTTTCCTTTGTATATTTTTAATAGGAATGTCATATTAGTTTTTGTTAAAAAAAAGTGTGCAATCTGGTACAGTTAATTTTAGTCTAACATATATCTACTTTCTGAAACGAATATAGGTCTTTCATATCCTTTTGTTCATTCTGCTCAGACTATCAGGCTGTTTGTCTAAGGTTTATTCCTGTGTTCTTTTTCATTAAAGTAACGTAGCTAAATGTCCTATGTGATTTATAGAAAATTATGCATGTAATTTACAGCATTTTAATAAGAGCTTGTATATGACTAAGACTATCTTAATCCAATAATATACCGCTTAATTTTGTTTCCTTCTTAGTGATTTTTGTCTTTAAAATAGTTTTAGAACAATTCTGTAAATATAAATAGAAGGTTAGATAGTACAAGTTGTGCAAATATTTTTAAAAACAATAATATTATCAATAAAAAGACTGACAAAAAATTAGAAGAATATAAATAGAACAAAGAATCAATGCACAGCCAGTTTCCTGAGGTAAGGTATCTGTGCCCAGGCGCTGGCAGCGGGGCCGCTGTGAGGAGAGGGCCAGGCTACCCCTGCCGGACACAGCCAGTTCCAGCCAGTTCCAGCTGCCCCACCTCAGGGCACAGCTCAGCCTCTCAGACAAGATGGCGGCATCTCTGGGAAAACATGGTTGAGGAAGGGCAAAACCCTGTGCAGGCAGTGAGGAGTGAGGAAAAAAGTGTGAGAACCAGCCCTGTGAGCACCCAGGTGAGGGCAGGATGACGGGCAGGAGGTGCTGCAGGTGCCAGGGCTGAGGTTCCCTGGCAGCCCCTGGGGAGACCATGGTGAAGCAGGGGAAGAGTGTGAGGAAGAAGGAGCAGCAGTGAGGAGCTGTTATGGGCTGACCACAACCAACATTCCCCATCCTTCTATGCTGTGGGGGAGTAGATAGAGGAGTCAAGAAGGAAGGAGTGAAGTTGAGCCTGGGAAGAAAGGAGTGGTGGAGGCAAGGTGTGTTAGTTTTTGTCTTTGTTTCTCACTATCCAATGCCATTTTAATTGGCCATAAACACCATTAATTTTCCATGCTACCTGAGTGTGTTTTGCTCATGATGGTAACTGGTAACCAATCTGCTTGTCTTTATATTGAACCACAAGCTTTTCCATCTTACTCTCTACCCTGGTCCTGTTGAGGAGGGAAGTGAGAGAGTGGCTGGGTGGGCACCTGGCAGCCAGCCAGCCAAGGTCAACCCACCATCTCTGAGCGTTATGTCAATCTATTGTTGCCACAGAGGTTCTTCAAGGAAACTGAATTTTGAGACCTATATATTTTTGTGTCCTAATCTAGTAGTCCAATCCAAAAGTCATCATACTTACTTTAAATATGTATGTCTACTATTAGCTGTTATAATAATATAAAACACAAGCCATTACCTTTTCCTTGTGGTCCTCTCTCTATTAAACATGAGGTCAAAATGATGTCACAAATTGGACTGTGCTAAACAAATTTTTTCTTGTCCTGCTCTTTTCTCTTGCTCCTGCACTACACATACATGCCTTTGAACTCACTGCGAGTGAGCTTTGTAATGTCTATTACATGCAATGTCATTATTTGTAGTGTCTATTACCATTGACTCATAACAGGGGTTTCCAGTTTGGAAGGGAAGGGAGCAGGGGCTGGGTTGACAGTTCCTACTAAATACAGGATTGAAGCATGAGGAAGTCAACCATCAATTCCATTTCCCATGAATTATCTACCTGTACGTTACATTTTTCATCAATTACCTAGGCAGTTAAACATGGCTAGGAGGTATGCCTGTCCAGGAGGCAAAATCAATTAGTATTTTTCCCCAGTTAATAAATGTTAATGAATTTATTAGGTAGAATAAAATAGTTTAATGACATACCTCACTGACCATAGAATAAGTTATGAAATTAGAAGTATTCCCAGTTGTCTCTGCATATATATATAGTTCCTCCATATACTCTCTCTGTATTTGTATTTTAATATTTAAATATAAATTGCATGAGACATGCAAGAACCCCAAAATGTTCTACCGGATTCATCCTTCATGTGGATGAAATTCATCCCTGATGGACTACCAGTACCATTCAAGTTAGTAAAGGGAATAACAACATTAAGTGACTTAACCAATCACAGTAGAGTAAAATTGCTTACTGCTGAATAGTGAGAGTCAACTCATATGATTAAGTATTTAAGACTGATTTGGAAATGAGTGCTTTCAAACTCTGCAAGGCTGGAGCCATCTTTTTGTCATAGACTTTCAGGGTTTTATAAAATCGGTCCCCATTTTAAATTAGTCATTACAATAGGAGGAATTTTTTCCCTATAAGAAGTGTTGTAAATAGGAAAACATGTATGCGAGTTAATTTGGAATAATTCATTCAGTCTGTATTCTACTGGATTGCTTGATATCTTTTTTTACTTACAACACTTCAGCTTTTTTATCATCTTATCCTGAATTTACCCCAAATCTATCTCCTGATCTGTGAAAATGCATTTCCTTCCTTTTATTCTTGAATATCTGATTAGGTTTCGGATCTTAGTCTCATTACCTCGCATTCCCATACACTGCATAATTCAGCTACCGGACCATAAGCCTAATTCATCCAAATAATTTCAAATTAATTTGCATTATTTTTCTTTATTTTCTGTGTGCCTGACTGTATTTGCACTATTCAAAGTAAAAGCACAAAACCTGGGCATCTTGTATTCTTCCTCTTTTGTGCCTTATAATCCCTTTCTTGAAGACTGTTCTACATTAGAACTCTGTTACTCAAATGTAACGCCTCGGTTAAGGTACTGTAATGGCTGACACACACTAAGCTGCCTTTATTATGTTTGAATTGAAAATAAAGACATTGCTTGAGGTATGATTCTCTTTTTACACCATCTAAGGCGCTAGCATACACTCCTTAAAATATAATTAAAAATAACTATAGAATAGTAACAATTTACCTCTTACTGAATGTTTTTAAACATTTGGTAGTCATTATTATTTTGTATCATTCACATAATTTTGTGAACAAATATTGGGGGGGATGGAACATAAATGAAGAAACAAATCAAATAGAAAAAAGGGAAAGGGTATAAAGCATGTCATTAAAATCCTGTTATTACCATAAAACAGGGAACAAATCCCTTAAACTGTTCTTTGCTCTGTATTACTTTTGTGTGCTCTCATGCTGCTTTTTGTCAATTTTTGATGAAAACTACTGATTAGTGAGTGGCTGAAATGGGTGCAGATTTTGTGAGCTTCTGCCATAAGATTTTAAATAATGTAATTCTTAAGAAAATCATGAAAATTATGCACCATTAGGCTATCCAAAGAGCTTCAAAAACATGGAGCATGTAAGACTTGACCATCAAAAATAATTTCTACAATGTTGGTTCTTTTGTCAGTCATAACAGGACTCTGGAAAATGAGGCCATGTGAGCCATGCAGTCATTTCCTCTTGAAGCTGTGCTGGTGTGTTGGCTTCCCATGCGATCTCGGGAAGCCAATGTAGCAAAGCGCAGCTTGCTTTTCTAACTTGTTCCAGTGGCTGGTGAGACAGGTGCCCTCTAGAAAGGATAATGCTCATACAATGCACAGATCAAAGTGGAGTGTGCTCCCTGTTACGCCTGGGTAGGGCTTTCTTGGTGGCAGTCTGACAGATGCTACACAACATCAGATTGAGTGTGTTGAAAAATGATGAAAGAACTTTTAATATCATAATACCTCAATAGTTGTAAGTTGTTGGGACCAAATGTTGTGCCCCAAAGGAACTCAACCAACGAGTCCTCTCAGCTGCCAGAACAACTTCTGGGAAGTTTGGTTGGGTGCAGCAGTACTTTGTGTTCTACTCTAAGGCTTAGTCATGGCAGGTACAAAGTGCTGATACGCTACTGGAATCAGTCCTTTGCAAGTGAGTGTTTAGACCAGCAGAATAGCTGGCCATAGACTTGCTTTTTTAGTGGTATTACTGTAGCTTGTTTAAACTCATGCTTAAGTGCTGTTGTGAAAAAGATGCCTTCCAGAAACATCTGAAGACATAGGCCTTCAGAGGTATTTAGGATTCTGGGTGCTGTGGAAGTCAATGGGGTTTGACATCTAAATGGTACTGAGCCCTCTAACTAGTTTTGACAATCTGCTTTTAAGATACTTTTCATGCTGAAGTCTCTGAACACCCTCTTCTTTTTACTGCTTCTGAACCTGTATTACTGGATATTATATCATAGTTCTGTCAAAAGATGAAGTAAGTCTGCTTGCAAGTTCAGGATGGGTTGGCTGGTTTTTCTTTTTGTGGTCACAGTTGAATTATATTCATTCTGACTTTATGAACAGAGAAATATTTTTATTGGGTAATCAGTTTTGGGGAAGAGGGGCAATTTTGAGAGGCACGTTCCTGGAACTTTAAATATTATGTGGAGGAGGAGAGCAAAGTTAAGGAATTCCCTCAAGCGACTTAGTATCTGTATGCCAGTGGGTAATTGCACTAGCTGGGGGTGGGGGGAGAAAGCTATAGGAAGTAATTCTCTTACCACAACTTAATTCTGGCTTGGTTTTCTATTGGAAAATGATGTTGATGTTTCTCAGTAAAGAGTTTTACAGTTCTTAATAAACATGCTTAACAACTACCACTGTTCTCTGCCTCTCCCTTAATTTTACCTGTGGGCAAAAAGATCCCTCATATACCTACAGGGATGAGGCCAACCTGGTCCAAGCCCTGCCCAAAAGGCGGCACAGAGCCAGCCCTGGCCCAGGCACTGGCTGTCTCTGCCTCACCTGGCATCCATTGCCATCAGATTATTCTTATAACATAGAATTATCTTATTCTGCTAAGAGTACCACGGTGCATCTCACCATTAGCTGTTGGAGGAAAGCCAAGAAAAACTACACAATGTGTCATGTGTAGTTTCCCTTTTCGATGATATATTCAGGAGCTTTTTAAACCAGCTCACATCAGAGAGTTTAGCTGTGGAGGTCTTCCTGAAGCCTGTATTTCACTGGGGAAGGGGAGCTCTCATAGTGCTGTGACGGTGATGGCTGTTTGTCAAAGGAAAAATATGCAGAAAGTGATGCCAAAGATCTACCTTGTAGTTAGGACGGGAAAGCAAAACCAATGTAAGAGCAATCTGTCGGGATGTTACTGTTATTAGACGGGCGGACAAATGGGTGGATAGTTCCTGCTTGTTTTCTTACCAAAAAAAAAAAAAAATAGTTCTCATCAGTGTTATCAGCTTAGCCTCAAAATGACTTTCCTCCCCATTATTGCTTATAAACAAACCTTTATCACAGATAGCTAGCCTGCTGAATTAAGACGCTGTATTAAACAGTATATTGCTTCTGTCAGGGCCGATCGGCTGTTTGTGCAGATAATAATGCCAACTGCAACAACAACAATCAGCTAGTGTAAATTAACTTAACTGTGTGAAATAATGCCTCCTATATCAGATTAGCTTGCTGAATGACTTTATCCTTAAATTAAAGCTTGCTGGGGCGTAATAGTAAATCATTTAAATGGTGCTGGGCTTTTCAGGTAATGTCTTCATATATTACTGTAATTTCAATTCGCCAAGGCATGCAGATGGCTGTAGTCTCTAGTTCCTTGTCTCCAAAGCCGCTCCCGTGCTGCCATTTTGTAATTACAGCGCAGGCATGCTGCCTGCTGCTGTTAGATTTCCCATGGTGCACCAGCAGCCAAGGCAATGTATTTTAAAATTATTATTCTTGTGTGGCCCTCATAACATAAATGTAAATCTTTTATGCTAACGCTGTCAGGGGTTTAGCACTAGGGCTCCAAGGTGCTCTGATGTAGAAATCACCAGCAATCCATCAACCAAATATCATTTGGGATCCGGCAAATGACTTGCATTTTGGGAGGACTGTAAGCAGAGCATTATTGTAAGGTTAGAGAGTGATTTTGTTACCTTGGAAGCCTTGAAGGTGTTCTTTATTTATTTATTCTGCCATTGTACATGGGTGTTTAAGTAAGAAATTCTGCCCCAGCTCAAATGCCCAGTGTATGACTTGATGAAAGCTTACTGTACTTAATATGCTGAAGATAACATCTGAGCAAATAACAGCCTCCAAATTAAAAGCCTTAAAATATATCAACAAGACCAGACTAAGATAGATAGCTGTTATAAAAGCAATATAGAGAAAGAAATTCTCCTGGGTCTGTGCTGTGAGAAAGAATGGAATTATTTAGTCCTTCATACTCCCGTGCAAAGGTTCAGTGATTGCTTGGTATTAAAAATTCAGGTTTTATTGCCTACTGTTTCATAATTTTTTTAATTTGCATTTTATAAAAGGGCAACAAAATCAAATGGTTTGAGAAAGCCTTGTGATCGCTGTTAACTCTATGTGCAAGATATCCTTGCCACTGAATGCCACGTGTGTTAGAGCTCTTCCTCAGCCTAAGGTGGTATTGCCAAGTGCCACTTCCCGACTGAGTGGTTCCGGAGCGCAGTAATGGGACAAATGGCAACGAAGATGCATCTGTATATTTACGCAGTTGAGGGCAGAATGAAATTAATGTAAGATCTTGAAGGTAAATAGCTGGGGAGCAGCATTGCGTCTGTGCAGTTACAGGGCTGCTTATGCTGGGTCAGTGTTAACTCTGGTGAACGCTGCACTGCTCGGCATAGTATTGACAGCTTGAGCTGCCCGTATGTCCACTGCTCGGTGACATATTCCACCCAAACTTCTTTTTTTCAGAGCAGAGGAGTTGGGCACCCCTGTTTTCCATATCCGTTTGTGGCAAGGCTCAAGAAAAGAACCTGATCACAGAAAACCTGCAGGCCTTCAGGTGTCATACAAACACAGTTGCTTTCGGAAGCAGAGGCCAGGCTGCCTAGCTCAGGTTTTTTTTGTACAGCATTGTGCATAAATCAGTCCAAGTTTTTTCTGATACTGTTAGCCTTGGTTGGGTCTGTGTACAAGTAAAGATTTAAGAGCGTTGCTTCTCTTTCAGGGAGCAATAAAATTCAGCTGTTTCCATTTCTTCCACCTGAGCACTTCTGAACCTATGCACTAAGTTTTGCTTCTCCCATGGTAGTTGTAACCCCCTTGCAAATTGCAGGTCAAAGCACATTAGTCTCTTTACACAATGCACAGGTAGAGAAAACAATCCTAACATTTGTAAGCAATTGTGGCATGTTGTAGCTCTGCAATTCCCAGGAAAGAACAGAAAAGTGCTAGGTCAATTGCCTTTTGTCTTTTGGCTTCTCTCCAAAATTTGCCTCTCTCGTCTTTTGGCAACCATCCAAATCTGCTTGGACAACATGGAACAGAATATTTCAGGACTGGGCACACACACTGCCACAAAGTGGCATTCCTCCAGTTTTATATGATGCTGTATGTGCAGTCTGATCCCCATGACCAGATCATTCCTCTCCCAGATGGACAGTCAAGATAGCAGACTCTTTAGAAGGTCCTGCTGAGCCCAATCTATTTCTCTTCCTGTGCCAGAACATATTAGACTTGCAGCTGGATAAAACAGTGGGCTGTGCTAACTAGCTGGTGTATTTAAAAACAGAGAGATGAACAATTAAATCTTCTCAGCATGTATCTCTATCAAAAAAATGATGGATGGGGATAGTATCTTTTTGTTGCAGCCTACAAGGAGTAGCAGAAGTCTCAGTCACAGATGAGAACTCTCTTGAGTCTGGTGTTTTGAGGATGTGGAAAGTTCACTGTTAACTGTAACAATGTAAATCTTCTAAAACCTTTTAAAACTGACGAGCAGTGAGATATGGTACAGAGGAAAAATATCAGAAGTCTCACCACTCTTGCTGTGCTCTTCTTTGATATCACAACAGCTGTTACTGGTTTTCATTCTGCTTCCTCCCTATCTACTAGTGATTTCATGTCAATACTGGTTTAATGTGGGGAGTTTTGTTGGTTTTGGTTTTTTTTCCCCCCTCTACATATCTCAACAAGTCTGCCTTTTCTGGAGATGGGCAACATAACAATACTACTGATTCTGCTTCTTGGGATTTTTACTAAAAGTGTGCATATTGAAAGTGTTAAATACCAGCATTATCAAGGTATTTATGATATTGATATGTGATCCTATATGTTTCTGTGCCCCGGGGCGGACTAATGCTTTTCACACAGCATCATAGCTCCAGTAACAGAAAGGATGAAGTCTGAAGTGAGGTGAACTATCCCCTTCTACTCAGCCTGATGCTGCTTCTCTTATCTGGTAAAAGGATAGAGCAGAAGAGCGCTCTGCACTTGAGGGCTCTGGGTCATGAAGGATGGGAGTAACACAAGGTTCTGCAGTGCAAGGCTTTTCCGTAGGGGGAGAACAACAAAACATCAACAGTGCTGACACTAGCATCACTGAAGGGCTCATTTGTGTCCTGCGATGTAGCTGGGTGGAAGCGGCCATGTCCGGCACAGGGCAGCCCCAGCCATTTCATCAGAGACCCCTGCAGCCCCCACTGCCAACTCCTGGACAGGAACACCCCGTACACCAGACTTTCACAGCAGAACTACACTGTTCATGCTGTAGATAGGTACTACTTCTCCAGGGGAGAGAATCAAGAATTTGTTTTTTGAAAGCAATAGCCTACATTGAATTAAAATGACAGTATTGAACTGACCCTGTACCAATCGCTCTGTCATGAGCAATCTAGAGGCAAAGTCTAATGAATTTGGCCTGAAATGCTGCACATCAAAAGTGACATGCCAGTGTCATGTATGCCAGGAAGTGATGAGGTTAATTTGCGTGATGTTTCTTGCAACACCATTAGCAGAGCCAAACATCATACAGTGCTGTGCTATACTGTTAAAATAAGCTGTTCCCATATAGGCACTGATTGCTATATGATGGCTGGGAAGCAACTGTTTCCTGGTTATCTTTCTGCAGGAAATACTGGCCAGGTTAACATAGGTATCTTACAGTATGTGTTGAATGAGAACATACTTCAGCTTCCGCTAGTTGTTTCTGAATAAACTGAAAAAGGAGAACTTGTATGATTTAACTGAGAATAGAGTCATATGTAATGCAGCAAAAGACAGTGAAAACTCCTGTTGCGTTAACAATGATAGATGGAAATAAATGTGCAATGATACTAGACATTAAAAAATACACACACCAAAAATATTACATCAGCCTGTGTGATGTGGTCCTTGATTGTATAACTGTTTTCTTCTCATTACTGTGATTCTGTCATTTTTAACTGGGGATTGAAGCCAATGGTATTCCTAGAGAAGACAACGGAAGACTGAGGATTGCTCCCTCAAAAAAGTATTCTGAACTTCTTGCTTCAGAGTCACTACTCAGGAGGGATCATTGAATATTAAGATCTTTCATCAGCTCTAGCCGAGTACATTATATGTTCACTGTAATTTAACCATAGCTAATTAGAGCTGGGAAAATGGGAGTTTTGCCGTTGTTTTCAGTGGAGCCAAGATTTCTCTCATTCTGTTTTTCTGCAGAGATCTAATACTCCCTCAGTGGGCTTAAGGTTTTGATAATGATAATGACATAGCTGTAATATATCTCTGGGGAAGGAAGACTGCTAATTGTCAGCCACGACAAAAGTATGATTACTCTTTAATTGTGTTCTTATAAAAAGGCATTATATGTATTTCCTGTTAATTGCCTAAGCACAAGAACTTTGCTCTCAAATACTTAAGTTTCTTGTGTTGGAAGGCCATAATAAAGCAATTAATTTTGAACAAATTTTTTGTCATAGCACAAAGAACCACCTAAGGCTCATTCTTCACAGGGATTGTACCCATAATTTTGGTAAAAGTGGTGCTAGTAGATATTCACCATAATCAGATGGGACCACAGATGCTTTTCAGACCTTGATATTTTTGTAGTTCTGATAACAGTTTCTGCCCTATAGTGTGAGTTTATTGACTGACTGTTGAGGATCTGAGTTGGCTATAGGATTTCACCCCGATAGCACTTTTTAAAATTATAAAAAGTCACTTAAACTTTTCAGTCTGGCTTGAGAGATAGAAGTAGTCAGCTTTAGATCTTTCCCAAATAGCTTTTCAGAAAGTTTCTATATAATGAACGTTACTTTTGTAGCCCTATTTCACGCAGTTTGTTTGTTTGTTTTTTAAAATGCTGTCTTTTACACCTCTCTTCCCATGCAAAGTGCAAACATCTGCTGCTAGAGTCCATGGCGCTTCCTCCTGTGTTATGTCTTGCCATTGCCAGCCTTGCTATCATCTCACCTTGGGTCCTTAATTCTTCAGTGGTTATTATTCTCTCTAGGAAGTCAAAAGACACACTGAAACACTCATGTAAAATTTTCTAGTGTTCCCGTTTCGAATCTAGATTATTGCAAACTGCAGTAAAATCAGATGACAAAGTTGTAATCCATCTTCTTGTGAAATTAGGAAGGATTCTGTGTATCTTTCATTTTCAAATCTAAATGTAGGAAATTTTTAACATTTTTCTTGTATAATCTTTATCCACTGTATATGTAACGGTAAAGTGGTCTCTAATCTGTGTCTGTGAATTTTTAAAACATTTATTAAATATAAAAATATCATTATGTCACACAAAATCTCCTTACTTTCAGCTACTTAAGCTGGTGGGACATAACACCTGTGATAATATTTGATAAAATAATCTGTAAGTAAGAGTCCCTGAAGAATAATGGAAGGCTAAAAAGGTATTTTCTTGAAAATTTGTGTTAAATGCGAATTATGATAAAAGGAAAGTTGTAGTGCTGAAAATTAGCCTTCTCTCCTTGAATTTACAAGGATATGGGCAAAGGAAATGCTAATACTAATCTGTAATCAAATATCATAGTTGGCTTTGGTTTATGCCCGAAAGATTATTTGTTTTGAATCTCGGCAGGGTGCACTGAAGAACATTCCCTGCTGACTTTTCAGTGTGGGCTGACTGATCTTGTCTCCTTTCCTATTAATCAATATTGTACTGTCCTGATGCAAGTGAAGGTAATCCAAAGTTTCAGTGAGGTAAAGGGAGGAAGAATCTGATTCTCTATATTCATGTATGGTTTATTTAATATTTTGTTCATAATTTCCTAAAACACTTATTTTTTTTCTGTAGAAAATAGGTTGATTTTTTTGTGCATGTAGCTTCACCTTTTCCTGATGATTATTTACCATCTTCCCTACTGCTCTAACCTGAACAGAACTGGAAGAAAAAGCAGGGGAGGGGAGAATCCTGTTGAAGTGTGTATGTGTGATTTATTTACATCACTGATTGCTGGGGAAATAGATGGAGCAGTTAATGGAAGAACACCTGCTATTGGGTATCCATATGTCCTTAGTAAGCCTTCAGAATCCTAAAAAAGACTTTATTATCATTAGCTAATTGAAACTGAGTTCAAAATAAGAAGTAATGGCTATCATTTTTCCCAGCACTAAACCTTGGATTCCCTCCCCAATCATTGTTTCTAATTGTAGCCTTATCTGCTGATTACATTTACCTTCTTTTTCATAAGATCTGCTGGAAACACTTTTGTATATAGTGTTAATGGAGACTAGATCAATTGCAAGTTTCTGGAAGCTGATTTTCCATAAGAGCTCATATCAGTTCCTTTAATTTATTAGAAATTAGACTAATTCTGGGCTTTTAACACACACACACACACACTCTCTTCCTTGCTCTCCATAAATAATATTTTGTACAGTTATGGGTCTGTAGAAGTCAATAGAATTGCTCCATTTACTCTAATGGGACCAGAATTTCACCTTTACATTTTATACAGATTTACAAAATATAATAGGCAATGCTGTTCTACTGTTTTTTGTTTGAATTTGGGGATGGGGATGTCTGCCTGTAAATGCCTTTGCTGCATACATGAGTTCCTACTAAACTAAGTAGAGGTTTTTGTGGATGGCAGGAGTCACTACTGTTAATGACCAGTTTCGAACATCAATCAAAACTCTGGCATTTTGTAAGTTTGATGTGCAGCCCTTTTTTTTAGCCTCCAACACCATCTTTCTTCCTGAGACTTGGTGATATTTTACAAAATCTATCATATAACCTCAGTTGCTCTGGACATTTTCTTCTGGGTCTGGAATGCAAGAGTCAGCAGCGCACTACTATCAATTGTGCTAAAAGATACTGACAAGTCATGTATTATGAGATTTGACCTCTAGCCATGATATAAGAAGCCTGAGCAATGTGCCTTGAATTTCTGACCCTGAAAAACAAATAAAGAACAGAGAAAGTGTTTCTTCAGCTTCGGTTCTTGTAGGAACGAGCTGGGAATAAGTGCCTTCTGGTTTATTGTGGGCAGTGGTGGAACATTCTTTTTTTCTAAAGTCTAAAAAAGTATGTGCCCAGACTACGAAGAAGCAGAGAAGACTGAACAGTAGAACATGAAAAACATGGGGAATCTCTATATTCATCTTTAAATCTAGATGAATATTTGGAGAATTTCAAGAGTCTGATGAAAAAGAAATAGTCCTTACTTCAACTTAAGGTTAATCTTTTGACAATGACAGTGTGTTATAAAAATGTTTTAGTGACTAGCATTAAGATTAAAAAAAAAATAAAATCCTATGTATGGGGTAGTCTCTCACGGACAGTATAAGCCAAGACAGCCTGTTGATGTGGTCTGTTTGGAATATTGGATTTGAAACCCTCCCAAACCAGCTCATACCATAATTGGAGAAAATCAAAGGTGTAATTATTGCTGTGTAGAATGGATTATTTCATGTGAGAGATGGTTCCAGTAATAATTTTGTAAGCAATGAATCTTTGATGGTAAGGATGTGCTTATCTGGCCACACAATTTCCTTCAGTAAGAGGATGAGAGCACACTTGGTAGAGATTCTGACTCATATTTGATGGAATAGAAAGTTTAAGTCCAAGAGTCCTGCCGACTTTGCAGACTGCTTTTTTTAATTCTGTTGCAAAGAGGGATTGCAGAGGCTTTTTCCTGCGCTTTGCCTTTCTTGGCAGGAAGATAGCCTGGACAAATTGCAAACTGTACAAATGAGGTCTTGGAGCCAGTTTTGGGTGCAGTCCTGTAGGTTATGTGAAATGAAATGGAAAGGATTCTGGCCTTCATTTAACATTATTGTATGGTGAAAATGGGAAAACTTTATTAAGCAATTATTACAGGCACATATTAATTTTATACAATTCGGGGTTGCTAAAGCCTTTAATATGTCTCCAGTAAATACTATGTAGAAAGAAGGAAGGCCTGAGGATTCTTCAAAAAAATGTGGTGGAGAATAATTGGACTCAGTTGCAATTCATTTATGTGAGATGTAGGAAAATGTCAGACGCTTATTGGTGCGTCTCATAGTATCTGTATTCAATAACTTAGAATATGATTGTGCAAAAGAGTTACTGGTCTCCCTTTCCATCTCTTCCAGGGTGCATCTGGTGCTAAGCTAGCTTTATCAGTGTGCTTCTGACACTAGTCAGATTGTTGCTCAAGCATGGCTTTTATACTCTTGGAGATGATCAGAAAGCAAATGCCACCATGAGAGACAGTCAAGGTGTTACGTTTCTTGTATGTTCCATGGCATCGTGGTTTCAAACTGATCCTCATGGGGAAGTGTAGTGCTCCCTTAGTAATCGCTTCTTTCTTTTTTTTTTTTTTTGGCTGAGATTTCCCAACATGATATGTGAAACAAAATTAAATGACTATGATATACTAAACTGAAGTGACAGAACAGACTTAGTAGGGGGAAAGTACTGTGCTCCCTTACCTTTACTGCTTCAGAAAAATTGTTTTTATAATCTCTCACTATAAAACCTCACTGTAAGATATGGTTTCTTAGTGTAGTTGGTAAACAGCCTACCTTTTAGTCAAGCACATCTTTAAAAATATGATGCATCACCTCACAAAAACAGTTGAAGATTTTTCCACAAAAATCCATATCTTGTCCCATAAATGAGAATGTTAAATGATGAGCGCTTCCTACATTATACACATCCCTGGGTGTGATGTCCTTCTTGGTGAATTTTTGTTAAGAAACAAAATACAATTTTTATTGAGATCAATAAAAGATTAAGGTGACAAAGTGATTTATTGGCTGTACTGAATGCTCATTTTTTCCCCAACAACAACACAACCAACCAAGAAAAAAAATAGAGGATGCCATGAAGTGTTTTGTATTTAGCTTTGTTTTTACCTGGGGTCCTTGGAAAACTGGGAAAACAGAGCTAAGTCATCCATCAAATCTTAAAATAGTGCTTAAAATGAGTAACTGCTGCTCTGGCCCTCAGACTACAACATATGGAGGAACTTATTATATGACCCACTACACACCAAAGTCCATGGAAATACTCCCATTAACTCCCATGAACATAACTCCGGTGCTGCATAATGAAAGCAGGAGAGAAACCAATTTATCAGTGCATGAGAGATGGTGCTCACCATCAAGTCTTTCTTTTGATTACTGCAAGGCTGCAAAGCCAGTTTGCCTCCTTGATGTATGATTTGATGTGCCTCTGAAGAAAACTTTATTTAAAAGCTCTCAAAGAGGGGTGGATTAAATGTCCCTGGAAAAAGATACCCTGAATGCACTTTTTCCCCAAGGATCAACATCTCATATTGGTTTCCCCTTGTGTGAATTTAAGTAGGGTCTGTAATGAAGCAGTATTAAAATCGTTGTTTCTGACTCCTGCAGCTCCTCCCTAGTGTTGGCAGAATTGCTTTCAGTGACAGATCCCACGTGAATCAGGGTATAGGAAATGAAACAGTGTTTTGCTATGTTGTTGCTGAATATTCCAGATGAGCTATCACCACTGGTGCTCTGAGATGCTCAGGGCACTGCAGGGGAAGCTTGAGGCACTTGAAATTGGTGTAACCTAGCTCTCACTGCAGAATATTTTTGCACCATCTATTGATTAAGTGGTAAATATCTAAATCTGCTTCGGTCTAGTTTGAGAAGGAAAATATTAGAGGAATTGATTTGCACCCTCAGCAAATTTGTTCACACTTCACTTCTGTCTGGCCATTGCTTACAGCCTGACCCAAATGCCTAACTTAGAAAGAACACCAGGGTGAATGCTAGCTGTCTTGTATTTCTGCAAATTCCCATTGACTTGAAAAGATACAGTTTGTATATATGCCAACACATAGACCTTAGTGTGCTTTTTTAAATGCATGAAGTGAAATGAAATGCAAATTTTAATTATTTAGAGTGGAAATGTTTACTTGAAAAGTTTTGTGTACAGTGACATTGTACCAGATGTATCTGAATACAGGACTAATCCTATTTCTAATGTGTAAGGTGTAAAGTTTATCGTAATTTTTCATGTTATGAAAAACAGCAATGAAATAAATCTGAAATCCTAAAAGTGAGATGCCAACTCCACAGATAAGTAAAATTTACCACTTATACAAAAGGAATGATCCACACCTCACTAAACACAGGTTCAATCAAATATATAGCATAAAACCTAACCATTTATGAATGCAGTCATTACTGTTCTCTGCTTTTAAATAACATTTTAAATTTGTATGTTTTACTGTGATATATTCTTTATCAATTTCTTAGAGCACCATTGCAACATTTTATATTAAATTTAATGTTAAGTGTAATTTCATCTTAATTTTTAATATCAGAACCTTTCCTTTAGTTAATATTTTATGCATATTTATTTCCATTCTTGTTGCAGCATCCTTGAAATTGTTGATACCATTGATTGGAAAAGAAAATACAGCATTTCATGGAAAATTTTGGGGAAAGCACGTTCTAAATGAGAGACCTCAGGCCCATTTTCATTGCTGCAGTCTTCTGTACGAGTGTTACAGAAGTGTTTCGGCTTAAACTCTCATGTCTTTTAGCAGTGAGATTCCAAGCCTTGTGAACCTGCACCAGTTGGTTGTACCATCCATCAGCTATTCTTGTCTCTTCACAAGCATGGCTTGGTTTCCTTTCTTTTGCTGCTGATTATGTAGCTTACAACCAGGTGTAGAATATAGGACGGGGGGGAGGACTATGTCATACAAGCATGGTGGAATGAGGCGCTGGGTTCTACCTAAGCTGTTCCTTACTTTGAGGGCTGCTTGCCCCTCTGCAACCCCATCTCAACACACAGCAGAAGGTGACAAACTTTATAATGCATTAGTGCACCAGATTTTGCCTGATGGTTATTTGGTGCACCTAAGCAAAAAGGAACTTTTGTTCACTGCACACATTGAGCTGCAAAATTGGGGATTTGGATTTTAAGCGCTGATTAGGCTCAATCCCTAAAGAAGGTGCGGGGTTGGAGAGAGTCCCTTATATATGGAAAGTGTGTCCAACTAAATACCAGTGAGAAGTGCCTGGAGGAAGGACATCAGTGCACCACACAGATGGCCCACTGCTAAAAGCAAAATAGCATGGTGGCATCATATTTTTTTTTAATATGTAGTAAAACATAATTGTATGCAGCAAGCACTTTTGTGCTTCTTTTCTCATCGGGAATATATAGAAACTGAGTTTTTTATCAAGTTTGGTAATTCCTGAGACTTCAGAGTTAAAGCAGCCCTCTATACCTTGCTTTGAAACAAGAACTGACTTTTCAGCATGCACGTTTATCCAGCTCTATCAGGGAGAAAGAACATATGAAATGTTTAGTATATCTTTGAACTAAACAAAATCTCAGCTGGCAAAATAATCTGTTTGGGTGATATTGCTTTTGAGCATTCTGCATATTTAGAACAAGCTAGTTCATGTGTGCTTGTATGTATAAGCAGCAGAAAAGCTTGGATCAGCCTTCATGTTTTTTGGAGTGTTCCTGCTATTTGACAGTCCCCGAGTCCAGTTATAATAGGTAACATGGTGTGCAACTTCAGCACTTAATCTTCCTGTGTGACTATTGGTCAAGTAATTTACGTCTCTTTCCACATTGTTTCTCCCACATTACAGGAGCTAGTAGCATTGCTTTACTTCACAGATGTGGGTTCTGAAGGTAAATGAAGCTCAAAATTCAATTTTAAAAATTCTATTTTAAACTGTATGATTGGTACAATGATGAAATAAAAACAGGGTAATCATAGTTATTGAACAATTTTATGTCTTTCCCCGGAGATAACTGTATTAATTTGCCTTAGCTGTACATGTAAAATTGTGGGAATGAAAGCCCAGGCCAATGCATATCACTTCTTTGTTTGGCATGTTAGCTTGGCCAAGAAAACCATAAAGCATGTTTGTAAAATACATTTTCATGTTGTAAAGCAATCTTGGAGCACAAGCAGGTAAGATTCTATCTTCTTCCAAAATACTATGTAGGTTCTTAGCACAGATTTGTGATATGAGCTGTGTTTCCCCCGAATCATCCTTTACAGGGTTTTCACCTTTCAATTTGGCAGAGGTAGTAGCTGCCAGTCTAAATGTGCCATTTTTTTTTAATCCATCTACACATCTTCCTGCTGAGATAAACACTTTTTCTTCTCCATCTTCTCTTTCTTACTGCAGAGGGAAAGGCATATTAACATCGTTTTCTCTGTACGCATTTTATGCATGTTAATGAACATGCATTCTATATTTTTTTTGTTCATTTTGTGGTGCTTTCCAATGGGATAGTAATCAAAAGTATGTGTAGCAAAATGTTGCTGACAGCATGTGAATTGAAAAGTCTTTGCCCATAGATGGTCAAATGATTTTGTGCATCATTTTGGAAAGAGCAAGAATATTTCCAGTGTTTTGAGAAGCTGCTCTGATTTACACAGAATTATTCCTAGCAAAATATGTGCAGATGTGGAGCCCTTATCTATAGATATCTTAAAATTTATTGCTTTTTAATTATTTGAAATTACAGCCTTTTAAAAACAAGATTCAAGGAAAGTCACAGACTGTTTATTAATGTGTATGTATTTTATTGGAGGAAATTAATAAATAATTTCTGTTTAAGGCAGATGATACATTCAAAATAGCACTACTGTTAATAATTGAAAGTTAAAAGAAATGTACAACTGTGCTGCCAGGATTGCTGAAAACAATGAATCATGCGTTTATTATTTTAACTGATATTATATAATCAGCAGGGAACTGTTATTTAGAGAGCTGGTTAGTGTCTGCTGTGCTGGGTAAAGCTAAATCCAGGGTGCTTGCATTAATGCAGCTCATGGAATGAGTCCAATGCATAGAAATCAGAGGGCAAAGAGAGAGGAAATTTGAGGGGGGTTTGGGGGGTGGGGTGGGGTTGCTTTTTTCCTTTTTTTTAACAGAAGTCACTTTCCTAACAGAGCTGGGGTTTGCATTATTGCTGGGCAAGACTCATTGCGTGATAGGGAGGTATTTTGAAACAGGAAGGTAGCTAAATGTCCTTCACACGGGTGTCATTGCAGGAGGCTATATCTCTTACGTGCATTTGTGTAACTGCCTGAGAGGGAGAGAGTAGCAACAGTACCAGATAACTGTTTAAGATGGGAAGTGAAATTGCAGGGGTTCATGGTCTCAATATTTATGTATTAATTACTCTGATTTGCATAAAAGTAAAACAATCTTAACTCATTCATGTAAAAAAACCATATAAGCCAAAATGGCTGTTGATATCAAAGATCCATCTGCTTATGGTCTCTCTTTGCTCCTTTCTTCCCATATAAAATTCTACCGACTCCTCCTTGGGGAAGGAAGCTGCCATCGTAAAAAGATCAGATAAAGAGAGGAGAATAATAATGGCAGCATTAGCAAGAAGCTCTGCGTAATACCACTGCTTCTGCCACGGTACCTCTGTCCTCTCTAGCAGGTTCCCTGAAGCAAGATGCAATATATCTTTTAGTTTGAATATTTCATTTCCAGGGGTACATCTGCTTTTCTTTCATGTTATATTCAGCGTTACCTATTTATAACACTTTTTAAAACTGATTTTCCAGCTTCTTGATATGGTACAAGAGAAACAGAAGCTATGTATCAGTGTAACAATAAAAGGCATGAGAAAAAGGGGAAAGTAATAATTGGTTGCAAATCAGGTTATGAACCTCAAGCAAAAATAAAAGTGGAAGAAAGAGGGAAGAGAGTTTTATAACCTCAGTAAATAGCAGAAATTACAATATGCTGCATACGTTTCGTTTGCACTTTTATACCAAGTTAGTGGATAAGGATATTTATCTGATGTCATTTGCTCTACACATAAACTCTTCTGATTTAGATGATAGATAGAAACCATTTATACAGATAAACACAGTAGGGGTCTAAACACGGATCCCTGTGGAACACCAGATGTGAGTAAATGAACATTTGATTTTCCTCTTGTCTGCTTCTGACAACCTGATGGATAAGAAACCATCTCCTGAATTCCCTTAAAACCTGATAGCACTAATGCAGATAATAACATAGAGTGAGATATGGTATTTATTAAATCTGCTCTCTAAATATTAATACGACAGCAGCTGTGATCTTTCTACTCTTTAACTGTACTCTTTAAGCACTGTGTCACTTGCTAACAAAGATAAATGCACAGGGCTGATGTAGAGGGTTTAGGACCACAGGGGTATTCAAATACTTAAGATTCATGCAATTTAGAAATTAATATTCCACATCACAATTGATTAAATAAAAGGAGTGTGAGAAATTTACAAAATTGCTTTTAAAATGGAAACAGATTGTGTGAATGGAATAAAAAGCAGCTATGTTAATTCTTTTTTTGTCCATTGTCCCAGGTGGATCTCATGCTAACCACTGAAGAGTGTATTAGCAGAAAGGAGCTTTAGTATTTCATAAGTTAGAAATATCATCTCTGAAGTGTCAGCAGTTTTATATCCATTTTTCTCTCCCTCTCCATTTCCTCCATATCTCTGAGACTGAAAGTCTTAGAGGAAGAGGCCACCAGGGGCCATGTCTTTGCCAGATGCTTTTATTCACTATGCCATGTCTTTTCCAGAGTTAACTGTCAAATGCACTTGTAGTCTAAGCATTCTCAGGTGGTGGGGGTGTGACTTCCAGTGCTGTAACTTCTTACCTAAAGCTAAACTCACCAACTCCCTCTTTCCAGAAAAGCCCATAAGCCCAGCACCACTCCCAGGTCACCAGTGCTTCTTATTTATTAGCCCAATTTGATTGACTTTGGCTGGACTGGGCTTCACATTTATCAGTGGAAGCATAGCGAGGATCAGTACCAACTTTTGCACAGGTGATAATTCTACTTTCTTTCATGCAGCGTAAATCCCAGTCTAAGGGAATGGGGAAAACTGAAACCAGTATCACCCAGACGCTTTAGGAAATCCTGTGATCTGTTGCCTTAAGCAGTTGGTTTCTTTGGGAGAGAAGTTACAGTGTCCAAACACAAACTGTGGAGCTGTGTCCACATTTGTGTGGAGTTTGAAGAGCTGCTCACATTCAGCTTGTGTAATCAGCAGAGCATAAGGTGGTATTTAGCATCAATGTTCAGGCAGCTTTTGGAGTCCCACATTAGGTGCTTGTATTTAATGTGTTCTTTGTGTTCAGTTGCGTACATGTGTGGAAGAGGAGGCCCTATTTGCTTCATATTAACGTCTCTGGAAAGAAACTCAATCCACAGAACAAAGCCTCACTTGTTTACACCAAGATTAAATTGCTGAGATGACGTGTTTAAGAGGAAGAGGCTTCTTGGAGACTTTCTTGCTAAATTCATTAAGGAACCTTTCAGCTCAGCTTTGCTGAGCACTGTCCTGATTTGAGCTGTTAGACTTCTGAGTACCTGTTAATCTCTTCAATACAACGTTTCTGATACTGCAGTGTTTGTGGGTATTGCAAATGGGCTATAGCTACCTTCTACTCCATGGCAGCATAGCTTCGCTCTTGATGAGATAGTGCAGCTTTATAGGCTCTTCTGCATCAAGTCTATCAGTCCTGACTTGAATATGTTGATCAGTGATTTCATACTGGATTCAATAAACATAGTAGCAGGTACTTAGAATAATGCTACAGTTAGGAATGAAAAGCTAATTGGCTTTGAAGAAAATAACCCACACACAATTTGTACCACTCCACTGATCAGAAACTGGACTATGGATAATTGAGATGGTATGAAAAACCTACTATCTCATGCTCACAATTTTTGGATCCATTAATTCCTACAGTGTTTTGTGCCTACCTACAGGAGGATGTTACAACAGCTTAGTTCATTATAAAAATTCTGCCCCGTTTACTTTAGAATTTTTTGGTTGTTAATCCATAAATGTGTAGAATGCAAATTTGCAAACAAAGGAGCTTAGAGATAGCGACTCTTTTCTGCAATGCCCTGTTTCAGTATGATGTTAAAGATTTTATAAAAAGGACCACCACATTTTCACATAGATGTCTGTATGGTTATACTTGAGCCTAAATGCAAAGAAGGTTTTGGATGGTAGATGGTCTGTGGCGTTGTTGAGGAGTTTTGTTTTATATTGCTTTGGGGGTTTTTTTGAGGACATGGATCACAAAAATGTAATCCAAGCTTGTGTGTTCAATTTCAAAATGAAATAGAAGTTTGATGTGGATTGTGGAAGCACAGAGATTGTGACCAGTATAATTACATTTGATTCTATAAAAATAAAAAAATTTGAATTCTGTTTCACTTAATAAAAATGTTATTTGACGTTTATTGCTGCTCCTGTTCTGCTATTTAGAAAGGTGAAGGAAGGAGTGTCACGGTGTTTGTGACAGAAAAATTCAAACTGTCATTGAGTGTTGTTATTTTCAATATCATTCTAATGTCAAGTGGGCAATTTTTCACAGACTTAGAATTTTGCCTTAATCCAAAGGATACATCTTGAAAATGTTTTTTCTTCTCACGGCTTTCCTTAAATGATATATTTTTAAGTGTTTCCACAGCATTTCAGGATGCTAATTGGTAGTTCAGATGCCTTTCTCCCAGAAGACAACAAACTCTCTATCCCACTTTTAAGTAACCAGCAGATTTAACAGCATATTTTGTACATGGTATTTTCCTAAATCAAAGTTTTTGCGAACATTTTTGATATATGGTTTATAAAAACTTTGTAGTCTGGAGTTCCAAACTTCTGTAAGGAAATTTAAACATACTGATAGTAGGCTTGAGTTTCTTGGCTTCCTTTTATGGATCCCTTACAAATAATCCTCAGATGTCTAAAAAGTAAACCACTTGAAAACCGCTGTTATGGGTTAAAGTAGTCTCAACGGATAAAAATATCTTGGTTTAAAGGGAAATTTCTTTCATCAGATCTGGTAAATTTATGCTAACCCTAATTTTTCAGCCAGACTAGCAGCAGCTAGGAAGGGCAATAATTAGGGTTCTGATGTTAGTGTTTAAAGAGGAAACCTTCTTGGAATATTGAAGTCTTATTTTCACCTGGTATTTGATTTGATTTCACTCTTTTTCACTAGCACAAGTCTAGATAAGAAATTGTTCATTGGAAATAGTATCCTGGGTGAATAACTATTTCTGTGAATGGAGTCACCATATTTTTTTCTCTGGGTCTGCAAGAAGCCGATCCAGTCTAATGGGTAGAGAGAACAGCAGCGTTATTCATAGCAATCTGTAAAGTACCCTCTTGGGCTCACCATACATTTTATCTTTCATTATCAAATTGACACTCCTGCATGGGTAGATTCATTCTCTGGCAAGGAATACCACAGGCTATATTTCTGTACTATTTCTCCCTCCATCCAGGCATTCTCTCAGTGCCTAGGTAAATCATCGTGTTAAATCATTAATACTGAAGAAAGGCATGCTACGTAAGCAATTATATCCTGATTAATGTCTAAGTTAAATCCCTCTCTTCAAAGATATTGCTGACCTGCTGAGTATCTCCATCATACTCATTTTCTTTGTTCTCTGGTAGAAGCTGATGGCCTAGCAGTCCCAGTACAAAGGCAGGAGTGTTCTTAGGTTTGAATCCTCGTGCACAGCACTGAACATGAAGAGTCGACATTCTCTCTTAAAGTCAACATAGGGAACACAAGGGCTGAAAATCTTCAGTAAAGCTTTGTCTAGCTGGTAAAATTCTGGGCATGCTCTCAAAACTCTCATCCTTGGTAACATGATGGCAATTCCAGTGGTACTAGCAGCGATGGGAGCTCTTGCAGAGATGGGCCATTAGTGCTGGCAGTACCACGTGAATTCAGCCTGCTGCGAGTAAGTGTAGATGACATGGTGCTTAAAATGTGGGCAACTGTAAGTGCTTTTCTCTAGTGGAGCTCCTGGTCTAACTACTAACATGAGAACCAAACAGGCATTGGCTCATGTAGGAATGGTTTGAATTGCTGCATTATCCAGGTGTTAGAGTCTGTACAATGCAGGCAGGGAAACAATAGACTAAAATCCTGACTGGTGAAGCAGGATGGGATTCAGGGGAAAGAGATGATATTCTGGTGTTTTCCTAGTGATAAAAAATGATGTATAAAACACAGAGCCTATTGGAATTCCCTGAGATGTCTATGATGCTCAGTCTGTATAAATACAATGGTAGCATCTGTAAAGTTATTTTACAGGTGAAATTCATTCTGAAACAGCACCAGATTAATCCTTATGTGATTTACTGTAGGGTGGCCTTCCTAAGCTGAGGAGGACATCCTTGATAGATGCACACTAAAGTCATGAGCTGCTTTCACTGCATTGTACTAATAGTTTAAATGCACTGATTTCTCCTTGTTGAATGTGCAAATGTTTAACCACTTACATCCAAAAGTGTGCTCCCAATGGTGACCTTATGCCACAGAAATGTAAGTTTGTGCTATTAGCTCTTTAGGATGTAGGTGCTGCTTTCTTTTTGTGCTGAGGGGCAAACCACTAATAAATAGCATTCACGTACTTAGTAGCTAAAGAGGAAAAGGAAGTACCAATATTGTGTATCTGCTGACAGAAAGAAATATGTATAGGACATTTGCATCGATAGTATTTTTAGATATTTTCTGGTTTAAAATCAGAAATAGATATTGAAATATAACTGACAAGTTCCACCTCTTCTACTCCAGAAAATAAGAATCTAAGACTAATCTCTTACTTTTTTCTTTCCCTTAGCTGTGCTAGCTATTCCTTTGCATTGGGATTATGTGTTCTCTACTAGACCAAAGCCTGGATGAGAGAACACAGTTCAGTACAGCTGTGCTGTAGTCAGGACCGAAAAGGTGGCAGCATGCTAAAGAGTATTTCCTGTAACATCAGATCCCAGTTTGCCACTCTGCATGAATGAATGGTAACACGAGAAGGATGGCTTTCTAAACTCTCCTTATTTAAGGCTTAATCCTCTCCCACCATGGTTCAGATCTCTCACTTTGGTATGCAGGTATCAACCTTTGATTGCTGGGAAGTGTGTCCAGCTTTCAAATGGGGACAGATGCCTCCCCACTTATGTAGCAGAAGTGAAAATAAACCTTTTAGCATGACCAAGGATATGCATTTTGTCAGACCCACTGAGGTGAGAAGCTATCACTTCAGAATTGTTTCTGAAGCTGTCTTTTGTGCTATTAGTGCTAAAATATTCATTGTATATTAATTTCTGATTATACCGACATCCTGTGTCAGGTTCTGTTATAGCCCAAGGACTGCGTTGGATTGTAGAGTTGAAATAGAAGTTGAGCGTACCTTCAAAGGTATTCAGATGCTGTACTGAATGCCAGCCCAGCAGAAAAGGATCAGTTCCTTTTGCTTTGTACAATGAATTTTTGTTGTTTCACGCGTACAGCTCTGCACATATTTAACAATATTCGCTCTGTTTCTTTTGAGGTACTAGTGGTAATGTTATTTGTGAAACAAACATTTCTCTGGAATTTGAACTTTGTGCTACAGTATTTCAGCTGTTGTAGTCCATGATTTTTGGCAAATGCTGATCACCTGTGAATCCTCTTACCTGTTTTTCCAGTTGAAGTTATTCAACACTTCACAAAGTCCTGTACAGGGATTCCAGAAATGTTGTAGCTGTTAGAAGTTTTTCTTTTTACCTTATATCTGAGTAAGAATTTCCAGTCATTCATCACTAAGCACCATAGTAAATTGTGTGAAGTTTGCAGTTCGTAAAAGTGCCACTACTCCAACATTTTTTTCAGCTCCTTCCCCCCCAGCACCTATTACCACTCCATCTCTGTTATCAGGTTAAGAAAATCTATATTCTGTGCAAGCTTGACTGTACTAGTAATAAGTAATGAAGTACCACAGGCGAAATCACTTAAGTAGCTTATGGTAGGGCTCCCAGCCACACTCCTTATGCTCCTCCAGAAGAGAGGTCTATATTGCCCTATAGCCTCCTTATAGACACTAGCCAGCCAGTCCGATGAGAAAGGTCCTGGCCACGCACCCTGGGGCAAAAGCTGCTGTCCCTGCTGAGGTCCACCTGATTGTTCCAGGGGGTGGAGGGAGCAGATTTTCTGTTAGCTTTTACCTCAGGGCAGGCACACGTGCAAGATGAAGGAAAGCATTAGCCTTTTGGATGAGCTCAATTAAAGTCAACAAAGAGTAGAAAAGCAAGCACCTGAAGTGCTACAGTAGTGTGGGGCTCATGGGTGTGGAATAAATGAAAGAATGAATTATTCAGTTGCTGCAGTGAGACTTTCTGTGAAGAACATTTTATTGCACGCAGTGTTTCTCCCTTTCATATTCATTTTTTCCATCATCATTGTTTATTTTTATCTGCTACTTTAGAGTGAAAAGGTCCATTAAAATAATGGAGTTTAATGTTTGAATGTATTTTTTCATTCCTTCTTTCCCTTTCCCTCCTTCTCCCTCCCTCTCTCTCACATGCACATACACGTATTTCGAAACCATGGTTTTTGTGCATTTTTCCAAAGCACAAACCAAGATCACCCACCAGATGAGGGCTCCTGAGCATGCCAGAGTTTGAATTACTGGCTGGGTTGATGACACCGTACTTGGTGTTCTTCAGAGAAGGCTGGCTGACTTACAGGAAAACTAGGAAGTCCTGTCAGACTTGCAATGAAAGGTGAAACTACAGGGAAGAAGCAATAACCAAGTAAGATTTTAGGGGCTGCTAGTATTCTTGAGAGGAAAACGTGGCAAGAGAAGAGAGGCAGCAAGAAAAGGTAGCTCTGCTTCAAAGGAAAAACTAACAGGATATAATGATTCCAGAAGAGGTATAAAATTATTAGCAATTTGAGGGAAAATATTGTCTCCTAAGTGATGTTTGGAGAATATTATGCCAATAAATTCAGTGTCTTTTAAAAAGTCTATTAATTTCATCAACTCCCTTGATTTGTGAAACAGGATGGCTCATAAATAGCGGTGGTGCTTAGGACATCTGTGATCTCTTGGTTTTATTGTCTTTGACTAGTTGTTTCAGCCCTTTGCACCTCAGTTTTCCTTCCCTCTCGCCCTCATTTTATTCTCTGTCTTTTCTACTGTGACTTGTGCATTGTTTGAGAGACAGTAGTATATCTGCAGTATACCTACCATACAGGGCTTGTTTTTAGCTGGTCCTTCAAAATGGTGTTGTAATTTAAAAAAAAAAAATCAGATTTGTATATATTAAGATAAGCAATAGGACTTCTAAATTTTTATTTTAGTGATGTTCCCTTTTTTTTGGTCAAACTTACATATCAGTCCATCCCCTAAGTTACCCCCACCCCCCTTAATAAACTGTTAGTATTAAAAGGGAAGTAATCACTTGTACTACATTGAATCTGTTTCTGGAGCAGAAGTTGTATTTGTAAATTCTGAGGAAGAGAATTGAGACTTAAGGGAACCAAAGCTTGTTTGGTTTGTCAGAAAGGAGAAAAGCATGGGTGTAGGTTGTTTCATGAAACACTGTAGAGAACTGTGTTTTAAGCTGCCCGTAATCGTGCATTAACCTTTCTGAACATGCTGGAAATACTATAGACTCTGTCTCACAAGCTCTCTGGCTTTCATGGATGAATAGCGTTTACAAGCATCTATATATTTCCCTGCTAAATCAAAACTCACGTCTTCTGGGCTGAGGTGTAATTTATATTATCAAAACTGCAGGACCCACTAAATCTAGAGCAAATGGAAAGCAATTCAGTTTTTATTTAGAGATGCAGTGCAGAGCAAAAATAAAACTTAGATTACTAATTGATGATAGGCATTGAAGCTAATCCTGTACAGCCACAACCAGAATGGCATGTCACAAGGATAGAAGGAAAAAGCAAAGACATGTTATTTGGTAAGAAAGTAAACATTTATAAATCTTAAAACTCAAGGCATTAAACAATGAAAATGACTGTGTGAGTAATGCAGCAGTAGAATATGGCAAAGGTTTGTGACATGCCATTAGTTTATCTCAGGGTCCTGAAAATGTAATTTTACTATTGCCACTGTTTTATTACTTGTGTCCAATAATGTTTTTGATAGGCAGAATGTTTCCCAGATCTCCAAGGGGTGGTCCAGACTTCACAGTTTAAAATAGATGGGGAAAATATTCAGGGAACATTAACTTCAAGTGGGACTTTCTGCTCTGATTGACAGAATTCATTACAGAAGGTGTGTTAGAGGTTTCGTCCTCTTGCAACTGCTCAGCTGGACTTTAAGCCTCACTTTTCCAAGAGTGATTCAGCTCAGATCCCCCTCACCCTGTATTGAAAAGTTTTTCCATGGTCTTTATGTGGCAACATAGAAAACTAATTTTGGTTAGTTTCTTAAACAAAACCTTGCTAGTTCCAAATTCTCTATTAAATCCCATTCAAAATATAACTTGATCTGAGAGAGACGTTATTTCCTCTGCTCTCACTCTGCCTTTGCCTGTTGAGGTTGGAGGCTCCCCAGAGCCCAGTGGGGTCCCTTGTTTCTCACTGCTCTTGCATATACATATAAGCACTACAGGAAATTTAGCGATTGTATTTAGGAATCACCAAGATTTTTCACATCCTGTGAGGGCTGTCCCAAGATGACACTCAAAGCCAGGATGAAATCAATCACTAGAGGAGGCAAGTCTCTTAGCAATGGCAAAGTGCATACCAGAAGATGCAGTGTTTGGGGAGGTCTCCCAAGAAAGGAATTTGCCTACTTACCTAATCAGGCATACCCTGCAGTTTTTCTGGAGGGCTGGCTAGGAATCTTAAGTTGTTCTTTATTTATTTAAAGGCTTTATTTAAAAAAGCAACCAACAAGAAACCTTCCCAGGCATTTCCAGAAGCAAAGATTCTTGAAGTTTGGGACTATTTCAAAGATGTTTGAAGCTGATAAATCTTCTCAAATGCTTGTGACCCACTCGCAAGTCAATCCTTCCTAAATGGAAGGTCTACAGTTGGGTATTTATCCATCAGCTGCTCATACCAGACTGCTCTAAGGTGATGCTCAGAAGAGAAAGCTCACACAAGCCAATGTTAATTTGGAGGTCAGCCTTGAAAATTGTAAAGGTCATTATTGGCCTTAAAAAAATCTATGAATCGATAGCAAATGCTGGTGAAAGGTCACTGGTCACAGATAAAAGGCTAACTATCAAACCATCTAGCAGAGCTACTAATTCATATTTTTTTAATATAAGGAGGTTAAGATAAAACCTAGATTTGGTTGTCAGATATTGATCAGTCACTTTGCTTCTCCTTGAACAGTTTCATCCAGATGTTTTCTACCTGTAGGCTGCTCCTGAAAAATTACCAGCTACTCCAGAACACCATATAGACCTTCCTGTGAGCCTATCCCAAACATTTCTCAAAGTATTGTGCAACAAGCAGTAAAGCAGCTCTTCAGTCTGAGTGTCTTATGATTTATGAATAACTATGGTTTCCATTAAGCTGAAGAAAGGGGATAGTGTGTTTCACCCTGTGCTGAGAACCCCATTTGTTTCCGTTGCTGTCAGCAGTTTGCATAAGTGAATGATTTTATTTCATGTGAGAGAGAAGGCAAACACACAAGTTATCCCAGCAGCGGAAGATTTGTCAAATAAAGCTTTTAATAATGGTGTTATTTGACAGTTTTATAGTGCTTCAACTTTTGAGCAGTTTGAAGGTGGTAGGTTTTCAATAAAAATTAAGTCCTTATCTAGAAGAAACTCGGTCCCTGTTGTTTTAAAAGAACTGGTCTTGGCTGCATTGGAGCACCGTAATCTACTATTGAAAGTAAATCTCAATCCTTTTCTGTATTAATATATCTTGCAATCCATCATCAGTAGGTGTTCGGTGTATTTTTTTGCCCTAGTATATCAAGGTGGCCTGATAAACCACCTTCCTAACCAAACTTGTTGGGTGATCATTATGTTTCTCACAAGAATAAATTATCCAGTGTAGTTCTCTGTGGCTTACTTAAATAGTCCAGCAGTGTTTCCAGTCACTCTTACTTATTTTTTTAATTTATTTAAGGGGTCCAGTAAGTTATTCAGGTGAGGAGAAAAGGAACAGGGAAGTTGCTGGTTTTCACAAGGTCAGAGTTAATCCTATCTGTGTTCATAAATCATTGTACGTCATAGGATAACCACGTAGCAACTGAGAACATGTTAATAGAAAACCAGTTCTGCATTGAAAGTTCCCTTGCTTAAAGGAGGGATTTTCAAACGAATCTAAAGCTGCCTGAAATTGCCTGACAGTTAAATAAACATAAGTTTAAAGGCTTATATTATTTATAGATCTGCTACTCTTGTTACAAAACTTGGTTTATCTTCACTGTGCTGTGAAGTTAGATTTTAGTACAAGCCTTTTACCAACACAATTTCTGAGAAAGAGAGGGCTCTATAACCTTGATAAGTGTTTGATTTGTACAATTGGAATAATAAACAGTGGTATAAGTAGAAGCAGCATATCAGATTTAAATTATCTGCCCAAGTTCACATACAGAGAAGTTGTGAGAACTAAGATTTGATGTGAAGAGATCCTGCCTCCAAATTGTCTTACTAGCTAGGCCCACACTAGGTGTATAGGCACAAACTAGCTCCTTTAAGCACAGAGCCTTTCTCATGCTTAGGAATTCAATTTATATATTGCTATACCAACTGATATTTACAGCAAGAGTACTCAGCTGGTGTATACCTGGCAAAATTCATTCCTATCCTTTGCGTATCAGGTAGAACATCATGTGTCTCAGAAATTTCAGCTAAGTTTCAGGAATCATTAGGGTGAAGCCTTTCTACTCGATATTCTTATTAGCAGTGTTGTTAAAACCAAACACACTTATGGTGTATTTTCAAATGCAGCGCCACGTTTTTTGTTCCAGAGATCTTACAAGCTGGCCCAGTAAACAAAATGAGAAGACAGGAGCTTGAGGGAGGAAGGACAAAAAAAACCAGCAAGAAGATTGTTAGCTGATGTGCTTGAAGCTCTTTTTACAAGCTGGTGTCTCACCTAAGAGGGCTTAGGACAATTTGTATTTTCTTCTTTTCACTAGAACTTGCTGAAAAGCTCTTGAAAGAGATTGTTCTGTTTGAAGGCCTTGAAATCTTACAACCTGCTCTAGAAAGAGTTACTGGTTAGGTATGCTCAGTCCTATCCTGCTGCTTCCATGCTGGGGTGTGCCAGCATGGCATGGGGAGCACCCATGTGGTTAAAAGCAACCTCTGTTTAATTCCAGGGGAACTCCTCTCGTTGTTATCTGATAACCTTGACTAGCAAGGATCAGACTGCGTGATTCTGTGTTCAACAGCCCCTTCCTATTGTCAAACCTGGGAGAAGAGAGGGACAGAGACTGGTTTTTATTTACTGATGGCTTGAGGCAATGCCACCAGAGAAATTAGAGTCTTTCCATTGACTTTGTGAAAGTTGGGTAGTGTCTTGGACTTGTGCTGTATGTATTGTTTTTTGATTTTCTACACAGTCAGCTCAGAGTCTCCCTCATATCTCTTTCTCCCACAGTGCTCAACTCCTCTCTCTCATCACAGAAAAGCCTGACAGGAACTTTCCTCTCTTATCTGTCTCTTTCTCTGTGCTCTCCTCCCCCTCCTTCTCATTCTTTACCTCCCTCTGTCTCTCTCATTCTCTCCCCTGCTGCTCTCAGATGGCTGGCTTTGCTCAAGGTCTGCGGGCTGGCATAGAGCATGCCTGGAACAATATGTTCCTATTAAATTTACCCTCTCTCATTGCTTCCTGAAATTAAATTGAATTTTACTCTCAAGTTTGTTTGTTGAAATCGCATAATAAAAACATCCCTGAATGCAATCACATTTAATCAGAAAGCTTTCCAGCATTTATATTGATAAAACACTATTTAAAAAAGGCTTATTCTAATGTTTTACAGAAAAGAATAAGCGTGTTTCTTTCTTACAACTGAAATTAATCTCTTAAGTCCCTCTGAAGTCTGAGTTCCTCTGTGAGTTTACTTCTACAGCTTTCACAGCACTTTGGCCACTCCAGGATCACCAAGACAGACAGAAACAGAACTTGGGTATTTTCAGTCTTAGTCGTCCTGAGCTTTATTTTATAACTCATTAAAATTCAGACTGATATTAATTCCTTGTATATATTTGATCAATATTAGCATGTTCTGCATTTATGCTAATGACTGCATTATACTTATTGTAAGACTTAGGTTTGAAACTAGTCAAAGACCTCACAACGAATCACAGTAATGCTGTTCAGGGTTGGACCTTTAAATCAGATAAACACAGACCACAGATTTTGGGGTCCTGAGCCACTATAATTGTGTTTGAGTTTTCAGCACTCATGAAATGCTAATAGTTTGCACACTACAGGATCAAATTTGTAACAGCTGGACAAGAAGGTGTTCACAGTTTGGGGAGATACAATGCACAGCTTAAAATTGCTGTGGTGTTAAAAAGCCACAGGAATATTTTATTGTTTCAGAAATACTCTTCTTTGATTTGACTACAATTTGAAACATTTCAAAGAGCAAATAAGACATGTAAAAATTGCAGATTGATCACCCTGGAAGGTCCTGCAGGTTTGGGCCGCTTGTTGGCAATTCCAACATCTCAAAAAGTAGAACACTGCTGCAAGAATATGCAAAACTCCAGAGCCATGCTGTGCATCTCTCTCATGTACCATGCACTTGTTTTATATGCTGAAGACATCTTGACATCAATGGGGTGTTTTCAGAGCAGAATATGTTTGAAGTCTGTAACAGAAATCCATTGTAGAGAGAAGAGGAAGATGTGAATGTTGGCAACAGTTCGACAGATCTTTTTCCAGTAGGGCTTCAGAAGATCCAGTGTTCATCTTTTTTTATTACAAATGGTGGCGTTCATCAAAGTAGACTGATGAGTCTCTGGCCAATTATGATTTTTCAGTAGTTTGCCTGGAATTTGTACCCGTTCCCTTATTAGACAGAGGGGGCACTGGAATACAAAAGTATTTTGCCTCGGGGATGCAGTGTACTATACAGACACACACACAAAAACTCAGATCTGTCCTGGCAAACTTACAGTATAAAGAATGTAGCAGATAAAGGGTTAAGGATGAGAATGTACCAGATGATCCTGAACTTATTGGTGCAGCTTTGTTAGTTACATACAGGGTATTTTACTTGCAAGTAGTCAAGGAGAAGGGAAAATGAGACTGGCTGCTATTTGCAGGCTGCCTTATTAAGCTGAGAAAGCAAGTCTAGTGGGTTACCCTGACAAATGATCTGAAGAAGCATGAACCTATAGCAGCTGTTGACATTTTGTCCAAGAAGCAAAGTGAAAGATCATGGGGGAACAGAGAGATGAAACTTACAGCAGAGAAAACATGAAGTGGCAGTAGAGGAAAGGCAACCATCAACATCTAGAAACGTTCAGCAAGTACCTGCTGCCCATTTCTACTGCTGGCTTTGCCTCATTAAAATGTAAAGGCTTGGCAGCAACTGGTTACTGCTCCAGAAATGTCTGGATAGCTACTTTTCTCCGCTGCTAGAACCAATTTCCTTAATAAAAGTCCCAAACAATGTAACTCTCAGTGGCTAGGCAGCTGATTGCCATTTGAGAGTTTTTACACTTTGTCCCTATTTTAAGGGGAGATCGTAGCTAACCTAGGGTTATCTACTTGCACAAAGCTCAGCTACAAATACGAACGAAGGCAGCAGTGTAGGCCAAATCACTGCTGTGTAGTTTGAGAATAAGCTGAACAAACCTTTGCTTGGAGAAATCAAAGGATATAATCATAAGCTGCTGTTGCAGGGGACGGGCTAACGATGTGCCAGGGATTTTTATTGCCTTGGGTTATAAGACCTTGAGGGACCTTATGGTCTTCCCTTGGACCTGAAATATTTCCACAGTTCAGTGCTACCCAGCAGATATAGAATGGCAAAAGATTACTTCTCCATCACCTTAAAGATAAATCTTGAGACCCTGGCAACCTTTGGGAGAAAATATAATTGTCTTCCTAATTAAAATTGATTTTTTTCAGTGAATGTGCCCTTCTGTTGCTATCCCAGCTGTATAAGTGACTGTATCTCCCTTATTACAACAGATATTTATGGTCACCAATTGACAGCATACTCAGCACAGTATGCAGTGTGTATGATACTGGCTTTGGCAAGAGATCACAGACCAGTTAATCCCTTTGGAATACACATATCTCCCTAACTAGCGCTAAGAATGGCTGTGTGATGTGGTTTTCCTTGTTTATTGGACTGTACCCGTGGGTGTTCCAGGTGACATATTAAGTAAAACTGTCGACCAAGGGACTAAGTTCCTCAATCCTATTGTCAAAAGGAATTAGGTACCTTCCTCCTTCAAATGTCTTCAAAAATCCTAGGATTAGTAGTTTGAGTATAAATACCGGTCTTGAATATAAACACTTGCAGAATTATGATGCTAGTATTCTTCATGGTTTTCATTGCTTTATTAGCTCTCTCAGGGTATAACTTTATCTTCACAATGGTCTGCCTTACGCTAATGCTTCTGAAGAGGGATGTAGAGGTGCAAATCGTGTTGTGGTTTGGCCTTCAGCATTTTCTATACTGTAGCAGAGGTAATAGATGTATCTGTTATGTACATCTTACTGTACTTTAAAGGATAGTAAGAGAAGCTCTTGCGTATGTTTTTGAGGCTGGCACTTTTTTAGGAGGAAACTGGGAAAAGAAAAAGGGAAATATTTACTTATGTGAACTAAAGAGAAGTCCTTCAGGTACACTGAAGTATAATAAACATGGTAGTTCAAAAGGTATTTCAGAGTGATACCTCAAAATACTATGCAAGTTAGTAATGGAAGGTGAAGGTAATGGAAAATCCAGCATGAGAGGAAAAAAAAGCCAGAAGAAAATACTGCAAAAGTTTTGTTGAGTAGAACTTAAAAATTCGAGCGACCTAAACAGGAGTTTTGCTGTCACTGGACTTTTTCCCTACTCTTCATGTGTAGTACGTCCTCTGACAGGTTGCAAACGTAACAACCTCCAGACATAAGTCATCAGCAAGGACGGACCCTCTCATCCTCAACACTAAAAATAAAGATCTTTCTCATTGAGCCTAAGGAGCAGTTCTCTGTCTAGTAGCTTAGTGTCAGCCAGTAGAGCAATACAGAGCGAACACTCTGAACCACTGATTTATTCAACCTGGGGGCCTTGAACTTGACATGACTAACCCGAGTGCAGTAAATGGGTTCAAATAAATGCTGGCATTACAGAAGGCACCATGTTTTATGACATATGGGATACGGGTCCAGGGGCGCTGGGGGCTGGTACCTTGGGCTACTAGTCCTGAAAATGAAGAGCTCCATCATCAGCATTCATATTGTTGAAAACTAAGCACAAGAGAGGATGCTGTGGACTACATGCTAGTAGAAGAGATGTCTTTTCCTTATCCTTTATTGTCTGAATGTTCCTTTTTTTTTAGCATGACAGTAATTATTTAACCGCCTTTCCAGGAATTGGATTTGAAATCTTCTTTTCAACTTGTGGTGAAAGCTATATCAATACTCTCAGATGTAGGGCACTGGAGGTGAGGGAGAAATAACTCAGTAGCTTGGCTTAAACCTAACTGAACATATTAGTCATGAAATATTTAAACCATCAATATCACACATTGATGTGCAAAATGTTTAATTATGTATCATTTCAGTTATTATTCATGTTAGATCTTAGACCTTAAGATGTACATACATTTAAAAAATAGCTCAGGAGATGTATCAGGAGTGTAGAGCAGCATGAAAAATCTGAAGGCTGGCTGTACCCTTTCGTCTTGAAAGTATGTGTCAGTGTTCCTCTCCCCCCCCCCCCCCCCCCCCCCCCCCAAATTACCCAATCCTTTTCTAGGGCTTAGTGCAAACAATGTTTTTGCCTTTAGTAAACGTCTCTGGTAAAACAAGACCATTTCAAAGGAAAAGCTTCAAAGTTCTAAGCTTAATGCTTCTTCTGCTTATGTCCATATGCTGTTTCCGTCACTGTATCTTAAGTGTGTGTAACTAAGTGTCTTCCAGTATTGCATTAAGCAGCACGACTGCCATCTGCCACAAATGGTTTGTTCTCTCTTCCCAACAGCAAAATTGTATGTGCAGTGTCATGCTTCACGTGTACATATCTGCTAAGTATTTGCTAGAGAAGGCGGAAGTGGGTTGTTTAGCACTTGCACTAGAAAACAGTGAGGGCTGTGTTTGGTGGCCCTGTGCTCAATGCCCACTAACTCTGTGTAGGGCAGTGGGATTTTTGCCTTCCAAGGGCACCTGATCACACCCACAGTGCTGACTACTGGGAAGATTTCCTCACTGTCTGTAGGACTGCTCATGTGAATAATAATTGTAATGAGGGAACAGGCTATTTGGGTTCTGGGCCTGAATTCTTATGTTGCTATATTTTTATTGCAATAATTTCAGAAATGCTGCTGTGAAAAGCACTCTACCTCTTTGTTTCTGTAGCTACCTGTGGTGCAGCTGCATGCCACTAAAAATTTGCATTGCCAAACCTTATGCTGGCAGTTCATAAGCCAAATGAAGGGGACAGATGAGCAGCAGTAGTGAGGAGAGCAGAGTTTTGAAATTTTTCTTTAGTAGTTTTTAAAATATTGGAATAAAAAATATGCGAAAGGTGTAAAATAGCCAACTTCCAGACTGTTTGGCTTGAGATTAGAATTTGTTTACAGAGGCAGAATCTGGTCCTGCTGTATTAGCAGCTTTGTTCAGTCATTCATATGCAACAGTAGCATCATGCAGCGAGTACTGAAAGGAACGCTAATGAAGGTATCTTTTGTTTTCATAGAGATTAACACATTACTTTCTTCACATCTTTAGAAGGCGTTCAGAACGACTGCATTGCTGATGCCTATATCCAGTTTCATCTTTCAATTAGCAATTTGCTTTTTCTTACAATCCAAGTGGTAGTGGAATTAACCTAAGCCAATTATCACTGATAGACTGATCTTTCTGTGAAGCCTAGAAAGCAAGGCTGTCATATTTCATCTGAAATTTGCATACCCATTTGCTTTGTGATGGGATTGCTCAGTTTTGGAAGTCTATTTTAAGGCTTAAATAGGCCCAGCTTCTCAGAAGTTTCATAGATCTCAGCTGCAACAACAGCACCTGTGTAAAACAAACTTTAAGTGTATTTAGTTGGAGATCTTAACTGTGAATTATAGGTGCTTGTTGGACATGGTTTGAAATTGAGTTTGGGTCAATGATTGTAAGTCTGATATTGCTATTTTTTTCTTTGAGATGCCTCTCAATGGCTGTCCAATGCAACCACTGCTAGCACAGGTTGTATACCTTGAGCAGTGTAACAAAGTGCAGTGCCTGCATATCTTACTGCTCCTTGTGTAGGTGCATTATCTGCTGCAGTAGAGCTGCATTATTATGGACTGTTCACGTTGCAGCACAGTCCTGACTTCTCCTACCTCTGTGCTGTCCCTTGAGCTGCCTCCAGAATCCTTTCAGCTTCTGCAAGAGACTTCAGGTGAAAATACAGACTATTAGTGGGACAAATTAGCCTAACTTCAGCTCTTGATTTTCTTCTCTGGGAGGGCAATGAGATCTCCTTGTTTGTTATGTACCTCAATGGAGCAAAGTAAATCCTTCCTTCTTGGTGATACAGTGTTCAGGTAACAACAGAAGTGAAACAGTCCATGTTAAGGACGTGCCCGCAGGCTGCCTGCAATGCAGTTTTGCCAAATATTATTTGTAGATTGTATTTCTAAACACAACCTGTGTTCTCTTGCACAGAAGGACTTACTTGCACATCCCACCACTTTGAACCATTTGATAGATTTAACTACATTAAAAAGTTGTGGTTTAGGGAAATTTGTGTCTTACAATTTACACCGTTTCCCAGTAAAATGCTTTCTTATCTGCCCAGGCAAGATCTGCAGCTTCTAAAATCTATTCAGAATGGCAGCACTGCATGCCAGTTGCCAACTTGTAAAGCTTTTCTGAACACTGTTGTGGCTCTAAAGGATTATTTATTGAATAGTCGAGCTTGTGAAGCCTTCCCAAAAGCTGCAATGCAAAGCTGTCACAAGCATGATTCTATTGAAAATTCTTCACAGAAATGTGATCCTCCAGGAACAAACAGGGCATTCAGGTCCCACCAGCCTTGTAATAGCACTTTTCTTCCCCATGAGTAAGATAACTAACAGAAACATACTACACAGAAACAATGTGATTTTTCCATCGCCTTACAAAAAGTTTTCTCATCTACTGCTGTGAAATACAAGTATAAAACATTTTTGTGATGGGGTGAGTTATGTCTATTTGTGCCCAGCCTACTTGAAAGTATATAGTGCACCAAGGAGAAGGCACTGGAGAAAGTGTCCTAAGAGCTTGACTTGTGAATTAATGTGCGTATGGTATATGATGGACATGCTCAACAAGCAGCAAAACCAGCACATGTTGGAAATAGCTATACAGGTGTTTTAACACTTTTCTCTTTGATTTCAGATATGTTAGTGACAGCCAGAGATTCCTTATTCTCAAGTATTAGCTGGTTAGGTCTGTTCGTTCTTTTTAAGGAGATACTGTTGACTGTAGTAGACAACACAGGTCATTTTAAACTGAAGCCATTTTCGTACTTAATTTTGTCCTTTCTTTGTCCTGGCAGTGATATTTTAAGAACAAGCAGCATTCCATCCCAAAGAAAAGTGAAATAACACAATGCTAGGCATGGGGTCCACAGGTGTTTTTTAATACTCTTAATTGGAACTGTTATGGTTTACCTCACTTGGACCAAGATTTCACCTAATAAAAGAGCTCTGAGATAATCTGAGCAATTGTAGACTTTGACTAATCCTGAGATCAGATTAGTTTATACACACAGTTCTAGTTGGAACGCGGGGAACAGAAAGTATTATAAACTGTACCAGCCAGGGGTATATGGTGTATCTTGCTTCTTTTTGTATGCCAACAAATGATGGGTTAGAGATGTAAAAATACAAGATGCTGATGTACAAAACAAGAACACGGAAGGTAGAGCATATCAGGTGACTGCCTGTTGCAATTTTTACACAGGAAGGGTGGAAGGACCAGTACAGACACAATTGTGGGTTTATCAGATGTGTGCCACTGTAAAATTCCAGCAATACACAGATCTGTATAGCTCTCTATAGCAAGATGTTCTCTTGGCGACGACTCGGTTGTGTGCCCCACTCAGTGGTGCTAATTGTAACACATATGGCAGTAAGTCTACATGCAGCAGTGCCCCACAGTCAGTCAAACTAGAGCATGAGATGTCCCTAGGCATGTTGATTTGGCCACAGATACAGGGAGGAGGACCTTTTCACCTGTAATGCAAAGACTCAGTTGTACTCAGTGAGATTCCACCCATGGGGATGGGGGGGGGGGGGGGAAGAGGAAGCCTGCCAATATTTTTAAGCTTGCTGACCTAAGAAAAAAACATATTCTTAAGAATATGTATTGCATAATCTTCCTTTTGCAATTGTAAAACAGGTTTCTTTAGCAGGAAAAGTCTAGACCTTAATATGCAATGCTTAAGTTGCGAGGAAGGGAGGTAAATAAAAAGAATATTTATTCCCAGCAGCCCGCAACAATCAAACTGAATTCTGTACCCATGCATGCATTTGAAGTGGGAAGTTTCAGTGCCAGTATGGGGTAGTCAGGGCACAAAATTCAGCTGAGCTGCAGCAGACCATCTGCCAGAAGGAAAACTAGGGGGGGTGAGTGGCAAAAAGCCTCTAAGCTCATGGGAGGGGTGGGAGCATTGCTGGTTTGCTGGAGTTCAGAGCTCTGGCAAACAGCATACGCTGGGGTAGCTCTTGCCAAAAGGAGGAAAGGAGGCAACAGAAGGACAGTGAGTTGGATGGCTTGGAGAGTGACATTCTTTTGTGTCAGAAGTGGTCAGTATTTTACCAGCTGAGTTCCATAAATTGGCCCTGGGCTGTCAATGCTAGTGCCAGCTGTTAACTTTGTAGCAGCCATAATCTCAGCAGGGACAAATAGGGAAAGATGTATTGACAAATGGCACTGAGCATAATAAACTGCTCATCTTTATGAATGCTGGGATCCAAATGATCAAAACAGATGTACAGTTTCCAGATCTTAGCTGCACTGTCAGAATATTCCTGGTTTCCTCTTGCATAGTCATCCATAATGAAAAGAAAACAAGCAGATTTGCCTTTCTCTTGGGTCTGTCTTTATTGCTCACTCAACATTAATTACAGAATATTGTTGGAATAGCAGACTGGCAGGCACCAGCACCCTGAACAGAGTATGTCGCTTACTCCTGTCACTTCTGTGTGTAGCATATAGCTAAAATTATCCTCAGCACAAGCATAGCATTGGCATGGTCATGTGGGAAAGCATCATTTTTGTCTACCCTTTTGTAAATTTAAGTTATCCTACAAAAACGTGTCATGTTGTAAGGCATGGGAGAAAGGAAAACGAGTGAAGGCTGCCATTGTCCCATTGAAGCCATAAAAAAGGAGGTAGGGAGCCAAAGTGAAAAAAAAAAATTAATTCAGATCAGTTAACACAATGGTTTCATATATTTTCATGTCAAGGGAATTGTAGAGGGTTGAAAAAGAAGACACAATGGAAATATATGCCTTTAAAAATATTTGGACACAAAAATTCTCTCCTGATTTATATGTGATTTGCAGGTTCATCAAAATGACTTTTATACTTAGTGTTGCCTGAAGTGTTTGGGGTCATTAGGGACTTTTCAGCTTATCAGATAAATCCTGTGTATCCTGCCTTGCTGTTTGACTATAGCATTTTTTAAAAGACTTGTCAAGTCAATGGGTTACCACATCCCTAAGGCAGTGCATTTAATAGTTATAAAGTGCTGTCCTTTGCTAAGTGAAATACCGAGTGCTGAGAAGAGTATACAATTCTTAAGCCATAAGCGAAAAGATGAGTTCTAATATATTTCCCATGTACAATAGGCATAAGAAATTCAGAATACTGCCCGTTTTCATTCTGCCCAGAATGATAAGCATATTGCTTATTAAATATTAATGTTATCCAGCTGATGCATTAAGTCACAAGCAGAAGTGACTCAAAAATCAGAACATCTTGAATCTTAGACTTCCCAGTTAATTGAAACCCTCATACAAATGGTATGACTAGCACAATTTCCTGGTGGACTTCAAGTCATGTTCCAAGGGAATTCAGCCGCTCTGTTTGGCTCTAGGCTCCCAGAAAAGACTCAGATTATTGACAAGGACTTAGAGCATCCTGTGCTGCCTAGGGCCATCCTCAGCAAGCCACAAAGCTGGCTGCCATGGAACTAGGCATTTTTAAAGCCTTAATACCCATGGACAGAAACTTGCACAATTCTTACCAACTTCCCTTCTGCCAACCATTAGATAGCAGTGATGAATCTGAAAATCTCCAGATTGTTGTTTTTAGGTGACTACTATTTAGAAACTGGCCTCAGTGAAGCTGACAAGAACGGTGCATCTCTGAGAACCGAGATCTGCAACAACAGTTGCATCCTGTGACCTGCCAGGTAAATGGCAAGATGTTGGCAGGCACCTTGCAAGTCAGAAGCTCCACAGTCTCTGAGACGAAGTATTTGTGTGGAATCGAAATACTCTGATTTTCAAGGGCCTTCTGTTGGGTTGGGGTTTTTTTCCCATAAATTGATGAGAGAAAATATTCTGAGCTGCACAAATATTTCCTTTTCTCCACTTTGTTTTGCTTTCTATATAGAAGCCAGGAACACTGGGAAAATTATTTTAAAGCACTTTTCTCCCCCTCCAGTATCCCAGAACCAGCAGCAAAGTAGCAGGACTTACATTCACAAAGGAGATCTTGTTTTTTCAACTTCCCTGTGCCTTGTATCCTCTGGTTGGCAATGTGAAAGACACTTTAATACTTGAAATAATTTAAAATCTGTTAAATTAGAAATAGCAATTATACTGATCTTTTCTGGGTATCTGCTGGCTCAGTCTAAGAAGTAAAATCATTAAAACTCTCTCCTGCAGCCTGTCGAGAGAAATAATATTTAGTGGGTGTTGAATTTCATATGATTCAGCTCAGTCTTGAAAATTGGCAAACCTTTTATGCTCAATTAGATTTAAAATCTGCTTTCAATACCTCATTCTTCATAGACCTGACTTTTAATGGAACTCGGAAACAAAGCAAACACTGACCTCCTTAAGTACGGATAGCTGCTGTCCTTCTTAATGTAGCAAAAGTCTCAGACAGAACCACTGTCTTTGTGGGTTCAGCTGAGCAGTTCAGAAGAATGATCTTTTGGCCGAAAATACCACAAATAGTATTACAGAAGAGTAATTTAACTACCATATTGTTCAAGTCAAGCGTGCATAAAGTTACATGGAAATGCCATCAGACTTTAATGCGTTCTCTTAGTAGCTAGCTAAGTAAAATAAAGTTAACCATAGCACAGATTATGTTAAGGCAGTGCACACAATGAATATTACTTGTATTTTTGATATCCTGCCAAGTCAGGATATCCTGCTGTGAGATGCAGTGAGTTTTTGGCTGTACATGGCTTATTTTTCTCTGCTTTTCTTTACAATTATACTAAAGGTAAATTTCAGTCTCTCACAGTATCCTCCTGGACAAAATGTCCAGCATACAGTTTGACAAAAACATAGTGCGATGGGCGAGCAACTGGCTGACGGGTCGGGCCCAAAGAGTTATGGTAAATGGGGTTACATCAGGCTGGCGGCCTCATTAGTGGGGTTCCCCAGGGCTCCATTTTACGGCCAGTTCTTTTTAAGGTTTTCATAAACGCCTTGGATGTGGGACTAGAAGGTGTTGTGAGCAAGTTTGTGGATGACACCAAATTGAGAGGAGCTGTTGATTCCATCGAGGGTGGAGAGGCCTTGCAGAGAGATCTGGACAGATTGGAGAACTGGGCAATCACCAACCACATGAGGCAAGGGCAAGTGCTGGATTCTGCACCTGGGAAGGGGCAGCCCTGGCTATACACACAGACTGGGCGATGAGATGCCGAAGACCAGCCACAGCAAGTGGAACATGAGTCAACAGCGTGCCCAGGCTGCCAGGAAGTCCAGCCGTATCCTGGGCTGCATCAAGCATGGCATTACTAGCCGGTCTAGGGAAGTGATTGTCCCACTCTACACTGCGCTGGTGCAGCCTCATCTCGAGTACTGCGTGCAGTTTTGGGTCCCACAGTACAAAAAGGACATAAAACTATTGGAAAGTGTCCAAAGGAGGGCAACAAAGATGGTCAAAGGGTCTAGAGGGGAAGATGTATGAGGATAGGCTGAAGTCCCTTGGTTGGTTTGGCCTAGAGAAGACGAGACAGAGGGGAGACCTCATCGCATCCTACAGCTTCCTCATGACAGGGAGCGAAGGGCAGGTGCTGATCTCCTCCCTCTGGTGACCAGTGATAGAACCCAAAGGAATGGAATGAAGCTGCGATGGGGAGGTTTAGGTTGGATATCAGGAAAAGGTTCTTCACTGAGAGGGTGGTTTGGCACTGGAACAGGCTCCCCAGGGAAGTGGTCACAGCACCAAGCTTGACTGAGTTCAAGAAGCGTCTGGATAACGTCCTCAGTCATATGCTCTGATTTGGCTGCTCTTGTGTGGAGCCAGGATTTGGACTCGATGATCCTCATGGGTCCCTTCCAACTCAGGATACTCTATGATTCAGAGCCATGACTTCTTCTGCTGCATTATATTCAGTCTTACCATTTCACTTTTTGTCCATTTGGCGTTACTGTCTGGCACCAACTCAACTGGAACACCCATTTTACTTTTTAAGACTGCACGATTAAAACTACAGTTAGTGTTTTTTTTTTTTTTTTTTTTTTTTTGGCTTTGGGACATGATACTCTCTTTTAACCTCCTACTGCCTTTACTTAAGTTTGCTCAAATCAAAGTTATTGACCTGTCAATAAATTTTAGCTCATTTAACAAGAAAAATGTAGACAGAAAGGATTTGAAGAGGGTTTGGGTAGGTTATGAGATTTGACAGTGTGGAAATTGAGTTTGTGAAAATTGTTCTAACTTTTTAATGCTACTTGATCTTCTCCAGAGGTTATAAATAACACATGGGATCCTGTAAAGATTATAAACCTGGCACATCTAGATTTTACTCAAGACCAAAAGTAGAAATGACTTATCTCCTAGATAAAGCTGTTCTCACAAGGTGTCCAGCACAATTTTAGAAACCTAAGAAATTCGATTTAGTACGGCTATACTTTTTAAATGCATCTTCAACTTAAAGCATTTAAAGGATATTTATTCTAACGGTATACTCTTTATCTGGTTCATTCTACCATCAAAAAGAAACAAGTCTTCAAGTTTACAGTCTAGATAGACAAGAGAGACAGAAAACAGGAGAATATGAATATTATTATCCCTATATTGCAGGTAGGGATGTAACAGACACCTTGCTCTGCCCCTTCACATGAACTGAACCCTTATTTTTCAAGACTATGTCAACTGTCTTGACAACAAAGCTATTTTGTTTTGTTTATACTGTCACCAAAATTCTCAGTATTTTTGTAGAACAAATGATGATACAGCAGCATTTTTAATTTTAATCAGCCAAGTAATAAGCCATATACAAACCTAGAAATATTCAGGATTAATCTCGGTCTGTTTTCATTGACTGTAATGAGCATCCATTATTGGTTTTACAGAAGCAGAGTTTGGTTAATAAGTGATCTTTTTTAAGTTACCATTCCCTAAACCCAGAAAAGTTGAATTCATGAACAAATTTATTCACAAGTTTTTTTAGTATATTCAGATGTCTTCTAAGTATCTGGCTTTCTCCTTATATTTCATTCTTTAGTAATGAAACCTGTTCACAAGCATTCACTTGACTATTTCAGAATTCTGCTTGCCTTAATTTAATATCTGAAATTACACAGGAATGGGAATCATTATATAGTTATTGCAGTAGCTTTCTGCATGTATGGAATAGCCTTCATTTGTTTCAACATTTTGTTTAGCCTTATTGGGAAGTCTGCATTTCTTCAGTGTACATTCTATATAATTATAAAGTTTCTGCTGCTATTGAGTTATGAGTTGTTATATGGCATTTAGTTATTAAGGTAATATTGTTGGTGCTGGAAAAGCGACAAAATATAAGGGAGAGAAGAACCCAAGATTAGTTCAGAGGTGGGATTTTCTTACTACCTATGGTCAACTAAAACCTTTTTTCAAGATGGCACACGGTTATTGCATACAAAGAAAAATGACACTGGAAAAAGATGATGGAATATGAACTTCCATCCTTTTGGATCCTATAGATCTATCCTTTTCCTAAATCAGGTACTCTGGGAAATCCAGAGGCCAGACTTGAGCTTTCATGCCACTTCTTGTCCAGTGGTCCACAACCTCTGGCTGCACTGTGCACTGAAACCTGTTTCCTATGGAATTCTGCTTCAGGGCTAAATTGTGGTTTGAGGTGAGCTCTGCCTGAAGGTGCATATACAGATTTTTCTGGAGCCTAATGAAGTGTGGATATACTCTGCAGCTGTTCTCCCTGCTGGGCCTCCATTCTCTACTCAGATTTCTGCATCCATGAAACATTAAGTTCTCTATCAAATTTGGTTGAAATCAGACAATGTGTCCAAAATTCTTAAAGACAGAGGCATAAAGACCATATGAATGTATGTGTGTCTCCTTTGGGAAACAAAGCTATAACATCCTTCCTGACGTGTCAGGTAGTGAGAGTTAAGCCTGTGTTGCTGGGGTGGTAAAAACTCCATAGTCAACACTCACAGTAGCTTATGGTACAGACTGTGTAAAGCAGATTAAATCCTTACCTCTTCAGCTCCTTTAACTCAAGAGCTGATCATATCCTGGGAGTCTTCTCTATGGCACTGGGAACTGAGAATGCAAAATTGCAAGGGTGTACTCTGTACACCCCAATGTTACCACTGCCTTTTTTTTAATCTTCATGGTGATCAGCTCTATTGTTACTGCTCATCAATTTCAAATGTTTCTTTTTTTTTTTTTAAGTTGGTAGTTTAATATACTGCAACTTAAAACAGTTATCCTAAAATAGAGCAGCTAAGAGTGGGGATTTGCCTGAAGAAATGCATTCACTACAGAAATTGTATTTTGTGTACAAGGATGACATACCTTTATCCTGTCCTTATGTGCTGCCACAGTAATAAGAAGCTACCCTGGGAGGAGGGCCAGGAAATATAGGCTTTGGGGTACAATCTAAACATGTGAGAGAGGAGGAGGAAAAGCTGCACGCTAAGCAAGCACAGATGGTATGGCACTGTGGGACAGCAGGGCTTGTTGGAGGCAGTGTTAAGTAGACAGTTTGGGAACTGGCTGTGAGTTTTAGCAGCTGATTCAATCAAACCACCTGCGCATAGCCTGGTTCCACCTTATTTTGCCTACTGCAAATTAAGAAGTAGAGTGGTTACAGAGTGGAAGCCTGTATCTGAAGTATTTGTGCATAGCTACTAATGCCACCTAAGTGCAGGTACAAGCATGTATATGTGCATAAACTTATGTAAAATATATGGTTAAGGGTATTTTATAGCAACGTAAATAAGGAACTTAATTTGTCTCCTTTTTCACTCCACCTTCTGATCTGATCTCAAGATTTTATTTTTAATGTAGCAATGTGAAAACACTCAAGACAAAGAGCATAAAAACTTTTAGGGCACAATTATATTGATTTTGGGGTTTGGAATATTAATTAGAGACTAATAAGCTAGATTTGAGTGACACAATCATAAAACTATAAAATGTTTTGGAGAAAAAGGATCAGTGCATTTTGTAACCTCTGAATGCATTGCTGAGTTTCAGAAGCAAGGAGAAAATAATGGTTGTATAAACTGAGCTCTTCTCTAGTAATTTGGATAAAAATTTGGCTTCTTCCTCTTCTGTAAGCTCCCAGGTGGATTTTCTTTGTTATAGAGGGGTGCAGAGGATTAAAGGTTTATTTCTAAGAAGCTACAATTGGCTTTTTGGGCACTTAGTGTGCTCCAGAGACATTAATATCTAAACCGTTCAGGGATAATTGTATTAGTTGTCTTTTCTCCCAACTAAATCATTTGAGTACATTAACAGTCAATTTTGTGTTGACAGGGCATGAATTTCTACTGATGGGAGTAGAAAGCTTTGTATTATCTCAAGCAAAACATCAGTCTAAACTTTCAATTCTAAGAGTATATCATTGGATCAGGGAATTTGTAGATGATATATTGCAGGCAGGAGAGAGAGATCTCATTTTAGCAGTAATGGGAAGCAGTGGATTTAGCAAGAGATAAACTGTGTATCTAGCTGAAAGTGTTGGTTTTAACCCAGTAAAGCTTCAGACCACAAGCCACTCCTTCAAATTAGATTGATAATTTTTAATGCAGGTAGCAATTACTGATGTGACAGATAGCAGATCTGATCTTGCTCCCGTGAAACTCTGTGGGAGTTCAGGCATTGATTTCACATGGGGAGACAGCAGGTACAAATGCAGTTAAGTTAACAAGGCATGATGTATCTCTTCTGTGTATGTTTTCATCTATATATAGAGAGAGATGAATGCCAGTAATATGTACCATGTGGCTTTTGATATTAGAAGGTCACTTTGAACCAGTCTAAAAAGCAGTTTAAGAATGGGTGAATGTGTGACACAGTAATTCCTTGGTTCTGATCCAATCACATGTGAAAATTTCAGTAAATTCACTTTTTGTTGACTACAAGCAGCAGGCAGAGTAGCCCAAAATAGAAGTGGATCCCATCTTCATGCTGCCTACATTCTTGCTCAGTTCTGTGTTTTTCAATCTTCCATCTCTTTGACAAGATTATTTCTCCTTCCTAGAATACTCTAACTCATTCTTTCACAATTGCCCCTTCTTGATGTCTTCCTTTTGCTGTATCTTCAGATGTCAGTGGCAGCTCTCTACCCTGTAATCTACTTCCACTTTTTTTCAATACAGACAGTGTCTCCTTTTTTACTACAGTTGCTCATAATGGTTGCAGCTTTCCCTCTCTGATGTCCAGAAGACCAGCCCTTTCCTGACCTTGCAGATTCATCACCCAAAGATGTCATTCAAATAATGTAATTTACCTGCCAAAGTGGACTATTTTGAGAGCTGTTATTTACTATGCAGAGCAGCTGCTTCTCAAATCTGAAAGTGATAAAAATTGTATGAGTAACCCATAAGTTTTGCTCATCCCTCTTCCCCTCCTCCCCCCAATCCAAAACAGAAATGGAGAAAATAATGTACTATTAACTTTGTTTCTGTTTTGTCAAAACAAAGGGAAAGAGAGAAAAACCATGAGGCAGAAATCACACCTGACCCTTAGAGCAGAATTCAATACAGAAAGGTGTATATACTCAATGTTGACATAACTCTGAGGAGAGATTGACTGCTATGAACCTGTTGAGACTGTTTAAATTCACCTAGCACTAATCTTTTACCTGTTATTTAAATGCTGCTGCATGTAAAATAAAAGCCAAAATAGTCACTTTCCTTTTTGTCAAGGAGTCTTTGCTAATACAAGATAAGAGGCAAAAATTAGGGAATATCACAATAGTAGTTGACATTCTTTGTTTGAAGCAATAATTTTGTGCAGAAAGAATGAAAAATACTTGTATAATTAAAACTGTATCTTCTTGCATTAGGAAGCAGAATCAATGTTGTATATAATTTGGTAAATTCCTGTTTGGAAGCATTAAGGATGATTCATCCCCAACTGAGCTAATTGTTTATACTCCCTCCGCAGTCACTGAAGAAAAGACACCGCCACCTCCATCCCACTCTAAGAGACTTTTCCAAAGTACAGTGTTTGCAAAGCTGGTAATATGGCCAGTTCCCAACTCCTGAATATTTATTACATTGCAAAACTCTGCTGCAAATCTTGGTGGATGTGATTAACAAATTGTGAAAATGTTTGTTCTTTTAATAGCTTTAATATTTTTATAAACTGTGATCATATTGTTTGCAATGTCTTATATTGGATGGGTAGTGTCAATGGAGTTTAATTATGATTGCTCAGTTTTTATTTGAATGTAGATATAACTAGCAGCTAACTGATGAGCAACAGATTGTCAGCTTCTGCATGTACACAGGGGAGTAATATAACTTTTCACGCTAAAGTAAAATTTGTCATCCAAGATACTAGAGACACTGACATATTTTCGTATTGTGAACTTTACGAAGTGAGCTTTTGAGGACTGCTGGGCACTGTTGCTCCACTGTATGTATAAATTCTGCATGTGTGGATATATTATTAAATGCAGCATATTGGTTCTGAACAGTTTCAATGAAAGAAGCTCTTATAAATCCTAAATCTAAATTCAGATCTGGATGTGAATGTTTGATGGGTCCCTGGAACTGAGATTTTGTTATGGACTCCCTTGTAAATGAACAATACAAATTAGAGAAGTGTTCCTCTTTAAGGACTAGATCTAAAACCCCGGGTATATGCTTTTATAATAAAAGGTAGGGCAATCTTGTGGCAGCTCTTTTTAGGCATTAGTCACCATTGAATTCACTGTGAAATTCTGCATAAAACATGATAGCATGCTGTGGCATACAGCAATTGCTGTGATGGGATAGAAGAGTATGGAGAAAACATATTAGCAATGCAGTGGGTAAATGAAGTTGACATGCCACATGGGATATTTTGAACTACATTTCACATTTCAGAGTAGAAAAATCAACGTAAAGGGAAAAGAACTTTTAGAAAATGAGTATCGGGGTTGATCACTCTTGGAACTTCTTTTTGGTCTCTGTTATCTAACTCCAGCGTATAGTGAGGGATGCTTTTTCTGTCTGTAATGTATTCTGCAGCTTTCTTTATAGTGAAAGAACAGCTGTTGAGCAAAAATTCTGCCATTGGCAATATCTGTTAATTGATGTGTTCCCTCAAAAAAAACCAACCCACAACACCACTTTTTTTTTCTTTTTTTTTTTTTTTTTAAAAAAAAAAAGGAAGAAAGGAAAGTACTGCAAGGTGTTTAATTTCTAAATATATTAGGTGACCCAAATGTGTTAAAAGTATTTAAGAAAATAATTTTATTGCCATTGTTTGTCAGAGGCACAATCTAGTTTGTGGTGACTTTACAAGTGGGATTAATTGGGTCATAGCAGCCACTTGGATTCTGCCAACGGAGGTGTCAGTGGCAGGAGCCTGCTCCCTGGGAGCTGCAGTCCTTCAGCCCCGTCCTCTGTCAGAGAAACCTGTGATGCTGGTAGCACCTGCAAGTAGATATAAATGGTTTTGGTGGGCAGAGCCACAGGAAAGGAAACAGTGTTAACTGGGCATCTGATTTTTCAGTTGTTCATGTCCGAGCTACTAAAAGCTGTTTACTGTGCAGGGGAATTCAACATGCTGGAAATGGATGCTTGCATTAGGTCATCTTATTTGCCCTTCAGCCAGTTCAAAATTGTCCTCTATGTTCTGTTTTCCAGTGATTTGCTTTGTCCAATTTTAACTGACCCAAATAACCAGGCTTTCATTTTCCTCTCTTTTTCAATCCAGTTGTGTTAAATCTTAGCAGCTGTTTCCTGTACCTGATATGAATTTGCCTTTTCTTTATTTCATTGTATAAATGATGAAGGGGGGGGGGGGGGCGGAGTGGAGGATAGAAGCAATTGAATATAGTTTGTGGGGTTTTCTATCTTTCTGATTTTTGCCTAGAGATTCAGAATAGCTTTATTTATCGTCATCCTGTCACAGTGCTAATTTTGCATCCACTAAGGCACTTGGGAAACCAGATTAAATAATCTGATTTGGTTCCCATTCTGTCTGGGGCAAGACAACAGGCTAGGTCTTGAATGCAGCAGAAGACAAGCTCTTGCACTACCTAATCAGGAAAAGGAAGAACCAGAAAAACTGTGCTTCTGAAATTGCCATCACAATTTTGCTGATAAAAGTTGTTCAGATAAGCTCCAGATAACCATCCAAGCTTATAAGTGCTCATCTGCACCATCTCCAGGTGGTTTTGAGGTTGTCATCACTAATGAAAAGATGAGATTGAAAGCAAAAGAAGATATGAAATGCCCTCTCCTCTAAACCAGTAGCTATCACTCACTGTAACAAAACATTGCAGATAACACTGCTGGCCACTTTTCTCTATCCTTCGCTTCAGTACCAAGAATAGAGTGAGCTATCTTACTGATTCTACTGTTAAAAATGAAAGTAATTTTTATCATTTCTTACCAATAATTATTCATTTAAGTCTTGGCAAAAGAGGATCACAAAATTCCAAGCTGATGGAAGAAGTTCAAAGCTTTATAATGTGCCATGAAGTCTCATGCAGAAATTATGTCCTATGAAATGTTTGGCCATGGAAAGTTCAGGTGTCATCCAGCTGTAATTATAGCCTTGGTTTCTGAGAGGTTTATAATTCAGCAGCAGAGATGATGTCAGCATGAACTGAGCATGCTGTACTGGGCATGACTCTAAATAAAACCTCAATATTTTTCTTTCAGATTTGTTCCTAAGGATGTTCGGGACCTTTTGTGTTTGCTTGGTTTTTTTAATATCAGCTACTTTCTTTCATTTGGCATATTTGGTATCTTACCACTAGAAAATCCTCTAAAGAAAATATAGGCATTTAAATCTGGTCTGTATTATGCCTGCAGGAGATAAATCAAAAATGATTTAGTGTCTTGAAGTCACCTTTGTACCTCCTGGTATCAAAGATTTGGATCCATAGTATAAAAGCAGACTTCTGGTTGTTTCCTTAAAAAAACCACAAACAATTCTTGCCCAGCCTATGGGTTGTGCTGCAGACAGAGCTTACTATAGTGCCCTGCCTTACAGACTACTATATTTCTTTCTCTGAATTTCCGAGACCCTGGAATTTGCTGTATAAACGAGATCTCCCAACTCTCTGCTGTGCTGTGCCCTTTTAGCAGGGAAGGATTACATCCCATAACACCTGACCGGAGTCTTTAGCCATGAAAAGACTGCACAGAGCAACTCTTAGGCATTTGCAAGTACTGTTGTTGGAGTGGGATGTTATAACCTGCAGAACTGCCTTACTGAAGGAAAAGCTGTAACCTCTCTCCTTTTTCTGCAATGCATGTTGTAGAATCTGTACCCCTTGCTTGCCCTGTTCTCTCGCCCTGCAGAGCAAGGGTTAGTACATTATTAAACCTTGTTAAGGGTGGACTCCTTCAGCTATGGCTCAACAGGCTAGTTTTATGAACACATTAAATAACAAATAACTCCTGATTAACTTTTAACTGGATTTACTACTACTTCTTGCTATGGTTTTGTCCCAACATATTTATTAGCTGGAGCCACTTTTTGAAACTTGGGAACAAGGAATTCTCTTCTGATTCCTCTGTGGATTCCTTTTACTTCTTCCAGCAATGAAGTAAAATAAAATTCGGTTTCAGTTTTCTAAGCAACTATAGTTAAAGAAAAAGTTTTCCTTACATTGGTCCATCCATCCTACTCATGTCACTTACAGTTCTTCCCCCTCCTGATTTTCTTCTAATATGGAGGGATTGATAATTACTCCTGGTGAGGTTCTTTTACTACAGTGGCACTTCTCAGCCTCTTCCCAGAGCATGATCCTATTTTCAAAGTCTATCTGTTTTCCATCTGAAATATTTCAATTGGTTTACACACTTGAGGATTTAGAAAAAGTCTCTAAATGAGTCTGTAAGGTTTCGTGAGAGGATAATTATTGTCAACTTCATACCCCCTATGAAGCTGATACCTACCTACTATGAACTACTGGAAGAATCATGCTCCATACTAGTGTGCCTGGGAAACTGGAGAAGCCCTTCTCTAGTGCCTGTGCTCCAAAGCACCGGGCACTGAGAAACCATGGTGGAAAGCATCTGTCTTGAAAACCTTTCTAAGCAAAACACTATGGAAAGATATGCGTGAATTCTCTAAAGGCACTTGATTGATATTTATCTTGTTAATTATCTAGTGTAAATGATAACTATGAGTAAAAATGTGTGCTTGTTTGTTTTGGTTTGGGGTTTTTTGATGGGATTTTGATCCAAATTCCTGATTTTTACATTCTGACAGAATGTTGTATGAGAACGTAAAGGTTTTGTGCAGCTGTTGTCTTCTCCTGTTTACCTGCTCCTCCTTGGAACAGTTCTGACTTCAGTATGAGGTTTGAGGCTGTTCTCAGTAGTGTTTGGATTTATTGGATCCTTAAGGATTGCTTTGAGAGAGGAGAAAAAGCAGACTGCAGCAGATCTGTAAGGGAACCAGTTACACAGGCAGCAGATTTTTGGGCTACTGGATTTCTGAGCCCTTCCAGGCACTTTGTTAAAATGCTCTGGGAAAATAATTTCTTTAATTATGCTTTTTCTTAGGTTTTGGCCACTACTACCAGCATTCGGCAACTGATGTCTATACTGTAGTTTGTTGCAGGTTTTTTGTTAATGTATGACTCTAGACTTTTTTGAGTGTCATAACTTTCTAGAACAAATCTAAGCTGCAGAACTTAGGAATGATTCCAAGTGTAATATCACTTATGTAGCAAATAGTGTAAATATTTAGACTTCTACCCACACAAGCATAAGAGCAGAAATAAATTATGAGCAGACATTTTAAGTACATTCTAACCTCCAGTACTCAGATTTGGGAAAGCAATGTTTCAAGAAGAATTTGCTGATCGGTTAATGCAGAGAGACATACATTAGATTAATGTCACAGCTTGTGCTCAGAAATACACATCACAAAAAATAACAGTACAAGTGTTTCTTCAGACTCCTGTATTCTTGTGCCAAAAAGAGAATATGTAAGTGGATCTGGATCTGGGCAAGAAACAGTATCTTATCCCATGAAAATTGTTGTGATTTACAAATGTTCCCTCTCTGTTTTAGTATAAAACCTTGAACTTCAGTTTCTTATGTCTCAAAAAACCCCAAATCACCACGTATAACCTCTTCTTGAGGTACTGGCTATTTAAGAGACAAGCCCATCTTCATGGGAAAATTCTTCGTTGTGTTATGTTATAACCTGGTGATTTCCAAAGCAACACAAAAATAAAATCTATATTCAGAGGCACACATGTGCTGGTTTCTCCATGGAAAAGCAGGAACGCTAACGCTTCTCAGGCTTTGTTATATTTTATAATTATACTTTTTTAACTTTCATTACTGTAAAATTTATTTATGTAAAACACCTAGCCCAATGGCATACACTTGAAACAGCTAGAAGCTCCTATTTTTCAACTGAAAAGTAGCAGCAACATCAGCAACACTATATGCAGACAATACCAGCAGTGTGCTTTGTTAGAAGGGAAATAGGATAGATGGCAAGTGTATATGAGGAGTTTAGATACCCCTGAGTGTGCCCCGTCTCTGAGGCTGATCAGTGACACAGGAATAAAAAATAACCTCTACTTCCTGAAGCCTGGTGATAAAAACTGATGACAAGGAGAAGAACCTAGCACAGAGCTGCTAGTACAAGACAGCTGTGAGACAGCAGTGAGACCCCTGGATGCATCAAGCTATGTATTTCCAGTCCATCTAGGGAATGGGTTTAGCACTAGTGCCCAACGTACAATTGCCATCTCAGCAGGAATGCTCCCTATGACTCTGGTCATCCATGCCCTCAAATAAGACGGAAACTAGAGCAGATGCACAAGGCGTTACTACAACAAAGAGAGGATGGATAGCTCCTCTTTCTAAGGGGGACTAGAAAAACTTATGTGGTGTATAGGGTAACAAAATGAAGGCAATGAGTGAGATAACAACACTACAATGCACGGTTCAGAGTTTATTCCAGGAAAGAAGAATTTGCACCAAATAATGGTGGTAGGAGAATAAATAAATCTGGACTGGCTATCGGTAATTTTAGATTGGAGGTTAATAGAGGCTTCCTAATCACAAGAATAATTTTGGAAGAGCTTTGAGTTGGGGATCGTGGCAGTGGGGCAAAACCCTAGCTTTTGGCAATACAGCAATCTTATGCATTGGCTTGGCAATTTTAGGGAGCAAGACTTTGTGTCAGCCATGTGCAGTGGGACTTATCATTAAACTACACTTCAGATTTGATTATTTTTCTTGTTGTTCTGAAGAATCAATATAAGTGTTAAAGTTTAGTGAATAGCTTTACATAGAATCAAGTAGTTTTAGTATGAGATTTACTTAACTGTCTGATTTACAGCTATTATAACTTAGGTGAGGTGTTAGCAATATTGCAAGTAATACCCCTTCTGAAAGAGATTAATGTAGCTTTAATTACAAGTAAAGAATGCATAGCTAAAAATACTTGCTGAATTTTATTTAGCTTCTATTGTTACGTCTTTATTATTGCTGACCAAGAGGTGCCCATCAAATACAAAATGCCACAATCACCATAGAGAAGAACTGAAGAGTTTCTTGCGCTATATTATTAATGTAAATGAACAGTAAGATTGCAACTAAAAAAAATAGGCACTTCTGAAAACTTCATTAGTACTTTATCTGGGAAATAAATTATTTGATTTAACATGTGCAGTAAAAATAGGTCTAGAAACACCCCAAATAATTTGCAAAAATATTTGATAAAACAATGTAGTGTGTTGTACCTAATATTTCACCTATGATTTTCAGTGGTGGAGCCGAATTGGAAATGGGTCTACAACGTGTGTTTTATTAAAAATATTGCACTTTCAAACACGAAGGACAGCAGTTTACATTCATGCAGGGGGATATGTGGGAGAATATACATAGCTTTTCATGACACTTAGCCCAGTCTTGGGCACTGGTCCAGTTCCCAAAATATGTTAGGTCTATCTTAAATATAAATCATCTTTCAATATCTTCAGAGCTCTTCTGGCAACTGAAAGTTGCACCAGAACATTTTTTCCTCTTGTCCACATTCCAGCAATAGGTCTTGTCTGGGCTGGAGCAGCTGTTGCAGTTGTAGGCAACTTTTTCCCACCAGAAGATTCAAAAGATCAGAATTGCTCATCAGAAAGTTTAGTTGCACTGACAGCTCTCTTCAACTGAAAAGATACACGCAAACATGCACATGCGAACCTGGCCTATGCCAGTTCATTGCGCACCAAGACAGCAGTTGCTGTAAAAAAAAAATAAAATCATTGCACAGTGGTTGCTATCTGAGTATATGAAGTATAAGAAGGGACTGCCAAATCCCCAAATGTTTCTATAGTAAACATTGAAAAAACCCTGACATTCTAATGGCAATAACCATACTTTGAAACTGGTGCCACACTCTTCTTCTGTATTATGAGGAAACTTATTTTGCCCCTCATTTAACTTCCTTTACAGGAATGAGCACTGCCTGGAGGCCTTGGGTACCCTCAGTGATAAAGCAGCCAACCTGAATGGTTAAAAGAGAAATGTAATGACAGACTTCCTAGACTTGATTCCAGACTGTGGTTGTCTCTGTAGGCAGCTCCCTAGCATGCACAGGTAATTGTAATTCATGATAGCCAGAATCAGGTTTTGAGAGGTACGTGATCAGCCAGAAGATAACACTAGTACCAGGAAACCAACATCCCATTCCAGCTATTGGTGTCTTTTGGGGAAAGAAGACAGTTAAAAATAGACAAGTTGTACCTTGAGTTTTTAGTTGCAGGTGATCTTCCACAAGGACAAATTTGAGGTTATCCTCTAAAAAACAGCCTGATTCTTCTCTAATACGCAAAACTAGGTGCTGATTTCATCCAGAGTCCTTTTAGATAAAAGTTAGTAGTATATTTTTGCACATTTTGTTAGAATTCATTGCCTCTTTTTTTTTTTTCTTTTCCTTCCCCTCAATTTTGCCAACTATTCAAGCTTGGTCTTTTTTCACATTAAGAGAGTGTCTGAAGCTATTCAACAATATTAATGTTTGTCCCATGGGATAGCTTTTATATTATAAAGTGGATATTGACTCTCATGGAGGTGAATATTAAGGTTTATCAACCCTGGAGGTATGTATTGACCAAGACAAACGAGGTCACAGCAACTTCAAGAGTAAGTAAATCTTAATGCTGCCAAAACAGGAAATCGATATGCATATTTTTTCCACTTATTTTGAATGTCATTGAACTATCTGGAAATATCTCGATTGTGTACCTGAATTCCAAGAGAGTGGATTTTTTTTATTACTGTAACCTGCTAAAGACAAGTCAGAGGTCAGGCAAGGGTTCAAGAAAAACACTGACTAGTGTTGTCCCTTTCTGAATAAGATGGGAAACAGGCTCTACTTCTTTCAAAATATGTAATTTTTTATTTAACCTATGTGGAAGGGAAGTACTTATGTGTACTGATTTTCAAGCCAAAAATAAAATCTTTTCCATGGTAAATTCACTGGTAGTCAAACTGTCAGAAATCCAGTTCATACCACAACCTGTAGTGAAAAAAAAGCTATTTTGTACCATTGCACTAGCCTGACTCTTCTTCAAATGCATAAAGTCTGAAGCATGCTACTGAGCTGTAGCTATGATTTTTGGAGTCCTAAACAGCATTACATTGTTATAGTCTCTGACCTTCCTAGAAATAGCTCTCATATTCATGCGCTCTGAGGAAATAAAAGGTCCTTTGCAATTTTGTGTGTGTGTGTGGCTAGACACTGTTCAACAGCCATTGCCACATGCCTTCAAATCCTGAGCAAACAGGAAGAAAGATGGATTCAGTTCTTGTTAAGCAACCAGGCACTAAGATGTGAATTAGCATCCAAAATGAAAATGAAATGCAGCTCAATAACTAGGCAAATAAATACAGAAAGGCAGTGATTTATCTTCAATAACAAAACATTTACTGTTTATTTAAACACAGATGAGTCCAAGAGGGTAAGCCAAATAAAAATATATTTAATATGCTTTTAAGCTCACATGTGAGTATTAGGTCAGGGAGAGAAAAAGGGATAAGGGAAGGAGAAGCAGAGGAAAGATGACCCTGACTAAAAAATGAGCTTTGATAGTTTAAAAGGTCAGCTAGAAAAAAAAAAAAAGCAGATGCTTCAGGTAACGGTGTGTAAATTCATGATTGAGGATTTCAGACTGATGGTAAATCATACTGACAGAAATTGAAGGTTAGCAGCACAGGGCTCACGGGGGATTTTGGCTTGGCCCAGGATGAAAAGAAAAAGGGAGGTGGGGAAGAGATTTGAGAAAGATTATTTATTCAGTTATTTTGAATGAAACATAGAGCCAAGCTCATGAAACCAGCTGGCATTATCCCATAGCACAACTCCTAATGATAAGTTTTTGTTTTCATCTGGTTTTGCTTTCAAGTGACTACAATTATTAAGAGGCAAATATCAGCAAAATATCCCAAGGTCAGGAGACTTGAAGACTTTGTCTGCCTGTGCTTTTGCAAACATCTTTACACATGTTTCACTCTCAGGCTGCAGATTGTGCCAAGCAGGACTCTTTATCCTCTATTTGAATCTCACTGCCCTTGTTGCAACGGAGACTGGTGCTTAAGAGAAGGAACTGCTGAAGTTTAGTCTGTATGCTTGAAAACTGGTGTGTTTGTTGTACCTAAGGCAAAAAGTTCATTGAAAGTAAAAAATGAGCAAGTCTGACCTTAATTTAGAGCACAATGAATCAAAAAGCAGTCTTCAATTAGGCCCTTGGCACTGAAGGATTATTTACACCTCTGTAGTCAGAGCTATGGGACTGCTCCTACAAACAAGGCATGGCTGACTTTACAGCTTATGCAGTTGCTTCTGTGCTCCTGCTGCTTCATTGGTGACAGCACTGTTGTTTGTCTGACCTTGCAATAAACTGTCTCAGAGAGCTAAATAGGCAGCAGAGTAAACGTACTAGATGTAGGGGAATAGTTTTCTGCCAGCAGGGTCCAGTCCTCACCCAAAGAAGGAAAAGCATGACCAGCAGAGGCTTTGAGGTTGCAAACAGGCCCCTTTCAGTGGCACCTAGCTGCAAGATCATCTTGGTTATAGTGGAAGTGCCCCCAGAGGCACAGTTAGAGAGTCACATTAATCTGGCATGAACCTGTGCTGCTGCTGTCAAAGGCCAATCCCATCATGTCCTCATGCTTAGCCCTTCTTGCCATCACTAGTGTTCACTCAGCATCAGCCTGAATGGGACAAGGGAGCTCATCCAGCTCCCCATCTGCTGGCAGGAAAGAAGGGGCTGGGAACTAGTAGTGGGCTGGGAGGGAAGAGTGGGATCGTTGCTTTTGTCAATGGTTTGGATTCACAGTGGGTTTAAGTGGATGTGTAATCATGTCCCTGCTTATCAAGGCACATGGGGTTATGGGCCCAACAGAATTGCCTGGATGACAAGTAAGGGACATCCCATGGTGCTATTGTACTTGACTTTACTGTATCAGCAGCTGCCAAGAGAGTACCACAGGGTGACCCACTTTGTTCTAACTTGCCAGACTGGTGGTGAAGTAAGGAAAAGTAAGTAAAGAGCTGTGGAATCTGCCCTGGTCCCTTGCCTAGCTCATACTGCCCTCTCTAAGCCACACTTGATACTTTCAACTAAGAACCATGTATCTAGTTATTTACACAGTTTAAATACAAACCAAGCCTATTTTTTCCTCTGTGTATATTTTTTCCAATTACAGCCTTCTGCTACAAAGAACAAGCCATGTCTCCCTGGACTTGAGAAGAATCTTTTGAATTGGGAGAACTTATTTTTAAAGCCAAGTAATAAGTTTGTCAATCACTTCTTTATTATCAGTCACTCTCTGATGAACAACATTCAGACTTTAATATCAGCAAAGAGACAATCTGAGGAATGAATGCTCAAGTAATAACATGTAGGAGTTTTTATGGCCTGACTCTGTTTCTGAAGTGTATACACAATGGCCTAATTTAACATCAGTGAATGTAACAAATTCCCTGCGGCAAATGCAGCATATGGGAATTACTTTTTATGCTTTTCTTGAAGTGCACAAAACTCCTATTAGCATCACCCATTACATACTGGGGAGGGGAGAGGTGGGGCAGTGCGGAGGGAGAAGCCCCTTAATTTGTGTTAAGTTTGGGGTGGGTATTTTTGTTGGAGTTTTTTTAGAGCAGTCCTACATGCTTCTAGATTGATTCACGTGCATGACTATCTTGAAAGAAATCTCATAACTACATTACTGCAATGTAACTGTTGTTAGAGGAAAATATTCCTTCTAAAATTTGTAGTTCTTTTAACAGTTCAGGCTCTCAACCACTTTTTTCAGCAGCTGATTATTAAAATATTTTTTTGCATTCACTTCTCCTTTCTGAGTTTGAAATAGGGATCTGGCCATTGCAGCCATGCTGTGCAGTGCAAGTACAGAGCTAGTCATAGAGCCTTGAAATAGCTGCATAATTAAACAGGACCTCCAGACAGCCTCGGAGGTGTCCTGGCTTTGTTTTGTTGAACTAGATACAAGGCAGAGTTCTTTCTGCTGAGTTCAATAGTTGGCCTAATAAACTAGAGGAAAATAATTTCTTGCTTGTATTGAATCTCACTGGAATTTTCCATAAATCATATTTTCATTAGTTGGGTTTTTTTTAATCTGAAGATCTAACAAGTGAATGAGGGGTAACATCTTGGCTCAGTAATCTTTGTACTTTTGGTTGTGGTTTGTTGGGGTTTTTTTAAGTGTTATCTACTATATGGTTCTCTGAGAGACTGTGAGAGTATGTATGAGGAACTGTGGTATTGGAAGAAAAAAACCAGTTTGGTTTTTTCTTGTGAATAAAGTATATATTCCTGGATTTCCATGAGCTACATCATTCAGAGGCAGGAAAGCATCTCCAGTGCCTCAGCCTTTTCTCTAAGTTCTGAACGGAAATAAGTTTGACCCAGGTAGATGCAATTGCTCTCTGATATAAATACATTCCTAGCATATATCATGTTTAAATTTGGTATACTCGTGCTTGCTTAAGAGAGTACCAGAAATTATTTAATAACTTACCTGTGACTGTCTGGAAATGGGCAAAATAATTGCATAAAAAGGATGTCATGTTGGTCATAGATTGATGACACTAAGTTCTTATAGAGTACCTATTACATCTGATATTTTAGTACCTTTTAAACCTGGTTTCAAAGCTCTAATGAAAACATGTACAGAAGAGTATCCTCGTATTTCTTTTTAGAAATGAGGACTCTGACACAGAAATTGCAACTCCAGGGAAGGTTTAGTGAAAAAAACATCAGAGATTTCAAGACCAAGTCCAGGAGCATCACAAATTTGAATTGTGAAAAGCATCTATCTTCACTGTCATGGGTCTTTCACAGGAATCATTAAAAAAAATTAGATTCTGTTCATGGGAATTAAAGATCCATAGAGTTTTTCATAGGACTGGGAGCTTCGCATCACGTTCTCTGGCCAGGTTTGTCTCTTTATTTGGCAGCGTGCTAAACATCCAGAGGTCGTATTCAGCCTTTCAGAATCTGTGCAGTTGGTATCATCTATTTAACTGTAATGTGATTTGAAGCTCAGAAAATCTTGTGGGGGTTTTTTTGTCCATATTTTCTTTCATGATGCATTCAGATTAGAGGGAGATTGTTTTCTTTTAAACTGTATACAATTCAATGTTGGGGGTGTGGACTGACCTCTTGTCCAACGAGAGCAATTCTCTTCATATGCAATCAAATTCTGAATATGCAGAGTAAGGGCTGCTGCAGTAGTTAACGTAATTCTGGTTTTATTGACAATTTTGTAAGGCTTTTCCAGACTCTCTCTGTATTTTTAATGTGCCTTTAGCAATGCAAGTCTGATCAAAGGGGATAATTTGTGCCTGTTTCTAAATGGCTGGCAAGAATTTTAACAGATATTTTGAGTAATAATTAATTAGGGATATGGTATGATAATTACTACAGAAACACAGGTCTTTTATTTAAATAGGATAATAATCATTGCTACAGTGAAAGAGCTGTTTGGATTATTCAGAAAATATAATTTCTTAAATAGAAATTTGTTTTATGGAATTAAAAACGTAACAAAGGATTTTGAAACCTTCCGTTGTCAGAGCAACATTTCATTTTAGTGCCTATTTTTTGTAATCATATCTTTGCATTTCTGAGTTTCATTTGTTTTCCATGTCCCCATGGGGAATAATAAGTACCCACTTTTCTACTTTTTGCCATCACAGTAACTCCAGTACAGGTTTGCTATTGTTTCGATGACTCTGTTCAGATCCTGAGCTAAAATCAAGCTCATAAGGAAGATTCTTGTCTTTTCCAAGAACAATAGATGATGTAACAGAAATTTTCAATTTGGGTTGTTTTGGTGGGGTTTTTTCCTGAATTCTCAGTCTCAAGTCTAAATCTGGTTATTATTAGCCAAAAGATTTCTAGTGAGTTATATCTGTACATTACATGCATTTTCATACCTGCTGCTGAGTATAAGACAAGATTTCAGCCTCGTTATATATTTATTGTAAGGCTCTTAAACTGCCAGCTAGGACCAAGCTGGAAAAACTTTGGTAGGGCCATTTTCTGCTGGAGTTTGCCTTTCTATCAGAAGTAAAATGGTTGTTAAGTTATCGGTTGTGCTGAAATTCTGCATCTGCAAAAAGCTAGGACAAGGGAAATGCTGACAGCATTAAACCATCCTGTTTGGTAGTATAAATACTTGGACCTGAATTTTGAGGTTGTAATCTCTTTAGAGCTGGGGTCTGCATTGGAAGAAGTGGAAAAAGGCTAAGACAAAACTGTAAAGTTAAATGTTCCTCTGAGTACAGTTGTACCTTCTTGTTCTAATGCTTATTCTTCTTCTGCAACTGAAATTTTAAATAGATAGTTTCTTCATCTGCCACACCTAAATTCCTGGGCTGACTGGGTGATCAGCTGCAAAATGCTAAGGTATGGTCCATTGTCAATACATCATAACGACAATTAGCTACATAGCACTGTTACTTGCACTGTAATTAATCAGTGTGGAACATCTTCACTGGAGCTTTTTATTTGACAATTTTGGAAAAATTCTGAAAATGCAAACTGTCAAAGCCAAAGGTGGTTTTATAAGCCTATAGTTCTGAAGATTAAACAGGTTTGCTTTTTTCTGTTGTTTTTGGGGGGGTTTTTTGTTTGTTAAAAACCAAACAGATTAAAGTCAAATGATGTAATCTCAGAATCATTGGCAAAATTACTTTTGCATCTTTTGCATATGCTCACTGATAGTGCCATGCTCCTCTTTTTCAGAAGGAAACTACTTGCTCAGAGATCAGGGGCACGTACAGGATGAAAAATCTTTGTTACGCCATTCAGGAACAATGACTTCACTGTCTGCTCCCTAGAATGAGTCTGCTGCCTATTTTCTAACCATTAAACTGGCATCTTGCAGCCTTTATATACTGTATTATAAGCCCTAATTTCTATATCTCTTCTAAAAAGTCCTCTGTGACTTAGTGCTCTGCTATTTTCTTTCCCTTTTATAAGCAATTAAAAAAAAAAAAAATAAAAGAAGACATTTCTTGCAATTTTGGTAGGAAGTGAAAGGAAATTCAGTAGCATTGTTTTTTTTGGGGGGGTACCTTTGTGACTTTTAGCCAAAGACTAGAAGGAAAAAATAATTATGATCAGAAGACCAGAATTTCTTCAAAGAGCCACCTTAAATCTTGTCGTGGTTTAACCTGGCAGGCAGCTAAAACAACCACACAGGATTTGCTCACTCCCCCCACCCCACTGGGATATGGGAGAGAATCAAAAAAAAAAAAAAAAAAAGTAAAACTCATGGGTTGAGATAAAGACAGTTTAATATGACAGAAAAGGAAGATGATAATAGTAATGATAACAGAATGTACGAAACAAGTGATGGACAGCACAATTTCTCATCACCTCAAACCGATGCTTAGCGAGTTCCCAAGCAGTGATCCCACCTCCTGGCCAGCTTCCTCAGTTATCCATGGAGCGTAACATTGTATGGTATGGAATATCCCTTTGGTCTGTTGGGGTCAGCTGTCCTGGCTCTGTCCTCTCCAACCTCTTGTGCACCCCCAGCCTACTCGCTGGTGAGGTGGTGGGAGAAGCAGAAAAGGCCTTGACTCTGTGTAAGCACTGCTCAGCAATAACAAAAACATCTCTGTATTACCAGCACTGTTTTCAGCACAAATCCGAAACGTAGCCCCATACCAGCTACTATGAAGAGAATGAACTCTATCTCAGCCAAAGCAGCACAAATCTATAATTTCTATCTAAACTTAGACCTCTTGGCATGTCACCTAGTCTACTTAGAGTCCAGGTCTCTTCAAGTTCTCTTCTCAACTATTTTAAGACCTCTTTCCCCAAACTCTAGCTGTGACTTGGTGCGAGTGATGAGGAAAACCTGCATTTTCATGCCGGCTCGCTTGTGCAGAGAAGGAGCACATAGTGCTTCCCTTTTGACTGCTGGGTAGCAGCAAGTACAAGCTCTCACAAGTAAGGGGCTGAGCGGATGAGAATAAGCTTTCTGTGTTCAAACATAAGCTGCTTTAATTTTTCCCAATCTGAAGAGACATTTTTCACTGTTTTGCATGAGCCAGTAGACTGGGCAAAGATGAGTTTTCTTCTAGCATCTCAGCAAATTTAAGCATCACAATGTAAGAGCTGAAAAAAAAGACAAGCTTGAGCAGAGAATAGTTTGGTAACACTAATTTAAGGTGGCTGTTTGTGGGAATGCCCTATTCATTCAGAGCTGAATTCCTAAATCATACAGGTTTTTACAATTTGAGACAGCAGCTTGTGCGTGTGTGTGTGTAGAGGAGATTCCCGGCTCTCAAAGCCTGTTATTATGAGGCCAGACTTTCTTTGAATGCTGCCTGATGCCAGTGCAGATGAAATCAGCAGATTGTAGTGTAATATGGTAACTGCTTACAGAAACTGGTGCAAAGAGGGAGGCGGCAGCTAATCGGATTAAGGAAAAGTCTATCACAGCCGCAGCTGTCAGTGGATTTTAGCAGATTTTTTTATCGCTGTTTGTGTGGGAAAACACACGATAGAGGGAATCTAATGAAGGAGATTGAACTAATAAACAGAAGTACTTTTTGATCTGATAGTTGCTTTTCTGAGTAAAGTACTCTTGAGAGGTTCAGGGAAAGTTTTGATGTAACTCTTATGTAGAAGAAATAATCTGCAGACATTTTAGGAAGAGGAAGGTGAAGTGATTGAAATGTTCCCTTCACATCTCAAAAAAGTTAACAAAAAAGGTTATTTTAAAATCCAACAGCTCTGCTTTAGAATCTTAAAAAAAAAAAAAAAAAAAATCCTCAGGCACCAGGCACACACATTGTTACTGCCCCCTCACACCCCACAAATAACACACACTCTTACGTTCTCTAGGGGAAAGAAAATATGTATATAGCAAAGGCTATATGTTGCATTGTGCTTATTATACTCAGCGTGCAACCCCCACTGACTTCAGTTCCTCCAAAAAAGGCATATATCATTGGTGATCACCAAGAAAAGTTGATTCCAACATATCCCTTTCATCTTGCAGGAGCTCTGTGACAGGGAGGAAAAAAATTACCAGATTACAAGTGTTTTCATGGACACCAACCCTTGGTTATTTGTCCTGCTTTGTTGCAGGACTGATTAGCTCAGGCATAGCTCCATACAGTGCCAGATATACATTTTCCACTTCTGAGAGGGCTGTTTTGAGGCGCTTAGTATCTCTTTTAAAGCTGCAGTGTAATAAAAGTTGGTGCTTTGCTCCAATTTTATGTCATAGGAACGTAACCAGCACATCTTATAAACAAAACATGCCATGATTCAGAAAAGAACTATGGCATGTACTTCAGGTCTTCATTTAAAACAAGTGGTGCTACTGCTGGTATGAATCAATATAACTAAGACACAAATCAGAGTCTGTGTTTCAATAATTAGACCATGACAGAAGAAGATCAAAGTAACATTTGCAGTTTTGTTAGTTTAAGTTGTAACTTCCATACTGAAGTAGGTTTTTATGTCATTCAGATTCATGGCTCTATGCAGGTCGGGGTGAGTGTATTTTAACCTTCCAGTTCCTCTCTTCATCATATAAATATATCAGAATCGAGCAGTAACTAATTGAGGTTAGTTGAGGCAGAAAACCACTTTGGATTTGCTGGGTACTTGCTGTGAATGAGGCTTCTAAAAGTCATGGCAGAATCCTTTAATCCAACTTTTTTTTTTAACTTTTTTTTTTTGTTTTTTAATGCATGCAAAACAAACCGCTATATCAGTGTGTTCAGTCCTGGAACTAATTGAAGGGAAGAGATTTATTCTGAGCTACTTGTGAATTAAAGGAGAGGAAAAAAGACCTTGTAGAACACGTGTGGTGTTTTCTAAAAAGAATAAGCAAGACCAATACTGAGGAAATGCAGTTTTCTAAAGGTTGTTAAATCTCAATTGTTTTTCCTGGACATTTTTATAGTTATGTGTAAAGAAAATAATTCTAAAAAATATCCTACTAAATATTAATCATTTTATTGGTATTGCAAGTTCTCCTTTTGTGTGTCTCATGCTGTTTGTCCACTGTTCTGCCGAGTCTGTACGCAGAGGACAGTCTCTTAGGGGATGATGAGAGTTCTTTGTGTTACACTGTTGAAAGTACTGAAACCTCTGTAGACAGGGCATTGTAGACTTTTCATATCTTTGGAAAGGGGAAAGGCTAGAGCTGCAGCTGGAGTGGGGCTAGAATGGGGATGGCCTTTCTTTACACCCTAGCTATCACATGAAGTTCCTGAGCAATACTGCAGTGCTAGTGCCAAAGAACAACAAATGTCAAATTAAAATGCTTTTTTTTTTTCCTACTTTGATATCTCAGTGCTTGTCACATGTGTTTGCCCCTTCACTGTAACATGACTACCAGGGTAAGAAGCAAAGCTGTAGCTCAGTACATTCAGATCTTATTTTAATCCAGCTCCTGTGCTGGCTGCAAAGCTGGAGGAGATTTTCAGACATTGTTACGTCAATTACCAGCACCCTTTTTGTCCGTTTTATTCTCAGGAGTCCAATTCTTTCTGTTGAGGACCCTTTATGCTGCCAAAGTGACATAAAAATATCTTGGTGTAAGACCTGCTTTTCAAAGATAATATCTCTTTGCTCAGTGGAAGAGTCCTTTGGCCTTGAGGGATCTTTCTGTCTGTCTGCTCTCTTTTTCCTTGCATGCACACTCATCTTTTCAGATCTTTTCTTCTGTTCCACTGTTCAAAACAAGAAAATTGCATATATTTCATGTTAAAAATCTATGAGAGTAAACAACAATTCACAGCATTCAGTGTCTTTTTGCTAATAAAATAACTAGAAAGGCATTTCTGAAATAACTTTCCACATCTTTGGTTGGAGGAGGAGACTAGCGAAGAGGGTAAAAACAGAAAAGCAGCCAAAGTAGGGAACATGATCTTTTCATTTCAAATGCTTTAGTGCTCAGCTCCATTGCACTTTCATCCCAGCCCCACCTTCACAGTGTTCAAGCTTTGGCAGTTACTTCACAAGACCTTGGTTTCCATGAGCAAGGCAGAAACTGTGTACAAAGATGCTTCTGCACGTTGTCCCTTCAAAACATAGGCTGCTGCTTTCTAAATTTTCATTTCATTCCAGTAGCCATATATGTGGAGGAGATGAGATTCACTGAGATAAGAGCAGAAAATGGAGCACTGGGTTGATTGCAGGAATGTTGCTATTATGCCCGGTAATTGTTTTGTGTTGAGTAAATTGATCCTGCTAATACTGAATGATCCAAGACAATAATTTTTTTTTTAACCTAGGAAAAGAATTTGTACAGCGAAATAGGTCTTCACGAGATGCTGATAGCAAAGCATCATCGTGCATCCTGTTCATGCAACTACTAAACTAAGCAGTAGTAGCAGATCTGTGGTTGGTGGCTTCAGCTGGAACTCAGCAATGTCTGTGTTCTGTACGTTAGAAAGAATTGGTGTTGATAAGTAGAGACTAACAGGAATATTGTAGCTACAGAATGGTTCCAAAGTGTCATATGACTGTTAAATATTGTTTCTTCAATTCATCTCCAAGTATAAACATCTTGAACTTGGCATAAATGTGCCATACAAATAACATTTAGTCAGTCTTGGCACTTCCTAGAGAAGAAGGTCCCAGGTTCCTACGTTTTCTATTCTACAGCACTACCCAGAAAGCCCAAGAAACTTCTTTCTCTGGTAAAAAGTCTGTGAGACTAGAAATCCTGAGGAGCACCAGCCTCAGAGTGTTAAGACATTGCTTTGTTTGGGTTTGAGGGCTTTGACATGCCTTTTATATTGTTTGGCTAACTGATTGACTATTGGATCAACTGTATCTCCAAGACAGCTAACTTTGAGAGCACCTGACTCTCTGGAAATGAAGAAATTCAGCTCCTGGGAGTCCAGAGGGTGCTCAGTTCTGATTCATTCTTCAGAGCAGACGTGCCTAGGAGAGGAGCTATGCAGTGAGAGATTTAGCTGGTAGGAAAAACTTTTGTGAACTTCAGTGAGACTGGTGAAAATTAGGCTGCTCCCATGAATCGTCTCACTTTTGGAGAATCAATAAATCTGATTTAACTTTTGTAATCTTTTAGAGGTATTTTCCCAGCCAGTTCCACTCTCATTAAAAATGTGCAAATTATTACACAGCAATTTGAATACCTGGCCAAATGATATTCTTTCTGTTTTACTAAAATCTACGTGCTTTTCTCACTTAAGTCAATAACAAAACTCCTGTTACGTGAATGAAAACAAGGTTGAGCTTTTGGTGCTTCCAGAGGTATTTCCCTTTAGGAATATTTTGAATGATGCTAACTTGCGATGTTCCACTTAATGCTCCAAATTGTTTCTGACAACCCCCATGTTACCTTTCTCTTCTTTCATCATGCTGAACATTGCATCCTGCACTTCCCAGACACATGGGAAGGTGCCCGGTGCTGTACCTGCTCTGTGGAGCTGCACCAGCAGCAGAACACAGTTTGCCAGCGGTCAGGTACTGTTCCTGCACGAGCACCATGCGGTGGGATGCCCCGGCGTGCACTGGGAGCAGGGAAGGGAGTCAGCCGTTCTGGTGTGAACGTGCACGCCTGCAGAGGCTGGATGGGAACCGCTGGAACAGGGCACTGTGCGTGGCTCTCTCCAGTGCCAGGCCAGGGGCCAGCCATGCTCACCTTGAGCAGGCTGAGCCTTTGGTGTTTCCTGAGACCAGAAAAAACATCCTCTCCTCTCCTCTACTTGGAGAGAAGTTGTTGAAGGATCTTTGTCTCAACTGTATTCTGAGCTGATAGTGCATGTATTTTACCCTGCTGTGGAAACATGTGAAGATTGTGTCTACACTCCAGTCGACATAGGTAATCTTATACAAGACTTCAGAGAAAGCAGTAACTTTCTTAAACTTGTAAAAAAGATCATCTCCTGGATTCTTTATCCATATTTTTGTGGAAGAAGAAGAATCCAAATAGCCCAACATCACTCAAACAGGCTGCATAAAGCACAAAATATCAACCTCCAAATTTGTATTCCACACAATGTCAGAATGTAGGATCGATTTTTCAACCTAATAATATCACAGGCAAATACTATCCTTCAGTTTGGGAACAGATGCATTTGTTTAAGACGTTACAACCCCCTGCTGTTTGTTACAATCCCTATTAGCTATGCCACCATAACAGATTATCAGACTGGATTAAGTTGAGCCACTTAAGAAAAAAGTTTAAAATGCCTGACTTTGCCCTGAAAGACACTGGGAGTGTTCATGCAGGCGAATGGCAACAGCTTGAGAAATGCCAGGGCTGTACAAGTATGTCTGTCTTTGCCTTATGCGACATAGATACTTAAGCCTTATTTTCGGAAGTGATTCAAGGGTTTTCAAGCCTAAGTCTCATTTTCTCCTACAGATCCAAATTGCTTTTCCCACTCCTCTCTCTAAATAAATAAATGATCAGCTCTGACTACCCACGCCAGAACAGATATCTGCGCTCTACATGCATTCCTCACTAAATATTTCAGGAGATATCCTAGAAGCTCTTTGTTATTAAGCAGTTTTGTCATTCTGTGAACCATCAGTTACCAAACAGTAGCTTAAAATAAACAATACCTCTTCTATAGTAAAAAAATGTAGCTGCTGTTTTAACTCACAGCTGCATTGCCACATCGCCTTTCTGGAGACTTCACTGTTTAGCCAGTTCTGCTTAACTCTGCCAGCGAAAGGAAATTGTACTCCTTTCTTTCTTTATGCCTTTCCGTAGCACATTTGCATCCTCAAGTGTTTAAAAAAAGCCACTTGAAGTATATCACATTGAATAATATACCAGCCTGTCCAATTACTTGATTTCTCTCCTCAGCTAGTCTGGTCCAGACTCAGAGTTTGCATCTCTTTTCTCCACTGGACCCTTAACAGGGCTCGCCTCTACCCTCTCTCCATAACTCTGTCCCCCCGCTCAGACTGCATCGGCTGGTTGACAAGGAAAAGCCATTCAGCACTCTGCAATCCTTCAGGGCACAACTCATTCAATCAGGATGGGACAGATTTATGGCTCCTACACTTGGGTCCCAATTTCCTGCACTGACATCCTGATTTGTTTCTGTGACATTAGAGGGTTGCCAGGAATGGTGTTTGTTCACTTTCAAGGTACGTGAAGGAAGTTGTTACGCTAACAGCCTGGGCCTGTCCTGCAAAGGGGTGGGAAAAGGCCCTGCCAAAAAGGAATGTGCTTGAGTTTGGAACCCTGGGGTTAAAATGCATTTTGTTTATCTGGTTTTCCAGTTTCTAACAGAGCACCAATAATACAATACCAATAAGACTTTTTTGTAAGAATGCAGCATGAAACTAATAGTAATACAAAAAATCTTACTTGCTTTCTAGTATCCATCATGCTTGTCAGGTGTGTGTAAAGTATATGCCATCTTGTGTTGACAAGCCCAAAAAGCAGCTGTGATTTTGAAAACTGAAATTATGTCTACTGTTTGCTGTTTGAAAGGCAGGCGATGCAAAAGACCATAGAAAGCTTTGAGACTGCCCAAGTTTCATCTGCTAGCTTTCCCTCAGATTTTCTGGGAGAAACATGGATATGAATGCATAAAACATCTGAATAACATTTGTGCTCTCTAGGGCCATGCAGATAGGAAGAGAAGTGAACCACACTTTCCGAAGGACTTGTAAATTAAGCTGTAACAATTGTGAGAAATCTTTCAAAAGTACAATTAGGAGGAACTTGAAATGACCTGAGTATGAAATGACCTCTCATTTGCCTCCATAGAAGTGCTCCCTGGAAGTTTATCATACCTGGAAAAGCGTGAACAATTTTGATGCAGGGATTATCATTTACATGAATAAATGTTGAGTACAGAAACATACTGTCAAAGTTAGTCAAAGTTACCATGTGTGCTATAGCTCTGAAATGCAGATCCTGTCGTTATCTTGATACACAAAAGCTATGCCTAGCCTAACTTTGATTATGATGGTAGAGCATTAAGATAGTTTGTTATTTGCTCCCAAGTGTTTACAAACCCTGTCTTGGGTTGCTAAGAAGTTCTAAGCTTAGAAAGGACTGTTGTAGTGATCCTGATCTGACTTACATAGCCCTGGGTATAGAACTTGGTTGAATTAATTTCTGTCTCCAGTCAAGTAGTTGTGGTTGGACCAAATCAACAAGACTAACCAGGACTCACTTAAAGCAGTTCTCTACTTCCCCAAACAGCAATGGTCCTTGAAACCTATTTTATTTTATAATTTTATATTTTTTTTAATTTTTTTAATTTTTTTCATTTTCAGCTCACCATCAGATGTATTAATGCCCAACATCTCCCTGCTGGTTCTGGGTTCAAAAGGAAAGTGCTGTGAAGGAGTTAAGGAAAGAAAGAGGATGCTGTTAGATCCAGTTACTGTGAAATGGTCTTCAATTCTTTTATAGAATTTTTGTTTGTTCGTTCAATGATTTCACTTTGGTTTAAATATTTAGTGTGGGGAGTTGTGCAGCTGACATATTGTCACATGCTTCTGAAAATAGGGAGGGCAGGTAATAACTGCAGCTGCAGTCCCGTTTCTTTGTTAGCAGAAGAGACACGAGAGGAAGCATCAGTGCTGTTCCCAGTGCAAACAGCTGAACCCACTGCTGGCTTTGTATCACAAGGCTGTGTGATATACTGTCTTTCCAGAGTTGCTGCAGTCAGAATTGGTCCTGTGAGTGATCGCCTACACCCTAATAAATCTTCACAGCAGTCAGCATTTCTGTGAGTGTTAATTTGGGATAGAAGAACAAAAAATACCTCTCTCAGCTAGATCAGTTAAGGGATCCTGATTTTTGGAGGGGGTTCCTTCATCTGGATGAAAATTATCCAGATGTGGTGCACAGAACAACTTAGGTACAATTAAAAGGGAAAGCAGCTGTGATGAGAGGTCACGTTGCAGCCTGCCCTGCCACTGGGCAGCAGTATGCATTTATGCTGGATTATAATAACCATGAGCTGAGGTTCTGTTCCCTGCTTGTTGGCAAGTTACCTGCTGCTCTCCCAGTCTTTACTATTGCCCTAGCTATGCTGTTTTCTGGGTCTTTTACTACCTGCTTTCCAAACACTTTCTCTATTTAAGCAGGATGGAGTGTCCTCAAGGAGAGCACTCTCACCGTTCCTTCCACGGCAGGTACCAAGAAAGCACCAGTCAGCATGCACTTATTTCTTTCAGTCCCCAGCTGTGTCTTTTTCACTCTGTTTATAGTTTAACACACTGCACCCACACCAGGAAATGTCCTCTGCAATATGCCTGATTTTCACGAGGAAGGTGAAGGAAGGGAAGAGGATGGGAGGCAATGGGGTTCGGATGAAAATGGCTGGCGCCATAGGGGCTCAAAGTGTTCCTGCAGTAGAGGTGGAGGCAGAAGTTTGTGGGGGGTTGAGGGCAGGCTGTAACGACCTGCTGGGGAGGGAGGGATGAAAGAGCTGCACTTTCAGAAGCAGAAGTCTGCTCCCCACCCTCAAAATTTTCTGCAGATCGTGGAGACGAAGCTTTCCGCTGCTCTGCCTGTGCCTGCCTCTGCCATGGCTATGCCTCCCAACCTCACCTGGGAGCAGTTAGGGTTGGGCTTCTGGTTCACTCCAGACAAACAGGTTGGTCATGAGGGCTGACAATGTGCTCCCTTGTGAGCACAATGAAAGGGTAAGGTCATCCTCTGTTAGCAAGTAGGGCTATTCAGATTTACCAGTTGCTCATCCTCCCATGTGTAGCCAAGGTGCAGTGGTAAATTCTGCATGGGAAAAATGCCCTGGAAAACCAAATACTGTAGCCTTAGTTTCTTCCTTAAGGTGAACACAGCACAGCTTTAATTATAATTTAAAGCCAAAGTCTGATATCTTTTAAACCAAAGTTGGATATCTTTTACAACAGAAGTTTCTTTTTGAGTTAAACAACGATGAAGAGATTAATGGAGCTCTGTAGGAAGATGATTTTTGATGGAGATGAAATACTGTCTATGCAATTTCAGATGATTGATTTTCGTTGATTAGGTACCCATCAAAGTGCAGTCAGCAATGCTCAGGATATGATCATAATACACTGAAGAAAGGGGCAGCTCATTAAATGAAGAGAATCATCCTGCCATCCTATCACCCACCCCACCCCCCCACATATTCTGTATTACCGCTTAAGGAATTTAGGCCTCACAAGACTTCTGTGCTATTTGGAAAAGGGTATGGTGGATATATATACCAGACTGCAATAAGAGAGTCCTTGATATGCAAAATGAGGCATGCAAAGATTTCTCTTTATTTTTTTATTTTTTTTAAGTTTTGAACAAGCATAAATTATCCTGTGAATATTCCCTACTTTGAGTAGAAGCAGTTCAGTGTAATCGGAAGAGCAGCCTTCAATTTGGCTATTCCCAGAGTAGGAGTATGCTGCTAAATCATCTGTTATCAGTGGAGCTCTAAAAACAAGGCTATTGACCATGAGATGAATTTTGTCACAAGCTTGATGTAGGAGTCAGTTTTGACATTGCTCTAAATGTTCTCTTCTCAAAGAAAAGCTCTATTGAGAGCAGATGTATAAAAGTTAAGCGGGAGATTTTAGATTGCATAAATGAGAATGAGACATCTGATTTACCCAGGCTTCCACTGAGAGTTGAGCATCTCACTGTCCTTTATGCCTTTGAAAAATCTTCCCTTTAATCGCCATCTTACAAAATGTGGTAGGAATATAGTAGCAGGATAAGTCAGATTATATTTGTACAGGCTTCTTGATTTTGATATCGTGATGCATGTTCATAACTCTTCCAAAGGACTCAAATGTTTTCATGTCACTTATCCTATGCTATGTGAACCCTTGCTTTCAGCTGTCCCCTAAGATGAATGCATTTTATTTCATTTGAGGATGTTTTGGTGACCTTGGAGAAATTTGTTGGAAGAAATCTTAGCACATCCCTTTATGCTGGTGGAGAATTTTGTAATTCATAGCAGTAAGGCCATTATGCTCTGACATTACTTCAAACCACTGGGATCTACCTTTGTGCAAGCTTTGAATTTGGTTTTGCCAACTTCATTTTGGATTCATATTTTAGAAGTGTAACTCATAACAAAAGTGAAAGCTTATGTCGATTCAGCACTACTGCTGCGTATTGGGGGATCTGAGAATTTATTACGGAAATGAATTTGTGTGAATATTTATGCTTCATTAGTTACTCATCCGTGTGGAACATAGTATGGGAACTTTGTACTTAGAGATTTTCTCAAGTTAAACTGGCAAACTGTTCGTGACTGATATTCCCATATTAAGTGTGTGCAGCTTTTAACACTTGACTTAACAAGTGCCTTTAATTTCACTGAACATAAGTTATTGATCATGGTGCTTGTTGCCTGGAAGCTCCATTCCTGATTGTTAATTGAGCCATTGATTTTTTTTAATGTTATCATTAACAAAAGGGTGAATGCTGTATTGTAAAGTGGTCTGGTTAGAATGGGGAGGGGAGCAGTGTAGCTGACCAAAGAAAAATTTTTTATTTTTTTTTTAAACCTATCACAGCTGAAATCAGTTCAAAAACTCCTGTTGACTTGAATGAAGAGAGGATTTGACTCAATATGGATTTGGTTTGGCAAAAGTAAAGTTAATAGTTTTGTAGATTTCAGGGATGCCAGATCAGACCAGATGTTTGGTACAAGTTCTGTATGTTAGCATGCTTAGCATGACACTAAATCCAGCCCAATAGGCCTTGCTGAGAAAAAACTCATCTGTATAAGCTCAGGCTTGGCACCACATTCATACAGCCAAATAGTTCCCTGTTTAGAGCTGGCTTATGGCCAGCCGACTTGCAGCTCAGGCACAAGGAGCTTGCCTCTGTCTGCAAAAGACCGTTTAGGCTGTGCCAAGGTTAGTGGAGCCACACTGATTTACACCAGCTGGACCAGCCCGTTGCTTTGTTTTATATTCACTGCTACCACATTAACCGTAAGGTCCACACACAGCAAATGAACACGCCCAACAGCCATACCATGTCTAACTGTGTGAAATGGAAAGCAATATCCCCATGTTAGGAGTATAACCTGTGGACATGATAGAAATATAACCTGTGGACATGAAGCCTTAGTGACAGTGAGGATAAGCTTAGGATTTAAGGTGAATAATGATGCCGTTGATGGGATGGCGGCAAGTGCATCATATGTATATGTGTGTGTGATGTTATGGGTATCACCTATAACTGATTTTTGTATAGCTTGTGGTATACAGTGGTATGCAGTATGCAAGTATCTGTTTAATTACAACTGCCTCATTATCTTGGAACTATTATTAGTGTCCATGAGGTCATCTCAAGTACCTACAGGTTTTTGGAGAAAGTACCTCAGTTCACTAAAAGCCTTTTGCTTGCATTCTGTCATGCACAGCTTTTATGATTTTTAAATAGAACAGAAACAATGTTTCTGTCTCAAAGGCATATGATGGAATTCATTTTCCTCTTATCCTATGGACATTGTTTTTAAGAGCACATCCCACGGTATTGAGAGAGCAAACTGTTTCTTCTGAGCTGTCTTGCAGACTTACATGATGATTTTTAATTGGCATGACTATAGCAGATGGAGTGTAGATAGTTTGAAAGGACTCATTATTGTTCTCCCTGTAGAATCATATCTAAAAAATAAAAATACCTATTAGAGGCTACTGCAGAGGTGGTCATATTCATGAGCCCCCTGCAAAACACTATCGCAGTTTGACAACTATGGTAAGAAAGTATTCATAAGTTTATGATTTTGAAGGGTTCAAGTTCTTTGCAGATCTCCAAACAGTTTCCAGAAACTATTTTATGACAGTTTTAAAAGAGTTTAAAGACTTTTAGTCTTGCGTATACCAGCTTTCTCTGGAAGACAGGAGTGTGGCAAGAAGTCTAAGCAGAGATAGTAATGATTCAGGTGACATCAGCTCTCCTCATTTCCTGACCTTGTGTGGCTGACAGTTTTAGTGAGGATGGAAACAATGCTGATTTCTGAAGACTGTCAAGTGCGAGCAGTTTTCTGCTGAGTTGTAGGAGGCTGGAGATCTATAAACCTTTTTAAGTGCTAGGAGAAACGAGAGGGCATTGTGTTCATTGCAGCTGGTCTTTGAGTCAGAAAGAGAATAGTAACTATTGAGGGACGGACCTCTGGAACAAGGCTAAGCTTTATTTATTAACTAGTAAAATTTCTTAAAAGGAGAGTGAGCAAGGAAAAATTTTTTAGCTCTGCCGCTGTGGACAAATAAAAGAGAATGCAGAAATTGTTACAATAACACAGCATGAAATTATATTGCTAAGGCAACACAAGTTCTTCCGTTCTGAAAAATCAACATAAATGTGAATAGCATTTCAAGACTATCCAAAACTAAAATACTTGCTACTGGAAAGCAACACCCCAAAAATTTTGGGGAAAGCAGCATACCAATGATTATTGGTTGCAATTTTTCAAAGGATTTGTCTGACTTTGGCTAAGATGTTTCAGTACTAAATCCTTGGTTCCATTCCCAGCCCAACCAGCCACGTTTCTTAAAGAGTTCAGGATGTATTTATTGAGATGAAAATGGTGGGGTACCCAAGAGGCCTTGGATGGTTTGAAATGTCACCCTGGGAGTTTAATGTTGTTTAGCTCTTATTTATTGCCAGTTTTCAGGACAGTCTGTCAAACTAAACATACTGAGCTCTACTGAAGATCTGGTTACTTTCTGCCTGAGAGGAAGATGAGGACGTGAAAGTACTAGTGAACATTTTGTGGTCTTCCTCTATGCAGGACTCAGCAGTTGACTTTTAGCATGTTTGGTAAAAACACAAACTGGGAGAAAAGTGTATAGAGCACTTCCTTGGTATTTTGTCCATAATCTAAATACTTTGAGATACCACTTGGCTACTCACCTCCATGAAAAAATGTGTGTGTGTCTGTCTGGGTTTGTTTCTTGGGTTTTTTTGCAGTTGAGCAAAGAGGCACAAAGGAAAATTTCTAGGTTAGCACATTACAAAACAACACATTTTCCTTCCAAACCATTCTTTGTTTCTGGGAGGACTGTACAGAGATTCCCCCCTGTTTTCTGAATGCTTTGGATCTATGGTTAGACTTTGCAATGGAAATAGTCATAATGAATCCTTGCCCACTACATGAAGAGAACATGAAAATGTGCAGAACAAGGTGGAGGTCCCATTTTTTTTCTCGAGAGGCGGCTTTGGTACCAACTCTGTGATAATGACACAGCCAAATCCCTGGCCTTTTGAAACAGAGGAGACGAGAAGAAAGCCATTGGCTTTGGGCCGGTTCTCCTCCCATCTCTTCCTGCTCCTGGTATAGACAGTGTTCGGACTGTACCTCCCAGGCTTAGAGAGCAGGAAGGGAAGTCTTATGTGAGTGTCATTTGCAGCTTGATGACAATGTTGTAAGCTACCACCTCCCAGTTTAAGAGTAATGCCACATTACACACACAATTGCATAAGGTACTTCAGCTCTTTCAGGGAACAAGTCCTTCATTAAGCTACAATGTAAGCTTAATTTATGGTAATCCTATGGGACAACTCCCTGATTTTATCTCATACAATAACTTTTGGAAATCCAGATTCTCTGAATAGTTAAAGTCTCCCCAAAGACATGACAGGATTAGCTAGCAAGGGCTCTTTTAATACCGTGTTGTTTTTCCCATACATTTTTCCTGCACTGAATGTCTATGCTTTCAGATCCTGGCTGGACAAATCAGTCCATGGCATTCACAGCTACTTTGTTCCCTCCATCCTGTTGTGTTAAAAGTGACAATTTTTTTTTTTTTTTTTTTTTTTTAAATCTAGTTTCTCAATCAGTTTGATTTCTGTCCATCTAACATTATTAATTGAACCTGAGGTCCAATTTTGAGCAAACCAGTGAAAGACACGGGCACTTTGATTCTCGCATTTGACCTGTTCAGCTAGAGAAATAAGTTCCAAACACTGTTAGTGAAGGTACTATGAACAGCATACAGAATTTCAGCCCACCAAAGGGATTTGTTTTTAAGCTTCTCTGAACTCCAATGTCTGGACGAAAGCTCTGGTATTTAGAATTAATGATGTCTTGGGTTAGCTCACAAAGCTTGCAGCGCTCTAGGTACTGCGGTTTGATGACTGTCACTGTTGGTTGGGTCAAGAATAGCTGCCACAGACATCATCAGTGTATTTCCTCATTTTATCGGGCTGGTGCAAGAGGTAGTCATTTTTTCCAGGGGACAGAATTAATGGGTGAATATGCTCTGGGGCTGGCACATGCTGCCTCCAGTTTAATAGCTGAATTAGAATCTTTTTAAACCCTTGGCACCAAGAAATGTGATTTCCCGATGCTTAGGGCTAATGCTGTGGTTAAGTGCTGGGAAATCTTGACTGATAGTACTAAGAGTTAACAGAGACAAAAAATAAAGCACAATAAATCTTACCTGTAGTGTTTGGCTATGTATGAATTACATATGTGCATATATGTATTGGTCTGAAAGGTATGAGCACATGCAGAGAGATTAATTATAGTTTAACCTGCATTTAAAAGGATCATCAAATCTAATATATTTTTGCTCAATGTTTCAGCATTACTTCTGGTGGCCAAGCTTGGGGGAAAAAAGATTTATAGCCACTATGTGAGAAACTGTATCAAATAAATAATGGGGCCAAATTAAACACATTGATTAACTATCACTCACTGTCCTGTAATCTCTTAATGACTAAAGTCTAATTTAAGACAGACTAGAATCAGGATTAAATTCTGAATTGCTATTATTATTACACATATTCATTAACTTCTAGAGGAATTCAGGAGAGATTAAAAAAGCACCTGTGAATTAAGACCAGCTATTAATGGGGAAAGTTGAAGGACTTATCCATATTAATGGCATTTTTCTTACTCAGCCTAACAAACGGAAGCATTAAACTTTACAGATTGTTTGTGTATTCATGGTTTTCATCAGTCTAGTTTATTGTCAGAAAATCTGTAGAGCACCTGGAAATATAATAATGGCCACTGTGTTGCATTTACTAATTGGAGTAGCAGAAAGCTAATTAGAGAGCTTTTCAGGGCAGTTGAAAGGGATAAGATTCAGTCAGTTCTGCAGCCAGTCCAACAAAATAAAATGGAGGGAGAATGGGAGAGGAGGGGAGAAAAGGAGTGTTTGTTTTAATTGACCTGTGCATGAAGCTATTTATGTTTAACACCACAAGTTTCAGACTGGCCAAGATGTGCCAAACCCAGACAAGATACTAACCCATTTGAACTTGAGGGATCTCATCAGAGAGGTGAATGAGAACCTTTCTTTTAGCTTACTTATATATTTGGGTCAGAACAGAGATAGATACCACCACAATCTTAACTTTTTTTTTGCAATTTCTCTGTCAGTGATACGTACGTAGCCCTGTGAGTCAGGTGCACTAGAAGTCTATGTTTTCCAGCTCCAGCCGCACATTTGGCTCCTAGACACCACGGGCCAACTATTTGGCAGTGTGGATAGTTAAAATTGTAAAATATCAGTGGTATCTTCTGGGAAATGCTAGTGTATGAAAGTGCCACTGGAGCACTTCAGACTGCATGGTGGTGTCATTGATAGAGCTTCTCACTAGCAGCAGCTGCGAGCTGGCGGGCATTACCCCTGCAGCTGGAAAAACTTGTTTCCATTAAGAGTCAAGTGGTTGCTCAAGTCTGGGTCATGCTCAAGAAATCACTTCAGCACCTGTACAATTTTCTCTGGCCTCCAGAATGCCTGGAATTAAGTTCTTAACTTCATGTGTTTGTATTTAGGAGTTGCAATGAATCAAAAATGCCATATCTTTTTCTGATGTGAGGAAAAACTCTGAGTTGACTTTTAAGATCATATATTCCATCTCTTGCTTGATAATCTTTTCTTACGCTTTACTTTCCTAGGTATTTAATGCTGTGTGCCTACATGAGCATTGTCTATCTTTAATATAAAGGTAGCCTTGCAAAAGCGAATATAAGTACTTGCTATCTTTAGTCCCTCCTCTTCTGCCGTTTTTAAGCCAGTTTTCTGATGTTTTGCTTTCAGTAAAGAGGCCATTATTCCTGCAATCTATCATTATAAGGAGTGCTGCCTACTTCAGAGAACCTCTTGCAGCCTAACTGGAATCACTCGATGATTTGGATCATTAATATATTGCAAAATGACAATAAGAGCTGAAGTGAGGGGGCAGGCAGACACAAAGTGCTGATGAAGATATATCTGCTCTGCTGTCAAAATTCCACTTGCAAATATAGGAGCCACCATTGGATTTCTTTTAGCTAGAAGGTGAAGTTTTAACACGCCTAAAGAGTATTGATTGTTAACCCTGTTGGTCTCAGTTTGGGAGTAAATGCAGAACCTTAAGTCTTCTGCTTTTCCTCTAGGTTTTTGTTTCTGGATTTTTGTGTGAAAACTTTTAAATCATTCTGCTACTGATAATGTTTTCCTTTCCTGAAGCTTTGTTTATTAGTATCATGATACTGAAACAGACTTCTTTTTCTAGGTGTTTTCTACTTTGGCACGTGATTTTCTGAGTTCTGCTTCTCCTTTTCCCACAAAAAAAATTCTTGCTCTTAATTAGATTTCATAATATCAAAGATTTTTTTTAAAAAAGGATGCAAGCCTAGGAACAGGAGTAGTTCATCTCCTCATCTGCAGCAGCAGCAGCAGCAGCAGCACTAATCTTGTACACATTGGCATGCACACAGGGCAATAAAAAGTGACATGATGTAACATTTCAGTGAAGAATTGTAGGCACTGGAGCCAAATCCTGTCATTTAAGACTTTCTGTAAGGAGTGATTTATTCTCAATTTGCCAGTGTGGGCTTTTTTGAGAAAGAGAGAGATTGTGTGAGTGTTGGGAATTATGCCTACACTTCTTAAGTGCTACTAGTGACTTTAGGTGTCTCTGCCTTCAGGTGCCCAACCCGACATTCCAGAAAGGCTTGATTCTTGGTGCACACATATTCAGCTTGTTTAGAAAAACTGTGCCTCAAGCAGAACACCCCAGATCAATGGGTTTGACTATCTTCTCTTCTGAAGATGCCAAAGATGATGGCTGTAAGGGACACTTTCAGATATGCTCTGATGTAGCGAAAGAACTTCCAAAAGTTAACATTTTCTCCGTACAGATTTTTAACAGGCAGAAATCTTCTTTTGCTCCTAGAATAGGAGCTAAGATAGAGGCTGACGGGACAAATCATTTCACTTTTCATATTACTAGTTTTCTGAAGGCATAGATCAATTGCCCAGAGTTGTTTCTTCCTTTTTAGAGGCAAACATATAATCTTATTAATGATAATGGGTTTTTGCCAACAGCATGATATTCTGTATTGTTCTGTTTAATAATCAGTATGAAAAACTATTAACTGGTGTCGGAAATCTGGGGTAAAATCTTTGGCACTTGGAAATGTTAACTAACTTGTTTGCAGTACTGCAATCTCCTACAGTTAACATTCTGGCAATTACAAAGATACAAGCTCTTAAAGATAAGCTTTCTGGTTTGTGCTTATGCCCATGCTTTACCCTGTAGTCAAAATCCAAAGTAAGCCTTTTTGGAAGCTGTGAAATCTTGGAAGAGTCTAATTTAATTTAATTTCTTGTGAATGTGAACACTTGGGTACCTCCTGGTTTTGACTGAATCTAGCAATGGCTAAATCAACAGAGCATCTCTTCTCAAGCAGTGTTGATTTGGGGGGAAGTAAATCAATTGCCCAGCCAAGGATTTCACCTCAATTGTGGTTTGATGCTTTAATGTTATATTTTGTGGTCCTTCATTGCCATTTCACTTTTGGCTAGCAAGAATGTCGAATTAAGCTGTTTTTGTCAGTCACTGTGAATGTTCCTGCTTACAGCCAGTTTTCCTTCCTTGCATGTGCCTGTCTCAGCTGCTCAATTTTGCTGATGAAAGTTTGAAACTTCCCCTTCACGAGGGGTCAGCAAAGCTTGCAATTTGTCACTTCAAGACATCAGTTCCTATAGCAAATCTCTCATTAAATTTTCCGTGTGCATATCAGAGGTTGAGGTCGTATGGCCCCAGGTTGTCTTGTCTCTGAGGGGAAAGCTGGCGTTGGAGTATTTGATTGCTCCACCACAGCTGTGAATTTGAAGAAGTCAATCTTTTCTGGTTTGCAGTCCCTCTAGGGCATATTTCCTCCTCTACACAATTTAACAGTGATTGGATGTTTTAATAGCTTTTGAATAAGTTTGTTCTTAAACATGTTTCCCCCATTTCTCCTCCATGCACAGCATGGAATTTGCACTCTGAATAACTTACTGGTTTGCCTTGATGCTTTCCATGCCCTCTGCTCCCTCTAATCTTCTTTTTAAGTATAGCAATAAGTAATTAGGGAATGTCACTTACACTTTCCACTTCTGACGCCATGAAAAGAACTGATGCTTATCATGATGCCTAGAAGTCCTCTCATGACTTTCCTGTTAAAATTGTTCTGCTATCTGCCAAGACCTGAATCTCTATGTAATTACTTTCCCAACGTTGTTCTGGTAGGAAGACTATCTGTAATCACTCTATGACAAGTTTCCTTCTCATCCTTCCTGTAGACTTCCACTTGCTGGAGCTTGTTGCTTTAGATTTCTTTACTTTTCGGAAACTAGGCAGTGAAGATGAAGTCTTTCCACGTCCATTTAGCCATTTCCCCATGTACTGGTTTTCTATGCAAACTTCAGAACAGCATCTTTCAATGAAAGGCTATGGCTAGCACAATTTTTCATGCGCTTTTAATTTCTTTGGCTGAAGTAGATGAGAAGTGAAATCACACCCCCCCCTTTTTTTTTTCCCCCTATCGCATGGCATTTGAATTTGTTTTTTCTTGTTGATGAAACCTGACCTTAGTGTTTAATGGAAAGCACATTTATTTATGAATTAGACTTGCTAAATATCATTCACACAAACAGCAGTATATTCTTAAAATATTAACTAGTATCTGTTCTAAGAGAAAATAAGAAACGCAGTTCTGCCCTGTATGACAATACTGGACTTAATTTCATTTTTAGGCTGGCATTGGTTAGAGCCTCCACGCCCACTCTGGCAGGGACTGGGTACAGGACTGAGACTTGTGCACTCACAGTGCAGTGGAATTTGCAGTCAGAGACATTTCCATCCCCTGGGGAAAAACAGGCTGTGGTGAAGAAGAATAGGATTACAGCTCAGCTACAAGTCACTCGTGCAAATTCACAAAGAAACTGGGGCTTCTAACTCTCATTGCTTGACAAGGGATTTGGGCACTTAAATCCTTCTAAAAGGGCAAGTGGGAGGGGAATTGTTACAAAATAATTAGCAAATAATTCGGTCCTTGTCCTGTTTTTCCTGTGCTTTCCAGTGTACCCTGACTTGCAGCAATTGCCTTCCCTTTAAAAACAAAGCAAATGTTACAGGTTAGTGGTTCTTACTAAGCAACCTAATGTAGTTTGTTATCTTTGCAAAATATGTCCTGCAGCTTCTCAGATGAGGTCTATGTGCTCCCTCGCACATGCTCTTTATGTAAGCAGTGCCTTAGAAATGTGCCAGTCAGCTGGAGAGAAGAAAATCTGGAGAGACAGGGAGGCAGCCCTTAAGGGAGAACAGCATAATCTGTTCTTTTGTTTGGGGTGTTGAACTCTAAGAACACAACAAATGGGTGCAAATGCCCCTGTGGCTTGAGAAGCAGACAAAGGGGCCAGGAGCTGTTAGGAGAGAGGCACTACGCCACTGGTGCTGGAGAGAGAAATTTCAGATTGACGATCAGAAAGACATTTTGGTGAGAGCGCAGTGGCTGGTGAATCAGACCGCAGCAGCAGACACTTCAGTTAGAGAGGCATGATCCTCCCCATCACCACTACTATAGCTTGACACAGGAAGAGGGTGTATCAAAGCCCACAGCTGGAGCTGTTCTTGCCTGGCTGTGGTGTTGTGAACAACCATTGTGGTGTTCTCACAACAAATGTCTGGGTAATTGAAGTCACCCGTGAGGTTCTGTTGGCCCGAGACTTCTTTGAGCAGCCAAAGTAAGGTTTCATCAGCATTGTCATCCTGATTAGGAGGCTGGTAACAGATACCAAAGATAAGATCCCCTGTGCCAACAACCCCTCTAATCTTGATCCAAAAGCATTCAATAGACCTTTCATGGTCTCAGCTCACCTCCATACACTCAAATTTCTCTTTTACTTAAAGTGCAACTCCACCTCCTCTTCTTCCCTTCTTATCTTTCCAAAAGTCTGTAGCCATCCATTGTGGTCCTCCAGGCATGCAAGTTTTCCCACCAAGTTTATGTGATTCCTATTACGTCATAACTCAGACCAGCCATGGAGCTCCAGTTTCTCCTGTTTGTGCGTTCGTATACATGCACTTGAGGTGACTCTACTTAAGGTTCTTGCCTTTGGAGAGGGTACTAAAAAACATAAACAAAGGGTACAAAAAATCATGAACAATGAAAGACTCAAATGTCTACTGAAGCACTGGATGCTGGTTTTCTTATCTTTTGTAATTGTAATGTAAAGAATCAATTTCTATCCATAAATTTTTCATGATCTGGTCACAGTAGTGTATGGGAGAGACTGTAAGGGTCCTCTGTGCTAATCCACAGCTGTTCTAAATGCATATACAAAGATCTATTCCTGGTGGTGTTGGCAGGCCTTATAACTGTGTAAGTGGGGTGTCAAAAAGAGGGCAACTCTCTTTGGCCTAGTAGACAGGAGTTGAACTACTAAAACCTTGTTTCCTTTGAAAATCCATGCAGTGCAAGTGCTCCTGTGAAGTGTGTTTGACTGAACAGGTTGCATAGTCTTTCTATCCCCCTATTAAAAAAAGAAGAAGAATTTAATAGCATTTTTATATACATAAAAAGCAAGTAACATGACATTTGTCGCTAAGCAGAGAGGCAAACTATTTGTGTTTCTAATGGGAGCCACTGGGAGAAGAGAGATTTGGGGAAAAGAATCAGCCAGAGGGAATAGGTTGATGAAAGCTGTAAGTTCTGAGAGGGTTTTATTTCTTTGCTGCTTTGTAGTTCCTGTGGGTAAGTGAGTAAACCTGACAGTTCAAACTACATTTTTCTCAATATCTCAAAATTCATTCAACCTCCCATGTTACTAATTATTTTTCCACCTGAGAATCAGCTATTTTGTTTCAGGCTACAGCAAGGAAAAAAGATGTAGCTTTATTGCCAGAGTCAAAAAAAAAAACCCCAACAAGAAAAACCCAAAACAAAAAAAAACCCCCAAACCAAAAACCCCAACCACAAAGAGAACTCTCTGCATCCTTGATAGCATGCAGCCTTTTGTAAATAAGAATATCAGTTCCTCTGATTTTTGGTAGGTACAGTAAACTCTTAGCACTTACAAGGTAAAGAAAGGAGGTAAATCCTTTTCTTTTCCCTCTTGAATGAATAAGCTCTGTTATTTAAAAACTTATTAATTTCTATAATGTGCTAAATATATAATATATTCAGGACATTTTAATCAGCATAGAATCAGTAGGCTGGTGTTGAAAATTGTGGAAACCATGAGCATTAATTTAACTTCTTTTTCAGAAAGCATCATACAGACATTAATTAAGTCTCTAATTAGGCATCCTATTACATTTTGCTTTAGAGAGGTTAAAGGCCTGGCACACATACTCTGTCAAATCAATGGGAGTCTTTACATTGATTTCGATGGGATTTGGACAAGTCACAAAGGAGTCGATTAAATTTTTTATAGGGTGGCAAAGAATTATATTCCAGATATCTGACCTACCCCTGTCTTTTCATTTGAGTCTTTGATGGTCTTTGAGAAAAGAAAGGTTGGAGTAACAATATGATGTCCAGAACAATAGCTTAACAGTTCTGTTGATCTATGCAAGTCCTGTTGTCATTAAGTGAATAAGAAATTTAAATGGATAATTCATACAAACTCAAGTAGCCATTAGTAAATGTCTTGGATTTGTGGTTTTAATAGCAAAGGTGAGGGACCAGAATTGAGGTAGTCTAAGGACAGGCCTTCCTAAAGATAAAAGTAACAAGCAACTTGCAAACAGTAACTTGAGAAATTATTTATAGATGTAATTTATAACCAACCTTCAGAAATGCAACCTTGCAATAATGAAATGGGATTATTCATAGAGCAAAAGCTATACAGTAAGGTCAAAGCTGAAATACGGAAATAATATATTCTGTGGTTTTACAAGGTCCTAGAACATCATAAAATATAAATTCACACTACCTCTAACTGGCCTTCTGTGAAGCTGCCACTTTCACTGCCTTTTCCCTGAAAGCCTGTTGTCCTGTGAAGAAATGGATGCTGTAAGTGCTAGGCATGAGGGTGCTTGGTATCACTTGTGGGGGTTATGCCTCAGGATTTTCAGAGCCCTAGAAGACATCCATGCTCTACAGATATTCGTGAAGACTTGTGATTATTGTCTCATAAACCTTGAGGCCAGGGCTAGTAAAGTTTTTAATGAGAATTTTCAAAAATCTGTGAAGTTGGGCCAATGTTCTGAGAGGTGGTTTTTGTATCTCACGTCCCTGTTCACAATGAGAATAGATGGTTAATTTGAAGGAAAGACAATTGTAAATCATAAAATCACAGAAAGGTTTGGGTTGGAAGGGACCTTAAAGACCATCTACTTCCAGTGTGCAGGGACACCCTCCACTAGACCAGGTTGCCCAAAGCCCCATCCAACATGGCAGAACCATGACAGAAATTGTTTTGTCAAATAAATCAAGCATACTGGTTTTACCTTCACCTATATTTTCAAAAGTCTATTCATGTAATCTCAAAAAAGCTTCAATCAAACTTTCACTTTATAATGTGTCTTAGTAATAGGTTTTAATGTCCTTCTCTGTTTCATTGCATCAATTAAGCAGTTTTGGAAACTGGTTAACTACATAATGAAATGTAAACTTTTTTTTTTCTTTTGTATTTTCAGACGGCAGAATGCCATTTTAAAGTCAATTATACTGAAGGTCTAAAAAATTAGTCCACAATATGAAGCTTCTGAGATGTGGAGTGTGGAAGTGACAGCAGATCATCATCTCTGATCCATCATTGAATTGTTTGATACACTAAGTATCCAACTTCAATCAAAAGAAGCAAGTGAACCTCATAAAGTGTTCGTTTGTAGGTAAGATAATTTATGTAATTCTTTTTATCATCAGAGAGTAAGAGAAACTAAAAATAATCAGTCGTGAGAGAGTTGAACAGAGATCAGGTTCTATCATTTCATTTGCTCATAAAGGTAGATAGGGGTTTTGCTAGTTTGAATATCTGCAATTGAACTACTATTTCTTATTACAATAAATGATTGTAATGTGATCAAGAATATCAGACAGTTGACAACTTTGTCCCTTTTCCACTTCTGTGTACAGAATTTCACTGTATTATTGCAGCAGAGGGCTTGCTACCGAATGTTCTCCCTATGTCGTGTAACATCAAGTCAAAATAAGCCTCATCTTCAGCCGGTATAGAATAGAGTTGTCTATTCATCATGAAAGGAGGCCGGTTAATATCAGGGGATGATCTGGTCACAGATGTTTCTGTGATCAGGCCATGTTTAAATGAAATTGGCAGTTCTGATGCTGAACTGTGTCCTTACCTTCTGTCTATGTTAGCTGGCTTTGGAAATGGATTCTTTATGATTCTGTGTACTTAGCAAAAAGACTAATTTTTATAAGTATTCTTCAGTCTCCTTTCAGCAGTGAAAGGCCAAGCAAGCATAATTTTGACAAAGGAGATGTTACTTATTAGTTTCTTACTTTTTCCTGAGCCTGGTCTGGCTTGAGGGATAGTCCAAGATACTTGGCATATCCTCAAGAGCTTCCTTCATTCAGATATTTAGCAACTTTCTGTAATTAAACAATGTTCTTGCTTTTTAAAGCAGCTTAAAGTGCATAGATAGAGCAGCCACTGGGAACTTAAATGCCCAAGTACATTAAAGAGAAGGGTTGTCTGCAGTTCACTGGATGAGTCTGCACGGTCTGTGTGCTTAGATTGTGGGGGAGAAGTGACCGGTACGGTGAAAATAGATCACTTGAACATTTCCAAATAAGGCTTTCTGACACGATTCTGTTGTAATAGATTATTAAGGGATTATATGTAGAAATAAGATTTTCTCTGCATTTTTTTTTATTTCCTGGAGGAAGGTGAAAAGACAGGAGAGCAGTTCAAAAGCCAAATACTGTAACTTTATTGACCTAATTGAAATTGCTGCCAATATCAGCTGATGGAAGGAAGACTTGAATATGTCTCACAGTAACCTCTTCACTTCCATTGCATTAAAAATATAATATGAAGTCATGACTTTTTTTTTTTTTCTTTTAGAATTCAAAAAGGAAACAGCCTTTTAGCTGCTTACATAGTGATTTACATAACTTAACCATTGCACTGGGTGTTCTCAGATATTTGGCATGTTTAATGAATTTCTCAGACATTTCATTTTCTTTGTAAGTGCCAATTATCAATCTAAGGTAATGGAGGATGGTTTAACATGAACTGTCAAGGAAGTTTATAAAATTATCATGTCAACACTGTATTCTTCCAGCAGAGTTAGAGAAAGATTACAAGAAAACGATATTGTCATTTAATTAAAGTGTGCACATTAATATTTTGCTATTACTCATTACTTTTTCTTCATACTGGCAGATACTAGCTGTCATTTTATGGTGCCATCGGTTTGTTGTGCTTGGTGATGGGCAGTTCCTTAGATGGCCTGAAAACTTCAGGTATGAAATTGGAGGGGAGCCTGTGTGTAGTAGAAGTGGTGATTTTTTTCATCCTCTTAACACTTTCCTAAGGTGATGCCAAACAAAATTTCAGTCACAGTTGACTGTGTAAATATTTTAGATGTGATTTCCTGTTCTCACTTTTTCAGCCATCAGTGGAAGGAGTACCTGATACGCTAAACTATCATCTTTTTGAGGTGGTCTCAAGTTGTCTGTACATTCAGGGTTCCCACATTCTCTCCTAAATCGTCAAGGTTATCTGTTTTTCGGGTTTTGTATCTAAATTTAGATCTGAAAGCACAAACTCCTGCCACTCAAAACTCTATGAGCTCAATAAGCTAGCCGAGCTAGCTAAGATACCCATGCTCATTTGGATCCCAATGGCACAAGCACTGCCTGTGGAAACTGTGTGAGCTCTCCTGGAGTAGCACCAACAGTAGATATAAAAGACCTTGCTGTAGACTAGGAATCCCATTAATACCTGACTTAACATCCAGATGGGCAGAGAGAGACTAGGCTCAGATTAAGTCACCAATACTAATCCCAACTTCCACCACTACAGGAAAAACTCCTTTGAACCTAGCTTTATGTTTTAAGTCAACAAAATGGTTGTTTCTTTCCAGTTGTGTTGACAGGTCTTTGGCAATGCTAATTAATGAGCATTCAGTTTTCCCTGTGGTAACAATAGATTTGCTCTAGACTTTTTAGGAACATTTTTGGCCTGTCTTGGGGCTACCTTCAATTATTCTTTTTTATTCTGAGATTTGTGTCAAAATAAATCCTGTTCTCCCCAGGATACTTAAGGGCTGGAGGAAATGCTTTATGTGATGGTTCTCTTCCCTGTCAGAATCTAACTAAATAAATAAGCACTGTCCATGATTTTCCTTTTTTATGTAATCTCACTTCTGCAAGTGACTTGCTTGTAAATTTACAACTTGGCAGTTTTCATGTCTGTCAAATTCTGGTCATTGTGAAAATGTTTTGGGGGGTTTTTTGTAATGTGTCTCTCTCCTTCATTGAGGAGGTAGGCATTTTCCTAACTCTCTCACAAGGAATTGTAAAACTTCTCTTGTGGTAAAAACAAGAAGTTTGGAATGGGCACAGTGCTGGAAACTAGAAAGCTGTACAAAGACAGTAAATGTAGACTCTCCTTTAAGAACCTGCAAACTAAAGAACAACACAGAAGCATACACAACTCACAGGGGATTTGGTGTGATTCAGATTAAACCAGCATGACAGAAGATTGGAAGTGGCTTGTGTTGAGCATTTCTTATCAGAGTCTTGAAGGATTGAACACTGAGCAAGGTTTTGGATCTGAGTGAGATACTTGAGCACACAGAGCTGCAGGTATTAAACTTAAAAAAGTTTTCCTGAATCATGGCCTTATTGGGAGATGCAGATTGCTTGACTGAAGAACCACCCTCCTTTCTTGAAAGAAATGAAATTTATTTTGGAACTGTAAATGCTTAACTCCCCTATAAACCAGACCACATGCATCTCCTCAAACCTAGAGAGGGGTGCACATATCAAATCTCATTACTAGAAGGACGTTTCCATCTGGCAGAATTTGGCCTTCAATTTTTAATTAATTTTGCACTGGAGATTTTGTAATGTTATGCAAACAAAAAGAAAGTGACCTGTTCTTGCTGCATACTTAATATATCTATCATTACAGGTACCTACCAAAATTAGAAGAAGTGATTAGAAATCATAGGATAATCTTGGTTGGAAGGAACCTCAGGAGGTCATCTAATCCAACCTCCCGCTTAAAGAAGATCACAGGTTAATTCCAGTAAAGTGATAATTTCACCAAATGTCAATCATTTCTTTAGAAATAAAGCTATTATCATTTTTATATGCTTTTAATTCATGGGTTAACTATGGGAGCTCAGTAATGTATGGTGACAATTCTATAGTCCTTTAAAATGTTACACTCATTATTATACCACCTTCTAACTTTCCTTATAGTTCCAACAAGTGCTAGAAATACTATTGTTATGATAAGTTATGGATCCCCAATGGAGGCATTTAATTTCATGATATGTTAAAAGCTATAGCAGCCTATTAAAATGCGGGGGGCGGGGGGGGGGGGGCATGGGGAATCTTACTTTAAAGAAAAAAAGAAAAAAAGCAGAATAAAATGCTTAGTGGCATTTCTCCAAGAGAGTCATTTATCAAAACCCAAATTTAAAAGATAAGATTCTTTTGAAGTAATACATTCTTCAGGGGCTAACAATGAGCATGGTGTGGCCATCCTTTTTAGCAAACATTGACTACCATTTCTAATTCAGAAGAGGTATCAGTGGCAGCTGAAGAGAGACTAAGGTAATACTGAAGTATCTATATGATTTTTCTTTTCATTATTCTTACTAAAATAGCCAAGAAATTAGGACAATTAATGATTCTGCTCATGTGTGATTATAAACCTGTGAAGAATTGCTCAGTGCTTAACTTTGCTCACATAAATAGTCCCTTTGGCTTAAAAACATGGATAAGGCCCTAGTGTTTGTACTAGCCTTTTTGGAAGCTTTCAAAACACAGTTATCCCTGTGTGAACCTTGAACAGCACTCATAGGTTTAACTGAGAATCTGACAATATGTCCCCATGCCAATAGAAGTGGCAGAGCACAGCTGCTTGCTTTTCAGCTCCAAAACCTTTGGGTTTTGTTTGCAGCTGTCTGTCATAAAGTACTTGCTTTGGAGAATGTAAATAACTAAAGATGAAAGGTGATTTTTGTATAAGGGAAAATAAGTAAATAGATGAAACCTTTACTAAACTCACTGCTCTATTTAGTTGCCAGAGTACCTGTTTCAGTGCCCATTGTAGCTAACAAGAACCTTTCCGTTGGCTTTAGCAGACACTGTGTGATCCATGGAACTGTAGCTGTAAGGACTCAGGAATCTGGGGTAGGATTAAATATTAATTTCTGCCCTCTTAGTCACAGAGGGCATTAAAGAACAGTTTAAAATAAGGAAATAAACCCACATAGCCTGAAAAGCACTTAAGTCCTCCCCTATCCCTTCCCCAGGAGTACATTTACATTGTCCTGTATTATTATATCATCATAGCACCAAATATGGCCTGAGTGTTTTGCTGTCTGGAGCTACATACAATCCACAATTAAAAAATGTCAGATAAAATTATAAATCGATGAAGGGGGAAGGTGGAAAAAGCAGAGAAGTGAAATTCACAGGTGGCAATCAGATAATGTCATCACCTGAATAATTTTTTTAACACCTCCATGATGTCTTTGAGGTACTACAGTGGGAAACAACACTTAATGGTTTGGCAAGTCAAAGAGAGTTGTAGGGTAGGTTCTGAGCTGCTTGAGAGAAGTTGTAAGGAAATTTGAAGATGGGGGCGTGGCAACCAGCAGAAAATATTGAGCTAATGTGAAAAGAAAGACTTTGGTCACCATTATTCCATGGTAATTGTAACAGCCTCAAATATGAGGGCAAGCAGCGTCAATTTGGAACAACTCGGAGAGCAAATCAAAGTTTCAGCAGTTAAGGTGGGAAATAATTTGCGGATTTGTCAGTAAAGAAGCTGTGCGTATAGAGGGAATGTGGGGCTATGAATTGGAGGCAGAATGATTTAGTATAGCAGGATTCTTTGGAGAATATAATGAGCTTCTGCCCCTAAATTAAAACTTTTCTTTAAGGATTTTGAATCCAAAAATAACTATCAGGGGAGTTTCACAGAAGCATTAATTACTTTCATTCCTAAATCTGACGGTGATCCAAATTCATGTTCCAACTACCATCCCTTTTCCCTTATAAATTAAGGTTGCAGAGCTAAATTATTGGCTTCAAGGACTGCAAAGGCAATTTTCTACATTATATCTCATTCCCAAGTTGAATGTTATACGTAGATTATGCACAAACAATGCTGAAGACCTTTATAGCAGTATCCCTTGAGCCAGTAAACTCTTTGTCTACTAAACAGAATTTCCTAATGACAGTGTGAAAGTATGTGACTGCCTACAGTGGGATTACCTCTTCTCTAACCCTCCAGTGCTCTCTATCTTTGGCCCATACAACTATTTTTCTCCTTTTTTATAAGCCGACATGTACCATGATTTTTTGAGTGGTATTTCCTCATGGTCCTTAATTATCGTCTGTCTTCTGGCTTTGCAAAGTGTTTCTGCTTAATTACATAAAGAGATTCAGGCAAGACATAGATGTGTCTTTCAGATGTATCTTCTGTTTCAGTTATCACTAACTTGGATTGGTTTTTTTGTTGGGGTGGGAAAAAAACGTTGGTTGCCTCTGGGGACTTTGTTCGAATAAAAGAAGGAATTGTTACTGCCATAATTCAAGACAGACTCTGCATCTGTTTCATACCCACTATTTAACCTGTCTGTTGGAGGAATAGAGTCTTTTTCAGACCAAGACCAGTGCTTACACCTGGGGATAGCTGAAGTTACTCCCTCCTCATGTCAGGTCTAAAATATCCCATGCTTATTTCTGTTGTAAGATTTCAGTACAGAGGTCCATCTAGCTTCTATTTGTTTCTTTAACATGCTAAATGCTACTTTCAGTTCAAGTGCAGGGACAGGGAAGCCACGAAGAATATCAACTAGATGCAAAGGGTGGGACCCAGGAACGCATTGTTAATTTTCTTCAGTGGCTGAATAGTGAAGGAGCATCCTCTGGACTGGTGCAATGATTGCAGGTCACCCGAGCACCATGCTGATGCCTGCACCTTTGCTGGGCACATGTGTCTTCTGGCAGTGAGTCTGTTTAAATCGGTATCTGAATGAAATATGCTATACGGACAAAATCTCTTTCCCCGCCCTGTTTAATTGCATCCACTCCTTTTCTTTTGTTAGATTTTGCCGATGTACAAATGTAATTAAAATATCACAGACCCGAAAGGCCTGCGAACAAACAGCAGCAGCTTCTTGGGACTGCTTAGCTTGGCGCAGCTCCAGCTGGGCTGTTTTTGCACGCCTAGGTCTGAGAAATAAACTCTTGCTCTAGAAACTAAAGTTTGGATTTAGCTGAACTTCAAGTGAGCATAGCCATCAAAGTAGTCATTGTTGTTTGTTGCTGTTTATGGTAGGGGGGATTTTTTTAAGCCCTCGCTTGATGCCTTGGCCTACTGCATGCACATGTGTGTTTATAGCCTTGCAGTCACAGTCCTCCCTGTTTTTACACAGAGTGACAGAGAGAGGCTCTTTGTTTTTCTGCTTTGGTTGTATCAGCAGCTGGGAACAGATTCTGGATTTTTTTCATTTTTCTGGTTGATGCTGGAACAAAAGGCGAACTTAAGAGATTCTCCCCCTCCCCCCAGACTGCAGGTGCTCTCTGAGAGCTGTACCCCTGTTTTCCTGCAAATATAATAGTACGAAAGCTAATGTTACTGCTTGACCTCCTGGCATGGCATCATTCTCCCAGAAATGTATGCCTGAAAATAAGGCTCTGAAATAAAAATCCTCTAATTCTACAACTGACGTATTTTGAAACTTCTGAAGATGTTTTGCAGCCCACAGGTATTTAAATCCTACCTCAGTAGATTCCATTGAAATAACTGGATCCCGGAATAACTTGAAAATATGGGCTGTATTTTTAAGTAGATTTTTTTTTTTTGGTAATACAATGAGGTTAAAGGTTTAACAGGAGACATAACTTGTATCTTTCACCTTTTTCTAACTCTTTGGTCGTGGATTCACTTATTAAAATGCTTAATAGTTAAGGTTTAAGAAAAATGCACTTAAGTTTATCTGTAATCTGGGCCCCCTCTGGAAGGCCCCCAGTATGTGGGACACCCAAATGGTACAACAGTTTAGCATAATAAAGCAGAGACATGCACATCAGGGCCACTTGACTGGAACTGATAGGCTTAAATCTTTCCTGTTTCAATACAATTTTTTTTCCAATCTAGCATTCTTAGCAAGGGAATTTGGCAGCAGCCTGTTTCCCAAATTGTGCGTGAGCTCCCAAGCAATTCTGGCCATTGAATTCTGATTTTCCTTGTGTTTTAACTAACTCATCACCCTTTCTGGCATTTGTTCTGCCTTGAAATGTGTAGATGGGATGGCAGAGCAGTTTGCTACAGTATTCATACTTATTATTTGGGAACCAATGGGAAGAAGAAATAACCTGGGATCTTTTGCAAAGGAATAGGGAAGGGCTTGTTTACCAGATCTCACGTTTCTGGCAAACAGCTGGCTGTAGTTTTAATAATGAGCTGCCCATAATTGGAATGTATTTAATCCAAGTTAACACACATGCACTAAACTTGCTAATTGGGAATTTCTCTTTATAATAAGCACATTACTCTTGCTTTTTCAAGTAATGTTAACGTGCTGATACAGCAGAGAGAGTGCACCTCGCTACATGAATGCAGCTAGCAGGCCCCAGTGCATGGTAATTTTTGAAGAAAACATATGGTAAGAGTAATGGCTGAAGTCTGTAGACAGCTTGCCTAAATTACAGTGCATCCATTGAAACCAGGACACATGCTAAGCTGCTGAAAGCAAAGAGATGTCATTAAAAAATGATTCATATACCTTTGCCTTAATGAGTGCTCACACTTGAGGATTGCCAATTGCCTGATCAATAGCTTCACTGCTGCACAAGGCAAAATTCTTTGTACAAGTGAAATATTTTTATTACAGAAGTGTGTAACTTCAGTGTATATGCTTTTGCCTTAAAGGAATTTGAAAATAATATTTTTTTTATATTTCTGAAACCTGCCTATATTTGAATCTAGTAAATAAACAATCATGCACTGCCATATGGAGCAATTTCATAACAGCACATGGTGAGGTTCTAATGAGTTTTACCATACTGTGCCTGACAGGTGAATTTTCAGCTTTGATTACAGGAGGCCAAAAATAATTCATCCAGGCCAGTAAAGTTTGATTTAGATAAGACTCGATTATTTTTGCTATCAGCCATTAAGAACTGTTCTATCCTCATTTTCATTTTCAGGCACATAGCCTGGGAACAAGCAATAATGGATATTTATTGGGCTATCAAATCCACAGAGACTTGTTTACTTCTCTGAGTACTGCAATTGTCAATATTCTGTAGTCCACTGACTGCTATCTTTAAAAGGTGTCATGTTTAGGAGTTGTTTTCAAGCTCAACTCTTAAACTTTAAAAAAGTACTTTGAAGTTATTATTAGTAATGCAGTGCCTAGAGATCCCATTATGCCAGCCAGGGTACAAACAGAGTAAGAGACAGACCTGACACAGAAAATGTGCAGACACTCTTTTGTGCTTATTGACAAGCCCAAACATCTCCAAAGCAGAGACAGCCAGTCTCACTCCTGCTGCAGGTGGGTGCCTCGCCATTGAATTAACGGCAGCATGGACTCTGTTAACGAGACATATTGTGCTATTGAAGGATTACAACATGAAGCAATATAGGTGCTGCCATGCTCAAATGGAACCGAGTTCTGTCTACTGCAACACTGCATATCTTGGAACAGACAAAAGCAGGTCTGATAGAGGAAGGCTTAGAAATCTTGTGTTAAGCCTGTGTCATAAGCTGCTGCTACCTTAGATCTCACCCTCATCTCTTGTAATTGAATGATGGCCTGAGGCCCTGAAGGCCAAGTTATATGACTGAGGCAAAGCCACAGAGTTAGTTTAATGAAACAAATAAACAAATATTGTTTTACTCCATTTTTCACCACATGAAGACATACATGTTAGCATACTGTTTCTGATAGCCTGGTTTCTCTGGTTTTCTAGCAAACTAGAGCATTGAATTATTCACTGAAGGCAAGTGCAAAGAGAAGTGTGCGCTGCCTAGACCTCCTGCAGCTGCAAGAATAAGTAACTGTGCTGTAGCTCTTGCCTTAAAATTTGTAAGAGTTTCTTCTTCGGTGCTTCCCAAAATATCTTAGTGTTCCTGGAAGGCTGGTAGGTCTCAAACTTCTAAGATTTCACCGTATTACTAACTACTGGGTTTTAGATATCTTAGGTGAAAAGGCATGTTGGGTGTCATCTTGATCTCTCAGAGGCTCTTTATTCCCATTGCTTTATTCTTCACTATTCTTCTCCTTCTCCCTCTTATGTTCAACAGGTGAAAAATGAGCATTTATGCCTTTTCACAAAACTGGCAAATAGGTAGGCATGCCATTCCTGTGTAGTGTGTGACATTTTATGCAAAGCTTTATCTCTGACCTTTCTTTTCTTACCATTGGTTCAATTTCTTTCTGCCCTGGGGCTTGAGACAATGAAAGTTAATTATGATTCCTGTTAGGCCCTTTGGGGGTTTGGCTCTTCATATGCATCTACACAAAAAAAAGTGACCTTGAAGGTCCTTTTTCAACTGATGTCCCCTATCAAAATTCATCTCCTTTTTCTTCTTTTTCTTTCAGCAGAAATTTTAATTTTCTGTTTAAGTGAGGGTCATGTAAGAATCAGTATGAATAAAAATTATATAAAAGAAATTCTATTTATTCATTATCTATTAGGGAATAATAATTTTGAAATTCCTGCTCAAGGAATTCAGAAATCTTTGCCTAAAATTGGGATAACCTCTGAATCCCGAAGTGGAAGTCTAATTTGCAAATGCATTCCTAAAGATGCTGAGGTTCAGACAGATCTTTTAGGTCTCTTATCTAAAAATGAAATAAAAGGGACTTCCGATAGTTTCCAGAATTAATATGAGAATGACTTGGGTACTCATTTGAAAGTATCACCAGTGGCTTGCAAATACTTTTTCTTTGCGTTCATGAGCTCTGTTGCATTCTGGTGTCCTACTTAAGGATTAAAAACTTAGGATAAGCAAGGAGCTATGAAATTAAACCAGCATATAACTGAGCCAATCTTAGGTAGTATCTCTGAGGTAATTAAGAATGGAGCAACACAGTGATCAAATCAAGGTTGCAATTAAAACTGAATCAACAGATCAATGGGTTCAAATGAGCAAATCATCATATTAATATAGCAGGTAATCAAGTAGAATTAAGAGGTTGGCACTGGAGGGAATTTCTGTTAGTTTGAGTCTTAAATTGCAGGGAGAGATGGGGAAGAACTGTTTTCTTTTAGCCTGAGATTCGATAGCAGTGATCACTGACCTAAGAAAGAAGCACATGCATGGTCTGTCTGATCCTAAGTTTACGCCTAGTGTTTTCATTCAGTATTTGTGGCAGTTTGTGTTGGGTTCATTTTTAGAAGGCGTAGCTTATCAAAACTCTTTTCTTCATAGAATCACAGAATGGTTTCGGTTGGAAGGGACCTTAAAGATCTTCTAGTTCCAACCCCCCTGCCATGGGTAGTGACACCCTACATTGAACCGGATTGCTCAAAGCCTCATCCAACCTGGCCTTGAACTCTTCCAGGGATGGGGCATCCACAGCTGCTCTTCTAGCTCATGGTTTTATAGATTAGTTGTTCTTACAGGTTATTGATCCCTAGAACACTACAGAATTCACTCGTGGTTTTAACCATCATCTCTGCATTTAAATTAGGTACAGTGGCAGCGTTTGGACTGTCTGTTGTTAACTTCTATTGCTAATGTACCTTGAAGTCCAGTTCTGAACTAGAACTTGATGAACGAGAAAAGAAGAGGCAGTCCTTTTTCTAAGGTCTTACAACTAAAATATAATGTAACAAAAAGTAATTAGGAAATCTCAGGGAGCAAGGTAACTGGTTTAGGTGTGTGAATAGACAGAAGTTGCTCAAAATCATAGGGTGGTTTGGGTTGTCAGATCAGACAACGCCAGTTTTGTTTTCAAAAAGAATCTGTTGCAATCAAGCATAGCCTAGATGTGAAAGTAAGGCAGGAAGTCTAAATTAAGAACATACATGGGCTTCGGGCACTAATAAGAGATATGTGGAGTCTGTGGTGCAAAGACTGAACTTGACCATCCAGTTAAGAAAACAGGATTAATTAACGTGTAAAAAATTACAGTTTCATGAAGAGCCTCACTTATGAAATGTACAGTTTCTGTGGTGCCCTTCTACATGGCTCCTTCAGCATCTCATACTGTGCTGGATCTCAGAGGCAACCTTTCCCTGCAAAGAGAGCTTTTCTGTGGGTCAGCTTGGTCCCTTCTTTTCCATATCTTTGGGAATGCCCATCTCTGAGATGTCCACCATCTTATATATTTAGTTAAAATAAGTCTTTAGTACCAAAAATTATTAGGGGCATATAGACAGTGCAGTAACACAAGACTTATCTCCTTAGGCAAGAATAACAAGATCTTTTTATATTTTATTGTAATAATTTCTCTTTCTGACTGAAGTATGAATCTTCCTAGACTCAACTAGAATGTGGGCGTTCTCTACAATTCTTTAAAAATATTTTGCCAAATAGGTTAATTTCAAGATTGAGTCATGTTTTTTCACTGATATAAAATAACTATAAACACAGGTTATAAACACAGAGATAACTCATATGTGCCTGTTTAGTATGATAAACTTGTTTTGCCTTCCCTGTGTTAATGGGGATGGCCTTTTGGAAAGACTGTAAAACTATAATGTGAAAAAGAGATTGTTTAAAATTCACCATGATCTGGGGAGTTGGGCTATGCTTCTTCAGTCAAAATGGATGCCTACAAATCTTGCCATCTTAATTCAGAGACCAGATGCAACACAGGTCAATTTAATTTCATTACTGTCAGAAGGTCTTCTGAAAAGATTATAATGTTTGCAAGCCACTGCCTGCTGCAAGGTGATGCCACATGAGGAGAGTTCACTGGGGACCACATGCTGAAGTGAAATTAATTAACCCATGTCAGCAATGGAGAGTTAAAAGCAGGCCCATAACTTCTTCAATTGCTCACCAAAGGCAAAGTAATGATCAGTTCAAATTTCTTATACTCTTAAGAATCAACACGTAAAAAGTTAAACGAGTAGGGGTTTTTTGGGGGGTTTTGTGTTTTGTTTTTAAATTGGTAGACGTAACAAAAAGGAAAGACTGAAAAAGTAAGAGTAGGCATATTTTTATTTTCTCTTTTTATGGTAAGTGCTTACTAAGCTTAAGCTAACAGAAATGCAACTGCAGGACTGGATTGCCCATGATATCTAATTTTCAAACAGACATAAATACTACAGAATAACTTGTCATTTTAAAAGGGTAAACAGAAAAATCATATAAATTAAGTGACATTTAAGAAGTTCAGGGTTTATATCACAGCCACCAGGGAAATCAGAGACCTAAGGAAGAAATGTTTCTTTAGAGCATTGATATAATCAGGCTTGGGAGAGAGATTTTTTTTTTTTTTTTTTAATGATTGTCCGAATAATTGAGAAGCATAAATTTGGACTCAGATTGTCACAAAGGATTAAGTCTGTTTCTTTTTAATTATGGACCCTGCATTTGGAATTCATTTTTAAGCTGATTGAAAATTAGTTCACTAAAGCAGTAAAAGGCAAAATGCAATCAGGTGACTGTAAGAAATAAAAAGCCCCACCGCGGCTCTGTTTTTTTGAAAACAGCAGAAATAATGGCACAGCAGCAAAGATTATTTTGGGTCCTTACGTAAGTGTTTATAAGGCCAGCAGAGCCTGCACGGGGATAGAGGAACACTTTGATCACCTCCTGAGGTCCATCCAGCACATTTGCTACAAGGCTAAGTCTGTCAAATGTTAATGAGTATCTTTGCAAAAAGACTGCCTCACACTGGAAAAGGGCCTTGAGGTGATGAGTTAAGCACCATGGTGTTTTCTGTGACTAACTGGGAAATATATTGACAGCAGAGTCGTATTTGAACTGTTCAAGGATGCTCAAGGCCAAGCTCTGCTTAGGCTGGATGGGTTGGGACCGGAAGGGAGAGAAGGGAGTCTCCCACTAAAACTTAGAAAGGACAAGTATAGCATGAGAAGGGTTCTTGTGAAGTCATCTGGGTGTTAATTGCACCCTTGGTGAAATGTGCAGCCTGAAAGGGGCAAGGCCCCCACCCCTCTGCAGCAGCAGGGGGTACATCCTGGTGTGCCATCAGGCTTTTGCTCTTGCTGAGACTAGGTCAGGCCTGAAGACCCCTGCTAAAGACACGCACCTGTTCTGGGGCATGGCAACAAAAATGAGCTCTTGCTGGAGCTGATCAAAGGCATCCCTCTGGTATGTTAGTGATTGAGCAGCAAGGTATCCGGAGTGGGTACTTCTTGCGTGGCTTGCTCTGATTGCAGGCTGTACCAGCTGCTGTTACATGGTATAAATGCTGTTGCCTTTTCAGTCTACAGTCCCACGCTGCTGTATCAACGAGCAGATGAGAAGAGCAAGCAAGGGGAAAGTTCACCTCCCATACTGTCACAGCACATCAAACAGCTAGCTGATATTTCTAACCCACAAGTGCAGGAATTCATCGTGCTTATCTCAGAACAGTGTTCTGCGCACCAGACAGCAGTTAGGGCCAGTCCTCGCTGCTGGCATTTATCATGTTAGAAGATGACCTTTGAAGGATCAAGTTACCAAACACCATGCTGGCCGTAACTTTTCAATATGTATAGCCAAGAGCTAGCTGTAATGCAGTGTTATGCCAACTTGCTTAGCCCAAATAGGACCAGAGCTTGACCTCAATACAGAACGTGACCCATTCTTTGCTGTATTATCCAATTAGTCAGAGTCATTAATTCATCTCTTTTAGGTCTTGTTCTAACAGGAGGCAGTCTTATTGCCAAGATAATCCCTAACATTTTACAAACACAGCATTATAGACAGTTCTGATGAAAGGCAACCTCAAGGGGGTTCGACTAATCCTCCCCCCATCCTAAGGCAGGATCAGCAAGACATTTAAGCTTTTCATGAAAGATATTTATCTAACCTATCTTTAAAGAGAACCTATAATTCTGGGGAGAGGGCTGGGTTTTAAACCCTGTCCCTTATTCAGCCTTTCTCTATAGCTTCTTTTTTGGGGTTTTTTTGATTCATTTAATCTAGCTAATGTTTGGTTACAGATAGTAGAAAGAATACATTTACACATTGCCTATAAATAAGTTATTCCTATATGTCTTAATAAAAGATTAGTCAGTGGCTGAGAGTCCATTAATTAATAAGCTGAGGCAATCTATAGTAACTTCCACTGATGTATGAAGAGCTATCGGTATACATACCATTCTGATGCATCTCATACACATAACATCTGATTGTTCACTTAGAAATCAAGTCACATCCACATTTAATAGAATAAGTGCTCAAAAAAAAAAATAAATCTTTAACTTAAAGCCTTTCCATTCAAACTTGTTTTTCATGATTCTTTTATAAAAGAAAAAAAAATGTGCTTCTATTTTGTAGACTGCTGTCTGAAAAATAGACTACACTTCCACTTTTCTCAGAGGCATTTTACACACAGATTCTGTGCAGCAACTCTATTATGATGTTTGGGAAGTAGAGCTATGATCTTTTCTGGTCCTTGTTTGCTTTTTATCAGTGACGTCTCTGACTTAGAAGATTTGTAGCACTCATATACAAAATTATTGGTATGTCAGCAGAGAAAGTGCAAGCTTTTTCTATCCTAAAGGGTTTCATAAAATGTTATGCAAGTGTCTGTTACAGATGGAGTTGGTAACACTGCTTACTCTTAAGGTAGTCCACCATTTGGCATTTTTACTTGCCAGGTTTTAATTATTCAAACTAAAACTTTTTATGCAAATATTTGCTTCAGGCTAAATGTTTTAGAGAACTTTGAAGAAAAATAGTTCAGCTGCATCCAGGAGTACAGAAATCTGAGGAAAGGAGGAGATGAGCTTTTCCTCATGATAAACAAAATATTTAAATTATTTAATTAGAAAGGTTTGTTTGCTCTTTGTTTAAAAATTCGCAGAGAGATTTGCTCTAAAATCAGAGATCTATCTTCTCCAGCTCCTTGAAAATGCAAGGTGAGTTTCTGAAGAGCCTCGACCTGATCATGCTCAATGGAATAGAGTCACTGAGTTCTCCAGGTAGCTTCTGCTATTGGCCTTTGAGGGACTGTGCAAGGTCATGGCCATCTAACAAACCTGTTTAATTTGCAAGAACAGACAAATAAAATCGTTGTAATCCTCGTATGCTATCTGTCTGTTTAATACATATCCATAGGGCCGGAATTGTTCATTCTTTCTTCCAGCCTACAGATAATCCGGTGGGAGTGGGCACTGTGGTTAATTCGGCATTTCCCAGGGGGGTGAGATGTGCTATTGCCAGGCATTCAGGTGCCTGGTGTGATTGCTAGCATTTGTTCTGTGTCTTAAACTGAGGCGTAAGTCATACCTCATAAATCAGCAGCTGATTTTATATATATATATATATATATATAAAAAAAACCCTTAAAGTTGATTCAGAAATGTCCAACCTGTTTATATTTGGCTGTTACACCTTTGATCCACCTGACCAACACTCCGCAAGCAATGGCAGCTTTAGTTAGGATGAAGTCTGTCTGTTGACAATAACTTGCAGAGGGGTCCAGTGAGGACAGAGCAGAATATATGGACAAGTACTTGCCATGGTGTTAAGCCTAACAGTGGTCATCTGGTTATTCTAATGTTCACTTGAAAATTAAATAAAAGCTCTCTGGATTCAGTCCAGAAATTGTCTCTGTTGAGCATGCTGCATCACCAGACTGCAGGGACTGTGCAGGACTTACCCTGGCAGCTGGAAGAAGCAAACGCAGAGACAATTGTGGAGTCAAGCACTGAACCAGAGAATGGGAAGACAATGAAACCCTCCCCGCTTTAAGCACTTGATCCCTTGTGATGATAACAGTCTGCCTGTTGTTGCCAGACATCTCATCACAGCCCGTGGTAGAAGTCTGTGCTATGTACCCGGGTCTCTGAGACTCCAGCTCAAGGAGTCTTTCTTGCTTGATAGAATTTCATGATAAGTTGTTTCATGAAATTTGAGACTATTTTCTCATTATGGATATATACACAAACAGCCTCACTCAGGTTTGAAAAGGAACCAGCCACCTGGTATCTCCAAACTTTTTTGTGCTGGACTGTACAACCTTAATAACCTTCTGAATTATTTATTTTTCAGAATCTTACACAGCTCTCAACATTTGAATCAAATTGGAACCATAGGGGAAACTTGGACAGTAGGACATAGTAGCAATTATCCCCAGGGCTGCTCAACTATATGATAGCTTAGCTAACCAGTTTTTGCTTTAATGGAGATTGTGCTGACTAGTGTTGCTTCAGAAGCTTGTTTTTTCAACCATTGGTTTGCTATTATGCAAAAACACCACCTCCAAATCAAACTGCTTGTTGCTGACACATAGCGGACTCCTGACTCATTTGTAGTTTTGTAGCATGGAATTGCATGGCCTTAGGCATCTGGGTCCGGTTGAGACCTTCATTACTTGATCCAAATTTATTGTCATTAGACAAAGGGCTATTAATTAGCAGTAATTCTGACGGAATAGTAATGTATGTTTTTCTACTAAAAGCATGATAGCAATGTATTTGGAGTGGAACACACTATCTATTTTCTTCTTAAAATTGAAAAGCAATTACTTTGTAAATCACTGTACATTACTGTACAAATACTTCTTTTAAAAAATGAAATCACGATGAGAATGCTGTTAAAAAGATGAGCTGACTGGTACCGGTTTTACATACAGGAATTTGATGCTCTTTAGGAGTCTGCTAGCTAGTGCTAGAGCATACATCTGTCTAGCTAAAGGCTGTGGCTCTTTAGAGGTTTACTGCTGCTGGTAGTTAAAAATTCCCAAAATGAGCAATATTTTTGCTATTCTTCTGTTGCACCCAAAGTGGCTCTGCTTAAAGTTAAGATGGGAGGTGTTTTCAGAATGATGAGCTTATGCAGAGGGGTTTTCTGGAAGTGAGTTCTGAATCAAAGCGAGTATATCTGGTTCTCGCACTGCAAAATTAAATGGATTAGTTTAAGTAAATAGGCTTTCAATTTAACTTGGATAGACTGTGGGATTTGGGTAAACAATTACAGGCTTTTTTTTCTTTTAAAAGAAGGTCTGTCTTGTACTATTAAAAACCAGAAAGTACTTTTCTTACTGAAGAAGTATCTTCCAGAATGTGGGACAGGCTTTGTAATGCACCGGATCGTAAAACAAGGAGTTTTATTTCAATATATCTGTCTCCACAGTGTAATGTACGTTAGTATGTGTAATGACTGCAGGGACTGGTTAGATGTGCGATAGAACACACAGTACAGTGCTGTTATCTTGTTTTAATTACATGCAACATTTTTCTTCAAAATGAAGAAAACAATAGAGACAATAATCCGTGAGCAAGCAGATATGTGGATGCAAAAGAGATTCCTACAGTATTCCTCTGTTGGTAGTACCAAGAAGAAAGGTCATGAAAAGCCCCATAAATAGCCTCTATTACCCAGAAAGAATGCTTCAGTAAGTGTCTGACAGAGAGATCCCCAGCTCCCAGCAGCCATTAAAGCAGACTTTCACTTTTAGACATTAGAACATAAAGCTCCTTAACGAAGGGAAGATGTTTTTAGTCAAATTGTTTTCCTTTAATATTTGTTTTCGCCACTTGAACAAAATGTATATGACAAATGACTGACTAAGCTTACAAGAAAGATCATTGTTAAAACGGACAGTTGGAATCAAAATTTTTTTAAAAAATTCCCATTACACTATTTAAATGGAAACAATCCAGACATCATTAAAATAAAGCAGGATTCCTTCAGGGAGAAATTATTTCTGGTTTGATTTCTGTCAAAATGACTTTGACTTTCAGAATACTTTTACAAAATGTTTTCCTGAGGCTTTGCCTTTGTGAAGGGTTTTTAAACAAAGGAACTATTTGCCACTAAACAGAAGTAATCTGATAAAAGATTGAATTCAAATTAAGTATGCTGCTTTTTTTAATGGAAGAGGTTCTTTATTATTTTATTTTGTTTTAAGACATGTCACCTAATCAGCACATAAATCTTCATAGAATTCATCTGACAACCTCATTAATTTCCTGTGAATATTGCAGTGCGAAGAAAAGACCATAATTTCATGAAGGTAATTTATTCTAAAATCAGGTGCCTCACATTTTTAGTTCCGTGAGTTTGTGTTTTAATGAAGCTAATCTCAGTCATAAACACATTCTTGTGGACAGAACCTGGTTATATACTGATTCTGGAGAAGGCCTGATCCTGCTGTCACTCACGCGACTGCAAATTATGAATAACTCCAGTGAGGACACATGAGGGTATGAACAAACGTAACCTGGATGAAACAAACCTCAAGGGCCTATAAGAGCTTTATTTACATCTCACTGTGGCAAAAGCGATGTAAAGGACCCTGTGAACATGAAACAACTTGTCTGGCAACCTTATAGCATTAGAGAAGCAAAAATCTGAACTGATGCACTCCTGAGTCAGGTCTCCTATGGATACCAAAGCTCTTGCTTTTCCCTAGCCTTTCCCTCTTAATTTGAAGTTCATTCTTGTAAAGTTTGGCCAGTATCTGAAAAGGTGAACTTTCTGCTGAAAAGCACATTGTTTAGGGCCTAGTTTTCAGTTCTTTTGTGCCTTGGTCACAAAATCTGGCTTTTCCTAGTCATATTCTCCTATTTACTTTCTTTTTGTTATGCTTTTGTGTTTTGGTTGGGTTTAGATGTAGACATAGCAACAATGAGCAGATGTTTCTGTTGTCCTCCCAGCTTCTGTGTGAGTGAACTTGACAGAGGAGGCAGCTGAACGGGATAATCAGGTTCTCCTTTTGCCATCGTGAGACCACGGTTACAGCAGAGCTGCATCGACTGTGGAGATACTGTAGCCTCTCCTTGTCTATTCTTTTCTGCCCTACAGTGGAAGTGATCATGTTCTGAACGGTAACTCCACAGAATTCGGACAAACCGTCTATTTAACATCAGTGTTCTGTAATGGGCTTGATGATGAAGGTGCTTATATAGCATATATAATATTGTTGTCATAAGTAGAAGCTAGGCTATTCACAAAGCATTGGAGCTTTGATATAAATTTATATACATTACTAAGCACTGGCTATGGAAAAATCCCAGACTGTTGTTGGTAGCGAGATAAGATTTTGATGAAGCGTGGTTCATCCCATATTTCTATAGCTTATATGTCCTCTTCAAATTTCTGCCCACTTTTCAATGTTGTCATTCTCTTACTGCTGTTTAAAAGCTTGGTGGTCACAAACCCTATGCAACCATTAAAAATAATGAGATACAATTTCAGAAAAAAAAAGGAGCAATTTGTGTGAAAGTGGCTTGGGCTCTAAGCAAATGCAAAGAGAACCCATTTCATTGTCAGAAAAGTTTCAGAAACTTCATATGCAGAGTGTACAGAAAGCATCTTTCAGACATGATTTTGAAAATTGCTAATATTTGAAACCAGCTGGTGTAACAAGATTACTGAGGTGAGGAGAGAACTGCTGCCTGGAGGACATGTATTAGAGAGATCAGAAGATGTTGCAGGCAAGTTTCAATATCAGTAGCTATTTTTTACAGTAATTTCATTGCAACATTGACCACTGAGAACAACCACCCGTCATTTAACCAGTTCTGCAACTTCTTTTTCCCCCACTTTTAATCTTCTAGTGGAGGCAGCTGAATAATACCTTTTTCAAGGTAAGCGTCTGATGTGTTACATCAATCACTAGAATTTCTTCTAAGATCCACATTATACTTTAAACCTTGACCTTAACAGCCATATCAGCATAATAATTTTTAGGTGTCTGAAGGATTTAATACTTGATCAAGACAGAAGGTGTTGGGGGCTCCTTTTATGACCCATGGCAGGTAGGAAGATGATTCTGTTGCTCCCCCTTGCATTATTCTCCATCATCAAGCTTTTAAAGGCAAATAGCTGTGCAGCATGGGTGCAATCTTATCTGTATGGTAATGCTTTATTAAGAAATAATAACCAGTTTAGATGAATAGCAGGTAGGCTATTTTGGAGAAAGGTGTTTGGTTTCCAGGCCAAGTACAGCATGGAGAGCAGCAATAAAAATTTCATCTCTTTGCCCCATGGTGAGAGAGCGCTGTCTTTAGCACATTGTAATATTCCAGGCTTCAAAGCTGTTGGATGTTTTTCGAGAGTGAGAAAGAAAAGTGGAACAGTGATGATTTTTTTTTTTTTTTTTTAAATATGGTTTCTGTAATGTGAACACATTAAGTAAATGCTCCAACTCATTGCATGGAGGCTACAGAACATCTTTCAGACCTTAATGGATTTTGATCTTAGAGGTTTCTTCTACGAGATCCATTAACCAGCCACTCTTTTGAAGATGTCTTGCTTTGCAGCCATATTTGAATGTGCAGTCAATCAATTCACTTGCAAAGCTGTTTGGTAATGATAAGTTACTCCTGTTTCCAGTAGGGATGATCAGAATTTTTTCAATATTTGTCAAGTTTTTATGATTTTATTTTGGGGGATGGGGAGCATCTCCAAAAGTTACTATATTTAGCCAACACATTTTACAAAGAAAAGAATAATTTTTAAAAACCGATAAAGTGTCATTTCTGCTCTCCCCATCACAAGGGAAGGAGATATTAAGTTTTCTCTTATTCAGTGCCTAAGACATGAAGGCTGTAGCTACAGTAAACACGGAATCAGTAACAGGGACCGTCAGTCTGGCCTCTGTCATTCCAGGCCAAGACTCTCTGGTTTCAAGCTGGCTCTACCTAAATGAAGCAGTCTCTGTTGTCTGAGCAAAATGCAGGTCAAGGCTTGCTCATGAATTCAGTGGATATATTTCCATTAACATCAGTGAGACATTGGCCAGGCTTCGGTGTCATAATCACATTCTAGCTATTGTAATGAATTTGTTTTCAATATGTATACTGCTCTGTGAGGGACAGCAAGTTCTCAATGAAAGTAGTCCTGTTTGGCTGCAGGTTAAAATGAATATGTAATAGGTTGTTAATTCCTTCTGGAATTTGCGGTTTACTAGTTCAGAAGTTAATTCTAAATACCACTCAGCTTGACACAGACTCAGGATACTTTTTTTTTCCTGTGAAATAGCTCTGGAGTTAGCCCACAATATTACTGTAGTGTTAAAAATGGATGTTTGAGTAGGGATTTCCATAGCAGAAAAAGACTCTTTCAAAGCGTGTATAGAGGTGCACTGCACGCACTTTATAAAAGAAAATGCTTTTCTGTTGTTATAATCCCCTCTGCTATTTCTGGCAAATATTCATTTGACTTGTAGGCTGATCCATTTCCATAAAGCTCCTCTGTCCTTAACAATCACATCATGCGACTGTCAGAATCCCTGTTTGTGAGGAGGCATGGTTTTCCTGGGCTTTATCTTGTCACAACCATGGTAAAGCATCAGACATGCAAAAGTAGATGAGTTGTGAAAAGAAGAAAACCTTTGGTGCAGCTTTCAGTTTTTAGATTTCAGTGATTAGGAAAATTATGAAGTGTATTTATAATGCCATATTTCTGCACTGCTTTTTTGTGCTCTAAGACCTGGGTGGGGGTCAGGAACATAAAATATTTCAGCAAAGGTAAATTTGCGGGAGGGAATGATTTGTTTTTACGTGCATTTTATAATCATACTGAATCCTAATTATTCTCTCTGTTGATTGTTGCACGGATGGCTTGAGTTGCATGCAGTACAGCACACTTAGTTCATGCAACTTCTATATGATCATTTGTACAAAGTAATTTTTTTTATGGCCAAGCTGAGAGCGGTAAGACATGTGGTATGAGCTTTATCTCAGCATGCTTACAGACTATGTTGGAAACCACAGGATTCCTCAATGCATTTAATAAATAACACATGTCATCCATCTATCAGCTGAATTATAGTGCACTGCATAAGCTGAAGCAGTCAGCTGACCTGTTTATCTTCACACACCCCCCACCCACCCGCTCTGTTCAGTGCGAGCAGAGTTATAGAAGTTTAAAAAAAAAAAAAAGCCATTAATAGAAAAGAGGCAGAAGATGATGAATTAAGGGAGCCTCCATTAATTTTTCATTTTGACAGATTATCGTCTGTCAAAAGGCAGAGGAGACGTTTCTCGTACACAGAGCCAGGGAGCTCGCTCTTTGTAACACAGACTTATGTTTTTCGCATGAATTAGGTAGTGGGCACCACAAGGATGAAAAATTCATGACAATCTATAATTTACATGCTAGAAGATAAATAATGAACTAAATCCTGTCATTAAATTGGTCTTTCGTTTTTTCTTAATCCCTAGGGTGATGAATCTGATTCTGCAACAACATTTAGTATAAATTGATTTATTTTTTTTTGGTGGGGGGCAAAGCTGTTTAAAATACTTTTTGTTATAAATAGCTTGAGCAGCACAGTACATTGCCTAAGGCTGAATGATATGCCAGCCTATTAATGTAATAGTACATTAAGATTGACGTTAATTAATGTCAATATTAACATCACCTTTTCTAAACCACATTGAGCTACAAAAAAAGTCATAAATATTGTAGGGTTTGGTTTAATTAACTTTGAGTTTTGTTCAAAAAAAGAGAAAAGTCTGACATATTGTGAAACCTCCTTTATTCAAATGGTATTAACATGGATAAATGGGCGTTAGAATAAATGGGGGCTTTTCACATCACTTAATGCATGTCAAGGGACATGACCTCATTTCAAACAAGTGTGTTTTTTTCAAATAAGACATTAGGGTAAGTGAAGTTTCACTGTGTATAATAAATAATAAAAATACAAGCCTTAAAAGAAAATCCTAACAATTTTAGTTGTGTTATAGGCTGGTTACTAAGGGCTGGTGGAACTTCCTTTGTGTGTTCCTTATAGAAGGCAGAGGAAAAAAACCACAACTACTACTATATATGTGTTACAAATTAGTTTCCTCTTGATTTTTTCCTCTTCTTTTTTTCTAAAATGTTGTGTAAATACAAGTGTGGAAAAAAATTGATTATGTATATGTAGACATGTATGCACACACACATACATGTGTAGGAGATAAGCTTGATCAAGCTCGATTGCTTCCTATATTATTGTCTGATGTGATGTTCACAAAACCCTGCAGAGCTCTCCACAGGAATTGGGCTGTTTCTCTAGGCCAGTTTTCCTTACAAATAATGAGGACCCTGATCATTAGTACCCAAATGCTCAGGGTGGCTTAGTGATCAGAGCAGGCCAGATCTCTGTTGAAGTCAATGGGCCTTCCAGCAGATGCAGGGGTTTACTTGGGTATGTGCCCCTCTCTCTCCAGTACTGAGAAATATTTGGACTTGCATCCCACTGACCTGCATTTTGAGGGAGGACATCCTTACTGGATGACTCCTATTTCAGGTGGTTTCCTTGTCCCTGTGATAACTGAAGCATGGATCAGCAGGACCAGCAAATACAAGGCCAAATTTTCCCATTCAAAAGTGCCAAGTGAATTAATCAAAGTGGAGCAAACCCTAATTGTGACTGGGTCCATAGCCATGGTGGTTCCCATTCTGTCACCCTGTGTTCGTACCTTGTGACTGTCGCGTGCTGTGAGACACAGGCAGGCTCTGCAGGGGAGCTAATGTACCATACTGCATTTTAACTTGTGTCTGTAGATGTTCTTTTGGCTTCTAGCTTGCAGGAAATACCTCCTAATGAGTTGCCATAAAGAAAGCCAAGCTAATGACAGACTGATTTAATGCAAGTTCATACCATTAATTTCTAGGGATTGGTGGATTGAATGAGGTTCCTGAAGAGTATTACAAAAATGTTTCAGTTAATTCTAGCCATTATCTGGAGTAATGAGCAGTAGCTGCTGTGCGTGGCCTCCTTCCTACCATGCGGGTTCTGGGGTGCTGTACCTGAGGCTGGAAGGCTTTCTACATGCAGCACAGCACCACGCCACCTTCTGAGACCTGCCTGGTGTCATCAGGATGAGTGTGTTGGGTAAATTGCCATGCCAGCTGTTTTTCCCCACGTAGAGGAGGTGGCAGTGGTAGATGTCCCAGGTGTCAAGCAGAGGCTCTATGGGCAGCGTCTGGCCTCTGGGGAGCTGCGAGCTGCCAAAACAGTTGTTCCTTTTTCTCTCAAGGACATTGGAGACAAAAAGGTCCAAATCATCCTGTGGAGCAGTTTTCACTTCTTAGTGTGTTTCACATAGCCCCAGAACTTAAAATTTCTCATTCTTTTGCCTACTTAGCCTTACAGACAACTGGAACAAGAAATAAAATTATTAAAAGCACTTCATTTTCAAAAGGGTCTAAACCTGGCAGTGAATCTTAGGCTTCTAAATCATTCTTGTGGCACTGACCTTAACTGCTTAGAAAGCTACTCAGAACACTAGATTTTGGGTTTGCTCATAACATTTTTTTCATTTTCATTTAACGATCAATCAAGATAATTTCTTTCTCAGCCTGATCCTTACCAATCAGATATCAGTGCATTTTTTCTGGATTTATTGAGGATAAAGTGTTTCTTTTGTATGTTCCCCAAGTTACTGAACTTGGGGATTAAACGCCGCATTTCCCCTGCTTCCAGCTCCAAGCCTTTTTCCAAGCACACATTGCTCCCCAAACATTTGGGGTTTTGGGAGACCATGCTGCCGGGGCTTCCCCTGCTGCCGGCAGCTGGTCTTGTTGCCAGAAGCCCACGAAGCTGCCAGACAGCGCCCAACCTCGCCCTCCAAAAAGTGCTCCCTCCATGCCAGCTTAGCTGCCCACAGGCATTTCCTGGGTTTTCAGCATAAATCACATTGTTTGCATTATCTTACTGCAAAACAGAGCTTGACTGACTCCCTCGTCTAGAATGGGGCGCCGTTATCAGCCCACTGGGTTCAGGAAGGTTTCACTTGGCCAACGTCGGAGCAGTATCTTTTGGATGGAAACCAACCACATTTTTGCTATGTGGAGCCCATCTCAACACCATGGCTTATCGTGTTCCAAAATCACCTGGAAAGTTGTGCCAGAGGGAACATTATGCTAGTTTACACCAGCTAAGGATCTAACCTAATTCTATATGTACAGCAGTACATTTATTGGTCTGATAAGCAGTGCCAGTCATGGCATCACAATGAAACAAGACAGGTAGAATCTCTCCTTGCTGAACAAGACGTTCTTTAGTTTGTACTGTCTATACCATTGGGACGAATGGGGTCTGAATTTCATCCTGAGTAAGTCAGTAGGATTTTTTTCTGCCACTGACATCCTCCTGCCCGGCATGTCACTCTCAGGATATGTAATATATTTTTAACACAGCTGGGCTTTATAGCTTATTTCCTGTAAAAAATGTGCGGGAAATATTGGTGGGCTTTCAGTGCAGATTATGCTTTTGTAGGTGCCCAAATTATCTTGGCCTATTTAAACACATTTAATGCTATTTTAGGCTCGTTGGTATTCACATTGCTCGCTGCTTTAAACGTAGCCTCAGGGGCCCTGTGGGCTGGAGCTAGAAATGAGGTTCTCCCTATGGAAGCCCTGTGGAGTCATATGGTAGATAATGGGATTGATCCAATTTCCATTGAAGTCTGTGGTGGCGGGATTGAGTCCAGTATGTTGATTAAAATTTTGTGCTTGCTCATGAGACTAGGTATGCAATCAATAAGTAAAATGACATGAAATATCAGAGGAAAATTTATGCAATACTTTTTCTGCAAAAAAAGGTATACATTGTTTCAGAACTGCCTCGCTGTCCTGCACATATTCATTGCTTTTGAACCTGTAAAAGCATCACAATTAAGACTTAATGATTAATACATATTTTCTCCTGACTTTCTTTAGAGTAAAATTTATTTGCCACATGGGATCTGTATTTAGACTTTATGGGGTAATGGGCGGTTGACATGGGAGACAAAGTCTAGATACTTCACCTTGAATCCGAAAGCAGTGTTACAATTCAGACCTTTGGAGCCTTTAAGGTATGTCAAACTGTAAGATAGATCTTTTTTATTCTGTCCCCTCTTGTTGCCTGTTCTTCTCCCTGAGTTGAATACAGCTAGTCTAAGGTATCACCCTGCTATGAATGTACTTTTGGGTGTGTTTATCATCTTTTCTATAAATACACTCTCAGTATTAAGGTCTGTGGAAATTGTTTTTCCATTTGATCTTCCTTTTACTGTATTGGCTTTTATTTAATATTTCTATTAACGCCCTTGAAAAATCAAGTACTTTAGATACTCGCTTCTTTAATATTTTTATTTTTAATCCTGAATAGGAAATCCTTATGATTGTAGCAAAAGAATTATTAAATTCTTCAGGGTTTTGGTAACCTTCATTACTTTTCAAGATCAGTGAAAACCAAAGTCTGTGTGTGTAAGGCAACACTAGATCTAACCATTTCTTGGCTGATTATAAGGAAAAACAAATTTGTTACAATGCTCATGGAACTTAATTTCTTGTAGTGGAGGTAAATCTGAAGTACCTGTTAAGGTTTATGGGCTTCCTAAGGAAACTTCATAGCTTGTTTGAAAAGCTTTTCCTGAATCCAGACAAAGTTAAAAAAGAATACTCCAAATGGGTATTTCCAATGTCTTTCCCCCGGTGTTTTGTTGTGGGGTTTTTTGGGGTTTGTTTTGTGGTTTTTTTGCCAGTTCACTCAAATGGACCAGGACCCATTCACAAAGAGCACTGCAGCTGGAAAGGGCACTCAGGAAGTTTTCATTTTAGTTTTCCTAACGGCAAATTTCCGTGTGTAAATGAGGAAAAATCAGAACTTTGCAATTAAAAAGACCACTGTCCTTCTGAAAACTGTTGACTGTAGTGTTGAAAACTGACTAGCATTGGAAAGCAGCTAGGGGCAGTCAGTGGATAAAGTCTTTGCAAGGCCAAATTTAATGATGAAACACCCACTAAGTTCCACAAATCTGCATTTTCACACCTTGGCCTGGTAAATATCTTTAGCTTATACTTAACTTTAAAGCAATGAATAGTCTAATTTAAATAACTTGTAAATCAATTGATCATAAGTTATTCAAGTCTTCAAATTGTGATCAAGGGGTTTTTTGATGCCTAATATTACAAGTGAATAGGGAAGGAACAAGCATGCTTAATATGTATAGATACACTTTATATATGTATCTTACTGAAATCAAACATACAGAATTGGATTATGGGGAGGTTTTTTTGGACAATGCACTGTTTAGCATCCCAGAATTTAAAAAATGAACTGGCAAGACATTCAGTAACTTCTAAATGATAGTGTATGACTAAATACACTGTGTAGTGTTTTGACATACATTTTAGCATAGTTTTGTATGACACAATTTCCTTTTTATTGTTGCTTAAGTTAAGCCATGTAATGTGTATTATATGCATTCCTAGAAAGAAAAAAATTGCAAGATTTAGTAAGAACAAAAAATTAGGGCATCCATTTCTACAGTGTTACTCAATGAATTGGGAGACCTGGCTATAAGAAGCAGGATTAAGATATATGGTGGTAAGGCTGGGGAAGGATTTCCATACAACATGAATAGATCATCATATTCTCATCTTGAGAAGAATGAAATTGTGATCATTTCGAGTACTGGGGAGACTCACTCCTCTATAACTTCAGTGAATAATGTTTTCGGCAGTTAATTCCAGTCTTACATCTGATATAACCACTGTTGAATTTGATGGGGATCTTTGATGGGAATGCAGTTAAACCAAACTGATTGCTTCTGAAAATTCCAACCTCATAATGTCTTAGAAAATATTTAAATAGATCAGACCAAAGTAATACACTGTGCCTCTCAAAAATGAAACCACTATATATAGGGAGCAGATTTCAGCTGCCCATACAGTTACTGTCATTGTTTATCTGTAACTTGGTAGTATCTTGGAACCAAGCCATAGATCAGTTTTGCACTGTAGTAGCACAGTAGAAACACAGAAAAAAAAAAAAAAAACAAAACCAAAAAACCTAGAAAACTCTGTTTGCAGAAAGTGGCTGCTATTTGTAACAAGACTTGATATAAAGGACAATAATGCGTAGAGAAAATTTCAAGACGAGAACAAGACCTGATGTTAATTAAACGAGTGCCAACAAACATAATCAACTTATTGTTACCTCACTGACAGGACAGAGATTGTGGGAGACAACACCAACAAAACGCACACGGTAGAAGCAGTAAGAACAGATAATGTTGAGTACAATGGGGAGATGCACGTCCAAGCTGACTCTTACAAAGAAAAGAACAAAGTTGGCAAAGATCAAACTGATCATGTTTCCAGTTTAATGTTCTAATAACTGTCATTGTCAGTCAGAAAGGACTGCTTCTTCAAAGATATCAAGCCCTTCTGTGAGAAGCAAGATGAATATTCATATTGCTTAGCACAGAAGGAAAAAAAATGATTTGAGGAACTTTGGAAAGACAATGTGAAGCTGATGAAAAATGCACCTGCAATCAGCACAAGTTTTAGAACTGTAAAGCAGAATGGGGTGAGGCAAGGGAGTTGTTTATCATGTTGGAAGTAAAACTGCACAAAACCTTTGGGGTTTGCTTGATGGATACTATACAGGACACTTGGAGGCTTTTGGGACACTCCATTAACTTTGCATCCTAAAAATTCCTTGGGAGCATATTTTCTCCTGATCACAAACTAATTTTAATCTGGTGAAGGACAACAAATGTGACCAGCATGGCCATTTAGAAAAAAAAACTCACGGAAAAAACACATAAAAATGAAATGTAGTCATGACAGATGACTAAGCATTTCACTTGCTGAAAAACAGAAAAATTTAAACCCTTGTAAAACAGAACAACAAAACTCAGTTTCATAGCAAATGAGAACTTTGTGAAGGTTAATGGGAATGGGGCCTCTTTCTCTGGTTTTTTTGGAATGTAGTGAAGATATCTTGAGATTTTTCTAAGGTCTATGTAGTGTGCATCTGTTAACACTGATGAAATCTGAACCCAGTTAAAAAGACCATGTCCATGTAATAACAAGCTCAGTACCACTATCAGCAAAGGGCATCTGACTAGAACCAGAAGTAAGAATTATTTTTGTTTTCTTTTATTCTTTTATAAATTATAATTCCTTATGACCCCAAATATTGTGTTCAGAATACTTATTACAGTGACGACTGTTTGGGGGAACAAAGTATTTCTTAGCTTAGCTGCTTACATCACCTTTTTTTTTCCTTCCCTGATCTAAATACCTAAGCTAAGGGTCTAGTCCTGCTCCCATGCCACAAACTCCTGCATTCTGCAAGCTCTGACCATGGCAAAAATGTAGCAACAAGGCCCACTTTCTGTTGTTTATAAAGTCTTTTAGTCTTGGGACTCATATTTGCTTGACAGATCCTCCTCTGCATGTTAGAATATCTTCAGACTTCTCTGCCAAATGCTTGTGACTTCCATGGGATTATTTGTAGTATAGAGACTGGAAACTGCAAAGAAATATCTTTAAAAATAACCCACTATTGTTGAGCTGATTTGTTCATTGAGGATTCCTTTTAACTGTGGTTCGTGCTGCTTAGGCATGACGTTTTCACCTTCTTGATTTTAAAGAACTGTACTTGATTTATAGAAAGACCAGGAAGACCCAAAAGATTAAATCCTGCCCCACAGAAGTTTACTAGATCTAGAATTGCATTTATTTGGGATGGAATGTGTTAAATTATGTTTATCTTGTGCTGAAACCCCCACATCCTTATCCACGCAAGAGTTGTCGAAATATGCGAGTCTAAAAGAAAATTTTGAGGGTGGCTAGGAATTCTACATGAAAGTCTGTTTTAAAATATTTTTAAACACACTGAAATAATTATCTTGCACAGGAGAAAGAGTCTCAAAATTATTCTACAATTAGCATATTCAGCCTTGCATATAAATGATTTACTTAAGTGTCAACCTGCAGACTAATATAGATATATTTCAGTCAAGAAGAAGGGCAAGGAGTCTTTATCACAGTGCTATGAATCTGGACCCTAAAAGAGTTTGGAAAAACAGACAGCAATTAATTTTGGCCTTCAAGGATTATCAGAAGGCTTCACATAAATTAAAAAGAATGCTGTGGAAGTTAAGAAGGTAGGGAACTGTGCAGTGCTGGAATACCAATGACTGTCCTTGTTTATTATAAAATAAAAGGCTCAGTTATAAGAGGAGGACAATTAATTTCTATAAGCATATGAAGCTAAGCATTTGCCATTACTCTTAATTTGCTCATAATAGAAGCAGACAAGATCTTCCTTTGTCTTTTGAAAAGAAATACTTTAATATAGAGAATAACTTGTTTGTTGGTCAATAGCAAATATGCAGTGCTCTGATATAAAAAACCACTAGCACAGCACTGAATTTTCAGGTATCTCGTAATTCAAGAGGAAAAAGGAAGAAATGTACAGCTTTAAATACCACCAACTCCATTTTTTCAGGCACATTCGAGAAAAACATCACTGAAATATTTTTTCATTACAATTGAACAGAGAGATCCAGACATGAGCATACTAATATTGGGATCAAACTCTGATTTTGAGTACATGCACAATTTGTATTGATTCTGTTAGTGTCCATGTCTTCATACAAGAGAGAGACTTGATTCTAAGATGAACCCTAGGATAATGCTGATACTATCACTTGCCCAATTAATGTGTTGGCAAATCTATGACAAGAAATGACAGTTGAGACAAATATGAATCTGATCTTCTAGATTCTATATTCCTGTTTTGTCTTGATCAGTCCTCCTTCAAATAGTGAAAACAGACATTACTGCACAGAAAGAAAAATGAAAGAACTGGGTAAAGACCAATCAGATACCCTCTGGATGTCAATTATCTGGTTTTATGTGATCTCTTAAGAGCCACTAAAATATCATCCAGATTTTGTCTTAAAATTAGTATTAACAATAACATCTTTACATTGTGGAGTTAAGCTATCAGTCTAAAGAACTATTTTTGGTTTGGATTACTTATTTAAGTCTGAAGCTTGTATTCTCACAACACTACATTCCCCTTGGGGTATTGTTATTTTTGCTAAATGAAGAAGAAACAACATTTCCGATAAGAACATTTCATGACAATAAAGTTCTTTCTTTATGGTGAATTAAACTGCTAAGTGTTCATTTTATGTTCTGATCTCAACATTACAGAATAGCACAATTCCAAAAGTTAAGGAGCCGAGCTGTGTAGGTTTTGTACATCATGCTGCTACTAACACTAATAAATTATCTAAATCATTTTTCAGTGGAGCAATGACCACCCAATTCAGCCTTCTATTACAAACACAGAACCCCATTGATTTCAGTGGTGTGAGTGAGGAGAGAACTTGATGCTCCATTGCAGCCCTGAATGTATAACCTGCATGCTGACCAGATGCACAGGTAGAGAGGTAAGGGTGAAGAAGAAGTCAGATCTTGCTGTCATTTCTCCTGATCTCAGATTCATTCCTGCTGCAATTGGAAATGCTACCAGAAAACTTTATATTCTTCTCTAGGGTTTAAGTTCTTAGTAAAACATACACTACTGAAGCCTTATAGAACTGGCCGTAGGAGGGCAGGCTGGAAGTCGAGCAGCTTGTAGCAACCAAAGCTCAATCCCAGAGGAAGAGTCAGAAATAAGGCAAACACTTCCTGGAATATTCTCCCAGTTACTTCTGGCTCAATGTTTTCCTTTATGTTTATACTTTGTTGTGGCTTTTTCTTCCATCAATATCTATAGCTGATTTTTGAATCCATATAAAGAATCACCATCCCAGAATATTTACACATTCTGTGGAGAAGTACCTCCTTTTGCTTCTCTTAAACTTGCTTATCTTTTTGTTATTGTTGCCCCCTCCTTCTTGCAGTGGAAGTGAGATGGAGCAGCAGTTAGCTTCCTTTGTTAGCACTTTCTCTATGCTAGTTATGATTTTACAGACTTCCATTATATCCCTTCATACACCTCCTTTGCAGGCTCATCTGCATCTTGGTCTATGTAACAGTTCTTTGTGTGGAAGCTGTACTTTTGAAAGCATTATGTGCATTCTCTGTTAATTTTCTGGTTTTACTATATTCTTTCTGGGACGCGACTGAGAACTGGACTGCCACTTTCATAAAACTAGTTTCTCAACTTAAAGATTTCTTTCTCAGTAATAAGCAGTTCAGAATCTATTTCTGTGTATGTAAAACTTAGAAGTTTTTCCTATATGCATTGCTTTATTGTCCTGGTTTTAGCTGAGATAGAGTTAATTTTCTTCATGGTAGCTGGTATAGGCCTATGTTTTGGATTTGTGGTGGAAACAGTGTTGATAATATAGAGATGATTTTGTTATATAGAGATGTTTTTGTCATTGCTGAGCAGTGCTTACACAGAGACAAGGCCTTTTGTGCTTCTCACACTGCCCCTGCCAGCGGGATGGCTGGGGGTGCACAAGTTGGGAGGGCACACAGCTGACGGCATCTGACCAAAGGGATATTCCAGACCATGTGATGATATTGAACATTGGGTGCCAAAATGGACTGTTGTGGTTTAACCCAGCTGGCAGCTAAAACAACCACACAGCTCTTCGCTCACTCCCCTCTCCCAGTGAGATGGGATAACTGAAAATGGAAAAGGGGAAAAACACTCATTGGTTGTGATAAATACAATTTAATAGGACTAAACAAGGGGGGGGGAAGGAAGATGATAATAACAATAAAAAAATATACAAAACAAGTGATGAACAGCACAATTTCTCAGCACCCAAAGTCAATGCTCTGCATGACCCTGAGCGGACCCCCCTCCTGGCCCACCCCCCAGTGATACAACGTCATGTTCCATTTATGGTGTGCAATATCTCTTTGGTCAGTTTGGGTCAGTTGTCCCGGCCATGTCCCTTTTCAGCTTCTCGGGTGCCTCCCACCTTCTCATCCTTGACTGCTTGGCAACAACCAAAAACATCAGTGTGTTATCAACATTATTCTCATCCTAAATCCAAAACAGCACTATACCTGCTGCTAGAAAGAAAATTAACTCTGTCCCTCCCAAAACCAGGACATTTATGTTTATCAATATTGAAATTCATTTGCTTTTCAGTATCACAAGAGTTTCCTGCATCTTTTCACAGCTGGCTTTCAACTTTACTGGTGAGAAAGTATTACCTTGAAAAACTTGGTATCCTGAGAAAACTTTGTCATCTAACTGTTCGTTAGATCAGTTTTGGACATGCTTAATTTGGCTACCTGGGGGAATCCCCCAGTGATATCCTGCCACTGTGAAAACTGCCCCGCTTTTGTCCCCTATCTTTCAACCACCTTTTTATCTGTGAGAGAACATTCCCTGGCGTCCCATGACAGCACAGTTTCTTTAAAAATCTTTGATGAAGGGCCCTTGTCAGATATCTTTTGGAAATACAAATAGACTATATCAGCTCAAACTGCCTTACCCCCATGCTTGTTGTTTTCTTAACTCTTAGCAAGGAGCTTTGAGTAGCAGTAGTTTTGAGAGTCATGGCAAAAGCTGTGATGACTTTTCCACAAAATATCATATTCATTCATGTGTCCAGTAATTTTGTTCTTTATTATAATTTATGCCCATTTGTCCCAGAAGACTGTTATTTTCTTTTTTTTTTTTTTTTTTTTAGTTTTCCTTTTTACTTTAATTTTATTTATCAAATTTGGCATTTGTCTCAGATTACCACGGGTAACTTCCAGATGAAACAGTGCAGGCAGTGAAAATCAGTCCTTGGTGATCTGCACTGAATTAGAGAGACAAAAAGAAGTGATACCTGGAGAGAAACAGGGGTGTATGTGTAATCAGAGGGGGCTCAAAGTTAGGAGCAGTCTTTGAAAATTTGACTAATGGCATGGCAAGGCTTTAGCATATAAACTATTTGTGTTGCCTTTGCACACAAGTCGGTCATGTATAAGCTGTCCTCCTCCCTCTGCACTTCTTTCTATGGATGAGAAAGAAGTGACATAAACGATAACCTGCAAGATGTAGGTAGGATAAACTGTAATCCTTTTAAAAAATAACAGAATAGTAGGATAATTGCAGACCTGGGAGCAGCCATTCACATCCATGCAAGTGTAGCTACACTGGCTATGCAGTAATGCAGTAGTGCCACACGGGTTACCTTTCTGCTGCGTCTGCCACAGGGATCCGTAGTTGTGTAACTGCATGGGTGGTCAATGACTATTTTTAAAGACCTCAGTCTTTTCCTGCTTTATAGTAAGTGCATCAATATAAAACCATGTGGGTCTAAATCGTGTTTATGCTTACTAGATATTAAAAATGCATAGGAATAGATGATATTCTAAGATAAGGCGAGTAAAGAATCAATCCCAGCGATTACACTGTGGGCAGTAGGATGGTGGAAATCAGAGTGGTTCTTTCTTTGGAAGGAAGATCTCAGATGCAGTAATTCTGCAACTGCAGAGTTGAGAAATAAAGATACTCAGGTTTGCTAAGCACAATTTTATCCTTGTAGAAAATATAGCATATTTTTGTCTTCATAGAAGACAGTTTTTAAAGTAATTTAATATGTCCAATTAAAATTTAGATGTGGAAATTACCTTATCAGCATTTAAAAAGTAGGGACAACTACATAAGAAGTGGGGTGATACACAGCCTGTCCCTGAGGCTGTCTTACCTGCCTCTTAAACCACTGAGATGGTGAAATTACACTTGAAGCTTCTGAAGGAGTGTTTGAAACTTATGATTACAATGATCAGTAAGTATCACCTGAATGCACTGTTTCCAGTGGCAGCTCTGTGCTCCCTACTGAAATCCCCACTCCCATTCCATCAGCCTGCAGGGAGGTTTGGTCTTTCAAATCAGCTTCAGCTGATTTAGCTTCTCCAAATGCAAGGTTGTTTCCCTAAATTCATTTCCTCCTTCCCAAGCTTCCTAACATGCATTTCTGCAGGTGGTTCTCTAGCCCTTTCAACCCAAGCCACTGCAGTCCTGGAGCACCTATTTGGCAGTGAGTTTTCCAGCTAAGAACTACCTTTTCCTTTTTCATTTTTTTGAGCTGCATAAACATTAGAGACTAAAACCTACCTTTTTCTTCTTCTAGAGGTACAAATTACAATAATGATTTCCATGTTTAAAATGTAATCTAACTGTTTGCATCACAGCTCTGACTCTGTGTGCGTGTGTCTTAGCAAGCATGTTGCTGGGTTTTTTCTGTGGTCTTTGATAAGACTGTGGGGCTCTGTTTGTTTTCTTTTAAGCCTTAAAAACTATTTCCTAGCAAGAGATGTAACTTGAATTGGTACTTTGTCCTTCTCCCATGCCTTTTGTGAGTATGTGTGTTTTGGATCAATATGTTTGTAAGCTCACACTTAACTTAGGAAGAAACAGAACTCCTCCGCTCACATCAAAGCTGAGTGACTGTAAATCAGTACGGAGGTGCCTGGCAGCAACAATAAGTGCTACGTGTTGGAATGAAAAGGTTACTCATCTTGACTACTAATGCATCAAGTTATATCTGCCACAGCTCTTCTCTGTATGATAAATGCATCAGTTAAATGAATTCAAACCTGCCTTTTGCATCCTGAGGACAAGGCAGAGCGGTTCCCAAAGTCCATCCACATCGTTGAAATCCTCCCAGAGCAGAAGGGGAATGCAGGCAGATGCTAAAGCATGTATTTGCAATACAGGGAAACTAAAATTTGTGGGAAATCTTGCATCTGCTGATGCAAGTGTTGCCGTTAGGCCATTGAAAATAGGAAACACGTGAAGATCGCTAGATATTATCTCTGCTATTTCTTTGACCTTAGGAGAATGTTAAAGCAGATACACTTGTAATATGTAACCTTGAGGGTTATCTGGCTGTTTATGGGATACAGCAAGCTGTTTTTATTTCTTGTATATTCTGAAGTGACACGGGATAACAGCGATGAATAACATCAATTAGATCTGATACAGGAGGAGAATTTACCGGGAACCCTGTCTAGGTCTTTAAAGAAAGGAAGTACTGTTTTAGAAACAGTTATGTGTATACAAAGTTTTCTGTGGTTGAAATCAGCTTTGAGTAGTTAATTATAATAGTCTGTGCACCTTTGAGGGTTACTACGACTTCCACCCGTGGTATAAGATGTATGATTATTTCTAGCTGTTGGGTTGCGAGATTTAAGCTTACTGTATGAAAGAATCTGGTTCTCTGGTCATTGGGTCAGTCCTCCCACGTGCCGCAGTCTCCAAGGGATGCATAGGCACATGCTTCTGCTTGAACTCTTGAGCAGATCTGCTGACCCCTCCAGGTTTATGCGTTACCTTTGGCTCCAGGCATTGTGGCTCAGCCTCTGGAGATCCCAGCAGGGATGAGTTTGTTGAGATTAGCTATGTGTGTAAATGGTGTGCTGAAGTGGGACCTGCAGAACCAATGAGTCCCTTGAAGCCCATGGAATTGCGCTGGTATTAAAATGGAGCAAGTAAGAGACTACCATCTTTGGACAACTCCAGGAGAAAAGTTTGTTATGTGTAATGTAGTTTTCACATCCCTAATCCAGAGATCATAATAGTTTTGGTGTTGGATGTTTTTCCACAAAGGGTGGAATAGGGTGATCATTTATAGTCAGAACAAATGATCTGAGCACATCTAGAAATTCAAAAGGTGCTTTCAGTCTTCTGCTCTCTCTTCTTTTCATCTTACTCCCATGACTAATATAAGGCCTAATAGCAACTTTTATACGTTTGTTCCTAATTTTGAAGTCCTTGGTGAACTTTAATGAACTTAGCTGTGTGATCCCTCCCAGAGGCAAGTAAATATATGCCATTTCCCCTTTGCACATGGAATAGAAGTTAGATATTGACAGGTGCTGATATCAGCAGTGCTGATATCACTGGCTCTTAGGCTGTATTGTTGTGAGCTTCTGCTCTGGTACCATTCCTCACCCTGCTTTGGGAGTGGATCTGCAGTAAATCTCCAGTGAAAGCCTTATACTATGGGTTTGGGAGCTGGGATATCATCTTAATGGTGGTCACCTTTGCATGTTTACTGCTCTGGTTTCATTTAACATCACCCAGATCATTAGTCTGACCAGGCTGGATTTAGGTTTGGTTTGTTTTCTTTTTCCTTTCCATTAATTTTTATGACAGTAGCATTCATGCATTCTCCCCCTAGGGGAAAAAGGAAAATAAAAATTTGATGGAACTAAGGAGAGTCCATGTATGCTTTAAACAAGAAAAGACTATATTTATATCTCAGAAAGAAAATACCTTCAGTTAAAGGAATATCACTGCCTAGGAGTAATTAAATTGCATTGGTGTTCTAGGAGTCCTTTGTGTGTAACAGGCCTATGTGTGTATACTTATATGCATACGCAGATTTTATCTATATAAAAAATAGGAAGCCAAACTCTAATCTTCATATGTGTGCATCTATTGCATGTATTTTATGGATAGAATAGATAATATAAAGCATTTATTTACACATGCACACACAGAGAGATGTGGGCTGTAATCCTTCTTTAGCTATAGAATCATGTAAGAGGAAGGAAAATTAGCAGATTTATAAAATAAAATGTAATGAGATTGATCTTGCAGAACATTCCTCCAGGAAATTCCCACTGGCATGAATGAGAAGCCTAGCCTAGAGGCTTTCCTTACACAGCTTTTGGACAGGAACTGCAGCTCACAGTCACCTTGTTGTGGCAAAACTACAATGCTAGCTAATTCAAACACAATCACACATGCATAGTTCAGATTTAGCATCAAAAAGCATGGATCAGAGCAATTATGAACGCGAGGTCTTCCAGGAGAATTTATACCCCCGGTCTTTCCAGTAGCTGAAGCTTGTGCAGAGGGTGCTATCGTCTGTTGCATTTATTTTTTGCGCTTGTTGCACATCTTCAAAGCACAAGTTACGCTGTACGACAGAGGTATATTTGTGTCATGAGCTGAAGAGTCTGATGAAACTGAAGTGATCCTCTACACAAGCAGGGGAAATTAAGGGAGCTTCTCATAGTTTTCTGAGTTATATTTGGTTCTTTCTATGAAAACCCAAAGTTAGATGCTTGCTTCTAAAGTTAACATTTCTGTCTCTGCTTAATCTGCTCTCTCATCTTCCCTTCTTTAACATGATTGATTACTGTGTTCTGAAAACAGCAACAGAGCTGTTTGGCAGCTTGAGATTTTGAATTGTGCTGTAGTGGCAGGAACAGTTGGCAAGGGTTTCTGAAAGGTTAATCCACTGAGGATTTATGGGTTTGTGTTAGAGAGAGAGCAAACATTATTTGTGTTGTCATGCTATAAAACTATAATCTGACATTGATGGTTATTTTGATTTTGCTTATATTTCAATGAATGGGAATTACATAATAGCAACTTTCCTATGCAGATCTTAGTGGCTTAGAAAATACAGTGAAACCCTTTCTGCCAGGGGTAAGGAGACAGAGAGGCTCTCAAGGTCAAACAGCAAGCAGAGGGTGGAATCTGTGTGCCAGGTTTCGGCATCCATTGCGCTGCTTTCTGATGCACACTTCCAGCTTTCTCTGCCCCCTCTCCCAACCCATTAAATATTATTTCAGCTGGCCAGAACCAGGGAAACCCATTTCAAATACGTTTTCTTCCTTTGGTCTCTCCATGTTTATTAACGTGGCTTCATTCAGCCATCCCATTCTTAAAAGGCCTGGCATGTTTAGTAGGGTACATATTAGTTCCTTTATTTAAATCCCACATCTTCTGTTGCAGACCTCAAGCTTCAGCAAAGTGAGGGTCAAAGTCAGGAGGGTTTTCAGCAGGTGATATGATACTAGAAAACAAACAGGCACCTTAATACAAGGGAATTGTTTTCCACATTAGTATCACTTAACGGAATCCTTTGCAATAGGGTATCACGAGTGCCCCAGGAGCACGAGTCAACACAGAATAGGACATTTAGATAAATATCAAGTATGTACAGAGTAAACATGACTTCAAAGAAATTGAAATATCTGTGGTGGTGTAAACAACAACTGCTAACCAATGAACTAGGAAACCTCTAACCATATATCACAATTATTATATTTTTAACACATTACTGAACAAAGTAGATGGGTGTTCTGTCCACAGTGTGTCAGACAAAAAAGGGTTCAAAAAAATAAGTGAGAGGTCAGAGATGTCAAAGAAAAAAGAGGGAAAAAAAAGAGAGAGGTTGGGCAGAAATTAATTTTCTTTGATAATGAAGAAGTTCCCTTCAACCTTTGGTCTGAAGTCTGGGCTAGTTCTTCCAGTTTGCTTATCTCTAATTAAGAACATTACTTGGCCGTAAGGCTAGTGGAGATGTTTTTGCAATCTGTACTTGAATAGTTAAGTTGAATAGCTTACCTCTGGGAAGAAGGAGGGCAAATACAAAACTCAATGAACCTAATGTGACAGATAATAAAGGCAACATGCAAGATAACAGTATTAAAATTTGATATTTTAATATCAGTAAGAAATTTCTGGTCATTTTGTAGGGTAGCAAAAGTTAAATGTTCAGCTTCTGGTCATAGCTTCCCGTGTTCTGCCTGTAAGGGACTACCATCTGTGCAGCATAACGGTGGGGAGCTTCTCAGAGGACTTGTACTCATTCAGATTTCAGTGCAGTCCCCACCTCTTGAAAAGCAAAGATCTTTGAACATACACACACCTTTGAGAGACTGGCTTCCTTCAGTCTTCCCTGCGAGGCCAGAAAGCAATACTTCCTTCAGTTACGTATTTTTGTTGCTGGTCACATTTCTAACTCAAACTCACAGAACAGCGATCTTCAAATTAGCTGTGATACTAGAATACTAATATTAGTGTGTTAAAGCTTAATATATGTGATCTGGAGCTATGAATTGGGTATATATTCCGGATCTTTCCTCTCTACAAGGCTAAACACTTTAATATTCTACATTCAGCTTGGAAACATTGGACACTTTCTTTATTTTGACATAATGCACTGTCTTTCATGGCAAAGCAAGTTTTCTAGTCTGCTCATCATATTCTATCACCTGAATATTGGGCAGAGTACACGTTGATTTCTTCCCCCTTACTTCAGAAGCAAAGTGTTTATTGTCTTGTTAAAAGTGGATGTGAAAAGGAAGTGCTGCAATGGTGAAAGATTATAAAGATTGTTGTATCGTTAACCCTGTAAAGAAAATAGAAGAGAATTTTGCTGAAAACCAGTGGGGGTGCTGAGCAGGAGCTGGGAGATGAGTCCATTTCCTTCTTGGCTCTGAGAAAGGAGTTAAAGTAACAATATTTGGAGAACAGTCTCTATTAGCATTTGGATATTTGACATTTACCACAGAAATGCCATATTCTAAGCATATGGAACAATTGTAGCCTACTGGGTTGATATGTTGGCAAACATTGACTTCTTAATGGCAACTGCTGCGTAAGTTACAAAAATGCCTCTGTGCCTTCTGGTGTGAGGAAACTGTTTAAGCAACAGACTCTTGGCATGGCTCAGTGTGCCTACAGCAGCCACTCCTGCACTCGGCAGCAATGAAGGTAGCCGGGGAGCAAAAAACCTCTGCCACCTGGGGTGAAACTCATGGTTTCCTCAGCAGGGAACAATATGACCTCAGCCTGTTGCAGGGGCATGGACTCCGGGTCCATAGCTCTGACTGTAATATGTATAAAACAAACACAGTAAGCGTAACCCCACACCTGTATGTTTCACTGCGCTGAGCGTGGCATCTAGTGTGTCATTGATTTGCAAGTGCCAAAGGGGTGTCAATTAGCATTCCAGTATTGAAACCATCAACCACTGCTTTATTTCTGAGACATGTCTGTTCCCCAAGCTCTTTTGAGCTTTGTCTTATCTTTCTATCCAACCTCTTTGTCTCAGGAACTTTTTAGATATCATAGGATTTCTAATAATACAATGTTTTCCATGTTTTCTGTAGGTTTATCTTCACCCTGTCCTCTAAGGGAGAGAAATGAGAAGTGATATTCTCATTTTTCAGATGGAGAAACCGAAGCATAGAAAGACCTAGTAGACTTGGGTAGACCTGAGGGAGGAAAACCATTGCAAAGTATGTCCAAGTTTCGTAAGCTTTTAGCTATACCGGGATTCTAGTTTGCCTTCAGTGTTTGTCAGAAGTGCTTCCTTTCACCTTCGTTTCCTTCACACTTTCTTTACACTCAGCTGATGCTCCATATGATAATTGCTGTGGTCCATCTAGCTGTATCAAACCAAAGGATATTGTGGATTGCAAAATGCCACTTTCACTTTTCCAGCTAACCTCAGAAAACTGTCCTAGAACCTAGATATGGCTTTAAAATTTTCATACCTGAAGAACACATGACCTGCATAACTCTGTCAAACAGCAAGCTGCTTGTACCCTTAATTCTTTATTTATACAAAAAATTGGAAGAATCTAAACATGTAAAAGGAAAAGGTGGATATCTTTCGTAAAGTGACGGTACTCTCAAGTTGAGATAATTAGCCCCAGAGGAGTCATTTCATATCTGTAAACAGAAAGGGCCATGCTAGTTGTGTTAAAATAGGTTTGAATGTTCCTGAAGAGTAGCTTGAACTTTCTAGTTTGGTTATAAGATACACAATGACCTCTAGTTCTTATTCATGGTAGTATCATCACTTTAAAAATGAAATTCTAACAAGTACAGCTACAATAAAATCTGTAGAGTCCAATAATATTATTGGATAGCAGTTATTTAGAGGTCATTTATTTTGATTTAGTTGAAATTATTCTGAGAGGCTGGATGCATCAATTAAAAATTGGAAGCTACAATAATCCTCCTCTAGATTTAAAACTCAGGTAGACTAAACTCTTGACCTCACTGTTTCCTGCCTCCATACAACTCAGAGATGCTTGCAACTTAAATTGAAATTGCCCTTCTACATAATTAACTTACGCCTGCAAAAATTTTGCACCTTTGTAGGGAAGTTCAGTAGCAGAGCTTTAATGGCATGTTGTGGTTTAATCTGAGAAGCAATTACTGTTGCTTGGTTACTAGTGCCATTGCTAGCTCATTTTTAAACCAAAACCCAAGCTAATAGCACATAGTTTTAGTTTTAAGCCTTAATAGAAGGTACAAGTGAGGGTTAAGTCTGATTTACATCTTTGAACGTTTTAATCTGAGTCTTGGTGGTTTTTGCTTTTGTACAGGAAATATTTTTCAGTGGGTTTCAGTTTGGTATTTTTTTCTGATGTGTTATTGTAACTTCCAGCAGATTTTTGTCAGTAGGATGAAGTGCTGATAACTACAAGGGTTCCAGAGCTGACCAGAAGCCTGATAGTTCTGAGTTCAAACAAAAATTAAATTTAAAGGTTATGAAAACATATGAAACAAAGTTCATGGAAAAAGACAGCTGGTAACCTTGTGAGCAGAAACTGATGGTTTCAACGTCCTGTCCTGCCAGTAGCAACAGACTCTTTTTTGGCAAATAAATTTAATAGATTTCAAAATCATTGTAGTGTGGATTTCAGGAACAGAAGATCTGCTGGTCTTGAATTGGAACAAAGGAAGCATCCCGTAGTTTTCATTGGAAATGTTAGCCAAGGATTATATGCCAAATGCTGTAATACTTAGTCTCGATGAAGTTAATGGTAATTTCTTGGCTTAAAGAGCCACCTTAAAAGCTTCAGATTTGTTCTTTCATTAATTAGGACATCGAGATAGCCAGTGTATCAAATGTTATTTTGTGTAGACGTGCTTTCTTTCAAAGAGAAATACTGGGTAGTTCAAATCTTGAACTGAAACTTGACCAGCAAATAGACATACAGGGAAACTTATATTGCCGGTTTTGAGTGGAGTATGAAATTGAGGTAGACAACCACAGTCTTTCTAAGCCACTCTCATTAATTCATCTTCAACGCATATTTCATGTTCAGCAGTGCTCTCCCTGTTGTATACTTGTCAGTCTTCCCTTATGCAAGTGAATAGGTTAACTGGGCCTTTGCTGTTTTGCTGGTTGTAAGTCTTCCTGTCTTTAGGTAGGAAACTCATGGATGCTGCAGATTTATAACTGAAGTTATTCCAGTGTTCTGAAACTGTAAATTATACCTCACTTCACAACCTCTCCCCTTTCACAGAAGACAATTTTAATACTAGGGGAATAAATTGTTTCTCTCATGAATAAGGATATAATAAGACCATCAGTAAACTAACGAAAAACACAAGATCTGAGCTCAGTGCATATGAAGAACAAGGCTTGAAAAGGGAGCAAATTCAGGCTTATTGAGGAACCTGAAGATGAATGACATCCTTACCCCTGCCATTGTAGAAAGAACTTTAAACTTCTTTTAAAGCTGAAATGCTAACCATGATGTTTTTCCTCTGCTATAGATTTTCTTTTTTTTTTCCCCCAGCTGCAGTTATCAGGATATTTAAACTCTTGCATGAATTTGCAGATCCTTGTAAACAGAAAGTACTGTGCACTTTAATTTTGCTTAATGTTTTAAGGTTATACTTTTTCTTTGTTTTCTGGTTCCTTCAAGGGCTGGATTTGAGAGTTTAAAGCTGGGACCCCAGTATTGTACCAGAGATATAATGCATTGCTGATATCCATGTGAAGATCAGAAGCATACGCTATTACATGTATCCAGGTGCTGAAAATTTATATTGTAGGTGAAAAAGGTGTGCTTATAAGACAATTTCACTGCAAGCTTCTCTGCAGAAAGTTTGTACGTACAGTTGACTGTCTTAATTATCAAAAAAAGATCCTGTCCTTAAAAAGCACTGCATGGAAAATACAGAATAGTTTGGAAAATGCGAGGACATAAGGTTGCATAACTGGCCTGGAGCTCCTCTTTAGGGGGCATGCCTATCTCAGGATATGGTTTGGTGTTTTCCTGTTATCCGTACAAATGAGCTTTAGCTCAGGTCTGTGCAGTTAAAAAAAAGACCTGCTCTCACGATGGCTAAACACTCAAGAGTTGTAGCTTTAAGATGAAACTTAGATCTGGAAAAAGCAGCTGAAAAGCCTTTTAGAGCAAGTTATAACTGCAAGGGTGTTGCTCTGGCCCCGTCCTCTCACCACTGAGCACACGTTTAAAGTAGAGAGCCAGCAGCACGCAGCTGCAGCACGTGGTTGATACTGCAGATGCCCACCCGTCCCAGCGCTGGCAATGTAAAATTTACTCCCGCTTTGCCCCCTCCCCCCCACCAGCTGACTGATGATTTAAAGTTGGCATGTGAAGCACCCAGATGTCCAGCTCCAGGAGAAGTCTCTTCAGTAGAATCATCTCCTTGACAACTCATTTTTCTTTGTCTGTTTCTTGGCTTTGTAGCAGGGACTTGCCTGCGTGTCTGGTGCGGGGTTTGACTGCTGCAACTCTGCTTCATCCTCCTTGATGTATTTCATTTTTCCTTAAGCTTATTAGAGGTGCTACTGCCTACAGTATAGGTCTAGGGAGGAAGGAGAGGGTTATGAATCATGTACCTGAAGTGAAGAGAAGGACTTTCTCCTTTCTGGAATGAATTTATTTAATTTATTTAATGTGAATATCTATAGAAACATGTATACTGTCATGCATGGAGTAGGCAAAATGTGGCAAAGTAACCTTATTATCCCTCTGTATATAAAACATAGGAGTTCTATAACACTGCAACACCAGGTACCTGACAGCAACAGATGCATCCAGGTAAGCAAAAAGTCCAGTTATACTGTCCTGTACCAGACCCAGGGGCAGGGATGTGGAGTCAGGCGAGTCAAAGTGGAGGTACCTCCAGGTGCCTTTACTCTGTAAGATGGGTGCTTGATACTCTCCACAGCAATATAATGGTTGCATTTGGTCTCAAACTTTTCACCTGAAGCTACTAATTGCTTTTAGAAATTATGTCATCCCGTGTGCTATTTTGTACTGACTGTTGACAAATTATGTCTCTCTCTAAAATTATAGCAATCATTGTACTTTCCTCAGTCAGTAGCTGTGCTTTTAATCTTCATTCTTTATTATGGATGGCCAGAACATGATCTGCACAGTTATCCCTCCCACGCACTCAACTTTGTGTCACAGTCCTACCTTACTCTTCTTACCTCTGGGTGAAAGCACTTTGAGTTCAATAGCATTGATGGGATATTGCATTCATTTCTGTGTGGCAGTGATAATTTGTATTTTTGGTGCTCATGGGAATTTATCTGGACGTTCTTAAAATGGTAGATTCCAATGACAGTGACAATCTCTTTAACAATAGAAAATATATTCCTTCAAAAGCACACCATGTTTAGGAAAATAGGACAGTGCACTGAGAGCCTGGTTGTATACTTTTTATCTCAAGCTTAACTCTTTTATCTGTACCCAAGAAAAGCATTATTTCAGGTGGGAAGTTTAGGCTGCCCTTCAGGTCATGGCATGCCTCTGCCTTACTGCCTTGTTCGATCTCTCATCTTCCTCTGCTGCTCCTTAGGCATCTCCTAAAGATGCACTTGGTACACTTAAGTGTCAGGATGGTCTGTTTAGACAGAAGGTAACCTGACAAGGGAGTGCTCTCATATATTATTCCTTGTCAACATAGATGCTGAGAAAGAGATTATTTACAAATTTGTGGTGTACAATTATGATACATCCATCCTGTGATGGATTGTGCCAGTCAGACTAGTATGCTGTGTCCTTGAGACTGAACCATCTCCTTGCTTTGCTAATAATTTTGACTGCTTATCTCTAAGCTGAACTGTGATTCGGATTCAGGTATTTTTTGAATCAGACAGCTAAATCCCCAGAAAGAGTGGAGAGCATAAAAGTCTTTCTAATAGTCCTGTAATGTCAAAGCGATGTAATTTCCACGCTTCTAAATTTTGTTGGAAATACATGTCCCACTGGTAGAACCGCACACCAGCTCTTCTCTGTAGACAGTCTTTCAAGCCTTCACCTTCTCTCCTTATACTGAACGTCTCATGCTTTCGGCAGGACTTCAGGAGCATGAGGTTCCTGCTTAATACCTAGACTACTTATAATGCTCTTGCGTTGCCTACAACAGACTTACCACTTTTTGTTGCTACGCCACAAGGTGTAATTGTGTAAGCAAGCTCGTAAACCATTGTAGACTCAAAGCCTCTCCTGTGCCTCCGCAGGGAGGTACCCATGCTGAAGCACGGCGCACACGAGCATGTTGCGTGTTTTCTGCTGTGGCTTGTGCAGCTACGGGGGGCACAAAGCAAGTCTCTTTTGGGCCGTGTGATTCTGTGGGAGCCTGAGGAATTACACAGTCCTGTAGAAACAAACGTGTTTCTCTTGGCACCAGCAGAAAGCAGATGTTAACCTGATCAATTATCGATGAGGCAGAAGGACAATATGCAAATTGTAATAGACTACAAGCAGCATCTTGTATGTGGTGAAAAATAGAAAAGGAGAGGGTGCTTTGGTATATGAAACAGAAATAGAAAGTATGCAGGCATATGAAGCTCTCTATATATCAGGATATATTTCTGCAAAACAGCAAATGAGCCACAACTCACTATTAAAACTGAAATGCATTTTGCTGGCTTTACTCAGCCCACTAATTGCCCATGAAAATTCAGGTCTGGTATTTGACACATTAATTACTCAAAAAACATTTACACTAGGGTTTGCAGAAAGGAACAAAGGGAAAATGTAACTGAGAGAATAAAAAGCTGGAAAGCGAGGGGAGGAGGATATTAAGACGAGTCTTTTGATGCATTAATCACACGATATTCTCTGTGGCCAAATGCTGACCACTATAGCACATCGTGGAAGTGAGCAAATGCCTGTTATCTGGACCAACACGGAGTGAGGAATGACAGCTATCCAGCAGGCATGGTCACTGGTACACCCACCCACATCCCGTGTGTTCAAGTTTTTGTTAGATGTACAGGTGAAAACATCTGGAGGGGGACGACTTTCAGGAAGTTTCCACTCAGCATTTATCTAGCGATGCAAGGAATAACTGATGTTGCAGCATGTTCCCACCTCTGCATGATCATTCGGTGTCCCTGACTGTCCTCTGCAGAGTTTGTCCTGGTAATATTGACTTTTTTTATTTGATCACTGTATCAATGCATTGCCTACAACAGACTTACCATCACATCCTAACTCTTCTGAGATCACAGACACCAGTGGAGAAACTGGGTGGTAAATCTAGAAAGGAGGAAGAGAACATGAACGATGTGTTGGTGATTACACCTCATTACAGAACCAATGCCATTTACACAGGAGTAAACAAGAGCATTGGGGAAATTCAGTCTATGAAGCCTCTGAGGAATAAAAATGAATATTTTTTTTCTCCCAGATTCCATTGATTGTGGTGTAAAGAGTATTTATATTGTGTGCCAGAAAGCAGGGAGGGATGTTGTTTGCTGTGAGAAGAATTAAGGCATGAGTTACTATTGAAATTAGTACTCTTTATCGACTCAATCCAGTCATCTCCAATCATTACAGTTTTACAGAAATGTTAAACTACTTTAAAACTTTCATTTTCCCTTTAAAACTAAATTACTTTTGTGTTTTCTCTAGCAGTAGTGCCACCCTAAGGCAAGCAAGTTACAGTAGAGCAAACATAAACAACAATCAAGGCATAATTACTAAATGGGAATAACACTTTCTAATGCTGTTTCTCCCAACCCAGCTCTGTGTGTACTGTAATGGAAACTCTCTCTTGCTATTTGCAATCGAGTTCTTCAAGCAGATGTCGGATATGCTTGAGCAGTTCGGGATTGTCTGGTTCACTGATTATGCAGTTCAATCCAAAGCTCTTTTATTTTTTCTCTTAAATTAAGAAAAATCCTTTTTAGGGATAGATAGGAAACTCTGAATGAAATAATAAAACACATGAATATTCTTTGTATTATCTGTAGCTTTTACTGAAAATTGAAATCTTATTTTGAATTCCAAGATTCACTTCCTTCATTTTCCTACTATTACCTAATGTTTCTGTCTCAGTCATGAGCATTAATCTAAATCATTATATGCTTTCTATGGAATGACACAACCAAATTCATCTTGGGCAAGAAAGACTATTGTCCCTAAACTCTGTTTTACAAGGTATGAATTTTGCTTCAGTCTCAGATAGCTTTTCAGACTCTGTGGTGCATATCCCATTAGAGTGTAGATTCTGAACTTTTTGAGGTTTATTCATTGCAAATCACCCTGTTCCTGTTCATCTTTTCATATTTGTCCTTAGAAGGAATTCACACTGTGCAAGTTTGAAAAACTCAGCTACAGTAAAGGATCACAAATCACATGAGCTTTCAGGTGCTTCTAGATACCACAGGCTCACAGAGGTTCTCTCTAGACATATATTGGGTTAAACTTTTATTGCAGAACTCAAAAACTATTATTTCTGTAAAATACTGAACCACATACTTTTAATCCCATTTATTTCTATTGTTACAGTAGCTTAAAGCCCTAATCAAACACCGGCATACCATTTGGCAAGACATTGTACAATAGCAGGGGAAAAAAATGTTCCTGTTCTCAAAGAACTTCAAATTTGCATCTTAAGGGAGAAATAGAGGAGAGCAAGAAAAAATTCTAAGCCGTAAGAGACATGCAGTGGTATCATGGCACCAGCAGACTACAGTGGGATTTGTTTTGTTTGTGTGTTTGGTTTTATTTTTAAAGGGATATTTGGAAATATTTTCAAGAGGTAACTTTGTGAATGTTTGGAAGGCAACAGAACTGGTGAGAAACTTTCTTGGGTAGGAGCTGACATGTTAAGAAATAACAAATTAAATATTGGAGACAGCTACTAGCATCACTGGTGACACCTTTCCAGGCTTTATTAGATCACATAACGTTAATCCAGAGGTGACCTAGTTTGGCCAATACCTGTACTCAGTTGTAGAGGATTACATGGTTTAATAAGAGGTGAGTGTTCAGAGAGTGAGTTTCCTAAGCCTACCTAAGCAGTCTGCAGGACTGGCTCTTGGTTTGTGTGTCTTATACCAGGAACGGACTAAGGATAGAGGGGGTTTGCTGCTCCTGGTGCCACTGCAGAATGAGAAAGACAGGGGTAGTGACTGCTCTTGCTGCAAGCCAGCGGTTCTAATCCCTGTCACAGCATGTACCATACACTGGACCTCTCTGCTGAGGGCTCAGCCTTTGCAGGACTCTTACCTAGACAAAATAAGCAGATTAACCATGGCTAGTTTGCCACCTCATAATTCAGCTGCCCTCCACAACTGCTTGCTCTGCCTACCACAAGAACTGACCTGCCAGCTGGAAGCTGGTGTGGTCAGGAGTCATAGTACAGGTCTGGCATCTTCAAATGTGGTGTGAGCTCAGTGGGTGGAGGAAAGAGTTCAAAACACTGGGAAAACCAGTATTTTGTTGACTGCCTTTCCAGATGGGTAAAAAAACTTTGCTGTTCTCAGCAGCCATTGCCTGTTATTCTGGATCTGGTATGCAGATATGGGACTGGGGAAAGGGGCCGTTTCTTTCCTGATCAATATTTTTCAGAGAATGAAAAAATAACTTCAAATTTCTGGGATCACAATCACAGACTAACAATTCACTTAAAAAAAATCAGCTAAACATTGTGATCAGTTGAGCCCAGAGTTTTCGAATGCTGGGTTTCACCATACAGATGAAAGGAGCTAAATATCTTGGTGCTTCAGTCTGTTCTTAAATTTCCATCCCAAGTGCAGTCAGATATAATCACAATGCCAATACCGGTAATTTATCATTAAAGTCACAAATATCCATTTGACATTGATAGAGAAAAAGAGTGTCAGAGTCCATCAGTGTGCTGTGCAAGAGTCCTTATGCAAGGAGTTGGCGCAGAGGCATTTCTCGATTAGGCATTGCGGTGGAGTAACTCTGACTTGACTTTCTTGCGCTTCTCGTCAGAAGCACTTTCTGTGAGTGAGAGTGGAAATGTACACCCGGTGCGTGCTGTATCTGTGACAGGAATGCTTCAAGCGGTAACACAGAGAGCTTCAAAATAAATTAACACTCATGGAAATCAAGAACTGCAGAAAGGCATAAAATCTGCCCAGAAATGTGAAGATATGCTCTGTTCAGAGATCACCCCCCAACCTCTGCTTGTCATCTACAGAAAGTTGTTTAAAATCCCTAACAAGACTTTTAGAAATACTTGAGGATAACCCATGACAAAATAATTTTATCTTTTTTTTTTTTTTTTTTCACTTTTTTCAACTTCCAGAAAATATTCTCGTTAAAAGTGAGCTTTATTTCACTGCTGGGGGTGGAGTGGTTGTTTTTATAAGCCCTCATCTAACGGTATCGTAAGCAAAAACTGAAACCAAGGCATGTTCAAGGGCAGTAGAGGAACCCAAGCAACTGTGCAGCTGGACATAGTGAGATATAGAGGGACACTGCCTATAATTTATTTTGTGGTGTAATTGCTGTCTGGTAGTCTCTAAGGATCTATGTGTACTTTGATCTCTACAGAGTTATTTGAGAACCAAATCTAATGCTGCACATATATATGCAAATAGATATAAACTTTAATGTTCAGGGGCATTGTGTCATTCACAAAATATAATGAGCCAAATTATCCTTTTCTTATAGTGTGAGGCCAAAATTCAGCAAAGCATAGCAGCACACCCTTAACTTTCATTCTGAAGGCAATGACACTTAGATACATGCTTAAAAGCTTTGCTGACTCAGACTGAACTTGAGGATTTGCTTGCACTGAAATATGTACTGAAAAGAGTTGTTTATTTGGAACTTAAATAATGCTCTGTTCAGACTAATGGAAACTACAGTATTTCTTTCCTTTCTGTCTGAAAAAAAGAAGTATTGGGGGGTTAGGGGGAATCTAGTTTATTCCTCAAACTCATTCTACAAAACATCAAAATGGACCTTGCAACCCTATAAAGTAAGTGCCATTCTTTAGAGGTTTCAAACACAGGGAATGGTGAGCCAATCTTGGATACAGGGAGCGGTGCGCCAGTCATTTGAGCTGGAATGATCGTGAACTTGCTTTCCTTTTTGACAACAGCAGTTCTTTTTAATTAAGCTACAATATTGTCAAAGGACAAGCAAGACACGTGGCAGCGGTGTGCTCTTGTGGCAGAGAAAGCCAACAGCATCCTGGGCTGTGCTAGCAGGAGTGTAGCCAGCAGGTCGAGGGAAGTGATCCTTCCCCTCTGCTTGGCACTAGCGAGAGTCCGTCTGGAGCCACGCGTGCTGCCATGGGTACAAACCAGACACGAAATGGAACAAGCCCAGTGGAGAGTTACCGAGTGGCCAGGGGCTGCAGCACACGGGTTACGAGGAGAGGCTGAGACACGTTCGTTCAGCCCAGAGAAGAGGAGGGTCAGGGAGGGTTTTACTGTGGTCTACAGCTGCCTAATGGGAGGGTGTGGAGAAGGTGGAACCAGGCTCCTCTCAGAAGTGCACAGTGGAAGGTCAAGAGGCATGGAAAATGCTATCCAGGCATACATAAGAGCTTTTTCCCTGGGTAGGTGATCAATGAGGGGTCCAGGGAGGCTATGGCCTCTGCATCCTTGGGGATATCCCAAAGTGGACTGAACACAGACCTGAACAACCTGCTCTACCCTACTTTGAGTAGAGGGGGGGACTGGAGACTTCCACCAGTCCCTTCTGATCAAACTTATTCTGTGGAGAAACCTTTTTTCCTAAAAAGCACCCCTACAGTCTCATATTTCTTTTATCTCCTTTAGTGGTGTTAAATCTGCTTGAGTTGCACACATTTACCACAAGTCAGCATTTTCATCACTGTCTTTCTGTTTAAATGAAGTCTTCTGACCTGGAGCCATTTGGTAAGAGAGGAGAAGTAATTATGCACCACACTCTTGTCAACTGCAGATTTCCCGCTCATTTTTATGTACCTAGTCATAATCTAACTCTCATAAAATTTAAGCACTGCTGCATTGCTAGCATTTCCATTTTGCTTGGTGATTTTTTTTTTTGTTAATACTGTGCTACCAATTTACTTGAAAAAGAAGTCAGAGTCTCTCTTTACAGATAAAATGTCTATTTTTTTTTTTATGATAACATGTCTACATTTTGTTTTGATACTCCCAGAAACAGTAAATTAGGTGAAAAAGTCACTGGATTTTCTTTTATTGTATTCCTCCCAAAGCAATCAGGTGGATTATTATTCACCTGCTGACTTGAAAGTAATGTCACCCCCTGAAACTCCTTGTTCAGGCAAACTGAATTATTTCTGACAAGGATTCGTCTGTGCCAGTACTGTGCATTGAGCAGTCATTGAAAGAATATGTAGATTTAGCTACTTCTCTTAACATAGGTGGGGTAGCGAAAGCCCATCTCGCCTGTGCACCTCAAATCCATGAGTAATTAAGGTAACCAGCCGTGATTTGTATTTGGAAAAGCTAAATGCTTGTGTGTGGTACTCAGAGAAATGATCTGTAAATGAATGAATACAGCTACATCGGTATTCAGCATTATTTGCTGCCATGGAGCGAAGCGAGGGAGAAAACAAAAATATGGAAATGAGAAAAGGAGGTAATGTGAGAGACGTGAGAAGGACAAAATCCTTCTGAGCAGTGTAAGAGCAAGGACATTTTCTTTCTTTTGTTTTCTTCCCTCTGCAGTAGAACAGTCACTATTCCTTGTTGGGCTACACTCATTAAAATAACCTCAGTGAAGACCAATTCACTTTTTAATTAAGAACTTACGTATATCCAAAATTTGGAAATTTTCTCAAATGCTATCTGGAAGGCTTTCTCTCAGGAGATTTCCAACTCAAATCTGGAAATTGAAGAAATCAGGGTGATTATACAAATTTGTCCACCCACTTTGAACCCAGACTCATCCTTCTTCTCTTCTTCTAATATAAGGTTGATGCATACTTAACAATAAACTCTCCCTATATATCAGATTGCCATTTTATTAATGCAGGTTTAGGACTGTATTTTTTTATGTATTTGCACTGTGCTTAGCACAATTAGATACCATTAAAAAAAAAAATCTGTAGTTGTGATATAAGCAATTTCTTTAGAACTACAATGAAAATAGCGAGTTCTCATATAATGCCTGGGAGGTCAACTTTGTTACTGCTGGTTTACGGAGCAAAGGAGGAAACTCAGTCAGAGAAACAACTTGGCTGCCCACCTGACAAGTCAAGAACAAAACTTAAGGCTGCACTTGTGCAGGCATTTCCAAGATTCTTCAAGTTCACTTCTAATTTTAATCACATTTGTACCTCTACAGTTTGCTGAGCTGTATGTCTGTCTTCTGACTTACTGCTTCTTGCTGCTAACGTCGACTTTGTTAATATACCTACTGCTAAACTCAGTTCAACTAATGGGGTAATAAAGAAGCCTCCACCACTTTTAAATTCTACATTCTTAGACAGTTAAAGCAAGTAGCCTAGAAGACTTCACAAGTTCTTATAAGACATGTAGCTTCCTCCTATTTCTATATTGTTATATACATTAGATTATTTTTTATATTGCATCCTCAGAAATTGCTGGTACTCACCAGTGCTCCTATGCATCTGAGAGAGCAGCAAGGCTGGGGACTCTGCAGTCCCCCAGCAGCTGTAACTGTGCCAGGGTTGTGGTTAATGAGCTGCATTTGTCTGCCCCAACACTGAGGGCAGCCATGGAGGGAGGTTCTGAAAACCCACTAGCTTTTATGTTTTGTTGAGATGGATGAGAAAAATGTGCAGCTTGTAATGATAAAGAGGGGAACAGCAGAAAGAATCTGCAGCGTTTAGGAAAATCTCTGGAAGTTAATTTGGAGAATCAAATTAATTTGTAAGGTTGGATGCAGTGTGAGAGAGGATCAGTAGACATCATTTTTGACACCATGAGTTTGTGTCACAAGAGGAGCAGAGGGCATCTGCATGAATGAGCTGCTCGGACTATGTTCTATAAACAGAAAGTGCCAGGATCTGATTTCTGCTGGCATACAATTTTGAATTTTTAGATCGGTTATGTTAACATGTGGGTGATGGGTATGATGAATCAGTCTGGGGAACTTGCGAGTACACGAAGCTCTCCAAGTGCTCGTAGCCTGAGGTTTGGTCCCGAGCTGTGTCCGTGACAAACCTTTGCCCTCTCACGTGCCTTCAGAAATTTCCTTTTAAAGCTATTGCCTCCAAAAATGGTCAGGGGACAGGAAACTTAAGGGCCATTTTCTTAAAATTGAGACAATTTCTTACTAAGGGCATAGAAAATCTATTTGCCTTCCTTTTAGTCCTTCTGGGGCAGTTTCAAACTGTCCCCTTGGGACACAATTTAATAACCTAAAAATCTGGGTAAAACATTCACCTATTCCTCCAGGAGAACCTGTAACTTTTGGTGTCCTTCTCATTGCATTATTTAAGGTGTCTGATGTATGATTATTTTACACATGTCAAATATTTACAATGGGTCAAGTATTACTTGGGCATTTAAAAATCCTCTCCGTTCCCTTCTCAACGATGTAGCTATAGCTTCCTCTGCAGAAGTAAGCTGCTCTGGCAGGAAAGAGGGCTGCTTGGACATAAAGGTCCACTGGCTAGCCAAATTGTGCCAAAGCATATCTAAAATAATCACCACCACGGCATACAGTGATAAACTCTTTCCTTCATGCGAGAAGCACTGACTGCTGTTTGGCAATTTCAAGCAATGTGACCCCCTGCTATAGCTATCTTAGCTTGCTCTTTTCAGATTTTAGTTATTAAAACAGACACTTTAGTTATCAAAGATTTGACAGGAATGAAGGATTGACCTCCTGTGATTGAAGATGCAGACAATCTGAGCTTGTTAAAATAATAAATGGGTACCTGTCAGAGAGACACTCAGAGCAAATGTGGCCCCTGTAGATATCTCTATTGTAGATTTTTAAAAACTCCTTCTGCTTTCTTGTATGGATATTAATTAATAATAATATTTTCTTTCATTGAGATAGATGGAACTGCTAATTACTCTTTCCCCATGAATCCCTCACTAGTACCATTTATCCTGTGATAATTAAATATCTCAATGCAAAAAAATGGTTGGTTAGAAGTAGTTAGTAGTGATTTAAGTGCTGGTAAAGAATTGGCACATAAATTACTCCAAAGAAGGATGTGGTTGTTTGTAGGCTCTATCTCTAAAGCAATTAGAAATAACAATGTGGGACCAGGAATATCGTTGGGTACCACTCTTCAATTTCTTTGCTCTGAACAGACCAAAAGAACTGTCTGATGCTGGAAACACAGCACGCTGTAAAGACCCCGAAGCTGTGTGAACCCTTCCGAAGCCAGGGTACAGCCTCAGGAGGCAGGAGCGGGTCCAGTGGGTGCAGCAGGGCTCCCTGATGCGACCATCTCAGCTGGTTCTCTACCAGCACCCAGGCGGTCCTGAGCTCAGTAACCACAGTGCAGGGGCTAAGACCCCAGACGGTGTTCAGTGACGTATGATGCCTTATCCATATCAGAGTCACATGCAACAGCAATCAATGCAAGCTTCTGGCATGCTTTTCTTTCCTTCTCTAGACCAATTCTCGTTAAACTCCATCATCCTGAAATGTCTGCTGCCACTCACTGCATTTCTTTCAACAGCGTGTGTTGCTGTCAGTGATAGCACCAAACAAAGGACAGTTTTGGTATAAACATCTGATAAATTCAGTTGTGAACTTAGCACACAGAGGCAACATCTTAACCCCCCACCAGTTTTTGTTGCTGTCGGTGTCACAGTGCCCAGGATGCCTGTACTTCAGCCAGCTTATTCTAGTTTTACAGTGGTGCAAGCAAGATCAGTAAGAAACCCTTAATACCTTGGAACTGAGGCAAATCTTCCTCCCTCAAGTGTTCAGAAACATTGGTGTTACTAGAGTATGACTGCTTAAAAAGGAAAAATAAATCTGTTTCCTTAGTCTGTGGGTGGGTTGAGATACTTTTGTTGAAAAACATCGCAGGTGACTACCTTGGTCTATTGTAAAGATCCTAGTACTATATGAAAGAGAGGCAATATGTTGTTTTGCAAGGAAGTAAAGAAGTTCCCAAAGTAAGGAAACCTGCACTTCTCTACAGAGAGTAATTGAATATATGCATATGTTCTTCCATACTAAATTGTTAAAGAACATTAGTTTTGGACTTTCGAAGCATGCTGGGTTGGCGTGGAGAGAGATAATGAAATGAGCGGGTATTAAGAAATGGCCATCAGAATCTCCCCTGGAAGCAAATCTTTCCAGGTATTTTTAGGGTAATTATTTTAAGCTATAGGTAAGAGTGGTATTTGTTACACTGGCTTTTTGTGGAGGGAAGAATATTTTCATTGATTATTTTTTTAATTAAAAAAACTAAAGAACAATCAATGCTCTGGGTGCTGTTTTGAATTTTCCTCATGCTTCACTTCCTTAGTGCAAGAAATGTAGAACTAAATGCCATCTTCCAAAAACGGGGCGGGGGGGGGGGGGGGGGGGGGGGGGGGGGGGGAAGGAGGAAAGACTAGTTTCTTAGGTTGATTTTCTTGAGTATATATTTAGGCTTGGTTTTTTAATACAAAACTCTTGTGTTGGGACAGCATCACACAAGCATCATTAATTATCACCCTTATCCTTTTGTGTGGACAGCATCCTAGAGGGATTGTTTATAATCACTCCTCTATATGTCACTAAAAGTTATATCCGACAGTTGCAAAACAGAACACATGAGCTTTGTAAAACTTTACAACTCAGATTTAAATACTGAAAACTGATCCTTGTAAATCAGTTAGAACCTCACATCATAATGGTTTTGAAAAATTATTCCTCAAACAATAAAAAGTACAGAAACTAGTTTGGGAAAGTTGTGATCTCTTGGTAAACTAATTGTCACATTATATCTGTTACTGGAAGAAGTGGTGAGTATAAATCTTTGTATTTTTTTTACTCTACATTACATTCTTCAGCTACTATATTAATTATTTCAAGTATTCTGTAAAGCAGTATCTTTGGTTGGAAGCCCACAGGGAGAATTAACACATCATCATTTATGCTCCTGTTCTGAAATACCCTGCAAAGGAGAGGATCTCCATCCAGGCTGAGATACGCGACCATTAACAGAGCCTTTGTAAATAACAAATGACCTTTGAGTAAAAGGCTTGAGTCACAGCAACTAAGAAGTTACCATTTCTTTTGCTTTAAGCTACTGCTCTTCCAATGGATTTCAGTGACTAATGATGTACCAGCACCTGCTCCTTTAATATGAAGTAGGTTCGCATAGATCACCTTCAGTGGCTTATGTTGTGTTTGAGGAGGCTGAGGATGGCAATTTTCCTCTCTTCAATGCTGTTGTTTCTTGTAAATCCCAGCCCTTAGCTGAGTCCTAGAAGATAGAATCACAAAACAGGAAAATGATGCATACTCAGGTTTAGCAAATACAGGCTGAATGATGCTGTGAAGGTGAAACTTTACGAATCTATTAATTTGTGTTCTTATGCAAAGGAATATCTGTTAAGAAAGAATAGGAAAGAAAATATTAGTGGAATTCTCTCAGGAATCAATGTGGTGGCAAAAATCAGACCATTAGCTTTGAAATACTGAGAGCAGGACATGAATAACCAACTGAGGACAAAGGAACTGACTCCAGTGTTCATTAGTCCAGCCAATAAAACAGTATCACTGTATCAGAGTCTTACTAAGATTGATGGAGATTGAGGCACAAATTTGATTTTTGTCTATGGTTAATAAAAAATCATTTACCACTTTCCAGCTACTGCAATATCTTTGAAACTAAAACTAGACTTGGAACTCATTCAGTAAGTATATCATGATCTTCAAGAAATATCTAAAGTTCTTCATTTATCAAAGCATTTCTAAAACTTTCCAAGATAGAGAGGTTTAAAACAGCCTTGTGAGCATCACGTGTCTTGGGGAAAGAAGGAAGAAAAGTTCAAATATTCTCAGTATGTATTTTTAGACTTGGGATTCTGTACTGAGACCTGTGTAGGCAGATTTTGCGCTAATGTATAGGAGTTTTGGAAAAAATGAGTGATTTACCCTGGTTTCAAAGCAAGCTCATAGAAACCGTGACAGTTTTGCTTAAGAATGCGGTCCTGCGTGTTGTGCTGTGGGGAGTGTTGTGCTGGGAACAGCACTAGACTTTTCTGGAGGGTGTCCTTTACAACATGTTACTCACTAGACTGATGTTGGTAACATTCAGTTAATCTATTTTGTGTATCTAATCATAGGCTGTAATAATTTTAATACTCAACCTAGCCATACACAAAAAAAAAAAATAATAATGGTTTTGCAACTGTATTGTAAATTAAATTTGCCATTACCTGCCTTAGATTTTTTGGACTCTACATATCAAACATAGGGGCCAATGCTTTGAACTAACCGTCATGGTGACATCGTTTCTTGGAGTCCAGTTGTGTCTCTATCAAAGTGCCTAACATGCATTGGGTGCTAAAGCTATGCCCTCAAAAAGGAAGCATTATCTCTTCTCCAAAATCTTCTAAATTTTGTTAGATTTACTACGATGCTTTATTCTCTCTTTCACCAGAGACTTCAGGCAGGCAATTTTGCTTTTTCAGCACCTGTTCTTAGCAAAGTGTGTAAGATGTAAAGATGCATGTCATATCAATAAAGTCAAAGAGCAAATAATAAATGAATGGCAATTGTATTCCACAAGTGTAACGAGGAACCTGTACTTGCACTGGAGATGCACAGTTAGTTGGTAGCGATGAGGCACCCACTGCTCAACAAAAGGATTTGGTTTGCTTTCTGACAGGGCTGCAAGGAGAACACCTTGCAGGTTGAGTGCAGATGCGTCTTTTTCTTCTTGCTGCCTTAGGTTATTATTTTCACAGTCCTTGGCATTGTTCTGAAAGCTAGAACACAATGAAAATAAATATATAAGCAGCAGCTGTATATTTCCTGTTTCATCTTCAGAGAATGGATATTGTCACAGATAAGGAGAAGAATATAAATCATAAACTCATCCAAGTGTGTTGCCTTACCAGTACCATCACTTTGCTACTACAGTGTCTTCCATGACACTGATTCCCTTGGTCTGGAGGAAAGCAGCAATTTCTGCTTCTCACTTCATCAGCTGTCTAACCAGGCAAGCTTTTAAACCCCAAAACACTGTCCTTGAAATTCTAGATCTGCTGAACACAATACAGAATTGCCATAGTCTTCCCTGGACCAAAGATTTCTTATTTTGAAGCATAAATCTAGAGTTTGGGAGGGGGTGGTGGTGTTGTGTTTGGTTTTGTTTGTGGTTTTTTTTTCTTGTAGCGTTCACTTTTAGCATAACAGCTCTAAAAAGCCTCCAGTGGGATCCTATTCCACACTGGCAGAAGCTGCACCATCTCTTAGGTTCAAAATAGGACCTACCCGAAAAACCTTTCAGACAGGTAAGCCGGATTGACAAGGAGTATTAGAAAAGTAGCTCTGTTACTATTGTCAAGTTCCTGCTATTGAGTGTCTTCTCAATAGCACAGAGTTCTCCAATGACTTTATCTTTAAGCCAAAACTGTCTAAGTATGGATGAAAAAGTTTGAAATTATGAGTCAACTCCTCAGCATACCGGGCATAGTTCCTTTGATATTAGTGGACTAACAATAAATTACTCTAGCAGAATATATAGGACCTATATATCTTTTCATTTGATGGTGAAACTGCTCAGGTATTGTCAGTTATCCTTTCTTTAGCAGGTGTGGGGGGCATTGCAGGGGAATGCTCTCCCTCGTAGCCTTGGAGCAGATGGTGCACATCAAAAGAAAGGCTGCCCACAAAGCAGAACTTGCTCAAATGTGCATCCAGTGTTCTCCTATCAAGCACTGGAAATAAAAGTAAGTGCTTCTGTCCCCAAAGTAAAGCTTACAACTTCTCTTAAACTACCGCAGGAGGATGAGTGCACTAAAAGAAATTTCGTTTGATGGCAAGAGGATCCTGTGAAGGCTTCTGCTGTTTGAAGCATCAGGTGTGGAAGTAGTCCATGTTTGCAGTGATCTTCTAATCTTCTTTCTCTGTGACTCAGAAACAACATTCAGAGATGGTTCCTGAAGTAGGACTCAGCACCCAGGAGATTCCCTCATATGTTAAAAGTGCTATTTAAAGCCTCACGTTGCAGCATTATGATGTCTAAGTATCTTTTTCTTTTCTTTCTTATCTAACAAGTACTGATAGCCCAAGTCCTTTCTTTGTCACTAAGACAAGTGACAAAGTTCTTCTCTTGCCTTTTCTAGTTAGCCAGGATCTGGCAAAACTCATCTTAAATGCTGAAAAAAAATAATCAAAATCACCAAAGGTCTGTTTAGCTCTTGGTTCCTCTTGTAGACTGGAGCCACTGATGTTGTGCTGCTCTGAGGCCATAACCCCTCAGAAGCTATGACTTGGGTCACTAAACCTGTCAAAAAGTGCCACAATAAAAAAAAAAAAAAAAACAAAACCCCAAACCTGACAACAACAACAACCAAAAAAAACCCCACCAAAACCAGCTCAGTTATCTGATGAACTTGTAAATTGAGCTATGTCATATTGTTCTGAGCAGGGCTGCTGTTTCGTTATTTGTTACGTTTGGTTAGTGAGCAGTTGGCGAAAGCAGGCCACGTAGCCATTCGCCTTGTTTTATGGGTGGAAATCGTGCACTGAGCTATGGAGGGTTCTGAATGCTTTCATCTTTATGTGGGTTGTTAATCTGAGAGCAGAGGTTGCATATCCTTAGTTTTAGCACTGACGAAAAGAATTGACTAAAAACCAGTTGTTCTGAAGTGTTTTTTTAAGTGTCACCCATTTTTCATTCCACCTCTTTTTGCTGTAGAATTTCTGAAATCTATTCAGATCGCATAAAGTACAAACAAAGAGAAGCCAAGTGTTTTAGTGCAGGGACCAGCATGCCTTGCAGATGGGTTATAATAAGATGAGAGCTGTCTTTGTCAGAACTGAATCCATACCTTTCATGTACAACCTTTACAAATTGTGCCCATGTGGCAGAGTTTGAATTACTTTTTTTACAGCTTTAGAAAACAAATGCAAAAATCTTTCAAGTGCATTCAAAGTCATTACGGTACTTTGCTGAACTGAATCAATTGTCGTAACCTCTGTGGGTGTGTAAAATATGAAATTACTATCACTCTCGTGGTCTTTCCGAGTTTGTAAATTAGAAGGAATTGATTATAGGTGCTTTTGGAAAGGACTCTCGTGTATTAAAAGTGTCTTGATGACAAACAACAATATATTATTTGTAAGATCTTGCTTGATGAAACTGCCTTGTCCACTAATGGCTGTTTGTCTTTGTTATTGTTCTGACCTGCCTTCTAACAAATTGATGTGTGGGCCGAGATTTATCATGTGATGACTTGAGGAAACAAGAGACTTTGCCTATTAAAGTGGTTGTAATACTTGTTTTATTTGATAATTTAAGATATTTTGAAGTTAGTCAATGTCAGTATTTTCCAGTTTAGGCACGCTTTCCCCAAGAGCCAATTTTTATAAATAGTTCCTGTAAAGTTATTTTAAAATGAAGAAAATTGTCTGTTTTTCTGACTACCTGTTTCACTATTCACATATTTTATTCACTTCAGAGGTTCCGTAAATTATGTTGTAGCATTTTTCTTTATGTATTAGAACTATTTCATAGCTTGTTATTTTCTTATCTCTCTTCTGTTCTTGTTCTCTGAACTTCAGTTAATAGCAATATGTGAACCTCAACAGATTTAGAGCTTCATCTTTACTCAGATTAGTGATCAAATTCAGCTAAAAGTCTGTGACAGTTTTATCATTAGTATCAAAATTCCTTCTTCCAAAGTATTTGTATCTGGTTTCAGAAAACAATAATCCAAAGAAACATAACAATACATCATATTTTGAAAAACCTTAATGAATATATATAGTTGAAAACCATTCTTCAATTTCTATTTAGTAATATTTTAATTCTTAATCTTAATCTTCTTATTGAGCAGAACCTGTTCTGCTCAATTTTATTAGAACTGAATTGCTGTTCGTTTTCTAATGCAGAAATGGCATCTCATGTTTTCATTTAGATATGACATACAAGAAAAAGAGGAAGATGATACATGAGAGAGTTGAAATAACGCATGTTGACATAATCTATAGATCATTACAATTTGGTTTAAAAGTTGCGTTGGTCTGGATTTTGAATGGTTGGATACTGATAATATTTAACTATGCCAAGAGAGGGATTACACATAGGTGAGGACCTGCTTTGCTGTCTTTCTCTGAACACCCAGTGCAGGCCACCAACAAAGGCACAACGTCAGCTTTGACAGACTGACCCTTTATAGCGATTCTTTAAGGGCTGTTATCCCAAATAAAGGCAAAGAAATGCCCTAGGCCTGAGGTACACTGATGCAACAGAAACACATTTTAGAAATAATTAGTTAAATATATATTTTCCGTGTTCTTCATTGTGATGCAATAGGACTTTATATGTAGCTGTGGGATTATGATTTACATCATGTGAGAGAAAATCTTAGAAACTTTGGAGCTATACATTATATTGCTGCAGTTTAATATGTCCTGCAAATCACCACAGCAGAAGGTCCAATATTATCAACAGGGTAATGTTAAGTTGGACATCATGGGATTTTTCAGGATTAGAATCAAGTTTCATGCATCATGTTGTTGGGAATGGGCCCTGTTGAAAATTCCCAGTGGTAACCCCGATGGGTTATGATGTGAAAGGCTGAACAGCAATACTGGGAAAGGAGGGAGAGAAATCTGCTCTGTGGCATATGGGAAGTTTAAGATATGTCAGGTTGTTAAAGATGATATTCCCATTTATTTCAGTGAAGCTTTTAGAGATACATGCAATGGAAATAGATGAACAGAAGAACAGACTGTTCATCAGGTAGGTTTTCTCTGTGTTGCATTGATTATATGTGTGTATCAAATGACTGCATATGTGTTGTACCAAAAAAAGTCACCTGTTATGCTGCTATTCCATCCCCGTCACATTTTTTTCACAGACTGAAAAACAGCAGTTACAAACTGAAATGAGGGGTTAAATAAGACAGGACTATCTCAGTCTTAAAAGAGTACAGCGTATGTTTGAATTTGACAAGGAAGGACTTAAAGACTGTTACAACAGCAACAAAGGCAGGAGCTCTTCAGAGACCTTTAACGCTTCCTTAACATTGTAAGCTGACTAGGCAGTGAAAATGGTGACAGGTGGAGCTTTTACAGCTCTACTAGTATTTGTGCCAAAATTCGGACAAGCTGTAGTTCAAATGGCAGCTTGCATCCTCGGATGACAAATTATACCTGGTCAGCACAAGAATGGAAAACAAGCAAGACAACATTTTTTTCTACCTCTGGGTTCTTTATGAAACTAAAATACTGCTTTCCTAGAGCTCACTTTTAAAAAAACAAAAACCTGCAGCAGTGATAAATGTCCAGGCCAGTAAGTCCAACTGACCAGTTCAGAGAGGTCATCCAGGTGTTCTTGTCAAGGAACAAATAGATGATGCTTCCCTGCATGATCCTTAGTTACTCCACGCAGTGCCTTACTGAAACATTTCAGCATCTAATAGCTGTCACTCCTTTCAAAACCGTAAGCCTGTGATGTCTTTATACAGCTTCAGAAACAGTACAGCAGTTCACTGTGGCAAGCTTTATGGTTTTGACAATATATGCCTTTGCTCTTCTTTAAAACAAAAAGGGTATTGTTGAAGTCCCTGTGGCTTTATTACATACAAGTGGCAAGCTCTTTACTTTTTCAGTAATCCACATCTGTCAGCCACTGCTTACGAGATAGCCCAGGGGTTATCTGCCCTCTGTTATTGCTTTGATTCCTTTCATTTGTTTGCTTGCCCAATTTAATAACAAGGAGAGATCCAGCTTCTTGATGGTTTTGTTGGCATAACACCAAGCTCATCGGCACTTAATTCCAAGGCAGTGCTGTGGTTGCAGCTCTACGCGTTGGAAGTTGCTATATTGGGTCAGCATCTTTGCCTAAGCATCTTGCTGTTTGGTTTATTCTTTGTTCTTCCTCTGTTGCTCAATAGTTGTTGTGCAGCAGCCACGTGGGCCTACTTTATCATCTCAGAGAAATATTTTGTAAAGCAACAAAATTTCCTTTGAGTGTAATGAACCATTCTGCGATGTGAATTTTGGGGTTTTGTCTGTCTAAATATTTTAAATATGAGGGGATACCACTGCTGTAGTTCCTTGTTGCCTCCCAGCATGCAGGAAAGCTGCGATACATAAATAACAGATGCAGAAGAGAACAGAGCAGAAAATTGCCAATTAAAGAACACAGTATAGCAACTTCTCCATCTGGGTCACCAGCAGGGTTTGAACCCAGAACGTGCAGTGCTGCAAGCACCAGGAGGCTCTTAGCCCTTTCTGCAGCAGTCCTGGGAGAAAGATGCACAATAAACCTATTGCCACTTGTGCTGCTTTCCTACTGGTGATGAGGAAGGAGGAGTTTCTCACTTACCTAGCACCATGCAATAAAAATTTGGCCAGTTTGTTTTCTAGTGCAGTCAAAGCAAAAGATCTCTCCAGTCAATTACTTCCTGCAATTTAGCAGGGATTTTTTTTTTCCTTCCACAGGTGCAACCATAGTAACTAATTTTTTTAAAGTGTTGATATATATTGAGTTGATGATGCATGAACGTTTCCCACCCTCCTCCAGGTGCTGTTGCTCACCTTCATGACTGTTTTCAGCTTTGCTGATGTGTACCTCCTCCTTTCTTGCTGCAATGTTGAATAGCCATCACAGGCTGCTGCTTCCCTGTGAGTTCAGAGAATCATAGAATTGTGGAATGGTTCACAGAGGAAGAAGGGGAGTGTGAAAAGCATTGCTCTTCCTCCCACATGGTACAGTCCTGTCTGTAGTGCTTTACAGAGATTGTTATCTTACAGAGGGAAATTTGGTCTAGTCGTTGGTGCTGGGGATTTCTCTGATTCCACGAAAAATGATCTAGACACTGCTATAACTTCTGGTAATGTTTATAGATAAAAACGAAGTCACTCGCCAGTTTCTTTCCAAGGAGAGAAGCAGTCATGGGTACTGCAAAACAAATTGCCTTCAAACTGCCTGTTTCTTGTTTGGGGACTCTGCCAGGAAGTAGCTCATGAGCTTTGCTACCTGTACTTCCCACGGCCCTCTTTCATAGGCAGGTGCATTCTATCAGATAACCCCCAAATCATCTCTGCATGACAGAATTGCCCTTGAGTGCCTGAGCAGCTCTCAGTGTGTGGGATGGCTTGCCAAGTGTGGGGGCGATGCTTTCATCAGGTAAGGAAGAGGGTTTCTGACACATCAGTGGGGAACAGTTCCCACAAATCCCGGTGTCAGGCTGAATATGAGGATAACTTGGCACTTGTACGCCAGCAGAGGTGTTAGCCTTCATTGTCAGCTTTCAGAGTGATTTACAAGATAATTTTAAAAATTCATGAACCTTCTTCTTTATAAAGCATTGTTGTGAAGTTGAATATTTTATTACACAAGGCAACCATCATTCATTTCTAGGAAAGAGTATGTGACTGTGGTTTTGAAAGGCCAGGATGCTGGGATGGTTAGTATTGCAGGAAAGGAATTCTTGCACTGTATTTAGTGTCTAATCACTTAAACAACAGTTTCATACTTCCAAGAAAGGCCTATTGCTGTCTGGTCTGGTTTTTCAGATTTCATTTCTGTGTGCACACCCTGGCTGTGATATTTTTCTTTTTTTAATTACTTTTTTGTTATGATTACATATTGATTCTCATAAATTAAAAGTTGATCTCGTTGGAAATAAAGCTTTCTAGTTAACCTGTTTCAAGGTCAGGTACAAGTTTTCCACATGGTTCATTGCAACTGTAGCTGCCCGCGCAGAGCAGGACAGCATGGATCCTACTGAGCTTTGCAGGACCGTTCTTCCCGGTCAATAATAAATACACACAGTGGAACAAAAAAGCAATTAGTTCCTTATTTGTAGCAGTGAAGCCCTGTAATATGGTATTGCCATTGCAGGCAATAGGCCATAAGCTTTGTCCTGAGTTTGCAAGGCCTCAGGACAGAGGCATGTCAGGTCTGCCTTGTCTGAACTCTTCCATGATCTGCCTTTGCTTTACTTGGTTTAGCTATGACGGCAATTTCTCTAATTGACCAGGCATCTATCTCTGTTTTACTTTTCTTTGTCTGTGATGGAGATCTGCACTTTTCTATAGATAGCAGTAGCAAGCAGGTGTTCTAGGTAGAAGGGGATATTTATGACTCCAGCACAATGATGCAGTGTAGAGAAATGCAGGCTTGGTGCGACAGCAGGGACACCGAGGAGGAGGTGTGGGATGCAGCATGGAGGGTAAGATACAGGGCACAGGCTTGGCACTGGAGACACAACGACTGTAAACAATTCGCTAGTGGTCAGTTAAAAATAATGCAAAAAGGTGTGCTTCCTCTACTCATAAACAAGAATTTGACTGTAACATACTTTATATTACTGTGTGGTATTATAATAAAAAATAAAATGCTTGGCATGCTATGCTAACATCATCATGAAACTAAAATCCAAAGCAACAAGGATAGTTTTAAATTGACTGCCACATCTCCACGAGTGTCATGTAAATCCATACAGCTGCAATGAATCAAACATGTTCTGGTAAACTAGAGCATGAGCACAACCCTCTGACCATGATTAATCATGATAAGGGCCATAGGTTGGGGTTTATTGCTTTGTCTTTTATTGGAAAAGCAACCTTTCCCCACAATTTACTAGTTTAAAAACTGGTATTGACCTAAATTTGATATAATATTGGTAGAATATAACTCTATGCCTCTGTGATTAGTTACAGTGCAAACACATCCAAGTTCTTGTTTTTCAGCATGTGAGTGTCTTATGCTTTGGGTTCCGTCTCAGCCACCCTCACGTCTCTGCAGCCCATCTGCTGGGAGCCCCCACCCTGAGGCAGCCTCCCCGGCGCTGCCCCCCCAGACTGATATAGACCAAGAAAGCATTCACTGGACAGGGTTCCTTCTCCTCCCAGCTTAGGGAATGGTGGCCCTGTTGTCTTAGTGCTCTGAACACATCAAGTATGTTAAGCATTGGAGAATGGGATGTTGGTCTGGATTCAGGGAGCAGCACTGGATGCATCCTGTGAGTTTTATCTTTCTTACAGGCAAGGTGGTATTTTTCAAGAGGATCTGTACCCATGTGTGTTTCTATGCAGGACGAGGCGTTGTTTCACGGGCTTTTGTTGACTACTTCAAGAGAGGCTCAGGTGGTGGCACAGCAATATTTGACAATATTAGAGTCTTCACTTAGGTTTTTCAGTGATTCAAAACTACTAAATGTCCCCTCTAAGATTATTTTTTTTTTTTTTAATGTGATTTCTGACCTTTGCAATACTTGAGCTTCAACAACTGGCCAGAAGAGGAGAGATGCCTCTTCCCATGGCATAAGCAGTCTGACAGTGCTTTGAGAAACCAAGTATTAATGTTTCATGCCTGAGAGAGCTTGCTTTCCTTGGTCTCCTGCTTCCTGCCATGAGGAAGGGATATGGTCTATATTAGCATGTGATATTGTGGTGAGTGGCAAAAGCAAGTCCTTGAAGTGCTCCAATACTAACATGGTCATGGGAGTTGACAGGTGCTGGCAGGTACACTGCCTTTTGTAATACTGAACAGGATCACGTGGTCATGGTTAGGGAACAGAAAGCAGTCATAAATCAGCATTCCTGGTTTTTAACATGTTTTATATCCCACTGACTTCAGCTGCTAGCCATTGGCCCAGGCTCTCTGCATCTGGTGATAACAGAAAGCCCATTAAAACATGAGGATACCTTTCTAAATTTTGCTTTAAAAGGGACAAGGACCACTCACAGACAGTTACCACATCATAACTGTGAAGGGCAGGAGGTTAGCCGGAAGCCGTGACTACTCTACAAGCAGCAAATGTCCCATCAGTTGGGTAAAACAAGCAGAGAGAAAAGCGTCATGCTTAATTACGGTTTTAGCAGTAACAACAGTTTCATTAGAAAAGACCACAAAATAGTTCCACTGAATGTGAAAATGTAGCCAAAGCAGGGGCCTGTTGCACCTATAAAGTATGAGCATATTAAGCAAGATGTCCAATATTAACCTGGACATAAGCATGCTAAAGGAGTGTCTGATGACACTGTGTAAGTATATCCTGATGTTGTAACACCACTAATTGTGTAAGCAGCAAACAGACAAATTAAGCAGAAATATAGAAATAATGTGTAACAGCAAAGCAGTCAATGGGGAATTGTATACATGCGCAAATGGGGGTACAGGAAAATGTGTACGTAATAAAATCTGCAAGAAAAAAAGGGTGTAGGACAGGCAGGAAAGATGTATGGTGAAACAAAAAGAAACATACATGTTTCTTATACGTATTTATATGTGTGTGTGTATACACCACACAGAACAAGCAAGCAAGATGTCTGGTGAAACCAGAACAAGTGCTGGTCCCCTCAAAAAAATAAATGGTCCGAAGCAGATGGGAGCTCCTTTTGGAGAGGTGGGCTACGAGCAGGACAACACAAACGATAAAGCAAAAGAAAGGTAGGGAAGAGCTCAGCTCATAAGCTGGGCCACCCTGAATTAGCTCTAACTACCTGCACCAACCTCATGGTTGCTGTATGCTCACAGCTAATTTAGAATAAGATTCTTAAGGGATAGGTGATTTGCATATGTAATGCTAATTATTTTTGAAGACTAATAATTAACCATTGGCAGTCTATATTGTTAGTGAGTGTTAATCTAGGGTTCTCCTGAAATTTGAAACTGGCCCGATCTATCAGTCTTTCAAACACTTCCATCACATTGATCTCTTAATTGCCTGGTAAGTACATGCAAACATATAATACCTGTGTGTGTATTCACTTGCAAGAAGGGAGAGAGAAAAAAATCTAGGACATGAGTTGTTCTAGCCTTGAAAGCCAGGTCAGAGACTCTGGGATATGGCCCATGGCAAGTTCTGTTACACAGCTAAGATAGGCAGACAGAAAAGATGCACTGCCTTAAGTGCTAACCACAGCCAGCAGCAGGGGCAGCCAAAAATCCTTGTAGTTTCTGATTCTGAATCAAAGGTTTCTTTCCAATCCTCTATTTTGCCACCAGCTGATCAGCCCCTATCCATTTTTGCTACTAGCGCTGTGATGAACGCCTCTCCATTGTAAGAAGTGCACATCCCCTACCGAGGTCCATGGAATTGATAGCTTCTGCCTCATTAGAGACCATATCAAAGGTCAACTTCTGTAATGGAATAAGCTTGAGCCTTCATGCCACTGATTTGTAAGCAGACAAAGGGAGGATCATTGATGCCACAGGCACAAATTAAACAGAACTGTGTTTTCAAATTGGCAGTGCCCTTCCCTTCTTGGAGTTTCATACACCACAGTATAATGTATAATACGTATATACTATTTTAAGACTGTACATTATATATCAAAAGCTTTTAACATAGCTCTTCAATTCATTCCTCTGCCTCCTCTTATTTCTGATTAATTTTTCTACCCCAGCACAGATTCTGAAACACTGAGCAGCTGCATACAGAGATCTTTTAGATAACAGCAATATTTAACCTGCCATAGAAATTTTCTCGTATTTAGCATTTTCTCTCCAAAATTGCTCTCATACTGGCCAAGTGTGAATTTTTATATCCATAACAAAATCCATAACAGTTGTGCATTTTTGTTACCTTTGGAAGTACTAGCCTGGGAGCAGAAGTGTACTACTGTTTGAATTGGGAATCACCTACCTCGACACCACTTCTCTCCCTGCAGTTTCAGCACACGTTTATGTTTGGGACACGTTTAGATTACTTTGTGCTGCCTAATCCCGTGCAGGGCAGCCTACCTCTCGGACATGCTTGCTCAGCACAAATTTTGTTTTCAATCAAGATATAAGTATTTATTCAAAAAGGTACAATGTTCATCCTAGCATGGGTGAATTATTTTTTTTTTTTTAGTCTCCAGAGATTTCACAAGACAGTTAAATTTGTTTGCACTTCTAGCAAAAGGCACACAGCTATTGCTGACAGACCCAGGGAGTAGCACCTGTGTATGTGCTTATATACCCATGAGCTGGTAGAAGATGCCTGGAAAGCACTGGGCCTGTTTACTGTGTACAGATGCCCTGCCTGTTGCCCCATTGCCATGATCGCATGGGCCACAAAAATATAGAATTTCTAGGCATTGCACTTAGGAATGTACGTAGGAGCCTTCTGCTGTGTACCCATGCATCTCCAGAGGGAGTGAATGAGTCCCTCGTGTGACATCTCCCTGCGTTTCCCTTCAGAAATTCCTGGCAAACTATTTTGTAAATGTAGAGAGGAATGCTGCTCTTTATTCAGTCACTTATTACGTGAGGCTGTGGTACTGTTTGAATCACAAATTGCATGCTAATGGCCTAATTCATAAACCATTGACATTTTTTATGAGTCCTTAACATTCAAAAATGAAGAATTTGTGCTCAAAAAATAATTTGCATTGCAAAATTCAATAATTTAGTTTCTCATATTCATTAATGCCTGAGCCCACACCACATAACTTATCCCACTCTAACTACACTTCCCAGCACACTGATAAAAACAGGATACACAGTAGTTCACATAAAGTGCTTCTATTTGCAACTAACTCTTTACCTGCACTGATTGATTATATTTGTAGAGAGGAAAAATCCAGCTACGCGGCGAGTGTGATGAATGCACTAAGCAATGGCTGCTTTGAAGCTGCTTTCTGCTCTAATCATGTTTTCCTCCAATGGCATTAACTACCATAAAATATGAGATCATAAAGGGTAACGATATCAGACAACAAAATCATCCTACAGACTGCTCAGTCCCACTGTATTAGGGAAGGATTCATGTTTCATTAATGAAAACTTGCTTTGCTTTTGACCTAATATCACTGGTTGTCAAAACCAGATGAGAAGACTAAAAATAATAATCACATATAACTCCTAATTCATCCACAAATTCCACAAAGTGCTGTATATCACCCCCTTTTACAGAGAGGGAAACTGAGGCATATACAAAGCAAATAGCCCAGTAACTCTTGTAGGGTCCCTCACTCTGGTGCTCAGCACAGCTCCTGCTGGATGTATACATGCAGGGTACTATAAGGTAATTACTGCTATCTAAACAAGTTTTATAAGCTGTATTTTGAGTACTAGAAGCAGAATAACTATGGCACCTTTCAGGAGAACGCACGAGCACATCTGGAGGGGCCGCTCATTTGCAGTTGGATTGTATTGCACAGGCACTTACAGTGTTTGTAACAAGGGAAGTAATTTAGGGGGTCTTTGCATAAGGTAATGCTCTCATGGGGAATAAAATTTCCCAAAAAGGATGGCTGGTCACTGTCTGGGTGGAGATGGGAGTCTCTGCTGTAAGTGTCCTTGCAGAAGTGTCTTCAGCTGGTTTAGTTGGGACTCTCCAAACTACCGTGCTGCTAAATTCTTGTAACTCAGCTGGCCTGCAATCCTAGGGGACCGCTCCAGCCTGTGTTTAATTCATCAGTATTGGTATATCTTAACTAAAGACAAAACATCTCTTAAATAGCTTAACTACATACAAATGACTTCCCATGTACCATTTCTGCAGCAACAGTTTCTATTAACTATTTACAAATGTCTTAGTGATGCTCAATTTGATCACTTCTGCAGCAGAAATCACCAAGGGGAGTCTCTGGAGGGTAGAGCCGGACTCTCCACCCAGGATGTTAACCAACACATTTAGGCATTCAGATCGGGCTGAACACAGCAGGAGCTGCCTAGGGCAACTTCTGCAACTGTCCAAAATTACGTCCCAGAGAGTTCCTATAACAATCATTCAAAAACTTAATTATGATGGTTCAGTCAATCACCTCCTTTCCAGCTGGTCCGTTGTCTTGTGCCAGTCCCTTATCCCATCTGTGCAGAGACTGGCTGGGCTTTCCTGGGGCACCCAGAGAATTAGTGGTACCAGTACCCTGGGCGTGCACATGAGCACAGCCCTGAAACCCAGCCACACCACAACTAGAACTGAAGTTATTTATACTTACATACTTACAACGTATGTCCCCTAGCTCTTGCTGCAGTTGTCTCCAGTAACTTATTCAAAACTGGTTTCAGATATCCTTATGCTGCACCATAGCACAAATTGCGTGCGTACAGCTGCAAACCCAATTTTACTAGAATAAGGATTGTTTTCCCTTTGCAATGACATTTCAAATAATGAACTTTGCACAAATTTTGAGGGTTTTTCTGTTACATTTTTGTTCAGTTCTAGTAAAGAGAAAATTATAATTGACAGGATAATTCACCAGCATCCATTTCATCCCAATATAGGGTCTGATCTTACTTGCATTTAAAGCCTTCTCCATAACACAGTAGAGAAAGGGATGCTTATTCTAGACCAGTGAGTGCTTTCCAGTGTCTTTTGTTGAAAGGGAAGTTTGTGCAGTCCTTTTGTTGGGTTAGCCCTGAAATTTTAGCCACGACGTGGGAAGTGCAACATCAGGAATCAAATAGGCATGCCCTTGCTGAATGGTCTGCGTGATCCTGGCCTTTTGCTTTTCTGTTTCTTTCTTATTTTCAGTCAGCTTTTAATGTTTCTTCGGAGTATTGGTGGCTTTCGAACTCCAGTAGCTGAAGTTGCTGACAGTTAATAAAGAAGCAGCTACAACATATTTGCAGAGCTTCCTGTCTGAGATTGGTTGCTAAACAGACCTGAAGCGCAGTTCCATAATTACATGATGGAAAAGGCTTTGGGAGCTGCTGAACCATGGATACTTCAATTTTAAAGGTCAGATGAAATGCTGATTTACTATAAAACAAATCAATACCAAAAAAAGAAGAAAAAAGGTTGAAAAATTTGAGCTTCCACATTCCATGTTTTCTACTGGCATTTGGGACTAGCAGATAATATGTGTGTAATAAGTGGACATCATTTGTTCCTTTCTTTGCCAAAGCTAGAGCAGTATGAGACCTACAGGACATTCCTTCCCACGTGGCACTTAATGTTTGCAAGGAAGTCTGAGCTTTTCATCAACCAACACCCCCAAGTCCTTCTCCTCAGGGCTGCTCTCAATCCATTCTCCCAGCCTGTAGCTACGCTTGGGATTGCCCCTACCGATGTGCAGGACCTTGCACTTGGCCTTGTTGAACTTCATGTGATTCACATGGGCCCACCTCTCCAGCCCATCCAGGTCCCTCTGGATGGCATCCCTTCCCTCCAGCGTGTCAACCGCACCACTTGGCTTGGTGTTGTTGGCAAACTTGCTGAGGGTGCACTTGATCCCACTGTTCATATCGCCAACGCAGATGTTAAACAGTGCCAGTCCCAAAACCAACCTCTGAGGAACTTCAGTCATCACAACTTCAGCACCTAGATACAGTGTAATTGGGTGACATAAATCAACATACCTCAGTAGTGCTTTCCTGGCCAATATATGAACCTTAATTTTTCATAGGCACATTTCAACATGCCCTCCTCCAAGTTAGAAGCTGTAGTTATGAGTCTGCCTTTTATAAGACAGACTACGTTGCCCTTAAAAATGAATAAGCCTTCCTATTATTATCACACAGCAGATGGAGCGGCAGAACAGAGCTGCCTTGTGGATTGTTAAACCTAACTGTTGCTAAGAAAAAAACACCACTGAAGACCAAGATCAGTAATCATTTCAGAAAAACAGGTTCCTGTGCCCCTCCAATATATTTATATGTTATAGCCAAAACAAAGACTGAAGAACATACGTATTTGTATGAAATGCCGAAGCAGCATGAGCTTAATGTTACAACTGCTTCTAAGTGAAGATTGCATTTGTAATTTAAAGTCATTTCAAAGTAGTGAAGGGAACTAGGGAGTTGTTTGGGGCAATAGAATAGCATTACAAGCACATGCAGATCGTATTTTGCTTGAACTAATTCCTCCTGCTATTTTAATATCAAACATAACCCATGCTAGTTTTACATCTCAAATATATTTGCTATTTCAAAAAATAATTAATAGTGTCAGTTTTATTAATGTGTTAAAATATGAATTAAAAACATGACAAATCAATGGGAAACAGCAGTCTGTTTTAATGAATATTTCATACTGTACATCAATAAATCATAGATCAAAGGGAATGAAGCACTTTCTGCAATATTTCTTTTCTGTCAATGTGGGGTTACTAAAAGTTTTACAAGTTGTTTTGGCACTTACTTAGTTGCACATGTGAATGAACATTTTAGGAAGGAAATTAAAAAAGTTATGGCTTTGAATCCCAGAAGACACTGGTGTTCAAAACAAATTGTCCTGTTCTCTCTCTCTGTCCTTTCATTGCTTTAAAAATCTGTAGTTGACCATATAATTGCAGATCTGCATCGTGCGTGCAGGTAGCTTGCTGTTCTGCCTTCCAGAACCAGGCTGTTCCCAAGCTTCTCAAATGTGCCTTAGCAGAAGGTGAAAATGTTCCTAACGAAGTATCTTGACCTTGTGTCCAGCTTTATGAGTCATTTGCTGCACAGGACTTTGGATCTCTTTCTGACGTCTCTGTTTTCCCAGAGTACAGATGGATTTGAATTTAAGGGCTCTAACATGAAACCCTGTCTTCATCGGTTGTGTGTGCAGATGTTTAGCCCCTACAGAGCCTTTAACGATGGATGTTATATAAACAGAAAACTTCACCTTCTTTTTTACAGCTGAAGCAGGAATCAGAACTGCGTAGGAAGTAAAAGTTTCAGATACCCAGTATCTCTCCTAAGCTTTCGATCCAGTGATTGATTAGCACTAGGGACAGTTAACTGCAGATGGGCATATGAGCAAGACCGCTTCTCTGGAGGAAGCTTCTCATTCAGAATGTCAGGTTTTCTCTAAGCATGTAGTTAAACTCTTTTAGGCTGCAGAAATGACCTTCAAAACAGGAACCGAACTGACACCTGCAGCAACGTATGCCTGAGTTTGTGTAAGTAATGACTGCAGTGGACAAACTTGCCTTGTTTATCCTGCAAGACCTTAAGCTTGATCCAGTCTTGGTAATATCAATGCAGTTGTCAGACTCAGTTGTCTACATTTTAAGCAGGAAATTCCTGACTTTCCAAAGATCTTATCAGCATATTAGAAGCAAGCATCTAAGTTTGCCTGAGTGGACAGATTCTATTCATGAATCATACGGAAGTTCGTGCTTCTACCCATTTTAACCGATTATCCCCTTCAACAAATGTTCGATTGACTCTACCTGAGGTACTTGGTCAGTCTCTGATCCTCTGAATCAGTTCTTGGGCCCCAGGACAATGTATTATCAGAAACACATCATGGGGGACAGTTCACAATCAAGATACATTAAATGCTGGAAAAGGGCAGATATGTAAGAAAATGCAGTAGGCTAGGGACCAGGGTTTTTTACAAATGTGTTCGTGCCTTCCTATCTCTGCAGCTTTGGATCAATTAGCCATCAGCAGCACAGGAAATTTTCACCAGTGAAGTTTGCTGTGTCTACTTCTGTGGTGACATCTCCTTCCGGATTAGTCAACAAGTTTCTCTGTATGATATTTTCTAGCCAGGAGGATGGATATACAGCCATCCTCGGATATGAAGCCTGGAGAGTGGCAATAAATTGCAAACGAATTGCTATTTAAAATAAAAAAAAAAAAAAAAAAAAAAAAAAAAGGAAGAAAAAGACTATTAAAAGCAGAGCTCTGGCCAAATGTTCCTTGCAGCACCAAAGAGCACAGGGCCTGACATCCCTTGCTCTGCAGGCACCCATGTGCAGAGTCTTGTGTTGGTACCCATCATCCAGCCTATCCAGCAGTAGGGTTTGCCCTCACACCAGCCTTTTACTCTTTGTTTGTTCCAGAAACGCTATCCCTGCAATTAGCCCTGCTAAGCATGCTTCCAAGGTGACTTTTGGAAAAGGTTTTCTCAGGAAGTTTTGTTTAATTGTCCTTTCTACGAAGTTGAGATACTTTTGCTGTTGTGGACCAAGGTGTTTACTGATCAGTTTGGCTGATTAAGTACCTTCATTTTTAAGTGTATATTTATTTGCAAAACCAATGTTTCTAAGTGGGCTCTGGGCAATCCGTCAGATACACTACATAACAAATAGTAAAATTTGACCAAACTCTATTCCCACCAATAAAAAAAAAAAACAAACTTCCTTGATGTCTGTGGGATTTGGTTCAGGTTCAGACTAGGTAAGAATTAGCTCATAGAGCAGAGTGAAATATTTGCAGCAAACAACTCTTTTCCAGTTAAACAAACTTTTGTTTTCATGAGTTGTCTTTGAGCAGACCATGAGTTTCACACATTGAATGTAGCTTTTAGACGCAGAGAAAATATGATTTAGCTGTAGCAGATGTGAATCTTCCCAGGAAAGCGACAGAGGTACAGACGAACAAGCCCATGGCAGTGTCCCCATTTATCTTTTTCACAAAGGTGTTGGTTGCTTATGCACAGGTTTATAATGTTTCTTGCCTTGAAATTTTATCTAGAACTCGATATACTGTTCATTTGCACTGCTTTGCTTAGCCTAAAGCAGTCAATAAACAGGATTAAGGCCTCCAAATTTATGAGATCATTAAAATTTTATTTTTCTCACTGTAGTTGAGTATTCAGGGTTCAGTTTTGTGTCATCTTTTTTCTGCAACGCTGAGAACTAGAAATCTGTGGGGTCTGTCTCCTTTTTTAAATGCAGCTGGCCTTCTCATACAACTAAATGAATCCAGTACTGAGACTTAACAACGACACATGTAAGAATAGAAATAATTGATCAGGCTAGTAAGCTCATAGTTTTCTCATATTGAGTCAAATATTAGAAGTGAACCTCATTCTTGTTCATAGATTCAGTGGTAAAATTATATATAAACATGGTTCTGTCTGGAAGACTCAAGGGTAAAGTTTGTCTCTTTGATCCACTATAGCTCTCAAAAGAAATTACTGGCCTTTCCAAAGAAGCCAGCTAGCTGCCTTCTGTCAAGTCCTTAATTTTTCATTTTTTTCTTTCTACAAGAGGCAAATAATGATGTTTGCATAGTGCCATAAGATAAAAGGAGTACAGGCTGAAGTCGCCCATTCCAATCCAGTTGATAGTAACTGATCTTGCTTCATACCATTGATCCAAATAACAAGAACCTGATTTAACTCAGAGTGTCTCAGAGACTTGGTGCTGTACGCACACAAAACCCCAAACCGAGAATCATGTGTGTAATTCTAGTTAGACCCCTTTATCAAGGTCATATTTCTGGAGCAAGGACAGATGCATTTTTCTACAGTGAATTATTTTCATCCATGGCAAAAATGGAATTTTTAGGAAAATACTGTTCAGATTTGGTGCATTTTTTTGTTTTTATAGCAGCATTGATGAAAATCCCCAAATATATTGGAAAACATCTTTTTAGTAAGGTAAAATTTAGGAAGCCTGACAAATGGCAAGTAGGCCCTATGAGCAGAGGAGTTTTGTGAGGAGAAGAATATCAGAGGTTGACACCGTCAGTACTGCAGCTGGGGACTTCTGATGCCAACTTCAGCCACATAGTGCTGCCCATGTTAGCTAGGGAGCTAGGGGATGAGCGGCAAAGAGGGCAGAAATAAGGTGTAAGAAAGCTTTAAACAGGGACAAAGCTAGATTATGTTCAGTATAAATCATGCAGAGTTTATTATGGCCCAGTGAAATGTTAGCTGATTAGACTGAACGGCACTAGCACCTCCACATATAATGATAATACCTCCTTGTTAGTGGCTTATCAGGTATGGAAACACAGATGTATCCTCCTGTGGGTGCTTGTGGTCTTGGAGGGAGAGGCTTTGCCCAGCGGGTTCAGACCACTCCTGTCTGAGTATCCTAATGCTCTGCATTACAGGTGGAGGTGAACAAGCTCTGCTTCTCCTCGGTGTCTCCCAGCAGCCACCAGCCCACCTTCCTCGAGCTCAGCTCAGCACCACGATGACCCCAGAGCTTCTGACTCACACCCCCAGAAATTGGGAGCACAGCAAAGATGGGAACCAATTGCCTACAATTCACCAGGTAGGTATTCCCATGTAGTGTATTTATCTCTGTTATACCAACAACGCCTTTTTTTAAATAGAAAAATAGAGAGGATTACACACATTCATTTAGTTAAAGATGCAAGACTGTTTACAGTAATTAGCTACCACTAATTAAGTAGCGAGATCAGGGATAGAAATGGAGGCAGGAGTCATTCAGTGTGTAACTGCTGAGTGATGTGATTTGCTGTACTCCGCTGATGTTCCACAAGACCAATAAATCCCCAGACCTCTGCAGTGGGCAAAGATAAGTTTAAGTCTAAAAATGATTTTACTAATGCCAGAAAAGGTTACAGGATATATTTGGGGGTGTCGGTACTGTGGTCCGTCCTGTTTTTCTCATCTCAGAGACCAGGTCACAGTACTGTATTCTGCCCTATTGATTCCTCTGGGAGAGCCCCAGCTGCTTTGTAACACCGAGTCCCTATGTAATCCCAGGTAGCAGGACAAAAAAAGCCAGCCAGAAAGGGAAAAACCTGTTGACCAGCAACACAGAAAAAGCAACCTCAGTCTCTGAAGACAGAACTAGAATGCCAGAATGTGCAGAGATTAATCTGAAACTAATACCAATTGCTTCCCATCATGTTCAGTATATTTGACATAATTACCTTAAGAACAGTTTAAAAGTGTTATATTGTTAAAGCTGCCAGATGGAAGACATGCTCTGCTGATAGCAAGCACATCAGACAACAATATTGAAGAGATTTCTGAAAAGTTTTAATTAATCTTTCTCCCTTTTTTCATATAATTGACATTACTTTGGGCTCATTTGTTCCATGGAACCCAAGCACTTGGCTCCTGGTTACAGGACGTTAATGGATAAAGGTTTCCCTGAAGAGAAATAATAAGAGGAAGCTCTCAGCTCATATGAAAGCTACTGCAGGGTTACCTTAAAGAAAAGATGGTTTCCTCCACTATGTGAAGCAAAACTTCATATATCAATGTTGACATAAAATGGTGCTAAATGGGTAATTTTTTTTCAAGTGTTTATCTTCTCTGGCTGAGTCCCATTATTTTATTGCACTGGTTGGAAACCACCACACTGCATGACACAACCATGTTTTTAATTAGTCTAAAAAGTTTTAATTGGGAAACAAAAGGAGATATCTTATAGATTATTATTGCAACCTTTAATTGCCTGACTCAAGAGACCATTAATTATCTTGATGGGGGGATGACACACCTTTCTGAACTAAGGCACTCATATTTACAGCACCTTTTGCAGAATACAGTACCTGTTGACTTTCTTCCAGCCTTTCATTAAGGAACTGCTGTGATAGGAATTAACTACAGTAATTCCATTACAAAACCTGCTGTCCAGTGGAATTTTTCTGGAAGATTAGATTTCTGAAAGGGAAAAAGGCCATTTAAGCTAAGCATTTCCTCAAGGCCCAAAGTAAATAACCGATGAAGAAGGTCAGAATGAATTTAGAACTCTTAAAGGTCTGCTGTACACTTGCATGCAGTGTGCAAAAAATAAACAGTGCAGCTTTCCAGTACAGTGATCTTTATTGTTTTAAATGTTTCACATTTCAGTTTAGAGAGAGATGAGAAACTCAGAGGACAGAATCTGATCAAAATGATTTTACTTAGAGGAAGAGCAGCATTTTAAGCAGACATTTCAAGGTTGAAGTGATACTGGTAGCAGTTGCTTGGGATTAACACCAGAAGAAAACACTTGTTAAACCCATTGGGGCAGAAAGGCAGAGAGAAATCCAATGACCTAGGGTTCAGTTCATGCCACAGTGCATTCACCATGCACATGGAGGGTGCAGAGCACAGGGTCTGGGTATCTATTCTGTCTGTTTATTGTTAGCTTAGCAGCGTACTGGTACCCAGCCAATACAGTCTGCAGTGGGTGGCATTTATTCCCTGCTTTCATCTGCTGTTTTACAACCAAGATGCTTTCAGGACTTGGTCATTTTTAGTAGGTCTGTAATTGAGTCTGTATTGAGTAAACTGGTTGGGAGACTTTTAACCTTACTTTATATTGCTTTACTGGAAATTCAGAAGATTACTTTAAATGGTGTTAATATAGTTGCTATTGTTTATTTTTTCCTGGAGGTCAGCAGTGTCTATTCCTGTGAAAGGAAATTAAAATATTCCCTGGGCTACCACAGGCTAACTAGATACTGAGTTTATTTTAAAAATACAGCCAGGTGACCTCTTTTTTTGACCAGGAGCAGGTAGACAAGCAGTGGCTAGAGCTTTGATCCCATACAAACCTGCTTCCCTACCAAGCTTCAGCTAATACAGCTCAGCGGGAGACAGTATTACACTCCTGCTACCGGGGCTGGAGTAATGAGGAAGGGTTATGTCTGAATCATGGTACCTCACAGGTGATTCACAGAGAGTTGCTCAGAGATGGAGCTAACAACACAATTTAAGTTATTGTGCCTTTCCTGTACGCAACAAGAGGTAAAGCCAATTCAAGCAAGCCAAACACATGCTGTATCCCAACCAAGAGTGTACGTATGTCCATACAAAAACTCGTAGAAATGGATTCCCCTTTGTGTGTGCTCTGTTTTACTGAACGAGAAGTGGGGAAACAAAGTTTTAGCTTGCACTTTCATTTGGGGAAATCTTTCCACAACTACAGAAGTCGTTACGCTGCATCTGCAGTAGCTACAGTCATTGGAAGCAAAGTGGCTATCAACAATGCTGGAATGTCGTCTACAGCAGAGCTTTTGCAAATTAAGAGTCTGATGCTGCATACTGATTAAATGCTGCAAACTGCTTCCCCCTTCGCTGTCCTTTATTTCTTCTTCTCTCAAGTTGCTGTCAGTAGTAATCCCTCTTCTAATATACTGAGATGGGGAAAATCTCTCTTCAGGGTTTTTCTGGTTGTTTGTTTGCTTTTCAATTAATCTCAGCTAGGGCCGTGTTCAGTTGATGACATTGGTTTGCTATTCACATGTGCAAAATTGCAGACTTGACATGTGCTATGTGCAAAATGTGCTGAGGGTAAGATGCAGACCAAAGGAAAAAAGATTTCTAGAGTAGTGGCCATTTAGGCTTGACATCAGCTCCAAAAAGCTACACGTAGCTATGTTATTGGATACCAATTTTAAAGGGCTGTTCACCTGATGGTGAAAAAACACTGTTCTGTGGACAACTTTTGCAGTTTAAAAAAGTAATTACTAGCCGATTCCATCTAACAATGATGGCACGACTCAGGGACCTGCAGTGTCAACTGAACCAGAGTGCTGCTTAGTGCACTGCCATATACAGGGCTACATAAGTATTATTTGTGAGGAAGAATTAGTGTATGAATTTAACTTAGTGGGCTGGATATACAGCATAAATGTTTTTTTTTTTCTATTTTGATCTGTTCAGATGTGGTCTAGTTTCCCACCTGGGAGATGAGCTGAACAAGCAAAGCCAGTCTGAATGCCTTAAACTTCTGGGAAATTTTCTCTCTTTGAAAACAGTGGCAGCTGTACATCTTCATGTCATTGAAAATGTCACCGGGAATATGCCAATTTAATTCGCTGTACTGGAAATACAGCTATTGTTTCAGGATTTAGTTAAATACTAGAGTACTGTAAAAACTTCTTTGGAACCAGAATAAATGGAAGAAAATGTAACTTGGTTTATAATAATCCTAATGCTAAATTTTAATACATTCTTCAGAAATTCTATTTAATTTGTCTCATCTAACTTAGTTTTATTAGCTGCCTCTTAAATGTTTAATTTGAGGAGGTGCAAATATGAACAGAGCATACAATGAAGACATCAGCATGAATGGATTCACTGATTTTGTATGCGTGTCAGCGCTGTAGGAAGAAAAGTACAGCACGCTGGACTTCAGTAACACTGTGTAATTACTTATTAAACTACAATCCTTAATCTCATGCTGAACCACTTTTAATGTTAACAAGCATTAAACATACGAATTGATGCAAACTCAACTACAAAGCTTGGTTTCTCCAAGATGACAGAAAAAAATGGCATGAAAAGATGTAGGAATTCAGCTGTGTGTGACTGACAGACCAGATTGTCTTCTGCTTCCCCCAGCCACTGTTACTGATGCTGGAGAGCTGAATCTAGATCTATCTAGGCTGCTCTGGGCAAAGAGGAAGCCATAATCATGCAAGACTTCTTAGGCCTGATGGGCACTGTGGCAAAAATTCAAAAGCTTTGAAGCCTTTTGCCTCTTCTTTCTTTTCTGGGTTGGTTTTTTTGGCGGTGGTGGTTTTGGGTTTTTTGTGGTTGCTTTATGTTTGTTTGGAGGGTTTTTTAATATATTAAGACCTTTTGCATGATTGGAGATTTTCCTTGTACTTTACTATATCAGGAATTGAAAATGCCACTTCAAAATCTTCCCAATATGTGGGGGGGTTTCCCTTTGTAAGAGTTACATTATAGAGATACATTATAGAAATAGAAATTACTGGTTTTAATCACTGGTGAGAGAGAGGAAAGATCACGAAGTGGACTTTTGCTTAGCTGTAGTAGTTTAGGGTTAGAGCTACATTGCTTAAAAATATTCTCACCTCTTATCCCTACTTGCACTCGCCAATAGTTAGTTGGTTCTTATCTAAAGACCAGTGAAGCCAATGGAAGCATTCTGCCAGTGGTATTTGGCCCCAAATAGGTTTGTGCACCTGGAATTTCAGGGTACCAAAACTAGGTAGAATTATCTGGGTTTTGATTTTCTTCAGGTTTCTGAATTTAGATGCCTTTTTTGAAGCGTTTGGAGGTAAGAAGGCACATGAGCAACTGTGCTGTAAGACAATGAGGATCCTGCTGTCTTTTGATAGGATTCCTTGCTCACCTGAAACTAAGAGCTTTACTAGGTCCAGGGAAGATGTGAATGACTCATGAAAAACTGCTCTGAGAAGGCAATAGGCTCACGGCTGTACAAAGCTTCAAAGCAAAATCACAATTTTATTTAAGAAGATGGTGCCTACAGTCATGGCATGATCTCTTGCAACTGAAATAGAAAACAGCTCATTTTGGCTTTCTGTACCTTTCCCCCCCAACACTCTCTTCATTTTTTATACTTTAGCAATGGTTACTGATTATTTGATTATTCTCTGTGTGTTTTTCTGGAAAGATGAAACTCAGCAATAGGAATTGAAAGCCTCCTGAGACTAAAATTCTGAAGAAAACATTCAATACAGTAGAATTGAATTATACGTAGGATGATCTTAGGCACTGAATCTTAGGAAGTTTATGAAATTACTGTGCAGAGCTTCATAAAGAATCATGAAAGGTGAAAATAGACCCGTAAGTAACAGCCAAAACTTGTTCAATATAAAATGAGGCCTTCACCATTTTGAACTATTTAATTCCTAGCTCTGATACACCACCACTGCTTTCTCCTAATGGCTGAGACTCCAGGTTCCAAGCATCTTCACCACCAGGAGGGGCTAATGGTCCTAAACCAGACGGAATGGTGAGATTTATTATGTTTGTACCTAAACTAGATTTTAAACTTGATTTTAAGTGAGCATTCTCAAAGGAAGGACTCTAACAACAGCAGATCAAAGCGAAACACAGTCTAAGTTTTATCTCTATTTTTAATTAATAAAAGAAAGCCCAAAGGCAAAGCGAAATGATTTGGGACACTCAGCCAGCTTTATGCATTCTGTTAAATGTCTGTGCACCTATTAATATAATGAAATAATTTGGCTGAGATTATTAAGTGACTACTTTGTGCTTTGAATGGTGGTGAAACTCACTTATTTCCCAAGTTAGCACCGGAATATGCCTCCATTGGGTTTGTCACTAGCTTTTTTTCCTCATTCCAAAAAGATGGGTAATGCAGTTATCCTGACACACTGGGATACTGACAAGCAACGTCAAATCTCATGATAGCATATAATGACTCTCATTTTCAAACAAGAAAGAGAAATGGGTGTTATTGCAAAATGTTGTTAGATTTTGTATTAAATCTTGCATAGTAACAGTATAATTATAATGTGTCATCTCTGGCTCAGTAATTTGACAATTCAGTTCTTTTTTTGGGGGGCAGATGGCCTATAGCATACCATATTTTTATAATTAGTTTATTCTCTGCAAACTCAGTATGTAATTACTCCCTCATTCATTACCAGTTTCTTTGAAATCTTCCTTTTCAAGAACTAATAAATCCTCCACCACAAGTGAAGCTTAAATCTCTCTTTATGCTGTTCTCTACCCTCTCTAAGGAACTTTTTAATACTAAACACCCTGGGTATTTCACACTCCAGATTACTTTTAAATGTGTCTTCAACATCACCCTCTGTATAACACTCGGTCACCTTCTTTTTTACCCCTCTTTCATTTAAAGACTAATGAACTTATTCCTACCTGAGAAACATGCAATTTTAAGATGAGGTTTTGTTGCCAGGATGGTTAGGTACATAAATAAGCAGAGTCTAAAATGCAAAGAGCTCTAGGTAGATATATATGTATAGTCTACATTCTAGTATATGATATGTGAGCACTGCAGCTCACAGTGCCAGTACAGCAGGCATCTATATAAATAAAAAAACTCTTGTGAATTTTCTTTGTCATTTGAATCCCTGCTGCAGCACTTGGTTTGTTTTAAATTGTCTTAGGTAGTGACATAATCTTCTGACGATAAAGTTTCTTTCCAAATCCAGAGCCTCCTATGTAGTTGCAGGTGCTTCAAAGTATCTCAACCACTCATTTGAGCCCAGCTTAAAACTCTGCTACAAGCTCTGCTCCCCAGGAACAGCCCCTTTGTTGTCTTATCCGGGTATTGCCTGTGGCCTGATGCTGCTACTCCAAAGTGGTTCCCATACTGCATGCACAGGCTCAGATTTTCAGTTTGCCCTCTAAATAAATTGATTCTTAAAAAAAAGCACAAACAAACAAACTACAGGGGAATTCTGGCTTTTTCTACTCTTTCTTTTAGATAAGTTTGTGTTCTGCCTATTTTCAGAATAAGACTGTTATCTTAGATGTAAACCATATCATGGAGGCTGAGATTTTCAAAGCAGCTTAAAGGATTTAGAGACATTTTCCATTCAAATTAAGGATCTTTCTTTCAAAATCCTTTTGAGTCATATGTCTCGGTGTTTTTTGTAGTTGTTCTTTAACCAGTGCTTCACTTCAGTTGCTTAGAAATTCTTTGTGCTGCTGCTTAATGTCTCCCAAAAGGGGGAAGAGGAAAAGGAGTGGGAGAAAGGGAATGCTACACATTGCATTTGCTGTTTGTAGCATCTCACTGGCTGAGCAGTGCTGCTCAAAAGTGCTTTAAAATCTTCCCTGCCTCATGCAAAGCCGACTTCAGGTGTTCTCCTGTATCAAAGCGTGTGGGAGAGTGAAGAATATTCCCAAGGTTTAGGGTGGCAGCTTAATCTTCTGCTAATTTAGTTACTGTCATTATCAGCTGCTTTTCTGCCTCTTTCTTTATCCCTTTCCTGCCTGCAATAGGATACTAATTCATGCCACACTGTGCTACACGGGGCTCCTTGCTGCATCGCACCTGTTGGTGTTTATGTGCCAAAGCACATTATGCCGACTGCAATGGCGAGGAAGGTATGACTGCAGCCGATCTGCAAACAGGACATGTTCATCTCAAATGCCCCGGGAAGCTGCAGTCAGAGCTCACTGCCTTGGTTGGTACCAAAGAGCAGTGCTCACAGGCACTGGGATGGGAACCCACTTAAATATGCCGAAGCCAGGGTGGGGGTGCGTATGAGTTTGCATGCCTTAGGAGCCAAAGGCTTATCATTCTTTTTGCCCCTTTTAAAACAACGTGTTTTCTACCCTCTCTCATAGTCCAAGGCAAGAAATGAGGCATTACTTTTCCACACGAGCCTTGCTTTCTACTCTCCCTGTACAACACAAGCTCCAGAAACCAGATATGTTTTGGGGAACTGTCCTCTGCACCATAACTGATGGCTGCATGGGGAATTTGTTGCAAATATTCAATCTGTAAGAGATGACTGGTGGCGAGCTGTATGCCATTACACATTGAGATTTTTATAGGTCAGAGTAGCCTTACTATATTATATCAGTGGCTTGTTTGGTTCAGAAAAAATGTCTGTGACACCGGCCCGTACGAACAGTTGAAAGAAACCGTATAGTAACCATTTTGGAAAAACCTGCACACAACAGAAAACATTTTACATTTGCTAGGAATTGTTTGTGCTACAGAGCTTGAGCCTTGAAGCATCCTAAATTAGTTAAGGTATTTTTTTTCTTTTTTTCTGATTTTGGCTGTTAGTGTAAACATTAGCATTTCAATTCTATATATCTTTTAATTATGTAAGCGTCCAACCTTTTTTAAGATGCTTTTAATATTAATGAATGCTGCTGCATGGGTGTCTGAGACTAGCTGAAATCTTAGTCTGAACGATGTCTTCCTTTATGTTCAAAAGGTGTCTTTATTTCCACAGGGCACATACCAGAAGTGATGCACGTACTGATGATATTGTGCCAGCACAGCCCACCTTTGGTAAATGGACAAGAAAACGCCACTACAAAAATAAGAATGTGAGTATAATTGTTGTGTGTGTGGATCCAGTACACAAATACACAAACCAGCTGGAAGGAGTCTGTCCAAAACTGATAACACTAAACGGAAAGATGGCCATCAACCAGATTAAACAACTACTAGGGAATTATAAAATTAAAAAAGAAAGAAAAAAGAAAAGAAAAAAAAGGAGTAGTGATGGGCCGTGTAGAACTAAGTCAGCGGGACTGAGTGCCTCTTCCAGGGCACCACCACCCCAAAACCTCCACCAATGTGTTTCACTTTTTCATATATAAAGAGTGCCCGCTGTAGTCTGTAATCTGGTGTTTTGTCTGGGTAGGTAGTATTCTGCAGAAGTGGTGGTATAAGCTTCTTACAGAAACAGCCTTTTAGATTCTGTCGAGTCACAAATAACTCTTCAGGAGCTACTTTTCTTACCCACTGCTTCTTGTAAAGCAGATAGGAAAGGCATCTAGTGAAAACATCAGGCAGCATAAGAAAGAAATTCTTCCCTGTGAGGCTGGTGAGGCCCTGGCACAGGTTGCCCAGAGGAGCTGTGGCTACCCCATCCCTGGCAGTGTTTAAGACCAGGTTGGATGGGGCTTTGGGCAACCTGGGCTAGTGGAGGGTGTCCCTGCCCATGGCAGGGGGTTGGAACTAGATGGGCTTTGAGGTCCCTTCCAACTCAAACCAACCTATGATAACTGACACAGGCAAAACTGTTTTAAATTTGCATAAATGAGATAAGAGCCTTGATAATGAAGTTATTCCTGCTTGCCTTTTGCTGGACTCAAAGTCTCCTGGCTTAACATGAGCTCAGCCCTACCTGTGACACCACAGACACTCGTCTGAACTTTTCTGGAGATCTTTGCTGCACCTTCGCTGCCAGCTCAGGCAGTTCCTTCCAGACAGGAGTTTTCCCCCGTGGGTTAACTTGACCACCCCTGCTGCAATTTGAATTGAGGTACCCTTTTGTGTGGTTGCTTTGTGTATGCATATCCTGATTAGTGAATACCCACTGCACTAAATGCATGATGGCTGTAATTGTGTCCAGGAGCTTTAAGAAGCTATATTTTTATTATGAACCCATTATAAACCCTGCATTAAACCATCTTTTTTTTTTGTTTTGTTTCAGACCATTTCCTCCCAAATGTAAACATGCAGCTCCATGAGCAGTGCAACTAATGAAGCCTGCTTTTCAATAGATTTATATCTCGTTTGTTGGATTCCCTAGTGTCCAGGATGATGTAAGCTCCTTCTCAAGTTCTTATTGCATTTAGGGTTGGCCTCTCTCCTTTCTGCCCACCCTCTATGCCTTCCCCTTGTGTATGAACTCTTTGTATAAATGGTGTGTCATGCTGTAGTTTTCCCCTTAGCAAGATCTCTTTCTTCAGTGAAATTTCCTTTACTTGCAGATAGAGTAGACTTGATTTGGTAGGTATGTGCCTCTCAAATATGGATCAGATCAGTCAATATGTTCAGAAGGTATTAGGAACAGATGAACACACACAATGTAACCATAAGAAGCCAGAATAAAAATACAACTTCTTTCCTTTCTTTTCTTTTTTTTTTTTTTTCCCTTAGATCCAAATTCCGTACCCCAAATCTTTGCCTCCCCGATCAAGGTTTGGTGATGCAGTAGCAGTTAAAGTGCACAGAACAAGACACCAGTGCAATTGTGGAAAGAAATGTACCAGCCTTGGCCCCTCTTGAAAACCAAATTCAATTATTTATTGATAAAAACCCCTTGACAGTTCATTTGCTTCAGTATTTGGCTTCTTCAGTGCAGTGTAACGTGGTGTTGGATATTGGAAGGAAAAAGATATAATGGAATACACTTTCTTTCTCTTAGTAAATTACACATAGGAAGAAGGTTCTTTTAGCTTATTTTTTTTCTTTCACTATGTTGAAGCTTTCTAAAAAGCTGCCAAGTTCATTGTCAGTATCTGTTTTAAAAGCCTTATGAAACACATACAGCTCCTTAAGTTCCTTTCAAATTAATTGTATTGTTGGAAAGTTAGCTTTTTGAGTCTTTACTGGTATTTTCAGAAAGGAAGAGCTGAAAATCAAACAGGAATCTCTGTGCTCACTTGTTCTCTGTCCTTTTAACACTTAGTACCAATTGTGATCACCAGTGAGACAGTGGATTCAATGAAATTTATTTCAGTAAATATCTTACAAAATACCATATATTAATAAATGGAATTTGTTTCCTTCTGTTCAGCAGATCAAGATTTGTCTCTCATCAGGCCTTTTGCTAAAAAGGACAAAGTGATTTGATATGTAGCAACCTCTACTAGCAGAAAATTGTGGATAACCTGTCTATAAAGAAAGCTTCATCTTAATGGATACCTGTTAGCACCCAATCCAAAGCTTACAGAAGTCTTTGTGCCCACAGTCTACTCATAGGCTTTTTCTAAGTGGCCTTATTTACTATTGTAGCTGTCCTGTTCCACAGAAATGTTCAATCCTTTTCTGAAACCTGCTAAGCTATATTATATCTACCTGTTCCTTACACATTGCTTAAAAAACAGAGTTGCAGAATGTTTCTATATTGTCTTTGATCTCTAAAATTGAACTGACAACCTCTTGGCAATAAGCACACTCATGAGATTTGTGATACTTCTAGCCTTTTACCTGGATGGGAGGAACTGCACTTTGCTTTCTTGTCCACCTCTGTAAGGATTTAGCTGTATAACTTTTAGACCAAATCTTGGAGAAAATTCTGTTGGAATTTAGCGTATATGTGTGAAAGGGGTTTTAACTTGTCTGTGTCAGTTTGTTCAACTCATTCAGACATCTCTAACTGTTATACAATAAATATTGCTTTGTGATCATCTCAATAAACCTTGACATCCTATTTAGCTTTTGTAGATGATGAGACAAGCCAAAACATGAGAGAGTTGGTATATCTGAAAATGCTACACAATTTGCAGTCTTTGAGCAAAATATCCATATACATATAACCTTTACTGAGGAGCTATATTATCATTGGTGTGACGTCACCAAAGGGAAGGTCTGCTGCCATCTCTGATTTCTGTAAAAATGAAGTGTATGAGCTTTACAACATCATTTGCTCCATCCGTATTGATTAACAAATTTTCTATGAAAAAGAATAATATTCTTACAATAACAGCACATTGACAAAGAATTGGACTTTTGGGATTCCTTGCAGCTCATGACCTGAAATCCGTGACCAGACATTAGATCCAAAGATGGTCTTTACAGCGTTTTCTGGAGCAAGGTATAGTACAATACCGAGTATTTTAACCCAAAGTAGTTTTACTGCCATTCCTTTTCAACAGACTATTGCACTGGCTTACAGGACCTGCAAGTTTGTCTAATGCCTTGTGCTAACAACATGGGGAAAACATACAGGAAAGTGTGACTTAATCCATTTGTAAAGAAATATGGTTAAGAGGATAGTATATGCTGCGAGAATCCCTGGTTTAAGTAAAACAAAAAGCATTCCAAAACCGCGTTCCTAAAAATACATTTTGGGAGAGGAATTTGAAAAGTAGTATGGTCTAAAAAAGGAGTAAACCCAAGATGGATTGTTAGTTGGGGTAAACTGTCTGAGGGAAATAAAAGTAACTACCCTAATGAGCCATGGGGTTTAGCCCATTGTTTTTATTAGCCTTCTTCTGAGACTGCTTTTAAAAAGGGGAAGAATCTTCTGTAGCACCTGCATGCGTCTCTGCATTGCTCACCATGCGCCTAGGCAAGAAGCCATATTACCTCCATTCCTAACTTTTTTGAGCTGGACTTTTCTTTCTTTCTTCAAGTTTAGACTGCTGGCCCCACAGCAGCATTGGCTTCTTCACAGCCAGAGCCAGACAAAAGCTGCCACGGAGCAGAGCACACAGCATATTGAGTAATGGAGCTGCTTGCTGCTGAAGAGCCGGACCTCATCCATAATTCATACTTGCCTCTTCCTCCATGCCTTCGTCTGCCAGTCCAAACAAGAAGGCGCAACTACCCTGCATCTCCAGTAGCAGCAAACAGCAGTTGGTGACGTTGGCCAATTATTCGCACTGCCCCAAAGGAAACTGGGAAAATCATCTTTGGAAGCACACAGATTTTGCTTCCTGTCACCAGAAAGGTTACTTTCTTTAGTCTCTGAAGGCTTTGGTGGATCAATTCTTTTGCATGGGAAAATAGATTAGAAACATGCCGTCAGGTACACTGTGCACAAGATAGGCAGATGGAGACAGTAGTATCTATCTGCTACAGGGAATTGTCAGAGGGGCACAACTCATCGCACTGGTTCTTAGAGGGCTTAATTTGCTGCTGGTAAATAATCTATTTTTTATTACCTCACATCCCCAGATTGTCAACATTCTCAGCTTTTTGCCACAGCTAATTAGACAGGCAAAAGCCTTATAGCCTAAAGAACAAGTCTGAGCTAAGCACCTGCCAAAATATCTGACTTCTTTTAAGAACTGGAATGTCAAAGAGTGAAGGGGCTGCAGATCACATTTAAACGCTTTGAGCGTCAATAAGATGATTAGACCCATGAGGCAAACGTTCAGAATTTCTCTTAGACTCACCACTGAGAGAAAGCAAGATAAAACTCTGATAGATAAAAACTACTGTGCAACGGTACCAAAGCTAATTATTCTGCTGAACTCTTGGAGAAATCTTGCAGGGATGTGTTGACATCGTGCTCTGTGTGGCCACTTCTGTTCAGGAAAGCAGTATTTAATTGCATATTTGAATGAAGTCTCTTTGTGTAAAGTATAGCTTTCAGAAAGGAATTTGTCTGAACCAAAACAAAGAATGACCTCGCTGTTAGCCAGGCATGGCAAATTTGGCAGGGATCAAAGGCGTTTTATTCTTTTCTATGGTGTTTTTTATTTGTTTTCCCCATCCCTTATTTTAAAATCCTGTTTTCAAGCAAACTTATTTTTCCAAAGAGCTCTGCACCAAGGACAGAAGGCACCGAATGATGCCCCTGTATAAGGCATGTCACAAGTAAGGTGTGCATGCAAATAGCAGCAAAGAGTCTCTATGTACGCTCAAGGGACAGACCAGCAGGGTTACCATCTCTGTGTCTCCGTGCCTCACTTTCTTGGTGGGCCTGCCTGGGCCTGCCTTTCACACAGTGTAGTGGGTGCAGCCCACGGTGCCTGCAGCACCTTGCGGTTTTCCCTACTGAAGGAACAACTTGTTCTTCAAGACCAGGAAAAGCTATAATGTATCTATAAACTGATGAGTTATACAGTATTCATATATTTGGAGGAAGAGATGATGGTAGAGATACTAGAGAGTAAAAATGGCTGCCAGCTTCTCCAGACCTGAATGGTAATTCAGCTTAGCGGGACTGTCACTATTTAAATCGAGTGGTGCAATCAAGCTATTGACTACCTTTGACTTTCCATGGTTACGAGCCCTAGCACCTATTTCTGCCTTTGGAAGTTATCCCAGAATTTGCTGAGTTGTGATTTCTCATCAGGGACCCTGCTCGCTCAGTTAAAGCAAATAACCTGCTTTTCCCTTATATTAATTTTTAATGCAATAACTTTTTGGACTTTCATGTTTCTGATATCGCAGGGGTGGAGATGGAACGGAGTTCAAGAAAGGAAAGTCAAGATATATCATTTGCCCACACTGAAGTATAAGCATTCAGCAGCTAATGCCATATATTGTTCAATGACGTTGATGTTGCTGGGAAAATCTCTAGGACTGAAAATAGTAAGGATAAAAAAGTTGGCAGACTGTGTGGTTTCTTTTTCTGATTGAATACAAGGTGATAAATCTCTTTTGGTTCCTTTTATAGGCATAGTCTTGTTTTATATTGATTTACTGTTCTTTAAAAAAAAAAAATCAACTCCAAATAATTTAGGGGTACAAGAGAACCCACTCTACTTCATCAATGGCTGAGTAGCAAAATTTAAGGTAGCTTTTTCTTATTGTCCTCAATACTGAAACTGTTCTCTCTGCTATGTAAGTTCAGTAATTTCTATCTACAGAGATTTGATATATTATGAAACGAGCAGCTCCTTGAGAAATGGATTAAACCTTCTCTCGCGTATGAAATAACTCTGCTTCAAGCTCAACCTGCAATGCAAGACCACCATGTTGTTCACAGACGAAACACTTATGGAAAGCTTAGGGTTATATCGTCCAGACTACGCATAGGGAAGGTTTTTGACCATATATGTACTGATGTTTTATGGTAACCCTATTCTTCTGCCACTGCATAACAGTCTGTCACACAGTATGTAATTTGGATACCACTAGATATTGCAGGCTAAATAGTTTGTTCCGTAGACAGACTACAAAATCTCCTGTTGAGGAGGGGGCAGTAGGAGTGCAGCTGGGCGGGTGTCTGGCAACTGGCTAAGGTCAACCCAGCACATATGGATAACTCTGTCTGCATGGTCATGAATGAGAAGAAACGTCAAAATGCTGAATTTTTTCTTTAATTTTCCTAAGTTTAAAGTGGAATCATATTTAGTGCTTTTAGTTACTGCTGTTTACCTGAATTTTCAAAATTCAAGTTCTCTGTTTCCACCCTTTCTATTGCAAGGAAATGAGTGAATTCTTGTCATTATTCCTTTCTATTTGAGATATTTTGTGGTATTTTCTCTCCTAGGCGGAAATGTCAGAAAGTGGCAGAGCTCTACAGCCATGGTCTGGTTTTGACATTTGAAGTTTATACTTCCACTGAGAAAGCTGTGAAGATTCCCAAAGCAATGACGTAAAAATGAAGGTGAGTGGTGGACAGACTAAACTAAAATTGGACATTGTACTGTATGCCTGTAGCTGAAAAAGGAAGTTAAAATGACAAAACCAAAATACAGCGTGGCCGCTCTCAGCTCGCATTTTTCTTAGCTCTGGTTTTAAGAATCTGGCTAATATCTTTCTGCATTCAAGACAAGTCTACTTGAGATTAGGACAATATTGAGGCAGACATAGTATGTCATGCACAAGTGTCAGCCTTTCCTTTGAGAAGTACATCATCCACATGGGCAGTTACAGCAAAGGATGGGAAAGGAATTAGAAACTGAGGCAAGGAGCTGAAGTGGTCTTGCGCTGGCTCTCTTTCACACACGCACCCCCCACATACATAGATGGTCTTCATCCTTCCTGATGTCTTTCTTCTCCATTGACTGCTCTGTCAACCTTTTTTTTTGTTTTTCTTAATTAAACATTTCACATATCCAGTGAGTTTCTAAGGCTGACCGTGGCTTGTTGTGCGATTGACGCTGTGCCACACAACTTCCCCGCAGGTGCTGATGTTTCAGCAGAGGTGTTGCAGTGCTGCCAGGGTGCTTGGATAAAGAGCTCAGCTGTGGGGCTATGTTCAGATTACGTGCAGGGAGCCAAAGCAACAATTTATACTGTAGTGTGTGATGCACTTCCACCTTTCCTGGCAGTCAGGTTAAGCCATCTCAGAAATCCCAGCCTTGGCAGGGAAATCACTGTTTTCTGGTTCCCCTGGCCTGGAAATGCATTCCCTCTCTGCCAAGACTTGAGAGAAATGCATCCGTAATCCAATGCTCCTGTTTATAGGAACAGAGCTTGCTTTACTTTTCTTGAATTTAAATAAAGGTATTTGCATGTCCCTGATGAATTTTTTCCACCTGTATTTTTATCCATAATAGACTGTCTCTGTATTAGCAGTGACTGATCAATTGTTTAGGGGTTGTTTGTTTTCAAGGCAATGCGTGGGTGATTCTCAATTCTCTCCTGTGGCAGAGCATGCTGTTATCAATATGTTGCTTTCTTTTCACTGGGAATGTAGCTTTCAGAAGGCATGTGAAATAAATGGGGTCTGTTTTAATTCAAGTGACGTTTCGGAAACGTGTCTGGTAAACCAACTTCCAAAGCCTCTTCCCCTTTGGAACTGGCCAGTGCAAGACCTGCACTTGCAAGGTCTGGGTTTGTTTATCTTTTTCTAATTAACAGGAGTTAGTCTTTCAAAGTATCTGCAGCAAGTGAAAGCCAAGAGGCTAGAACAAGTGCTCTCTGTGGTCTCAAAAGAAATGCATTTGCTTTTCAAGGGGAATAGTGAGATTAGAAAGAGGCCTGACTTGGGCTGTCAAGTCTCTAAAGCAAAATCCATGCTGCCATGGCTGTGCACTGATGGGGCCAAGAAAGCAACACTCAGAGAAATATGTGAGAACAGTGTCTTTCCTCTCCTTTGAGTTTAGCAGATGCAATGCTGATGAGAGGTACCTGAACACCAGAGCAGATAGAGGCAAGGGCTCAGCCCAACACAGATGTTACCATCAGAGGCGTTGGTATCACCCCAGCACAGCAGTGAGGACACAGCTGCAGGGCTGGAAAAGCAGCTCAGACTCCAGCATCCCTTCAGTCCTGGACAGAGGGTGTCAAAAAGTTGTGTCCTGCCACAGACCAAAGATGTGACCTCTGGCCACGCTCTCTGTATCTCCTATTCTCCTTCCACATTTAGTTTATTTGCTTTAGCTAGACATACAGACAAAGACTAGCCCTCACTCAGTTTGTACCCATCTTACCGCAGAGGGGTTTCTGTCTCATTTAGTGACTTTAGGCAGTGCTGAAGTTCAATGAGGAGGAGCAGGGACTCGGCTGGAAATGCCAGCGTGCCTGCCAAACTGTCACCCGAGGTGTTTTCAGATGAGGATGTCTGCAGAAATTACACTGAGGCTTGGCATCACCAGGCAAAGCTACTTTCTTGCATCTTTTGCTGACTAATACAGACAGCATAGTCTGTCGCTCCATTAAGAAGCAGCAGCTGTACTGAAGAAAGAGCAGAATTCTTTACGAGCAACTTTTATTATCAGAAAAGAAACTCCTTTTGCATAGAGTCAGTCCGGTGCTGCAAACTTAACTAATTTTCCTCATATTTCCCATCCATTTCACTCTGAAATGGTGCTTCTCTTGCCAGCGGGTGCTGATGGCAGGGACTGATGCCATTGCCATGGAGGGACCTGCCCTGTGCCGTAGGGGAGCATCACAGCGCAGCCCCTCCAGTGGGTCTCTGTATGGTCGGTGCCTGCAGGCTGCTGTACACGGGGGAGAGCTGGCGTGCAGGCACCCGATCCTGCCTGCCCATGGAAGGACCCCTCCACACAGGAAGCAGCAGTGGCAGGCAGGACCACGTGCCCTCCATCAGTCCATGTCTCGAGGCCGATCGCTCCAGCTGTGCAAGTAGCTGAAGTTATTCATGAGCATTGCTGAGCTCATGCTGTTGCTGGACTGCTGAAACCCAGTTCACCTTGGAAAGGGGATTGTGAATAAATGCCTCTTGTTCACCTCTGCGCTTAATGTCTTGCAGAGGTTTTTAGTGGGGAGGTTTTTGTTGGTTTATGTGGAAGGAGAGGGGGTTCCCCCACCCATCCACGAGCTCAGCTTGGGATCTCAGTGTCAAGCTGTGTTCTTTCTAGCTCACACTTCATTACCAGCAATAATAAGAGTGTTCTGAACAAGAGGAATCTTGAAGCTTTAGCATTTTTGCCATGCAAACGTAAGAATCATCATCTCGGTTGTTCTTGCAGACCTAAATAATCCTTGCCTGTGTGGCAACCTGCCTCAGCAGCGCTAACGCAGATGAGAAAAAAGCAAGCTTGAGCCTTTCCTACAGTTATAATTTCAGTTATAATTTCAAGGGCATTGTCTCATCCAGTTCTAGCTCTATATGCCTCTAACAGTGAGATTTTTCACACCAAAAATGACCTCTTCACAGATCATCCTACAGACTTCTAGCTTCTTCCTATGCAAGTTTTTCCTGATAGTCAGCCTGTATTTTACTGTTCTGTGGGATTTTTTTCTTTCTATGTTATCTTTTTGTCCTTAGTTTCTGGATTCCCAGATTTCCTCTGAGGAACCATCTAGGGTGAAAAATACATCTGTTGTCTCTCTTAGCTCTTACAGCTGAGAAACCTTCTAATAACAGAATTGCTATGCTTCTGCTCCAGAGGTTTTTGGAGGATCGCTGCAGGGCTGGCTGCTCCCATTTGCTGAGGCTATGGCAGGAAATGCCTGGTCCTCTACCTACTCTCTCTTACTATGCATTGCAATTGAAGCTGGTTTTATTGTCAGATTTAAAAAAGCAGGGAAAGGTTGCTGGTTCGAGGGGGGGAGCGGGGAGTGTTGCTTGTTTGTTTGGGGAATGTTTGAAGTTTGTTTGAACACAGTGATTGGTAAGAACAGGATTACTGTAGATCAAATAAAACCTTGAGGGGCTTGGAGATATTTTTTCTTTATTCCTAAGAATATATTAGCCTTCAGTTCACAAATAAATCACAAATTCCAGAAAATCTGAATCTCTTGCTTGAGCCTCTAACAGGGTATAAATAAATGTATACTCTGTTGCAGCATGTTTGGGGAGTTAGAGAGACGTTTTCGTTTTGCTAACCCTGATGTCAGTGTTTGATTCTGTATTTACCTTAGCATATCCGGAAGTGTGTTTCATTATTTTGGGGAATGTCAGTGCTTTTGAAAAATTAAATACCTCACTCATATCACCTATTTTAATTTCAGTAATATTCCACCCAAGGGATGTTAAGCTATGTCACGGCTTTGTGCCCAGTAACAGCATTTCAGGTCTTTGCTTGCTGCAAGGCAGTACAGGAAATTTCTTGCAATATCTGACTGGCTTGTAGAGTCCAGTATTGCTGATTTTCTGTGTGGCAGAATACAATAAAGGTATCCCCCTCTATTAATGAAGATACTTATATTTAGACCCGAGTTTCCTAGTCTTGCTTTGCTTGTGCATTGCCATCAGCAGTGCTGGCAGCAGCGGTATGAATGCATTAATTAAAGGGAATACTCAGCTCTCCAGATATCATTCATATTCTCAGTGACTAGTGATTTTGGTGACAGGACTAAAGAAGCCTAACTATTATAAAGGACTGGAAACGAGTCTTTGGAAATCTTTTAAGTACTTTTTAGCTGGACTCTAAAAATGTCTTACCGCTTCTGACAAATGCTGGAAATTTCAGAGTCTGGTGTTCTATAAAAACGCTCGCTTAATTTCTACAGATGACACTGCGTGTGTGCTTTTCTTGCACTAGAAATTTCTGAGCCTATTGACAGACTTCAACTCACTCTATCACAGGTTAGAAGTACTAAAAGAAAAAGATCATTACGTTCCTGCAGGTTTTCATGAAAATAGTTAGATACAAGAGACTAGGGCTTGAGCATTCCCAGTAATAGTCCTAAAAACTTCTGAACTCTGCTTTGGTATGGACTTAATGATCCCCTCATATCCTCCCTAGCCTAATGAATTTTATGACAGCTAAAATCCTTAGTATAATTTAGTTGTTGGTTGTTTTTTTTAAAAAAAGTCATCCAAGAGACACCAACAAATAACAAGCAGGACTTCTCCATTTCTTTTGCTGATTGAACAGATCATCTTTTTCTGGAGTGCCCAGGGAATTTGGATCCACACTGAGCTGATGAAAAGCAGTCTTTGGCACAGCCGTCCGAGGTTCATCATGCTCTTTCAAAGAGACCTCTGATTCCATATAGTAAGTTTTCTAGTTGCTGAAATAGTCTATCTATTTTTTTTTTCCTTCAAAAAACATGCATCCCCAAAGCTTAAATGGAAAGAGAGAAATGCTTAAGTAAGTCACAGATGCCATTTTGGGACTAAACTATTCTCAGCGTTTAAGAGGAGAAAATAACTTACTTAATAGATCTATCATCTGTGTTAGTGAAAGAAATTCACACTAAGGCATTTATGGAATTGTGGCTTTAAACTGTACATTCCTTGCGGCTTTTTGGTTTTATCTTTAAATCCTCAGCAACAAGGCTTGTGGCTCTTGAACTGGCCCTGGAAAAACAAGTTAGGAGAGCCCGCTTGGTAGTTCCAGGCACTCAGTTTGTAGGTGGTAGGTTAGCAAATGTGAACCTCATCCAAAATGACTGACACTCGTAGCCCACACTGCACATGTATTGACTTTTCTGCAAGACAGATGAGGGTATATGGACAACATTTGTCACTGTTAGGATAAAAATATGTTAATCTCTAAGCAAGGGGTTTCTTAACCAAAGTTGTCTGTAATACTTAATCAAACGTCACACAAGATAGGTAGATATACTCCTGGTTTTGTCATTCCTAATGAATCTTTCTGTGCTGTCTCTCTTGTTGTTTACAATTGCTTAAAATCAAATACTCTCTTCATATATTGAGACTCTTGATTTTAAGTATATGAAGAAAATTCTCCAAACCTTGAAACTGAAATCATATTTAGCACGAATGCTATTTGCAACCCAACTAGTAAAGCTGGGAAATACTTGCTTTGCTGCCCAGCCTGAGTTGAAACTCTAACAGCCACCAGATACCGGCTGTGCTGAGAAAGAAATTAGATTCTTTAGAATTCAGGCTGGAAATCATCTGAGGACAAGAACGTGTGAATTTGCTTCACTTTATGCATGTTACCTGCAGCCAGGCGGTCTCTGAGGAGCTATAACTCATAGCTAAGTGTTTGCAATATTGTAATACAAATACCAGGCGCAGCTGTACCAGCGCGATGGCCTTTCCCGCACAGCATGGACTGTTGCAGCAGGGCAGATGTGGATGCTGTGCTGTTGTGCACAGAGCTGGGAGAGCTTGGGCTGATGCGGCAGTGAACCGTGCTTAGCTGGGGCTGCCCAGCGAGGCCCCGCACAGTCCCAGAGGAAGGCAAGGAGCGTCCTCACAAGTGAGACAGCCTAGCAGTCCGAACATCCCCTGGAGAGCAGGCTGTGAGAAGGTGCAGAGAAGGAGGGACATGGGTACCACCAGCGTGCCTTACTGTCTTGGCCATGCACAACTGTGAAAGGAGTCTTGAGGTTCAGCTATTGCCAGGAGTTTTACTTAATGGATAGTTTGTGGCTACTTTTTGCCAAGTTTCTAGTTGAAGGCTTGGGATGTTTGAGCCTCAGGGGATTTAGTGATTTCTCGACCTTGCCAAGCCCTTTTACCTATGAACAAGACCTAGAAGAAGTGACACATCTCTGGGCCAGCAAATGGCAAATGTGAAAGCTCTTAGGAAAATCCTTCCTGCCAGAAAAAGCTCATGAAGTTTGTTTTTGGGGTGTTTCATTATTTTTCTGTTGTTTGGTTTTGCTGGGGTTTTTTTCCCTGCAAGGAACAGTCTAAACAATGTGGGATTTCTCCCAAATCTGAAATCAATTTTGCATATCTCTGCTCCTCAGATATTATTTTTTCCCATCTTCTGGGCATGTTTAGAAGGACAATGAACATAGACGATTGGAAGGAATGGGTAATTTGTTATAGGTGACTGAAATACGCAAGGAACATTAGATGTACTTAGTAGACAAAGGTCAGAATTAACATTTATGTATCTGAACACATACATTTAGAGGAAATGGTGTGTTAAACCTGAACCTCTATTAGCAATGATCACAAAATTCAAATAAAACATTTTCATATTAGAAAACAGGATTTTCTCACCAATTTGTTGCATGCTGACAGTTCTGGTATCCCCATCTATTTGAGATAATCTCCAGAGAGAGCCCCGTTTCTGAAAACACCAGTTCCAGATAAGCATCCAAGCTCAAGTGCTTTACAGAGCTGATTTTCAGACACTAGGTCTGAAGCTTTTTATTTTTGCTATGTGTACAGACCCTGACTCCCTGAAACATTTGTGATTCACTTAGAATGAATTAATCTTGTCTTCCTGCACACTGTTATTTTCTCAATAGCTTTAATTCTTTTGGTTGGGTTTTTTTTCCCCAAAAATGAACATAAACTATACTGTATAAAAAGCAGTCAGTCTGGCTGGCACAAAACACTCAGAGCTTCATTTTGGTGTGAGGCTATTGCTGACCAGGGCAACCTTTCAGTGTGCTGACCCTAATCCTACAATCCCCTCAAAAATACATCTAAACCTGCCTGTCTGATTTCCATCAAAGATTGGGATTCTCAGGTCTGGTTTCTTGGGTTTATTTATTTTGTTCCAGTTCAGCTTTTCAGCACATCACAAACACATTTACAAATACCTTGAATTATGCATTTCCCATGGGACAAAGAATCTTTAGTCTAAACCCTTTGTATTTTCTTTTCTTATATCTTATTCCAGTACTATTTCTCCCCAAATGGAAGGTAGCTGTAAAAGCTAATTTAACACAGCACCATGATACAGTCGATGGTTTCTGGGGAAAGGAAGGTAGGGGTTGCAGTGCTGGGGGGTTTGGTGGTTGAGGGGTTGCAATACAATGAGACTTCTATTTTCCTCTGCGATAAACCATAAAGCCCACAATGTATAACCCGCCAGAAATGAATTACTTAATAATTATGTAGAAGTGATCTGTGATTTGTAGGCGCCACCATCTGGGCATAATGTCTGTTTGCAACTGGAATAAATGGAATCACGTAAGAGATTATAAACTTTTTCAAGCCTAGCCAAAACTGAAAATTGTTCCGACTAATAGAATAGTATTTTTCTCTAAATAAATATATGTGCTCATGCGCCCCCAACACACACACTCAGTCTGTGAGTGTTTAGAGATGATAAATGCTAGGTAGTAAAGATGGATTAATCTTTTTTTAAAGATTTAATTATGTCCTAGACTGTTGGGACTAAATCAAGATGGAATTTCTAATCTATCAACATGTCTATTCCAAGCATGCTGGTCTGCACCAGAGCCAGCTAATCAGTGAGATACAACCCCCCGGCTCCAGGCAGCGTGGAAGCGAATGCCCATGCATGGCCATGAGACCCTCCTAGCGTGTTGATTCATCTTCTAGCCTTTTGGGTATCATGCTCACTGTTTTTTTTTCACCAGTGCCTGCTGGAGAATGAAATAGGCTGAAGTGGAAACCCAGACCATCATTGCATGCTCTGGAGAGTTTCAGTCATCTATCTGATGGTGAGAAAGGGAAGACCACCCTTTTGTGGTCAAAAAATGACCCTTTGTGCGCCCAGTGAAAAACAAAGTCTTCGCTCCCACTGCCACTGCTCCTTTCTGGGTCAGGAGCAGCATTTGAACCTGTGTGACTTTGGGCACAGCAGCCAGGACAGGTTTCAGCAATTTCCCTCTGAGTTAACATCCTTCTGAGATAAAAGTCTCTTCCACAATGAACTGAACAGCCTGGGTTTGGTTTGCCTGCCTTTCTTTCCACTGAAAAGATTCTGATGCTTTTGGGGGGATTCCCTCTGGCAGAAGAGCTCCAGGGCACTGGTGTTTCACAGTGGTTTTCATAATTGTGACAAGAACAAGGCAGTGGACAGTTTGACACCAAAGGTAAAATCCTGGCAGTTTTGAAGTCAGGAAGACCTCCTGATACCTCTGCTCTATATATATTGCCCCTGCAGAGTAATCCAAATTAATAAAATATCTAATTAATTATAAGAAAAAACTTTGAATTTTTAAATGAGAAGCACTCTGAAAACCACAGAATTGGTATGCTGGGACAAAGCAGATCATACACACATGTTGTTGCTGTTCCTTCCCTCCTGCTGTCTTTTCTAAAACTCCTATCGGTCCCATGAGGAGCAGGAGAATAAACCTGTTGTCAGTTTTATTGCAGAGCTGGCTGCCTAAACTGATGTCTCACTGCAACATGGTTATAAAAAGGAAAAAAAGAAAAACTGCCAAAAAGCCTTGCTGATGTAAATGATATTCCTGTTGGAAGACTCTCCAGGAAAGAGCCTCTAAAACAGGAGAAGCCTAATACATACAGCAGTATTTTCAAAACACTGACTTAAAAATTTAAAGCCCTATGCCTTTTTTTTCCACTGCTGTAAGCTGTAAGGAGAGCTGCCGGGGCTCTACTCTGAAAAGGTTTGAGAGAACAGACCGATATACAGCAAAACAGAGTGGTCTGTGGTGATATTTATTTAAAATCAACCTGCGAGACAAATAATTTTGCATATTTTAGAATAGAGGCTGACCTAAAATTACCACTCACATATTTGCTATAGGTTCAGGAAATTACCATCACTGATGTCCCCAATTTTTAGCATCCAAAGTACGATGGTCTGTCTTCTCTTTTTCTTTCACTAAAGGAGCTGTTTTGATTATACAATTCCTTGTCTCATTCTGATGAGGCAGATTGTTGATACAAGTTGTCCCAGGGTCTGGCATGATTGCTCAGTTGTAGGCTATGTGTGCTCTCTTCCCAGTAAGCACTGCATTCCTTCCCAAAGTCAGGTTTGTCATGTCGTATTTGAAAATGTCAATATGCTTGGAAATTTCAATAAAAGCTTAACATCTTGGGTTTGCATAATTAGGATGGAAACCTCATGAGAATATTTTTCCCTGTGACACTGCTTGTATTTCTTACTTATAACCAGGCAGAGAGCAATGCCAATACAAAGCTGACTAAAGTAACGTACATTAAAATGAGAAATAACCAGAGAGTGGTACTGATTTCTAAATTTCCAGAGTTCCATTGGTTTGGGACCAACATACCGAACCGTTCATTTGTTACATTCATTCCAACTGGCCTTTCACTGATGAGATACCAAGCTTCCCAGAAGACTGGGGTAAGTCATGCTCTCTCATAGCCCTTAATGCCACCTGGGAGCCAGAACTACTGCTTCTGTGCAGTACCAGCTCTTGCCTGTTCTTCATTGCCAGTGCTTCCTTCAAAGGGGATTTAATTACTGACTTTCACTGGTCTCTGCTTGAAAGTTTAGAAAAAGAAAAAAAAAAAAGTGTAAGGATCCATTTGACCTCTCTTCTGAAAAGTAGTGATGTGAAATGAATATTTGTTGCACTATTGATCTGTGCTTGTTCTTAAATACACTGCAGCCTTAATAAATGCCTTTGGTCCATCCCTCAGCTAGTGTAAATTACCACAGCTCAATGAAGCTAAGCAGATTTACATCATCTGAAGACACAGTCCTTGGCGTGTGGTAGCAGCCTGCTTTTTCAGAACGTGGCAGTTAGTGTGCTGTTTATAGCTTTTACAGCACACCTCATACTGCACATGCAAATCCACAACTGGATAGTTCTGATCACCAGGTAACACTTGGCAGAGAAGGGCAAGCACCCTTGCTTTTTGTGATGGTTTGTGTCCTGGTTTGTGTGTTGCTTTGCTCAGCTAACTTGAAATAGTAGAAGGAGGGTGAATTTTGGGGAACCTGCACACCCAACAGCCCTCGTGCCACCGGTCAGGAAGACTGCCTGTGCTGCCCTTGTGCCTGCTGCTTCTTACCTGTGAGCCAACCCCATTTCCAAAGTTATTCAGTGTGCGAGTGCTCTCACTTTTATAGGCATTTTATGACTCTTTTGTTTGGAACATATAATTTTAATGGGTGGAAACCAAATTAACTCTAAACCCCACTTGACCAGTGCTTCTTGTGAAGACAGTGGAAATTCTGTTTGCTGCATTCCTGGCTCTCCAAAACACGCTAACCTCTTGGCCTCCAATACTTGCTACGTGCAACGGGGGTCCAGAAATTAATGCTGTTTAATTCTGCTTTGCTACAACGGGCTGTTTCACAACAGCTTGGATTTTCAAAAAGTGAAGAACTTAACTAAAAAACTGTAATACTCTCCCCACAACACCAGAACACATGCACACTGATGGGCTGAGGACTTACCTCCATTTGCAAGCTACTAATTGTAAAGACTGGCAATATAACAGGGAGTGTGTTGGGTTATATAAATTCTAAATAGAACACAAATACAGACAGACTTTGAATTTTAAGAAACCTTTGTCCATTTGAGATAGTTAACAGATTTGGGAATAATTGAACCAATATAAATCTCATACTTCAGACACCTGCCCTATTCCTGCATGTCTGATCTCATCTTCCAGTCCTGTTGTGTACCTCTACATTGTATGTATTTTGGAAGAGCTAAAAGCACATCCAGAAAGTTTTCTGTTAACTAGTTGTACTACAAGCAAGAAAATGCACTTAAATGTTATATTGATTTGCTCATGAGGTACTGCAATTGTGAGATAACTATATGTTGGTAAACACTATTTGGCATCTCTAAAGTGAAAAATAGATTAAGATTAGAAAAGACTATAAAGACATCCTGAAGACTGTTCCTGTATCTATTGGAAAGACTCGCAATGCACAGTTATTTGAATAAAAAAGATGTGTTGGAAAGGAAGGGGGTCATACTTCAGGTCTCTAAACATTGTAACACTTTTATTGCCATCATATTATGCATTCCTCCATAGCTTTTCCTCTCTCAGACAATTTTTCTTTCCTGCCTATGTTTGAATAGTCACTATTTCTTTTTAGGTGCATTAGGTTTACCCATCATTCAGTTTGGTTATAAGCCAAAATAGCACATTTTGTAGGTGGTCAGGGCTCATGATTTCATAATGCAAACGATGCATCACTGCTAACTGGCTCTTTTTTTTTAATGATTCTTGCTATACAGATGTGAATACATGTGAGGTGCACTACTAGGTGGACTTGCAGCATCTGGGGCCTGATGGTTACTCCTTACTTAATACCAAGATGTGATATTACTTAGGTACCTATATCCCCCATGCTATCAGCCACGTGGCCTTGTTCCTTTTGGGAGGGTATGGGGGTGACACAAGGCAATTTGAGTGCTTTGGCTCCTATCAGAGGCTGTCATTTTTTCAGCTCTGATACAGTATTCAGCTGCGAAGCAGGGGCTATGACCGCTTCCAGGAGAGTGAGTGGAAATTGTACACGTAGCCAAGAACAGCATTTGGTGAGATGAATGCACAAGAAAATCTCCAGTCAAAGGATTTGCACCAGGAATGACAAGGTGCTGTGGTGCATTGGTGGCAATTGCAGGTTTAGGGTAGTTCAGTTTTTAAGCCAAATTTAGTTTGTTGTACAGACACTGCCACCCTCCCCTGAGAAGCAAGTAGCAAGTTTTCCAGTTCTGCTTCTCCGTTCAGTTTAAATGAGCCAAGCCAAGCACTCTGACCTTGGTGCAAATCTTATACCCTATTGAGTCAAACAGCTGTAAAGGCAAGTCTGGGGTTTAAGATCTTTCCAGAATCAAGGACTCTTTTAGCTAATCTTTTGGTCCTTATCCCCTCTTCAACCTTCTTAGGAGTATTTCTCACTTAAAACTTTCAGTTACTTTCTCATGAATCAAGTTTTGTGTCTCTAGTGTTACATACAAACAGCTCCCAGGCAACTGGGTAATCCCCATTGGCACCAGTAAGGGACACTTATCAGAGGAAGGTTTCAGGGGGATTAAGTGCTTGATCTGGAAATCATACAGGGGGAATGAAAGTGGAATTTCATGGCATTGTTTTACAGAATTGCTTTTTTTGCTAACGCTGTGCTTTAGTTAGCACAGATAGGAATAATATGCTGACACTGCAGAGCTGAAGTTTGAATCTTTTCCAAACTTCTTTACTGACCAGGAGCCTTAAAGGTTTTTGAGAACTACAAAGGAACATCTGGGTAACAGAACTTATTGAACAGAAGTCTGCTAGGGCCTCTCCAGGGCTACCTGCACCCTGCTTGGTTTCCTGTTATAGATTGTTTTAGAGGGGGTTTTGGTATCCATCCGATACTGTCAGATCTTCCAGCAAAGAGCATCTCTTCTGATCTCAGTCATTGTGTTTGTTAGAGTTATTTTTCTGTATACTTCCATCATTCACAGGTTACAATTCTAACTGTATTGGAGCACAGACTCTGTGGTGTCTTTTACCCAAAATACTCATTTTTATTGTGTACCTTTGACTCTGGTACTAGTCCATAAAGGGCTACCCTTGTCTTAATCTCCTCTACTATGCAGCAACAGGAACCAGCACAAGTTAAACTTTCTCATGTGTAAACTTGCATCTAGAGTGTGCTTGTTATCCTTTCCAGTTCTCAATATTTACTCTGCCAGCTGTTTATCTTTCATCTTTTTAGAAATTGCTTGCATTGGTATCTTGAAAGGTACTGTATCTATGATTAAATTTCTATCATGGTGCTTAAGGGAAAAGTCTACTGCTGATCTCTTGCCAGTTGTCTTTGTAGCATTTTCAAGCTATTGATCAACAAGTTTGGGAGTGTCTCAGTTCAAGTTGGTGTTATATTTTCTTGTGTCCTCTTTATTCTTTTAATTCATATTTCCAAAATCTTGTCTTATTCAACCATTCTCTCAAGTTAGTGTCTCTCTTCATGGCATGTCTCTAATAAAAACATTTGAATATTTGATTCCAAAGAGCTCTTACTTCAAATGCTTCACCCTTGTACCTCCTGTTTTCTATGACCTGTACTGGGTCCTTGACTGACATGTTTAGCAACCTTAACTGGTTTTGCAAACATTGGTATAGACCAAGATTTGCTGCTAAACTCAACTGCACGTTGTTGCCACTGTGACAGCAGCTAAGGTCCTGTGAGACTGTAGTGGTTTAACCTGGCTGGCAGCTAAACCAACCACACAGTGTTCGCTCACTCCCTCTCACCCCACAGTGCAATGAGGGAGAGAATCAGTGGGGGGTTGGGGAGGGGGGAGTAAAACTTGTGGGTTGAGATAGAGGCAATTTAATAGGACAGGAAAGGAAGATGATGATGATGATAAAAGAATATAATCGAGTGATGAAAAGCACAATTTCTCACCACCCAAAGCCGATGCTCAGCTGGTTCCTGAGCCGTGCTCTCTCCCAGCCAACCCCCCAGTTTTATATGGAGCATGACACCATATGGTATGGAACATCCCTTTGGCCAGTCTGGATCAGCTGTCCTGGCCGTGTCCCCTCCCAGCTTCTTGGGTGCCCCCCACCTTCTTGTTGGCAGGGCAGTATGAGAAGCTGAAAAGTCTTTGACTGCTTGGCAACAACTAAACCATCAGCGTATTATCAACATTATTCTCATCTTAAATCCAAAACACAGCACTATACCCGCTGCTAGGAAGAAAATTAACTCTTTCCCTGCCGAAGCCAGGACTGAGATGAAAACTGGACTTTTTGCTCCATGCTGCTGTGCTCAGGAAGAACTTCAGTACCACTTTGGTGTCATAAACTGCAGAGCAAAGATAATTTGCAACATAGTGTTTGTAGGAGCAAGTGGATGCTTTCATAGTCTCCACTTAAGTCTTAGGTTTAAAATAAATAGATAAGAGTCCTAGAATGGACAAGTCTATCCTTCACCCTTCCTGCATAAAAGCAGTCTTGTATTAAACCTGGTGTGTTTGGTCAAAATGCCATGTTTCTCAGTTGTGTTGCACACTACACCACCCTCTTGTATGAATGTGCTGTCTTCTGTACAGCATTCGGGGTTGGCTTCTGTACATCTTATACTGCTGCAACAATGGTAATTGCATTCATATAGGAATGCCAGAATATTTTCTTTGGGAAATGTCTAGAGCCTATGATGCCTAAACCCACACTTGGGTAAGAGGTGAGTGGTATGATCCTTCAGATTTATACTTAGCAGTGTGTTTGCACGTAATAGCTCTATTCTCAGAAGGCCACAGCTAACATTAAGCCACTCCACCTGGAGTGGGGTTTTTTGCTTACCAGGGATGACTTTAAGGGCATCCTTAAAACTAAACAAGTTTAAATAGTTTCCTACATATTGTCCATCATTGAGAGATTCAGACCAATAATCTGAAAAGAGCTAATTAGAACTCTTCTGGTGTATTGTGTTTTTAGTGATTATCCTGGTAGAAGATTTTCCTAATGACATTTGTCTTTCCACAAATGTAGACAACCATTGCCTTCTCCAGTTGCTCATGACCAACATAGCTTTATGTGTTTTCAACTTAAGATGTCCTTAATGTCCTTATCCTTAAAAGGAGAAACTATCAATTTAAGGGCTTGTTAGCCTCAATTCCACTTCTGTTTGGTGTGATTATACCAATGAAACTGGTATCTTCAGGTTCTAAGAGATGTATCATCATGAAGTTTGTTGCAAGCTTCTGCTTCCTATTTCTTCTAAAAAAAAAAAAAAAAAAAAAATTATGTATGCAAGACCCCCCTTCCTTGGTACACATTAAGCGTTCTCTGAATCCTCTGCTGCCAGCTTAAGAGAGGAAAGCATTGCATTGCTGCAGCTGAGCTTCCCCTACAGAAAATAGGAATTTGGATAATCCATGCAGATAAATAGAACCCAAGTCCTTGCAGTCTTGGCACATTGTGCTGCTGGGCCTGCAATGGAAATTTTTTGCAAGGTTGTGAGTATAGAGTTTAATACCAGCATTGGCAAGCAACTTAGCATAGTGCTGTCCCTGATAGCTTTGATTTGAGTTCATGTCCAATGACTATGAAGAAGGTACAAGACTCCTTCCCGGGGGATCACCAGTTGTGGTGGGGGCAACAGCTTCAGAGAGTAGCAGGAAAGGTTTCTCTGGAACCCAAGAGCACCCAGAACTAATAAAGATCATGTTAGAGGGAAACTTCAATCCTTTGCTTGTGCACATAAATGACTCTGTAATATTTGGACTGTATGTGTCTTCAAGACACCTATCTACGTGTGTGTGTGTGTGTGTGCTAGTGTCCTGCTTGTGGGAAGCTAGTATCATGCTAGGTGTATGGAGTAAAGGAAGCTTACCACCTCACCTCTTAATGGAAATTTAGTTACTGATTTATTTCACATGGAAGGAGGAAAGCAAGACTACAATCTACCGAAAAGAAAAGATATACGTAAGTGATTAGGTCAATATATGAAGCCTGTAAAGACTTTTTTTGATTTTTTCATAAAGCTGAAATTAGCTGAAAGCATTTCAAGGTAATACATAAAACAAGATGACATAGTCGTCAAGACCAAATTCTCTGCTGATTTATAGGATTATGCTTCATAGTTACGGGAATGATCTTTGGGAGGGATGGGGGAAGAATGAAGAGGGAAGACTTCACTGCTTCTCTGAACTATGTTTTTCCCACGTGGCTTCTTGCTGAAAGCTTGCACCATGATCTGTATTTATGTGAAAGACTGGTGAGTAGCTAGCTCCACTGGAGTGTTTTACAAATGAAACACTGGGGCTATGACAAAGTCAATCACAAATGGAAATGTAAAGGATACAGCTTTGGTTATCTGTAGAGCACTTCTATAGTCTAAATAATTTGAGGAATTGCGTGTGAAAGAAACGGAAATGCTGATAGCCTAAGCATGAAAAAATGCTAAAATACATGGGTATGGGTACAAAGTGGGGGAAAGGCAATTATGGGTTATTTTGTATCAGAGTCACTATGAACTGTTAGCAGATTTCTTCCACCTCATGTCTAACACTCTGGATTGGGTTAAGTCTTCTAGTAAACTAAAAAAGGAGGGCATGCTGTTTGATGTTCCTTGAGGAGGCATCTGCAAAGAATGGGGAGAAAAACTCATCATGGGTCAATTCAAGCTAGGCTACATGTTTAGTTTCTGAAGTTGGGGGTGAGGGGTGGGGAGTTGTTAGGAGAAAGCTTTCCACTGGAGAGGTAAATCACTCAATGTAGCTGCTGCCTAGATATTCATAATCTGACCCTTTCCTCAGTGCACACAGAATAAGGCACCTCTTAGGCATGAGTATGCTGACTCCTTGTTGACCCTGCTTTGAGTGGAAGGTTGGATTAGCTGACCTCTTGTGGTCCCTTCCAACCTGACCTATTCTATGACTCTATCTGCTCTTTTTTTCAAAGCTTGCAGAGATTGTCAGCATTCCTGACAAGTCACACTAATGTAATAAAACCTGGAAATTTTCAAGAATGGTTTATTAAATGCCCAGGAAGGCACAATTATTCAAACATGAACGTGACACAGAAACTTCTTACAAGTAAATGTGAAAGCAGAGATATTTAAAAAAAAACAAAACAACACCAGCACATAAAAATACAATATAGAAAGAGAATGGGGAGAGAAAGGAAGTAATAATTTGGTGGCCACAAAGATCAGGCATGGAGACTGTGTCTGGATATTCATGTTACAGTTAGTGAATAATGTTTGATGGCACTTGAAAGTGGATGAGGTTTTGAATGGGTCCAAGGAACTCCCAAAGCCTTTTGAAGCCAGAGGCAGAGATAATGAGTCTCTCCATGTGTTCGTTGTTAAGCTGTTTTAGTTGCAAGATAAATCAAATTTAGGAAAAAAAAACCTTTAGTCCCTAGAGTTAATGTTGCAGCTGAAATAATTTCTCCATTCATTCAGATACAAGGTGCTCACTGAATCCTTGAGGTGGTGGAAGACAAGGCTAAAATGGTAGCCAAAGATATCAGTCAGGGTATTTGTATGGCTGTGTGGTAACTGGTAAAGCTAGTCATGTACACTGGAAGTTGGTTTGGGCTTTTTTAGCAATGTCTTGTAGGAATCAAAAGATTGCCTGCAGGATCACTCTAGTTCACCAGGCGGCTCTTTTCAGAAGTCCCTGGAGTATTTCTGGTGGCTTTCCTCTGGACCCTGAAACAGGGGGTTTATCAGAGGTTTCCATGTCCTCACTTGCTGGACTGCGAAAGGGGGTGGGTCTCAGCTGATGGAGTCGGGGGGTGAGGCAGAGACTGAGGAGCTTTTTCCTGACACAGCCGATGCCTCTTTCCCTGCTTAATAGATCAGACTTAGCCACACCAGGCTACTTGGTGTGTCCTTCCCCCGCAGCAATGCAGAGCCCAACTGCCTGCAGTATCACAACGTCATGCAGGGAGCAGGGCACATCTGTCGTGACTGCACAAGCTTCTAGTTTGTGCGTGCAGTTCAGGGGCTGCCTTTTGCAGTTCTTTGAACAGTCCGCATTTATTTTGTCAGCGAGTTTAGTATGTGACTCCTTCCCCAGCAGCTCCACAAGCCCATGTCATCAGCTAGCTAGTTCTTAAAGCTGAAAGGGATCAATTTTCTAGAACCAAGCAGCATTTTGCAAGACATGAATCTGAGGAGGGCCAGCACCATGAGGGCAGTGAGCGACCCTTTGTGCTGCACTGGATGTGGGTTTGGAGGGATGAGTCTGCGTGGTGACTGGCTCAGTCTCTGTCCTGGGATGTAGCATTCTTTGCACGTGTACAAATAATGGAATGGGAATGTTTCTGTTCATCTACAAATCCAAATTTCTCATTAAAATTGGTCATTAGTGAAATTAGTGAAAGTATCTATTAATATATGCATGATCATTTGCAAATCTGCTGCAGGCCTACCAGTTCCAGAATCAATTTAAATGGCCGTTTCTATGACTTTGGCTGTGTAATACACACGGCTGAGTTAATTCACATTAAGCATTTAAACCCCTTTTTTTGCTCTTTTTAACACGTGTTAGCAATGCACAGAAGTTCGTTGGGTTTGTGTTGTTTTCAGGTTTTTATTTCAAGTTTATGGGCTAATTTTGGCTTATTCCAATTTTATATTTAAAACAGTTTTCTTCTTTAAGGTGTTTTCGAGGATAATCTGTTATTGAGAACGCTAACGACCTTGGATATTAAGTTCCCTGTGGCTGCTTGCTGTATCAAAATGGAGGAGGTACAGGGCAATGTTTGCAGCTCTTCTGCCTTTTTCCTTCAAATGGACTAATACCTAATGCATTTTTCCCTTAGATTGTTTTGTTTTCAGTGGTGTTCTGAAAATTGCATTCCCGTCTCATCCCATGAATCATAAATTATGTCTTCTGTGTGGGTTTTAGTATTTGTTTCCACTTCTTGCAACTCCCCCTCATAAGTGGGTTGTGATGCATATTGTGCTAATATTGTGATTGCTGCTGGCTGTGCTGTCTCTGTATCAGGTAACCTTATTGATCTTTATTTCACCTCAACTACCCACGGTTTTCCTGTGCCTGACCTAATTTCAACCACTGAAGATGCTCTAAAATATTGATATGAGCAGAGAGGTTATTTTTCTTTAAGCATGACAATAAAAGTAAGTCTAGCATTATCCCGGGAAGATCTGGATTCTGTTAATTTCATGTAACTGTCTGAGCAGTACAGAGGAACTGAGAAATTATATTCACTCCAGTTGGAGGGTCGTGGTCTTGAGGGATCCAATATTTTCAGAGGAGAGAATAAGCATGTTATGAATGCATAAGCATACATATGTGCACATGCCTGCATGCACACGCATGGGTGTCTTGAGAACAAACCCAGATAGAGGTACACAAATATAGATTCCTGAAGGCCAAGAAATCATTTCATTTAAATAAGAAGTTTCTCCAAAAAATATATATATATTAATGAAGGTGCAGAAGCTTGGTAACAAAGTAAAACTCTCTCTCCAGCAGCATCTGTAACTACTTTTTTTAAATGCCGAAAGGTTTACTGGCCTTTTTTTAAAGACTATTCTTTTTTTTTAAACTGCCCTCCCCCAGATTACTGCTGTGAGCAGTGCCTGAACTATGAGGGCTGTATATTGATCACACCAGCCTCTGTTTGCATTATTTAGCTCTTGAAGAGCATCTGCTGAGCATCCATCAGTATGGGGTGTGTGCCACCACCATATGGACTGCCAACTGCTGGTGGAGCCAGGGAGGTGCCGTTATGCTCCCATATATTCCCATACAACAATGCCATTAACATCTGGTGTACCATGGCACACGCTTACTTTTGTGGTACAATAACAGCAGATTATTCATTCCTAAGTACGATGAAGATCCTTAATGGGAGTGATGGTACTGACTCAAAATGAAGTTAGGGAAACAGTGTTACTGCAACTATCTAGCTGTGTGAAGCATTGCACGTGAAGGTCACGTACTGGAATTTTGTTCCTCCTCTGAGTGCAAAAGCAGTCCTTTGGATTATTTGAGTGGTCCTACTGATACTGCCCTCTGCCTCTGGCCAAGACACAGGAAGGCAGTGACTACAGGAAAGGTTTTCTCACAGTCAGTTGGAAGGTACGATTAATATCACAATAGCTTGATACTTGAAGGCATGCTGGTCTGCAAGCCATTGATGTAACTGTGGATACATTGTCCTTTGTATTGTGAATGCAAAGCAATTTTCTTCAAAATTCAGTACTATTTTGGCTTGTATCGTGTTTTGCTGCTATAAGGCCCAAAGGTCTAATTAGGTGTTGAGTGACCACATGTTTGCTGGTAGCTGTTAGAAATTTTTTGCTTTCTGTTTGATGACCATACTTCCTGCTCTCCAACTATGGGCAGAACACAGAAAGGATCGTGTGGTTTCCTTTTTTTATGCTGTGTGCCCCTTTCCACAGCCCTGAAGTTGCGATATGCTTTCAGTTCATATTCATTCCTTATTGCATGTTTTGCTGGATTTGGGATTAAATCTGAATCCTTCACACTCTGGCGGGATGTGAAAATTTCAGAAAATTTCAGATTTTCTTCGAATGTATTTCTGGCTCATGAAAATTTGCTGACAATTTTTTTCCCTATGCCCAAGTAGCTTCACAGTGATCAGAGGACCATTTGTCCCTCTGAAGTTCCTGAGGGCTCTTGTTGTGAACTTATTTTTCATTCTTTGTTACTAGGTAACTGCCAAGGCATGTGAAGTAGCTCTCTTGCGTGTAGATTTGCCAAGGAGTCTTATGGTAACATACCAGTCATTTTTTTATACTCTGTAGTGTATGATTTATGGAGGGACTCCTGCCAAGAGAATGCACCACTGCAGACTGTCAGAAAACGCTATTCAGAGGTAACAAAGTATTTTCTCCTGGGATTAAGTCATGTAGTTCATTTAGGTAACTTCATTCAGTTCCTATAAGAATTCCATTTTAACTAAAATTTGTTACGTGAACTCAATTAGCAGAAAAAAATAAGGTTTATTTCATATAAGCTACCAAACAGACGTCAAAAGGGGAAAACCAGCTTTGAGTGTTTGCCATACATGCAGCACCAATTCAGATGTTTAAAAAACTGGACGAATATTCAAACCAGCCTAGTTCCCAGAGAGAATGACCCATTTTCTCAAGATGTGGCTGCTTTATGCAGGCAGCTCCATAAGACTTCAGGACCAGCTTTTAAAATGTATCTGGGGCTGGACTCCTTTTAATGTCAGCTGGATCCAGATGCTAAAATGCCTGCTGAGAAGCTGGGTACCAGTTCTTCTGAAAGTCTGCTCTCAGCTGCAGCACTGAGCATTTCTGACGCAGGGTTGCACGGGTCGGCCTGTAGCCAACCATCACATAATCAGAGTTCAGTGCAGGCCAATTTAGGATTGATTTTGCACTGAAGGGAAAAGAAACTATGATGCAGGAAACTCTGCCTTCTTTACTTGAGGATAGCAGACTAAGAGAAACGCAGTAGAAAAAAATTAGCCATTCCGGCATGGCTCCTTGAACACTGAACCGTAAGTGCAAACGTCAGTAGTGGGATATTGAACTACCAGAGCTTGGTTACACCCCAAAAGATTGTCTATAGTGAGCAGAGCACCCTCCTTGTTTAGTACGAGTGACATGCAGCAGAGGTATGATTTCCAGCTACAGCAAAGACAACATTCAAACTTGATAAATCTTGATATTATTCCAGTACTGTGAGGGCCGTTTTCTGCCAAAGACACATTTAAATGACTCACTAACTGCCTCTCTTGACACCATGATCAATTCAGAGTAGGAGCCTCTTCTAAGCATAACTGAAGGACATGTGAATCTGGACTTAATCTGGTTTAATAACTGGCATAACCGGGCTTTTTTATAGCTTGTTTCATTATAGATACTTCTAGTTTGTACTTGCAGAAATATACTTCCCACTAGCTGCTTTAGATGTGGAGGAACCTAAATATATTCATCCACTTGTTTTGCCTCTTGGTGTGATGTTAGAGTGAGGGAGAGGAGATGCAGAGCAGACAGTCTGGTTTCTCTCTGTAGCCACGAATTGCCAGTGTGAGAACCCCCTCCCCTGTATTTTTGTAAGCCCGTGACTAAATGCTCCTTGATAAAAATGATTTGCATACTGTTGTTGACTTATATTTGGAATTAGATTGGTGCAGATAGCACACAGGTTCGAATGTGGTTATAATTTATTCCTGTAAAAGAAAAACCTAGACTACTAAACCTTCTTACCCAAAGACTTAAGGCTGCTCATCTGGTCTGAATAAACTAGAATTTAAAGAGAAACCCTCCAGTGAGGTTTTCCCAAACATAAAGACAACAACCCTTGCTCTGGTGCTGGAGGGCAGCAGCCTCATCCATATAAATGGCAGCTACAAATGGGAGGTATCAGAGGAAGCAAACGTAAAAGTTTTTGGAATTTTATAACCTGCAAATAGATTAATTTTTGAAAAGTTGTGGCTAACTTGCATCAAAGAAAGAAGAAAATGATTTACAGGTATTTTGTCACAGACAAACTGTATTTCAGTAGAGGTCTTTCTGAAAGACCTCTTCTTCTTAGGCTGCCTCAGGTGTGGGACACTTTCTGACGATACGACTACTCTCATCTCATCTGAATGTACTGCCGGCATCGCACCCCCTCCAGCATGGCCCAGGGACTCCCACTGAATTACTTATCAACTGGCATTTCGACCAGGAAGTTTGCGTTTCCTCCTGAGCCTCCGATTCCTGCAGTCGTTGCCAAAATCCTGTCAGAGAGTCTGGACAAGGTCATGACTGCAATTCCTCTGTGGCTGGCGAAACCACGCTTCTCAGCTCATTGGTAGACTCCTTAGTTGTCTTTAGGAAGGTTATCATCTCAGGGAATCACTGCTATCAAAAAGATTATTCTTAAAAGCTGTGGAGTTACTTATTCAGTCTGTCAAGCCTCGTTACGTTAGACGACTCCATGACAGAATATCTAAGAAATTTATCCTTTTGTTCATGGAAGGAAATGATGGTCCCACTAAGGAAACTGCAAATTTAATTATACAGTAGATTTCCTCACAGACAAAATTTCCAAGGACCTCAGTATGTCAGTACTTGCTTTCAAATCTTAATCCTCAGCACTGACTTTGGTTTTCACTTGCTAAAACGCTTCAAGTGACACTGTTCATCCAAAGCAGTTCTCTAGGTCCCAGGTCTGCACCCCTAATTCACTCTGAGCTCTATGTACTTCCAGAAGAGGCTGGGGAATTCCTCTTTTAATGTAAAGTTGGTAGAAGTGCGCCTTAATTGTTGCTTTAAATTCTTTATTGAGCATTATCTGTTCTCGTTGAGCCGAGAGACCCATGTGCTATTCCTGGAGCTGCCGCTGACTCGCTGTGTGCCTGCAGATAAGTCGCTCAGCTGCTCAGTGCCTCACCTCCCTCATCCCGAAATAGCGGCACTTTCCCTTTGCAAGCACTTTCCATCTGTGGTGTGTGCTGGAGTCAAGGGAAAGACTTCACAAGGTCGCTGTCATTATTCCTGTTTTGCAAAGGAGAAACTGAGGCAGGCAAGGGCGTAGACTTACCCCAGCACTACCAGTTCAGCTCCAATCTCATCATCCCACACCACTTCACCACTCGCTAGGCTAGCTGCCTCCCCCAATTATTCCTTAGATGCTAATCGTTTGACTCAGATTAGGATTCACTGCTAAATTTCATGTCTTCTTCCCTGTGTCCTTTCTTTGTGTATGACTCTGACTTCTGCAATATCTGAGCAGACACTTTTTGAACAGCTGAATTGTTAGAAAGATATTCCTGACAGGTTTGAAAAAGAGCCCCTTTGGACAGCAATTGCAAAGCTTAAGCTAATGACCTCCCGGTTGTATTTGCCTGTTCCTTTGTCTCTAGAGAAGTCTGGATTTTTCTCTTGGCTCACAATAATTATTAACAGATCTTTTTCAATTTAGAAGAGAAAGATTTAGTCTTCGTATTTGTAATTCTGGCCTTTCAGAGAAAGCCAGTATAAACAGCACTGTGTCCTGGCCCAAATCCATTCTGCTTTATTAGGGTGGCATTGATTTGAGATCTCCATTAAAATTTGAAGTCTAAAGCAGTTCCTGCTACAAATGGGGTCTCTCAAGGTTTATACATTAGTTTAGCCCTCAATGTTGCCAGATGGTCAAAAACTAGAATGTGTCACAAATGTTACTGGTGCCCTTCACAAAATGACACTTTCAAATTAGTCTCCATTTCCATCCACTTACTGTAAGGTGATACTTCTCGTATGTAGATAAACAGTGATTCGTTACTCCACCGAGGAAAACAGATCTTGTTGAAATGTATGAATAGTTAGCTAAGGTTTTCTTTTCTAGGTGAACGAATAACCGTTTTCCTGTGTGCTAGTTGAGTTTTTTTCAAGTCACTTGCATGCTTATTATCTTTTCCCTTCCCAGTGTATCAGAAGAGAGAGGCAGACAGGAACCCCCCGATTCCTTCCTTGGTGGGGTGGCCTCCAGGCAAGAGAGCACCTGCCTGCACTCCCCTCCACCTCAGCTCCCTCGAGGTCTGGGTCACCACGAGGCTCAGTGCTGCTGAACAAGCACATGAGTAAAGCTCATTTACTTTTTTTTCACTATGAAGTTCAGATTTGGAATCAACCTAAAATTATTTGCAGCTGAGCAGACTCTACTCCACAACTTATCATAATACCTTTTTTTTTTGCTTCTCTTCATGTGTTCCCACTGGCACCATTGCTGCTGTGATCCAGATACCAGGACTCTTCTCCAGGACAAGTGGGTCCTCTGTGCTGACCAAAGCAACCTTAATGTTGGTATCACACTTACTCCTGCTAGATTCCCTCATTTCCACCCAAGCCGCAGGTCCTAAATGTTGAGGAAAGCTATAAGATCAGGGGTATGTTTGCTACCTCTTCTCCACACATAGCTCCTAACTGGTACCCTCTTTGTTGGTGAGATCTGACCTTAATGCAGCCAGACATATTGTCAAGTTCCCTAAAATTTCAGCCCTCCAAAAGGTAGAGAATCTGGGTAGGTTTGTGTATACATGTTTTGTTTCTTTTAAAACACCATTATATGCTGTATGGTACGTGATGAAGCAAGAAATTCCTGAGCTTTCACTGTGTCTAGCTCATTGATTTTTAAGAGTCTGGGAGTTTGGAGCCTCTGGAAGCAGCTTGACACGTAATGTGAAACCTGCAAATCCTGCCAATTGCCACGGAAAGGTGAGAGAGGTGAAAAAAATCATTTTACACTGTAGACTTTGGCTCATTTTTTGACACTGAGAAAACAACTTTTGCCAGCAAAAGCAAAACCTGCAGAGCATGGGGTGGGGAACAGAAAGCCAAATAGATAGAGTTGCACTAGCTGCAGTCCCAGGACCGATCATGTGTGCCCTGTGTACCCTGACCACTACAGTGAGGGCAGCCAAATTTTCTCATGCAGACCCCAATTGCTTCTCAAACCTCAGCAAGATTTTATTTGCAGAAGTCTTTGAGGCAAGAAGGTGACAAGGGGTGTCAAAGCCTGACACACTGCAAGGACAAGCGTGCCACATTTCAGTGGCTGTAGCTCAGTATGGTTTTATTCATTAACCAAATATTTTCTTTAACAGCTATGTGATGGGCTTCTTCCCTTTTTGAAATTTCTCAAGCAAGATGCAATTGTGATTGTATAATCTTTCTGCTGACAACGACCATATCATTTTTAACCCCTGCTTTCAGCATTATCCCACTGTCAGTCTTTGACTCCTACTGATAACAAACTGGTATCTTGCTGCAGCTTCAATGATCTTAAGGACGTAGGTAGGACAGGGTTTGTAAGTAACGATGATATCTTTCATTAGACCAACTGGTATAGCTGAAAAAAATTAGACAAGCTTTTCAGTGCACAGATAAACAAATGCATATGTTGCACTAATAAACCAGTCTCCCTAAGGAACTCAAAGCACTCTACAGAGATGAGTGAAGTGACTCAGCCATTTCTGTGTGATTTGCTCACCCCAACAAAATGTATGGAAATTTTTGTCTCTTACTTCACCAGGACCAGACTTCAGCTGCTGTGGAGTAAAGTATAGCTCCATTTCCTATCTCACTGCAGCACCAAGGAGAGAGGAGCAAGATAGCATCTCTTACTTGCAGGGCGACTCCTCTGACAGTATATGAAGAGGGGAAGGGAACGCTCATTCCAAGGACGTTTATCTTATTGCATCTAAGATGAAAATGGAAGACAAGAAGGGAAGAGTGAACTAAAAATCAGGACACAAAACAAAAAATCTGAGACCAAACTATAGTCCTTTCTGTGAAAAGCCAGGATGTTCTTAAGCCTATATATTGACATTCAGTTTGAAAAGTAGTTAGGCATTATTAAATGATTCCTGTGTTTGTACAGGAAATGGTGTCATTCAACTGCCCTGCATTCTCTGTATCTGCCTCTGTTCCCTGTCTCATTTGCCACCTTCTTCCATATATCTCCTCTTAACAGCTGAAGATCTTTGGGGCAAGGCGTTGGCGGGGTCACACTGATACTTGGAGTCAGTTTCAGTAGCATCCTACTCTGTCAGTGGTCCCACTGAAGCCAGCTAGGCTATTACTGATGCTATTCGAGTAAAGATACCATCACAACTCGCAGCCAAATGACTGTGGAGCATTTAAACACTACTGAAGAATAAACAATTGTAAGCAATAATATTATTTCTAAGTGCAAACTAATGCTGAGTATCCTTTAATGGTGTCATCCTCAGCTAAGGCTCCTGGATCTGTGCATGCCATGCAAGCTAAAATGTTCTTGTTCAAGGGCTTTGTGAAAACCCCACTAGAAAATATTACAGTTGCACATATGCCAGACCTAACCATTCATATCCTAACTCAAAATCCACTGAACGGATCGTCTTGAGACATGTTTTGTTTTTCCTTCCTCAATAAGGGCAATAAATCAAGCTAAGTTAAAAATTTTATAGCTACAGCTGGTTTTGACTTATGCAAATGCAACATTTCAATCACAACATATGGGAAAAGCATATTTTTTCCCTTCCCTCACATAACTCAGAAACTGCTATCCTGATTTTTCTGAAGCTCCCCAGAAATTATTATCTTTGAGTGGAAGCTACAGACAGGAAATACAGCCCAGTAGGAATTTGTTCAATTGAAAGACCGCTGAGCAAATGAAGAAGATGGAATTGGAGATTTTAACTACTATTTGTTTGCTAGCAAGAACTGTAACTGGTAAATATTTATAAGATACCTCAAGTTCAAAATTATGATAATGTATTACCTGGGCTTCTCTCTAAAAGAGCATGCCTGAAAAAGTTGCAGTAGATCAGTTAGAGTTTCATTATTTTTCCAGCTCCTCCGTTGCTCATTGTGCTTAAAGCTGCTTTGTGATGTGATTTCTTTGTTGCAGACACAATTCAAAACCACACGATCTGAATTGCATCCTGATGGAAGTGTGTTGTCATTATCTCATCTTTAGCTTTTGAAGCATCAGCACGTCAGAGCGGCTGGGAGCACCAGTCGCAAGTGAGGATTTAAAGTGTCCTCACCTGCCTGCTACCGCAGGCTGGGCGGCTGCTGAACCAGCGTATGAAGTACTGGGGCTGCAAAAAGCTTAGGGACAGCACACATCCAAAGCTCACTTAACCCCACAGCTTTTTTATCTCCTCTCTCTCATTATTTAATTATTCCAGAGTTGTTCTGGAGGAACAAACCTTGCGGCACTGAAACACATTCAATTACAGGTGGACTAATCCTGAATAAACTTGTGCTAAAACCTGATTCCTGAGAACTTCATCTACAAAGAAAGTACCGCATCCAGCCCCGATTCCCTCCTCCCCGCGCACAGGGGAGGACGACAGTAGCTGATTGCGAGGGAATGGGTGGCACAGCCGCCAACAGGGCTGAGCATGCCGAGAGCCCAGCGTCGCCTGCCATCGCCTTGCAGTGGAGCAGCACGCCCGATGGTGGAGCAGCCCCTGCCACTGCAGTCCTCGCGAGAGCATTGCTCCCTTGGCAGCTTGCTTTATGAAGGGAAAATCTACAGGATAAGCCTGTTGCTGTAATCATAATGATACACTTTATCATTCCTTTGCAATCCAATGTAAATCCCTTATATGCTGTGCAGGAGAAAGTAGCCTTTTCCATGAAAGCCACCTGGCAACAATCGAAGGGCTGGTGTTTACGCTGGGAATGGTGAAGAAGGCAGTTTGGGGGCAGGGGAGGTCATTAAAACATCAGACAGGTTAAAAGATTAAGTAGATTAAACACCGTGCAGGAAAACCAATCCCCACTCTGCTCCTTCAACTGCTTGTTTCAGGGTTTCAGCAAATCGCCCGGGTTTCACCAAGGCACGTCTTCCAGGAAGTTACGGATCTCCAACCTCATCAAGAGGAAGAGAGGAAATGCTTCCGTGTCCACTCTAGACAAAGGGCCTTTGTATATGTATAAAAATGAAATACTCGTGTGTGTGTGAGACAGTACACTAATGCACACACAGGATTTAGGTTTGGGTGGTGACTCTGTGCATCGTACACCCTGCCAGTGCGGGACAGACGAATGGCAGAGTCCTTGCACGGGGTGTCTGCGCCCAGGCGCCGGCAGCGGGGCCTCTGTCAGGAGAGCGCAGGGCTGCCCCTGCACCGCTCGGGGTGGAGGAGGTAGAGGAGTGAGTCTGAGACTGGGAAGAAGGATTTATGTCTTTGTTTCTCACTATCTAACTCTGTTTTAATTGGCAATAAATTACATTAATTTTCCTCAAGTCAAGTCTGTTTTGCCCATGACAGTGATTGGTAAGTGAACTCCCTTTTTTATCTCAACCCACGAGCTTTTCCTTCTTATTTTCTCCTCTGTCCCGTTGAGGAGGGGAGTGGGGAGCGGCTGGGTGGGCACCCGGCAGCCAGCCAAGGTCAGACCCCTTTCGCACACTGTCTCCAGGGACGGTCCAGCTGGACTCCAGGCCCAGCTAAAGGACTAATGGCTTCTGTTGGGCCCTAAGGAGCTGCAGCTGTGAATGCAAAGCATGTGCTTAGAAGGTTGTTGGTACCACTTAGAGGACAAACTGCATCTCAAGTTTCTTCTACATGTCTCATTAAGTGTAATGCACAATGAAACTGTGGGACTCCTTTCCTGAGGCTGCCATTTGTAAATGGGTTCAAATGGCATTTAAATGCATGCATAAAGCATACAGATAGCGCATATTAGCTATTGTGGTCTGAAGGCTGCAACTGCTGGCTCAGAAAATGCTGAACCGCTGGGAGGTGGAAGTTAGGAGCACTGTCTAGAAGGGGGATAGCACACGAGGGAGACTGCTCAGGATCTGCCTGCCCTTGCAGCCTGCCTTCAGCATCACGTGTCGACCAGTGCCATCGGCAGGCTGCTGAGCTAGACAGACCTTTGATCTTGCAGTTTAAATAGCTGATCTTGCAGTCTGGTATTGAACAGGAAGGGTTTCTACAGCTTTTTGTACAGCCCTCCACTTGAAGCAATAGGGTTCAGGCCCTCTAAGATGAGTTTTGGGAGTCTTTTATTTCTCACCCATAATAATCCAAGAGTCTCTTTTGGGACCTGAATTCTAAAATAATATCTTTATCTTCAGAAAAGCGTGGTGTTTATTTCTTATTGTCTGAACTACAAAGCATATGAAATGAGGGATATATGGATCTCTCTTTCTTTGCTGGCTTTGGTAATTCAGAGACTCATGTAGCCCTACCAATGCATTTATGACAGTATGGCCTAGACACGTGAGACTGCAGTGTCATACAGGTATGTGCATGCCAGCTTGCACTAGATCCCTGTCAGCTACCATCCCGTGCCTGCCTGTGATGCACAGCTCTGTGTCTGAAATCCCGCCGTGGTGGGAGTGCCTGCTCCTCTGCCACGTGCCTGCTGTGGGGTAGGCTTCTGTGCTGCTGTCAGCATGAACCCTGGCTGTCTGCTTATTCCCAGCTCCAGGACCTGAGTATTAGTCCCTTTCCTCTCTTTTCTTCTCAGCTTTGGAAATTATCATGGTTGGGACCAAGCAGTTGTGTCTTTATGGCTGCTGTCCGACTATTGTTTAACTAAGCCAGTGTTAAATTGTCCCATTCTGTCCACATATGTGTACAGGGCTGATATCACACCCATGTTTCCCTGTTTTCCACAGACCTGAGGAATTAGCAGCTTGCAAAGGATTTGATCTGAAAGACCAGCTGATGCGCAGATGGAGCAAAAAGGCCATGCTTTCAGGGGGGTGCTGGCTTGCACATCCTCCTTCCCCACCACACACCCCAGTGGTGCTGAAGTACTGGTGCCAGAGCTCATCCCCAATCAATGTGTGTCCGGTTGCAGCTCACTGCTGCAGGGTGTAGCAAAAAACTCCCCATCTTTTTGCCTTTCTGTTATTCTCTTTTTCTTTGCTCCCTTTTAAGAGAGAGCAGAATTTTCCCCACAATAGTAATATCTAGCTCTTCATGTAAGAGAACAGCTGTATTTACTTGACTTAAGAGTATCTTTACTGACAGATTTATCCTTTGCATCATAAAATGCCTATTTGGGCTTTAAAAAGTGCACTGACTGCTTCTTTGAAGCTTGCAGCAATAGGCTGTTCTCATTTGAAAGACGTATTATTACCCCAAAACTAAACATATTATTTTACACATCCCAGCTACCCTGAATTTTTTGTGCCTAAGGGCCTCTGAGCAAAAGGTGTCATTTGGAGCACACAGCAGAGAAAACTCAGTTATGTAGATATTACATTTTTCTGTTCCTTCTGTTCCAGAAGAGCTGTATTCGCATCTCTCACCAGGAAGCTGCTGGGTTTTTCCTATCTGATGGCTAAGTTGTATCTGTGTATATGGTATTGTTACTCTTGGCAGGCACATACTTCACATTCTTAGCATGAAGAACGAGAGCTGGCAGCCAATCACATTAACTAGCCCCTATGTTTTGGTTTTTGCCATAAGCCAAGTCCTCGGGGAAAGCGGGTGTCAGGGTGATGCATCGCAAGGCTTTGGGGAAAGCATCCAGGCAGCGTGCGGAGCCGGGCAGCCCTGAGCAGAGAGGGCTGCGGGGCCACGGGCCAAGGGACGCAGGGAGACAAGGGGAGGGCGGTTCGAGGCTGGGCAGGCCTGGGCAAAGGCAGCTTGGCTGAAGCTTTGTGCTGCCTGACAGCCAAATGCTGGGCCAGAGTGCTGGGGAGGTGTACGGTCAATATTGTCCTTACCTTAATCCTGTGCCCTGCTGCCACCAGCGTGACAGCACTGCTGCAGCACGCGGGCAGCCCTGCCAGGAAAGCCTGCAGCCCGAGGCACGGGGGACACCACACAGACACCCCCAGAATCCAGCAGATTTCTACAGCCAAGGGAGTGAGGTCCGACACCCTTCGGCTCCAGGCCAGGGTTAGAGAAGAGATGTTGCCAATGAACTGCTTCTGCCTAATGAACTGCTCCTTTTCTCTGCAGCAGCAGATAAGAGCAATTAAACACTAGATTGCAGATTAATGATTACTGCAAAAGCATGCTATCTCATGGTGACAAATCTGTATAAATATTCACCACGGTGGTAGGAGAGGTGTTCAGGCAGTGATGTTACCCTCTGTGTGGCAAATCATTCAAAGACGGTGCGAAGAAAGAGCGTCTGGTGCTTGTCAGATTCATTAATTATCACTGCAGATGAAATTGGGAGAAAGACCAGCTTACGTATATTATGTTGCATTTGCCAAAGGTTGTTTTGGGCCCAGCTGCCACCCAGAAAATAAGGCAGGCTCTGGATCTGGAATTTCCACCTTGGGAGGGCACTTGCTTGTGGTGTGATGGTTTGCGGCCGTGGAATAGCAGCTTATCTTAGTCTTTGTCTTTTTATTGCAAATTATGAGGCGAGTTATGTAATGACACATTATACCCATGACATCCAGCTCTCACTTTCTGCTCCGTTCACCTCTTGCTTGCTATCCTTAGAGACAGCAAGCTGGACTAAGTAGATTCAAAGTCTGATCCTAAGAATGCCCATTAACAAAGACTGGAATGAAAGAGATGAAATTTCTGTCCTTTATTTTGAAGTGCTGACTAAATTATCTTTCTGTATTTTGAAGAATCTGATATACAGCCCTAGTAGTGTTTGAGATAGATACCCAAAGTGTAAGACATCACCTGTGCTGTAATTTGTATAAACAGGCTTGATCATGGCCTTTTTAGTATTGCATGCAAAACACCTACAGACTACTGGAAAGGCAGGGAAAGTAAGATGATAACTGAACTGGACCGGACTGAAGAAGATCTGTATTTCTGCTCTGAAATCTCTGTTTGATCAATAGATTTTACAGAGCAGCTGTATTCTGAGGATTCTGGGGGTTTTTTACCTTAAAGAGTGTTTCCTAGTGTCTACAAGAACCTTGTATGAAGCATGGGTAAAAAAATTAATAGATTGCTCAGATATGGTTAAACCTTCAAAAATAATTCAAGGATTCTAGCTGAGTTCATGTCTGAAAAGTCAGTATGAAGTATAAGTGTCTTAGCATGCAAAAGATGGATGTTCAGCACCCTCTGCCACACCAGCTGCTGAAACATCTCTCAGGGTGGACAGGGTAGCCAAAAATCATGAACTGCTATTTGGAAGTCTTGCTTTATTTTAAGCAGAAAGTTAACCAATGGCTCATCAACAATCACAGAAGACAGCTGGATTTGAACTGATATCACATCCACCTTTCAGGACATTTCATATACCTCTATTCACATAAACATGTCCATATAACAGGAAATTTAATTAGATTCATTTCTTAACATGTCAGCTATGTCACCCATCAAAGGCATTTAAGTCTTTGCAATATCCTCAATAGTTTTTGGATCTGACCCTGAAAACAGACAGTCCTTGAATAGTAGCTTGTAATAACTATTTGAAAAGATGATTGTGCCTCAGAATGAATCATTAAACCCTATAAAATGCATCTGTCACTGTAGTGTTTAAACTCTGCTCCCCCCCGCCACACACACCCTCCCATTTGTACTAATTAGTGTGGGATGAGCTGCTGCCTAAAAATTAAGAATTCTAGAATATTTAATTGATTTTTAGTTCCTGTAAATACCACGCCTGAGGAGTCAGTAGTAAAGACCCATGCAAGCATGGCTCATATAGGGACTGCATTTATGGTGCCCCCCCAAGTTAGGGAGGCCAGAGGCGGGGTGGCAGCCTTGCCAGGGCTGGGGTGCCGGTCGGCTGACACAATCTGAGCCAGCTCCATCTCGTCCTCCTCCCGCTCCCCCAACCTGCCACAGCTCTCGCAGTCCTCAGCAGGTGAGTGTTTGGGCAACTGTGTCTCACCCAAACTCACCCGAGGTATGAGTTAGTTGAGCAATAATGATCTCCTGGATATACGAAGTGTTTCAGTACATAGTAATTTTTCAAACCCTGCTTTTTAGGATGCAGAAGTTGCCAAAGATTATGAAGTTTTAGTCTTAAAAGTGACATAATGTGGAATCATGCTTATTGCACCCAAGTGACTCTCTCCTAAATGTGTTCAGCTAGTATATAAAGAAGATGTAAGCTCTTTCTCACTCATCAGCTCTGAAAATTTACCTTGGATTCCTGCTTTGTCATCCATAATCTGTTTTAAAGGCTCAGCTGGGCAAGTCATTACCAGGAGCCTTATCCAGGAGCACGGTGCACATGAAGCACCTCGGCCCCTCGAGGTCTACTCTAAGCTCCGCTCCCAGCAGCCGTGGGAGGGCTGTTTGCACCTATGTCTTCTTTGACAGTAAAAGTCTGACAGTAAAACACCTGATGCTTTCCCGCTGTGCATGCCTCAGCACTACTGCATGTGTCACACTCCATCACTTATTTGGGATTTGAAATAATTATTTGTAGTTAGGAACCTCTTTCCCAGCTCTGCGCAGCTTGAGATGGGCAGCCCCCGGCTCACATGGTGTGAGCAGCCAGGAGGTACCAAACACATCTGCCCCAAGCATGGTACAGGAGGATGCCTGGCACACCACGTTAGCCCCATTCAGTCCTCATTTCTAGTGGCGTAAATGGACCCCAAAAACCTGTTGTTGACAGGACTGCAGGCAGAGGTAACAGCAGACACGTTTTGCAAGTTACTCTGCAGTGTAGAGAGCTGAGCACCTGCTCCCAGCTTCTCAGGGAGCCAAGAGCGGAAGCATTCAGAGAGATGGGTGTAGTGGAAATCCCATGCATCTTGGGCTTGTTCTTGTATTTATATTCATCATGGCATTTGGTTCAAACTCTCTGCAGACCTAACCCCAGCAAAGTCAATGGAGCGGAGAATTTGGCTATTTTATTTCATTTAAATTATTGTCAGAGTTTTTTGCTTGCCGCCTCGACTTCCCCTCTCCCTTTGCTAGGACAGCTGCTTAGCTGGGCTGACAGGGTATGGGGCTAAGAGAGCAGGCCCAATTAACTGTGCTGTGATCAGTTCTTCTGTCTTAAAAATCCCACACGCTTCCAAATTAATTTAGGATAGATTCAATCACAGTCATTTGCAAGGTTGCTGGGCACTGCAATGAGCAATCTGCCGGTGGGATTCTCATTCTTTGCAATGGCAAATTGTGTAAGTTTGCCATACCATAAAAAGCTGGAATTTAGACCTGATGTGGCTAAATATGTGTATCTATTTACTTTGAAGCACATGTCTTGATACCCTGGTGAGGTCAAAGGGCTAATGCCAGACAAGGTGATGGAAGAACTGCTTTCATTTATCTACGGCTAGGGAGGAGTAGGCATAATGACTCGGAGGAGTATGTCTTGTAGCACAGCAACCTTCCCAAAGGTCCTTCCTCATACCTCCATTTCCCTAAGCTGTGACTGTCCACAAAGCAAAGCTATCCACCGCTCAGGGTGTCCTCTCTCCTTTTTCTCGTTACACCAATCTTCAGGAAATCGAAGGCTGAATGCCAGCCTGTGTGCTCTGATTGCAAATGCCTTGTGCTTTGCCCTATAAAAGAGACGTGCCCTCTTCAGACTAGTCTTTAAGAAGCCATGCTTTCTTCTTTACATCCTGCTTTAAGTATCAATTCTGCTCTGCCATGTCCAACCAAGTTGACCAGCTTGGACCACCTGTTATATGGAACAATTCCTAAATAGAAATATCTACCTGGTGAAACTGTATGATCTCCTTGCCATAACCCTTAATGGCTGATTCCCCTGCTGCCTTTTGTTCCTTCAGGGTGTTTCAGCATGTGATTTCAAGAGTAAACAATCTCTTTTTTTTTTTTTTCTATTTTGTTTTTAGACCTAATTGATGGCAAAGCTCTAGTTCAGGACATGGAATTTCTCTGGACATCGACCAGCAAGAAATAGGTGCATTGGAATTGCCTTTTCAGTTTAATAATTATAATGTAATTTCTATTTTTTCATCTGCCACGTAGCTACTGAAGTAAGGAAAACTTGTTCACCTTTTATTAAGCAGAAATATTGTTAAGCCATCTTAGGTAAGGCAAGCCATACCACTACCACAAGGAAATATTTCTTTCCTCCTGGTCTTGACTCCTTCCCTCACACTTTGCTCATTCGATGGGCTGCAAACAATGACCTGAAGGCTGCCATGATGGTGCACAGCAATGCTGTACATTGGTGCGCACAAGGAGTCATCATTGCCTCAGATGTATGGACATGTATATATGGACAGTTAAACCAGGCTCTGGTTTAGGGTTTCTCTCTTAATAGCTTTAATGACTTCAAAGAATTTGCATCCACTTGGCTAAAAAAAAAAAAAAAAAGCTAAGGGTGACAATGAACGTAAATGAAGCAACTCCTCATCCTGTATTTCTTTATCTGTGAAGCAGTTTATAAATTCAAGGTAAGTATATCTTTCCACCAGCTTTGCACAGTTCTGCTCTCTCAGGGTGAATAAATTTTTTTGATGGGTGAGTTAAAACATCATTATTTTTTTCATTATCATTGTCATCAGTATAAATGGCAGAGGTGTAGGGTTTTTGCCCAAGCTTTTAAATTTTCATGACAATTTTACTAAGCTATTTTATACGTTATTAAGCACACTTGTGATTTGTTTCAACCTATACCTTAATGTGATGTTTTAAGTGAGTGTTCCCAGAAGAGGGCAAAGGGAGCCTGTACATAGGGGACCCAGCTGGGGCCTTGGGCTTCTCCGCTGCTGGGTGCCAGTGTTTGGGACCACAGACAGAGATGGCCACGGTGCCTGAGAGCGCATTTTTCTTTCACTGAAGTGTTCGTCTGAGATTCTTTTGAAAATCCCAGCCTAAGGGATTAAGTGTTGATCAGTCTTGAGACTTGGGACACCTGTTTTGCTAAGACTCAGAAGTAATGGTTTTGTGAAAACAGGATCTGTGCAGGTTTCTACTGGGGGAAAAAAAAAAAAAAAAAGGCTGCAGATTGAAGCCCTTGTTTACCCAAACACAGAAATAATTCCGTCTTGTGGCCATTTCTAGAAACCGAGGTCAACGCTTGTATTTATTTTTTTAACAAGACTTTTCAATGTGGTTTTACAGACAGTTGCTTTCTGTAAACCACTGAAAGAGAGCAGGGACACCAGATTTCAGCACAACTCACATGGTAACATTTGACTGAACGCGGCCCTACTCCCGAGTGAAAGTCTACTTTCACGGTATTACACTGTTCCCAGTAATGTATTGGCCATATTTCTTGGTAAAATACTGATTTCTGTAATATGCAGTTCAATTTGCCTGACAAATCCTGAACTGTACAGTTGTCTGTTGTCAGTTTATAACAGCTACAGCTCTCCTTCTCTACATTGATAAGACCACACGTTCCAAATGTTGGGTTAGTGCTAAGTTTGTAACTAATGTACATGGGACTTTGCAGGAATCTATTTTTTTCTTATTTGCAAAGGAAACTCTCTGCCAATAAATTTAGATTTCTGCTTTCCCAAATTTGTCTCCCATAATAAATTTGATTTTTTTTCTTTTAACTATTGTCATGTAAAAAAAGTCATCTTGCATGTACAAATTACTGCTCCCTTCCATTCTCCCCAGCCTTCAGATTTCACATAAAGGATCAAATCCTGAGCATTTTTCTCAACTCTTGCTGAAGTTGATGGCAGCTTTTCCTGCCAAAAAACTTTCTGAAATGTTCAGGGACTTCAGGATTAGATTTGAGTAGCCTTCCAAGGCCAGAATAATGCATGACGCTAGAGGCAGATGCTGGCCTCCTAGTCTTATTTGACATGTTTCCAGTCTAAATATAGAAGCTTCCCCTTGCTCACCCCAAGGATTGTTTAATTTCCTCCACATTGCTCTTCCCTTCCCCATGTATTTTTGTACTAGACATTCAACATGTGTGTTACTGTTCTTTACAATAGTGCTAGTTATCTATCAGGTTATTCTCCTCCCCTTCACCTCAATAATTTCTTGTTTTTCTCATAAGAGATTTCAGGCAGGAAGGTTTTTTTTTCTCTTCTTTTATGCTATATGCTATGGAGTGTCCGCCAGGCCCTTCAGATCTAAAGCACACCATTAGAAAAACCTAACACTCCATATCCCAAATGGGTCACTTCCCAAGTCTAGTGCTGAAATCCTTTTAGCTAATACTGTTCAGGTGACTTAGTACTAAATTATATTTTAGAAAGATATGGTCTGCCCTTTACTTTTTCATGGGGCTACCATTCAGTCAATTTTAAAGCTGTAATTCTTTTTCAGGGTTGCCATGGAAACAAGTTAGTGTTCCACTGCTGCCTTGTGAAAACGAGAAGAGTGCTCATACATCATTTTACTGCTCCTGGGTCGTTATGCAGTGTTGCTGTTCCGGGCTTCTCCTCTCCTACGCACGTGTTAGCAGGGGCAGAGCCTCATGCTGTTTTAGCTCTTCTAGCACCATGAGTCAATTAGTTCAACTGAAGTCATATTTAAAGTGTGAATGCTCCATTCGTTCCTTGCTCCTCATGCCATTAGCACCAACCTTAATATATGCTTCAGTTTTGGGATTCTTGGCCTTTGAAGAACCGCTTTCCTGAAACTTGGGCTTTATAGCCTGTAGTGAAAGGATTGTACTTCATATCAAGGTTACAGCCACACGTGGCAATATTGGGGTTAAGGCCTGGTTCCTAGAAGGTATAAATATACTCAGCATAAACAGTATGCCTTACGGATAGTTACAAGCACATCAGCAGAAGATAGACTATAAGCCATGGTGGTGGCCATTATAATAGCAGCTTAGAGAATGATCAAAATTAGTAGTCTTTCCTTAACCTTTCGAAATCACTCTGGCTACACTTTGAGTAAGAAGCTTTTCCAAACCCAAAACATAACAGAGAAACCCCCTCAGGTATCTCCACTGACTATCTCTGTGTGTATTAGACATATACTAGGCATAGCTTTATATACATTTTAGAAAGCTATCTACAAATAAATACGTGTATAATGTTAAATATGTAATCCTGCTATTCCATTTATGTTCTTATGCCCTGCCTAACACCACAGAATTTAAATATTTTAAGTGGTGTGGTTAACAGCCATCACATCTTTTTTTTTAACTTTTTTGCAGAAAAAAATTGTGCAGGGGAATATTTTGGAATTTGGATATATTTTTTTTTTAAAATATACTACTGTAAATTTTTGTTGGGGAAGGCAGAGCCAGAAAAAGATTGTTATTGCTTTAGGAGTTCATGCCACAGATCAGAGATTTCTTGAAAAATTGGTCTTTTCTCAGCAGCCAAGAAAACATTTGATTAAAATCTTTCTTATGTACTGGTGAAAAATCTGTTAACATTTAAGATAATAAAAAATTATTTGGGGTGCAGGTGTGATGTTACTCTTTTTCTAGCCTTAGTTAGGACTGTAATTAAGGTAAGCATAGGGGTTATTTATAGGGAAGGGTGCCACATTCAAAAACCAGGCTTCAAACCACGCTTGAATGTAGACAACAAACACAGCCAAATAAGGCTCTTTCCTGTGCCTCTGAGGCAAAGCACCATCAACAAGATGCATTAAGGTTTTATCCTCTCGTCTTATCATTAAGTTGATGGCTTTCATTTCACTGATTAATGTTGATCAGATGTGAGGCCCCTCTGTTAAACACTGCTTTAGCAAAAGTGATCTCACTGCTTTTGCAGAAAGTAATTAACGAACGAAAGAGACGGTGTGGCAGCATGACATATGTGTGCTACAGCACAACAGCAAAGCTCTACCAAGTATGCATGTGGCTCAAATAAGGACGGTGCTCCTTGTTCTTTTCTATTTAATTTTATATGTCCCTTGAATCTATATCTATCTTGCTTGTTGTAACACACAGAGAACTGGAGTCAAGGAAATTTTTCTCCTGGAAAACGTTTTTCAATTTCAGCTGTTTCTTCCATGCCTAAAATCTATTAGGACTTTTTCAGCAGTTGTGCACTCAGATGTGCTGAAGCAACTTACCTGCCTTCTTGTCATCGGGTGTATTCAGTCAAACAAACAGCAGCAGTGTTTTGCCAGGCTGTGGGAAGTTACACCCTTATACCAGCCAGATTAGGAGCAGTTTCACTCCCTTAGGTACAGTCACCAACACCTACACTACTAGATAGATAACAGTCCAGAGGCTTCGTGAATCCCGACACTATTGATATCTATAACGTAGAATTTTCCACTTTACAGGGACAGAAATGTGTCTGGGTTCGTGCTTAGACACTGTTTAATTTAGGGTTAAATGCACTACCTTGCTTGCTAAGGACTATACCTTTGAAGAAGGGCTAGAAAGACTGATAAAAAGCATGCTTTGCTAAAGAATATTCTTGAAGAAGAGCTGAAAAACTGATAAAAAGGAAACATCCTGCCACAGAAGGTGCCGAGAGCAGAGTGATTGCCAGAGTCCTGAAGTCAACAAAAAACTGACAGTAACTATGGGAAAGGGAAAGGTGGTTGGAGGAGATCATGACCGACCACCCACCCAATTAAAGGACTATGCAAATTACACCCACACACACACACACCCCCCCCAAGGAGCATGCGTGCTAATTTAAATATGCTTGACCAATAGTAGATGATATGGTAATTACTAACTAATTAGCATAAATTTAGGTGGGTTTTTCTAATTCTGTAACAAGATAAATATGTTGTAGATTCTGTGTGTAGTGTGATAGCTTGGTGGCATTACCACCTAGCATCCATCTCTGTGCAGACAAGAAATAAATAAAATACCTCTGCGCTGTGTGTATATTGGTGTACTGCACACCAGGTGAATGAGTCCAACTTCGGGGCAAGAGTCTGTGCTGCCTTGTCTGCAGCACACAGCTGGTGGTTACTCCACCTGCAGTCTGGGTCATGAGCTCGAGGAGGAGTGACAGTCTCAGGTTAAGAAGTGGGCCTGAATGTCATGATTATTTGTCTTTTCTGAACATCTTCCTTCAGACTTGGTGACCGTGGTCACCATGATTCCTCAGAGTACCAACCCCTGTATCACTAGCTGACAGACACTGGCAGACAGGAGTGAAGCACAGGGCCAGGTGCTTCACTGAAGTACATTGTCTCAGTTTCTTTATCTGGCCAGTGATAGCCAACGAGATGCTGCGGATGTTAAGACTATTTGGAAGGCACACTGATTTCACCAAACGCAAGATGCTACCCACTTGAAAATTGCTGTTCTTCAGTATTATCAAGTGCCAAATGTACCTGAAATGCCTCTCGTAGCAACGTGCAACACTCATGACTCTGACCCAAACACTCCGCAGATACCATGGACTCTACGTTTGGTAAATGATGTAGGAGCTTGTGTAAGGTGAATGGGCTTATGGCTGCATCATATAGATGCTGAAGTATTAGATTTTTGTTAAATGTTTTAGTGCTGCCCAAGCAGTCTTGGACCCACAAAGATAGAGCAAGGCTGCAAAGAAAACAGCCAGGTGGCAGAAAAGCTTGGAATGGGGCACTGCCAGTCCATCTGAGCTGCAAAATGAAGTTTGCCTGCTTCTAGGAGTAAACTTGACCCTTATAGAAAGTGACTACCTTCATTTTATGAATGTAATGTACTAATAGCAATTCTTGGTATAACCTGCAGGGCTGGAAATAATGAGGGAACTGAATACAATACTCCCAGGGCATGGGCTTAAAGTGATAACTGTTCAAGCGTAGCCTTTGACTAATGCAGTTGCTCTTGCACATCAAATAATGTCAGAAATGCCACACTTCATAAGAAAGGGCTATAAAACTTCATTGTGATCCTTTAGCCCAGAAATCCATGCTCAAAGGCCTAAAAAGTGTTTAAATCTGCTGTATTACATATAGGGAAATGGACACAGGAATGAAAGATATTCCAGGTCCCCTGCATTAAAAAAATGTGTTCTCCCTGGTCAGTGTTTTTACAATACCACGTCCACACACATTGCGCTTTTTTTTTTTTTTTTTTTTTTAAATCTCTACTATTTTGTTTCTGCAATATTGTATTAGCCAGATAAGGCTACTGGAGGGCAGCCAATAGAGTAATACTTAGGGAACAGCATGGATGCCTCTTAAAGCATTCTGAATCTTTTGCTCCAAGCAAGCCACCTTGCAGCAGTGACGCTGATCCATCAGGAGTTTAGCCATGTTGGCAGCCAGGATAGCAACAGCTAAAGAAAATGCAAACAAACACAAGCGTTTGCTGCTCAGCAAAGGAATAGGACATTGAAATGCATCCTCAGCACTGATTCTTGCAAGGGGAAAAAAAAACAAAACAAAACAAAACAAAAAAAACAACCTGCTTTTGTTGTGCTTTCTGGGACAATTCCTATCATAATGACAGAGTAACAGAAATATAGTCATTCAAAGACAACCAAAAAAAAAAAAAAATCTCAAGCATGAGCACAGGTAGCATGTATGCTTGCCTGGTGTTTGAGCATCTAGCACAAAGTGCCAACTGTAATTCGCCATAGACCTACAGAAAACAAAGTAGCTACCAACTATGCCAGCTGAGTGAGGCCAGTGCTTTTCAGGACACATTGGCCAGTCAGTGAGTTTAACAAGACATTACACCCTCTATTCCAGGTAAATGGAATTCACTTAGACAGCAAGATGATGGGGTTTTATGTTTTATAAAAAACTATTCTGGTCTCTTTTTTTTTTTCTTTTTCATGGCTGCTAATTGGTATTGACTGATAGTTCAGGTAAACAAATTTTCATGTTTACCAAAAATCAAAGGTGCTTACCAGTGTAAAATAGAGTCTTTTTATTTAATTAAGTTCAGGTATGATGTTGTTTGCAAGTCTGCTGCCACTGCGAAAGCAGCACTTCCTTAAATGATGGTAGAGCACATTTAGTGCTAATCTGGCAGGCACCTTGCTTGCTTTAACCTGCAGTCCTTGCTCTGCACAAAGCTCCTCACTTGTAACCACATGCTCCTCTCCTGTGTCCATACAGCACCAGCCTAATGGGACTTCAGTTCTGGTAAACTCTGCTGTAGCAAGTAAAAAGCACTGAGACTGTATCTACTTCCTTTCATGTTTTTTCAGAACTACAATCGCAGTTTCTAAAATGCCACAATTTGCCAGCAGTTGCATTACATCTTAAATATCCAGTTTTCTCTACACATTAAATAGGCAAGTTCTTATTCCAACTTAATGCCTGACTTCTGTTAACTTGTCCTGTTCATACAACGCAGCCAATTCAGCAACAGTCCATGCACTTAGGGCCAAAATGTTATTTATATACAATGACCCTCCAAGGATATTTTGCAGTAACATTAACAAAAAAACCCAAACCAACCAACCAAACAAAAAACCCAACCAAAAACACAGCCCAAAAACCAAACATGTTTGCTCCTCTCTGCATGTTGTTGTCTACTGCAAATAAATCCTTAACCTCATCTTCCCTCCCCAAATAGGTAACCACAGTTTGCTGCAGTTCTGGCTCCTGCTATCATCAGTAAACACTAGGCTGACTAAATCACTGTTGCTGAAGGGCATTTCCCATTCCAGGGCAGAGGGCTCCCCTGCTTGTGTCCGAAGAGAGTCTTCTGCTGCATCTTTAGTAGTCTGCTCGCTGGCACAACGAGATGTTGAAGCCACGATGACTCTGTCTCATCTATCGCTTATAGATGAGGGTTCTTGCTATTATTCACAGGAGTAGATGATGGGCAGGACCTTACCCACCATGCCATTGAATGCCAGGACAGCGCTGGCCCTTGGCCTCTGCTACCATGAGCCCCAGCTCTGTCCTTCGGTGGCTTTTGCCAGCCCCAGATGGTCCCAGGGAGTGTGCTGGTGCTACAGGACTCATGGCATGCTGACACTGATACTGTGGCCTGATGTGCTCTAATGCAAGGCATTCGTTCTAAGTACAAGAAAAACCTTAAAACTTCATTGATGCCTGTTTTCTTTTTCTCTTTTTTTGACAAAATAAAAAATATTTTAGCATCCAATTGTATCATTCCATTCCCAAACTGGATGTTCCTCAGTGCTGTCAGACCTTCCACCCTCCTCTCCCCTGCATCCCACTCTGGGTGTGAAATTTCAGCAAATATTATACAGCATTTTGCAAGACATTTTCAGTTTGGTTATCCTCTGACAACAGGTTCTTCAGGGTTTTGTGTTTGGGTTTTTTTTTTTTTCCCCCATATGTCCCAATGCAGCTCCCAGAGTAATGTGGGGCTGGGGGAAGTGGGCAGGGCTCTGCCTGGGAGGTTGGGGCTGATTGCGAGGAACCGCCATCCAGTATCTGTGAAGATCCCATGAATGTCACAGCTTTTTGTTTTTTGCCTTTCAGTCCTCTACATTTTTTTTCCTGGACATTAGTCAATACCAAGGCAATCATTTGCTCTCACATTTATTACCCTTGGCTCTTCTCTGTTATATAACCCAGCTAATTTTCAAAGTCATCTTCTGACATATATGGAGATACAAGCTAGGCACAAAAATGTTCTGGGCAATGTTTCAAAGCAGTGGCAAGGCTTCTTGATGGCAGCAAAGGCAGCCTCTCATTTTTCCATCTTGAAGTACCCATTGTTTTGTTTTGCTATATAAAAGTAAAATTTATTTTACCACTAATACTTCCTGTCAGTAGTGAATGAAGTTAAAAAAATGAGTGATATATTTCAAGGGCTGTTCTCCTCTGAAGCCTGAACATGGGCAGTATAGTGACTAAAATTCATGCTTGTCCAACACTTGCTGGAGTTTACCCTAGACCATTGTTACAGAAACAGGGCTGTGTTTACAGCATCAGAAGGTATATATACACAGAAGGGGTGTGGGCGGGTGTGTGTGTGTGGGGGGGGGGTGTATGTATATATATATATATATATTTATAAAGTTTTCTGAGTGAAGTAAAACCAAACACTCCATAAGAGCTGAAAGCAGAAATCTCATTTCAAACTTTCTCTTTAGGGTACTGGGTTAAAACCCTCTAGATGGTCACATGGTGTGTATTGATATACTTTTTCATCTGACGAGCTGCTAAGCTACAAATAAGAGTCTAAAGCTCTTGAAACATCTACCTCTCAAACACTGTTTTTTTATTATTGCTGGTTGCTTTTATTATTGTTGTCTTGGCATGTACGAGGTATCATCACAGAGCAGGGTCCCACTGGGGACAATTGCTTTGCAAGCACAGATAGTGCTATAACCACTGTGACTCAGGTGTTGCATTTCCAAGCTAACATAAAACTGCCACCAAGAATGTGGAGTCAGCATGGTAGAGAAAAGAGAATGAAAGCGAAAACTAAGCCTTTAATCTCAAAGGACCATGTTGTGCGATATTAACTCTTAACAACCTGATAAGGGAAAAACTATTAGGAACATCATTGACTAGAAGGCTGCAGCCAGAGAAGCTTTCAAAGCATCCAACCTGGGCCAATGACTGGAAAAATAATATCCATATGCCCTATGAAAACACAAGCAATGCAGTAGAAAACATCTTTCTTTGCCATGTGAGTCATTTTTTCCACTGACTCTTCTCGTATACCATCAAATATGTATGGTTTTGTAAAAAATTAGTGTGTGTCTATACAGACATTTACATAAAAATGCCTCATTTTTAAGGAAAAAAAAAATCATTCCAGATTGTTACTGGACTGAGCGCAGTCATTAAGCATTATACACTGATAGCTTATTGTTCACTTATGTGATAATTTTACTTCCAATTATATCTGGGTAATGAATAAGGACAGTTAAGACTTTAACCTATTTTCAGAAACCAGAGTTCTATCAACATGCAGTTATTTATGCTAATGAAAATAATGATCTTTTTATAGTGCTTGTCACTGAAATGGAATGATGTCCTGCCAACTGTGCATGTTTGCCAGTGGCTACAAATTAATCAGCTAAACTGGAGTGGTAATTGGAGTAAAGACAAGTCAAGGGGCAGCAAGGCCAGCTCTGGCAGAAAAGCTTTTGAAGATGAATACCCTGTTCAGCGCACAAAACAAAAGAACTTGTTTATATAATGCTGCTGTTTAATTAAATCTAAGCAGCTGTTTCATCAAGAGGTCTCTGAAGATAAACGTGGAAGGTGATGGGCAGGGGAATCAAAATGTGATGATGATTGTGTTATACTGGGTTACACTGTACATTTACCACACACCTGCCTAATGAAATGATTTCATAGAGCTCCTGATTACAAACTGCAGACAGACACCTGAGCATAACCCCTGCCACTGAATACACACAAGGACCACATTTGGAGATGTTGGCTTCAGAGCTCAGTGTTTCACCGAGCACATATAAAGCTCTACCTTGAGTGTCCACGTGTGACTGCCCATGACAGATGTCCCTGTGTACAGACACTGAGTAGATAGCTGACATCCTCCGTATCCTCCCTTGGTTTGTTTTGGCTCCCTGTTGTAAACTGTAGGAGTGAACCATGGGAAGTGCTTGTGCCTTGCTTTGCTCAAACAGCCTTTTTTTTTAAAAATCTTCCTTTTTTTCACTTGCATAACTTCTTGCCACTTTCTCTGCTGAGGTTGCTTATTTTACCTTGCATGCACAACTAGTAATTGCTTTGAGCAAGACATCTAACTAAGTAGTGATCTGTACTGGACATCTCTTTCCCATCAGGGATGTATTCCTCCTGACAACTGCAGAACTGTGGCTGGGGAGAAGCTTGCAGTGAATCGTGATGGTCCCTTTAACATGGTGCAGAAGAGGGACGGGTGAAACTTCCTAAAGTGCCTTCTTCACAGGCTGAAAACCTTTCTGTTCTCCTTGATGCGGATCCATCCTGGGAGGTTCTTCCTGTTCCCTGCCATCATCCTACCCTGATCTTGTGCCAAGAGCTAAAGCAATTATATGGGGAGTGATCCTTAGCTGAGGGCTCACAAGCTGTGGCTGGTTGGGTAGGAATGAGCAGCCATGGCTAGGAGCCTGAAAATCACAGAATCACAGACTGGTTTGGGTTGGAAGGGACCTTAAAGCCATCTAGTTCCAACCCCCTGCCATGGGCAGGGACACCCTCCACTAGTGCAGGTTGCCCAAAGCCCCATCCAGCCTGGCCTTAAACATTTCCACAGCTCCTCTGGGCAACCTGTTCCAGTGCCTCACCACCCTCACAGTAAAGAATTTCTTCCTAATACCTAATCTAAATCTACCCCTCTTCAGCTTAAATGTTGTACAAATAGTAGGAAATTGTTAATTATTCATGCATATGACATTTTAAAACATACTTTTAACCTCCACAGTTGCAAAGGAAAAATTGGATAACAAGACACTAGTCTAATGTAAAGACTCAGAAACCATAAGGCAGAGAAAAAATATGCCAGACTTTCACCTTCCCCAAGCGTCCCACGATTTTCTTCATTGATTTTGCATTAACAAAAAATTCAGAATTTTGCTCACAAAGGAGCTTGGGATCTGGATGGTGAAGACTTCCCTTGTTTTTTGGTCCAGTCTGCTGCAGCTCAAATCTCATCGGTAGCAGCACGCTCCTCACCTTGAGAAACATGGAAGTTCGCTGATGCATTGGTCCTTGTGGGGCCTGATAACATATGTCTTGCACACGTCTAGTAAATATTTTGAAAGGACTTTTCATAGGCTCATTGTTAAAAAGGCATATTTTGTTGAAGGGTCTGGTTTTGGAATGATGACATCCTTAAGTATTTTTGCAATATGAGTAATAATTAAAAACTGGCACTGGTTGAAAAAAAGTTTTCATAAGGTTTTCAATTTCATCCAGAAAATGATGTTTCCTAACAGTCAAACCACTTTATGGGAGTATTTCATTTGGACTTCCTTCTTTTATTTTGTTCAGACTCAAAGAATATTTCCTCAATGATAGATGTAGAAGCCTTTTGTTTAAAGATCAAAAATAAATTTCCACATTTTAATTTTCAACCAAATGCATTACAAGCAATTCACCTACTGTGAATCAGGTAGTCATTTTCCTCTGACAAACACAAAATGCTTACATGATGAGAAACTATCCTATCACACACTCAATAGGATCTTTGTTTGTCATTCATTCCTATTTAAGAACTTTCTATAGCCCTTATAAGAGCTGCCGCTGCTGTGCGTTGTTAAAGGCAGAGACCACATTGCATCCCAGAAGACACCGCAAGTCATTCCCTTGTGAATATCTTTTTTTCTTTAATAGGTCAACAATTTTGATCTGTGCTGGATGGGAACAAGACAGGAAAAAGGAGCTTACTAGCACTATTTAAAGAATGTTTAACACGCTACTGACAAGTCACTTTTCATCATGGATCACATCAGGTGTCTTGGTGCTGTTAGAACCCAAATCCTATTTCTCTTGCCATACAACACTGCTTTCAGGCTGAGAGGGTGTTTTGTGATCCTTAAATTCAATTGCCTCAGGATGGAGAACAGCAAGTATCCTGCAGCCCTGTGCTCAACAGCTGCAGGTGTGATTCTGCTGTCCTTTGTGGCAATGAAGGTGAACTTCTGTAGGATCGGGCCTTATTTGAGTAAAGCAGTGTACCGTATCATATTAAATTGGCACCCCTGACTGCTTCTGTGAGCTTGGCCTTGTGGAGTTTTCAATAAAATGTGAGTAATTATTTTATAAGGTGTATAAAGAGCTTATTCAAGGCACATGCTCATTAAGCTCTTTCAGTTGTTATTAACATCAACCCCTAAAGGACAACAATGGTAATAATGCGATATGGGGCTGAAAACTGTGGTATTTAATAAGAGAGCACAGTGGAGTGATTTAAAAACACTAAGCCTCTCTCATGGCCTTCTGCTAGGGCCAGGAGAATGTGAATGCTCAGAATTAGTTAATGATTCTTATATTACACTTGGACTAATCTGGAAGCTTGTTATTTAACTGGAATGAATCTAGCATTCTAGATCAATTTTATGGTGATACATGAGAATGAGTAGTCATTCCAGACCAAAATTAAGAGGCAAGGTGAAAGATGTGCTCTGTTTCAAACAGCAGAATAAGCCACCATCGCGCAAGGGGCTCTGGTGGCCCTCCAGCTGCAGAGGGGCTGGGGAGCAGCTCTGCATGGGTGGACGTATAGGAAGGCTTAAGCCGGTGCACCCAGCAGAGAGCTGAAGAGTGACTACATGTGGAGGACTGATGTGCTCCCCTTTGTCCTTCACTGCAGCAGAAGAACAGGTTAGATTTAACAGGCTGTTCTAGATTTGCACTGCAGTAACTGGGACCACATTCGGTCCTTTAGGCTCCTGCATCATGGCGGTCCCCAAATCATCATGGCTCAGTGTTGTCACAGCTGTCCCCTGAGAGATCTCAGAGACCAGTATGAGGTCCTAGACCTTTTCCTCCCTCCAGTTTGGAATTTCAGTCTATCAGCTTAGTCTCTGTCTTTCCAGCAACGCATAAGGAATATGTAATATCCTCTAGACCAACCTGTTCTCACCTACATGATCCACTGCATTCAGAAAAAAACAGGGTAATTCTTCCCTGACCCAGAATTCGTGAACAGGAAGACTCTCTGAAGGCTTACCAATGAATTCTGCACTTCAGAGGAAAAACAAAACACATGCACACTTCATTTGCTTGCAGTCCTGCAACCAGAGCAGCCCGTCACAGCACCTGTGGCTGAGCCCCACTGCCCTTCACCTCTGCTATCCCCCCTGCCTGAGCAGCTGCACCAGGCATGTCTGCCAGCCCCAAAGCCTGCTGCCTCCTCCTTCAGGGGGGACAGGAAAGGCACTTTGATTCCTCTATTCATAACCTGGGCTTCCTCACCTGCTGAATACACCTGACAGACACACCAGGCATCCAAGTCCCCAACTCGCCCAGCTGCTCCAAGGACAGTCCCTGTGTGAGCATGTTCAGTTAGCTCAGTAAGACCTACAGGAAGCTCTGCCCCTGCAAAGGAGAAATGCTCTGCCTGTATAAGGACTGATCTCCAAGCCACTGGGATGCTATGTACAATGAGAGCTAACCGGCCATCATCCACATCTGCACCACAAGTTTGACCATTTCCTGAAAAGCAAAGGCCAAGGGGCAGAGCTCATTCCACAGGCACAGCTCTCTGGGTATTGCAAGTTTAACGCCAGTCTGGAAATTTTTTATAGAGAGATGAGGAAAGAATAGGGGAGGTAGAGGAGGACTGTTAGAAGTGGTTGACAGCTGAGCCAGAGGGGAATATGGAAACCACAGTATCAAGGCCCACTCCGGCACTACTCCTGTGCTGCTGTCCTCCCTGTCACCTCCAGCACCTCCCAGGAGACCTGCAGACACTGTCACCTGCAGTGGCCAGGGAGCTGCAGCTCAGCACCCTCGTGGCCTCACTCACTGCCCTTCACCGCTGCTGCCCTCTCTCCCATCAGGATCAGCAGCAGAGCTCCTCCTGGGCAGTACAAAGAGGTGGCTGCTAATGAGCATGCAACCCTGGAGTCAGAGGGTGCACTAATAACAAAGGTGAGAAGAAACATATGCTTTCCTCAGCTCTAGCAGTGCTGAGAAACCTTTTTCACATGATGGATAGGTTTCATCCGCAAGGGCCTGCTGGAGCCCAGATGGAAAAGCAGTGCTATTTCCCCAATTGCCTCATCTCACTCCCCAGCCTCAGCTCCCCGCCCAGTAGAGGCTGTGCACAAAAGCCACTAATCAAGCTAAAAAGCCAGCTTGCAGTGCCAGAGGAGGGGCTGGCAAGAATCATGTAAAGAAGATTAAATTCAGGAATGGGAAGGGACAAGTAATGAGGGTTAGAAGTTGTACTGATGGGTCTCTACCCATTTGGCTGCTCCAAGGTTAACTTCTCTTTTTTTTTTTGTTTCCTCTGGTGTATCTTTAATATCCTCCTTCCTCTCTGATACAAATCATTGATTCCTGCTTAGGTACTCAGCTCCTGTAAGATTTTAGAGCAGAGCTGAAGGCTACAAGGTTACTGAACAACAAGCAGAACCTGCTTTATTGCCAAGCATTTAATATCCTGTTTCCAACAGTGGAGGCTTAGAGGAAAAGTATGGCATGATCCTTCTCCCAGCATATCCACTGTGCCTCTAGCATAAAGAAGGTGAGGAGAGGGGGTAGGTTCAGAGCCATCAAATAAGACGACATCCTTCTTATATTAGTCCCTTTTTCAAATAAATCTGCACCTGAAAAGCCATTCACAAACAACGCCAAAACAGTTTTCACAGTTACGTCCGTCACTTGTCACTTGCTCATTCCTGGATATGTGCAATATTGGATAGTAAGTGCAATGGGACAAAGAACTAGTCTCAGACTTGTCCACAAAATGCCTAAAAATTTGGACCACTATTAAAAAAAAAAAAAGTATTTATAAATATATTGTGTGAAACAAGGGGGGTTTGGATTTGGTTGTGATTTTTTTTCCAAGAACTGATGCTGGTTTTCTACCTTTTGCTTATATTTTTTATTAAGCTCTTTGCTCAAAGGTGGAATTTTTTCTCATTGAAATTACTCCTCATCATCTGCAAAACATTCTGGCTGGCTTTGAGGAACGTCTTTTGCTTGTGACCTTCAAAACAGAGGTCACATTGTCCAAAAATTATTTTAACCCTGTTACTTCTAGGATACATGGAGGTTTGTAATATGGAAAGCTGTGTATATTACGTATTCATCACAGCTTGCCAGTGGCTTCACACTGCATACCATCATTACTACAAAACCTATTTGTGATCAGAGTGTTTCAGGACAAGGGTTTCTAAGAGTCTGAGTGAAAAGCTGGTTTTGTTAGAGAGCACGTAGTTTGAGGAATTTAAAGTCGACTGTGGAGCAGATTTTGTAATACCATGAATTTGCAGCAGCTCATGGTCCCTATAGCTCATTTTGTGGTGTGATGCCTCTCAGGCTACTCCTGCTCTGCTGCTTGTTGGTGCCAAAGCAGCACAGATGGACCTTCCACCCTTTACACACTCTCCTCCCCGCGCCTGGGTGCCTCCCCGCAGTGCCTGGGGCAGCTGCATGCCTCAGCCCCAGCCTGGGGCTCCCTGTTCCGCAGCAGCCATGTGTCCAGGCTGGCACTGTCCCCACCACTGCTTGCACGTGGCTCTGGGACACCTCACTTCTCAGAAGTCCACAGCCTTGTGCTTGTCATAATCATTCCCCAAGTTATTTCCCCACGTGTAGGGACAGATATGGCTCTGGTTCAACAAGGTATTTAACCATCTGCTGAACTAATCAGTTCCTTCAGCTGAAATTTGCAGACTGTGATGCAGAGAAAACAGCCTGAGCATTCATTGTACCCCACAACAACTAACGTCAAACCTTTCCCAAGCAGAGAACTTGCTGACTTCAAAATGAATTTTGTGTCACCTCTAGGGTGGCCGCCTGGTCAGCGGAGAATTCCCATGTAGTACGGCTCTCACAGCACTGCCACCTGTTTGGTTGAAGCTGCTGATTGTGCTTTTAGCTCTGGAAAGCTGCAGTTCATAGTTTCAGCTAAGATGATTGTCACTGCACCTGAATCACAACCAACTCCTCTACACCAAACTTCTGCTCAGCTGGGATTTTTTTCTACAGCTGAAAAAAAAGGCTTGTTTTGAATAGCATCTCAATTGATATTCAAAACAAAGATATGCATGTAGTTTGTTGTAGCTAAAGGCTAAAGATTTTTATTATTAAAAATATTTCCAGCTTACCATTTTCCATTCTCAAGGTGTTCATTTATGGACAGACCATTATGTACTATATTTAGCAGTAAAAGTAAATTTGAAAAAAATTACATTTTAAAGTAAAATGTGGTGAAATTTATTTACCTAGAGAAACATTTATGTAGCTATAGATCGACAGGCAAGGGAGATCATAACATCTCAGGGCCCACTTGTGTGTGTGAAAACGTATGCATGAGTAAAAAAAGACAGTGCTGAATAATATATACATAGAAATCCAAGGAACAAAGACATTCAGGCTGAAACCCATGCATATATTTTTGCGTATATTTACATTGTATTCGGAAAAGATCATAAATAAAAAAAAGACAACTGAGAGACACAGATGCACGTGTATATGCATGCCTGCACGCAGGACTGATGGCAAAATGTCAGAAACTGACTTTGCCACTAAAGAAAAATCCTCACATATTTAATGCTGAGTGGTTTTCATTACCCTTTGTTGAAGGCTTCTTCTTCTGGTTGTAAAACTATTTTAGCCATCTCAGACGTTAACAAGTGTCTATAAAATGGGGACAGTGTTTCTCCTGTTAACACTTTGAAACCTATAGAGGCAGCTGACAGAGAGATGTTCTGTAAGAGCTGGATTCAGATGTTAGATATTTTCTTAGATCCTAAGCTCCTCTAAAATCAGATCATACCATATGTCTTAACGTTAGGACTCAGTTAGACCCTGCGGCTGAATGCACTAGAAACCCGTGAAAGAATCGGAGAGAACTGCTACAGATGCTCTTTGCTGAACAAATTACCAAGCTGTGCCCCGGATGAGCAACCTCGATTCATCTCTGTGTGCAGCGGGGTAGGAGCAGTTAAAACAGCAGCAGCACTTCATGGGTTAAACTGATGAGTCCTGAAGGCTGCACTATGCAAACAATGATGTAACTCAATAGCTTCAGTGAACTGAGTTAAACTATTGACACGTGTGGTGGCAAGAACGAGGTCTGCGGCTAATGCCCAGGACACAGGAAGAGAACCAGGTAAACCCATGCCTGCCTATGGCTCCCCTATAGTAACTGCTCAGGGCTTATATTTCAGATATGAGCAGAAGCCTTTAAAGTCTTGCATAATTCTGCAGACAGAATTGGCTGCTTTCCTAGTTTTCCACATACTGGAAGGAAATGACAGTGGCTCAGGGGTAGGACATTGCGCTCACCTCAGCAGTCCAGGCCTCAGAGAAGGCAGCAGATCTGGCAGCCCATGTGCTCCAGTGACGCTTGATGCGGGACACGCAACACTACAGGCTTGGCACCACAAACTCAGAGTTTTAACCACTTGGCACTTTGTTAGTTTGGTCTATTTTGGGGTACCTCCATTTTTCAGGTCCACCTTTAAAGAAAGTAGATTTTTCAGACAATGAGCAATTAGCTTTTATGAATAAATAAATAAAGCTTTCTAAATTGTTGCTGTTTTCCCACCAAAGTCCTCATTTATTTCTGAGTCCTTTCAGCTTGGACTTCCTTGCAGTTGTCCCAGCAAACGCACAACCAATACACCACACTGCAGTTGTGTAAATTGATCTGAGCTCTGGGCACACTGGGCAACTTCTGAGGGTGCCACAGACTAGATGGTTTGGGGGGGTGTCTGTATCTGTTTCTTCACTTGTGAGGCTCCTAAATACCATAAGCTGGAAATGGAATGCCTATCGTAAACCTCTGCTTTCTGTCAGTTACATGGGAAAAAAAATCACCTTGTTTAGTCCATTTTTGCAAAGTAAACTAATATAACAACAAACAACTCAGTTTCCTTTGAGTTATAAATATTCCTGGGAAAAGAGCACAAGGAACTCCATGCCATGCATGATGTTCCAATAAACTGTTCAATTACAGATAATAAATAATAATGTATAATAATAAATAACATATAATAATAAATAACAATAAAAACATATAAACCCACATTGACTGCGGAAATATGCATATTTTGCCATAATTAAATGGAGCTTAGTCCAACTTGCTATGGCAGATGAACAATCCCTAGGGAGCTTTAAGGACTGTTGGGTATTAGAAGGTCAGGTTTCTTTTAGATCTGGACATCCTAATTTAATTCCAGCTAATGCCTGATATATGAATAATTCATTAGTATTTCTCAGTTTGGAACTAAACTTCTCAGAGAATTTAGTAAGTGTGAATGTTGCTGCAGTAAACATATGCTGATTATTTTTTTAGAAGCTAGAAAATGAGGTTACTCCTAAAAAAGTGGGTAAAATAATTAAAATGTAAATTGAAATAAATTATTCACACTACTAAATTTAAATAAATGACTCGAACACCTAAACTCAATTAAGGCATGTTGTTAGTTAGAATACTTGGTATTGTATAGCAGATGTACAAAGCCAAGAACTGGCACCAAAAAAGTGTTCAATGTGCATGAATGTTTTATAGGTAACAGAGTGTATACCCTAAGGGCCTTGAATATTAGATTAAATTATACATTTCTAATAAAGAAAATATAAATGAATATGGAACAAATGTCGACTTTCAGCTTAAAACACCAAATACTTCTTTCAAGAGTGAGCTTTACCATTGCATAACAGTTGCAATATTATCTTGTTTAATGGCTTAAACACTGTTGTCAGCTAAATAGCTCTGTGTGTGTGTACGAGAAGGCATAAGTGCCATTGGCAACTGTTGTGTAGTGTTATGGAAACCATTCTAAAATAAGACCACATTTACTGTCACTTCAAACTCTTTTAAAATTTTAATAGAAATAACATATTCAGCAGAGGAGACTTATTAATTTGCTGTAACTTTTTTTTTTTTTTTATGGCTCAATTGCAATCACAAAAGCAAGCTACTGTCAAAGCTAGATATGGGGAGGGAATATTCCTAGCTCTACAATAGGTGCCTAGTGTCAGGAGCAGGACTGAGGGGGAGGAATCTGGCAAGCATTCAGTATATTTTTTTTTTGCTATGGTTTTATAAAATACAGTATTGCATGTTGAAACTTCATGTATATATAGTATTTAAGCCTACGGCCTAGCTCCAAAATAGAAAGAATTCTTTGTTTCTTTTTTAGGATGAAGAGGGGGAAGAGCAGCTATAAGGAAGCTCTGTTAATGTATTTGACATGCCATGCCATCAGTCATATTTGGATACACAGCTTGAGTTCAGACTTTGTGTGGGATGGGAAGTTTTAGCTGCGCAGAGTGAGCAGGCAGAGGCCCCCCCGCTGTTGGTACCCATTCCAGCTCCAGCAGCCGCAGCATCCTGCGCTCGCACGGAGGTCGGCACAGAGCTGGGCCACGTTGTGACTCGTGGGCAGTTTTAAAGACGGCTAGAACCACAGCATGCTGTCATGGTGCTGGTGCTCATTAAACCCAGTGTGGACTGGAAGAGGGCAGCGATGTGACCACAGAAAGGACACTTGATGGCAGAATGCACAACAGCCTGCAGTGGAGTTACCGAGCAGTCTCTTTGCAAGAGCACTTTGCCCTCACTGGCTATTTTGCTTGGTTACATTGCTGTTCAACTGCTGAAGATGCACACATAAATCCAAGTGAGACAGAGGAGATACAATCGCAAAGAACTTCTGAAAGTCTTTCTCTAATCAGGTTTGAAGTTAAGATGTAAGCCAGTTTTGGTCCTCTGCAAAGCAACATAAAGATAGTGAACTCAGCCCTAATTGGTTCTGTTAACCACCTAGCGAAGCTATTTCACATTAACCATTTTCAATTACAGCAGCTGTGAGTAAAGATCCAAACACAAGTGCAGGCAAGGAAAACAGTGTGCAGACATTTTAGTCCAGGGAACCAAACTAAATAGGGGTATTGTTTTGAGAGCATAACATTGGGCTTTAAGGAGAGGGATCAGTGGGGAGTATCAGCTCATTCTCTCCCTTGAACTGAAACAGCGAGCAGCCTGAACCTGTGCCACATAGACACAAATACTTAAAGCAGCTTATTCCCTCAGCCAAAAGCTGAGTGAATAGGAGCGCTGCAAAGAAACTTGCAAAATTCAGCCTATTAAGAATCCACGCTCAGATCCTTTACTTCCAACATTAGCACAGGTTTGAAGCTGCTCCAGCACAGAATTCACTGGGGAGAGCTTCCCCTTGACGCCAGGCCACTTTGGGGCAGAGCCCACGGGCTCTGAACGATTCCTTTGTAAGTCCTACAGACCCCATCAGATGGGTGATAAGAAGAGGGTTAATGCTCTTTGCCTTGGCAGAGGACACCTCACAGCTGCCTGTCCTCATTTCAGGGACTGCCAGGGAACCCTGCCATGGGGGAAGGAGGAGGGAGGGGGAATTTGTGCCTGGACCCAGCTGGAGTGAGTTGCCATATCCCACAGGGAGCTATAAAACTCCTCTGGTGAGGCTGGCATTTCTCCTGGTTTAACCCAGCAGCCAGGTCTTTCCCATAGGAAAGATGAGGAACCTTTACCAGGAAGGAAGACTTCAGTGTCAGGAGTGAATGAATCAGTTTTATATGTGATTTTTGGTCATCTTTGATGTGCTCTTGGATAAAGGGAACATATCTACATCAAGGACCAGTCTTGGACTCATTATTGACATCCAAGTGATAACAATTCAACCAATGTTGCTAAATGCAAGCAAAATTAAGTTTGAACCAGTACAGTATACAGTGGTGCCTCAAGAAAGTTGGCTTTATAAAGCAAAAAAACAGTAGGAGTAAAATCAACTAGAAGACGGAAATAAGGCAGAAAAAGAGAGCTTTGCAAGAGCTGCTTAAGAATATCATATTTTAACAGGAGAAAAAAAGGTTGTATCTGTGTAAAAAGTGGAGAACTTTAATAAGGGAACAGTTTTAGCAAAACATTTCTGGAGTGGAAAAAATGAACTTGGAATAGACCAATAGGTCTGTACCCAAACAGAAACAATAGATACTTTTTATTTAGTAACTATGCAAAAGAATTCAATAAAGATGTCTGTTCTGTACTGGGGAGAAAGGATGATCTATTTGTTATATGATGATGGTAATATACTTTCTATTCCTACTGTAACTAAAGAGGATATTAATCAACAGCTACTGTAGTTAGACATACTTAAATCAGAAGTTCTGGGTAATTTGCATCGAGGAATTTTGAAGCAGCTGGCTGAGGAGCTTTTTTGGCAGCTAATGTTGATTTTTCAGTAACTTGTGGACAGGGGAGAATTCCAGAAAACTTAAAGAATGCTAGTTCCTTGTTAGTTCATTAAAAGTATGAGCAATATGGCTGAGATAACAGAGGTTGTCAGGCTGACGTCAGTATGGGAAAACAAAGGAAAAGCTCATATTTAATTCAATTAACAGAGACTGAAAGGTGCACGCTACTGTTAATGCTGATCAAAGTATGGAAAATATATCTTCTTGAAGTAACATTAATCTTAGAGAGATTATTAACCTGGTTGGTATAGGAAGAGCATTTAATAAATATACTTAGGCTTCAGTAAAACATTGCTATACAGAAGGCAAAATAAAATCATGTACTTAGAGAGTTTAAAAGAAAATAAATCAATAGGTGTACTACAAGGTCAAACAGAATACAAAGATACACAATAACTTGGCTATAGAGTAAGTAACTGGAAAGGTAAAAGCCACCAGAAAGCAGGAGCCTCTGCTGAACAAGGAAATCTATAATAGATCCCAAATTGCTTCAACTTTAAGCAACCCAAATTGTGTATATTCCAGACATCTATTTCAAGTTGCTAACAGTGAAGCTTCCGAAGCAGAGGAACAATTTAATGAAGGTTGTGATAGTTTGCATCACTAGGAATCTTTATATAAAAGGTGGATATTTTTTCCATCTGAGGCTATAGTTCAACTATCACTACTGGGAGTTAATAAAGCAGACAAAACGTTTCAAGCCCAGCAGGAAACGCCGTTTGCCCCTGTGGCTCTGGATGCTCTGTTGGGTTACAACATGTATATTACACTTGGAGATCCTCACCTCTCCTAGCTTGCTTTCTTCTAAATGCTTTTTTTTCAGCATGTGGCATTGACTCTTGCAATAGTATCCTAAAAAGTTTATTTATAATGTACTAAAAGATGCAATCCTTGTAGCTGAATCAAATTTACTGTAGCAGCATTTGGGGTGATGAAAGTGCAGTTCTCCAAGCTTTGCGAGTGATGCTTTACTTGGCTTGGGGTTTTTTATTTGAACTTAAAAAGAATGATCTTACTCATTTTACATGAAAGAACAGTGGAAGCAGAAGTGACTAATTTGATTGCTCATGCAGAAGCTACTCACGCCAGCTCCTAGAAATTAATATTCTTCAACATTAGATGATACAAACTTCAGGCAGCTATACAAAAATCAAACCTCTTTCCCAGGTGAATTTCACCATCTCAGTCTGTGACTCTTAAGTAATAAACAGATGCCGAGCATATAAGCTTTAGGGACAAATCAGCTAACCTATAATGATTCTTTAAGTCCTTCCCATTTTCCATCAATAGCATATTTATTGATCATAGAGCTGGCTGGTACTGAATTCCTCCAGAGAAATTCAGTATCAGAAAGGCTAAGAAAAATCTTTAAAGTGCATAGCTTAATTCTCTGGTCTGTTGTCATGAAAATTGAACCTCCAAAACTGCACTTTACTAACTAAAAAGGAGTCTCTTCCCTTGACTTGAACATCTTGGTATTGCCACTTTGGCTGCCAAAGTAAAATCTTCCCTTCTTTCTAAACCTACTTGTAGGCAGGTAACTCAGCATGACTCCCCAAACTCACATCATGGTTTGGGAGCTAGGATGCATCAGTTCTTCAGGAAATTAATAATCTATGAATTATGCCATCTGAGAAGACTTTAGTGAAAATGTCACCACTATGATGCCTTACATCTGTATAAGCTTCCAGTGAAGACAGCTGCCAAATGAAAGAAATAATCAGTAAGAATAAGGAATGAGAAACATCTTCAATTTTCCCCTCCAATTACTTGGTCCATCTGCATGCACATCAGGTGTAATGTTCTAGCATTATTGCAGAAGAGCTGGTTGGTACTCACAAAATACTTTGCGAACACTCCAGCAGTAATCACTGTCTTAGGAACAAGCTGAGAAGCAGTCACAAATTAAATCGAAAGCCTGCTGACCCTGACCTATCATGCCAAGGCTCTACATATCATTTTGGTGTATAAACACTATGAGAGGCAGTCACCCAACACACATTGCAACGCAGGATGGAGAAAATCTGGAGAGCCAATTCCCAAGCAGCTCCATCACTTGATGGTCTTAAGGGTCTCTTCCAACCTAAATGGTTCTATTCTATGATTGTTTGAACACTCACATTCCCTTTAGATTTTAAGTATTCAAACAAGTAAAACCTGTATATGCAATATACATTTCATATGCAGTTATTGCTGAACACACATACACAGCGCATACAGTACATTATGTCATACACCAAGTTCAGTATATGTATATTGAAGTTTGCCTCTTCCACTAATGTTTAAACTCCATTGCCTGATGATGTATTGCAATAGTACATCACTGGAGTGATGACGATCTGATGGTATATTACCATCATTTATTACTGGAATATCATCACTGGCATATTATTGCAATGTATCACCACAGCAGCAGCCAGCAGGAATATAGCTGCAAGAGAGTCATGTTATATGTTTTATTAATTCCTAAGTGATAGTTGTAGAATTAGTATGACACGGAATCAGCATATACCCTGCTTCCTTCATATACCCTGCTTTCTTCATATACCCTGCTTTCTTCTCATTCACATACTTGCAACATATATTTTGATTTTTTCAGCATAGCCTGTTATTTTCCAGATGTGAATGATTTCCTTGCTGAAATTTTGGATTGAGACTCTCATTTGAAAGTTTTGTTAGCCATTATGAAATAACAAGAAACAAAAGAAAATGGAAATCTGATCTTGACTGTCTTGTTTTTTCATCATCTGTATCATGTATTTTAGGATGATTTTTGTGGCCCTGACTAGAAAATTGTTTTATATTACCCAGGGTATTATACAAAGACTTATAAAATGGACAAGCCATTAAGGTATAATACCCACTTATGATTTTTTTTTTTTTTGGTTTTGCATCTGCACATGCATTTTAAAATTCAGTATCTCAGTTGCTGCCAAAAAATAAAGTATAAAACCCAGTATATTCCTGCCACTCAACCACTCAAATTGGCAAAACGATATCAGATATTTAAACATCTTCATGAAAACAGAATGTGCTTTCTCCCATCAATGTTAATTCTGCCTATCACACTGTGCTTTGCACAAAGCAAGAGTGTACTTATATCACAGTCTCTCTTCCACAGTCATTGCCTGAAGGAATTCTGAAAACTCTCCTGCAAATGTCCCCTGGATTTATTTCATTGTACCACCAGAAAATAATGTTTGCTGCAAGCTTTATATAGAGCAACTTCTGCAAAGTGATCTTAGTATCAGCCTGTCTGATTCAGTCAGGAAGATTCTGTTTTAGTGACTGATAAGGCTCCTATCTGCATCCCACTAGGATCAGATGGGGATAGTGGATAACTAGTTAGTTCCAGCCACTCACTGGAGGGCTGCATTAATCATATCTCTGCTACTTCTGGCCATTATCTATCAGTACATAAATATCTTCATCTTTTTTAGCATCATGTATTTTTAGGCTAAAAAAGTCTCTCTGGTAGACCACTTCAAATTTCCATCATTCATCTCCGATATATCGTAGCAGAACTATTAGGAATGAAATTTAGAGATATGAGCGCTGTATAGTTTTTAAAAATACTGAGCTAGTTTCAAGTTGCTGCACTAGCTGAGACAGTCAGTTTGCTTGACTGTGATTGTTCAAGACATAGATGGGCAGGAACAGACAATCTTGGACAGGACCCACCTATGTGGTTGATAAGATGTAATACCAAACTAGAGGTAAGCCATAACAGCACAGCACCTTCTCTGGAATTAATTTTTGGCTAAACCCAGCACCGTGATAACTGTAATAAACCCTACACACCGAAAGATTCTGAATAGTAGAGCAAACCATGAGAGAAGAGGTGGGGAGCAGTAGATGAGAAACCAGAGGAATACAGACTCTCTAGAGAGATGCTGAGAAGCACTTCAGCAGGAAGCAGCCCTTCTAGTGGCACATCTGGCTGTGACCAGTTCCCCAAGAGCAGCACTCAGGACTGGACACTGTCACTGAAAGCATGGGTCATGCCAGTGATAAAAGTGAAATGTCAAAGGTTATACCAACCTGCTGGAAAAAAATTTGTTGCTGGAGAAAGACTGCCAACATTTGTCAACATTTTCCTTTCCTCCCTCCCAAGAAATGGTTAATGCTTATGTAGCAACACATAGATCAGGAGGTTAACCCTAGCATGTGCAGTGTATTAGGTAGGACAAAAGTGCATGAAACAGCACTATCTGTTTAAAAAGACTGTTTCTTGTTTGTCTCCTGCTTGTTTATCAGCACATCCACTGTTGACAAAAATGGATTACACTCAGCAACAACCCTACCCTAGATTAGTAGTTTGGAAGCCCACGTCCTCTTGCCTATTGTCAACTAGATTGTCCCTTGCAGAACACAGTGACTTTCCCAGGACTGACTACTATCATAAAGGACATTCATTTAATCATGCTGCCTGACACGTTGCAGAGAATTCAGTAAAAACTGGTCAAAGGGATACAGAACTAACGGAAATTTAATGCCTCTCTCTTCTTTTTTTATATGTTGCTTGGATGAAAGTGTTTAAGCTCAGCCTTAGATATTGATGTCATTCTCTGACCATCAGCAGCTGTGCTCTTCAATGCAGTCTGGCTTCTGTCATCAAAAGAAAACATCTGGAGGACTGCACAAAATTTGGCATCCCTCAGAAGGATGTTTAAAACCTTTTGTCTTCTTTCCCCTCAAGACCCCAGTACAAGACTCAGAAAGGATAGGCTGGGAAATGAAGGAAGGTTCTAAATGCAATTCTAATTAGAATTTAAAAAAAAAAAAAAAAACAAAAAACAAAAAAACCCCCACAACACTTTGTACACTGCTACCATCTAGTGAATTAAAGGAAACAAAAACTTCCTCTGAAGTAAGATGAACCATATCTAAGGGTGTGAACCTTCAACACTGAAGTCACTGGCAAAAGTCCCAGTGACTTTACTCGGAACAATCCTTAATGGAATAGGCCATATTAAACATCAGGCATTTGAACTTCAAGTGCTATTACAGAAAGTATCAAAGACTGTTACATATATTTGTGATCTAGATAATTGCCATAATTTGTCCAGAATAACATTGAACCAAAAGAATTATTAGCAATTACTGCTTTAAGCCAGTGCAAATAGGTTCAGCTGGATGAAAAGGCACATTTTAAGACTGAAACAAAAGGAAGTTTTTTTATAGGTGCTGCATTTTCTGTTTTAAATTAACTTAAACCTTAGGAAAGGGGTTTACACAGCAGCTTTGGAAATCTCAGTTCTGCATTTATGCAAAGAATTTCTCCATAGAGTTTGGGGGTTGGAACTAGATGATCTTTAAGGTCCCTTCCAACCCAAATCATTCTATGATTCTATGAACTTGCCTTCTTGCTCTTTGGTGCTTTCCCAAAGCAGGAAGAAACAAGTCATTGCCATTCAGTCTTTAGCTCATATTTAGCGGGCATTTTTCATTAGATTGGGACATGCTAACTCATCTCAAGTCGGTTACAACAAAATGTCAGTGCTAACATCCAGTTAAACTGGATGTTAAAACCCACGCTACTTTTGACACTTGCTTTTGCAGAGTCAGCATTTTATTTACCCCAAGGCATACTTTCACTTGCAACGTCAATTAAGGTACAAAGTGTCAGGATTAAGTAATCTATACCATATTTGCAGTACTTGACCCTTTCTTTCCTATCCTATGCCAGGAGAAATCCCTTCGAAAATGATCTGCAGGTTAGATATGAAATGAGATGATTTATGACACTGCTCAGCTGCCCTGTGACTTTAAGCAAGATGTCTGGAGGTGCTAAACATAATCATGGCACCCAGAAAAGCGTAACAGAAGAGGGTTTTTCAGCCCTTCTGGAAATGAAGGTATCAATTTCACTTTGATTCCTTTTACCTATCTGTAAGCATAGCTAGGAAGAATGCAAGGACCTTAATTACCTAACATTAGTAATACAAATGCATTTCTATGCAATCATGCTTTAATCACTTTCACAATATTTATCATCATTAGTCTCATATCATAGTTCAGCAAAGACCTTAAGTGTATTCATAACTCAAAGCACCACTGTTTTACCCTTTACTTCTCAGCTTTAAAATTAGGGACATTATTTAAGGCTGAGACTAGAATCTGATCTCACAACAGCCCTGCTTTTCCCTAATTCTGCTGTGTTTATCTGGAGCTCAGATATGTTCAGAAGATAATCTTTCTAACAATGAAGAACACCTGATGAATTTCCTATCTGTTTTTTTTTGTTTGCAATTGAAATTGTTTATGTTAAAGCTAGCTGCAAACCAGCTCTGCAAAACCTTCTGCAAGACAGGTTTTTGCCACAAAAATTATTCTTTCAGTAATTAAATCTTGCATAAGTTTGATATTTTAGAAAGACTATGATTTATATATCATAAAAATCATACTTTAGAGGAAAAGCCTTAACATTTTATCAATATTACTTTCATTTTGAAAATAGGTCATTAAATAGTCTATATTAGGGAATATAATGTTGAAAACAAAAATCAAAACTTTTGCTTTTTTCCCCTGAATTTTCTGTAATGTAGGTTTTCATAATATAGGGGATCTCATCAAAAACCTAATTTTGATAACTTAAAATGTTCTGTGAAATCACAGTGTGTACAGTCCTCCTTGCACAGTCCTCCCAGCTTCCTTAAAAAATTCTCCGTTTAAAATTCTCCAGATCTGTTTTAAACATGTTAACTTCACCCTCACACTGGCTCATGTAGCATTTCACAGCAGTGCTGGGTTGCTGGCTGGTCCCCCCCGAGCTGCCTGTAGTGGCTCACCCATATTCATTTTGACTTGTACTTCATGTTGCTACATAAAGCATTATTTTTTCTTTCTTCAAGGCAAATGGATGGGATCTGTAAAGCAAGTGATTTTGAAATGCATCTTAACTTCCAGATCAGCCTTTGAGAAATTAATTTCCACTTAGTTTTTGGAGCTGTTCCAACTCATCCTCATGAGTGAAATATGGGCATCAGAAGGTGGAACAGAAAATACAAAGCTAATGATCTGGTTCATGTTAGTTAGTTCTCTCTTAATCCTTTGAAAGATTGCATTTCCCGTCTCTGGAATTTCCTCTCACTGACGGTTTTTAAAAGAAACAAGACAATATTTGCCATGCATTATATATCAAGATTAACTCAAGAAGCAAAGATGATCTATTCACCATCCCTATAAGCCTCTCATAATTAGATCTACCAGCTTTCAAGGACAAGACCATCTTAGCTTTTCAAGGACAGGCCTGTCTTAGCTTTAAGAATAAGAATTCCCACTGAAATTTAAACTGTTTCCCAGAGTAAAGTTAGAAAGGACAAAGGGACCTAATCCTCACCCCTTATCCACATGTCATTTTTACTGGCCTGAGTCCACAAGAGCTGCAGACTTGCAGTCACTTTGCTCTTGAAAAATGGGCACTGCTCCTTCCCAGCCAGCCTTGCACTGCAGCTTTCTTCAGTTCTGATCTGCCCTACAGCAGGGACAACATTTAAATTCCTACACACTTCAAGATTCTCAAGTCCTGTAGGCTTTTCATTCAGTTTTTTGCAAACCTGCATTGCCTTCAGCTGAGCCACCTACAATATTTTTTGCTAGAAGATCCCTCAGGAGGGGGAGGTAGGAGCCTGTGCTTGCCTTTTCAACAGCGTTTGATGGATTTTGCATTATGATACTGTGCAAGGCAAAGACCTGGTAGTTGATCTTGTGCATAGCAATATCTTGGGAGGTCTCTGCATTTCTGTCATTAGTGGGATTAAGAGCAGGTGATGCAATGTGGTATGGCTTGGTGGCCCATCGGTTAGATCAAGCCTGCAGAAGGCTTCCCTTCTGGGAACCTACCAGTCTTTCAGAAAAGCTTGTCCTGAGAGTTAAGCACCTTCCTCTAGCCCGCAGGCTGCTGCCGTGACACAGACAGGGATAGCTGTCACTTCTGGAAGAGTCAGGGGGGTTTGGTCCTTTTGAGTAGCTGAAGTCCACCCACACTTGTCAGTCTGCTTTCATCCTCGTGCTTACTCTCCCCAGCCCCATGCCAGGCCATGCACGGGAGAGCAAACATCTTACTCCCTGTCCTTCTCCAGGAGCAGCCTTGCTCCCTGGAGCAGATGCACAAGTGCATGCTCAGCACTGCTGCTGCCTATGGAGGGCTGCCTGTGGCCTAGTACAAACCCCAGGGGTGATTCCTATGGCTAGGAAGTTTGAACTACCTCTGCAGGCTGGCTAGACTTGGTTTTGATGGATATCCTGGAAAGATATTGAGTAGAAGTGCTATCTGAATGAGAAGTGCTAATTAAAACAGTATCAAGTATTCAAGTATTTCTCCTTCTGCCCCCAAATTTCCTCTTTTGTCCAGCCAGCTCTCTCAACAGAGATACAACAATAATGTACTAATGGAATTTAATAGTAGTATTACTGATATGCAAAGTTAACAAACAATATTTGTTTGATGTTGTGAAATGAACAGTAGATTTACTGTTCTGAGCTAGCAAGATTTTCTGTTTACTTACAAAAATGGGAGGGAGGGTGTATTTGCATGAAACCATCCCAGACATCATATTTTTCCTTTCATATTTACAGTCCTGGAGACTGTTTTCAGAAATCCATCCTCTTAAAGAAATAGCATCCTATCACAGTCAGATAAAGAAGGGCAAATTTGAAGAGACAGTCTATTCAATTTTGTCACAATAGAATTGCAAGCACTTTTTTTTATACTATTATTTCAAATGTTGGGTTGCAAAATTCAGTCCAGCTTCCAGTTCTGGTAATCAGAGGCTGCAAAGGGAAGAAAATTCATTTGTTCATTTTTAAACAGAAGGAAGATTTGGGTTTTTAAATTAATGATTTTTTCTTTGAAACAGCTAATTTCAGTCTTCATTACTGGAGATCAAGCTTTAGCATGGACAGCCTTTCATAATTTCTCTCAAAAAAGGTAGCTTGTGTTCAGATTTTCAGAATTTCTCATCTTTCTTCTCCCCTCCCTCCACCTCCCATTACATTATACAACTGGTGGGGCTCTTAGACTATAAAATAAGACATTAAATCAGAAACCTTGTGTTTGTCCTACTTTCTTCACTTTTCTACATTCAATTCCACACTTAATAGCAGGGAAAACAAAAGAAGGAGACATTTTCAATACTCAGACCCCAATAGTATCCCTCTGGGATTACCTGCAGCTCAATACATCATTCAAAAGCAAAGATTAAAAGTAATAGTCACGTTAATATTATTTCACAATCCACAAACATAAATCCTCATTTGTTATTCATGAGCTTATCACACACACCTCTTAAGGAACAAAATACTGCAGCATGTGCAGAAAATGGTAACACAAAGTAAACAGTGAAGGAGAGGCAGACAACTTTATAGCTCATTTAAGGTAAAGATATTGCAGGTATGTTTGCTAACAGATTAGAAGTGCTCCTGCCTGGCTTTGACAATGCAGCATGCAGTATTATTTATTGTCTCCCTAATCATTACTTAACCAGATTCCAGTCCTGAAGTGCCCACATCCTAAGCGTGTTGGTTTTTTGTGATGGGTACTCATAGAAATAACTTTTCTGTAAGGGAGCTGAGGTGGTAGAGGGCACCAGTGCCTTGCACATGCACGCAACACCCCCCCCTTCACGTGGGGTGACAGAGCTAAGTCTTTTACATGCAACAACTGAGATGGACTCCTTTCTCAAGGAAATTCAGAACTAAATCTAAACCTTTTGCCCAACACCTATCAGGATACTTCTGCTTTCAACACAGAAATGACCTTGAGCACTGCATGTTTCCTGGGCTTGCAACATGTTGCCTTCTGCACACAAAGCTATTCACAGAAAGCTTGGATGCAGAAGAGACTGCAAGACCCACTTGCAGTCTAGCATGGGTGGGCCCCTGTCCAAACAACCCATTGCTGGCCACAGGCAGATGCAAATTCAAAGCCCATCTCCTTCAGGTGCTAACTCATCACTTTAATGCCCACTGTCTGACAACTCAGCTTTGAAAAGTTCAAAGCAAAGCAAGCAGCACTCTGTCCATGACACGCATATCTGCTTTTGCTCTGTAGCCATGCAGTTTTGAATCACTATGCGTGAACCCCAGCTAGAGTAAACATGTACACAGTCCTTCTGATGGTGGTTACTGTAGAAACAGAAAGGAAACTTTCACCAATGTTTCTCTCTTATTTCCCAATAAACAGCAGCATCTCCTCTAGATACTATATCGATCTCTAGTTGTTCAAATAACTACTATTATAGAAGTAGATGAACTGTCCCCTGATAGACCTGTCAAACTCCCTGCTGATGAGAAGGCTTCCATGCAATCCACATCCACAATTGCTTCAGAAGCAGACAACTGACATTCCCTCCCTTTTCCCCCCTCCAGCTATATCCCTGTAGCTTTTTTTCAGTTTCCTCCATCTATGCTTTTTTAAGCTGAAACTTGTTTTGAGAAACTGCTCGAGTTGTGACAGAAACTTCTGAGCTATCCCAGTAATTGGCCTGCCAATACGGAATGGAGAGGTTGAGAATAGCAGTGCAAGGAAAGAGAACCTTGAAAACATCATGTCTTGGGAAGCTCCTATCATAAACAGGGTCGCACTATGCGAGCTTGCCATGCACGTGCAGTGCTCTGTGCAATGAGTATTTCCTCGCAACTCAATGTCTTCTCACATATTTATAGATACAGAGTTTGACTATATATATATATAAAATAATCCTATTCTGTCAGTCTTTTGTATTTCTATAACTATTGCAAACCATTTTCTCTAGGAAAGAGGAAAAGGCATTATATACACAGCTTGTTTAATTGGAACTGTTGCAAGTTTGCTGATGAAGACTCAAACATTGAAGAGTTAACCTAAGCAATCAGAATCTCATTATTACCTGGAACTACCAAGAAACCTAACATTCATCATATGCTAAAACATTTTATTGTACAAGGTTTAAGCAAAAATTAGCATAGGCCATATCCTCAGCTGTTACAAGCCAACAAAGTTGCATTGATTTCACTGGAACAACATCGCTTTATGGAGCAGAGACTCTGGCCTGCAGCAGAGCTGTCCTAAGCAAAGACAATTTGCATTCCTCCTAAAAATAATTAATTGAAAGCTGTTTGGTAACTTTCTTGACAGATGGCTAACACAGTCCACTGCCTGATTTTCTGATGCTTGTGGAGTGACCTGACTGAGACAGCAAAGTTCTTAATACTTTATCACCTTGGCATCCAGGGAAAGATTCAGGCATCTAGCTTTTAAATGTGTCTTTGTTTCCTTAACTGTTTAGTGAAAGCGACAGGGAAATGGTACTGCTTATGCTCTTCTTTTCTTGTGACAAAAGGGATGAAGGAACACCCTCCTGAGCAGGCTTAATGGCATGCAGTCTGAACACGGCTGAACTAGAGCTGTCAGCTCTCCTGTGCTCTTGTTCAGTCCTCCCACACCTGACCTGATGCTGTGCAGGAGGACAAGGCAACCTGCTAGACAGCACCACCTCCAGCTTCCCAACAGCTCTCACCGCACCAAGCAATCACCACCCTGAATGTTCCTGCAGGAATGGCTAGCAGCAGGGTAACTGGGAAAATAAGCATATTTGTCTGTCACCTATACATGCCATTAACAAAAGCTCATGGATACTCACCTTGATGCTGTTACGTCTGTAGTTGTCCTTAAATGGGGTAGAAAACTGGAAGAGTGGAAGTCTATTAGATTGCAAAGGAGCTAGATACACTGATTATTCAGTTTCAAACTTTATTATATAGAGTTGGGCAAGAGAAAGTTTATAACCATACTACAACAACAAAGCTTTAAAATTCTTCAGGTGTTAGCCATCTGCTGACAAGCTTGCTATTTAAACTGTCATTTAGCAATGTTTTTGGCATTGGCATTTTCCCAAGTGTATTTCTCTATTCGTCTTCCAGATAATGAAATTATCTGCCTGAGTGAGGCTTAAAGAAAGACTTATGTAAAGGTTTCTGATATCTAGACACATCCCAGTTTGAAGCTCACTATTCCATCCCTTTCCAGGATTAAAACCAAATACTCATTCCCAACTTTTCCTTCTCCTCCAACATAATAGACCTCCCTTTTCCATGCTTCTGGTTTTAAATGTAAGAAATATTGCTACTAGTCAGATATTGGAGCCTGTCCCTCTTTTGTCTTAAGAATGAGCAATTTTAGTGTAGAAACGACTGCTTTCAGACACCAGTAAGAATCAGCAGATACATCTCCAAGTTTTTTGGTTTTGTTTAAAGTGACATCTGCTTGAAAATTTTCAGGTGTCTGGAAAATTACAATAGGTCTCCTGGGAATGAATTAATAGGCCACAGACATGTGAGGCAAAGCTAAATGCTAAATAAAATACCTCACCTAGCACTGCAGTTCATCATGTGGGTTCCCATACCTGCAATAAACCTCTCCCATCTGTGCCTGCCGATACAGCTTTCAATCTTCTCCAAGGAGGGAACTCCAGTCACAATAAGGTCAACCCTGGCACAAATGCTTTGATATTATAAAGTACTCAATCCATTTAGCAGGAAAATTGCTGACTCTGTCTCTCGGAAGTAGAATGAACAGGCAAGGATTAGGTTTTTTTAGTTACTAAATACTCCAGAAAGGAAGACGCCCAAAGCCTGTGGGTGGTAATGCACTCTGTTTTTGCTAAAAGTCTACCAAATTGCCCAGGCTATAATCTGAAAAATGCTGTTTCAGTATTTGGTACTTGATTACTGTTAAGGGAAGACTAAAGATATTCTAAGATACAGTGTGGTCTCCCTGTGTTTATACTGGATGTGTTGAAGGATGGAGGGAAATGTCACTAATGCTGTTTGAGAGTCTGACTCAGCAGTGCATGGCTCTTCACAAAGTGTTGGGAGACCCATATTTAACTTCAGAGGTAAAGATAGCAGGCTTGGAAGGATGGCTTGAGCTCATCCTAGTACCACCTCAGCTGTGAATCCAGCCACCAGATTCAGTCATTCAACACAGAGGTGAGCTGTGGCATATGGACCAACGAGTACCAGCAACAGGAAGAGGGCAGATCACACTATCACTTATGTTGTTGGTTAATATATCAGTTACTGAGCTAGAATCATGCTGCGATTACATCTCAGACCCACACACACCCCTGCCCCAGGGCTGGAGGGGCCCCAGTATATCTGGAGGGAAGGTTGCTTCCCTTGGCAGCAAGTGCACAGCCTCCATCTAGCAGGGAAGGATGTGCAGATTCAACAGGAGCCTCACAGGTGTTATAGGAAGTCAGACACAAAGGTGAAAGGGCCCAGGAACTTCTGAGCTGAAGGAAAACCAAACAAATGGAGATGGGGAACAAGGTCTGAAAAGGGAGAAGAGCTGTAGGGGATAAGGAAAGAGAAACTCTTCTTACCAAGACACACTAATTAAGAAAACAGAGGGGTAGGTCAGAGTTGCAGAAAAGAGGGACTCTTTTTTTCCTTCCCACATTTAATAAGAACAATTAAAATAATTGCCCAGTTAAAACAGTGTTCATTCTATGGTGACCACAGAGTAGCTTGGCAATCCTGCCAAATTCTAATTTCACATGGCTTGTAATAATCTGCCACTCCTTTGGTGATGCCAGGTATTGTTTTTACTGGTTGAAATGCCTGCATTGGCAATTCAGAAAATAGCAGACATTGACATCAGAGTAGTTTCCTCCACAGAAAACGCAAAGCAGCTGAGCTTAGCCTGCTCATTCAGTCCAAGCCCGTAAGCAAATGGAGGGTATTTTTCCTGAAGGATGCTCAGTGCACCCATCCCCAAACCAATAAAATTCTTACGTACTGGCTTAACATTAACTCCAGTGAGCCTATTCACATCCTTTAAATTTAAAGTCTGTATATAAGTACTTTTCTAGACTGAGCACTGGAGTGCACATCCCATGTCAAATCAAATCTTTACTACATGATTTGCTGCTCCATTTTGTGCATATTAAAAAAATCCTTTCAACTCTCTTTTTACGTTTTTATATATCTATCATATAAGATTCTTTGAGATTCCCATATAAAATGCTTATATGAGTGAGATTTCAACTTGACAGGCTCAAATCCTCATCTGCATCAGTGGTCTGCCTTAAAAGCCAGACATTAGCCTACTCTTCTGTTGTGTACCTCTAAAGAGTGATACCACATGGACCTGACTGTAGGGCAGCTGCCCATGTGGCAGGAGCTACCAACCGATACTGCAAGAAGCCAACAAAGAGCTCCCTGTGCATTTAATACTCTGGGAGTTGGTGTGTGGGCAGAATTCAGCAGAATTGTACTGTTAAGCCAACCAGCTTTTACAATTTTTCATTGACACTTGAAAATTACAAAGGAAGATATGTTGGTATTTAAGACTGTGTTTGCCTGATGTTTGATTACTTAACAGAAGGGTAGTAATTCCAGTTCATGAACATCAGCAATATACCAAAATTTGATTCAATTCACAATTAACACTCTAAGCTTCAAACTTCTTGCATGAAACCCTGAATGACAGCCTAGCTGGCTGTATCAGACCACAAACTCTAGTGTCAGGGACCAGCAAGAGCAGGGCTGCTCCACAAGGAAAGAAAAACCAGAAGGCAAGGCAGAGCAGCCAGGCTCTACCTGCAGCAATGGGCACAGACCTACAGTGCCTGCACACACTTCATGATTGAGGGTCCATGAAGAACCCCCGATCAGGGATAGGGATGAGCTATGGGCAGAGAGGAAGGGTGGAGGCCACAGACGAGGATGCTCACGGCCATTAAAGACTATTAGTTCCCCCAGGGCCCAGACATCTAAGTGGCTGAGGAGCCACAAATGGTAAAAACAAGGTGTCCAGGTTCTCACTTACCAGGCAGGTTGCCATGAAGCAGAGTTGCTGAAGTGTCAGGAATCAAGGCAGAGATCTATAACTCTGGCCTCTATTTTAGAAAATCAGATTATTTCCATTAAATTTTATCAAACTGGCTAATGGCCACAGAAACCCCTTATTTTACCTCTTTTGCTCTCTCCAACCAGCTTTATCTATAGTCCAAAGAAGGGGAGTGTTAAGAGAATTATTATTTATTCTCATCACCTCCCTCTTTACAGACATCAGGATAGAAACTGAATGAGAAGCAGAGCCCAGAGTGCCTGCATGCCCCCTAGCCACATCACTCAGTCCATACTTGTACCTACACTTCCATAAATAAGGACGATGTAACATTATATGCCAGGCATGACTTATCTACTGTTGATCGCTCAATGAAATAATTTCTGAGTTAGAGTTAGCCTTGGATCTTGTGAAAATGTCTCTATCTTATTCCAAGCACCACATTATTACCCAAACTGAGCTTCTGCTGGCTGGACTTCAGATTTCAGACTTACTCTATGGTGGGACTGAACACTGCCTCTTCAACATCTTCAGAAGTGTGATTCTGGTGAAGGAGCCATAGGCTGAAGAAAGAAAAAAAGTTCCTGATTTATTTTTTTGTTGTTGTTTTTCAAGTGTTTTCAATAATTGACAATTGTTTGAAGCAGATGGAAAAATACTGAATTTTATGTGGGAAGCTTGGTGCAAATAAAGGACAAGTAGAGATAGGGATTTTTTAGTAAAGTCAGTTTGGAACCCAACTCTGTAATTTGTTTGATGATGGCCATCACATATGTTATGCATAACTGAGTGCAGTTGTGTGTGCATGTGTATATAATACATAACTTTTTAGTTTGACAATATTGATTGAAATCCTTTCAGTTTGATGAATGAGTGCATTATGCAGTAAACAGTGAAACTAGCCCTGATGAGTCATTGGCAGGATTTTCCCAACTTTTGAAGGCATCCTCTCCCGTGGGCTAGAAGTCAGAAATGTCCTCCCAGCATGTCTGCTTGAGCTCAGGTTTTGACTGTGACAAGACAAACCCAGGTATTACTTCAAGCCTGTCAGTTCCTCCCACCTCTTCAATTCCCTCTACACATATCCTAATATACACATGGAGGATCAAGGGATGGAAAGCCTCTCCGGGTTCATTTGGACTTGCAATGCAGCTCCTTCATGTTAATTTTCCTTTTCCTTTTTCTTCACCTCAATTCACTCTGACGTCTTGCCACAATATTGTCAGTCTCAGAGAAAACAAGCCAAAGCAGATGTGCTGAACACATGGTCACCAACAGGAGCAGCTCCCAAGCAAAGTTAGCATGTGAAATCATTCCAAAAGAGGGATGTCTTATCCAAAAAATAATCTGCATCTGCTCCTGTTGTTTGGTGGATTGGAAAAAAACAAAACAAAACAAAAAAAAACTTCCATATCTAAGTTTACAGTTTGAATTTATCCAATGCTCTGAAGTTAGAAGGGTCTTGATTTTAGACAGTCCCCTCTGATACCATTATAATGAATTTCTCTTTTGTTGAATAAGAGACATAAAACTTTTCTAGTGTTTTTTTATAAACAGTATAATACTGCAAAGGCACTTTTTGGTTTTGTGTCGAAGAGGTTACGATGGATAACTCCACATTTTTGCAGATACTCTAAGAATATGAAATCAGATTTTTCTAATCTAATTAGAAAAGGGTCCTTTGCTTATAATGTTCATCTGTAATTTTCTCTGTCCTATAGAATTTAGGTGACTAATCTTAAACTCAACTGTGAACTCATCCAAAGGCAATGTATAGAACAGTAATTATACATTTTTTACTGCAATTTCTGTTCCCTTTGAGATCTGTAGTCACTGAAAGCGGGACAATACAAAGTAAACCCCCTGAAGAGTGAGACACATCTGGCAAGCTCTAAAGATAAGCTCAACCTGCCAAGGAGAGAGCTCAGAGTGCTGAGGTCTGGCTAGGGTCTGAAGAAAGATGAGGCAACAACTTTCTTAGCTGAATCCTGAATTTTTAGCTAAAGTTCTGTACTGCATAAGCCCATTAACTATTCTCCCTGATAGAGGACATCACTGCCCCGCAATATAAATAGAACAGGTACAAAAAAGCAAACCGTAACAGTTAAAGTAACATGATAGCAAAATCCATGCCCATGTTGGGGAGGAGTGGCCAGGAAGCTCAGATAGTCACAACACGCGGCCTGTGAATTTATGAGGACTTGTCCAACTTCAACACAACACCCTGTGAGACTTGCCTATTGCAATGATTTGATTACCCATACATTCAGATTGAGTATGCAGCACCTGTTAAAATACAGAACAAAACACTTCCACCAAGAGCATTTGGTAAATAAATGACTTGGAAAATATTATTAAGCTCAAAAATCAACATTTTACCATGTTTGATTTGCCACCAGATGCTGTGGGATCTGAAAGTACGGGGTGGGGGGAAGTCAAACAGTAGCAATGAGAGACTAAAATACAAGGAAAAAGCAACTTATGTTGTGAAATTTGGTCATAAATGAATGCAAGGCTCTTACTCTATGTCATGTACAATAAACCCAGCCTATTCATGGAGAGTAAGCACCCTAGCAGTCTTTGCCACATACCTTATGAAAGATATGGCGTCTTATTCAAACAGTAAATAATATATTAACATGATATTACTTTTTTGTAGTGTATTGGCTCGCACGCTGGGACAGGTTGATGTACAGATTAGTGGCAAAGGGGGGCAGCCTCTCCTGTTGAAGACAGCTAATAAGCCTTCAAAGAGTGTTTCTTGCTGGGAAGATGGATGCCAGTAAGCAGCTGATAATACCACCAGTTAAACTTCCATCTTTTTGCCCCTTTCCTCTTCTCAAGTTGAGGAGGAAGGACTGTTACTATAAACAAGCAGTAACATTCCTCTTAAATACTGTGAGTTAAGCAAATGTGCACAGCACTTTCAGGGCTCCTTCCTATAACTGATAAACATTTGCAGGTTCCCTTTGAGTGACAGGTCCATGTGACTCTTGGAAAATTCAGTTAGAAATGTTAGTAACATGCCAAAGACATGGTTAAAAATGAGCAATGGCCATTGAAGAGAGACAGTAAGAGCTGTTTTTCTTCCTAGACCACTCTGCTTGGCACCTTTTCACCCTAAATGGAGTTCACAATGGGGCCAACCACCCCATCTCAGTCCAGACAAGACCCTAGGGAAGGCCATCATGCATGGTTCAACTGTCCTGCTACAGCCTGGAAAGAGAGGTAGCATTCTCTAACATCTCTGTGCTTCTAACAGAAGGGCATTCTGCTTCTCAAGCACGGAAGTGTTAGCATTGGACAAAACTGAGCCTTAGTATCACTGAATTATTTTATTGTTCTTAATCTAGATCCAGGCCCCAAATTCAGATATAGCTCTAGACACCCATAGTAGAATCATAGAATGGGTAGGGTTGGAAGCGACCTCAAAGATCATCTAGTTCCAACCCCCCTGCTGTGGGCAGGGACACCCTCCACTAGACCACGTTGCCCAAAGCCTCATCCAACCTGGTCTTAAACACTTCCAGGGATGAGGCCTCCACAGCCTCTCTGGGCAACCTGTGTCAGTGCCTCACCACTCTAACAGTAAAGAATTTCTTTCTAACATCTAATCTAAATCAACCCTCCTTCAGCTTGAACCCATTACCCCTTGTCCTGTCACTACGCTCCCTGATAAACAGTCCCTCACCATCTTTCCTGTAGGACCCCTTCAGAAACTGGTAAGCCGCAATTAGATCTCTCCAGAGCCGCCTTTTCTCCAGGCTGAACAACCCCAACTCTCTCAGCTTGTCCTCACAGGAGAGATGCTCCATCCCTCCAATCAGCTTCATGGCCCTCCTCTGGAGTCGCTCCAACAGCTCGATGTCTCTCCTGTACTGGGGCCCCCAGAGCTGGATGCAGTACTCCAGGTGGGGTCTCACAAGAGCCGAGTAGAGGGACAGGATCACCTCCCTCAACCTGCTGGTCACGCCTCTTTTGATGCAGCCCAGGACATGGTTGGCTTTCTGGGCTGCAAGCACACACTGCTGGCTCATGTTGAGCTTCTCATCAATCAATACTCCCAAGTCCTTCTCCTCGGGGCTGCTTTCAATCCATTCCTCGCCCAGCCTATAGTCATGCTTGGGATTGCACCGACCCACGTGCAGGACCTTCCACTTGGCCTTGTTGAACTTCATGCGGTTTGCATGGGCCCACCTCTCCAGCCTGTCAAGGTCCCTCTGGATGGCATCCCTTCCCTCCAGGGTGTCAACCACACCACACAGCTTGCTGTCGTCAGCAACTTGCTGAGGGTGCATTTGATCCCACTGTCCACATCGCTGACAAAGATGTTGAACAGTGCTGGTCCCAGTACCAACCCCTGAGGAACACCACTTGTCACCATTCTCCACTTGGACATTGAGCTGTTGACCACAAGTCTTTGAGTGCGACCATCCAGCCAATTACTTATCCACCAAGTGGTCCCTCCATCGAATCCATGTCTCTCCAATTTAGAGACAAGGATGTCATGCGGGACAGTGTCACATGCCTTGCACAAGTCCAGGTAGATGACATCAGTTGCCCTTCCCTTATCCACAGACGCTGTAACCCCATGATAGAAGGTCACCAAGTTTGTCAGGCACGATTTGCCCCTAGTGAAGCCATGTTGGCTGTCACCAGTCATCTCCTTATTTTCCATGTGCCTGAGCATAGTCTCCAGGAGGGTCTGCTTCATAATCTTGCCAGGAGACTGACCAGCCTGTAGTTCCCTGGGTCTTCCTTTTTACCCTTCTTAAAAATGGGGGTTATGTTCCCCCTCTTCCAGTTGGTGGGAACTTCGCCAGACTGCCAGGACTTCTCAAATATGATGGTGAGTGGCCTGGCCACTCCATCCACCAGTTCCCTCAAGACCCGCAGATGCAACTCATCAGGTCCCATGGACTTGTGCACCTTCAGGTTCCTTAGATATTCTCGAACCTGATCTTCTCCTACAGTGGACGGTTCTGCATTCTCCCAGTCCCTGCCTTCTGTGACCTGGGCAGCATGGCTCAAGGATTTGCTAGTGAAGACTGAGGCAAAGAAGTCGTTGAGTACCTCAGTAGATTGAGCTAAATCCACTAAAAGCCTTCAAACTGAAATACATATAAAGATGTTATTTCTTTAAGCTGATGTGGTTCTCACTACTGTCCACAGCACTGTTACGTGGTCATAGCAGAGAGCACCAGAGAAGGCTGCCTAGGAGCACGTCCTTCATAACCAGCTCAGCTGGCTGCTGAGACCAACACTAGTTACCATGCCAGTTTATTCTCTTCTGATATTTTTCCTCTCTTTTTATTATATTTGAGCTGAGCTTTACTCCAAATCAAACTGACTCCAACACTGGCAAGGAGGTAAGACCTCCAGCAAATACATGACCACAAACAAAGCCTATGCGTGCTAAACAAACCTAACTATGTTACATTGAAACCAAGACCCTCACTAGAGTCCTTTCTGTATTCCAAGTCATAGAATACTGCATTTGGCATCTTGGTCCCTAGGAAAGATGATGCTAAGAAAGACTATTTCTTCAAGTACTCAAGTTTTAAAGTTATCTAGTAACTTGGGAAGGAGAGACTTCCCCCCCCCCCCCCCCTTAAAGTGAATGCAGGATGAGGTTATATGACTAGTTGGAATCAATGCAGGTTCTTAATGATGCATGAAATGAAATATTGCTGTCCAGTGCACAGTGAATACTCAGTGTTCTGCTCTATGATAGATACATCCTGTGCTGATCTGACAGGAGAAACGCCCCGCATAGCAGCTGCAAGCTCTGCCCTGCACCCTAGCCCATACTTTGTGTCAAATGGGTTGCTTTCTGCTGCTGCTACACACTCTTCTCTGGGCTAATACATCTGGCAGCCAGTTAAGTTCCTTTAGCCAAGAGGAAAATAGAAAGCATTTTCCATGTCATGGTTCCTGCTTTGGGAAAACAAACAAAAAAAAAAAATCATGGATCTTATGGACTTTCTAAACAACTACATATCTTTATCTGGGACCTCTGCAGTCCAGGCCTGGGTTATTTGTACACGGTACTCCATCTTTCTGCCCTTTTAATACCTGTGGAAACATTGCCAACTGAGGCTGGACCTAAATGGATTAAAGCACTGCTCAGTGAGGGCCAGTGTATCCATAGTTCAAGTACTGAGTTTCTGAAAGCTTTCTTACATCAGAATGGATAAGCAGCATGGGAAGGGTTGAGTTATTACTTACGGAAGATGGGAGAAACATATGTACTTCTAAGAGACATACTGGAGCAAAAGCAGGGAAACAGCCTGTAGTATAATATAAACCATCCATAGGTTTGTGTTGTTTTAAAAACATGTGATGCTCTATTTGAAATAGAGCAAAACTTTCACAAACTGCTGAAGAGTTAAACCACATCAGGGCTTTTTACCAAAGAAAACTGGCCAGCAAAGATATAGTAAAGTAGAACAGGACTGTAGAATAATAGTAACCACACAGCTTCTGAACAACAGTGGCCTTTCCAAGGGTAAATGTCTTTCTGGATTTGTGCCAACAAGAAGTATTACTCCAAACAGTTTGTTCTGCTTTAATTGTGATAGTACCAAAACCAACCCTCTATCTCATGCAGGTTGCTGTGACATTTTAGATTTGCAACCTGAGTATGACCAGATGGCTCTGAAACACTGCAGGCAAATCCTAAAATGAAGGCAGAAAGTTCAGAGAGAATCTGCATAATTTCAAAAAAAGAAGTTATTGCCCTTTTGCCTGTGGCATAACGAGGCAGACAAGGGCAATTGCAGCAGCAATCTCTGACTCCCAAGGGGCCGTCTTTGCACTGATTTCAGGGGCATCAGCTGGTTCACAGCAGCAGCCAGGCAGGATTGGGTCAGATCTGGGAGGAGCACGCATGGGACAAGGAGTGGCATGGGGCACTGGCAACTGCTGCCTTCTACTCTGTCTTGCCCAAATCAGCAGGACTGCTTCATCTGATAAGCCCTTTGAACAGTCAACAGTACAGCACCTAATGCAACAGGAGAACCTATCCCTGGTGCCTTTCATATTTAACGGTACACGCAGATTTCCATATTCTTCTTGTTTCTGTTGGATAAATAATCTGGATGCTCCTTCCCATTGCTTTTATCCAGGTACAAAGATCAGTGCAAGCTACATGCTGGCCTCATCTTTTCTGCTGATCAGCTCTATTCAAAATGAAAATCCAGCCAGAGAAAGAACACCAGGGGCTGCTTGTTTGATATTCCCTCTGTGATTACACCAGGGAAAAGAAAAGGAGGGACAACAAAATCAAATAATAGGAAGCCAAGACCCAATAGTAGGAGACAATAAACCTTTTTATCCCACCACTAGTGCAGAAAGTCAGAAGAGGAGCTGTTACTGAATTGCAATTTGTTCTTTCCTGTCCCTTGTCCAGGGAAGATTGTAGTTTTATAATCTTATTCTCAAGTGTTTTAGACAGTCTATGCTAATTCTTCATGCCTTCCTTCCCACCCCCATCAATTCCTGCTCCTACACACCCAACTTCAGCTTTATCTTCATCTTTTAAAGCAGCTTGAGTCACCATTTCAGACCCTCCAGATTTATGGTTAAAATTAAAGTTTTGGCAACCCTCTGTCACTATGTTGCCCATTACTGTGGTACAATATAATGTAATTAATGTTTTTATGTTTAAGGAAGAGGAGGCACATATGTTCCTCAGCTGCTGATGAACAGATTTATAGGTAACACATCTGAGTCAGTGCCCATGTTTAGACATTAGCCTGACAGATCACTAATCATTTTCTAAAAGCTGTGCACCACTGCCCTGCTTCCCTAGATTTGCAAGCAGGACTGTGCTGGGATACCATAGCGAGATGATAGATTTCAGGTGACACAAGGGGAGGAAGCAAAACATCAGTAAATGTTTCAGCATATCTATCTCTTCATAAGCAGATGTTCTTGCTTAACACGTACCATTAAGCTAGAGTACACCGTGTGCTTTCTTAAAGAGAAACTCAGCCTGCTCAGGGTAGGCAGTTTGCAAAGGCACCTGAGCCAGACTCTGTTCTGGCCCCAGAAACTTAAGCCCTTATTCAAGCAAAATCCTCTCCATGGAAGAGGGAAAGCTGTCACAGCCACAGTTGCCCAGGAGGAGTGAACTTGTAACTTAGATGGATCGTTTCCATCTGTTGATGCCATTCCCATTTTGATTAGACTTAGCTGAGGGGTACAAGTTTCATGGTGCTGAAACAGTGGCAGGTGGCACCCACCTAGGCTGACTGTTCCCTAGCAGAAAGACAGGACACACAACTAGTAACCAACCCTCCTGCTCCCTCAAGAAGGTGTTCTAGATGTCTGCCAGAGCACTGTCCAATATCTTTGCTATAATACAAATTATGCGTATGTTTAAACACCACCAGTTTTCACAGCATTTCTTCAAACTTGCGCTGATCCAGGGCAAGGGCCCAGCAGTGAGCTGACCTTGGCCAGACACCCACCCAGCCACACTCACACTCCCCCTCCTCAATCAGCCTATGGGGAGAAAATAAGATAGAAAAACCCATGGGTCAAGATAAAGAAGAGAGATCACTTGCCAATTACCATTACAGGCAAAACAGACTGCAGTTGAGGAAAATTAGAGCAGGACTGTGAGAAACAGACAAAAACCTAAAACACACACATTGCATAACCCCCTTTCTTTACTGACCTCAACTTCACTCCTTCATCCTGGACTCCTCTACCTCCTGCCCCAAGCAACACAGGGAGATAGGGAACAGGGGCTGTAGTCAGTCCATAACAGCTCCTCTCTGCTGCCGCTCCTTCCTCCTCACACTTTTCCCCTACTCCACCACGGTTTCCTCAAAGGCTGCAGAAAACCCTCCTGCTCCAGAACCTCACACTGTTTTCCTCACTGTACAGGCAGGGTTTTGCCCTTTCTTACATCTGTTTTCCCAGAGGCACCACTGACAGGCTCAGCTGTGCCCCAAGGTGTGGCCATTAGGCAAATGGCTGGAGCCAGCTGCGTCCAGCATAGGCAGCCCCGGCCCTTCCTCACAGAGGCTCCTGCTAACATCTGGACAGAGACACCCAGTACAATGCTACATGTTCAACATGAAATAAACTGGAACTACATCCACATAGATAATTGCAACAGCAGAAGTGCAGTGGAGAAAGTCAGATCTAGAGCATACTGAAGCACACAGCTCTGCTGCACCTTCTTCTGCTTATACCACCTTGCACCCAGTGAGGCTGCAAATACACTGATGGCCTTCCCTGGTCAGTGAACTAAAAGTGCGTATGATAAATATGTGTGATAAATACAGAGATTTAAGTAAGAGAAACAAATGTCTTGCAACAGAGGAAAATCTGAAGCTTCTGCCTGCTTTGCAACAGTCAAGTTTTCCTTTATTTTTTTCGCTTTTGTTTTGTTTTTTTATGGACTCCAATAAAGGGAGTTGGTAACTTGGGAACTTTATTTTCAGCTCTGTCCTTAGGGGAGAACATACTGGTAAAAGGGGGAGATTCAAGGCCTCAGCTCACTGTCCTACACACCAAAGAAGGGAATTCCTCTTCTTTTGAAAGGTGCAAGACTAAGGTCTCATTGAGGGATTTAATTAGCAAAAAAAACTTGTGAGTTTTCTCCTATACTTATAGCTCGGGGCTGCTTATACATGTTGGTGAGTCATTCTCTACTTCTAAGCATAGGCTCGCTTTCAGAGCCCAGTGTATTCGATCTACTGACTCAATGACATTAAGAAAAAATAACGCAGTTTAAGAAAATCTTTGCACAGAGCAGATTTGTTAACCTATACTAAAGCTCATTGTGGGTATTCTCATTCAGAATTAAAGTGGTTTTAACTCAAGTTAGTGTTTGAGTTAAATCTAAATTAAATTTGAATTTAAATCATTAAATCTGCGCAGGGATTTAGTGCAGTTTACATAATCAATTTTAAGTTCATACCCTTCATTAATTTGGATGACTATCATACAGTCTTTGCTTACTTAAAAATAGTTCTAATGCAGTTATTAATATTATAATACTCAAACTGGGTTATTTGTGAAGAAATAGGGAGTTTGGGCTTTCTTTGAAGTTTCACAAAATGAGAGTAGCTTGCTGAAGAAACTCATCTTGTTCTCATGCATATTAAGGGCAGGAAGGGCTTTTAATTCCATTTAAAGAGCTTCTGTGTTGTCACAGCCAGTAAAGCAGACAGAAGGAGCATGGCTCTTCCTTCATTAGCCCCAGCTAGGGAGCCCAGGCTTGTGTTATGCTCACATGGCCACACTGCCTCCCTTCCCGAAAGGGGTGGCATCTCTTCCGCTCCAGCATTAGGTCCTGCCTGCACCCCGCTCACTCTTTCTAGTCTTCTGCCTGCTTTAGTCCTGGAAGTGTCCCCAAGCTGGCACTGTGCTGTGAAGACCATGTTAAGCAGGTGGTGGTAGGTCTGCAGTCAGCCTTCCCAAATCCGCTCCCACAGCTTTGTACACGCAGACATTTGCACACCTCCAGCCCACCTCCTGTGCTAACCCCACTCTACATTACCCTCTTCTGGGGGTAAGAACCAAATGCGACAGTGTACACCAAGGCTGGGCAAGAAACACAGCTCCTACCTCCTGGAGCAAACTGCGCCACTAGAGTAAGGGTTTACGTGGGCACCGTGGATCCATCTCTGCCACTGAGATTATAGTGCCTTTGGAAAATGCAGCCTTTGGTGTAGACTCCCAACTTTTTCCCCTTCTCCATAAAATGCAAGCCATTTTTGATTAAAATCCCACCTGTCACCAGATTTCAGAGGAATGCAGAGTGGATTAATTTTACAATATCAGAACCAGCTGCTCACAAAAATAGCTTTCACTCTCCCAAGGTCTACTAATCATTTTAGGAGACAAGCATAGAAGAGGATATCTCAGCTGACAGTGGAGAGCACAAATGTTGACACAAATATGAATCTGAATTTTCTGACAGTAGTTGATTGTGTTGCTTTAGAAGGTTTAACAGACATGCCACTCAACCGACAAGACCCTGTTTAATGCTTCACTTTAAGTATTTGTATGATCTTTGGGGTTGTCAGTTCTGGGAATTGCAGTTCTTTGAGAGCAGTTTTGGCAATGTCCCTGTATGTTACACCTGTGTAAGTACAATGCCTGCTTCTTTTTCAGGCTGGCCTGCTGATAATCCAGAATCACGTGACATCTACTTGTAAGAGTGGTTGCTAAATCTCTTTCCTGCTTTCCCTGCTTTATAGCTGCTAGTTTTCATCAGTGCCAAGTGCTCATGATGCCAACCAGGTGTGTGCAAAAGCAGCAGTTGTGTCATGTGAGGATGTGTCCTGTCCACGGTCTCTGGAATTTGATGTCAGATTGCTCATGCTTCAGGGCCTCAGACTAGAAATCCTGTATTAACCTGGTTTGTGTTGTTTCTAATTTTCAGTTGATCAGGGAAATCTAGTTTCAAACAGTTCAAACAACATTGGAATGTTTCAATATAGTCTTTTCTCTTTTGTTCTGCCAAAAATACATGACATGAATTTGTAGATAGTCATAGGTCTCCTCAAATTACAGTTTGGGGCAATGAGAATATTGGGATGAAGGCTAGCCTCTTTCTAGCAGAAGTAAACTGCTGTGTTATAAGTCTGCATTTGTATATTGCTTGCTTCTGGGGATCTGAAATTTCATGGGAATGGACTGAAAATTATTAGAAATTGAACTTTGTATCTGCTTTATATGTTTGGCATTAGCATTGTCTTTCATTGTTTTCTAATAGAGATAATTAGGTGTTGCATTACTCTAGGGTATGCCTTGTAGCACCCCTGGGAGGGCTTTTATGCACAAGATAAATACTACTATATACATAAAACTAAATTTTGTTGAGATAAAGCCTCTGTGGTTTCATTTGCATAATGTTTGCTTTCACCTTCTTCCTCCAGACCCACAAGAATCTTTTAGAATTTCCCTTTATCAGCTTTTTTTATTCCTCCTACATCTGAGTTGCCATTTATCTCAGACCTTTCATTCTGCACCAGTGTCATCCTCACCACATAGGTGGACTTAACCAAGCAGTTAATGCTATTACATTGTTGGATCCTCATGTACCGGACTGTGCTAGTGCACATCAGCATCAGCAAGGATGGGAGTCTGACAAGCTCATGGGAACTGTCCCATAGGGACCAACGTCTGTTGGTCTGTAACTGGTATGTTCCCAGTGTCCTGTTAGAACAAACGACTGCAGAGGCAAACTCTCCTCACAGTAAAAATAACAACAGACATTTTAAGTGCCTAACAGTGAGAGCTATGAAAACTGCATTCAGCCTGATTCAAGGAAAGGCTGGGCCATCTCTGTATCGATTAGCACCTTCTTCCACAAGTAGTCCTTGTGATCACTAGTGCTCTTTAGTGGGGACAAGGAGGAGGAGGAGGAGGAGGAGGAGGCCAATAGTGATGGATATCTGCAAGTTTTCAGCATTTCTGGACACCAAGAGATTTTCTTAGTCTAATTTCTGGTTTCCAGTTTTAAATTCCTGGCTGCTACATGATAATCTGAATTCTTCCCATGTGTCTACACAGACATAGTGTCATAAAATGCTCCGAAGTGAATGACTATTCAGTTCTTCCCCCTGCCCAGAGAGGTGGACACAAGGAAGCTAACTAGATCCGTTAATGTCTAGTGAAGCTAGGAGAAATGCGGTAAGAATACTGCTGTCATACATGCCTATTTTAGAAATTTTTAGTTATGATTCCTAGATGCTTTAAAGTGGGTCATGTGTTCCTACTTTTAGCGTTTACAAGACTAAAAAATTCACTCTCGACAAAACTTGGTGCAGCAGTCATGTACAATAAAAAGGCACCCTGGAGCTCCAGGAAAGTATCTATCTGATCTGAAGGTCTTGACTACAGGAATACAGGGATACTAATCCTAACTTTCAGCAATAGGAAAATGGAGAAGATGATGAAAGCTGCAGGTAATAATTGTCTGAGCATGAATTGTAAAAGTGTATCTTCAGTATTCAAAACCCCCATGAAAAAAACACATAGATTGCTGAATGTTATTTAGTATTATTATTACAGCTATTATTGTAATAATCGGCATGAAAGTCTAGAGCTGAGTGACCACCTGCTGTTTGTGTTGATGCTCAATTTGCAAACAGTCAAGTACCATTTGGTTTGTGCCAGCTTGCTGCATTACCTCAGCCATAAAAGATATTGTGTAACCTAACAGCAGCTTTTTAACTAAAAATAGGTGTTCTGCTTATATCCAGTAGAAAACTGGTATTTAATGATTACAATACAATGTATTCAGATTCTTTCAGCTGCTTCAAGCTGAAAGAACAGCTTTTTCAGCTGCAACAAATGGGGCAAGCCTCCTTAGAGGAAAATTTAGTAACACCAGCGAACTCAGAGACAAGACAATTGGACAAATTTACTGCTGCCATAGCTTTGCGAAAGGCTGCCTGTGTGACCTTGGCCAAGCATTCAGATGTGGTTTTAGACAGGTTGAGCGTCTAAAACTCCTCCTGAAGTTACTAGCAGGCCCAGGGTTTAAGCACTATGAAAATCAGACCTTTAATCTTAACCATTTGTCATTCTGATACCACACAAGGGTAAAAGGGATCTTTTGTATTGACCTCAGGGAGTCAGACCAGGCCCTCGCTTACAGGGTCCAGTCTGAATTCTCAGATTTTTATTTTTCTTATGATGACAGATCACCTGTCCAGAAAGAGGTCAGCTAGTGCAGTTACCTGAGAAAGGAAGTGTGATCTTGTGTTCAGAGTGAGAAGCTGAGAGTCAGAGCTCTTGGGACCTGCTATTATAACACATTGTGGCTTTGGGCAAGAGGCTTCACCTCTGTCTTTCAGTTAACCTGCCTGTAATACTTATATCACCCAAGCATGGTGATACTTAATTGTTATTTATAAAGTGCTTGGGGATCACTGGAGATACAATCATCCAAAAATTAAAACCATGATGATTTCAGCAAAGGTACAGAAGAGGGAATCTGTGTCTGAGCAGACAGAAAAGCCGTTAAGATCCCTGTTGCCTCTGCTTGGGAACAGAATGTGTTAAACTGCAGCATGCAGAGATGTTTCTTATTCATTAACAGCCTTATTGTGTGATGAAAGGAAAGGCAAACTCTGCGACCATTTTGCTGATGTTAAGGATTTCATACACATAATAAATTATACGTGAACGTTGTTGCCATGCATCCATCCCAGAATTCAGACCCTCGGGGACTCAATCATGCTGTTCTCCTGTAGCTAGGAATATCAATGCACTGAAACAATGAGCTAAATCTACGCGTATCTCATCAGTGGATGTTATGAAGATAACATAAAAGGGGAGTGAAGGAATGTGGACCTCGCTCCCTACCTGATGGGGGGAAAAGGTTACTGACCTCATCATCTAATGTAATAAACACCATCCAGGTAGGGAGCTATCACAGAGCCCTGAGCAATATGAAGCCCCATGGAATGAGATACAGCACACTACATGCAACTTTCATAAAGATTTCCGTGTGGGTAGTTTTTGGTTTTGATAAGAAGAAAGGGGGAGGCTGTGTGCCCAGTCGTGAAATATGGGCCAGCAGCACCAAGCCTTTTCTCATAGCACCCTCATGTGCTTTCAGCAGAAAATGCTCTGTGTCACAGGGGGAATGCTGTGTCTTTCAGCAACACTGTAACTTGTTGAAAGAACTAATTTAAATTAAATAGGACAGCCAGTACATATTAATTAAGTATCAATTGATTCTTAAAAGAGTACTTATTGAGGGTTCTCAAGTTGGGAAGGGATAAATCTGGCTGTCATGTAATTAATTCAGAATGACACAGGCAACAAATGCATATTACATATTTTTCCTCTGAATATTAACTTGTAAAGAATGTTTACATATCCAATTAACATTTAACAAGATAACCTTATACTACGTTAATTAGATATCTGCTAATTAAAAATGTACCAAAATTAATATAGACATTAGGCAAGTCAACTGTATAACTGCTTATACATAAGGGGAAATCAACATGAAATATTTGGAAAAGCTCTTTGAGGCAAAATATGGGAGGATCTAGACCTAAACCAGCATATGGCCAAAGTAACCAAGGAGCAGTGGGGTTTACTTTTCTTTATGTACATGAGTAATGAACTCCTTCCTGGCCACATATCATCCTAGTGTTGTTGGTCTCCATGTCTTGGAAGCCTTATGAAACTAGATTGGATGTATCTCTTGTTTTTGATCTTGAACATGGTGGATCAGAAAAAAATGGGGATTTTGAGAGCTATGTGAAAGACAAATAAAAGTGAATAGGAAACTCAATTGTTATTAAACTAAACACCTTGCTTGAACTCTTAAATACATCAATACTGTAAACATCTGACCGGCCCCTGTGTACATAGTAACATATCCTCCCTGCAGACTATAATAAACCAACTGCTCAGTGAACAATGAAAGGAAAATGAGTGGTTGTCCCTGTGTTTTAAAAGACAGAAACAGTTCTTGCCCATTAAAATAAGACACTGAATAATAGTTGTGGTTGTGTCTATTTTACTGATTTTAGCATTTTAGCACTTGTTTTGGCACCTTTGAAAAATTATATACCCCTGATGGAGGGTCGTTTTCTGAGGCAACCTGCCTTGCCTTTATCAGTAATTGCAGCTAACTGGAAAATCAAACTTGTTTTGATTCTAAAATGGGCTGTGATATTCTGAAACATTGTAAATTGGCCTATTTTTAAACAAAGCAAATGTGAAAAGCAAAGCAGAACTAGAAAAAAAATCACTAAGGCTTTGTATCCTCTTTTGCAGATAACAGACCTCTTGCTTACAAAGGCCCACATAGTAGAAGTGCAGCTTCCAGCCAGCACACAGATGTGAATAGTTGTCTATGTGGATACTTCAATGTACTGTAAACCTTTGGAAAAGTGTCTTAAGATTCATCAGTTTAACAGCTGACTGTTATGTCTACTGCATATGTTTTACTTCTGAGTGTATATGTGCATACATGTATGTGTACATATATACACATGCACATCTGAATCTTTTTGAATGATTACTCTCTTTCTCAACTGTAGCACTGATTAAAGTATCTTGAGATATAACTGGTCTGTTTAATACCATTGTCAAGCCATTTACATTCAACTATTACAATATTCAGTTTTCATCTGGGTTTAATCATAATATGAATACAGTTTAATCCCTTTTGTAAGATTTTTAAGACCTATGTAGTTCAAAACCCGATAATTTGTAATAGAAATGAAGAAGAGCAAATACAAAGCACGGAATTAAAATTTTATAAGGAAAAAATAAGAACAGTTAGATAAACACTGAGATGTAACAGTGAAAGGGAGTGGAGGAAGATGCCACAGGAAGTGCGAAGGAAAAAACTACAATGTGAACAGGACAGGAGGTGGAAGATATGTGCAAAAATAATGGATAAAGTTGAAATTATAAAGTTATTCTGCAAGGTTTAAGAATGATCAGCAGAAAGACAAGGAGGATATGGGAGGGAAAGACAGATGTCATGTTCTTGTAACGGAACTGACTGTGCTAATACCCCTGCGAAGCGTCTCAGCACGCCCCTTGTAAATGAGATGTTTTCAGAAACCTGAGGAGAATTGGACAGAGTTGACAGCTTATGTGGTCAGGAAAAAAAATCTCTGGGTGTAATCTGTGGCCCCTCTCTGCCTCCTGCTGCTACCTGAATCTTACAAGAAAGCACAGTCCTCCTCAAAAGCCTTTTCTGTGGACCTAGGTATAGGGACCTGTGAAGAAATCTGAAGATTTTCAGCATACATGCACTACCGAAGAAGACTGTCAGTCATTCCATGGCCATATTTTCAGCTGTGTTAATAGGGGAATGACTAGTTCAATTCCAGCTCAATAAAATCCAAGCAGCAGGGATAAACAGCAGTATTGGGCTGGAGAAATGTAACCAGATGTTGGAAAGGTACAGAAGAGTGTTGAGCCCAGTGAATAAACAGAGGCTACTAGTCAGTAGCTATGAAAAGGAAGAGACGTTATTGTTGACATTTCGAAGTACTTGACTAACAGAAGCATCATTCACTGCTAAATAGCATGGACTGGTAAGCTTGGCTGACTCAGAGTGAAAGAGAAAGTCAAGCTGAGCATCAAGCATCATATAAACAGGATGTTTTCTAATAGTAGAGCAAGATTTCTTGGAAGAACATGAAGAACTAAAGGACAAGCTGAAATTAGAAACAGACCCTACGTGAAACCATGAGAATGCAATAAGTCATTCTCATCAGGTTACAGAGAACTGAATCTGCAGTGAAGAGGCAATGCTGCAGTTACTGCTGGTTAAGTGCAGAGCAGTTAGAGATGCAGAGTGATATAGCAGAAGTAAGACTAGGAGTCACAGTGGTGCAGATCAGGAGCCAAAAGCATTGGCTCCAAATGCCTTGACAAATACAGAAAGGGAACAGATAGAAAAGGAGTTCTCGGCAGCACCCTGGAATGGAATCATTCTGTGACTGGTTTTTGGCACAAGGTGGATGCGCTGGCTGATCACAAGCTATTAGAAGCTATGATAAAGAAACAAATGCTCAATGCTTCCGTACAACTACAGACAAAAGCACTTCCGTAAAAGGCAAAGGCATCATTCGGGAAATCCAAAGCAGTTAGTAGAAAGGATATCCTTTTTAAGGTTCCACGGAGAGGAAGAAGTTATGGGTTATATGGCTGTCTAAGATGAACGTGACAGTGGACATGCTAGAATTCTAGCCAGAAGGAAAATATTTTTCATTTCTCTTAAAGAGGAAGGGGAAAAGATACTGGCTAGGCCTTGACCCTTCTATTGATGAGCTGCTAAATCCTGGGTTTAGATTTGTAAGCATTGCATGTATTACATCAATGAAGTGCACAGCAGTTCTAAGTCCCACTCCCCACAGTTTGTGACTGTTATCTAGGACTGATATCTAGGATGTGATTCTAGAGCACAAGACTCTAAGAGCAAAACAATTTTTTTAAGAAGGATGCAGATAATTAGCTTAATCTGAGGTCTCTTCAGGCGTTAGAAGGTTTTAGCAGCTTCTAGGAAGACCAGTTTTGTCCTTCACCAAACTCATTGCAAAATTCAGCTTTTAACTGTGGCTTCTCAAGGACCTTTCATAGTATATACTACAGCTCAATGATCAGTAATACATTCTTTAGGAATTAATCTAATAGGGTTTGCTTTTCTAAAAGACTGCTTCAAAACCGTGGAAATCAGTATGTTCCCATTCAAATATTAAATCACTGCAACCTTTTGACAGATTAAGCACTCATTTGGAAAACAGCAAGCAGGTAGCCAGGTATCTACATTGCTGAATTCTGTTTCCAGATCTAGGAGAGAAATATCAGTTGACGTGTGAAAGAAATTGTCAAATAATCAGGCACGGTTATTGCAGTGGGGAAGAATGTTAGCTTTTGGAGGGTTTCTAAATGTTTTATTATGATTGAGCCTGGTCTGAGATTTGTGATCAGCTCAGAAAACCTCAGTGTTGTTTCCAGCCTCTGAACTACTTATATCTTTCTTTGGGCTGTTCTGGTTCTGTGTATTTTGGTGTGAAATGTAGTCCTGGATTTTTTTGGGGGGTATTAGTATTCCAATAATTTCAGACAATGAGCTGAAGTGACAATATCATTTACTAGTCATTTTTTTGTTTTAACCGCCGCCAATCTTTTAACATGTGCTACGTATTTGAGTTCCTTGGTCTGTCTGGATGCCATTTTCCCCATCTGAACAAGAGAAATAATGATAGCTACTTTACAGATGAATCGTGAAGTATAGTTATGTTCATGTTTGTAAAATACTTTCAAGACACTGAGTGTCTTGGCTTGGCTTATAAAACTCTTTGCTAGTATTAGATGTTCTGTTTTCCTCTTTTCCAGAAATACACATGAACATTTTAAAACAAAGAGGGCGAGCTGCTACGCACTTTTAAAAGATTATGTATGTACATAATCTGTGAGATCCCTCACTTCTCAGCTGATCTATCCCCTTTCTTATACTCCTACCAATCCCAGAAATTGCACAATGAGGGTTTTTCAATTATATCTCTACTCAGGGGGAAAATTTTAACTGAGAATGTCCCTGGAAACAAGGGGGCAGGAAGTGAAATGGGAAGACAGACAAATAATAACACTTTTCAGTCCTAACACACAAACATTTCTTACCTATCAGGTGTTTTTAAACCTAGAAAAACTGGGAGGAGTGGGCTGCTTGAGATTATTAAAGTGTTACTCTTTCTTTTACACAAAACTGTGTAAACAGAAGCAATCTAAGATTTCAGGTTGAATTATGTGTGTTTCAGTGTTTTTCCCCAGAACTCATAGTAAATGTATGGTCTCTTACACCTCAACACAGAGCAGGATGACTCCTATTTGGAAGCATGATAGCTGTAGTCCCAGAGGAGACAATAGTTATTTGCTATTTATTGTTACAGACGGTTGCATTACCAGAGGGATTTAAGGACATTTAGCACAACACATGCACTCTATAACTGAGTGAACATGCCCTTTTGCAAACACATCTTCCCCTCTCAGTGCCGCCTAGAGCACTGAAACTTTCAGGCATTGCCTTATCTGTGATTGCTGACACCTGTTCTATGGGAACAGATAATTCTAGAGGCCTGTCATTTTCTTCTCCAGCTGCCATCTCACCTTCCAGTCTCCTAAGGGCCCTGTCACCCTTAATCACAGTTCTCTTTGTGATGGAAACCACAGGTGAAGAACCAGACAGGTTCCAGACTTGCCCACAGCACAACTGTTTTCACTTTATTCCCTGGGAAAAGGATGGGGGAAAAATGCGGAGACAAGGGCAAAAATGCAGATGTACTACAATAGACAGCTACACCAAAAGCAAATGAGCATGAATAACTCTCCTGTTGGATTTTCTTCCTCATTAATTCCTTTCTTCAAGTGAGTTCAGGTATACTAATACTCCAGGCAAGGATCATGGTATCATAAGGTTTGGGCTGAATTAAGTACTTGTCTTTGCAAGACTGAGAAATGGATTTTCATTCAAAGCTCTCCAAAACTATGTATGCCAGTTCCACTCAGGGCAACAACAGCAAAACTCTCACTTACCTTTGTGGAGCCTGAACCTCCATTTAGTCTTCAGAACTTTTTCAGCCAGATTTTAAGGTGCTCATCACACATAAAACTTTTTCTTCCATTTAGGTATCTACAGGAAAACAAAAATAAAAAACAGAAGCCAGTGTTAGGACAGTGCTGGCCAGACTTTTCCATATACATCCAATACATTAAATCCTGGGAAAATATGGCTGTGCTGATAATGTTAAGCCTTTTGTAAAATCTAGCCCTCAGTAATAATTCACTGCTTCTAAATTAGGACTTAATCTAATGTATGGATATTGGGATGGTTACATGCCTTTGAGAAGATGAAATAAGATTTTGTAGAGACTAGGGCCAATGACATAAAGAATTCCTTCAAATTTCACAGAGTGAGGGTCGGACTGGGTAGAAGTTACATTAATCATTTTTCAGGTTCACTGTTTTGGCATCACAGCTCAAATGTTTTAATCCAATCAGATCCAGCATTCAATTAAGGACTCTGCAGAAAGAAGCAAACCTCATCCAATTGCTACCCAAAATAAGATTCAGTCCAGGTCTGCTCAGGATTCAGACCTCAGTCATCATGTCCCACACTATGATTTGTGATGGGAGTTGAATACTGTTTTCATTGTCTAACTTTACATCACAAAGAGCTATGCAGCTAAGGTAGAGAGTGATACTCTTCTTTGAATGTCACTCCATACCATTTTTCTCTGCTGTCACATTAAAAAAAAATGAAAGGCACATTCTGGAGTATTGTATGCCTAATTTAACAAAAACTGTAAGAAAATGTACTGTGCTCCTACTGCAAGATTATGTGCATTTGCTGAAACTACACTGTGCTTGTTAACGACTTGGTAAAGACTCCTATTACCTTCAGTGGTCTTTGGATCTGACACTAAGTGAGGCAGCATAAATAGATCAGGATTTGGAGGAAGGTTTAACTGTGCACCATCAATTTTATAGCACCTTTAAACCAATATTTACAATAGCTAGCATCAAGTGATTCACTATTTAAAATGCTCCCAAACACATTATTGACAAACCTGCAATTTGCCTTCCATCTCAAACTCTGGATGGGTATTTTTGGCCCTATCTTTTTTTTATATATTGACACTTAACTTTTTCAGCACAGAATGTATATTGACGGAGCCATCAAGAGAGCAAACACATTAAACCTAAAACAACAAGCAAAAGCTCTAAATAATACAAAGCTGGACCTACAAGCATGTATGCTGAAAAGCTTTAGATAACTGGGTCTGCAAATAGATCCTCAAGCTTCCGTTTGGGCTCAGGTAGCAAACAAAACAAAAGCAAATCTTGCAATTATACAGACAATAACAATTTATGGTGTCAGGTCAGAGCCAGACTTGGCCTCTCTGGCTCCAACTATTCAGCGGTATGTTACTCACACAAAGAACTTGAATCTGTTCAGAGCTGCCTTGCGAAAAACTGCACCAGCAAAGTATCTGCTAAAATTTTTGTCCAGTAAAAATCAGGTATCGCTGATTTAAATGATAATTCTCAACTCAGCCAATGGGCAAGGCAAAGCACAGCTCTTCCTTAGCCCTGCCTGGGGAATGAACTTGCAGTCAATTAGGCTCAAGAGCCAGCGGGCACCAGGACATTATTACACAGCAGCTGTGACTCCCCAAGACTCCCCTTTCTCTGCCCAGGTTTGTACTTGAGAGGAGAATCTGGCTCATCGTTTTTGTCAGATTTCTTTCATCTGCTATTTGTAGGAGAGAAAACAGCTGCAGGTCAAGTATACTTCGGGCAGTACAGCAGCAGGGATCATCTTGACCAATGCAAGGTACTGCAAGGTAGAGACCAAAACATCTGAAATTACACATCCCTTAGCAGCACAGGAGTAACACACAAAACGGAGAACAAAAGTTGCAGGCAAAGGTAATGCTATTTTCTCTCAAAGTCTGAAGGAGGATGGACATTTTCAGTCCTCTGCCTTCGATTCTAGACTTTGATTCACTTCTGTGTCCCTTCACTTCTTCACTCAGCTCAGCAATCTTGAGGCAACTGTTTTGATCACCAAGTCGTGTATGTTTTCTCTTTTATAAATCATCCCTGTCTCAGAAGGATGCAGTGTTACAGCCCAGTCATTTGCTTCAGGAAAGGGTTTCCTTCCCTCTGGCAGTATGATCTCTTCTCCTCTCATGTTTGTGAATCTAGGCTTATGAAATAAACATTGGTTTTGTAACCTCAGAAACAAAACTCCTTGTTCTTGTGCTGCATGAAGAATTCTGGCCTGACTTTAGGCATCTCAGAGGATTAAGATCACGGCTGGAGGTTGCAGGATAATTTCTTTTTGGAATTTTCTTCCTTTCTGTGACACAGGATCTACAGCAGCACTCAGGTTGAACATGCAGAGGCTTAGCTTCTTCACACAGCCGGAGAGATGCAGGTATTTCTGTGTCTGTGCAAGTGTTCCTAGTGTGGGAAATGCCGGAACTCACCCTTACAAAGTTGGCATATGATTCCTGCTACCTTTAGGAGGGTACAAGGGAAGAAAAGAAGAACACTTTTCTCAGGTTGTATCTCTTCTGCAGACTGGGGATGCAGGAAAACATCTGTGAAATAACTGTAATAATGACAAATCAGGGTATCATCAGGCAAAACAAAGTGGCATCGGAGTCATCATGTACCACACAAGCCTGGCAGTGAAATTTGTCCCTCAGCTTTGTTGCTAAGCCATATGAGTAAACTTGGCTTCCGTACATCTACATGGCACCTCCATGTCACCTGCAGCTGTAGCGTTGCTTCCTCCTTATGATCCCAGATCCATGAATTGCCAGCCATGTGATGAATTAATATGCCAAGCTGGGCTGCAACAGTAGGATCTGATAAGTACAGCTATCACTGATACTGCAAGCACAGTATGAAAGCCCATGGATGAGGAACTATTGCTTTTAGTGCGTTGAGTGTTACAGAAGATCCCACAATGTCCCTACTTGCTAAATCATTTTCTGTTAAGTTTATATATCTCTTCTATCATCAAATCATAGAATCTTAAGGTTGGAAAAGACCTCTAAGATCATCGAGTCCAACCACCACCCCAACACCACCATGTCTACTAAACCACATCCCAAAGTGCCACGTCTACACTTTTATTGTTAATTCCTCTCAACATCTGCTCATGATTTTATTTTTTATTTTATCCTTCAGCCTCTTCCTTCCTACCCTCTACTGGAATTGTCTTTACTGGAAGTTTCATTCCTCTTGAATTGTTTTCTATGAAACTTTATTGAAAAAAGAATTAAGCCTCCCCATTGCACTCAGACAATGTGGCAATAGCTGAAAACCTGGGAAAAAAAGCCATGTGAGGAACTAGGAGTATTTCTGTATTTTTAGTGGCAAGTACTGGAAGGAGGAGCTTAGTGCTAGTCAGCTTACGTGACTTGATGTAGTTGTTGACAAATCTTTCTTAAGACTGTCGTGCTTCTAGAAAAACATCAAGACCACTGGTTTTAACTGGTTTTTTAGGCTTAACAATCATGCCAATTTCTCAAGCTATTTCTAAAATTGCAACATAACACTCCAAAATTTCCCCTTCATTTGAAAGGAAGAAATGCTCCAAATCTAAGAAGATATACATGATGTTGCTCCTACAGTTATATGTGAGCACCTCATATCTTTAATTTCAGTCCTCAAAGTAATGCCGTGAGGCAGGGTATGGTGTCATTGCTGCAGAACTGGATCATCAAGAGGTTTAGTGATTTATCACAGTTCACACAGGGCCTATGAAGAGCAGGCAATTCCCTCAGGATCTCTAAGTCCCTGGCTAATGACCATTCTGACCTGTAAAGAGAAAATATGGATAAATCCTTTTTGCACAGGCAAATGAAAAAGCGAAAGAGTAACAGGTATGACCTCCCTTCAGTCCTGGGGAAGAAATCCCCCTTGAGTTCCAAAGCTCCATCCCTTGGTTTGTAGCATGTTTTCTTCCCTTGATTGAAAAGGCAAAGAGAGTCTCCAAGTCCTGCTACCTGCTCACATAAATGAGTCTCTTTTGATTCTTCTGTGTGGAACAACAGTGACGTGCAGTGGCTGCTCAGGCAAAGCACAGCAATATAGAACCAGGAATGCTGTTATCACAGGGACTGCTTCTGTGCAGTACAGTTACATTCATACAAACAAGTTGGGTGCCCATGTCATGATGACAGTTCATAAATTAGTTTGGTGAAATGCCAGTTTATGACTATGTGTATTGCAAAACCCATTTCAAGCACTGATTTATACTGTATCCTTATTTCTCTTGTAACAGTGCTATTTAGAGGGTAGTAACATTTCAACCAAATTAGTAGAAAAATACTTGTATTGACTTGCAGTGCTTGTATGCGTTACAACTGATAGTCCGGGCTAAAATCTCTGCATATAATGAAAGAAAATCTGATGAAAAATATTCAATCTCTAAATGAGCTATTGGGGAAATTTGTTCAACTTGAGGCAACTGAGTAGGAACATTGCCATCAAAGAGAGTAAAGTACAGAAACGGATATCAGTTAGCCCAATGTCACCAAGTTAGTGGCTAAGTAAGATTTTGGGGATGCATTTGTCATATGGAGGGACACGCTGCTTTCTAAGAGTCTTTAGTGTTTTAATGTTTGTCATGTAGTCTAAATTCCAAAGGAATTACGAGTTACAAGGGGATTTGCTATGTGAGCGGTTTGCTCTCTGTGGGATTATTTTCTGAACTCCTTGGGGCAACCATTCCCACAGGCAAACCCAAGACAATGGGGTTAATCACGGGGTTAGCTGGTGTTTGAAAAGACTAAGGCTTACCTGTAACAAATTCAATCCTCTTCCCAAATGGGTGAGTGTACGGTTCATCAGGCTTTTGGAAATAAAATGGCAGCGAAGCAGCTTTAGAAAGAGTGGGTGTGGGAGTTACTACTCCAATAAAGAATGTAGAATTGCTCAGGGAAGGATTGATGAGCTCTAGACAGTGTGTAGGAAGAGGCCCTTGAAGTTAGAGAGAGCAGCATGAATTATAAGACAGATACACCAGTTGTTATGGTGACAGAGGGTCCCGATGCGCTGCTATTACTGCCAAGGAGGAGTAAAAGGACTTTCTAGAGAACAGGAAAGTGAGCCCAAGACAGACTCTGAAGGGCAGGTGTGTGCCCAGGAGGAGCTTGGGAGCAGGAGCATGGCTTTTCTATTGGATATCTGTACAGGCAGTGGACTTTTATCTCATGTTGCTGATGTAACAGCCTCCTGGCTACCCACACAGCAAGCCTGAGACCCCCAAGGGGGGATTAACAAATCTTACTTTCAAGAGGAAGCCAACCCAGCAGAGCTCCCTGCAAAGAGTTACAGTCATGTGTCTCTGCACATTAATGTGACAAGCAAGTGTTCACTAAAGTAGGACAAGAAAGATGCTGTACAGTGCCTTTTTGTTAATCAGCCCATTCAGCAAATATATTGCTATTCAGCTGGCTTATTAACACCAACTTCCACAAAAGTCAGGCAGAGCAGTTCCCTTTAAGACATGGGTGCCAGTGATGATGTTTCTTCTGCTTGTTTGCACCTGTTATTTCAGTGATGCCTGCAGGACAGTCACTTACAGCTGGTTCAAACCCTCATTGCTACTGTGTGCCAAGTGCCTCAAGACTGACACAGCATGTCTTGTTGATGCGTATGATCAGGGGGACTGAATGATTCAAGTCAAGATGTTTTTTTTTTAAATTGTCACCTGTTCAGCAAAATGAAACTTGCAGTAGTAAGTCCTGTCACTTGGGTGTTTGCATAAATTATAGTAGCAGCTTAAACAATTAATATCTGAGTATGAGGCAATCCTGTAGGTCTGAGTCTAAAAGATAGGCTTGTGAATGTCTTGACTTTTGTTGGCTGAGAAAGCACCCTGTAGCCATTTCTTTCTTCTTTTGTTTTCATTAAATATTGCATTATTCCTGAATTTTGAGAAAGAAATATTTACACTTTTATGCTGCACACTACATTAACCAGGTCTTTTATCTTTCTCCTCACTGAATAAAACAGGCTTGGTCTTCTCAGTTACTCATGTAGAACTTTTCCATTTTATCAGAAATGCCCTGAACCAAATCAAGGTCCTGTCATACGTGAAGCTTGCCACAAACAGGAAGGAAATACACCTTCCAAATCTGCTGGCTACAGCTGTTGCCTTGCCTGTAAAGTACTGTTTATAAACAGAAAGGCAGATAACTCAAAAGACTTGTTATTGCAAGTCCTACAAAATTTGTTCCTTCTATGGATTTTGCCTGACAGTTATAAAATTCTTTTTATGTGGGTTTTTTTTTGCATAATTAAATGCTTCAGTGTATAATACTAGTCAAGTGGGAGCTGTGGCAATAAAAGGTTTATGATGCCAAAGGGTTTTCACAGTGCTGATGCAGCCAACTCCAAAAGGCTGTGGAAACAGAGACTCCTCCACACTGCAATTGAGTCCAGCCTCTCTGTATGCTGCAGGCATTACATACAACATTAGCTTATAAATATTTGAGAAGGCTAGGTTGGATGGAGAAATATGTTAGCTCCATCAGCAGCCAGATGTGTTGTCCAGAAGCATAAGCCATTAGCAAATGCTGTACAGCTATTGGCAGACAAATTCCTTTCAACACCTGGGGAGCATTATGCTGAGAGAATCCCAGCCTTCCATGACAAGTGTTTGCCTTGTCCCTGGCAAAAATGAAAACAGTAAAATAATGAGCCAAAAGCTCTTCAGGGAACTGCCTGCCATCCCTCCAACTGCAACCAAGGAGTCTTTCAGCTACCTTTGAAATGAGTGGCATAAGCAGACTATCACAAGGACTAAGATGCTACTTTTTAATACTTCACTGCTCATCAGCTCTGGTCTGCTCCAAATGAAATATTAAACCAAATAGTTTAAACCATCATGTGAACGGGACCAGGCTGAAGAGGTGGTGTTCTGAATAAATGCATTTTAATTTTCAAGAGTGGTGGGAGGTGACTTGAGAGTATAAATGCATTTGGGTGTGACAGCTTGGCTCATAAGCAGTAACTCATTAACTGATGATAACTTACCTACTTACAGTCCCATATCCCTTCCTTTCTGACAGTTTTACAAGTATTAACTTTAGTGCCTTGTCCTTTATGGTGATGGAACACAAAAGTTCCTGTAAGATCACAAAGATGGGTTTTCTTAGGTAATAGGCTGAGAAACTAGGTCACACATAACAAGAGATTTCAATCTGTCTATGCCACTTTAGTTACAGTAGGGTATGGCATTTCATCCCTCTTCCTTTCCCTCTAATACCTGACTCCACATACCTACAGACTGTTAATCAACTGCTGCTCATCTGTTTGGGGACCACAGTTCAGGGATGAAGGAACTATCCCCAAATAGTGTTCATCCAATGTAGAAGTCTAGCAACTCAATCCTGCATCACAGCTAAGAACATTTTTTTACAGGAGATGCTCTACCCTAGTAATTTGGCTTGGAAGAACTACAGATGTGTCTGAATAGTCTATGCAGAGGTATATTTGTAGATCTGGAGTGGACAATGCTGCCACAGTTCCCAGCAAAGGAAGACCAAAACTAATAAGCGTACATTTCCCATCACCTGACATATTAACTTAAGATGGCCAGCAGCTGGAGATGTTACTAACAGATTCAGCAGTTTCTAGATGAGATTCTCTGGGCTATAGAATACAGGAGCTAGGGCCTAGTGAGCATGACAGTCTCCTCTGTTCTTCAAACCACACAAAAAATAGGATGTATGGAAATGAATAGTTTCTTTCCAAATACGGTCAACTGCTCAGTGTAGCCATAAGATGTCAGTAGAGACCACTGTTTCTGTGCAAACCATTATAAAATGGAAATGGTCTCTCAAGTCAAAGCATTCAAATTATATTTACTAGCAATACAAACTAGTGGGATGTGACCCAGCAGTATATATTGCCACTGCTAATACACATCCAAAGATTGAATGTGACAGTGATATGGCTGCTGAAATGACTGGCAAATAGGGAGGGAAGAGTTTGAAGGCCTAGTTAGGGTTAAAGCTGATGTGTAAAACATAGCAGAAAGCTATCACAGTAAAACAGCGCTATGTTTTAGTAAAAGTAAAAAGATCCATTTTTTTGTAACCTAACTTCAGTGCAATCCAATAGTTAAAGACCTGTAACCTAAGCCAGGGATGACTAAAACACTGGGGGTCAAACCTGGCCTTCAAGGTAGTTTTGCCTGGCCTCCAAGAATATCTGACCAATTTCCTGTGAGCTTGCAATTGCTGGGTTAATGACTGTGCCCACTTAGTAAAAAACCTGGGAGTACTGAGGCACAGCGGAGTCTCTCTTGAGCATGTTTACCCCAATTCTAGGGACAGTTTGAATCTCTAGCACAAAGCCAGAGCATTCATTCCAACCTTTTTGGTCCTGAGCTGGGGCAATTTGGCCTGTTAATATGAAAATGACAGTCAGGAGGCCAAGGGACATGCGATTTTTACTGATATATCTTGGCTAACTGTGAACTGCTTCGCTGCAAGGAATTTACAAAATAAACCAGAGAAAAGGATATCTGTATTTATGAAGTAGGCTCAGATTTCTTCAGATTTAATTTTTCAGTTTTAAATAGTTGAGACCACTGGATTTCATTTGCAAAACAATGCAAAACAAGTGATAAAATTAGAGGCCGAGATTACTTGAGATCCCAAGGTGTCAAGCTTGGGAAAACCTAAGTCTTTTGGATCTGTCTCATGGGCTAGTTCCAGCTTTCCTTAACAGCTTCAGTATGCAGGCACTCCATGCCTTGCTGTGATCACCTTAGTGGAGAGGTTCTGGGCAGATTCTCACTCGCCCTTGCTGCTCACTGATCAGGCATGGACAGACCATGTCCTGTTTGATCTCCAGCTTGCCATCCCTTTAAATTTGGAAGGAGGAAATTATGAATCACGTGTGTCTGCACAGTCAGTCAGGTCTATTTGCTTTGGATCAATGATCAACAAATGCATGGAGCTTCTTTAACTGAAGCTGTGTCTGAACCAATACTGTCCCCTTGGTCATCAGAGGCAGGTATACAGAGACATCCAAGCTGCTCTGCAGGAGCCAGTTCAGGAACAGCACAGACCCAGACTGAATCCTTGCGATTTCATGTCTACATTATATTCACCAGCATCTCCTCTAAATGTCTTGTGTATCTGCAGTTTTTTCACCATCAAGGATTCCTTTGACCTCCTCTATCCTTCCTTGCCATCCTTTGAGGAAGCCTTTAAATTAGTGACTAGCATTGGCCAGTAGTTCTGTGCACTCTACCCGCTCAAACAGTACTGCCCTGTTTTTCTTCACTTTAAATGCAGCCAATTACCTATGAGTTTGCAATTCACCAGAAAGTAATGGGAACAGTCAGCTTCCTCATCTCAGTAACACATTTTTTGGAAAATACAGCAAAGAACTGGGTATTAAATAAACATTAGTTTCAGTAAGAGGAAGACGCTGATAAGGTCACTCATATCAAATTACATAAAGTCCTTTCCAGGATGTTTTCCTTTTCTAGCATAATTTTTCAAAATGTTCAATGCTTATTTGACTATTGCAAACCATCTTTTTTTCTTTGCATTCAGAAGGAATTTTAGAGAAATTCAGGGGTTATGCAAATATTCAGGAGCAGAAGATACTCTTTATTACCATTGTGTCAGATATTGCAGGAAGCCAGAATGAGAAATTTAGGAAAGCCATGGAAATGAGAATTGCTCTAATTCAATAACAGATTAATTGGTTTTCTAATTAGATTTGATCACTTGAGTATTTTATATTGCAGCTGCATAAGTATCTTACAAATACCTACCACATGTGACACAGGCACTTCAAAAGCATCATATAAACTGTAGAATAGATCTGCAGAAAAAGTTAAAGAAAAATATCTATCTTAGTTCTTCCATGTGTTGGTAAATAATTCCCAGCTCTGAGATGTCATTTTATTTAATTTTACAACATTCCAAACCACTGTAAAATAACATCTGTAATAAATATTCAAAAAATAACTCAGATGATATTTTACTCTTACAGCTTACAGTAATGTCTGAGTAACATCATACAAATTGTACTATAAATCGCTTCACCAGCACCAAAACATAGAAATATTACATTTTACATAATTCACTTAAGCACATGGAATTTTGGCTACAAAGATTTTTTTCCCTACTCTTCTCATGGAGTTGATTTGGTATGCTTAACTTGTAAAATGACTTAATTACACAGTCCCATCATAAGGCAACATGGAAAATATGTGAAAACCAATGTGGGAGCAAGTGAGAATTATGAAATTGTACTGGTTATTCACAGAATTTCTCCTGCTCAGTCTATTCAGGATTTCTAGCCTTATTTCATTCTGATAACAAGCAATGTCTGCCAACTAAGGTCTTAGACTGGGATTCAGAAACTCTGGTTTCATATGACCTTGGGTAGTTTTTCTGCCTCCGTTCTCCATTCACAGCACGGTAGTAATAATGTTTCCTTCTATCTCCAAAGACTGTAAGCTGTCAGAACCTCTCTGCCACTCTTTTTTGTAAAGTAATTGGTAGTGTGGGACTAAGATTAGAGCTGAACTCAGTAAATGTGCAATCTTTAATACAAGACACAATGATAAAATTGTTCTGATATTTAACAGAGGTAGGTAAACGATGCCCTTTGCACTACTGGAGGAAGTACAAGGGACTTGTCCAATGACACAGTGTGCCTTGCTGAGACAGCTCCTGAGTCACACACAGTCGTCAACTATAATATGCTGAAGTCCTCTAGAAATACATGATCTAACAGAAATGTAGTGGAGCTGTTAACACATTCAAGTCTTCATTCAAAGCCACAGCAGTCATGCGAAGATTTCTTCATTAACTTCAGTGGGCACTAAAGTAAATTTTCTCTTAGAAACTATTACCCAGAGGAAAAACTAATAAAGAAAAACTAGATTGCTTGGCACCTAAGATGAAATTCAGATATTCTGTGTGTTCAGTTTTGCTCAGCAGTTTTCAGCACAAGTTAAACATATTCTAGCATGAAGCATGTGCACAAATTTGATTAAAAGGAAGCATCATCAAGGTTGCTAAGTAAAAACTGGGAAATGCATCAGATACATCTTCTGCACTACAGAATTAAATTAGGGCTAGTAATAAGCTGAAAGAGATAAGTATGCAGCCTGAGCATCTGATAGATTGGGGCTGGCTACAGTAGCTAGTTCAAACATTTGGAAAAGCAGCTGTATCTTTCTCTTGCAGTACATTCACCATTGCACTGCACCTGAGAACTTCACCATCAGAGTCGCTACCATCTGCTGGATAACTATTATCAAGTCATTTGCAGTATCTAGGCCTTATATCCTTTCATTTTATCACAGCATCAAAGCTCATTTTTAGAAAATTACTAATTTCTTTGTTTTCACCCTGTAAGTAATGATTTTAGTTTCCTAAAACATGATGCTGTGTCTCTCCTTAAAGATTACAGATAGCTGACATGGATTAGGCTTCTGGGGTTCTCTGGTTTCTCAAATCATCCCATTTTTGTCTGTTGTCACAAAGAAATAGTGTGATTGTGGTACAGGAGAGAGGACAGCCTCTTTAGGGACACATGAGGGAAAAGAAAGATCCTATAAATACACAAGGTGTACACCAGAGTAAAGATTAATGTTCACCTCACTAGATGTCCTAGCCATGCCCTAGTCCTGAGGATTCTCACTGGAGTTCTCAAAATATTCTGAATTTCTTCCTATTCTGGATCTTTATTTTTGATTTTACTTTGCGCAACAAAACCATGTTAAGTATGCAATATTAACTGAGGATATTTACGCCTCACACTCTCTCCCTGGGTTCAGGGGTATAGACATCTTATATCCCTGCGTGCCCCCAAAGGCAGCAGGAAGATCACACTACCTACCACAAAGTAGCCACCTCAGTGCAGCTCTGCTGGTAGAGGCTGCCAACATGACTGGAATCCTAGGCATACTTATTAGGAGTCTCAGAGGAGAAACCAAATGTTAAGTATACCTTGAATACTGGCCTGCAAGGTGCTCTGAGGCATTTTGCTGGGACAGCAGAAGGAAGAAAAGCAAGCAAGAAATCTGCCTTGTTCTAAGCAATGAATGGAGATGTCTTACGAGCTGCCAGTGGAAATTATTTTGGAAACACTAGCACTGCAATGTACTTTCTTCTAAAGTCACAAGGGTTTCCTTATTGACAACACTTGAAATGTTTTACTGATTTATCAGTATCTTTATGTTTTATAGATAACTGTGAGGAAAAGAGTTTTTGGCAGCTGACAAGATACTCAGTCACAGCCTTGGCCACTTTTATTACCCCTAGTGACAAGATGGACCAAGCAATCCAGATTTCTAGTCTCTGCAGGGTTCTGTTGTTGCAATGATACCTGTTGTTCATAATGCCTGTTCACGTTGCCGTTTCAGACCCACAACTCTTGCTGCCAGGAGAAACACAGCCCCAGTGAGCACTTCTGCAACAAAGGAGATCCAGACTAGTGCCAGCGACCAGCCAAACCTGATGTCGATTTCTACCAGGAGATCCTTACTCCTCAGGAGGCAGACAGCTTCTTCGAAGGCAGCCGCTGAATATGCAATATAGACACTGATCCCAGTAAGCGTAACAAGAGCTGAGAAAGAAAAACATATTCAGCTAGTTAGCATCCACTGCAGAAATTAAAAATAATTAATCGAATATGTCTTAGGGCTTCTTTGCCACTCTTTCCTATCTAGCCAGGCCAGATTACCAGTTAGCCTCTGGTTACCTTTGAAATCTAACTGAGGCTGTTTTCTGGGGAAGGGTGAGAGGGATGTAAAGGGAGGGTTATTTCTGTTCATTGAGTTTAATGTGTTCTCACTGTTAAGTACTGAATCAAAATGTGTAAAAACAAGCCTCTCACAATAAAAATCTAGTCACAGCTTTTACAGATATCTAACATATGTGCATCCCTGTTTTCAATACTGTATTATAATGCATCCTGATTTCTCATTGCTGTGCACCACGTAGAGTTGTACACCTCTATGCAAGAAAGCCCACAGAGACAGAGATTCTTGCGTTTCAGGTCAGTGATGTGAATTTAGGCTGTTTCCTAATTTTGAGTATCATAAGTTTTGAGTGTTCAACGTAAATGTGTTGGTCTTTACTGTCACTTCCAATCAAGTGTTACGGAGTCATGACTGTTCATCACTTCTATATAATTGAGCCAAAGACATCCTTGGAGCAGACTAAAAATAAATTAATAAAGGCACTCAAACAAGAAGCCAGATGTTTTCGAAATGAAAGGACTATACAGAAGCTAGCAAACTTAGGGAATGGCACATCTAGCACAAGTACATGCGACATCCTGGGCCTGGCATCTATGTCACTCAAAGGACATACAATAACTAAAGTCATAACTTTACTGGATCAGTGGCAGGAAAGGTACACTAGAAAAGCCCTGGATTAAAGGACTGTAGCCCAGGGAAAGTAGATACTGGAATGCTTGTAGGACAAGATAGTGTCTTATCTGATTCTGAGGGAGAAAAAGTTTGGCCTGGATTCCTGTTAAATCACAGTGTAAGTCTAGATGAGCGTATTGGGTTTGCGTGGCAAGGTTTTGTTAGCGGGAAGGCTACAGGGGTGGCTTCTGTGAGAAGCTGCTAGAAGCTTCCCCTGTGTCTGACAGAGCCAATGCCAGCCGGCTCCAAGATGGACCCGCCGCTGGCCAAGGCAGAGCCAATCAGCAACAGTGGTAGTTCCTCTGTGATAATATATTTAAGGAGGAAAAAAAAACATCTCGGGAAACTTTTGCAGCCAGAGAGAGGAGTGAGAAGAAGTAAGAAACTCTGCAGACACCAAGGTCAGTGAAGAAGGAGGGGCAGGAGGTGCTCCAGGCACCGGAGCAGAGATCCCCCTGCAGCCCGTGGTGAAGACCATGGTGAAGCCGGCTGTCCTCCTGCAGCCCATGGAGGGAGGATGAGGGGGTGTAGAGATTCCACCTGCAGCCCATGGAGGACCCCACGCAGGAGCAGGTGGAGGCACCTGAAGGAGGCTGTGACCCCATGGGAACCCCACTCTGGAGCAAGCTCCTGGCAGGACCTGTGGACCCGTGGAGAGAGGAGCCCACGCCAGAGCAGGTTTGCTGGCAGGACTTGTGACCCCGTGGGGGACCCACGCTGGAGCAGTCTGTTCCTGAAGGTCTGCACCCTGTGGGAGGGACCCATGTTGGAGCAGTTCATGGAGGACTGTCTCCCGTGAGAGGGACTCCATGTTGGAGCAGGGGAACGATTAGAGGAGTCCTCCCCCCAAGGAGGAAGGAGCAGCAGAAACAATATGTGATCAACTGACTGCAACCCCCATTCCACGTCCCCCTGTGCTGCTGAGGGGGGAGGAGGTAGAAACCGGGAGTGAATTTGAGCCCAGGAAGATGGGAGGGGTGGAGGGAGGTGTTTTAAGATTTGATTTTATTTCTCATTCCTCTACTCTGTTTTGCTTGGTCATAAATTAGATGAGTTTCTCTCTAAGTTCAGTCTGTTTTGCCCATGATGATAGTTGGTGAGTGATCTCTCCCTGTTCTTATCTCAACCCACAAGCCTTTCGTTATACCTTTTCTCCCCTGTCCAGTGAAGGAAGGGCAGTGATAGAGCGGCTCTGGTGGGCACCTGGCCTCCAGCCAGGGTCCACCCACCACAATGAGTCTGCATTTCTGCCAGAAAGACAAGTTTGAGTAGAGGCAAACCAAGACAGAAGAGTACTGGGTTATCCGGCAGTCAAAATTCATACTCATATTACTGATTTTAACCATGCTATGATGCCTGTACCTTATTCTAGTCCTCTGCAAGGGGGGAAAATAATCACTGTATATGTTTTGTCAGCAGAAATGGAAATGACTTTTGTTGACATTTTCAACAAGGTACGCTGAGTACTGTGATCCCTCTTAAATGTGGCCACATTTCAAAAAAAATGGGGAAGCATATAGGATATCCTGGGATGTGGAACATACCAGTTCTGGTATTTTCCAAAACCCTCAAGTTTCTGGAATTGCATCATAAAATATTTCTTTCTGCTGAGACAGAACTATCTAATCAATACCAAACTTCATGAACTGGAACATCCTATAAAACTGTGCATGCCCATTACATGCCTCAAGCCTCAGTGCAGCTGAAACAACTGAATAATACTGCCTGAGCAGGACAACAGTCTGGTCTCACACCAAAGGCCACCCTACGGTCTGTTCATGCTGTCCTGGGAAACAGCAATAGTTGCATCTTCAGAACATATTCAAGCACCCCTCTCCTAAAATTGTCTTTGTGTTTTCTTTTCCTTTTTGCAATCCCAAGTGTCTTAGAAAGGCACAGTACTCCACTCAGCAGGATAATCGTGCTTTGCACTTCACAGCTTTTCATCTTTCACTTGCTATTTGGAGTAGTTTTCAAATAGCCTAAGCCTCTTTAGTGAGTACAGCTTTCTGATGTTCTAAGGAATAGAAGTTACTTTTTATTTTTTGCAGAAGAAAAGCATAGTGGGGGATGTTGGTCTTTATAAGAGCATTTAGACTAAAAAAGTCAGTCAAGACTTTGAGACAGCAGCATTTGCTTCCAGTAATCTCTTATCACTGTCTTCTTAGAAACAGGACTGTATGATCAGGTGATGAAGGTAAATATTGAGGATCCCCTTTTCTGTTGGAAAAAATTTCTGTTTCAAATTACATTGTGAAACACTACTCAAAATGTATTTGGAGAAGAAAATGGAGATGGATTTAAACCCAGTTTTCCTACTTTGACAGAATGTTTTTAGTTTTAATTCATAAATGACTTTCTAAAACACAGAGGCTTTGCTTATAGTAACAATATTAAAAAGCAATATGTAAAAGAACGTTACTAGCTTCAAATTGAAATGTTACACTCCAACTAAAATAACTCTTTGGGGTTTTCTCTTGTGACCCACAGTTTGGGGACACCATCTAGTTCAAAACTAACAGTGAAGCTAACCCAGGAATGCCTAGCAAGACCCTTTTCAGGAACATGCAAGTGCCTTTGAAAAAATGCCAGTTTTCTTAACATTTGTAAGATCTGTGCAAGGCTATCAAACCCTATGTGTTACTAATTCCAAAGTCACTTCTCCATTACCCTGTCTGTAAAGAATTTGGGCGCTGTGCTGAGAAGGTATTAAATCTTTTGCGTTAATGGGCACAGCATTTTATTTAAAGTGTGACTCTCTCCACAAGGATGTATGGTTGTCTGTGATTATTTGTCTTTCCTGACTCTAAGTGGCAGTTTTCTATTGCAGAATCCTGTCAGGAGCTGAGCAGACACCAAGTGAATGAACACCAGCATTATTCTGAAAGTAAACTCTTTCTTAGCTTTTTTCCCCTGGAAGACAAAGTGATATTTCCCAGATACAATCTCTTATTATTTAAAATGGTTTAGCTGGGAGTTTATATAGTACCTCCAAAAAGAAATAGCAGTCCCGTCATTAGAAGCAGTAGGTAGGCCCTGGCAAGAATACTGATGAATCCAGTCATTCCTCCAAAAATCATCAATATCAGGCTGAGGGGCATCAGGATGACAAATGTTCCATGCATGTCTGAAGAAAAATGAAGACTGTTAACATTTTAATATTTTATTATGGTGTCATTGGACCTACTAATAATTATTGAGTGCAGAACACCTGATCAGGATCAAAGCCTTATTATGTGCTGCGCAAACAAGGAGCTGGACAATCTCTTGGGTTTTCAGTTTAAGTTGGCAGGACAAATATATGGTATGGAGGAAAAGGTACCATACAGAGCAAGCCCTTCACAGCATCGCAGCATGTGTTTCAATGACCACAAGTATAAAGGATATGTCTACATGTATATATTTAAGCAATTAAACTGTTCTCAGATATTAAGCCTAACTGGATAGCAGGTGATGCATTGCATATCAGGTAGTCACTGACAACCTCAAAAAAAGTAGCTGTTTATCTGAATCATACAGATCACAGTGACTGGCATTGTTTGGGTGGTGAGATCCAGCAGATGCTTTGGTTGAATGCTGTACTTTCTATCACACGTCCTCTGCTGAACTGATCTAGCAAATTGTTGACCTTTTCCTTTGTTGCAGCTGACCATCAACTAGAGGTAAATTTTCCCATCCAGCCCTGAGTCTGTGTCTGTCATTGTTTTCTACAGCAGCTTCACTAAGTACATTAACCTATCCTGGTTGCTTCCTCCCATGCTAAATGTTTTACATTAGTCTTTATTGATGCCTATAACATTTTAATAGCTGTGTAAACAGAGGGTTGCTATGTACTTTTTCATAGCACACTCTTTTTTTCCACCATAAACAATCTCTGTGTCATTGTTCCCTCTCATGCAACCTATTCACAATGTTCAACCCAACCTTTTCTAGAATAACAAAACCAAAAGTAATTCCAGCTTCCAGTACCCATTTATTAGAGTATGAATCACTACTAGAGTGAAGTGCAGAATTACTCAGAAAGGAAAACTTAAAATCCATTTTCTGAAGGGCTCCGGGCTTCAGTGTCTCATTTAATTTCACCGAGGAACAACAATACACCGTTAGCCGGTTCCCAAAGAAAAGGAGTCAGTTAAGAGATCACAGTTTCTGTGTGATCAGATGATCGATTTTTTTAAGTCATTGTCACTGCCCACTGAAGTGAAGTGGAGGTACTCCACCTGCCACTGGCTAAGGATCCGGCTTATCCTCTACAATATCATTATAAAAATAAGACACAATTGTGTATGTATCTCTGTTCAGTTCTAGAACCTTGGAAGGTTAGGAACAGCATGCATGAGATCAAGACAGACACTGTTGATTTCTTTACTTGACTGGAATGTGGTTTCAAGACATAATTATTTGGTTTCTGTAGTACAGAACATGCTCACAAGGAAAAATGTGGCAAATGACAAAGTTTTGGGAGGTGGCCCTATTGTTCTTCCATTTCCTTTTATTTACGCTGGTGTTATATTCTCACATTTACTCCCACATATACCCACATCAGGATCAGGTAATGTTCCAAAAGCACAAATTCAGCATTCTGTGTTGAAGGGAACACTTTCTCTCCTAGCTTCTAAATCTGAGGATACTCCATGGACTTTTCTTCAGCAAAACTGGCTGTGATTGCTGTTGCTGGCTAGGAAACTGAAACCTATAGCAATTCTGAGACACTAACAATCAAATTAATCTTCAGCTTACTGTGTATAAACCAGTATGACAAAACTGTTTGCAAATCTTAGTGGAATACCAAGAGGAGAAATAGCCATGGAACTTAGCTCAGAAGTTTTATATAGTTAGAAGTGGTTGTCAGGGATATGATGCAACATGATGTGACAGAGCAGAGATTTCGCAGGCAATTTAGTTTTCATATTCTAGAGAGGCAGCAGGAACAGGCTAGTCTTCTGCCCCGTTTGTGCTTCCTGATTTTGATTCCCCACCATTTTGACATCCATGTGTCCTCTTAAATTTGTTCTTGCACGTAAGAGGTGAAGAGGCCTTAGGGGGATAAAATCTGATGCAATTAACACTTTAAAAGAAAGAATGTAAGAATGGTGCAACTCTGGCCTCAGACCTGGCTTTGCTGGGAGGGAGGAAACATAAACAAGCTCATCACTGGGCCTGTGCTTTGTGATTTTCCAGGTGTTCCTCACTAGTCAAAGTTGCTGCTAACAAACTATACCTCAGGACAGTAGTACTAACAGTCGCTGTTTCTTTGACTTTCCTTTTCATAGTGTGATTTCAGCTATTGCAGCTAGGACTGTAACCTTAGCCAGGACAAGTGCAGGTGAAGAAGATAAGGCTCTGAATGTAACCTTTTCTTTTGAAGCAAAGGGAAAACAAATCCACACTAGAGTATTCTCCTGGGGAGTGTCATAGATTACATTAGTGATCTGTGACAGTTGCATGTAACATTGGAATAACTCCTATCTTTATGCCCTTTTCAGTGAAAATATAGGGTTTAGGGATATCTCAGCTGAAACCCACAAATCCCACTGTGACAGAGCCTCACTTTCCCTACACACAGCTAGGATCACATTTCTCATGAATCACCTGCAGCTTTTTTAAAATCAAATATTTAATGGATTGTATTTGGTTAAACAGCACTTTTATCACCTCCAGTGTTCTAGTTCAATACCTAATACCCATTTGTCCTTCTTCTATGAAATCTGCAACTGCCTGGGAAACTTATTCTAACATGCTGCCATGGAAACCACTCAGGAATCTGAATTCATGCTGTCTGGCATATGATATTATGCCATTATATTCCTTGATTAGAGGGACAGAATTAGTTTATAGAAGGACATGTCTTAAAATATCTTTACTGTGTTTCTGCCTTCAATAATCATCTGTGAAAGAAGTTAAAACATTAATTTTGCAGTCATTTTAATGTTTTTTAGGTTGTGTTCAAATACATATTTATGCATTATGTATTATACATACAACTGTCTTCATTTTGATGAATTTAATTTAGTATTGAAAAAAAAAATCCAACCTAAGCACTTTGCACAAGAAGAGGTATGTGCATTTTCTTGTAAAACAGAATTCAGTTTCCCACATCTGTTTCTCAGTGCCTGAGTTCCCTATCAGTCCAATACAATAGTTTAATCTTGAAAATGCTGAAACAAACTGATGAACATTTAAAAAACACTCTAGTATTTTTGTAGCAAAAAATACTTTAATTGCTTGATCTAAGTTAATAAAGTTTTACATCAGCTAGCCAAAGCTGTTTTACTGGAGGTCTGACCAAACATCTGTAAGAATGACATCTGCAGTGTGTGTCCAGAGCAGTGAATTTGGCAGACATCTCTAAATTACCACCCAACACAATTGTCGATGAGCTGTTTGTAACAGAAATCTGTGGAATGAACTAGAAAAATTGAATGGTGTCAAAAGCAGCCAACTGCAGGTCTAGCAGTTTTGTTAATCATCTCCTGTTAACATGCTGGAGCTTAATTGTTTCAAACTGACTTTGGATTTGTTTGCACAGCTTATAATAGCAAATAGTATCTAGAAATCTGTAACAGTCACCTCATCAGAAATACTCTAAAGGGCAGCAGCTCAGAAGAACTTAATTAAGGACCTGTTTATCTTCCCCAGCAGTAACTAAATAGCCAGTTAGAAAGACAAAAGCCTCTGGCTGAAACAGAATGCTGGCAGGAGCTAAAACCAGGGGGGCTGCTCAGGGAAGACTTGGCAAAGCCAGGAAGAAACAGCGCACTGAGAAAGCCTGACCTGCTTGCAAGAAAGGAAGGAAACAACTTAGAGAAACAACAAGCAACAGAAAAGAACTGCTGTCTGTGACTAAATGTGAGACTTCCGGGCTTGAAACCCAGGGATACGAAGGCCTGGATTCCTTTCTGTTCAGTAAAGATGATGGTGGATGAGAACTCACAGGGTTAGGGTACCCCAGGATAATTAGCTAAGCTCTGGACTTTGTGTTACACGTTTTGGCTTTGTGCTCTTCTCATGTAACAAGTCTCTGAGCTAAACTGGAAGACAAACTGCAGATAGTAGAAATAAAATTATGCTAGACTTAGTACAGGTGGGCACTGACAAAAGCCTTCAATACTAGGAATGGGTAGAATGATAAACGTATGTGATGCACTGTGGTTCACATTCTATTGCTATGATACCAATGAAGTTGAAAATGAGAACATTCAGCAGAAGTTGTCACTCATTAGGTTTCAGCTGCAGTGATGCTAAACTTATCTCAGATTTCTGTATATATTTATTGTAATATCTACTGTAAGTACCAAAGCAAGTGTTCTCTGGAACCTATGTTAAGGACCACTGCACTATTGCGCAGAAACAAAGCATATCAGTTTAGGTATGCGCTGACCATATCAATTAAGTTAGAATTTCTTTGTACGTCATTTGGGTCTTATCTCACTTGCCAGGCTCTTGCCAGGTATCCCAGGTCTAGCTATTTCCTTCTGATTGATAACTTAAAACCAAAAGGAAAAATTATGAAGAACTGTAAATCTCCCAGGAAAAATGTAATGGCAGCCAAAGAATAAGGCATTCTGGGATTAGGAGCAGGAGTATAAACATGTAACTCAGTAAAAATGAAGCAGGCCCATAAAGAGTGGGGAGAAGTATAAAAGCAGCTGGTTAGCAATTGTTACAGGGTCCATATGCTGTAAGGAAATCCAGCCTAGTTTAACTGTACTATGAAACTAATTTTGTTGATGAAGAAACCAAGGCAGCTGTTACATTGTAAGAAGTGAGATATCAGTAACTGCCCATACTGCAAAGATTGTTTCCCTGCAGGAAGCACTAACTTGTCTGCAGCCTCATGGTTCCAGCTACATTGATGTCTAAAAAAGAAAAAACAAAAATACTCTGGGGGGGAATAATTTAAGCAGCTGTGCGTGGGCAGCTGCACACTCCAGTCTTGGTTTTATAACAAGAAAAACGTTTTCTTCGAGCCATATATAAGTGGAAACCACATCCATTAACTGATCATCTCTGGATGGCTCAGGAATAAAGGAGAGCACTAAAAAGTGACTTGTAATAGGAAATCAATCACTGGCCATGATGTTCATGTTACTAACAAAAGATCAGGATTGACAGAGGCTTAATCATACCTTGTAGGTACCTAATGCAGCTGGTTTGTGTGTCAGGAGCAAACCAGGCAGCCATTAAGTAGTAGTAGTTCCTCTCATGTTATTTTTCACAACACTAGCCCCACCTCTGCAGTGTAGATGGGACCCTGCACCAGTTTGGGGTGCAAAGCTAAGATTCATAAGAAATTATCTGGTTTAGAATTTTGCAAGTGTTTGCATCTTTGGTCCAAAATGGCCTCTTATATTTTTGGCCAAATAACATGTTATAGATGTTCCTTTGATGTGCCAAAACAAAACAAAACAAAAAACCAAAACTTTGTGGCAATTTAGTTCTAACCTATAAGAGGAGCGGGGGAAGTCACACACAGAAAAATCTATTTAACAAGTTTCACCACACTTTAAATAAACCTTAGCCATAGCTTTCCAGGATCAGCAAATCATGTAGCATTTAGTTCAGAAGAATGTAGATGGAAGTAATTTTTATGTTACCAAGCAGGGGTCACTATCCAGCCATAACTGAGACACATAGGAACAGGCTACTTGAGTTTCCAAAAAGTCAAGCTCATAGAAGAGTTTTGACAGGATACATTAGTATCCAGCAAACACATCATTTTGTTCTTTTGACACCTCATCTGTCCTGCAAGAAGTACTTGAACCAAGTCCAGAGTACAAATTGATTTTGATCAGAAATGTTTACAAAATTGTTCATTTTGCAGAGATTACACTGGTGCTGTCTTTAGCTACATCTATACTAGTATTTACTAATTATTAACAATACAGACATTGGTAAATGAAAAATATTTATGTTACAAAAATGCCCAAGAGTAACCTTTCCCCAATGTAACTTGTTGGGGTTTTGGGGGGACTTGGGGTGGGGTGGTTGTTTTTTTTTTTTTTTGAAAGAAATTATTTTGCAAAGATGCAACTCTTGGGGAAAACTTTTCAGTAGATTAAATACTGCCATTCCTTCCACACGTCAACTTCCCTCTCTCTGTACATGATCCTCAATATCTTATATGTGATTTTGAATGTTATGTTTCTTCTACTGGAAAATGGCAAAGCTTCTCAGAACTCCTGATGCAGCCTCCTTTGAAGTCAGAGCGACATCCTTTTTTTACCATTTAGTGAGAGATGGATTCAGCTCATCATGAAAAAAGTTGTTCTTTCTGCTTGTCTGCCATAGCTGGCACAGGAGAACGTATGGCGAGACAAGATATCTGGGGTGTCTGCTGACAGATTTCAGTTTTAAAGGTGACTTTCAGAGGACTATCTTTAATCCTAGTGGTCACCAAGAGACCCTAATAACTGCCTAAATTGTGAAAGTGATACTTTCATTTTAATCCTATATGGGACAGAGAAAAATGTACATCTCCAGTAAAATTTGCAGAAATTTCAGAAAAGCTAGTGGTAGGTAGTCTAGTGGTACATTTCTTTAGACAGTGGCTGATGTTATAAACAAATATATAGCCATGACATAATGTAACCTGTAGTAGGAAAATATTTTATATATTGTGGGTTTGAGGCAGACAGAGAGGGTATATGGCCTATGTTCAGCTGGAGAGAGTGGCAAGAAAAGAAATGGAAGCCTAATGTACACGAGGAGGCATGCTTGTGTCTAATCCATTAGAGAAATTGCTCAAGAGTAGTCCCATGATGCGAAAATACATCTACTCTCAGGCTTAACAAGACCTAGGTTGATTGTCTTGAGTAATATTGCTGGTAGCACAGAACTTTAACTTGTACATCCAATGCTTTTTAATTTACCAGGAGCTCTACTGAAGTACACGATGAGCCTAAAAGGAATCTGCTGGGGATGAATGAGAGAGAGATTGGAAATGTGAAGGGAAGGAATGTGAAGGGTTTGTCTTCTGGCAGTGACTAGCACTTCTGTTTACACTTAGTCCCAGCTCTTTGCACTCAGGTATAGACTTTCTCCCCCCTTTTTGGCACTTGTGTCTAGTTAAGACATGCCAGGATGAGCATGGGGACTCTGAAGAATGGGGCATGGGATTCCCAATGTGTTACCTAAGTGCCTGCATTAGCAAACAGCCCTTCTAAATCTTTTTAGGAATAACTCGCAAGAGACACGTTTGATCTTGCCAGAGCTCCTGAAATTCAGTCTGCCAATCAAACAGTGAGAAATATGGGTGTATGGGTAGATGGAAAGAGAATAATTCCATGTGAATGTGCCTCACACAGACAGGTGCATAGGCACACAAAGAGAAAAAAAAAATAATTTTTTGAAGTAACTCATTAAAGCTGTGCAGTTAGCCTGTTTGCCCCATATAGCAACACATGAAGAAATTACTGTAACTACACTGGAATCCACAATCCCAGAACTGTCCTCTAAAACTATAGTTAAAATGTGTTGTAGATAAAGATGAAGGTTTGCCCTGATCTGCCTAAATATGATTCAGTGACCACAGTCAGAAAATATTTAAGAAAGAAGTATAAGGCTGAAGTATAAGGTAGTATCTCAGTACTTAACAAACCTAGATGTCACTTAGAAATATCTGTATTTCCTAGAAGTAAGAAGTACTGACATGGCACTTCCTATGTTCACCTGATATTGCTGTGCATCTGTAGCCTTATCACACTGAAACTGCATTGAAGCTGAACATCTAGAATATCAAAAAGTTCACTCTGTAGGGCATTCTAATCAAACCTAGTAGGTTCTTTCAATGAAAGTATCTTTGATTTCTTATCTCATCATTTTTAGGCAGACTATGCCTGCTTACAATAAAATCTGCAAGTGTCTTTGCAGATCTGCAGTCTTTGTCCACCTAAAAACAGTACTTGAAATGAGAGCAAGAGGTAAAAAAATCTCCAAGGCTCTGAAGACTCTGTAAACATAGTTATGAATCCAATTTTTACCCATATTCCCTATTTTCTTACACTTCATGACTACCAAAGAGCTGTCCTTTGTTTCCAAGCCAACATAATTTTTACAACCAAAAGAGCTCTGTACAGTCTCTGCTTTTGTTTTTGCAGAATTCAGCTTTCATTGAGGAGCTGTAATCTAAAATCTCCTCGCCTGAGAAAAATTACAGATGTATCTTTTGCAAATATGAACACAACTTTTGAAATGCTGATAATTTTATCCTGAAATTTTAGGCTAGCCCCAACATAATAGTTGAAGTGCCCACAAACAAAATGTCATCAGTCTGGTTAGGTTCAACTAACTTTGAATGCTCAAAGGCTTAAGTGATCCAGCAGACAATCATTTTCACTGATCCTCACAGTTTTCAGCAACATCAAGCAGCGAAGGCCCTCTGTCTTAAGGAAGGAAGATTAAAGAAATGGCACCTTTCAATCTGAAAGCACAGAGAGACAATCTGTGCTTTTAGTGTTGAACCTGTCAATATGTTTGTATGGCTGTTTCCGTAGCCTACTTTACTCCCACTTTAACTTTCCAGTTACAGTTGCAACACAGCTACATTAGCATCAGTACCTTGTAGGCTGAATTTGCCATGTTTTCTGCACTTTTAGTTATATCATTAGATGCTGCTTCAAGAGACTAAAGACACTCTAAGTCTCTCTGAAGGGTTGCTCAGGGAAATGGCTGGTTTTGAGGGAAAGAGTACCATTTTAAGACACAGGACAAAAGCATGTATTCTGCTTGCAAGGGGAAAATGACCAGGGTGAGAGAGGAGAGGTAAATAAAACTAAAAAAAAAAAAAAAAAAAAAAAAAGCCCATATATAAGTGTGTATGAGTTAAGCATAGTGCAGAATATGATGAAAAGAAGCTAAATCATCTGTTAGGAGAAGCTTAAAAGTATTTCTTTAGTTTGGACTTTGTGAAAACATTCTGACATTGATAAATTAATCTAAAGAAAAAGAATCAAACAATGCAATTAGAAACTTAAAGTAACCTTTTTGAACACAATGTTCTTCAAAGACTTTGAACCGGCTTTTAGTCATTGATTTATTTTCTTAAGTTCCCGCATACTTAAGGTTTTTTCAGTGCAAGGAATCCCACGGAAAGGGTAGCTGTCTTAAAGATTAGTTTAAATGTGTGCTTAAGTATTTTCAGTGATTAAACTCTTTTGAGGGGGTTTTGAACATTCTTCCCTTTTATTTTTAACAATTGTGTACCTTCCTGAGCCATTCTGGGCAGAAACATCTTGCTCCTGGGGAAAAAATTAGCTGAACTTGACATCAAATAGATGGTTATTTCAACAATAATCCCACTTAAAGACCACATGCAGTGACAGATATTGTACAGAAGCAGAGTCAAAACACTATCTCAAAGAGCTCCCCCTGTAAATCAGAAATGGGACCTTGTAAGTGGCCAAGGAGGGAGGGAAGGGTGGACAGAAGTATGGAAATAATATAGAAGTTACTCACACAAAAGCTGTCTGTGTGAATCAGTGATGTTTGCATTCTCATGCCAGAAGGGGTTTATCAAAGGGTAACATTCGCTTCTCACTGATAGAGAAGGGAAAGAACAATGAGAAAAAATTACACAAAAATACCTTATTGCAATATATTTATTTTTTTAATGTACATATAATTCATACAATATTATCTGCTTTAAAAAACAGCAATTCCTAAGCAGCGAAGGAAAGAAGGAGATTTTCAGTACCCAACATTGACCAGCTTCTGGCTCCAGGTACAGCAAAGATGAGAATTCCTTTAACCTGCTCCTTTTCCCCTGCTCCACTGGAAGTAACATCCTTTCTTGCCTATGATGCACAGTACTTACTCCTTCTTATTAATGGTGGAATCAAAACCAAAAATAATATGCCTGGCATGCAAATTAATCTAAATAAGGAAAGTCCTATAACATCCACATAGGATTTATGGATCTTTCATTAAAATCCATAACTCTGAAATACCAAGCAAGTTCAAATGCAATACAATTACTTGGTGAACTTGGGCAGTCTTTAGTCACTTACCTTTAGTTGGTATGAGATTAAGTAAATTTTATGTATATTTATATTATTTAGATGTAAACATTTCAAATTAATAATATTTATACTTACATTATCTATATTAGTATTACTTATTTATGTATATAAACTAGATATTAATATTATTTGCATTGATATTATTGATATTATTCTTTACCATTTTAATGGCTTTAACCCAGAACTTTCGCTCCTTAATTACCCGAGTCAAATGAAAAGACATCTCTTTCCTTCCAAATGGTTAACGTTTATTAAATTAGGTTGAATTAAAAGTTAATGCAAAATTAGGTTACAGTAGCAGAAAATTCGCTATCCCCATGTCTCCTTTGGCAAGTAACACAAAAGACACTCGACAAAAAACTGCGGACGGGTAAAGGGCACCGAAAGGGGAGCGGACTGTTTTTTCGGAACAACTAAAGCCAAAAAAGCAGCTGCCGCAGCCGCCTGCTCGGGCTCCTCCGTGCAGCAGTTACTGCAACGAGCCGGAGTTGCCCCCGCTGCAGCCGGGAAGACTCAAAGCCCGCTCCCACCCCGCCGCTGGCGGACACGCGTGGGATGCGGCGCCCCGCGGCAGAAGCGCTCCCCGGCGGCGGCGGGCGGCTCCCCCCGCGGCCCGCCCCGCGCCACTCACCGCGGCAGGTCCGCCACAGACCCGAGTGCGAGCTGAGGGCGTCCGTGCCGTTACGGGACGTCTCCAGCTTGGAGGCATCGATGATGTACCAGAAGTCCGTCGCGATGGCCACCACAAGGAAGACGAAGCTTGAAACTCCCACCAGGGCCACGAAGAGGGAGAGGACGCCCAAGTTAACCTTCATGCTGCCGCCCGCCGCCGCCCCGCCTCAGCGAGACCCAACGGTCGCGCTCGCGCCGTCTCCTCAGTGGCCGCGCGACGCTCGCGACGCGCCTCGCCGGGACAGCGGGGCCCGCCGCGAGTAGCCCGCCTCGAGCCCCGCCCCGGCCGCGCGGCGGGAAAGGCTGTCTGCCTCCGCTCCTCACCGGGCGCGGCGGGGAGCTCCGCGTCCCCCCGCAATACCTCGGCCACGGCCACCGCCCCGAAGTGCTCCCCGGGGCGCGACCGGGCCCTGCTCCTGGCCCGGCCCGGTCCCGCTCGGTTCGCTTTCCAGCCCTGTCAGCCCCGACCGCTGGCCTTGCTTTCTTCCCGAAGGTCTGTGGATGAGTGTGTGTGGGGAGGGGGACGCTTAGCCCTGCGCGGTTAGGCATGGACAGGGCAGCCCTTTAAGATAAGGCTGCCTTCCTCGAAAGGGATACCTGTTAGAAAATACGGGGGGGGGGGGGGGGGTATGCAGGTAGCTTAGGCAGCTTTGAAACTCTCTGATGGTCTCAATTGCAGAAGGACAAAAGTTTCCTTATTCCAAACACCGCTGTCCTTGAGGAGAGAGCGGAAGCTAAGGTCTGGGGACCAGTAACATAGCTCATGTTCTTACAGCCTTTCTGTTGTTGTCTGTATTTACAAGAGATTTCCTCTTGTTCTTTGCCTTCCAGATGCCGACCTCAAAAGGATAGATGTAACCTAATTTGAAAGGTGGCGTGAGAGAAGGCAGTAGCGTGGCAATTGCTGCCTGATGCAATGATGTCTGTACCCTGCTTGGGATCATTTCCCTGATCAATGTATCATTGATGAAGGGAAGGACACAAGCAGTATACCCTCTTCCAAAAACTTTGGAAGGACAAATAATTAATGTCATTTCCAAGAGCACACATGTTCACACGGGAGCCCCTAAGCCACTCATCACCTAGCCTGCTGTTCTTCAGTCCACTGAAACCTGTTCAATAACAAGGTAAATTGCAGTAACACAACTTTGTTTTAAAATCTGCACAGCATTTACTATGGAGTTTTACTGTGTCACTTCACTGGCATAAAGATACACTGCAGGTAGGGTCAATAGGGCATCTTGTTTTCTTACTCGTAATTCACTTCAGGCCTTCCAGGGAATTGCTAAGTAACTCCTACTCATTAAAAAAATCATTCTCATTTATTTTCTGGCAGGGACGCAGGGCAGAATGTGTGACATCATTACCTGCCCATGGCAACAAGCTATCGTGAACCAGTAGGGTTTCAGCAGTAGGATCGGTTAAAAGGAAAATACTCCTTGAGAGGAGTATTTTAAACACAGCAATCATCAGCACTACAGACCATATTTTGGTCTGCAAAAGTACTGAAATGTGTACATTGCTGGGATTATAGTAGTCTTTCCATTCAGGAATACGCTGTTAAGCAGCTACAGCATTATTCTGAGCTTTCGCCATCTCTTTCTTACATCTCCAAGTTGTATTTGTAATATATGAAAGTGCCTGTGTAGTTCTACAAACTAAGCAGCTGTTACCTCGTTGTAATTGTGATGGTCGGGTGATAAAAGTCATATAATGTTTATGAAGCAACATGAAATGTTTTGTTAGACTGACGCAATAAGAAAAAAATGAATGAGCTTTGGGGCACATGAGTCTTAACTGGGACCCCAAGCTTGTCTGTTTTTAACAACCATATTTGCAGAGTTACTTGAAAGTTTTGCTTAGCCTCACAAACACCATGTATTGAGCAGATTATTATCAGCTCTCTTCTCATAAATCTAAACCAGAGGCATTCATACATCTAAACCATCATGCCACTGCAATGATCAGCCATTGTCATCTCCCAATTAAAATCAAAGGAAAGCAAAGGGTGTAAAACTGCAGGAATATTTAACCCAGTTGGGTCCAAGCTGTTAATCAGGTATTGTATGAAATGCTTACCAGTGATGATCTGTGTCCTGGAGAGTTCTTGTCCTAATCTTGGGGCCCACAAAGTTCTGGACACGTGGTTATTTTTAGAAACATTATTAAATAATTTGGTTTAGCCATCAAGATACGTGGAGGTCCTTGTAGAATCTGTCTAGATTAACTTTACAGTAAACAAAAGTTAGAGTCTACTAAGTCCTGATCCTTTTGTGACCAGACTGTGATGACAGAAAAGTTTATGTCAAGAACAAATCACCTCTACATGGAGGTTTAGTTTCCACATTAGCATAATCTATTTAGGCATTCGTTCTCATGCTAAGGAAAAATTAATTCCTACAAAATCAGAAAACTAAAAAAGTAGAGTTCATCAAAATATCTTAATGTATTCATTAGGAAAGGTTCATAATGAAGGAAAAAGCCAGTAGTACAGATTAGCTTCTCCAAAGATTTCATTTCCAATTTACTGAGGTCTCCAAAAAGAACACAAGACTCTGAAAGTTAAACTAGGATTTTCAGCATAAAAGATTTGAAATTTTAATTTAAACTTATCTTTGTGGTGAAAGAGTAATTCACTTTGCATAGACAGACTAGGTGTTGCTTAGATCTGCTAACATCAATCTGCTGCTCAGGTTTAAAAGAGAAAAGCTGAAAGGCAATGAACAATATTACAATTTTCAGATTCACTGCCCTTTGAAATTACTAGCTTCTGGCTGGCTGATCTGAGGTTTGACCATTACTTCTGATTGAATATTTTCATCATGCAGTTGTACACGCCCATTTTTTGAACAGCCACAACCTGAAGTGAATTTAAAAGAGGACTGACCAGTCACAATTTATCTCTGACGAGAGAATACAGGGCATATATCACAGTGTCCTGTCTCTTATTCAGTATTACCTGATCTGCCAAAGAAACCCATGGGGTATAGACATGTCATATTGAATTAAAAGGGGAATTACAGGAGGGACATGCCTGAAGTACCTAGCACAGATTAGCACAGCCAACTTTGGGGTTTTTTTCAAGTCTGTTGTAAATTGTTTTGATGGAGAACTGGTTGTTGAGGGATATTTCCTTTTGAGCCAGCTGGCTAGATGATATTCTGTGACCTTACTGCAACAAATTCTAGCAATTTTATTCTAGCATATTACAACAACAAATAATTCTGTAGTCGCATCTATCATTTCACTTACCATTTACCAGGGAAGCATCTTCTGTCTACACATACACAGCACCATCCATTTCTAAATGTAGGTAGACTAATAATATCTCTACAGTGATGCCTGCATGGGCAGTAAAGAATCCATGGTTAGTGTTCTGTTTTCATTTGGATGGTCTGTAATCTTTTTCATGATGTTAAGTGTAAATGTTTTAGTCTCAGGTTTAGTTCCACAGGAGTGAATTTTCTCCAAAGTCACTCAGGATGTACGTGGCCAAGGACACCTAAGAAGGCTCGTTTTAATGAAGTCATTGCTTTTAGATAAAGACTGCTAGAACATGCAGTGGAAAAATGAAGAAATATAATTATCTGGCTTTCTGATACAGAAAAGGAGATGAGTATTTGTGGAGTATTAAAAGCAGTATTTTTGAATGGCAGAAATCAAGTATGTACTTTTCTTTAGAAAGTTTATGTTCTAATGCTTAACCATGTACAGAAAGCTAAAGTGCTGGAAAGTTTTGTGCAGTAGCTGCTTGTCCGATTAGAGATAAATCCCACTACATGAGGATTTTCTGCAAGCTGTGTAACCATCAGCAAGCACTAGCATTTGATGTATATAGGAGCACTGGCGGAAAAGGAAAAATATGGCAGTAAGTCCTGTAAACTCCAGACTGGAGCAAGAACATGATCAACTTAGGGTGTGCCCCATAGGGTCTCAGGCAGTTGCTTTGACTATGTGTACCAAAACTTAGTATTCTGTTGTCTTTAGAGAGTTTAGCTTTCATATAAGCTATAAGCAAAGCATATGAGGAAGGTTCAAAACATGCTGAATCACTCCCTTGACATTCTTTCTTAAAGTATTTGTGTGTTTCTGTATTTTGTCATGCGATAGCTAGGCTTCCTCCTTTGGACTGGGGTAAGCTCTAAGTCCCAAGTTTTCCTGTTTTCACTATGTGAGAAGATAGAGTGTGGGAAAGCTTTGATTATCCATGCTTATGCTTGGTGATACCATGAACAAAAACTGGGCTGAAGAAGTATCTCAAGAGGCTAGTTCAGATAAGCTTTGTAGTTAAGATTTGCCAAATGCTTTTCTCCTTGAAAGGCAGTACAAAACACTCAATAAAGAGATTAGTCACATCTCATCCTTTTGAAAGTTCTTGTCTAGAGTAAAAAAAAAAAAAAAATTCTATTTTTTAATCTAGCTTTTCTTTGAATAGGGAGCCGATAGCTGTAAAGTATGCAAGACAGTTAATCCAGTGCTCTGAACATACAAAGTGTTAGTTCAAGTATGTGAAAGAAAAGCTCCTGGTTTAGGCACTCTACTTCTAATCCTACCTAATGATATCTGAAAATGATCTCATCATTGTTGTATTGAATATAAGATTTCCTAACCTTTTCTTCTGGGCTTGATCTCCATCACTGTAAAACACACAAAGATCAATGCTGTTCTTATGTGTCACTTTTCTCAGTTAGTAATAAGGCCTCCAAGTCATCCACATGGCAATCCCCAGTGATAATGGCACTGTGTTTCACCACGGGCATCCCCGTTCAAATATTGTATTTAAACATACCCAGAAAGGTTGCCTTAGCCTCACATCCCTCAGATACACAAGAAAGATGCCAGACAAAAAAGAAATTAGCATTAAAAAGCAACAGCTGGTCTCATTTCTCTTCTCTTTAAAGTTGTGCACTCTGGAAATTGATTTACAGAGCACTGGTTTGAATTCTGACATGGCTACTTACAAAGAACTGCATAAAACTGAGAAGCGTAATTTGATTTACTGTAAATTGCTGTAGGAAACACGAAGTAAAAAAGGAGGTTTGTGTTACTTAATCTTAGTCAAGCAAGTATTTATGTAGCATGTCAAGCAGAAGAAGATGTATAGCTAATAAGAGTATATTGAGCAGGTAGAACAGATGCTGATAAGCTCAAACACTGAAAGTGACAGGCCTAACAGGGACAAATTCCATTCAGAAAGGCTAGGGAAAAGAGGGCACAACACAAAGGCAAACAGGGAGAAATCAATCCACCCAGAACAGAAATATTTTTTGACTGCTGAAGAAGTATGTGGAAAAAAGAGCTTGAAAGAAATTCCCCCTCAGTGTCTCAGCACTCTGACTTCTAGGATGCATAATTTTGGTCTCTAAGAAACAAAAAAAATGGAACAAAGCAGCTTTTAAAATAAAGAAATCATGTTAAAATATGGGACTTTTATTTCCATCTTGCCCACTGAGACTTTCACAGGGTAGGCCTTCTCCTTTTGCCTTGCCATACAGTCTTGAAGTGGCCTCCTGCATTGCAACACTTTGCACAGCCTTTTCTAGGTCCCTTGGTGTGTCCCAATCAGCTCTGACACCCAGCCAGCCTCTGTTCTCCATCCATACCCAGGCAGGAAGTTCCCTACATGTGTCTTTAAGTTGCTGTTTGTCCAACCTATGTGAATCCCAGCTGAGCACATCCATTTGGCCTCTGAAAGGCTGCCATCTCCTGCTTCTTCCACACAATCTAGTGGTGCATGGGTAGCACGGAAAAACAGACAGATGTGTAGCAACCACTGAAACCTTCCTTCTTGGATGTTATCCAGACATTAATTACCCAGGCATTTTTTTAACATAATAAGGCCCCAAGTGCTCAGTATATGGATGAGAATTATACAAGTCTTAGAGAATAGCCTGATCTGAACTCCCAAACTGTGATCAGCAGTCATATTAACAGCCTGCCTCTAAAACGGATCAGGGAAGAAATGAATGAGGTGGATGTCATACAAAAACTTTTCATAGTATCAAGGTCAATGGTGATGCTAACGTGCTTAGTTTAATAGAAGCGTCTCATTTCCATTGCACAGTTATGGTTTGTTACAGAGTAAGTGAAATACTGCTCACTTGAAGCAGATGATAAATGTGACTGTATGACTTTGCTTCAAGGGGATTATAGGACACTTACAGTCTTAATACCACGTAGACAAGATGGTCGATTGTATTAAGCAACAGGAACAGTAGCATTTTTTGGCTAGCCGAGCTAGCTCAAAATAGGATGTCTGCCATGGTATGTGCAAGCAAATACAGAGGAGAGGTGAGAAGTGTTGGATGGCAGAGAGAAGCAGGTCTAATGAGAATCTAAATTGAGATTAAATGACCCTGATGATGATGTGAACAGCCTGTAATAAACTGCTGTATTATCTAATTATTACTTTGTCTTGAATAGGCCCAGTTTATCTCTAGCATAGACTTCTTGGGACTCAGTCAATGGATGAAATTGGCCCAATTAATCATTTAAAACAAGCAGTTAAACCTCTGTAAAGCTGTCTGGTATTTGAGGCAAATTAAAATCTTTACCTTCCTCTTTTTCATATACTACAGGTCTAAGGCTGAGAAATGCCTGAGGCTGATAGGCTTGAATTGAAAAGTAGTGCTGAGCAGAATGGATGGATGGAACTTTCTCTTACTTTCTGCAGCATTGATCAATGTTAAAGTGTTACGTAAAATTTTAAGAGAACATTTGTATGGAGCACGTAAATATAAAATATTTTTCTGCAGTTTCTCACTGTAATCTAGTGTAGAGATACTGATTTAAAAGACAATTGATGATTCCTGATTGCTGCTGAAGAATCAGAGTAGCTTTTGTATTTTGTGGATTTGATGTGCTTGGGAGTGAAGGAGGGCTTTTCATTTACCTTAATTTTGCTCCTTTTCCCCTGACTAAAGAGACATATTTTTGGTGTTTGCAATCATAGTCATTGGGTTGACATTGTTCTAAGAATCACCTGAGGCATGACATACGTGCCTCTCTCAGAAAAATTTCTGTGCAACTCAGCTTGCGTTGGACGTGAGAAGTTGTGATGGCGTGATGTTAAAGGCATGCAGATTATTGTTCTAAATAAGCCCATGGAGAAAAATGCTGCAGTCAAAGAGTGTGAATGTACCTGATAAACAACCACAAAATAGTTAATGAAAAAGAAATCACTGTGGATTGTAGCTCTGTGCTGCTAATGTCAGTGCTTTGTAATTTAGTTTTCTTGCTGGTGAGGCAGTATGATTCTTAGCTTCCCCTGGGAAGAAGAAATGGATATTCAGGAAATGTGGAGACAAAAAAGCTGACAGTTGCAGTTGCCCTTTTTAATTATTTTTCAGTTATTCCTCTCTTGCACTTTTCAACTTCAAGCAGTTATTTAGGAATTTTCAACCTGGTGAGCAACACTGAACTACCATACACGTTTGGAGAGCAGAGCAAAATTCTTCACTTATGTATCATCTAGACCAACATCTAGTCCTTTTATTCGCTGTGTTACCTGACATTTCTGCATGCTGCTAGATGGCTTAAGGAACTTGTCTCAAGTACTTAGCATATTAGCATACCAGTAAACAAGATGTAGTGAAAACTATTTCAGCATATCTCCTTTTAACAGCTCCAGTACAGTAGGATTGAAATGAGGGCTCATACATTTTTTTTCTACCTGTCAGTTTTCACTTTTTTTTTTTTTATTTTTTGTTTATACTGACCTAATGAAAGCACAGAATGTGTCTGGTAGACATATCGTGATACAAGACAAGCAAAGAGACAGTACAGTACGTACTGGAAGATACTGTGAGCTATCAGGAATCTACCACTACACAGTACAAGATCAAATATGTGGTGGTGTATTAATTCATCTAGTTATTCCTGTCTGCATAGAATCAGCTCTGTTCTCTTATCTGTTCCTAAGGAATTAGATTTTCCCTGTGATACATATTTTTCAGGGTTGTCTGTATAGTTTTCTTCTTCTCTGCCCCTCTTGCAGCAGTGCTGGCATTTTAGAAGGCACTCTGTAAGGAATTGTTCTAGCAGTATCCTTTGGGCCAAGAAAGAATTGGGCAAAAATCATCCGGGAAGCAGTCTTTTTTTTTTTCTCAAGTGCCCTAATTCCTAGTGTGATGTGACTAAGGGATACTCTTGGGTTGCTGTCTTTAAGCAAATTCCTAGCTCACATGGCTGTGAGGAAGATAGGAAATGTAACCGTGGTGCACCCCAACCTTTAAAAAAGAGGTAGATCTCAGGAATTTGCTACAAAAGCCCTCTCATGCGTAGTACAGAAACTGCATCTCCAGAGCTAGATTGTCCCTAAATAGCTATCATTATCACCCACATTATAATATCTGCAGCCACACTGGCTCCTTTAAGACCTCCTGCAGCCACAAGATATTCCTGCTTTGCCTAATGATTACATATATATATGTGAAACAAGGTAGCTGCATTTTTTAGAAAAGAAATTATAGCAGCTCCCCTTCCCATATAATGTACCTTTGTGTTTAAAAGATGTGTAGTGTAGTGAAACACCTAGCTTTTTAGCTCCTCCTCTAGTGATACTTCATCTGCATACCAGTAAGTGTGTCTTGTTGCAAACTGGTAAGATTTTGTGACAAATATAATCTGTTTTGTCTGCATACTGTAAGCACTTTATAGCAGTGGGGAATATGCCAGCAGAGAGGCTACAGTAATAATTTATGTGACAGCATATCACCACAGGAAGTAAAGTAATATTCTGCTCTGTCACAGGAGTCAGATAAAAGGAAAACAAATCTCCAAAGCATTTTTGTCAGATATTCATCCAATAGAATTCCCCACAGAAACTCCAATGAGACATCTGAATGGCTTGCTGTGTTTTCCATTTCATTACCACTCAACACTCTCTAGACTATAAAAATAGGGAAAGATTACTTCATTCTCTTAATAATTCTTAGCCTTTATAGGATGCAGATGATGAGAAACAGACATCTAGAAATACAGACTGCGCATTACATTCCAAGTTTTTTTTCCAGTGTTACTTCTTTAATTCTTCCTTCCCCGCAAGCATCCACTCAAGAAAAATACAAGGATCATCTGTAGCAATTGACATTAGTATCATATAACAAGTAATTAATATGTAAATGCCTGCTTTTGAACTGGATCCTCCTGCTGAAAGATACGAACAACTTCAATTGCCCTTGCAGAGGAATTTCACTTGAATACAGCTGGGAGTTGGGAGTATCTCTATGTCCATGATTTTGTGCAGAGAGCGGACCGCAGGCTATGGTCAGCCGCAGTGCGCCCAGCCGAACTGTGCCCGCACACCACCTGTGGCCTCCAGACAGCACGGCTGGGCTACACAGCCCATTCAGTGCCAGAGCAGCAGCCAGCTCTCGGCTGTAGATGAGCTCAGCTGTGCAATGACTACCTAAGGCACTGAGATCCAAAATGTAGACACTCAAATCTGCCAGTCAGCTGTTTCCTAACTCTGCAAGTTAGATAAATTTCTATTATTAAAGTTTCCCAAAGCACTCTGGCATGGTGTTCCTACTCAACACCTAACTCAGTCTTCTGTTTGTTTTACGTGGTTCATGATACCTAGTTAAAAACTCTGCAGAATTAAGCAGCTAAACCCCCATCCCCCAAATAAGGGAGCAGATACCGCTATTGCTTCACCTAACCTAACAGTGGTAGCAGAGTTCTGACATTATGAGCTGAGGAAGAAATGCCCACTTGCCTCCATATAGGTTTTTCCATTTTTTATTTTGATGTTGTTTGGCGGTTTTGCATGGAATTACACGTGAACTGAGACAGGGTAAGCAATGCTGAAACCAAGTCATAGGAGAATGGGGGTAAGAAACATGGGTTCAAACTCTGGGCCGCTGCCGTGGATGCTTTAGTGGCAAGACTAAACTTATCTGCTGGTGTTTCCTGACTTCCCAAATAGATTTCTACTTCGGGTTTGTGGTAGGTAATTCTTTATAAATAAAGAACCCCGTGAGCACGGGGTGTTCCACGTGAGCACCACGGCACCATGTGCACCGTAATGGGACGGCTGTTACGCTCTGCCCGGCAAACGAGCGAGCAGCGGCTCACGGCAGTGAGCAGGGCAGGCACTAGCTATGCGTAGCCGGGGCCTTGTGGTGGCTTCAGCAGGAGGAGCTCCCAGCGGCTGCCGGGGCGAGCAGCGTGATCCCGGCAGCACAGAACGCTGCTCTGCACCAACCGTCCCTGCGGGCAACACCGGCCCACCGGCCCCCCGTCCCTCGGCTCGGCCCGGCCCCGGCCCCGCAGAGGCTGCCGGGGAGCAGAGCGCCGGGGCGGCGTCAGCTGCGCGCCGGAAGGAGCCGTCGCCTCCGCAATGGCGGCGGGAGGCGCCCTGTGGTGGCAGGTGGGGGCCGTGGGAGAGGCGGGGTCGCTCCGCCGAGAGGACGCGCTCGCCTCGGTGCTTTCGTGCCCGCGTACTTCCCGCAGCCATCCCTCGCCTGCGGAACCGCTCCGGCACAGCCGCCCCGCCTGGAGCGGCTGAGGGGCTGCGGTCGGCCCCGGGGAGGAAACCTGCCGGTGTTGGCACGGCTCGGGGACTGCCTACGGGCTGCGCTGGCGATACCCGAGCAGGAGGCGGTGGCTCCTCGGGGAGAGGCGGCTTTGGCTGCGGGCGCTGCGCCGGGCATGCCGAGACTCGAGGCTTTGGGCTCTGCCCTGACCGCGAAACGGAGCCCAGCGTTTCTCTGATAGCGCTGCCTTGGCTTGTCTCCTCCGCCGATGGTGGAGAAACTGCGCTTTGTTGGTTTGCGTCAAGGTCGGATGTAGCTTGTGCACAGGTTTCTGCTGGCAAAGGGCACCTTTGGAGGCTGGATTAGGTTTTGCAAAAGTTACTAGAGCTTCATAACTGAACTTATGAATGCTGCTTGTATAACTTTAAGCATTTTAAGCCTATATATTTATGATTTTGTGCAAGTACAAGCAGATAATTAATTTAGCTTAATCTTCCAAGATGTTAATGCCAACATAGGAAATGGCATCAACAATTTCTACATAAGGAGTATTGGGGTGCTCATAGCTGGTAAGACCTGGGTGTCTTTTTAAACTAAATCATTCATATAATGCTTTATGATTTGTGGGTGTGCATGTGTGTGATCTAAGCTTGTAATCTCAGTTTTTAAAGACATAAATTTTGTTTTCAGATCTATGGTTCATCAGTGTTTCACATACCCTTCACAAAATGTCAAATTTTGTAGAGCGTAGGGAAATAAATGTCCTCTTTATCTTTTTGTTCATAAGAAGTAATTCATTTGTTTGTGCCTTACAACAGAGAGGCAATTCAGCCTTGGACATTAGGTAATGAGGATGATTTCAGGTGTTTTTATTTTTTTTTCTGGGGAAGAGTAAAGAGCACCAAAGACAGGAGGCATTAACTGCCCAATTAATGGAGGCATATAAAAGGAGCTGAATTTTCTCCAGGAAGAGCAGATACTCCTTTTACAAAATTTGGGGGAGTAACCCGTGATAATACATTTGGTAATCATGTCTGTTTCTGAGAAAATTCAGAGATTCCTGTGAAGAACAAGATTCCTTAAAATGGTGAAGCTGCGCACACAAGGCTTTATGTTCCTTTGAAGACCTTGGCTTACCATTGTAAGGCTTGTCTGTTCATGGTAACATCTGGTTTTTTTCAGAGGGGGTTGTTTTTAATTAGTAGCTCTTCCTAAAATATACAGTGTCTGCCAATGAGCTATTAGCAATTATGTATTTGATGATTCTTGGGAGCATTGTAAAAGCATTGGAGCATTGCAGCTTTATTGCACAGTGTAATCTGATTTTTATTTTCTAAAATATTGCTGGAGTAATGTTCAAACAGTGTCAGGATATCACCGAAAGCTGTCTGTGTTTGATTTTAGGTTAAATACCCTGATGTGCAACTTGCTGTCTTATTGGAGCATGGTGGAGCTTGCATGATCACATCTTGCTAGAGGTCTTCTCAGAAACTATGTCATGAGGTTATCTTGCTGATCAAAACTTTTACTTGATGCCTGTTAATAGAAGAGTATCAAATCACTTTGTGACAGCACTTCATAGGGGACAATTTGGGTACTGTAGATGTTCCTCTCACCAGCACATCATGGTAGATGTAACAGAGAAGGAGATGGATAACCCCACATTTAAAAGTGACACTGTACTTTCTGATGTTCATTTACACTGTCCAAGCAAAAGGCATCTCATGGTACGATTGAACACAGTTGGACAACCAGGTAATGTATGTTTAGACTGATGGAGCTGTATTTTAAGTGTACTCATATCTTTGTAGTGTCTGAATCCTTTGAATGGTTGATATTATTCATTACATATTTTATTCCAGTAAGAAGCAGAATCACATCCTACTCAGTCTTTATGAGGAGGGCTAGCTGGATTCTCCTCATGAAATTAACTTCAGAAATGAAAACTATTAATGTAGAATTTTTAGACAGCCTATCTTAAAAAAGAAAAATTACTTTCTGAGAAGTAGTAACCAAATTACCTTGCTTGCACGTTTAATTTTATTTATTTGTTTGTTCGTTTACCTATAATCTCAATATAGCACTTTGGGAATCATGTTAAAAAGTTGGGATGTTTCTTCCATACAAACAAAATATGAGAAGTCAGGGGTTTTAAATAGTGTAACTTAAGTTTAAAATAAAAATTATCAGTAATTAATTTATGAATTTTTATAAAAGCTGTATGTGATGATTTACTGTCTATTCCAGAGGAGCCTAAAAGCTTTATTTGTTTTTAGTTTTGGTTGGTTGGTTGGTTTTAAAAAAAATTGGCAAGAAGAAAGCTCAGAATAGTGGTGGTTTTGACTGATGTACATCATTTCAAGAGCCAAGGCTGTAGTGGAAATGAATTGGCAAATGCCTCTGACTGATTGCCAGCTTGTAGGTTTCTATAAAGTTGTCAAGGAAACTGACCTTGAAGCTACTGGTAAAATGTTCTGTAGAAAAGTACTGCTCCTGCTGTGACAGAAGTGTTAATTGTTTTTTCAAACCCAGTTTGACATAAAAAGAATAATTTCTGCAGCTGTTCTAGAATATGACAATGTAAAAAATGATAAAAATAGACTTGACAAAGAAGTGGATAATAATTTTGACCCTGATCAGGTCAAAAACAGGTAATTAATGCTGTGGCGTGTCTTCATGCTGTTGGACATTTGTTTGCTGTGATTTTGCTTGATACAAAGAACCTTTCATCAGAATGAAATGACAGCATGTGCTACTTAATCTGAATGTACTTGGTCTGGGAAATTCCTTTATTTATTAAGACAAGAATTGGATTGTAGTATGACAGCTTTTACTCTAGCTAATATGACAACAATCTACCACCGTCACTGCTGGCTTTTTAGGGAATCTCACGGGGATTTAGTCTCTGCTGCTTTGGGTCAGTTTTACCTTACACCTTTTGAACATGTAGAGGATCAAAATGGACTTGGAGAGCAAAAGCATTTCATTCATTGATGGCATCCTCTAATTTGTTAAACATTCAAATCAGTTTAATCTGGTTGTCATGCAAACAGTAGATTACTTAAAATTTTTTTCATGCTGGGATAGGCAAAGATTTTATTAGATCTAGCTGAAAATAGTCTCTCTGGAGAGGAAGTTCTCTCAGGTTACAGTAGGCCAGCTTTTAATGTCTTGCTAAAGAAACTGGAGTAGGACTTCATAAATTGTGAAATTGTTGAAAGCAATGGTGGCAAGCACTTTCTGTCTTCCCTTTTGGTGTGAATGAACATAATTAAGACATTCTTCTTAGAATTCTGCTGGTAGTGACCTTTTTTCACTAGTCATATTCTTAGCTATTTTTTTCTCAAGTCTCAACACATTGTGTGTGATTTTAGAATAATGGTAGTGTACCATTACTGCCTAAAATGTCTACAAACACTGATTTTGTACCAGAGTAGGTGAATCAAATTCCATGGTTCTGTGTTCCATGCCTGGCCCGTTCACTCAAGCACAGTGCCTAAGCAGTGCTGCAGAGCTGAGATCGACTGTAGATGGAAGAACAAATGTTTGTTCTTCCTCATATGTTGTATTCAGACAATTCAGATTCCTATAATTAAAATTGCCAGGTCCATGTTTGGATAACTTAAAATTTTTACTAGATGCTGAAGTCACTGGATCATGTTTGCAAAAGATTTTTAATTGTTTTTTTGAGAATGATGGCCTTATTCATTTAATCTCTTTACAGATTAAAAAAACAAAACAAAACAAAAAAACACCCCCAAGTGTCAAGCATGTCCATCTTTGGCAAGCTGTCTCCTGTGAGCTTATGTCTGCTCTCTCATACTCTTACTAAGCTGGTTTCAAGGCTTGAAGTTGCTTGAATTCCTAAAGACTTTTAAAACAGTAAAAAAAATTCTGCTTGCTTTTTACTAGAACATATTTGTTTCTTCTAAGATAGGAATTAAATCTTAACCAAAAGAAACAAATTCAAACTTGTATTAATTCTTTTTCGATTTGGTTTGAGCTTGTCTCAACAGACAATCTTTTGGAGGATGTAAGAAACCATACCTTCTGTCAATTATTAAAATAAGCGTTGCTAAATCAGGTGAAAGTGTAAGTTCTGACTGCGTAGATGCCGAGTCAGCCAGTAGACTGTGAAGGTGCTTCATTTATTTCTCCTGACAGAACTTAGTAACAGAAATATTTCTTCGGTGCAAATTGAACTGTATTTCAAGTTATCTGTATAATTTTTTATCCTCTAGATTTTTAATACGTGAATTGCATACCCAAATTTTATGCTTGTGGAAGTTGCATATAGATTCTGTTCTTATGCGATGTTTAACTTTTTCCCTCCCTCCACGTTCTTACAGTATTTCTGTCGTATTTCAAACTCCTTTGGAACACAGAAGATTCAGCATCTGAGAAACATGTGAGAGAAGCTACAACAGAAAGAGAACACCAGTACAGAAGTGCAGATGAACTGTGTGACAAGGACAGGAATAATCTAAAAAAAGAAAGAGAATTAAATAGTGAAGGACTAGAAGCTCTGCTAGACAACGATGGAGACTTGGAAGTAGTCAGAAGACCTCAAAGTGCCTCTGATTTAGAAGCGGAGGATCTTTTGAGGGATAGAGTGTATCCTGTAATTCTGATGAAAGGGAAAGAAGATGGTTTTGAAGATGAAGAACAAGAATGTACTTGCAGTGATGTTGTTAAAATAGGTAAATAGTAGGCTTACAGTCAAGGAGAAATGGAATAAATATGTTTATGTAAAACAAAAGAAAAATATATTTTCTTTAGAAGTGGAACAGCAGTTGTTAAATGAAAGGAGATAATAAAACAAACAATACTGTGATATTGTAAATATTTTAAAAATTTACCATTTTTCCCCAGAAGTGATTTGGGTATTAGTATATCATGGGAAACTTGGTGCTCCTTAGTTAAAGTGGGGTTTTCAGCATTATTTAGCATTATTATATAGAGTAAAGAGTGTTTAGTTCTATATTTGAAAGGGAAGCATCACTTGATTTTCAAATTTGCCACTATGGAACTTGATTTGAACAACATTTTGAGGTAATTGTTTTGCTCTGCTTTCATTTTCACAGAACATACTATGGCGACCCCCTTAGAGGATGTCGGTAAACAAGTATGTATTCTGCCTTGTAGTATCTTGCTGTTCATGGATTGTGCTTCAGAATTTACGCAGTTTTAAGTGCTTCTATCCACAGGTCTGGCGTGCAGCCTTTCTTCTTGCTGATTACATTCTGTTTAAACGGGACACGTTCAGGTGTTGCTCGGTGCTAGAGCTTGGAGGTGGCACTGGAATTACAAGCATTATCATGGGAACAGCTGCCAAGAGAGTTTACTGCACAGGTAAGGCAGTTATTTTCAGTTAAATATTTTCATGAAACATCACGAAGCAGTGCTTTCATCCTGGCATTTTCATCCTTATCTGTTCAGTTTTATGTAATACCTTTTTATTTACATGTATAAAGTGGTTTATTGAAAAACAACAAGAACTTTCTCAACAGATTGAAGAAGCAGTACTACTAAGAAGGATACCAGGGAAGCAGTCATCAGTGCATAGAGTTGCTTTGAATTTTTCTTAATCTTGTCAGCTTGGGAGAAACTTACAGTATTAGGCTGAGAGGTCAGAGGCATGCATGGCCCATGCAAAATATTCTTATTTTGAATATCATTATCACTTTTTTCCAGATGTTGGTGAAGATCTTCTGGCCATGTGTGAGCAAAATGTTGCATTAAACAAACACCTGATGGATCCAGGAGGTAAGTGCTATACAGTCAGTGTTTGTGCAATTGCCTATATATGAACCACTTTGGGATTAAACAGCACAGTCATTCACTACCTGGTATATTCACAAGTAAATTTAATTTTTCGTCTTGGTTAAAAGTGACTAATTAAAAAACAAAGATGCGAGATACCTATATGTGGTCAGTAATGAGACAGCTTCCTTCTGAGAAGAGCAAAATACTTACTCTTTATTCTGTCATCATCTAAGACAAGCTGTAGTTCCTATAGTCATTATGTTAGTTTCACTGAGGTACTTGGGAGGATCACAGATATTCAGGTGCCAAGGTGACATAAACAGAGTGTAAATGACAGAGACAGAACTCTGGAAGAGAGAAGTATTTTGCAGGTGAGACATATAAAAGAGAACATTAGGTTGTCTTTCTGACCCTGAAGTTCATCCTGATCTCTTGTGAGTGGTTAACTGGTTTTGTACTGTAAATGACTTGATGTTCAACTTTTCTTGTTTCATATGTCCTCATAATAAATTTTCATCACTTGTTTCAGTACAGAGGCCATTTGTGACTGATGTGATCTTTCTTCACCCACAGGAGGGGAAGTTAAAGTAAAAGAACTGGACTGGCTGAAAGACGAATTCTGCACTGGTACGTGGTTATAATGGGCCCTTTCAGATAGGGTTTGGTGTTTTGTTTTGTTGGTTGGATTGGTTTTTTTTTTCCTTTAGAGCCATCAAGAAAAGCTTATTCTGTTGTTTATGAAGTAAGTCCTCCAGCACTTATGCCTCTGGAAAAATAGTTGAAAGTACACAATTGTCTTTGGGTGCATCACTGCCATGTGAGTGAGTAAGGGTTTACTGATAGGTTGAGAATAGCCAAGTGGTGGTTGTCCTTTACTTAGGTCGAAATCCAGAGGTGCAAACCAGAGGTCTGTTATGGGGTGATAATGGAATCCAGGCACAATGACATGGATTTGAGTTACTGTAATCCAGATTTTGATGATGTGGTATTGTGTGGTTTATGACTGCATGAATACAAAACTATAAAAGGTGGTGGGGAGGGTAGGTGATGATTTGAAGATGTATAAATCCTTCTTTCAAACGTAGTGGCGAATGTGTTATATTTTAAATATTTGCCAAGGGAATGTGTTCTGCTGCTTTTAGCAAAATAAAGGCACCTAACTTGAGTAACATTTAAAGTGCAATTAATGATAGTAAAGCAGATCACTAGAACTTTCTTTCTAGTGATTGCAAGGTCAACACAAAACTGTAGCCCTAGGTTATATGAAGCCTACTTTATAGCTTGTTATATCATCAGTTGGATTTGAGGTAATGCTTCTGAAAAACAGAACAACTATTTAAGCAAGTGGAGGCATCCTTTACACATTCAAAAGCCTCTCTTGGACACCCAAAAAATTCTGGTTAATGAAAATATTTGATACTGCCAGTTGAAAAGGCTTTGTGTTTTTTAGACTTTCAGAGAAAGCTTCTATATTTTAACAAAGTCTAAATTTTAAAAAGCACGATGAATTAGGAGGCTTAATCAAAACTTATATGAAGATGGATTTTTTTTTTATTTAAAGGGGTATTTATTTTAATTATTTAAATCTGTTGATCTCTTTACAGAGTAGTAATTGGTTGTAAATTCTGAAGTAAAAGAAAACTTACTTGTCAGTCAGCCTTGGGAGGATTTGACATAACGCAGAGAAAGCACAGGACTGCAGGGAACTTCAGAGAATGATTAGAGGGAGGTTTTGATTTGCCTTCAGTGGGGTGCTCCTTTTATGGAGTAGCAGATGGACACAGGAGTTAAGAAGTTTCTTTTTTCCAGCTGTCAATCATTTGAGACATTCAGTCATGTACACCAAAACCATATTCTTTGTTACAGATCCTGAAGCTCCTTACAGCTGGTCTGAAGAAGAGATTGCTGATTTGCATGACCACTGTACTGTGATAATGGCAGCTGATGGTAGGAAAATATGAACAATAAGCTTTTGTATCAAACACTTGAGCATTATGAGTAATCATTTAAACATACCTAGTTTACTTGTAAAATCTAATAGGTCAGATCCTTACCTAATTTGTCAAAGCTCTGCCTTAAGTGTTTCTGCCTGTATTTTTTTTTTTTAACAATTGTATTTACATTCTGAATTAGCAATAGGAGAACAGATGTTGAAAACTACTAGCTTTTTCTTTCCTTTGGTGTGCCAGTTATTTGTGACTAAATAAATTACTCAACGTAATCACAAGTGATGAATTTGACTTTAAGAAGAGTTTTATCCTACCTTTGTCTTGCATCAGATAACCTCTATGCAAATAATCATAAACAGGTGGCTCGACTAATACATTCTGTAATGTGAAAAACAGTTTCAGATGCTGCACTTGCCCATAGATTCTATGCCTTTGGATATCTCTGTCTTTTTTATTTTTCTGCTCTTTTTCTTGCTTAAGTGGAAGACTGAAAAATGACAGGCTATCTTATCTGTATAGGAAATCCATTGTTGTTTTGATATATAAATAAAGGAGCGTTAGGTTTAGTTACGATATTGAAAGGTGTTGCAAGACTGCTTTCCGAGGAGATAATAATATATATAAAAAATATATAATTATATATATTATATAATTATATATATTATATATAATTATATATAATATATAATAATAATATGTATATATAATAATATATATAAAATATAATAATATAATGGTATATTAGTTACTGGGTTTTTTGTATTTTTGTAAGAAATGAGGCCCTATACATTGTGATATCCTGTCTTTTTTTTTTAGCTTAGCAGTAAGATATTCCCAGGCTGAGAAAAATCTTGTTAAAGTTTTGTAAGTTGTCTGACAGAAATGATTCCCATTGATATGAGAGAAATCTTCAAGAAAGCCTTACCTAAATAGCAGCAGTGGATACTATTACAGAGTCAGTTGTTGCCATTAAAAATGTACTTTGGGTTTTAGTTAAAATAGTGACTTGTTTGATTAAAATGATCAAACTAAGGCCTGTTGTTTAATACCTGAGACTTAAGTAAATATACACTTAAACGCATGTATTTTTATGCTCCTAATCTTTTTTTTGTAGTGTTCTATGATGATGATCTGACAGATGCCTTGTTTAGAACGCTGTATAGAATCACACACAACTTGAGAAATTCTTGCACAGTTTACCTAGCATTAGAAAAGAGGTAAGTATTACCAAGAACTTAAAATAAAAAGCACTAAAAACTTCATGTGCTTTCTTTATTTGGAAGAAACATCTGATTTGATTGAAGGTCAGCTTCTGATTTTCATTGTATTAGTTGATCACAGACTGCAGTATATGCTTAGGACAAGCATTTGTTTTTGTATGTGCTTAATTTTTATCAGTTCAGAATTTGACTTCCACAAGAGTTTGGCTTTTGTTGTCCTACCTTTGTTTTGCATCAGATAACCTCTGTGCAAATAAGGATAAATAGGTGGCTAGACTGATGTATTCTATAATGCCTGACAACATTTGCTATATGTTTTTGGGTCATAGAGTGGAATGAAGTGGCTTAGAATTAGGGTCTATGCTTCCCAGCTTGAGTACCTCTATAACAATTTCTCTTGTATTTTCCTTCAAGGAATCATTGAATGTTTTTAAGTAGTCATGTGTTGCAGTCCATTCATAAACTAATATTTAAATAGGCTTTGCTTAAATCTCTGGAGATACATAAGCAATAGCTATTCATATGATTTGTTGCCAAGTGTTTGTCCAGGAAGCCAAGCCAATGATTCTGATGCGGCAAAGTGCCTTAAAATCAATGGAAAGATTTGTCCAAGAGTTATTGTGTATTGATGCTAACATGAGTCTTGTCCGCTTTTCAGGAATAACAGAGGGGTTACTTAGCTTTGGCTATCGAAGTTAGTTAATTACTCTGAAAGACCCACATTTTCCATTAGCTGAGCAAAGTTACATAGCTATTTAATATGCCAGTATAGGAGAGATGGTTTAAGTTATAATATTTTCTTGCCAGGCTGAACTTCACTTTAAGACATATGGATGTTACATGTGAAGCCTACAGTCATTTTAGAAGTACTCTAAATGATTTGGAGAACCTCCAAGATAGAAAAATGAAATATACTGTGGAGCCCATCAAGCTCGATTTCTGCCAGTTTCTTGTTTATGAACGAATTGAGCAATTGGTAAGTGACATTCATTAAAATAAATGTAATGTTTTGGGCTAATAATCTCAAATTAGTTTTCATCTGTTCACTTAACATGAAGTAAGAACAGGAGAATAAACATTACCTTTTTGTTTATTTTAATTTAGCTTTTTGTTACTCTTGTTTGTGCTTACATAATCTATACTAGATTGACATAACATACCTTTTCTATCACCAGCAATACAGTGGCTTAGATTGTTTCTCAGCCTTTGAGGAAATGAGTGCAATCTCCATTACTTTGTAAAGTACAATTTTTTGCAATTAATTAGAAAATGGGACCAGTATCTCTTCTCATTTATTTGCTTGTAGAAGAGCTTTATTTTCATAGTTTTAATAATTTCTTTCCCAGTTCAGGGTTCAGGAAATAATGTTCTCATATCTATAAAGAAATTGATTAGCTGTAAACTTTTGTTTTTTTCAGAATCATGTCAAATATAATATTTGTGGTTATCTAATCACCTCCCAAGCACTTATGGTTCCCTTTCTCTATTTTTTTTTTTTCCCCCAATTGTCTGCTCTTACGAATATTATGCAGGGTAGCTAATAGCTTGCTAGCTTCTAGACCAATACAATCTAACACATCTTTTTAGGGAACTTGCAAGTCTTGTACTGGATTGCGAATCTGTTACCCAGAAATGATGTTCCTGTAGTCAACATACTATTGCTATGTCTTCTGCAGTATATATGCATAGTAAGGTTACAGGGGCCACAGTTAGTTCGTGAGATTGATTTATTTTACTTAATGCTTATACCTTCAGGCATAAAATGTGCATGCAAAACTTTAAAACAAGTTTTACAAGTATATAAATGTAACCTGGATTAAACCTAAATGTGTAAACTCATTCCCTAGCCTTTTTGCAGAAGGCTGCTGGTCTTTGAAATATATGCTTTTTTAAAATGTCTGGGTTTTATTTACCATGAAGCATACTGCCATAATAACAATGTCATGATGAAGAATATGTGATAGTCTGCTTAATAACCTTTCGTATCACAGACAAAACGTATACTAATTTATTCTACAGAAATAAAGTGGTTTGGTTTTCATCTTCATTGTCCAACAGATTGAGAAGGGAGTGTGTGTTTGTATACGATATGCATTTGTGAGACTTTGATTCCTCAGTAAATGGAGTATTTTTACAGTTGTGGTTTTACTATCATTATTGAAAATGTTTGTCAACACAGGCTAAGAAAAAGAGCAAGATTATCAGTGAAAATACTGCCAAAGGTCATGCAGACCAGTGAAATAATTTTTAAACAAATTATTTGAGTAATACTATTTATTTATTTAAAAAATCATGCTACAAGAATGGAGAAATCAGTTATATTATTCTGTCGCAAAGATAATTTGGCAGTTGTTCTAGGAGATTACATAGATGGATTTAGTATCCATCCACAGATGGATACTATCTATAGGTGGAGTGTGTTTTAAAACTTGCCTTCAAGTGGGCAGGTTGAACTTTTCATAATTGCAACCTACTGATCTGAGAAAATACCTGTATGTATTTTTTCCCACTCCTACAGGAATTATGGAAGATCATTGCTGAACAGCTGACAGGGACATGAGAAAATAGAAGATCTTTATCTAAGGATAAAGGCTTTTTTGATGGTTTATTAAAAAAGAATTTTCATCCCAAGAAAATATTATCCTGGTAGAACTGTGTTCTCAGAAAGTACTGCTATGCATATTTGTTTTACTTCAGTAAGTTTTGGTTTTGGCACTTAGAACTTGGTTTCTTTGATGTTTCTTCTATGAAACTGTTTAATGTTGATCTTCAGAGTATGTGCTGGATGCCCAACAGTGGCAGTGACGCAGTGACTTGTTCTTTGTGATTGATGACTTAGGTTTTACAGTCTGACAAAGACGTATTTAACCTTTTCCATGTGGCTGATTTGCAGATGTCATGCATTTTCCTTTTTAGTTTTCTGAACACGGATACTGTTCTTGATCTTATCCCAGTTCCACATTATTTGTATTTATGGACATTTGTTAAACAGTGTTCTGGTCAAGACTTGTTTGTCTTTCACGGACTTTTCTTTAAGCAATCTTTTTATGAAACTTAGTCCTTAATTTTCAGTTTGTTCTACTAAATCATTCAAGTTTAGGGCTACTCCTAGGTTTAGGCTGAACTGAAAGGAGACAAGATGTGTTTTGGGCCTCTAAAAATACTCTACAGAGGTCTTGGAGCTATATTGTCCTGCTGGAATTTTAGGCTATTCTGTCCTTGCCAGGTTGAAGGTGGGAAGGTACCATGTGAAGTGATATGCTACTGCTCTTTGAATGTTTGGAATTCCAGCCTCAAGGTATATGTGCGAGGCTGGGGAGAAGGAGGTGATCAAGAATGTCTTGCCCATACAAATTGAGCCTTCGGTATCTTAGCCCTTGGATTAAAGTACAAGATATTGATCAAATATCTCCTGTGTTGTTAATGACAACAAAAATCTATTTGTACTTCTTATAAATTTTATGTGTACTGTTATGTTTATATTACTTGCCATATGTACACTGTCACGGAGGTTCTTGTGCCTGCTGAATTCTTTAGCATTATGAGAGTGTCGGTGATGAAGCTATTCTGGCCTGTGACTCGTGGGATTGTGCATACGTTACATTAGAAGCATTTGGTTGACTTCTTGAAAATCTGTTTTACATTTGGTTGAGTTCAGTTGTTTTAGGTCAGTTATTTCATAACCTGCTTATGTGTGTAAAGACTTTTTTTTTTTCATATTCTTTAATGAGATGAAAGGTTATTAGGTGATGATGCATTTTTCCTCTGAGTGTAGTCAAAGTAAAAATTACATTGTTAGCATATATCTGCCTAGATTAATACAGAACTTCTCTCTCAGAACCCTCATTTGAACTTCAAAGATATAAAATTATATTTTAATCCAAAGATTCTCAAACTAGTGTACTTCTTGTTCATTTTGTAATGTTATTAACTTTGCTGGATTAACTGAAAACAACTGGTTTTGAATGTAGCTGCTTATTTAAGTAGTAATTTTTTGAAGGCTGTAGCAAGAAATTAATTTGAACTGATGTGAAATAGCATATGCAGTTACAGAAGATTTTTACTTGTGCAGGACTTCTGAAGGTCTTTGGGATTATCAACAGAAACTTATCTGGGTAGAGGGATTCCATAGATCTTTTAAATGTGTAATTCGGCCATTTTTCCACTGCTGGCTTAAATTAACATCTGAAAAAGATTTTTATACTTGTATCTTTGGTTGAGTAAATACAATCATCATGGCTGCTTGGGAAGCAAGCTGAAGTAGAATTTCGTCCTAAAGAAACAAAGTTAACCTTTCTATTGAAGGGAAACAACAGCTTTGAGGGTTCAGTGACTGAGATCTAAAGGCCAAATTGCAAATTTGGATATGACCCTTTTCACTGATGATAAGGAATAGTCAAAAATATGCAACAATTCTGAGAACACAAGAATCACAAGAGTCTCACAATGCATTAGCTTTGCGGTGTTAATGAGAGATAATATAGCCTGTCTTGCCAGATAATTGTTCGCTGCTACTTAAGGATATTAAGTATGGATGCCACCTTCTCAATTTTGACTTTAATCATACTTTAAATGTGTCGTACGTGGTAGTTGTTTTCTGAACTCATCATGCAAATTTACACCTTTACCAGTTCCTTGTTTATTCAGATGATTAAAAGTGGGGAATTGTTTAGTCTTGAGCATACAGATTATGATTGGAAATCAAGTTAGTGCCTAAAATGATAATGCCCTTAGCACATTATCTGTGTTTATGTAATCAAGAAGGCTTTTTTCCTAATAAAGTATGATTTAAAAAATAGTATGTTCCTGTGGTGATGTATCTAAATTTTGAAAACTTGTCACAGGTAATGTGATCTTAGATTTTTTTTTTTTCAGTCCTGTCTTATACTTGTTTTTTTGCTCTGTGTCAGACACAATTCGCCGTGATTTTTAGCCAGATGGAAAGGAGAGAAAATGTGATTGTGAGAGGGAGAAGATGTTAGTATGTATACAACTGTCCGGTATAAATTGCATGAGGCTTTCAATCCATGCAACTTATGGAAAAGTCAAGTGATTCAATATCAGGTTGTGTATGGTCTTGGACTTGTGAGCTACTCTGAAAGAGTTTGCATATTTCACAGTAAAACCCTTAAGAACTCTGCTGACCTATCATATACTTCTTTTTGATCACCTCATAGCTAATAGTGAAAAAAGGAAAATTAGTAAATGTTCCAGGTCAATGTTGCCCATTCCTGCAAGTCCTTCATTTCTGTGAAGGGGAAGGAAGAGAAGGTAGGTGCTTAATCTAAAATTTATTAATGTTTCTACTGTGCTGTGAAGCTGAGGTTGGAAAGATTTCATTTGGTAAGCGGACTTTCTCCTCTGCTAAATAAAGTCATTCTGCACTTGGGAGCGCTTCTGGATCTGGTTGGCATAGTTCAGTTGGTCAGCCAGATGGGTCGTTTTGGGGGGAGAGAAGAGCAGAGGAGGTGGAGAGGAACGTGTGGAACTCTTGCAGTGCACTTTTTTCTGATAGAGGAGTGTCACTTCTTGGGAAGCGTGGTAATGGATGGACACGTGGTCTTCCAGGAGGAATCTTGTTTGAAACAAACAGATTTTTACTTTTGTCACTGGTGGATGGTGAAATAACACATGTTCTTTCTCACTCCCTTCAAATGAAGATGGCAGGCATCCCTGTCCTGCTTTTACCTTCTCTTAAGAGGAACATGAATGATGTAATTGTAGATACTGGTCAAAAGAACTTGAACTTTTGTGTGACATTTGAATAAGCATTGCAAGCTGATTTACATTTCTTTCTTTTCAATCTTTTTGATGCGAAACTTGGAGAACTGCTTTGTTGTGAGCTTTTGTTCACAGAAGTGAACTTCTGTCTGTCATTTTGCAGTAGAAAGAAAAATTGTTTAAGATAATGTCTTGGTGGATACATTATGTATATTTATTATCTCTGTGTGTTCTCATGTGTAGGTGGCTATTCATAGACCATACTTGTAGCTCCATCTGCTGTACAACACTTTGAGTCAAAACATTTTACAGTTTGTTAAACACCCCGTTCCTTTCTGTTTTAACAATATTGTATTTTGGAGTAACAGTTTAGGTTGACTATGTAGTTCTGCATTTCTCACCTAGACTTGCAGATGGATGTATTAGAGATGAAGTTACCATGGAAATAATCTTGGGAAAAAAAGTAATGTTTAATTACCTACTTTTTAACAGTAGCTTTAGGAGACTGCCTCCAGCAGTTTTGGATTTTCAGGAAACATTATAGGAAGAAGTAGACATAATTTTGTGTGTGTGGTAGGGACTTCTCGTTCATTAGAAGATCAGGACTTAAATTGGATCTCAACGTTTTATAGCATCAGTCTCGTGAGATTTTCTAGTCATTGACTTGACTGTTTTCATGAACTTCTATGTACACCACTAGCTTCAGTTCTTTTTTGTTTTCACCAGAGAATTAAGGGCTTTGTGGTTGCATTTCTAGGCATTTTTTGTTTGGTTGGTTTGTTTTTTTTTCATTCTGGTGGACATTTTGGAACTTGAAGAAATAATTTTGTGTGTTTGAGATTTCTACATGAAATCTCTTTCATGTAGTCTTTCATGTCAAGATCAGTAAGCCAATGGACTCCAGCATCTTTTGTTAAGGAACCAGTATAATACTTGCCTATGTCTAGTGGGACAGCACAGTGTGCTTAAAGTAAATTATGAAATTGATTATTTCACAACAATAAAAGTGACTAGAGTCAATTTTGTAAAGACTTAAATGCACTTTACCAATGACCTTGCAGTATCATATGATTTTATGAACATTTATTACACTGTTTCTGAAGCAGACCCACATCTTGCTAGAGGCCTTCAATAGCATAAAGGGAAAAATAGCAAAGAAGATTATTTTACTTCTCCTGGTGCTATACAAGCAAATCATATTAATTACCAAAAAAAAACCCCACCGAGAAATCCTGGATAGAAAATGAGATTCCCTGAAAATGGCAGGGGTGGGGGCAGCGATCCATAGTGGTCCTAAAAAGCAGCACAAAGAATTTCTGGAAATCCAGAGGGATTTAGAGGGGCAAGGGGGATTCCTACGAAACTGAAGGAAATCCTAGAAAGTAGTGTTGGAGCTTTCCTGGAAAGCCAGGAATTGTCGGGAGGTGCAGTCCTACATGGCATTGTGGGGATTGTCAGGAAGCAGCACAGGAAGCTCCAAGAAAGTAATGGGAGGTAGGAGTTAGTTCTTAGGAAGTAAGTGGGGGTCTCCTGGAAAGTAATAGGGGAAATTCAGGAGCCCGAATGTCTAGATGATGCATACGAGTAAGCTTGATCATGATGGGTTTTTTTTTTCCCTTTAATGTCCTTTTATGTAGAAGTACTGGCCTGTCAAAAGATGAAGATGCAAATTACAATGGTGATGGAGAAATAAAAGGGTAGATTCTTGCAGACAAAATGAGGAAGCAGATCCTCAGTTTTATCACATCTACGCAGTTGCCGTATTTCTTGCATTGAGCAATGTGTTTTCAGAAGCAGCCTTTTTTATGTGCGTGGAGTTTTGGCTGCCCATCTTTGAAGAGCCCTAAGAGTCTAAGTCAAGTTCATGGGTTACTGTGCAGTAGCTGAATCACAGTCTGTCCATCTGAACCATGATCACTGAAGCATATATAATATATTTTTCTCTCTGTGGGCTCTGGATGAAGGATATCATTTTGCATTATGTTTTATTATGATAAAAAAATAGGTAGCTGCTGTAGAAGCAGTCCTGCTTTCAACCCTCTGTGCGCTATTATATTCTAGTTGTATATTTTCCCCTTCTGTAGTGCTGGTTATAGCAATTTTGCAATCTGAGTCAGATTTCTTTTGATTCCAAGGAAATCTAATTGCAAGCATATTTCTCCATTGGATCAATGAGATCTGGTCTAACTGACTCCTGTGATCCAATACAAGGCCATCAGTAGAGTTTTGTTGCTGGGGTTATAAAGCGAGAACAGACCAATTATTTTGATGGCAGTGGATAGATAGTTGGGTCTGCTTCGGGGTTATATGAAACTGTACTTTCAACACACGTGGCAGTGCATGGCATTTTAGCAAGCTGATTTATCAATCATGTGCCTGAGACCATGATTACCTGCAGATTACCAGGAGCGTTAAGGCCAAATGCTGCCGTTGATTTTAAAGGCGGTTGCTGGTGCCGAGTGTTGGGTACAGAAGACTAAAGACTGCTTCTGAAAAGTGGATGCTGAAATCCTGTGTATCTGCTTGGTGTGAAATGTCAAGGACAGCTGCCTGCCTCATAAACTTATAGAGATTTTTCAATCTGAAAGTAAATTGGGAATTATTCACTTAATGCTTAGCAACATGTTTTTAAAATGCAGTTCATCTCCTGGGTGTGATTATGGTGTTCATAACCTGAAAAATGCAGTTGGCAGAAAAGAGCTTTCCTGTAGATTAATCCCAAAGGTTAGGGACTGAAGATTTTGTTAAGATCCATGTGACAAGAAATAGAAAATAGGGAAGGAACAGAGTTAGAGAGTAAGTAATCATTGTTCATTTATTCCTGCATTCTGAAACTTGTTTTCATTTACTTGAAAACACTGTTGGAGGGAAACTAATTATCATTAACCAAAACCAATCAGGTTCTAGTCTTGAATGGGATCTGCCACAGCTGCTGGAAAGAAGCTGTTTCTTTTCAGATTCTCCTGTGTCTAGATACAAATCCTGTCCCTTCTTCACTTTCCTCTACCCTCTAAAGAGAAGATTATGTAGTGTTTTTCATAGGAGAGAGTATAAATTATTGATTAACATGCTGACTGTTACCTAGAGTGTTACACCAGCCTGACCAGGTAAGCACAGTGTGTGATGTGCGTAGCTAAAAGAAAGCAATGGAAGGAGACAAAAAGTCTTTGGAGGTTCAAGTCAAGTAGTAGGATTTGAAAATGAGCTACTTCTTGCTGCTAGGTTGTCAGAGCTTTGGCACATGACATAGGTTCAAAGGCTTGTATTTTCTTACAGACTTCATTCTGCTTTTGTTTCACTCATCCTGACCCCAAGTTTCTGTGTGTCCTGCATGGCTGTGCTCAACGTTGGTGCATTAACAGGCTAAAGGTTCATCTTGAAAAATACTGCCTCTTTAGGCTGCGAGCAGAGTGCAGTCAGATGCGTTGGTACAGCATGTTGTCTCAGAGAAGGTTTCTTCCAGCAGATGGCATATGGAATTTCTTTTAACAGTACCAGCACTCAGATGAAGTAACATAATATCTACATATATGCGTGTGTTTACAGATTGCTTGCCTAAGCCAGTCCCAGTGGTGTCAGGAAGAGGAGACGTGAAGGAACATCCCTAGCTTCTTCAGCAAGGTGAGTGTGTTCTCTAAGCTCCTGCTTCCTTTGTATGATGGATTTCCTTTTGTAATAGGGGTATGTCCCGTCCCACTCAGTGGGTAAGGGTGAGATTAACTTTTTAATTCTCTGCGCGGTAATCAGGAGTAATGACAATTACTCTAGAGGTCCAAAGAAATCACAAATTTACTTAAAACTCAGTGGAACTATGAAAGATAATGGCTTGGCAGAACTTGTAATGATATTACCCTAATGTGCTGAAAATTAAGTTAGAGACAAAGAGGGAAAGAAAGAGAGAAAAAAAAAGGGAGGAAAAGAGAAAAGATACCACCACCTTTGGATCCAGCAGTGTTTTCTGCTTGTAGTGGCAGTCCTCAGGTGGCAGGCGCGTGCCGAAAACTTATGTTTCTCCTTTATAACCCAACGTGCCCGCCCCATAGACAGGGGTCTATTGTCACTGAGCAAGCGCAGTGTATGCTCAGGAATGTTCAGCAATGTTCTAGAAATGAGTGGGTTGTGGAGGTCTTGCGGACCACCCAGGGTCATGAGGCCTCAGGATATGTTTTAGGAGTCCATTTGTTCTTTCTGCTATCCTGTTAGCTTGGTTTCCTTAGTTTTCACCCACTCCTGGACCACCCCAGCAGTAAAATGGCTGCCATTGTCTGAATCAATTTAGGTTTGGGTAAAAAGCTAAACCAGAACTTTAACCCTTTTCCACTGTATTTTCCCTGGTCACCTGTGCTACTGCTGAACAAGTCCCGGTTATTACTTCTGCCCTAACAAGCACATATTGTTTCCCTTCTGATTTCTTAAAGGTCCTATGTAATTGACCTGCCAGGTTTCCCATGGTCCTTTTCCATCCCTCAGATGCAGTGGGGCATCTTGTAAAGGGTGCTTTTCCAGTCTAGTACAGCAGAGGCCACAGGCAGAAATTACTATGCTAAACAGTTTTCGATAACAGGCCATCCTCTGCTCCCAGCCTCCTTAATGGTCTTGGAGGTCTCACTGTCCCCCCCTCCTTGGGGTTGACCGAGTGACAATCCTTCACAGGCATGCATGCTCAGAAGACAGATGGTCTTTGTCTGCATGTCTCAGGAGTAGGGGAGTTGGCTCACGAGACATTGTCCTCCGCAGGTACCGTTCTTGGTCAACACTCCTTCGTAATCAGCCCATCCTTGCCCATGTCAAGACGGGTGTTTGCAACATTCACTTGTTACCAGAGCCTTACAGGGTAGTGACAGCAAATTGTACTCTATAAAAATTCTCTTTATTTGATGGATTTTGTTCTCTCTGGTTTCTTATAACTAATAATGATTCTGAAAGAATAGGAGTTTTGTTTTATGTTTATACTCCTAGGACTTGAGCTGATCAGGCAATGAAAATAATACACTAGCACCAACTATAAAGAAAATAAGTTACTTGGAAAATAAATTGCTCTATTTTCCTCTCAAAGCAGAATCATACTCATCTGAGAAGGCTCACAGGAGAAGGGGGGAGGCGTACATTTCAGAGGCTTCTGTTGGCCTTTTGCTACCCAGGTCTTAGGTTTTGAAGAAAACCAAGACGTGAGTGGGACCTAGAATTCTGTGAGATGAGAGCCAAGGCAGGATTCAACATGCTTGCAATAGCTTCTGTTGTGGAGGACACACATAATAATATTTATTACTGGGTGGGAGTTTCAAGGGTAGTTTTGTGTCTGCAAATACCACATTGCTGTAGATGAACTAAGCAGTGACAGAAGAAGGGGTCATTATTGCTTATAGAGAAGCTATTGTGAAAGGTTAATATTAGTGAGCTGTCCCACTCCCACACTATAGAGAGAGTTGATTGCTGATGTTTTCAGAGAGGATTGAGTCCTGGCTATAAACCTACTGATGCATCAGCTCTGCTGCTGACTTAATCTCATCTGAATTCTGCACTGTTTCAGTGGTAGGGACACGCGTGGTGTTGGGTAGGAGGATTTGTGTGCCATCTGCATGTCACTGCCACGAACGTCACATCTAGCTGCTTCAATCCACTACTGTCTACAAGAAATACGTGTTTGCTGTAGGTCAGGCTTAAATATTACTGAAGACTTGGATTTTAGATTTGGGGTTTGACATCAATACCAGGTTTAATTTGAATTTCTAATCAGAGTTAAAAGCCCAAATGACTTTCCCTGTTGTTGTGTTTGCTAATTTAAGTATGTCCCAAGTGGCTGCAGGTAAATATTAGTAATTAATGAAAGGAGAGTAGGTTTTTGTGAAGCTGTAGTAGCGCAGACCCGGATTCCCATCACAATTAGCAAACAGGCTCCCCTGCCCGTCTGTCAGGCACATAACGGCCTGCTGAGCTGAATGAAGCTGAGCAGTCCAAGAGGAGGGCTGGCAGCTCCTTTTGCAAGAGGAAATTAGCTGCTAGTGCCAGCAACGGGATTTTGGTTTCTCTTCCTTGTTTCCTCTGCCAGATGTGACAGGTAGCCACTGTGGGTGACCTCCGCTCTAACAGAGCGTGCTGTGACAGCAGTTCCGAGTCAGGCCCCTCTGTAGCGATGCGTTCAGTCCGTCAGCAAGGCTTCCGCAATAAACCATTCTCGGGGGAAGACGGGCGTCCCCGTGCCTCCTGTCCTTAGCCCTTCACAGATGCTGTTCGTCCCCACCTCGGTCGCGGCGGGCCCCGCGGGACATGGACCGGGGACGCTGCCCCGGCGCCTCCCCACCCGCCGGGCCGTGGCGCTGGGCTGGCCCCGCCCCGCGCTGCCCACCGCCTCCCCGCGCCGCCGGGGCCGAGCCCGAGCCGCGCGTCCCCATTGGCCGCGCGGGGCTACGGGCGGCGGCGCGGATTGGCTGCGGCGCGCGGAGCCGGGCAGAGAGGCGCAGGCAGGCAGCGCGGGGGCCTGCGGCGGCGCCTGCTAAGCTCAGCCCGGTGCCACGGAGCGGCGGCGGCCGGAGGAGACGCAGCCCCGCACCTCCCGGTGAGCCCCGGAACCGCGCGGGGCCGGCGACCGGCACGCTGGCCGCTCGGGGTGGGGGGCCTGCGTGAGCGCCCGCCGGCGCTCCCGTCGCGGAGACCCGCTCCTGCCCTGCGGGCGGAACTCCCCATCGGCCCTGCTGGGCTAGGAGCCCGCAGGCTGCCGGGCCGTCCTAGCCCGGTGGCACCCCTCTCTCGCCGCGTCCATCCCCGCGGCTGTGCCCCCTGCTCGCCGAGGGAGCCCCACGTCGCTAGGCTGCCCTCGCCCGCCCCTTCTCTGATGCGCTTCCCGTGGCGAGAGGCTGCCCGGCGTCCTTCCATCGCTGTCCCCACCCTGCGGGCACCCCTGCAGCGAGTGGGGTGGCGCTGGGGCTTCCTGGGGGATCGGGCCGTGGCCCCTTTCCCCTCGTCTCCCGCTGGGCTAGCGCGTACGTGTGGGCTGAGCGGCAGAGGTGTTGGGTGTCGCGGGAGGGGGGAAGGGGAGGGTGTTCGTGTTCCTGTCTGTTTTCGGGGCGTTGACATCCTCGGGGAGTCCTTTTTTTGTCAGACATGAGCGTGGTTCTGTACCCCACAAGTGCGAGGCAGGGTGCAGCCAGCAGTCGTTCCCGATGGATGCGGGGGACCATCCTGAACAGGAGGATTTGTTGTTATCTGTGAGTCTGGCCGCATAAGGAGGCAGTGTGTGTAACGCTCTGTGCCCCTTGCAGGTGCCGTGTCTCTATAGGGCTCGTGTCCGACAAGCAGGTGCACCCTGACACAGACCTGCAGAAAGGAAAGGGGAAAAGAAGGGAACATGAGAGCACAAAACCCGTGAGAAAATATACACGTACTGTGGGGAAAACACGATTGGCTTTGCATATAGCTCTCCCCTTCTTAATATGTTGCAGCCAGCTGAGTGGAAATCTTCAGTAACGGTGCTTATGGAGGCCTACCACTGCACTTCCAGCTGAGATTCACCAAGTCTTTTCAGTTTCCTATTCTCCAGCTAATGCTTGTGATGCAAAACCCAAGCCACTACCTCAGACTTTGCCTTGAGACCTCCCTGGCTTCACTTCCCTTACCTTCATTTGTGCTTTAAAGTAGCGTGTGGCTGTTTAGCTAGAGCTTTGCCTAGCTTGGCTTTTGCTTCTGTGATTCTCCTTCTCTGTTTATAAAATATGGTGAAGGGAGCGATATGCAAAGAAACTGAGCTATTGTGGGAGATTTCCAAGAAATTTTGTAATCAGCAATGAAAGTTCAGGCTTAGAAAAATTGGATTTTGCCCTGCAGTTCAAAGGCATAGCTCATGGGTGTGGGCTCTTGAGTCTTTGCTCCTGTAATTTGAGGCAAGGAATTCAGTAAAGGATGAAAGCTAACTGGTGTTAAAGGAGGGTACTAGTAGTGTTACCTTCTGGAAGCTCTACAGTGAGGAAATTACCTATTGAATCCTATTATGGTCTGATTATTGTATTATAAATTGAGGAGATTTTTTGCAGCTCTTGTTGCAGTGTGGGGTTTTTTTATTGCAGTTGGTCTTTCTGTGTACTTGAGTAGTGTAAGAGTTGGACAAATTGTGTCTGGGGTCAGTTTATCTCCTCTGACTGGAGTTACGTATGCAGACTTTGAGGTCAGTGATTAAAATTCTTGATCATATCACACAGTTTGGAAGCACAGCATATGAGAAGAAGGTTAATGTCTGGATGTCATAGTGTTTCTCATCCTTAGTGTTTAAAGCACTTCATAAGTGAGATAAGCATCACTGGATTGACTGTACAGGTGGGGAAACCAGGATAGATACAGAGAAAGAAAGCTGTTATTGCAAGTAACCTGCTGGGTAGCCTTTTGAACTCAGGATTGCTGTTCAGGTCTTCTGTGCCTGCAGTCATCCAGTGTTCTGCCATTACGCTGTGTTGTACCTATTGGACAATCTGGAGTGTAAAAGACTGTGATGCAGATGTCCCCAGATAATGGAGAAAGAACTGATTCCTCCAAAGCTCAGCCCTTTAGTCTTCTGAGGAATAACAGGCTTAGAGGCATACTGTACAGTGAGGTGTCTTGTACATTCAGATGCAAAGTAAACTGAAATAAGTGGATAAAATTGGATATTTATGCCCAGGAGGCACTAAACGAGCACAGCATGCAAATAAACAGCAAGCAAATCAGTAGGTGTCCTGCTGGCAGCTGCGCTGTCATTGGAAAAGGAAAATGTCCTGATCTGGATTCTTTCAGAAGCAGAGAGGAATTAAGATGCTCACAGGCCATGTGTATATACATCCAAACCAGTTCTTGCTGCACCTGCTAGCAACGTACAGTTCTCCAGGTGGCTCCCCTTGCCCTGTCTGGTTTGTATAGTGCTTAACAGGGAAGCTTCAGGGCAGTTTGTACAACGCCTTGTATACCCCACAGCTATATTTGTCTGCAGTCTAGCAATAGCTGCCTGTGTGCTTAGGTACAACTGCACAGATCTCAGCCCTGCCGGGTGTGCTGACAGGGATGATTCCTGCCCTTGGAGGTGTAACTGTGGCTGCAGGGTATTCCTCCTGGTTTGTGCTCTCATCACTGGGCCTGAATTAAAGTAGCTCAAGTTGCCTCATAACATATACCTCTCCTACTGCTTAACTTCATACTTTCAGTGATTATAATGTCAGGGTTCACAGAATTAGGAAGATGTCATGGCTGGTCTAAGACAAATTTGATCTGGTTCTTGGCTTCCCAGTTCTATTTTATGACTTCTAGGATTGAGAGTCCATTCCAGAAAAACTTTTTAAAAATTTTAGCTGTTTAAAGTACAAATTAAGATTCCCTTCCTTTCTTATCCAAATGGAAACAGCTTGTGAAAATATCTCAGAAAAAAGGGCTGGTTTAGCAGTGGTACATGTATGTACTGTAGGAACAGTATAGCATTCAGTGTTATATGCTTGTTGTTAAGATACAATCCTGTTGTATCTTAAAGATCTTACTGTATTGGCTGTATACCAGAAACTTTTAATCAAGTGGTGACTCTCTGAACTTGGATGAATCTCCTTTGTTCTTGCCTTTGCAGAGACATTTCTCCTCTTTACTGTTTTGAAAGACCATTTGATTCCTTCTTGTGTGTTGCAAATTGTCAATCTGTGTGCACCATTTTTGTTCAAGCAGGCTTTTCCAATAGTGCCTACTCTTCTTTTACAGTTCTTTATAAGCTCTTAAGAGTTTTTCAGGCATAATGATAAGTCTGAATCAAATGGTGAGGTATTTTACCTCATTTGAAAGAGTAAGCGATAGAAGAGCAGGAGAGCAGCCAGTACTGACGTGTAGGAAGCTGTGAAAGTATAGGTAAGTAATGCAAAAATGACACGTCAGGAGCACTGCGGCTTAAAGGCCATGAATACACTACACAGATAATTATTAATGTGGGCCTATCACCTATGGAAGGATGGATATGCTTTAAAACATATGTAACAGATTTATCTTTCAGGAGGCTGAAAACACCTTATTCTTGTTCCAAATTGATCTGCTTTCAGATTTCTTTTCTTGATGAACAGGTGAGGTTGCCTTAGGGGGTCAGAGCTGCTACCAACTTAAAGTAGGTAATTCTACCAGCCACTGCTCTGTGGACTGAAAGCCATACATTTCTTTTCCCTCTTTGTTTCTGAATTTTGTGATTTTTTCAATCAGATCACAGTCCTGTTTCCTGAAATGACGGCTAAGGGCCAGGAAAACAGAGAAAGTGGTATTTTCTTAGCCATATGGTGTTTGTGCAAAAATAACAGTATTCTGGGGGTTTTCCAAAGCATGCAAAGTGTATAAAACAGAGAATATTGTCCTAAACTGTTTCTGTGGCTTTCAGACTCTTTTCTGCTTTGTGGGAGTAGGGTTCTGTACTATGTCCTTCTATTAGATTGATTGTCTTTCCTTTTGCAAAATATTTTACTGTTCATTTTCCTTCTCTCAGTTAGACAGATACTAGAAATTCAGCAGAAGAATCAAGTAGGAACCTTGATTATGTGTTGCAGTTCTTGATTATATGTAAGAAGGTTGTCTCTTGCTGTCCAGGCGAGGTATGTCTATTTGCAGCAGAGAGAACATTTGGAAACAGTGGAAAAAAAATCCCACTTCTTGCAGCATGAAGTTTATGTTCTTCTGTCCTAGTTTGTGGATTTGGAGGGGTTTTGTGTGTGACAGCTTCTACAGTTCTAAATTCTGTTGAGGAAATGAATACATGTTCTAGCTCTGGCTGGATAGTCATTTAGTTATTTTACTGCACCAGCTAGCAGCTGATCTCACTAGATGCCATTGAGAAGGTATATTGCAGTCTCTTCTGAAGCTGTACTTCTGAAAGCTTGACACCTGCAGTGTCAAGGACACAGGTCTGCCCTAGTGATGAACTTACTTTTTAAAAAATTACAAAGCTGCACTGTGCTGGTTGATATGAGAAAGCACTAAAACCACTCAACTAAAAGTACTGCCTTTAGTAAGTGAATGCTGCCAGCTTGAAGAAAAGGGCTGGGAATGTGAGCTTAGTTATTCAAACTTAAGTGATTCCCCTTAATATTGTCTACTGCAATTATTTTAGTCAATCTCTCTCAGTTTTAATGCAGGAAAAAAGCATTCGTGTAGATGAGTGTTTATATTGTACTGTATCAAACTCTTACTTTGGCTGAAAGGCAGTGTACTATATAACTCTTTCTATGGCAAGGTATAAGGCACTTTAAAGGCAATAAAGCTTCAGACTTGGTGAGTTTCCCATTTAGATTTTATGATTTCACTAAAATACATCTCAGCATTGGCAGGGAGCAGAGATATCTAAGAAGTGTTTATCTTCTTGTGACTCTTGTGAAACTCAGTAGTTTAAAAATTAAAATCTAATTCTGATGGTGTTTCTGGGGGCAGTTTAGAGTAATGCAGCTTGATGAAAGTTTCGTGTAAAGTCAGTTATGTTTCAAGTATATTCTGGGTGACAAGATGAAGTGCCAAACTACTGGTTTAGCTGTACAGCTGTAATTCTGACAGTAAAACAACTTCTAAACCTGTCTCCAGCTTTCCTTCTCTTGAACAGTTAAAAATATTCCTTATTCCAGATGGAATTTTCCTTGCCACCCCCAAGTAAAGTTCAGTTTTAATTTTACAAGTGAAAATATGTTGCTTTATTGTACGCATTTATAATACTATTTTACTTAGGAATTATTTAGCAATGCCCTTGAAATTCCTGGAGTTTGAAACCTGGCATAGTTCAAGTACTTTTTATTTTATTTTAAATACATTCCTAGTTATATCTGAGGCAGAAAATTGGCTGGATAACAGCAAAGAGACCGAGTAATCACTCTTTGAGCAATTCTTACCTGGCATCTGCTAAAATACACTAGTAGTATCCAGTTTAGCCTTGGCCTGTTTGGGGTACAAGAACATGCCCTTACCCATCCCAGCTGGGCAGGAGTGGGCAGCTGCTGGGAGCCTCTGCACAAGGGTGATGGTACTGGGAGTCCATCACTAAGATGTGGTCTTCCCGAGCGGAATGGTGTTCCCTAGCCACCGGAGAAGACTGCTGTTGTGGAAGAAACCTCACATGCTTCCTTTGGTTTATAGCGCATTCATATTTTGTGCTTACTCCCTTATGATACTTTTTGCTGAGTCAGCTGAGAGATTTGGATCCCGTGTCAAAGTCTGCTCTCCTTTCCTCACTGACAGTGCCACTTTCACAGCTGTATCAGCGATGTTTGTGAGTATGGATCCTGGGTGTCAGGATCAGCGCATTTACATCATTTCTTGCGTTTCCTTTCATCTCTTCTGCTGTCCGCGTGTCATGAGCGCTAGATTTTCCTTCCTGAAGCCTTTTAGCCTGCCCACAGCATCAGCATGACATGCTCTCCATTTCTACTGGTTTTCCCACATAGCTTTCCAGCCCTTGTGTTTATGGTGTCTCAGATCTATTGTAATGACTCTTAGTCCTACCTGTCAGCTCTAAAAAAAAATGTTTTTGACTGGAAGATCATTATAGCTCTGTAGGAGGTATCCTGTTGGGTACAAGACCTGCTTGCATGGAAAGGGAAGCCAGAAGGGTGGACAGGGTGGACTGAAAGAAGAAGTGAGGAGTGGTGCTGTCGTGCCAGTGATGTTAGCAGGCATCTCAGCCTGGAGTACACAGATGACTTGTGGGTCATCTGGATAGCTAGAAAGCACTGTGATATGTTTATGGGTGTGAAAGAGTGTTACCAAGGAGTGTGGATTTCCAGCACAAGGTTTAATTTCTAGTTGTTTGGGGGTGGGGGGGGTTGAGGGCTTTTATTTTTATCCTCCCCTTGTAACCTTTGTTTCATCACTGGTTTCTCACAAAGCAAAACAGTGGGTGTTAGGAGAAGACATAAATTAGTGATGATGTTTTCATGATGTCCTATTTTTGATGTTTGGCTCAATTTTAAAGTATCCAGCTTCCATCTGTAAACCTCATACCAGGCAAAGCGCAAGGCAGCAAGCTCTTAATGGAAATCTGTACTCTAGTGCTAGATGATTTCGTGCTAGCTTTCCTGCCTGTAGTCTTGGTATTAAATCACCCCTTTCTCTTCCTCCCCAGCAAAGGAACACCCCTACAGATTTTTTCACAAGACATGTCACCTCTTGCCCTTCTAGCACTTTTCTTCTCTAAATGAAGTAACGCAACCATATAGGCTTGCAGAAGCCACTGAGGAAAACAGGAAAAAAAAAAGTGGTTTGCAGGGGAAGGAAAGAATAATATCCCTCATTTGTATTTGTATAGCATCAGGCTCAATCTTGATTAAAGACTTTGAACATCACAACAGCATGCCAGTTTTCGCTTCCGCTTTTAGCAAAGGATAGAGTGTGTGGAGGTTCTTGGCAGCATCCCTTGACAGTAAACACAACTGAAATCAACTCATATATTTTAAGTTGGTCTGGCAATAATACAAAAATGTGAATAAGTAACATAAATAACATAAAAAATAAATATTTTAAAATAAGCTTGGTGTAACTTATTAGCAGTCATATTTTTTGTTTGTATTGTGTTTTCTCCAAATCTGTCTGTCAGGCTTTCTTTGTGTTAGATGCCAAATAATGGGAACCAGCCATCTTGTTCTTCTCTGTCACCTCTCTTTCTGCATCTGGCATGAATGACACATTTTTGCCAGGTGTTTGCTTGATACTAATGTTGTGATGTACGCTCCAAAAAAATTAGGACGCTGCGAGTAGAATGGAGGGAGTAAGTTTGTAGTGAAGCCTTTTTAACAGCTCACTGTATAAATCAGGTTATATAAATGATTGCCTCAGTGGGAATTAGAAAATATGGCAGGTTAAGAAGCTGTTTAGAAACCAAACCAAACTGCTCTGACATGACAGGACAGGTTTCAGGCATAAGATGCTTCCTGGCAACAGACCAGAGCGTAATCCTACCACGCAGTGCTGCGGACAGGCTAGAGGCCGTGACTTCTGAATCCTTACCGATTTCATCATTTCAGGCAAAGCATGCTGCTGAGCCTACTGACAGCGATGGTCCCCAGACGGTGGGCACGAGGGATGTGTTTTACCTCTATGGACCATACTGCCATCCACCTCAATGTTCTCTCGTCCCAGCTCCAGTATAAAGCACACCTTGTTTTTTGCTCCACAGCTATTGCTGCAATGCAGCTTCCTGGAGAGGGAAATAAGATTACACAATCAGAGTGTGCTGGTGGAGGTAAGAAAGCAGAGGGTGAGCTTGGCTCTGATGAACTTCATGCTCCTTGTTTGCAGTGCAGTTTTGCCAGGTAATGGAGTTATGGGGGTGAAAAATCTTCAGTTTGTTCCATGATTTGGGCAGTGTAAGGGGCTGGCATAACTGCTGTATCATGATGCTTCTGCCTTGGCTGATGTAAAAAGCAGCTGAAGAAAAACATAAAAAGGGCTAGCTTGTGTTATTAAGAGAGGGAGTAGAGGCAAATGGAGATAATGACAAGCAGTGTTAAGGGCTGGATTCATTATAGGGCCTTTGACTGGGAAGAACTTTTGTGATCCCAGCAACCATCTATGTGTTGCAGTAATTATAGCTAAAAAATCTTGTTGTGCTTTTTTTCTTCCAATTATGAAATCCAAAATGCCAGTTCTTTTAGAAGTGCCTTTTAGCAGTAGCAGGAGATCGGTGACTACTTTCTTGAATTCTCATCAGTAATCTTTATTTTTCCTTGGCTAAGAAGGTGATTGGAAAATACATCTGATGCAGCCTGTAAGATTCCTAGGGTTTATTTATTTATAATAATTGTACCATTACATGATCATGAACGAGTTCAGAGTTTGTTCTTTTGCTGGGACTTTGTTCGGTCAAAATGGTAGGACTGATCATGGGTGGGTGATGTTTCAACAGTAAGTCAAGCATGGTGACTACTCTGGTTGGACCTCTTGTTCCTCACACTGCTCTGTTGCTTCCCTTTACTCTTTTGTTGTTCTGGATGGAAAAGGACGGAGAAAGGGACTGTTTGTTACATCTGGTCAAAATCCATATGCAGCCTTGCATAACTGATCCTCTCCTCTGGCTGGTAAGCAAGCTTTGCAGGCTTGCAGCCACATTCCTCTGCTCTGTTGTGAAACTTCAACCTCTGATTATCTCTTTCAGCTACTGTCACTAGTTAACAGCAAAAAAGGGGAAAGGGGCAGCTTGAGATAGTACTGACACAGTGCTTCTAAAGGCTGACAAGGCACATGATTTAGTAACTTCAGTGAAGAATTATCTGATTACTGATAAATCCTGCAGTTGCATCCATTTGGTGAAACCCTGATTTTATGAAGGAGAAGAAAAAAAATTACCTTTTTTTTTTTTTTTCTGCCTCTCTTTTTCTGAGCTGCTATGGCAGTGCTCTCTTGGGGCCTCTTGAGAAGGAGAGGTTAAGTACCACTGAAGGAGGATGGAGGACAGTGCTCTGAAGGGAAGTACTCTGCTGTCCCATTGCGCTAGCCCTGCTTATTTTCATGAGCTATCCTTAGAAAGATAAATATTTCCCTTACCAGATTTTTGTTAAATAAATAAACAAGCTGTTTAACCTCACTATTAGCTTCTTATTCAGTACTGACTGTATTCATCCTGGAATAACTTGGTGGAACTGCTTAAAATTACACCAGCAATAGATTTACCTTGATCTTCTTTTGATATGGCAGTCATTCCTAGTGTTTATTGGTGTCTTGGTGGCAATATTGTAGTTACAGAGGCAGGCTTGTCTAATGATGCAAAAAGGGAGGATAGCTGCTGCCCCATGCCACTGGACAGCTTATATTCAGATGCCTTTCTCTGCCCTTGTTACAGCATTTTTGTGGTATTTAACAGAAAGTACAATCTCTTACCTGTCTCACCACACTAAGGCTAGTGGTATTGTCAGATGATTTGTTACTTAATATTCATCATTACAGGCTATATTTGCAAAATATTTCCTTGCAACACCCATGGATGTTCCTCATGGGATATTTGCAGAGCTGCGGGACATCCAGTGGCTCTCTTGATTGCTGGAAATGAATAGAGCCAGCACAGAGCCACTCTGAAATGGTTGGTGCAGGAGGTGAGGTGCACAGCATTGACATTGAGCTGGTGGTTGCATGGGTATTGGCTTCGGGTACTTCTTGCAAGGTTTCAAAATGTGTTTGGAGTGGGGGTGCAAGCAGATATTCCAGAAAGAGTTCTCTCCCAAAACCTTAAAAATCAGTTGTCTTCCATTCCTGCTCTTAGCTTGTCTGTAATTCCAGTCCAATGGGCCTTCTCCTTTATGAAATGCAAATAGTCAGTACCTTTTGTGATTCCAGAAACAGCTGACATAATACCCTGCATTTGTGTCCCCACTCCCAATTTGTGCAGCCTCTCTGAGCATCACAGTTACACAAGCATTCCTTCAACAGTTTCTTGATTCCAGGTTCCTCTTCTCTAACCCTAGCAATTAAGCTGGACGTGCTCAACTTGTAATAGAAATTTTTATAAAGATTTACTCAGTACTAGCAGCCTTCCCAAAATGATCCAACACTTTTTAACTACCTAAATGTGACGTAGAGAATCTTCGCATTCGTGTGATTCATAGCTTGTATGTACCAGACTGGAAAAACAGCGCTCAGTCCCCTATGTGGGTGTCAGCATTATTGTGAGAGTAGAGGGTGCGATATAGATGTACCTTGACGAGACTTTACCAGTGAGTTAAGCCATTAGCACACTTAGTAAGGTCTAATTTACCTCCTCACTTTTGTGTCCAGATATTTAGTACTTGTGTGAAATATTGTAATGCAGCAGCTTCGTTATTTTTGTCAAATAGGCAATATGTAAGGAATAAATAAGCACAGTTTGTGCAGTAGCCATGTGGTTTTTTACCTAATAGGTAACTTTCAGATTTTGATAACCTTCAGTGAGTTTTCCAGTTACAAGTTTTTCTACCTTGCTTTTAATTCAACAGAGTGCTTTGGCTCATTCACAACTACAGTTTTGTGAATGGGCCCAGTGAAGTAATAGGACCACTTGAGAAATATGTATCTTGCTGAATCAGATTGGCAATAGTTTCTTTGTCCATCTGGAGCCCAAAAATACTAGGGAATTTAGCCACAGAATCTATTGATTAACACTGTGTACATACGTATGTTCCCTAAAGTGTTTTGAAAACTGCCCAACTGCTGCTGTTCTTAACTTACTGCCGGAATAAACAAGTGGTGTTCCCCAGGGCTCAGTACTGGGACTAGTTCTGTTTAATATCTTTATCGATGATCTGGACAAGATGATCAAGTGCACCAACAGATGACACCAAGTTGTGTGGTAGCGTTTATCTGCTGGAGGGTTGGAGGGCTCTACAGAGGGATCTGGACAGGCTGGATCAATGGGCCAAGGCCAGTTGTATGAGGTTCAACAAGGCTTAGTGCCGGGTCCTGCACTTGGGTCACAACAACCCCAGGCAATGCTACAGGCTTGGGGCAGAGTGGCTGGAAAGATGCTTAGCAGGAAAGGACCTGGGAATATTGATCAATAGCCAGCTGTATATGAGCCAGCAGTATGCCCAGGTGGGCAAGAAGGCCAACAGCATCCTGGCTTGTATCAGAAATAGTGTGACCAGCAGAACTAGGGCAGCGATCACCCTCTGTACTCGGCACTGGTGAGACTGTGCTTCGCGTACTGTGTTCAGTTTTGAGCCTCTTGCTACAAGAAAGACATTAAGGTGCTGGAGTTGGGCAGTGAAGGGCAATGAAGTGGTGGAGGGTCTGGAGCGCAAGTCTGATGAGGAGTGGCTGAGGGAACTGGAGTTGTTTAGCCTGGAGAAAAGGAGGCTGAGGGGAGATCTGATCGCTGTCTGCAACTACCTAAAAGGAGGTTGTAGCCAGGTGGGTGTTGGTTTCTTCTCCCAAGTAAGAAGGGATAGGACAAGAGGAAATGGCCTCAAGTTGCACCAGAGGAAGTTTAGATTGGATATTGGCAAAAATTTCTTCACTGTTCCTAGAGGTATTTAAAAGATGCATAGATGTGGTGCTTAGGGACATGGTTTAGTGGTGGACTTGGCAGTGCTGATCTTAAAGGTCTTTTCCAACCTAAATGATTCTATGATTCTAGAGAGGCATTAATAAGAATTTTGAATAGTAGAAATTATAGTAATTGTGCTTAATTCCTATATCCCTTTCTTTCTCCTCCTTCCGAATGTGAAGTTCTCGTGTTTAATGGGAATTAAAATAGTTGGCATCTGAAGGACAAAGGGGGGTGATCCCACTCTCCCTGTGTCAGTTTAAGTTATACCAGTTACTGATTTGTAAGTAATGCAGGTGCAGTTCGGGTGTGCCCTTGCACACATCCAACCTCTGACTTTTTCAAGCTGAGCGTTTGCCTACCAAAAGAAATCCCTGGATATCAGTGGTATTGATTGCAGTGAGTTCCACTATGTTCATGAGACTTTTTACTTCTTTCAAAGAAGAAAAACTACCTCTGTACACTTAGTGTAAGGGTATTGAATGTGCTAGGGTAGGAAGCAGTGTTCTGACTAGCCACAGGTTGGAGAAACTGCAGTATGTTGGGTTTCCTGCAAAGCTAAGCAATCCCAGTCCTTTTATTTTCTGTTTTGCCCTTCGTGATAATCGTCTTTGTCCAAATGAGATTCTTATCCTTCTGTCTGCAAACCGTTTGCTCAGATTTGTATAATTAACTTGGGGTTAACATTTATATAGTCTTACTTTAGTTTTCTTCCAACTACATTGAAAGATTTTTTTTTTTAGTATATTTCAAAGTGAACCTAGTAATGACTGTTAGTGTTCACTGTACCTAAAAGTTGATTTGATACTCTAGTTAGCGCTTTATTCCTTCTCTGAACATGTCAAGCCCTTAAGAGGGGTGTTGCTTTTCCTCTTCATGCAAGTTTGGGGTTCTGAGACCTGCTTTTTAGTCTTGTGGCAACTCTGATTTTTGAAGGAAGACTAGGACTTGATGCTGAGTATCCTGGCATGGCTTGCCTTCTGCTTTGTGATACTAATGTGTTTTGTTCACTTCTTGTAGGCGTATATGACGTTTAGGATTTTGACATCTTGTCTCTACCCTAGAGCTGCTATTTCTGGGTACTGAATTTTTCTGAAGTACTGTAGCTCAGTGTTGTTTGAAATGTTTTGGTTTTGCTAACAAATTGCATCAGATGCTTTCTAGAGTGTGAGGCAGGGATTAAGGAGAGCTATAGGTTTGCTTCTGGAGGAGTTAGCCATCATTTGCAGTGAAATCCAGCAGTTGATAACATAGTTAAACCTTCTAATATTTTCCATAAAACCAAAATATCCTTTATGCTAACCATGTGCTTTTACTTGGTCTTGTGGACCAGTCTGGCCAGAATCTGATCCCCGTTTTGCCTTGTATCATCATAATATATTTCAGAAGGATGTATGTAGTACTGATACATAAAAATATATCTAAAAGTGGAAAGACATGCTTTTGATTCTGCTAAAGCAGGAGATTATTTTCTAACAGTGAAAGATTGCGTAACGAGTCTTCCTTGGAAAATTGCATATCAATGCAGATTGTATACTTACTGTGGGTGGTTGGCGATGTCCTTTCCAATGACAGACTATTCAGCTAGATCTCATTACCAAGGTTCTCTTGATTAAATCAAGTGGAAGTCCGTGGCTTGTTACAATCCACAGTTTTGTGAACTGCATGTTTTTAATACATCTTAAATAAGTGTTTAGCAGTCATAGTTGCTTCAAGTCACTGACATAAGAGTGACTGCGACTTCTGCATTCTTTGCCCTGCAGCAGGACTTACACAAGTCATTGACATCCCCTTTGTGCGTCCAGCCTGCCAGGCAGGATAATTATGGATATGGAGGGGCTGTGCTGTGAGTGAAGGGGCTGAAAGCAGCTGTACGTAACAGCAAGAACTTATGTCCTACCTAAGAAGTAACAGTTCAGTGTTGAGCTATTTGATGCAAGGGTTAAAACCAAAATATCCACTACGAATAAAAGTCTACTACTGAATTGCTCGCTCTCTCTGGAGGATGAGTTTCCAAGCAGTTGGACGTGACATGGCTTAGCATGATGGGGGATGATGCTGACTAGAGTCTCTAGATGATGTTGTCATATAAATCGTTAGCGCCACTGTAGCATTTCACAATAAGAAGTACTTTTCATCCAAGATAATTTTGTTTAATGAGTTTAGCCTCACATCAGGTAAGGTAGCACTCAGTGGAGGCACGGGAATTTCTTTGCCATACCTTAGTGTCCCCGGAGTGCACCCTTAGGAGTTGTAATCCTGATTATTCACTGAATAAGTGTAGTAATAATTTGTTGATATGAAACATTGCCTTTGAAGCCAATGTTTTTTATGTGGTGAGTGTAAATATCTACAACTTTTCGCAGTCCTGCCCCCTCTACTTTGTGATGTGTCCCTGTGCTAACCATCTGTCTGAATACGATTATTGTACTTTTTGTGGTAGATTGGCTAGCTAACAAGTTCAGTTGAGAATCAGCAGTTGTTTTACTGTCTGGCAACCAGTACAGGCCAGTTTAAATATGTAATTTACAGTCTGTGTATGTAATTAATAACAGATTTTAAATTATGAAGAAGGTGAGGGATCAGCTTCAGTCTTTAATTCAGCTCAAATCAACAATTTGTTACTTAGGAGTAGTATGGTATCTGTCTTATAAACGACTGCAGTCGGGGCTCCTTTCTTGAGAGCTGCTAGTCCTCACTAGTCCCAGGCCACACTCTTATGGCGAAGGAAAAGGGAACTGAAATGGGATTAGCCGTGTCTGATTCCTTTCCTTACTGGTGTTAACAGTGTTTTCATTAGAAGTTTGTCCAGATGATGATCAATTGTCCGTTTTGTGTAGAAGAGCTCTAGAGAGCAACATGGTGACTTCAAACTGTGTACTCCTGCAATGGATATAAATTGGATGTGTGGATGCTGGCATCACATCTGTTGGAGTGTAAATTATCTGTGTCAGGATAATGTTACAATGGAGAGAGACTACAGAGCGTGTTTGCTCTACCTGAGTGACTCTGTCCCTCATCGTTCCTGTATCAGCATGGTAATCATCACAATATCCACTCCAACCAAATAAATACTGCTGCTGTTAGTGCACTGAGAGAAGGTGGAAGAAAAAAAGTGGTGCTGTAATAGCAGCACAAACTGGAGTCTCTAAATTGCCAGGGACCTTATCCTCTTCCTATAAGCGTTGCATCTTCTATCTTTGTCACTTGCTTCTGATGCCTGTCCTTCCCTCTGCCTGTCTTAGACCCTTCCTTATGCCGCACTGTGCTTGTGCTGAGCCAAGGCAGCACAAGTCTTGGGCTAGCTCTGGTTCCCTGAGGACCAGGCTGCTTGGTCATCTCCCTCCTTGCAGCACATGAGTGCAGGTGCTTTGGTCGCAGCCCCTCAGGCAGGCTTCGAACCCTGCACTTAGGAAATCATCCTGCCAAAACATTGCATCCTGCTGCTGGAGCCTATGGGAGACAGCATAAAGGAGGTCCCACAGCTGGGATCTGGCCCCTGGCTCCCTGCTGCAGTGCAGCCCTGCCTCTTGGGGGACACAGAGCACCCCATCCTCTGCTCGAGTCATTTTAATGCCCTGATTACTGAAGTGGGTAAGTCACCATCTCACTTGTAATAATTACAGATTTCCTCTGTGATTTTTCACTCGTCGGTTGCCACAGCAACTGTGCAGTGGCTTGGCTGAAAGGCTGTCACAGGGATTTAAATCTGAAGCGGCTCAGCCTTTTCCTGCACTCTGGTGCATCTTCCCTCTTGCCCCTGGCACCATGGCAACCTGGCGATGGCATCCCTGCCTCGGCGATGCACCCTGTGCTCGCTGCCCCTGTGTCCATGGGCCTGAAGGGATGCTGCGGCCGAGCTGCTGCTGTTATTCTCTGTGTGTATCCGTGTCTCTCCCATTCCCCATCTTAAGCAGAGCACAGTGGGAGGTGGCATTGGGATGTGTGCTGGCTGTTGTACTGCCTGCGCCTGTGCACGACCGGAAGGAACTGAACCAAACCAAGGTTATTTTATCCCAGGTGTCACCCTCAGGATACTTACAAACCAGAGTAAAATGAAGGGTTTTAAGGACAAAACCTGTTCTTCAGCTTCCACAATTCTTGAAAACTAAGGGGCCATTTCAAACATTAATACAGTCTGCTTCTGCATCTCAGGAATTTGTTTTCAGAAACCTGCCGAAAAGATGTTCAGGTGAACTCAGAGTCCCAGGGGTCCGAGCTGGTGGGCTACACCCACATGTCAGAGGTACTGGATTAGCAGCGGGCAGAGCCAGATTATTTATCTCTGTCTGAGGTGAGTTAAGTATTACTCTCCTCTGCGTTTGGCTGAGCACGAGGTATAGCTTGCAGGAGCAGGTTTCATTAACCTTCATTAACTGGGGCATCCCTCCCAGCTAAGCTGCAGGGTCGCAGCTCAGAGTTTCCTCCGGGTGATGCCTGTCCTCACTGCCAGCAGTGGCAAGTGGCTGCTGGAGGGAGCTGACAGCAATGGCATTTCTCACGAATGCAGCCATCAGCAGCCTACTCTAAATTGAAGGAGAGCGACGTTTTCAACCGGTAAGCTGGCTGCGGGGAGTTTCCATCCAGTTCGTGTAAGTGGCTTTGCCTTCTGCCTGCGTGTGGTAGGGTTTAGCACGGACTCTGGGTGCACCTGCAAGGGCTGCGCCCCCGTGCTTTCTGTTCAGAGGTGAACGCGTGTCTGTATGTGTGTGCAAACATGTGATGTTAAAATGAATCTATCCCTGACATTGATATGCATGGCTAGCTGTTCCACAGTTTGTTTGCTGGACCCCTTGTGAAAGAAATCTCCTGCATGCATCTGCTTTTCTGTGTTTCCAGCTGAAATGGGGGTCACCTTGAGAAACCAGAGCACTCGCTCCCTTTTAAGACGTTTCTCTTGGTTTGGTGCAGGCTGCCTCCAAGTGAGCTATTTTATGACTTCAGGAAGCATAAAACTAAATTGTGCTTTTACAGTACATTTTATTTGATGCTATTTATCTATTTTCATGACCTCTGAGGAGGCAATGGTAGGATGCTGAGGAATAAAATCTTACAAGTAATATAACTGAATTTCTTTGGAGGAAGCTCCACTTGAGGGTATTTTGCAATACTTTAATTTTCCCAAAACTACAGAACGCTTGTGGAGCAACTAATTTAAAAAGCACGGCTGTGTCATAATTTAAGCTGTTTAACCTGCTGAGAGCTGGACTGTTTGGCATGGGAAACGTGTGGAGACTAACAGTCATGGTTTGGATATGTTGTTGTCATCTGCATTTAAAATAATGGCTTCAAAATATGCAGGCTTGAAGAGACGTTCTGTGTAGCTCACTAGTAAAGTTCACTGAGATTTCAAAGTGCAATTTTTTCTGTGGGAACTATTAAGGATTGACAAACTTTAAAAAAAAAAATTTCAGCTAACACTAGTTTAGTTGTTGGTTTTTACCAACACTTATGTACAGTTATGCCATTTATGTAGGTATTTTTAGCTGTGAATCTGGAACTTGCCCAGTTTCTAAATGCCCAGATGCATTTTAGACCCCATTTTTCCTTTTCCTGAGACAATGTATTTCTGTCCCAGGGAAGGTGTAGGCACATCTCATCCCAGCTTAGCTGTTCCAATAGTTCTTGAATCAAAAATGAGCTGCTCAAAAGTTTAGTGGGTCACCTGAATCCTAGTGTGCCATAATCACAATATTCCCACATGTTCCTATTCATTGGAGTATGGACCAACAGTCTTTCCTTGGTCCAGTATTTGTTGGAGAGAGGGAAAACAGAGACAAGGGCAAAAAGATGATTTTTTTTGTTACTAAAAAGAAAAGAAAAAAAGATGTATTCATATCCAACCACCAAACCCTGCTTAGAAGACATCTAAGGATGAGAACCTGAACGCATAAGTGTAATGACACTTCTGACTGCAAGTGAGTTTTAAAACTTGATGGAAGATCTGAAGGTTTCTGTTCTAGTTTCACTGCTGGTCCAGCTCTGACCTGATTGTTGGTCTTACTAGGTAGGGAGGTGTTGCCATGTCATGATGGATATTGTACAGTCCTTTCAAGCTATAGACGTGAGGATTTTATCTCGTGCATTGCATCTTGCTTTGGGCTTTTGCTGCAGTTTTCAAAACAGACTGACTTGAATGCCAGCTGAATCTGGAGTAAGAGAAGGTAGCTGTGCAAAAATCCAGTTTATAAGGGAGACTTACAGTGTTGTGTGCAGTATTTACTGTTTTGTTGAGACTTGAAGGACAAAACCAGTCTCCCCATTTCTATTCTTCTGGACAGTTGTGGGAGTGTTTGATCCTGTTGGTGTCAATAATAAATAAGGAACCATGAATAACAGACACTTGAGCTTTACATGTAACTATGACAACTGTGTCCTTGACAACTTAAGTACAATCATGGAGTTTCCAATTACATCCTGTTCTACACAAAGCCGTTAAGGTTATTAGAGACATAAACAGCAAAAGCATCTGTCAGCTTGTGAAGTGTTTTCTGGCAAAATCCATTTTGGTGGTAGATACACGTTTCTATTTGCAGATTGCTGTCGCTTGGTTTGTTGTCAGTTGGTGGGAGATGCCTTGGTGAGCTGTGCTCTCCCTGTGCTGTCCAAGGACAAACTTGCCATTCATTGGTCAGAGTCACTTTTTGCGCTTACTTTTTAGCTGCTGCCTGAGCTTGTAGGGTGCTTGTAACCACCTTTGCTTTAGAAGTATGAGGCTGTGGCCTTTGGTTGACCAAGTTCGGTGAGGAGCAGCTTGTTTCTCTTTTCTGTGCTGTCTCATGAGGATGGTGCTAGGTACTATTCTTCCTGAAGTCAGGAGTTTCAGCTCTGTTTTGTGCTGGGTTTATATAGATGCTGGATAGAAAATGTAATGCCAGCCTTATATGAATGCTAGATGTAAATTTTCTTGCAACTATGTCTTAACAGGACTTTCCTGTTCCTGTAATGATTTGGATAGCCTTAGTTTAGCTGTCACTAGAAATTTGTGGTGTTATGCTAACAAGCTTCCCTTGCAAATGCTGTTGCACACTAATTCAAATTTTTTTCAGAACTATACCTTTGAAAAAAACCACAACTGTTGAACTAAAAGGACCTGTTGTATTCCATTGTGCGCACTCAGGCTTTCATAACTACATAGTCTATATTGAACTCTTAACTCTGCTTCTGGGACCAAGTGAATTGCAGTTAAGTATATCAACGTGCTGGCAGGCTTATTTATTTACTTACTTACTTTGTTGTTTACTACATTTAAGTGGCTAAAGCAATAAGTCAGGATTTCTAATGTCACCCTGCACCCTGTCAATAACAACTGGTTAAGTCATTCAGGTTTTTTCCTGCTTTGATCTATTGGATGTGGACTTTCCCCATCTCCCCAAGGGAGGGCGGGGTGGTACTTAGTGATTGCAGTGCACTTTCAAACAGCCAGTGCCTTATACATCGAATCTTTTTATGTAGATACCATGATGCCATTAGGTTGCCTGGTTCTTCCTCAAATGCAGACTAATGAAGGACATGATTATGTTTTATGGATGACAGACTCAACTGTATTCCACCTCTCCCATACTTATATTTCTTTGTGAAATTGCGGGGATATTCCAGACTGGGATCTCCTTGAGCTGTTTTTAGAAGTAAAACACCTGAGCTGCATCACCTAAATCATGAAAGATGCTTGTTTGTGAACACTGCAAACTAGGAGACTTGTCTCCTTTTAACAAATGGCCTTGGATTTTTATTACTTTCTTTAAGATGAGGCCCTTCCACTCTTTTGTGGGCCCCAGACACAGAACGCTATCTGCCAGACATCGGTGAAAACAATAAAAAAGAGTAACAAGGGATTTTCAGGAGTTTACAGAGTACAGAATGTGGAAGGATCAGTTAAGATTTTTCCTTCTAACTTGTCATGCTGCTGCAGTGTAAGAGATGATAGGGCTTGAGCAGCATGAATGAGGCTGGACAGCTCGTCCCTGTTCAGCTTAGAAGCTGCAGTCCCGTCCAATTCTGGTTTTGGCAGCCTTTCTATCTTTCCCCTCTTTCAGAACGGCTTATCTCATCTCTCACTGACCCTACGGCAGTCACTGCTTATGTGATGGGGTCTGTAACTCCCTCTTCTTAGTGCCCATGTCCTGGCCCTGTTATCCAAACTCTTTCCAGCTTGTCTTGGATATATTTCAGTCTGATTGTCTTCCAGCAAAGCTGTTTGAAGAGCCCTGATGTGCGGGTGTGGGAGCATTGCAGAGGGTAGAAAAGGAAAAACGAGCTCCTGGAAGATAACACAAAAAGCTGGACCACTAACACTTCATCACGTTGTGGGTCTTTGTAACAGTAGTTGTGCTCTCTATCCTGTGAAGCCCAAGAAGTTAACTTGTAATTCCAAAAGAAAATCAGCTTTGCAGTGTTTTCCCACTTCCAGCACGGTACTTCCTGAGTACCACCAGACTTTTCAACCATTGTTCTTTTGTTTTAGTCACAGGAACCATAGCTGACTTGGTCTCTCAATTTGCAGTTTCTTCCACTGTTAAAAAACAGATGCAGAAAATGCAATGTCAAAGCATGCTAACTTGTGAACTGAAAAGCCTTCTCACCTCTTTGAGAAACACCCTGTATTGGGTTTGTGTGGCAAGGTTTTGGTACCGGGGCAGGGGGGCTACAGGGGTGGGTTTTGCAAGAAGCTGCTAGAAGCTTCCCCTGTGTCTGATAGAGCCAATGCCAGCCGGCTACAAGACGGACCCGCCGCTGGCCAAGGCCAAGCCAATCAGCGCCTCTGTGATAACATATTTAAGAAAGAGAAAAACAGTTAGAGAGAGCTTTTGCAGCCAGAGAGAGGAGTGAGAAGAAGTAAGAAACTCTGCAGACACCAAGGTCAGTGCAGAAGGAGGGGCAGGAGGTGCTCCAGGTGCCAGAGCAGAGATCCCCCTGTGCAGCCCGTGGTGAAGACCATGGTGAAGCAGGCTGTTCCCCTGCAGCCCATGGAGGGAGGATGAGGGGGTGTAGAGATTCCACCTGCAGCCCATGGAGGACCCCACGCAGGAGCAGGTGGAGGCACCTGAAGGAGGCTGTGACCCCACGGGAAGCCCACTCTGGAGCAAGCTCCTGGCAGGACCTGTGGACCCATGGAGAGAGGAGCCCACACCAGAGCAGGTTTGCTGGCAGGACTTGTGACCCTGTGGGGGACCCACGCTGGAGCAGTCTGTTCCTGAAGGTCTGCACCCCGTGGGAGAGACCCACGTTGGAGCAGTTCGTGAAGGACTGTAGCCTGTGGGAAGGACTCACGTTGGAGAAGTTCATGGAGGACTGTCTCCTGTGAGAGGGACTCCATGCTGGAGCAGGGGAACGATGAGAGGAGTCCTCCCCCTGAGGAGGGGGAGAAGCGGCAGAAACAATGTGATCAACTGACCACAACCCCCATTCCATGTCCCCCTGTGCCGCTGAGGGGGAAGGAGGTTTGAAGCCAGGAGTGAAGTTGAGCCCGGGAAGATGGGAGGGGTGGAGGGAGGTGTTTTAAGATTTGATTTTATTTCTCATTCCTCTACTCTGTTTTGCTTGGTAATAAATTAGATGAATTTCTCTCTAAGTTCAGTCTGTTTTGCCCGTGATGATAGATGGTGAGTGATCTCTCCCTGTTCTTATCTCAACCCACAAGCCTTTCGTTATACCTTTTCTCCCCTGTCCAGTGAAGGAAGGGCAGTGATAGAGTGGCTCTGGTGGGCACCTGGCCTCCAGCCAGGGTCAACCCACCACACACCCTCTTTGCAAACTGTCTACACCAGCTCACCTCCAGGATAGCAGAGCAGGCTGGGGCGTGGAAAAGGTGGTTTTGCTTTCATGTATAATGCTGGTGCTACCTGTGGACTCCCGACAGAGAGGGGAAGCTTCCGCCTGCTGTGTGTGGGCTGGCAGAGCTTCAGGACCTTGGGCTGCTGCTCATGCACCCACCAGCAGACCCTGCGCACAGAGCGAGTAAGCCTTGCGCTGTTTTCACATCAAGATGGACCCAAGCAAACGGGACTAAAAGATAGTTTGAGATGTTTTAAATTTCACAACAATCAACACGTAGCACAATGATACGCTCGCTGCTGTGCATCATAGAAAAGTCAAGCGAAGGAAAACAGCAAAAAAGGAATTAATTTGCCTTCATCTCCCTGCTCCCCAAATACGTATTATGAAGGCTTGTGGAGTAATTGCAGTGTGCAGCTTGTGCTGCTGTTTCTAAACCACTTAATTGTTCCTGGATAAATGGGTTTGGAGTAGCTGAGGGACAGATGAATGTGCCCCCATGAATTTAAAATAGGCTTCTATGTCTTTGGCATGAGTTGCAAGAGTGAGATGCGAATCTGCAGTGCTGACTTCTCATCCCTATCTTGCAGTGTCTCTGTTTCACCTCTTACCCTTGCATCTGTCCCGAGGATGCTTTCAGAGGCAGGTTTTTGCAAGCTGCAGTCTGAAACACGGATGTCATGCTGCATTAGCTTCGCTGCTAGCAAGTGAGAATGTTATTTGAGCTCCTAGTTTGTAGATTTTTGCTCTTGTATCTGGATCAAGCCCCCCTGAACGTTGGGGTCCCTCTAACTTTTTTTTCCCCAGGGGTTGCCCCTAAGAAACATAATCTTGTTACCTCACAGAAACAATGCATCTTTATATGTTCACAGTAGGCTCCCACTGCTGAATGACTGTTGTCGTTCTAGAAACTCATTTTGCCTGTCAGAAATAATCACTCAGTACAGAATTTTAAGAGCTGCTGTTTAAAAAAATACATCCAATTTCACATTGTGTGCATTTAAAAAAATCCACATATGCTTATGTGTCATATGCTCAATAAACTGTACTGAGCTTCCTCTCTGAAAATAATTTTTCTTACTAAAAGAACGCGACTGTGACTTAAACTGTATGTCCTAATGCATGTATTTACGTAATGCAAACTTACATACAAAAATACGTGGAAATGTATTTGCAAAAATACCTGCAATATTAATGTATTGAACATTCAATTCGGAATAGCGATTTTGTAGAGTCATCTGTAACAATGGCCTTCTCTGGCTCAGACAGTTGCCATTAGAGGAAAAATATTTAGAGAAGACTTTTATGAATCTCTTTTTCTGAAAGGGTCTTACTTCTTTGAGGTTTAAGGTAGCTAGCATTTAATCACAAATCTAATCCAGCCATTGTCCTTCACATCCCCTTTACAGTCTGATATCTGAAATTGGTGGGTGTTTTTTGTCTAGATTTTAAAGAATCTGAAACTATGCAGATGCTCCAAAGCAGCAATGGTGATGGAGCATGGCTTTGCTGCGGTTTTGACGTGTGCATGAGAGCTGATTTCTGCTGGCTTGCAAGCTGTGCTGCTGCTGCTTGCCATGCTAGACCAAGCTAGCCCAGTGGGAATTGATCAAGAGATGGATTATGGAGGCAAAATTCAATTGGTTATTATGATAACCAAATAACATATGCCTAGACAAATATACCAATCACATCAGCTGATCTCCTGTGAGAATTTGTGTGTGTGATGGAGACAGAAAAGAAGTTGATTGTAGTTATACTCAAATGTGATATTACATGATTTATTCTGACTCTGGACTAGAAAATGGTAAAACTTTTTATGTAACAACTGTCAAGGAAAATTAGGGCTAAGCTACTTTATCTTTAAACCTTTTACAATAATTTTTTTCTATGAGTATTTCAGAAAGCCAATACCATTTCCAGATGTATTTTTGAGCTTTTTATGAATATTGTATTTTAACCATTAAAGGGCTTAAGATAAACAGTAAATATAAGGAAAAGATGAAATAACATTCTGGGAGCAAAGACTTAGGAGTGGTTCACCGAGGGAAGGCAGAGCAGGTACCACTGCAGGGAAACCTGGACACTGGTGGGTACGGCCATGTAGCGTGACTGGAAAGTATGTTTGATTTTTATGTGAAGAGACATCTTGTCATTGTGGGGAAGGGAGATTTGGCAATTTGTAGCAGAACATGCAGGGGAAATGACTGAAGGGGACTAGAATGACGAAGTGAACCTTGGTGGGTTGTTTTAGCCTTCTGACATAGGTACGTTTGCAGCGTTCCTTTTGTCAGTTCCTGCAAAGCTATGTTCATGTTAGCTTTTAACAGGCTCCTAGAGATTTTTTAAAAGTAGCTCTTTGCAGATCAAACTTAAGAAGGGAATTGTAGATTGCAGAAGTACAGACCAGATAAATAGCTCTGAGCAGAGGACATCAATCAAGGCAGTTAATCATTGTGAGAGGTGCTGGGCTGATTCACCCTTTAACAGTTTTTTTCCACAGTGGTAGTCTGACTTACTCGCATTTGTTTTTTGCTAGATGATGGTATTAAGATAAGAAATTTATGGGTTTGGGATATTTCTTTAGGCATTGATTATGCAAAAGTTTGCACAACTAAAGAAAGAAGCTGAGAGTCAAAAATTAATGAATGAAATTAATCTTGTCTTATAAGTGAGGTTACTCTTTTCTGAAAAAAATTAACTAATTTCCTCTACACTTCTGACCTAAAACCTTATGAAGCTAATCTAGTTTTTTCCAGCATGTGCACAAATGTTGTGCAAGTGTTTGCTCACCTTGGCAGATTTTGAAATACCTTGAATTTTAAATTGAACTCAGAGCAAACTAAGTGAAACCAAATGCTATGTCGATTGTCTGGGAAGGCACCGGGAATTTCCTTTGTACCTGAGTATTAATAGGTTGACAGACCTTCATAGGCAAGGAGTTTTTGGTTTTCTTTTGCTGATTTTGAAAAAGCTGAAGCATGAAGGAAAGCAAATAGTATCTTGGCTAAAGACAAAACAGAAATTAAATTTCTGATATATTAGTGTTGGTTAAGAGATACTTCCTATCATAGTAGCAATGGATCAACTGCTTCCCTGCATCTAGTCATCAACATCTGTTTGCATATTTTATTGATGGCATAGAAATGATGTAAGCAATAAGTGTGATCTCTTTCTGCTGGAAGATCAGCTCCATTCTCAGAGTGTATTTGTTAAATAGAGTCCTTCCCAGGAGGTTTACAGGTAATAGTGACATTTCATTTGGACTGCAAGCCTCAGTCCATTGCTACTAGATGGTCTACACCCACTGGGGTGGAGGGAAATCCAGTGGGGTAAGAAGGGCCTCTAGTGTCCTACATAGAACACAGGGTACCATACTTCTAAGTGTAAAGTTTGAATTTAACCTGTATCCTGGATAATAATTCAATGACCTGTTTTATCTAGTTATGACTTCCAGCCAGGCTTTCTGCACAAGGTGATCCAGAGTGAAAAAGGAGTCATATTATCGTTCATGCTGCTTGACTTTACAAGGTCATTTATACTTAACTAGCCGAGGTAGAATCACAGAATGGTTGAAGTTGAAAGGGACTTTTGGAGGTCATCTGGTTCAACCCTCTGCTCAAGCAGGGTCACCTAGAGCAGGCTGCTCACAGCTATGTCCAGTTGGACTTTGATTATCTCCAAGCATGCTGACTCCACACCCCCTCTTGGTGACCTGTCCAGGGTTTTTCTATGTTTAGATGCAGCTTACTGTATTTCGGTTTGTGCCCATTGCCTCTTACCCAGTCACTGGACAGCACTGAGAAGACCCTGGCTCCTTCTTTACTTCTTCCTGTCAGGTTTTTTTACTAATTGATGGCATGCAACCTGAGCTTTCTTCAGGCTGAACAATCCAGCTCTCACAGTCTCTCTACATAGAGATGTGATTAATTGGTAGAAACTGTTTTTTTCAGGGGATTGATTTTCTTTTATTTCCTAATGCTTGTCCTGCTGTCTCTTTATATTAGATGAGATTTTTCTCATAACCTCAGGTCAAATCAAAATAACAGATTGGCTTGAGAGACTCACTGGAAACAATTTGTTAAAAGTTCAGTGTAGTCCATGTACATAGAGAAAGTAGAGAAGAAGAGCAAGGGAAAGTAGATAATGATCTTTACTCCCTGGCCTCATTAAGCTGGGAGATACAGATTTAGCCTAGAAGTCATTTGCCTTAACGAGACCTAGTATCAGACTTGCGTCTCAATCCTGAGACTGCTCTGAACATCAGCAGTAATCCGTCAAAGCATGCTTTCAGTTTCTTTGGATTGAAACTTGTGAAAGAGGAAATTGAAATGAATGGCACATTATAGTGGCTGCATCCATTGGGACATGAATAAGTGTTTGCTTTTCTTTTTTTTTTTTTTTTCCCAGAACGTCAGCCAGAAAGAAATCTCTCAAAATCAAGTGTTTCTGAGTAAAGAAAAGATAAAATGGCATCAATGTTGCTTAGTCGACAACTGACCTGTTGCTTGCAGCAAAACTCCAGGCTGCTTGTATTTGGTAAGTGGGGTTTTTTTTTAATATTTTCTTGGTTTGGTTTGGTAGGTGTTCACTTTATGATGGTGGAGAATATTCCAGTGTGAAAATTGCTGGGTTTTGTCTGGTGGTGCTGAATCTTTCAAAACTTGAAGAATATGATGTTCTGCATCTTAATAATGATGCAGTTGTAGTGCAGAAGCAGCCCACAGAGGTGCTGTGGTTTTATTCTTGTTTTGGTTTTTGTTTGGGGGATTTTTTTTTGTTCTGCCAACAAGAACTAACTTAGTTAATAATTTGCACTGTGAACATGCTAACTGAAACAAAGCTCTTCAGCACTTGGAACTCTGCTCTTACAGAGCTACTTTCTGATGCTACGTGGTGCAGAGATGAAACAACCATCCATCAAAATTAGCCTTTTTTGTCTTTGTGCTATGTAGCATTACCCTGCCTGTCTTCCCTTGTGGAGAGGTATTGTGTGACTGACATGAAGAGGTGGCCCTCACTGTGGATGTGTGATTCTGCCTGTAGTTAGCTCTAGTGTGAAATAAAAACCTACCACACAGCATCAGGCTCCTTTCTCCTAAGTGCCTAACGACAAGTTCGTGCTTGGCCCCAGCTTGTAATTTAACATGCGTATGTGTATATTAAGCCTGCAATCTCTGTGAAATAGATAGAAAAACTAAATTTCTGTTGGCTTTGTTGGACAAAGCAGTGTAGAATGTAAGTTCTAGCATCCATTTCATGTGCTCTTATACTGAATACAGTACACCTGAATGGCTGTTTCTGTGACCGAGTAAATATTAATGTTTCTTCTCTCTTCCAGCCCTTCTTCTGCAGTGCCACCATGCTCCTTCTGCCACTGCCAGGCAAACACAGAACCCTTCCATTTGCCTAGAAACTTAAACATGATTGATTTCCTTTTAAATAATACACCTTGGGGAGCAACTGACCTTTGCCTAAAGAACACAGTCTGGTCTTGTAACTATTGGAAAAGTATTAGATCAGTGTTTCAGTACAGGATGCGCTTCTATTTATGGGAGTGACGCACTGATTATCTGTGCTGTGCTACAGCAGTGATCGTTTGGTCGATAGTGGACAATGGAAAGTGCTTGCAGCAACCAGGCCTTTGTTAGTTGTCAGTCCTTAGAGCTAATCTGTCATCTCAGTATCACTTAATGCTCCCTACCCCTCCCAGTGTCTTGCACGCTTCTATGCTGCTTCCCAACCACAAAGATACTTGAGGTCACTGGAGGGCAGATGTGCTAACTCACTCCTCCTTTCTCCCCATTGCAATGAGGGGGTGTAGATCTTCAATAAGAAAGGAAAGCAACTCTAGCCTCCATTAATCCACCCTTGCTTCAGGAAAATTGTAGTGGGAAAGCCTACTAAGCTACTGAAGCAAAGAATAGAGGGCCTTGGGTTGTATAACAGACCTGTGGCCTTTGAGACTGAATGCTTCATGTGTGTGTCCAGAGATTAGAAAAGATAGAGCAAAAGGAGAACCCCTCACCAGAAGGAACTGTATCCTGGCAGTTTTTTAGTCTGCAACATTCCTGGCTGACAGGATAGGCAGGAGGCTCTAATGCTTGTGGCAAAAATCAGAGCTTCAGGCCATTTTCCTGGTGAGCCCAGCTAAGGCTGCAGTGCTGCTGTCTCTGCTGGCTTTTAGGGAAATGCTGAGGGTGATGTCCAGGAGCTCTCTGCTCCAGAATGCTCTTCTCCAAGGTATTTTTGAGCATTCAAATCCAGACCTTACAGACTAAAAAAGAGACTTGTACATTACTCCCACAAAAATCCTGCAGTGCCATTTGGTCTGGTTTTTTGTTTTGTTTTGGTTTTTTTGTCCTGTGGATACTGAAATGACAGGGTTTGCAAAGGAGGGATGGAGATGGAGAGGAGGAGGGAATAGATTGCTTCTTGGTAGAAGTCTCTACGTCTGTGGGCTGTCATGTTTCAGTTGTGTGTGTGCATTAAGCGCAATAATCCTGTTCAGCTTGAATCTATGATAAATTTATTTACAGAAAGAGATTTTTTTCATCCTTGATTATTTCTGATTTTTAAAGCAAACATGACAGTTAGCATTGTGCTGGCCCTGGGCATGAAATAAACTGGTTACTGGCAAAAAAGAGGCATGTGAAAAGGAAGGATCTTGGCAGGTTTGCATTCACTGCAGCAAAGAATTACATGCATGTTCACTGTTATAAAACACATGGGAACAAGGGTTACTCACCTTTATATTAATCAGAATATTTCTAGGGACCTTTTCTCTAGTTGTATGTGGGGGATACTGTTTAATTCTAATTAAGATGGATTTCAAGCCCTCAGTCTTTTAAGAAACATGGAACAAGAGATAAGCATCTGGTTGGAGAATCTTTTTTACTTAACCATTGCTTGTAGTATTCTCATTACTAACACAGTGCTAGCCCATGGCAAGCTAACTAGAAAGGGAAAATGAAATTCATTGAAGTTGATCAAAATGTAAAAGCCAAGTAAAACATATGAAAGTAATATGCATCTTAAATTGTCCCCAAAAATGTGAAGCGTGCAAGTATTTGGAGTCCTTAAGCCTTCCTTAAAAATAAGCCTTAATCAGGTATATTTTATTTTCCTTATGTATTTGATCTACTTGATAGTTTTGCCTCAAAGATAAAGTTCACTAGAATTGGAAGGATGGCAGAACAACAACAGTAGACTGAGTAGCTAGCCTACTCTTTTTTTTTTTTCTTTACAAAGACTCCTGCATAGTGCTGTCGGTACAGTAACAGCCAGGCAAATCCGGTAAAGGAGGCTGATGTTGGAGCATTGGCGACATACCTCGGCATTACGTCTTAACCTGAATTGAGTTCTATTGCTACTGTCAGCCCAGAGTGCTGCAAGGCGGTCACAACTGATAGTCTGAATGTAAATATTTATTCTGCTTTGTGCCAGCTCTGGTATTATCAGCTGTGCTACTGTAGTAGGAAAGCTGTTCCATTTCTGTGCTTCGGAGGCAGATGAAGATGCAGTTGGTTGTTAGCTGGTAGGGTAGTACCATAATTGTGAGGACAGGCTGGGACTCCAGAGATCTGGGTTCAGTTTCCTACTGATTACCCTCAGGAGTTGAATTTGTCTTTGATTCTTGAACTGGAAAGCATGCCAAAAGGTCAGTCTTCTGCCTTAAGGTAGCATCAGTTTGCATTAGTGCATGCCCATGCCCTTCTAGGATGCTGACCTGTTCTTAAAGGTCCCCAGCAGTGCGGCTCCTGCAGCCTCCCCAGGCAATCCGTTGTATTGCTGAACTGACCTTACCTTTAAAACTTTTTTCTAATATTTAACCTAAGTTTCAAAACAAAACAAAAAAATCCTTACTATTTGTCCTGCCTTCAGAGGACCTGGAAGCTGGAATATTTTTTTTCACTTTGCAGCAGCCTTTTACATATTTGAAATCTATTACCTCCCCCAAGACCTCATACTGTTTTTTCTTGATTGGTCTAAATACTCTTGCAGTCTCTCCTCATCAGTCCAATTGTTCTCCAGATTCTCTGCACTTTTATTGTAGCGCCCTAAATGGACTAAATCTGGTTGAGGCTGTACCTCACCTATCTCAGTCTGTTTCTGATCTCTCTACAGAGGATAATGTTTTATCTCACATGTATGCTGCAGTAAAGTCTGAGAGATGTTTGTATTAATTATTGACTTGTCCTCATCACAGTTACTGGAAAGAGGTTGGAAAGCCATGAGAAAGATTTACTTTCAGTCCTACTTTTGTCTCCAGTAGCAATCCTTGCTAAGACTGTTTACTTTTTTATTCAATTTGTACATTAGGAGCTTCCCTAGGAAATCAGAGAGAGCAACCTGGATATGTGTGAGGGATGCATGGGAGAAGCAATGATCAATTCCCTTCTCTGGATTATAGGGAACACGGACTTGATGTCAGCTTCACCTGATCCCCTGGGAACTGGCCACTGATGACTCTGGAGTGCAACCTTTCCCACTGGACTTGAGGAACCTTTACTTTTCTGTCTGATCAAACATTCCCACAAAAAGCTGGGATATATAAAAATGTTCATATTAAAACTTGTTGTTGGAAGGTGGCTCTGCTACAGGGCTAAGTTTGGACTTCAAAATTCTCAGTTCCTTGAGTGAATATAAGGCCTTTGATGTTTCTTTTTTTGTTTTGTTTTGGGTTTTTTTGTTGTTGTTCTTGTTCTTCCTGTGCCACAAAGGGTGGCTGTGGCAATACCGGCTGTTTTCCCACCTGGGTGTTCCTTGTGGCTGTTCATCTGTAGAGGTGTCCTGAAGAGCTCTCATGGCTGTTACTCTGGTCTGTTGTGCTGCAGATGAGAAAGGATGTTATGACTGATTCAGATCACGAGATATACAGGAAAACCAGCAGTTGGATGCTCCTGTAACTCTGCTGATTTGAGATTATGCTGTGATGGGGAGGGGAAACTGTTCTTACTCTTTCTTATGGGAGCTTCCGCTTCTGTATGGCCAGTTGGTATTGGATTTTTTCTTCGTCTTTGGAGAATTGTGTTCCGATAAAATCTCCAGTGTGTATGTGGGAGTCCTGAAACACAGTCTCATGTGGAACAGCTTCTGATCTTACAGCGTAAGCACTCTGTAAATAGCAATCTCAGTTTTCACAATATTATGCAATAGCGATGTTCCTTTTCCAAACATCTCTAGCTAGCCTGGCCTTTTGCCATTCCTTTTCAAGATCTGTTAGTAACAGATTCTACTTGCAATACCTAAAAGAGGACTTGGGGGAAATTGCAGTCCTCCTACTTTTGGCTGTCAGGGCCTCCACGCTCTAAAAATTCTGTCTGGAAGGTGGTTTGATAGACACTGTGGAGTGGAAGTTCCACGCATGCATGGGAGATTGCCTTTCTGAACTTGCACGGGGCAGCAGTGACGTGCCTCCTTGGGGATTGGGGAGTTTTCACTCTGCACTCTTTCACACTTGCAAAACACTTGCATTTGAGAGATTTGGTATGTCAGCATTTATTTTCACCTATCTTCTCTTTTTTTTTTTTTTTTCCTTGGAGTAGTTCCCTCTCTTAATTACACTGATGTGATTTCAGTAACTCCACTGGAGTTTCTCCCAGGTAATATCCAGTTGTTGTACACTCAGGAACTGTGATTATATGAGTGTTATTTGTGGTCAAACATATCAGAGGTTTAAGCACTTTCTTTCTAGGCCTGTGTTGAACCTAGCTCTTGTTAGCAGAGATCGCTACTTAGCACGGAGACCTGCTAACAGTAGTACTCTTTGTGACTACCAACATCACAAAATGTTAAAGAGTGTACTTGTATTAATTATGTTGCTATAGTAATGTGGTACTTTGTTAAAAATTGCTGAGTGAGATATCTGGTGAGTGATGAGGGTAGCATAGAAAAGAGAAGTTGGAAAATGAGCTTTTCGGTCTGCTAGCAAATGATGCCATCCTGTTAGATGAAAAGGAAGGATGTGATAATTTGCCGACGTTACTCAAGTGTTTAGAAAGATGATGTGTGTTGCATAGAGCTTTGAGAAGTCTGCAAGAAGCAAGAAAGGTAAATTTAACTTATCCTACCCACCCTCTTTAAACGGGATGGGTAGAAAAATTGTCTGCAAATCGTTCAACTGATGTACTGTCTGATAATTAGGTTCGTTAATAGTACGTACATTTGTTCTTTGAATTTGCCGTCATGTGAAGAGATACCTTTGTTTACCAGGGAAAAAGAGGGTGCTGTTCTCAGTCATATTAGCTAAATGTAATTTAAGAGCATTCCTAATGCTTCTTCAGAGACAGACACTGTGCTGTAGCCCATTACCTCTACACACTTTTAAGATGAGAGCTGAAGTCATGTTATTTGGTCCTGTTCGTAAGTTAACACAAAAAACCCTTTTTCTATCAGTTTGATTGTAGACCTCAACAGCAAGTCAGTGGATTGACTTGGTCCATGGCTCAAGAGCAGAACTTCGATTAAATACCTAGGTACTGATTTACATACAACTTATACTTTAATATGTATTTAAGAATATTAATATAAAATTATATTTTTAAAAAAATAAAAAAATCTGTGAGGATGTTTAGGCCAATAATATATTTTTGTCGTGCTCCCATCTTTTCTTTAGAAGAAATATTAAAAGAAAAAAGCCACACAGCCATCAGACTGTCTGCATGGAGGAGTTAGAGCAATACAGGTACATCAGTATCAACAGTGACAGGTCATCATGTTCATATGCTGTCAGTCCATTGGTGTCAATGTCATAATAAACATACACTCTGTGGAGATTTGTTGGAGAGTTTTGGCTTCCCCATTTGGAGAAACAGGGATCTCACTTGACCTTTGTGGCATTTTCTGTATTCTAGATCTTTTATTACAAAGGTAATGCTGTTAGTTCACTGAAGAACCAGCCACCAAGGATTCTTAATTCTTGAAGATAACTTGCTTGGACATAATAACCATCTTAGTTTTTATCTGTCCCATCTCAACTGTCTTGGAGAGGCGAAGTGCAGTGTTCAAAACCAAGACCTGATGTGCAAACGCCTGAACTCATCAGTATCAAATTAGAGTAGGCTGAGTTACAGGGTGACTTCGGGGTTTCTGTTGCAGGGTAAGTTGATACTAAAAAGTGAAGCAGGAATAATTTGGGATAAGTTGTAAAGTACATTGAGTACCTTCATGGCAGAAATGCCAGTTGAGCAGAGCACGCTGCAGTTTACTAGAAGGTGAAACACCACAGTGAGTGATCTGATTTACTTGCATCATTAGAACATGATACTGATACTTGGGGTGGGAGGAAGCAAGAGAGACGGAGCATGGCCTCTGGGCTGAAATCCTCCTTAAGGCAAAACAAAGCAGATACTGATGCAGCCCTCCATCACACAGTGTCAGAGTGCTTGGAAAAGCCTTTGCAGGAGGGTGAGTCGCCTCCCAGAGCTGTGCTCTGTGTGCAGGGCCTCGGGCTCCTGGAAGCAAGAGGCAGCAACCGTGCCCTGGGGTTGTTTGGGGCCCAGAGGAGAAAGTGTTGCAGAGCATCCAGAGTGAAGGATGCCAAAAAGCTGATGAGCCTTCATGCAGGGAGTGGCCAGACCGTCTTTCACCAGGGCTCTGAGGTCTGTGCCTTTTTGAGAGCAATCTGAGCTCCAAGTTTTTTGCCTCTACGATAAGGGCAGCCTGTGAGACTGTAATGAAATGGGCCATCTGAAGGGGAGCAGTGCTGCGGCAATACCTCTCTGTTCGTTAAACTCTGCAGTGTTAAGCTGAGCAGGAGTCTTTAGCTAGTAAAAACTGCTGTGCTTCCTTTCCTTTCATTTTCACAAGCATTTGAACAGGTCCCTGAGCACTGAGGTAGCATTAGGCTTCGAAAGTCTTCAGCCATGTGGCAGTAAGACAGTTTGTTTTCTTTCTGTTAAGCTGCTGTTAGGTGGGGAGAGCTCTTTACATGTGAGTGCTGGTGACTTGCACAACCTGAGTGCGCCAATACACACAGAGACTGAGCTTTTTGCAGGAGCTGACCATTTAGAGTATTAAAATTTCTGATCAGAGTCCCAGTTTACTTGAGTAAGAGTAGGGGAAGAAAAATCAAAAGTTAAAAGGGGGGAAGCAGGAGAACCATGCTTTTGTGTCCTTAAAATTTGGATTGTTTTGTTTATGTTTAACCAGCTCTGTGAACAAGTATGCGTATCTGATGAGTAGCGAAGTGGGCTATTTGGAATAAATCTGTTGACCTTGCTAGAAATTGTGTGAGTTTGTGCCAATAGTTTGTTATACTCTCAAAGAGAGAAGAGCCTCATTAAAAGTTTGAGGATTAACTCTCCTTTGGTTTTAGCTTTTGCTATCAAAGGCTCTGTTAGTATGTTGAGGTTTTGGGGTTTTTGAGGCTTTTGTTATAGCCAGTATTCTTCAATCTCTACCTAAGGGGAAAAAAAAAAACCACTTTTCAAAATCCTTTGACCTGGTAGCACAGGGAATTTTCATTTTATTTACGGCAAGCTGTTCCTTCAAATTCAAACCATAGTATTTGCCCTCGCTAGGAGGTGGAACAACTCTTTGGCGTGTTACCGGAAAGCGGCAAAATAATTCACTCTCTAAGACTTATTTTTAAGTTTTAGAAAGCAGGCATTCTTTTTTGCAGCGCTGGGTGCACGGGGGATAACTCTACCTAATGTGCACGCCCAAAAGACAAAACTAGCAAGTATTTATACTATGTTAATATACCTATTCAGTATATTTCTGAGTAGTGTTTATCACATTCATGGATTTTCCGGGAACTTGTTAGCATATGCTAATGTCTTTTGCCCATGTTTGTTGGCACCTCGGGGTGGTCCTCTGAGGTCTTCGGACAGAGCCCTGGTATCGCCTATACCTTATCCCTCAAGGCTGGTTTTGTGATCACCTTGTAACTTTCTTATCTTTGCGCATCTGTTCTTCCAAGGCCGAGCTGTTCAAAATGAGATTGTTCCAGAGCTTCTTATCTTACAACTAATTATTTTCTAAGTTACAATGGTTTCCCTTTTGTTTGGTTATATCTATTGAGCAATGGCTCTAATTGCTTGAATTGATCTTAATATTTCAATATTCACAGGTATCACGCGAGTGTAAGGACCAATAGATTGATATAGCTGCCATTATACTGGTGTTAACAAAATGAGATACTCTGTGGGCTCCTGAAAACGAGTATATAAAATTAAATTTGTATCAGTGAATCAGCCTAGAAATCACTTGCTTGTACAGCATGATGACATGTAGCACGCTTTAGGAGATAACAAGCAAATGAAGGGAAACCTGTCACTTGTGTTGCTCATTTTTTAGATAGTTCTGGTTTTCAGACTTACTGAAAATGATTGGGGTTTGGATAAGCTGCTTTTGAAGCTGTTGTTTAAAAAATAATGTCTGACAAATTGACCAACATTATTAATTTGATAAAAATTATCTTTGAAGCAACTGTTCTTCCAGGAAGACCTATATGTTTTAGTTTCACTTGACCAATCTTTGCTGTATATGAAGACCTGTCTGTTGATAGACAGGACTGTAACAGCGTGAATTAGTGTAGCACTGCACAGCAAAGTACTGATCGTTTTTAATGGCTCGTATGTGCCCTTAGCAAATACCCAGTTCAACATACCTGTGCAAAGAGGCTGTGGCATAAACAGTAGCAAAAAAGATGATGATCATCTACAAAGCAGGCTGACCCGTTTTGGTCTTTGTTACACAGCCTGGCTGATGGAAGCAACCTCCTCTTGACTTGTGGTGTTAAACAAGTTAGGATAACAGTAAAATACTCTCCAAATGAATTCCCTGTTTTAGAGCTCTGTAAATATGTGTGTTTTCGTAAGGGAGACTGTGCCCTTTGCGATATCCACAACAGAACCTTCTTAGAGAAATAATTAATTTTGTGTTTAATTTAGGATCCTCATCTGTTAAAGGAAAATCTGTGAAATATTGTAGGGAAGTGGAAGAGGGAAAATGTTACCCACACCTCACAGGTGATGGCCAGGAAATCTTTGGCTGTTGCTCTCAGTTTTAGAGCCTGGCAGTCAAGCATCTTGCATGTTTGCAGGAGTGGCTTGATTGTTAACAGAAGAGGAAATCTCTAATCACTGTCCAAACAAGTGCATTTTTATGAGAACTTGGTTAAAAAGACTAAGGAAGGCAGTGTGCCTGCATAGGCTACTGCTCTGGGTGGGAGATGGACGGGGGGGATGTGGCGGCACAGGGTCTCTGGCAGCAAAGCACCAGGCAGGGCTGGGGAGGAGAAGGAGGATGAGGAGGACTGTGCATGCAGGTTGTAGTTCACCTGTCTTAAATTTGCAGCTATGTCAAACGATTCCAAGTGTACTGCTGGGTTTCCATATCTTTCCTGTTACTGCTGACTACCAAAATGTCCTGTATAGTCTGTGCCTCTCTTGATGCGTTCTCCTTTATCATACCAAGTAGCTCCCAGAGCCTCGGGGGAGGGAGAGAAGAGAACGCGGGAGAAGGAGAAATGTTTGCCACTCATTTGCCGATCTCCAAAAGGATTAGTTTGGTCTCTTTTCCCCTTTTAGACTTCATAGCATGTCTACTGAATCTGCAGCTTCATTGGCTGTGAATTGTGTAGCTTGTGATCTTTTATATGCAGTAGCTTCTTTTTTTTTTTTTTTTCCAGTGGAGCAGTTGTCATGCGGTCCCCAATTTACATAAATGCTAAACAGAAGTGGCATTGCTGTAATGAAACCTATTAATAGCTTTGCAGAGAGGCACTGACACATCTCAGATGTAACACTTGGAATTAAAGCTGAGAATAACCATCTTTGTAGACTTAAGTTTTCCCCAAATGAGCAGTGAATTTAGGTGCTCAGAGATGCTTTCAAAGGGCTGTGATTTTTCAGATAGTCTCTTAAAATCAAGCTTGCTTGAGACATCTCAACTTGGGCTGACACAAACTGAAGCAAACGTCTCTAATCACTGTTGGAAATTTTGGCCAAGTTGCTGTGTTCAAAACACTGCCAAGCAGTAGCATAGTATACCTTCTACTTTCCTTGATAAATATTTATTTTATTTGACAACTGTTGTTTCCAAACAAAGAAACGATTTTAGTATGTTTCTGCAGCAAAACTCTGGCAGTGAGAGGTGGTTATGGATGGAAGCACAAAGGGGCTGGAGCTGCCTGGGATTCCCGGCTGCAGTGCTGCACTTTGGTGCTTTTCGTGTGCGTGGGTGCTGGCCTGCCTATGTATGCATCTCCCTTTCTGGACCTCTGCCGAATTGGGGTGCCTTGTATCGTTTTAGCAGCTGGCAGTGCCGCCCCAGTGCAGCGCGATGCTGGTGAACAGTAGCTTCAGACTGTGCTGCTCTAAATCACCCCAGGCAAGAGCTGGTACCGCCTGATTTCGGTGGTGAGCAAGGCACTCTGAACTGCAGCTCGGCTTTCCGCTAATGAGAGGGGGAGCTAGGGATCTTCATTTTGGGTTTTCCAGATTGTACCAACTTAACATGCCTGTCACCGACTAAAACAAGCCTTCATTTTTCAGATGTTGATCCGGTACAAGTGTGACACCCCTAAATTAAGCTTATTAAGATTAATTTGTTGATGATATCATGCTAGGTAAAGGCTTGCAGGTGCTTCATGACAAAAATGTAATTGTTAAGAACGTTAGTTTAGGTCAGCACTTAACAGCGTACAGAGCAAGCTCTTGCTGTTCACCTTGATATTGGTCTTGAGTCTGTACTTCCTTTGTTGCAAATGTACAATTCTCATATTATCCCATAATCCCCTTAAGGGAAAATATATATATATATTTGGAATCTATGCTTGCCAGAACTGCCTCTGTCATATCAACTGTGCCTAAATCCTATATTTTGAAACAGTTGTTTCAGAATGGGAGCAGAGCCTGTTACTGATGAAGCACAGGAGATTTTTGCATTTGGTTTCATTAAGATGTTGAGTTCATTAAGATGTTGGGTAAAGAACAGCAAGGTGAGAGGCAGGATCAGAGGAAAAGCTGTCACTATTTTTGACCCAGATTTCAGAGCTGCAGTGCAAGATGCTGGATTCACATGAGATTTTGAATTTATTTTAAACACAGCCATTTACCTTTGAGATACAAATCTTTCCCGAACAGTGTTCTTTGAGCTATTGCAGAACATCACAGTGTTCTTTACCTGTGGGCTCAATCAGGTTTTTCTGTCCTTACTGATAGCGAACGAAACCAGCTCTGCATAGAAGTGGCAAAGGCTTGTTCAAGGCATAATGGACAGACTCAACAGAGATGGAAATAGATGTGCTCTTAGTCCTCCTGTGCTTTACAGTAGGATTTGCCTCTGTTTCTCTAGGGTTGCCTTCTCATTTCACTTGAATTTTTTTTTAAAGGCACCTCACTAGTATTAGTTTTATTTTAACACTTGTCAAAGATGAGATATTTAGTTCACTTGAGACAGTACAATGTAATTGGTCTCATCCATCAAGTGTTCTCAGGCAGGTAAGGTATGGGTATTTATTCTCAGAGGAGAGCACAGAAAATATGGTCTATACTCAGGTTTTCATTATTTCTTACAGGACACAGATATATCAGTCAAGCTGCAGCTAAAATTGATGTGGATTTTGATTATGATGGACCTCTAATGAAGACAGAAGTTCCTGGACCACGATCTAGAGTAAGTTCCCAAAGCATAATGGCTTGTTGTTTTTGCTTTTTTTTCTTTAGCTGTATTTAACTTGCTAGAAAACAAATTTCATTGCAAACCTTAAATCTGATACGAATAAACATTATTTCACAACAGCCTAGGCCCATGTTTATCAAGATGCTGAGAATGAAAAGCTGATGAATGCAATGCCTCTCTCAGAGAGAGATCTGAATCTCAACTGCCAACTTCCTGTATGAAGTAATTGAAAGCAAAAGAGCATCAGTTTGAGGAAACATCTCATCAGACTTGGTTACTTATACTCCTGCTGAAACAGAAACTTAGTTGGCTTTTTCTGATGTGAAATATAATGCTTTGGTTTTGAATTGAAACAAGTGTTTCAATTTGCTGGTCATTGTTTTACTCTGGCAGAGTCAATATTTGTATGTGTGGTGGTTTGGTTGTTTGCTTTTTAAAAAAAAAGGATCTGGCTTTCTAGAACCAATGTGCCAGTATCCTTTCTGTGTGTCTCTAGCTTCTCTTATTTTCTGATTTCTCTCTTGTTTTCTCAGTTCAGTTGATCAATGTAGAAGAGGCAGCTTTCCCTTTTTGGAGATTTACAGTTAAATGTGTATGCAGCCCATGCAGCTCTGCGTGCCACAGTTCATAGTTTTGACTGTCATGGTTGCAAGATGCACTATGAAAGTTCACGTGGCAAGTAGAGTTGCCTGGTAAGCACATAGGACTGCAAGTTCTGCATATGATTTGTGTGGTCATAAAAAATAAACATATAGTCTTCTTCAGTATTTGGTAATTACATACCTGAGACTCTTTGATGTTTGTTTTTCTACAGGAGTTAATGAAGCAGCTGAATGGAATTCAGGTAATTTGTCAAGTTTTCTGAGTTTGGGGAGTGTTAATACTGTGATTTCAGAACTTGTTTATAATGCTGTTTTATATGTTTATTTCCATACCAAAAAAAGAAGGTGCAACACTGACTCTGGGTTTGCATGCTGAGTATATTATGTATGGTATATAGGTACATTTGAATAAAATCTTTTTTAGTATGTTTTGAATACTGCAAAAATATTTTGGTAGGATCAGTGATTTTTCTTTAAACACTATATATGCCTTTTGAGTTGTTATGAAGTGGCCGATGAAAACATAGGTATGTTTGAGCTTAAAAGTATGTCAGCCCGAGTGCGTATTGCCTTCCCAAGATGAGCAATTCCCCAAAGTCTGTGGTTTGTTTCCGTAGAAAAAGTGCATGCTTGCCCTTTTAACAGTCCCTCTTTATAAAAACAGCTCTACAGTTAATTGCCATACAATTAATATAATGTGTCTTTGTAGCTTATCATTAGATTTCTGTCAGATTTAGCTGTACAACTGTTAGTTGCACCTTCCTACACACTGCTACTTTTTAAAGCATTCATTGTTTTTTCCTTTAAGAATGCAGAAGCTGTACACTTTTTTTGCAATTACGAAGAGAGCCGAGGGAACTACCTAGTAGATGTAGACGGCAATCGCATGCTGGATCTCTACTCTCAGATTTCATCCATCCCAATAGGTAGGAGACCATTGTACCAAAATGTTTTGCTTTGTCCTTAAGCTGTTGTTTTCTTATCTTGGCCACTACCAGAGAAGTTGGTTCATTAACTAAAAAAAACAAAGCTGACATAATGTATGCCTTGTTGCAATCAGGGTATACCACTCTGCTGTGTATTATGTAGTGGTGGTTTTGAATAGCTGAAGAAACTACAAATTCAATACTTAACAGCTCACTTGAAGCACAAAGCGGTACCTGGAAGAAGTTCTAGTATTAATCTTAATTTGAATATGCAAGTTCCACTGTTTAGGTTGTCTTTGTTTGCTTGGATTTGTGTACTTTGTGATTCTGTAACAGTATATTACTGTTTTAAACATTAACAAACATAACTTAAACATTTTAACGTGAAATTAAGTGCTTTAGTTAACATGTCTATCTCAAAGGAACTGAAAAAAGTAGGATGAAACCAGACCAAACACTGAACTGTGGTGCTGAGTGAAAGCAAAGTTGGCAGGTCAGTTGGGCTGAGGGACCAAACAATGGACTTGTCATGTGCTTGGGAAAGTCAGTGGATTTTTTTTTTTTTTTTTTTGTGAAGCATTTCAAGAAGGAAAAGAAGCAAGGCAGAGATGTATGTCTCAACTGCAAGGAATATAGGTTTTAGTAGGTGTTCAGTTTGTTTATTCCTTGTCCTTTTTCTGATGTGAAATATAATTCCTTGTCCGTGGTTCCTCTCAGTTGCTTAAAAACACATTTCTGCAGAAGCAAAAAGAGCAGAAGTGTTGGGGTAATTTAAAAGGTAGATGTTGTGCTATGTATAGAAACAGTGATGACTCAAAATCATCCCTACAAACCTCTTTTATTGGGAAACAGAATTTAGTGATGTTCAGGTCATTACCAAATTTTTGGCATCTAAGACCTTGTGAAATAGGTTTTCGGTTATCACAGTCGTCTTTGCAGACAGTTAATATTTTTGCTGTCGTGTAGCACCTCAATAAATGTGTAAAATCATTCCAGAACTTTTCAATGTTTGTAGCTTATTTTTTTAGGGGTTGCACTGAAATAACCTTTAAACATTCAAATTGAACCTGCAATCAGTTCCAGTTGGTCTAAGAGATCACTTAGTTTCATGAAAGCATCTGTAATAATGCCTGACTTGGTAAAATTGTCTAAAAACCTGATTGTTCATATCTGTAGCACTATTAGATATGCTGATAATGTCATATGTGACCATAACTGAACTGAGGATCTATTAACTCTATTGAGATACATCTACTAGTCATGGGTAATAATAGCAGGGGCTTCTGTAGTTTACTTTCTCTGGTTGATTGAAACTGGTGACATAGATACCGGACTCCAGTACCTATAATTGATCCTCAGCTAAGCCATATAGTTCCTCCCTCGTGTGTGGCAATGCCTTCCTGAGGATACGCTGGGTTTTTTCTGTCCTAGAGGGCATGTTCCTCAGTCATGAAGGAACTACTGTACAGTGCTTCATACAGCTTCTCAGATAATGGCTTTATGATATGTAGCAACAAGAAGCGAATGGAAATTTAATACTTACAGGCTAACTTAAATCTAACTGAACACACAGCATTCATTTATTTTTTTAAGTTGTACTGAATGACAAGACTGACTATCTGAAGCTGCAAAGGTTGTTAATAATGCCCCTCTTGGTGACAGAGTTAGGTTTTAGACTGGGACACGAAAACAAGATCACAAGGTGCTTGCTAGTCATCTGTGCTTATCTCTCTGCAAGTAAATCCAGTAAAACCTTTTATGAATCTGTCAGGACTCCCCAAGATTTAATAATGATTTGCTACACTAGAATATATTTATCAGCAGTGGTTGAGAGGTAATAAGTGCCTGTGTGGAGAGATAAGAATTGAAGTATAAAACACCACTAGGTAAAGATATTCTGGGCTGCTTCTCGGTGAAAAACAAAAATTAAAACAGTTTTTTACCACAGGTTTTTTGGGAAGTTACAGCGCAACATACTCCTTTAAACTTGTATCTAATCTGCCTAATGGAGTTAGAAACCCCATGGAGCCAAATGCAAGAGGGGATTCTATCAACACGTTTACTATCAAACATCCTGGAATAGCAAATGGAACAATCTGTTTTTCAGTGCTGGGAAGGTCTGTTTTTATTTGGGGAGGTGCAGAGAGGTGTAGTTTGGTATTACTGCCAGCAGTCTGCTGCTCAGTTCAAATGGATTCTTTCAACTTTCTCCATCTCATTATTTTAGCAGCCTCCAGTTTTTTTCCCTTTTGCAGACAGGCCCATTCATGAGCCTGGAGGACATGTACTTTCCTGTCGCATTGATCTAGAGGCACAGCAAGCGTGATGAAGCAGGTGCCCTTCTCTTAAGAGCCAGCTCTGTCACTTCCTACAGGAATGTATTTGAGAGTAGATTCGTAAAGCTACAAACCCTTGAAATGGTCATGGCAATGAAACAAGTTGCTGTCTGTTTGCCATCTCAGCCTAGAGCTTTCTGACTTTGTCTACCATTTAGTTCTTCCTGGTGTTAGTTTTATGACTGTGTACCCACATAGCAGTTCTGCATCTTTCTACACGCAGACCTGCTCCTTCAGAAAGAGTCGGGCTTTAAGGATTCTCTCTGACTTCACTGGGGCCTGTTTAAGGATGCACCAGTGGAATAGGGAGTGTCGGGAAGAAGATGGGCCATTCGGCCTGAAGAGAAGAGAATGGGAGAGACGTCTTGTGTGGGTGGGAGAGGATGAGTTATGGGTTATAGAAGCCTTGAATTTGTGTTACGTAAGAGAAGATGCAGAGATCTCCGCATTCTTCATGCATCTTAGCACCAGCAGCAGAATTACATGTTTTTACAAGCAATACCAGAGTTAATGGTTAAGCTTCCTAAGCAGTGGTAGCTATTTATAAAAAAAACTTCTGTGAGATTTAGTTTGCAGATTTTTAAAACAATATATACACTCTCAAAGGTGCTCTCAGCAGTAACCACAGCTACAGCTGTCAGTGACACAGCTTTTAACTGTGTCATTCCCTCTAGCCTAATAACAATTCTTCCCGTGACAGCAGGTGCAATGCAGATTTAGTTGTCTGTGTCCCAAATAGCCACTTGTATTATCTTCATAATAATTTTAACAGATTCTTTGCAGCATGACATGCAGTTAAAACAATCTGGATATTTCCATGTTTTGAACTAAAATATTCAAAACGGAATTTATAATTAATTTAATGCAGTAGCCTAATGCTCCATTGCTCAGACAGGATAATCAGGGCTATTGTCATTCAACTAGAATAAGGAGTTCAGTGGCATGATAAGCTTTTGTAATAAAATTAGAGTGGTCTGACTTCTTGAGCAGTAGGGAAGATGAGGTTTCCAACTGTTTCTACAAGGGAATATAAAAGATGATGTTAATTTCTGGCTTTGGCACTTCATACATTAGAAATCAGGCTTAAAATGAAATTTTCTGGGCTCCTTTGGTGGAGTGGGTTTTTTTGTTTTGTTGGGTTGTTTGGGGTTTTTTTTAATATCAGATATGTTGGTTTACCTGTAAGCAAGCAAGTTATCCCATAGAATGGCAATAGATATAAATTAAGCACTTTTGGTGTGTTAAACCTGAAGCATCCTTAGTATCTTGAGATTTCTGGGTGAAAAGGACAAATCGTTACAGCTTTTTCCAATTAGAAATTTGTCAAAGTAAGGCAAATGGGAAGGGGAAAAAAAACTGGTCATGAGAGAAAGTGAAAAGTGCACAATCTCCTTCTTTAATACGAGACAGCAGATTATCAAACAGGGGGTTTTAAGGTGATGGACAGCTGAGGTGTGTAAATCTACGACTGAGAAGGAAAGATTTCCAGACAGGTGTCTTGGAATAACTAATGCATTGTGATGGGTTGGAGATTAGAGTGCTTATTGGTCCTTGAGTTTCAAGTGTAACTGTCTGTGTAGGCAGTCTCTTCATTCTGGTAGGATTGTTAATGATCATGCACGAACACCGGCAGTACGCAGGGGTGGAATATGCATCTTCATGCGGGCAAAGAAATGTGAGTGTATATATAAGCGAAAGCCTAGATAATGTGGAGGCCATCTCAAAACAATTTTGGCAGTGTCTTGCACAGAGAGTGTTTAGATAGCATGGTAGAGGATGGCAGTGATGAATGCCATCCAACTGCGACAGATGTCAAGGAGCGCTGTCAAGCCATTGGCAAAATTCTGCTGGAGTCCCAGGGCTTATCCCTGCTGGGTCTGCCGTACTGTTTGCTCATTGCATGCATCAGCAATGAAAAACCATCCCTGAGAACAGCACTGCTGTGCTAGTAAGGTTACCCTGCACCATCCGGCTGTAGCTGCTGAGGGACAAAAAGCCCTTGCTGATATTTTGTTACTACATTATAATGTTAGAAATTACAACTGCTAAATGAGCTTTCTTTGGGAAATTGGTAAGTATGTGGATTTTTGCTTGTCTGTTTTTTATGGTCAGCTACCAAAGGCTGGGGAACTACATGGAAGAAAAGCATAAAGGGGGAATATATGTTTCTAAGTTGATTTTACAATGACGAAAAATCCAGTCAGTTAAAAAGCACAGTGTGGGGAGGAATCTCTGTTACTGTGCTAGGAATAATCAGTCTGATATTCAAGGAGGGTAAAAATTGCTATGAGGCTAGAAGTGTAGCAACAGCTACTGTAAATGGACACAGCTCCATGGGGAGCTTCCCTCTGTGGTATGGCCTGTCAGGAGCCATTTCTGAAATGCGTGTTGGGTGGTCAGTGCTCAGAGCCACAGAAGTCCCGCAGATGAGCGTTAGGGTGAGTGAGAACTATAAGCAGCCTCCTTCAGGCAGGAGGAACTGGAGTTGCTTCTATACCACAGCTAAATGGTGACTAACAAACAACAGCTTGTGGGCTGCATTGGCAGAAAGTGATTTCTGCTTTTAATTGAGGAAGAGGAGAGGTTTGCACGTTGTACTGTAGAGAAACCAAATACACATGGGAAACCTAGAAAGGAGAGCAAGCAAACATTTAATAATGTCAGTCCCACAACACTTGATAGAAGCTATGATGTTTCAATCAGGCTCTATCAGGTAAATGATCCATTCATATTAATCTCTTTTTTTTGTGCGTGTTCAGCTTTTACCTTTCAGTACTAAAATATGTTTTGCTATTGCCTGACACTGAATTTATTCCAAAGTTCCAGATAATAATATTTTATAAAAGGATAGGTTTGTCCTACTTTGAAAGAAGTTCTGTTATAAATAGTTAAAACATACAGAAGTTACACAGAAACAGTTAAGGATCAGAATAAGATTATTCTCTAGGTTACTCTTTATGCTAATTTATTGAAATCAGAAAGAACTGTTTTCTTTCTTTGTTCTTTTTAATTAGGTTACAGCCATCCCTCTCTGATAAAGCTTCTACAGCAGCCACAGAACTTGGTAAGTGAATTAAAACATTAAGTACTTGAAAGACCCTTCTCCCTCCTTGTGGCAGTCTTTCTTATTTTTTCTTAAGCTGATAATAAATGCTTAATGACTGAATTTAAAGTATGGCAGGATCTGCTTGCTTTATTTCTCACTAGATGAAAAGAGCTTGGTAGTGTTTAAGACGACACCAAAACCTCTATGAAGCTTTACAAGAAGTAAACATTTGGGTGATGCAATCACTTGATATGTTTCCAGCCAGTTTTAAATCATAGTTCAAGCATAGTGTTTCCAGTTAATCATTTTAGCAATGTTCCTGAGTGAAGATTTTTGAGCCTGAAAGCAAGCACAAATTCTTGAGAGAGAATAAAGTGTTTTAAATATGAAAATGCTGCCCTAAATCTGGAATGCCGTGGGTGGTTTGGGATGGTTTTTTGGGGGTGTAGTGGCTTTAGTGACCGAGCCCCTGTTTCTGCAAACCAGTAGTGGGTGTCCATGCTGCCTGCCAGGGCATAGCTCAAGTGTGGGCCAGTTCCTTCTCATACCTGCATTTCCATTCCTAAAGAGCCTCCTGGCTCACTCCAGAGTGTAAATTCTGAGCCAGCATGTTAAAGAAGTGCAGACATTTGAATTCCCTGAGCTGATTTGCTTTATGGAGTTCTCATTTCTTCAGGATGAGAAATGCTGCCTTCCCCAGAACTAAGATACGACAAGTATTTAAAAAAACACCAGAGCTAGAAATACTGGAGTTATCAAAGGCAGATCTGGATATCATGGAAGCACTAATATTTCTAAATGCTTATATTTAATTGTAAAAATTATTTCTGAGGAGGTAACAATACCTTTATTAAAATGCAGCAGTAGGCAAAGTCAGATTTTAAAAAAAAAAAACAAAACACTAAACCCAAAGCCAACAGAAAACATCAAAAAAACCCTATTGTCTGGTGGCAGTTGCTGGTTTTTCCACTGGAAAAGGGAAGTTAACAGGCAGCCAGCTAGAAGCCTGCAGTAAAAGGAACTGCCTCCGCAGTCCAAAATGAGTGGTGCAGCCAGGACTCATCTCCCCCATACGAGCATCCAAGATGTTTTTGGTGCCCTGTTCTGAAGCCTGCGTTAGTCCAGCGGTGCAGGTGGCACTGAACCTGTCCATCTGCACCTGACTGCGCACTTCGGATTTCCGTCGGGCTTTAGCCTGGGTGCAGCGTAGGCAGGGTGTCAGCTTCGCAGTGAAGTTCGGCACTGCCAAGGTCGGGGAGCTGTGAAGAGCCAGAACTTGTGCAAACCTCACTGCAGACAGGAGAGTGTGCTGGAGTCTGACTGGAGATAAAGTGCCAGCTGTATTGCAAAGGAACTTTTTTTGAGTAATACACACTGAGGTAGGGCCCTTGTTTAATGTTAACAACGGGATCGGTGTTTTCTTGTAGGGATTTTTGTTTGGTTGGTTTGTAATGCTCCATGTACTCTCTACCATATAGATGCCATGTACAGGCATCTATAAAGAACAGAATATGCATCTGTTCATTTGGGACCGCAGCAGCTTGATGTCAATGTTCTGTTTTTCTCAGTACTGAGCATCTCATTAACCACAAAAGAAAAATACACTTTTCAGCTTAATGGCATATGTTGTCAATTGACTATGACAGCCCATAATCAAATTCACAATAAATTTATGGTCTCGTACCTCTAACTCTATATTAAAATTTACTTCTAAACTGAGATAAAAAGTCAAGTAAGACGTCTCACATGTACTAAACAAAAATTTTGTGTTAATCTGTCAGTAGCATCCTTGCTTAGTTTTTATTTTTTAAGCTTGAGTCTGTTGAAACAAATGTTCTTTTGCAAATAACACACTTGTACAAGTTACAAAGTCCTAGTTCGTACTCTGTTACACCTTGTGTGATATTTGGTTTTCCCTAAGAATTCTGATGGTGTGTTCTTATAGGTACAGTGTGACAACTCACACCTCTTACTGTGGTCTGCACATCTGAATAAATGAGTACGTCTATCGAGGAAAAAGATTGAAGGTTGCTGATGAATGTGCAAGCTTGGGTTGCACTGAAAATAGGAATGTTTTGGGGGAGGCAGTCTGTCCTCTCTCGAGACCCATAAAGACTTAAATCATCAAAGCTCAGCCTTCAATTTCAGTGATGACTTGCTACAACAACAGCAGCAGCAAACAAAAAAGGGCAAATAATGCTGCTTTGCAGTTGGCAAATTTATTGAGCTTGTCCTTTTCTAAGCAAATTTAATTTAAAATAAAAAGTAGCACACTGTGTATCAAATAAGATTACCTACAAAGACTAAAAGTAATGTTGAATCCATTTTAATCTGTAACAATTTATATTAATTGCATAAACATGACAAATTCATCTCCATTAGTGGACTGAGAAGACCGAGGGGTTTTTTGCAGAGCTGCTCTTTAGAAAGACCTGTGTGGGCAGCAGGCTCAGCTCTCCCACCAGCTGCTGTTCACTGACACCAAATTTACCTCTTTCGAAGATGTGTGAACCTTGATGTGGCCAGTTCATAGGACCAGTAGGACAATTCTGGTTGGAGGGGGCCTTAGGTGGTCTCTTGCCCAACCTCCTGCTCAAAGAGGGTCGGGCTCTGACATCAGGCCAGGTTGCTCAGGGCTTTATCTGGGGTCTTGGAAAACCTCTGAGGAGGGAGACAGCTCAACCTCTTTGGGCAACCTGTTCCACTGCTTCACTGTTCTCTTGGTGAAAAAGCTTTTCCTTGTACCCAAATCAGTACCTCTCGTGTTTCAATTTATGCCCCTTGCTTCTCATCTTCCCACTGAAGAGCCTGGAGCCTGGCTCCGTCTTCTCAGTAACCTCCACGTCGGTACGGGAAGGCTGCATCCCTGTAGTCACTTCTGCGGTGACCAAGGCCCTTGCAGCAACACAGGTTCCGTCCTGCTGACAGACAGGGAAAGGGAAAAGGAATGGTTCGAGAAAAGCATTCTGGGAAGCAGGCAGGAGTTCAGCCAGGTGGTTTCCTCGGAACTGTGGAAATCTGCTGTTAGGAGAGATCACATTGCATCCGTGGAGACTGTTTCAGCACGTTTCAGCTCCTGGTCTGTGTCAGACCTCGATCAGGAAATGGAAAGGAGAAAAATGGGAAGCTAGAAACCTGCTGTTGTAATGCACAATCAAAAAGGTCCCTGTAATTAAGGCTGGGGCACTGAGAAGGGTGACTGTGCAAACTGAAGGCACTAGAAAAGGAAATATTTACCTGCAAATCAGCAAGCTTCATGAAAACAGTATATAGTTGAAAAGGAATTTCACTAACATGTCTGGATATATCCTGGTCAATGAGCTTGATTAAACACATGTTGCTGAGTAGCGAGGTAATAACATGCAGGGTAGCTTCTCGCCGATGTCACTGCACTGCCCATTACTGTATGTGCCAGAGGAGTCTAGAAGGGAGACAGCATGTCCTTGTGCACACGTTTTTTGTCAGGAATATATTTTATTGTAGTGTCGTGTTGCCAGTCCTTGCGTGTGTGTTACCTTTCTCAGATGTAGCCCCTATCCTTTAGGTGTACCTTTGTCTTGTTCCCCCAAATCCCATTGTAAGAGTATCTGGAGGATGTTTATAACCACAGCGTTCTGAAATGGTCTTTCTTGAAGCTCCGTAAGGAAGAAAGTGCTGCTATCCGAATTGAATTTAGATTTAGCTACTCAAACGGAAGGCAAGTAATTAAGATTTTAAAGTGTATTTCCTGTGTATAAGGAAAATTGAAATAGAGCAACTAAAATGGCAATATTGAAGAGGAAGTATCAGTATCAGTTAGCATGCACCTTTTCTAAGGTGTCCTGCAAGAATAAAGTATTAAGGATTAGGCAGAAAAACTTCCTTTAAGACATGAATATTATTCCCTGCTTTTAAAACTCCTTGTGACATGACTAGAAATTTCTGGCTGGTATTTGTAATTAGAATAAAATGTAACTGCCTTGATATCAACATGATATTTTTCATGTGATAATAAAGCCTAACAATTTCTCTTCCTTTGTTTTTGTAGAGCACTTTTATCAACAGACCTGCCCTAGGGATTTTACCTCCAGAGAACTTTGCAGAAAGACTGAAGGAATCTTTGTTATCGGTAAGTTTGAGGTAGCAGTGATGAGTTACCATGTTCTGTGGTTATGGACAGGGGCACATCAGGGGATGTCATGGGGTTTAATAGGTAACGTTACACATTGGCTGTTTGTCCACCTGCTGTCCCGCTGCAAGTAATGAGATCAAGCCTTTGTCCTGACCTGACAGCTGAATGTGAGAGGGGGACGTCTCTGCTCTGCACAGATACTGTCTCTTTCATTCTGGATTCAAGAACTGATGAGAAAACACATTTTCACATGTTCACTGTGCTTTCATAAGAGAGAGCAGAATAAGTGGCTTCTCTTTGTCTTGATTTAAATTTGAAGATCCTTGGGACTGAAACTGAGTTGAGCCCTCGCAGCTGCAGTTGAAATTGGCTTTGCTCATCATAGACACAGTTGGTCTCCCACTGTACTGAAGCTCCTGATGTTAAGGACCAATCAATATTATCATCACTTTGCACTATATTTGTGCTTAATATTTTGGAGTAATTTTCTCTCTTCATTGACAGGTGGCTCCTAAGGGCCTGCCACAGGTGATCACCATGTCTTGTGGATCCTGCTCTAATGAAAATGCCTTTAAAGCAATATTTATGTGGTACAGAGTGAGTAAAATATTACGGGGTTTTTTGTAGGTTTAGATGTAGTAAATTAGTATTTATTCATCATCAGAACTGTTACTGTAAAAGTAAGGCCGGGAGGTTGTCTTGTTCATTATGTTATTTATATTCAATTTAGTATAAAATCTTTATTAAAAAGTACACCTAAATTTTCACTTTATATTGACACAACTTTGGAAATAATGAAGAAAAGTAAATGAAGAAAATGCAGATTGCGGTCAGCATGTAAGAGTCACAATCAGTGTCTTCACTGGCTCTGGTTTGGAGTATCGGCATTACTAATTTGTGGTCATAAATGCATTGGTTACAACTAGAGGAAAACTATCAGATTTTGGTTGTTTGTTTTTTGGTTTTGTTCTGGTTTTTTTTCCAGAACAAGGAGAGGGGCCATAATAATGTCACAAAAGAGGAACTGGAATCTTGCATGATTAACCAGGTAACATTTGTTCTTCAGCACATCTACACATGTACCGTTGGCTTGGGTTTATAAGGGAAGATTGGGAGGAAAACTTGGCTTTACTATCTCTGAAGTGGAATCCCGGTTTTGTAAATTTAGGAGATGGTGAAATACAAACTGCTCCCAACAACTATCAAGACCTGCTGCTTGTATTCTTCTGCATCATTCCCAGTTGTGAATCTTGGGAAGATCTCCCTTTTTTCATGGCATATCGTTTCCTAGAGAGGGGCCCACGTGATGGATGGATCCACGGAGATCATTAATCCGTGCAAAAGTTTACAAATAATAACAACAGACCTTCTAATTTTTTTTCAGAAGCAGTGATTTTATGGCTTAAAACTGATCAAGGCATTGGTTAAAATTTGACTGACTAAATGTTAATAACAGGCAGGATGAGGAAACATGCAACTGATAAACCTCTGAAGTCCTATTCACCTTTACCCATGGTGGTCTTGCTTTTTGCCAGTCACAAATCTTAACATGCGACAATAGCAGAAAACAGAGTATTTAATCCCTTCTTTGAGATAAACAAGTTAGAAATTAACAACGTGCTGATCCTACCTGATCTTTGGCACTTCTGTAGTGATTCTTACGGGATTAGGGAACTCATTTGGCTTTAAAAATGAAGAAGGGTTCTTCTAGGGTTTGTTTTGTTTGTCTTCAGAATTATAATTTAAGTTCTGTGATGTTGCTTACAGCATGGTCAGACAGATGGCTGTGCCAGTACGAACAAGAGGATGGCACATCATGACTTGGAAGGAACAAGGATTTTATAAGATGACCAAAGACTTGTAAAAATAGCGATCACTTTTTGTCCAAGTTTAGCTATCTAAACATTAGGATTCCTCTTTGAGCTAATTGTCTGAGTTCTCTTTACAGTTGGGGGAGGGGATGGATTTGAGAGGGCAACTCCCTCCCCCTTTTGGGGGGGGATCCTCCAGAATCCAGTTAGAAATATTGGAGCCTTGACCCTGTACAGGGTACAAAACTAAAGGTGGAAACAGAGTGTGTAAGTGGTGACAATCGTCTCACTTAGAGGATGACAGAGAGGCATAAAGAAAGAGGATTTTTTTTTTTTTCAGAGGGGGCAGGGGAGCTAGCCCAATCCTTTTATGAAATTCCAGATAGTACAGAGTTCGCATGTCTTTTGTCATGGTTCCTTCTCAGCAAGTCATCAGGAATGCATGGGCCGTCTGTCTCGGGGCAGCCCTGGCATCTCCATGCAGAGCCCCCGCTGCCACACCTGGGCACAGCCACCCTGTACACGTGTGCTCGTAGTTTGTACAAAATGGGCTGATTGTACCGAATGTTCAGCCTCTGTGCGGAGCAATATTATGATACAGTATAAATTGCCAAGTATTCATTAGTATTAGTGATGTATTTTAGGAGGTCAGGCAGTTTTTAGCGGATGACAAATGTATTTGTTTAAATGGGTAAACATGACGATTTGCGGTGCCTGATGGTTGGAGAGGAAACCGATGAGGATGCTGTGAGAGGCAGCAGCTTGGATCCAGCCATCCCGCTGTGCTCTGGCTGTGGGTTTGTGTCTAGGTTGCACGGGGCTGTAGGGCCACCTGCCAGCAGCACCACACGCTGACTGCCCACTTTCTGCTCTGCTTGCAGCCCCCCGGCTGCCCCGACTACGCCATGCTCTCCTTCATGGGCGGCTTCCACGGAAGGACCCTGGGTAAGCAGAGCACTGCCGGCAACACCTCCCATCTCTTTGCCTCCTCTCAGCCGCTGCAGTAAGCTGTCATCTCGCTGTAGCTTCTGAAAAGTATTTTTTTCCTCAAATAGTACCAGTGGAGAAGCTGTAGGTTTATTGAAGGTTTGCCTTGGAAGCCCCACCAGTACTAAAACAGAATATTTGAGTGACAGGGGGAACTAATTTCATATTTTTTGAGAATTTATTTTTGGAAAGTCCCTTTTTTTCATTCTGAATCCAAGGTTTCTTGCCTATGATAGTAAAAATCTAACTCCTGGGGTAAAATTACCACAATATACAAACGAGACGTGATTCATTTTTACCATTTTGTATTGGCTCAATCCCTGTTCTACATGTTACCCAGAGTGCTGTAATTCTGAGCTTTGCGACCAGTTGTCTTTGGACAGGTGAAACTCATTTCGTCTGAGCAGCCTGTTCAGATGACAGAGGTTCTCCTGTTCTTCTGGAACAGTGTGTGTGGAAACTGATGCTTAAAAGCTAGAGAAATCCACTTCAGCTTGGCTAAATCCAATTAGCCAGTATTTCAGAAAATAAAGTAAAAAAGCAGAGCAATGAAGTTAATTCTACAGTCCTGGTGTCAGGCAATTTTTCACCTCTTGGTAGCTTTTTTCCTGTATTGTTCCTAGTCAGGTATTATTTTATTTTAATTTTTGCTTTTCTGGGTTTAGGTTGCTTAGCTACAACTCACTCTAAAGCAATTCACAAACTGGACATTCCATCACTGGACTGGCCTATTGCTCCATTTCCAAGGCTAAAGTATCCTCTGGAAGACTTTGTGAAAGAGAATCAACAGGAAGAAGCCCGCTGTTTAGAGGAGGTAAAAAATTCCCTGGCAGCTTTCTCTTGTTTTTATTTTGAAATAATGAGCAGTGTTGTTAGGATTAGCTGCTTCTCACGAAAAGAATGTTTTCAGGGATTGGAACAGCATGTGATTAAAACAGCATTCACTGTTGTTTACAGTCAGAAGTTTGTCCCTGCCTTTCAGAAGAACAACCAGCTTACTGTAAATTACGGCGGTCTACATGAATCATACCAAAGTGACATTTCACATGCAAGAGAAGTTTGTTATATCACAGTGAACTTGTCTGCCAGGTCCTGCAAAGGGACGTGGACTAAGGGGAGCGCAGTGTGTATAATCCTCTGCAAAGAGAACCTGTAGCAGTATCTCGGGTTTTTCAGCCTTTCTGTGGTAGCCTTGTGGCATAAAGCTCTGATCTTGCCTACAGCTGCAGGGAGCAAGTGGGCAGGGAGTGTGGCAGGAGAGAGGAGGGGTGGACAGAACAGTCTAGGGGAGGCAAACTGTCTCTGGGTACCAGAACCGTGGGATTCCCTGCTGGGATCCAGGACCTGTCGCTTGAGAGTGGGTGGTGGGGAGCAAGGCAAAGTGTGCCCTGCGCCGGGAACCGAAAAGGTGTGCAATCGGGGCATCATAACCCGCTGCAGAGGAGCACAGCAGCACTCCGCACGGCTGTGCAGAGCTGCAAAGACAACTTATTCAAACCTGCCTCACTTCAGAGAAAACAGCAAGCATAGAAAATTGCTTCTTTGTGTTTGCTCCACTGTAGCTTGGGGTGTGGGGGAATTGTGATGCAAAAAATCAATCCACAAATTGATCTGATTAATTTTAAAGTATCTGAAATGGATGACTAGAAAAAGCAAATTTATCACATTACCTTCTTTAATACATTAGCTGAGTTTTGTTTTCTGACACAAAATCTGTTTTCTTCTGTACTACTTAGGAATGACAGCAATGCTATAGCAAGCTCCAGTGGTCTTCACATAGTTTCAGCTGAAATTTGCTAGTTTTCACACCATTGTAGATAAATGTCCAACTAGTTACAATGTGTTTAGGATATGATTCAGGAACAAGAGAGCAGTGTTAAATCCTGAAGGAACTACTTGTTAATTCCTTAAACTTCCTGACACCTTTATAGCCAGGAATGTCTATGAGAAGTTGAAGTTCGGTTGCTGAGATTTAATCTTTTTGGGAGGAAATGGGCAAATGTCTTTAAAGGAGGATGTACCATAAATGTTTGATTTACAGGTGGAAGACTTGATTGTAAAGTACAGGAAAAAGAAGAAGATTGTGGCTGGAATCATTATAGAACCGATACAGTCAGAGGGTGGGGACAATCACGCGTCAGATGACTTCTTCAGAAAGCTACGAGATATTGCCCGAAAGGTAATCAAATATTTCACTGTTTGCTAAGTAACGCAGTTACTTCTGGTGTCTCCAAGGCCTCCCCCTGCCCAGGCACTTTGGGAAGCTTCACAGCCCTCCTTCATAGCAGTTGGGGTGGTTATGTACCTGCTCCCCTCAGAGGCTTTGAAAATGCCATCCAGGCTCCTCCCAGATCATTTCAGATATCCTCTAGAAATGTTCAAGACTATATTAAAAAATGCATAATTATATAAAAATAAGTACATAAAAATATGTACTGTGTGAATTTAGGTAGAAAATACGTTTCTAGTGCCTTTCTGAAAAAATAGCTAAGTTTTTAATTGTGAAATCCCAGGCACAGTGAGTGGCATTGGTGTGGGGGTTGAGGAGGGGAGATTTGGAGCAGTGAAGGGAGAGGAAGGAGGGATGTTGCATGTAGTTGGCTTGTGTTCATCCGTTCCCTAAGGGAGGTGGTTTTGTTTTGGAAATGCGGACTCACGTTCCCTGCTCTTTGCATCCCATCTCCGCAGCACGGCTGTGCGTTCTTGGTGGATGAGGTGCAGACGGGAGGCGGCTGCACAGGAAAATTCTGGGCACATGAACACTGGGGCCTGGATGACCCAGCTGATGTGGTAACGTTCAGTAAGAAGATGATGACAGGAGGATTTTTCCACAAAGACGAGTTCAGGCCAAACGCTGTAAGATTTTCAATGAAACTTGGACTCTGTGCTAGTTGGTGGCCCATTCATAATTGCAGTGTCTGTGGAAGAGACAAGCTTTCCTTCGGTAACACAGGTTCAGCTAGCTGGAGCTGCTCTTTCATAGATACTTGCTCTGGGCTTACACAAAAGTTGTCGTCACTTCACTTTTATTCTAGTTGCTGTTGGTCACAAAGGCCATAAAGGTGGTGGGAGGGAGAGGAGAACTAATGAACTAACCTTCAGGACAAAACCCAACCACAGACTGACACCTTTTTCCGTAGGGCAACGTGGTATCTTCAGAGCTTGTATGTCAGCATTACGGATTCCGTCAGCAAGACTTCTTCACATTAATGACATTTTAGGTGTAATAAATGGGGAAAAAAAATAGAACATAAAGCTTGAATGTAAAACCTGTATAGATGATGCTGATTGCTGTGTCATCTATAGCCGTTTTTCAATGTGGTGTCAGACAGAATGCACTAAATCTGTACATTGAAGTAGTTGCCCTTTGTTCCCACTCAGTGGGGCAGCTGCTTTTTGCTCTTACAACAAAGAAAAGGGGGTCGGTGAGAATAGTGCGTGCTTTTTCATATGCCAGATGTTTGCATTACCAGTTTGATGGCTTGCTTTTCTTTATCATTGTGATTTGTCTGTTAACATGTTCCACAACTCACTCTCGACCCTTTCCCAGCCCTATCGGATTTTTAATACCTGGCTTGGAGATCCATCCAAGAACCTTATGCTTGCTGAAGTCATTAAGGTTATTAAGAGAGAAGACCTTCTAAACAATGCAACCCACGCTGGGAAAGCACTGCTGACCGGGCTGCTGGATTTACAGGTAAACATCGGGAAGGATTAGAGAGAAGTTTGCTGATCAGTTAGGATCTCACCTAATCCAGTTTAAACACTTGGACTGAGGACTCCAGCTGGGAACTAGACCATAACCATAGCTTGTTGGTTGGGTTACTTCAATACAAGCCTGAATAACTGTGTCCCATTTTGAATTAAACTTTTACTGACTTAAGGATGCTGGTTTTACATAGCTTAATCCAAAATAAAGGGTGACCCTCAAAATACCTGAAGGCATGAACTGTGGCTAGTTAACTTATTTTTCTTGAAGTCTTTATTATCACAAGCAGCTAGCATTTCATTGTCCCAAAAGTTCTTTTGAAAGGAAAGTGCCTTTATATTTTGTTACAATTCCACTGGGCTGTTGAAACGAGAAAATGGTGGCTTTCCCTCCCTTGACTAAGGGAAATTCCATCACAGCTTCAACTGTGGAGCCTTATGTGAGAGGGAAAACCAGCCAGGCATTTCAGGGCAGGCTTGCAGCGTAAGGACGGCTGGTTTCTAGCCCCATTCTAAGTTATTTATGCTCAGGTTTTCCTGGAGAGCATTTTAGATGCTGCAGAGTGTTACAGCGCTCACTTCAGCAGGCTCCAAGTAAGGTTTTACTTGGCCCCGCTCAGGGGTGTAAATTCACTCTCACTCCCTGCTCAGATGTTTATTTATCTGCTTTGCAAGGAGAGAACCTGCTGCTGCGGGGCTGCTCAGACCCGTGTTGGAAAGGGGTAAACAGGACGCGAGGTTTAGGTGACAGGCCCAGCCTGTGCAATAGCTCCGCTCGCACGAGGCGGCAACAAGGTTTCCTGGCAGCGCAGAGCCAGGTGCCAGGTGAACTTCCTCACCTCTCTTTGCAGGCTCGTTACCCCCATCTTATCAGCAGAGTGAGAGGAAGAGGAACATTCTGCTCGTTTGACACTCCAAATGATGCAACTAGAAACAAGTTAATTACAATAGCCAGAAACAAAGGTAAGAACGTTTTTGTGTGGATTAGCTTCAAATGACAAACAGTAACACACGTAATGCTTTAAATTTTCCTTTTTTTTATGGTGCATGTGTACTACACTATCAGAGGACAGAAGTCAATTTACGAACAAAGCTGTATTTAGACTTTTCTGGAAATACTTGTATTTTCAGAGACATCAGGCCAGTCCGTTGCGTGGTGTGTACATTTACCTTTCTCCATAGGTCTGACGTTACTGGAAGAGACCTATGTAGGGCATAGGTTTTTGTGACATCACTTTAATGTTCCTCCGCTGTGACCTTAGGTTTCTAGATGTAAGCCACAGCTTACTTCTAGAAACAAGTCAGAGAAATTAAAAGAAAGTGAATGTAACTGTCATTCAGGAAAACACAGGGAGGAAAAAAACCTATGAATAATGAAATACAATGAGTTGCTTAAAATGGGCCCAGATCTACAAATACATCCTTCTTTTACTAGAGACCTGTATCCAGCTGTAGACAAGCCCAGGCATCAGGAGAACCTCGTGATCTAAAGCCTAACGTTCTCTTTGAATTTAAGTGTGTGCGGGCTCTGGGTTTGCTGCTGTCAGTTTGGGCTGTTACTCATATCTCTTGAAAGAAGCAGGCCTGATGTATCTAAAGTATTTTGAAACCAAAATTTTAGAGTGTAAAAGACATTGATATTTTTTGTTCTTGGAAACTAAGCCAGCAGGGAGAGAAGGCGAGTGGTTTGGTTCATGATAAATCAAAGTTATACTTGGAGGCAAGGTAAGCTTAGCTCATGGTACAGATTTTCATTGCCCACAAACATTTCAAAGAATTGATTGATTTGGGGGTAAAAAAAAAAAATACTACGCATTTAAAGTACTGCAGGAAGAAGCTTGCCAGCACTGAGCTATTTTAACTGTCTGTAATTAAAATCAAAATAGTTTAAAAACAAAATTGCAAAGAAACCTACCGTGTCTTGTTCTGGCATTGCAGTACTTAACCCTTGGAGCACTGCAGCTTTGAAGTCTCAGATGCTGCTGGAGCTCTGTGCTGGATGGAGTCTTTCCGCTGATGTTGGGATTAGTCCCAATGTTCCAAGTGTTTTACAAAACAGCTACAGGCACCCACAGTGGTGTTCTGAGTCGCTGCGAAGCTTGAGGCCCCTGGCACCACTGACTACATGGTGCACCTGTGTGGTTAGCAGGGATTTGGGGAGCTTCTGTTGGCCCTCCACAGTGAGGGGAGCCTCATTTGGAGACCTGGTTTTTCTGGATATTTCGCAAAGATGGAAATGACTAGAGGAGCTACTCTTCTTGTTTTAGGTGTTGTGCTCGGAGGCTGTGGTGACAGATCGATTCGTTTTCGTCCAACACTGATCTTCAAGGATCATCATGCGCACCTCTTTCTGAACATTTTCAGTGACATCTTAGCAAACTTCAAGTAAAAAGCAGTTCACTGAACAGCTGATTATGAAATTAGTTTGCATTAATTCATGTCTTCTCTACTTACAAGATAAGTGTAAAGTCATAAACTAAGGTTTGTGTTCTGTCTGTAATCCTGCCCAAGGCCAGCTGCTCCATGCAAACTCGACACAGGCAGAGCACCAGTACTGGTCACCAGCAGGTACACGCAGCTGTCCCACACTGTGCATTTGTAGAAGCCGTCTTCTGGCTTGGGTCATGTTAATGGCAGAGTCCTCTCTACGTTCCTGGTCCTGATTCTTTGATTGCCTACATATGATCTGGTACAGTCCCTGTTCACAGGTCACCAATCCCAGCACATTTACTCTTGGGTCCAGAAGCAGCAATAGGTATGGTGCAAAACTTAAAGCCACATCCCTGCCATACAGAAAGCACCATTCTCTAATGGTAGCTGGAATAAAATAGGTGTTTCATGGAAAGCTCTGCTTTCCACCACTGCCAAGTACAGTATTTTACAGAATAATTTCCAGCTTTACTCCCCTGAATACAGACGCCTGCCACACCAGCTGGATCAGGACACCATCAGCCTCCACATACTGCTTCAGGAGCCACATGTGCGGCGCTGTAAGTGGAACTGAAGTACTTTTTTTTCCTCCTCCTGGATTTTAAAACTTTTGCCTTGTCTTACAATCAGACTACTTGTCAAGAGAAAACTAGACCCTGAGTACACAATCTGACAAAGCTTAGAGAATCATGTGAAGCACATTATTTCCACCTCTGTCAGCAATCTAGAATGATTTCAGATTATTTTACTGTAACACACAATAGCCATTAATTTCTCTATTGCAAGTTCTACATGAATACTTCAGGTGTTATGTAAAACTACAGCAGAGTTGCTTGACCTGAGCCATTACCTGACATCAGAGCCACTACAGTGAAGGCCTAGTCCTAATTGCACATTTATAATGCAAAGTAATTCTATTTTTGTTCTATTCATTCAAAGTTACTGATACTTCAGAGATCTAGAAAGCCACAGGATCAAAAAGTGTCAACAGTTCATTAAGCTGTTTCTCTTTGGATAATTGTTTTGGACTACTCTTTACTATATGCTCTTTGCTGATTGCTTCAGGCTGACTTGAACTAGGTCTGGTGCCTTTTTTTTTTTTTTCTTTCTCTTGGCTAGCAAGCACCTGAGTTTTGCTTACTAAGTTTAACTTTCTGTTGTGCACCACAAAACAGGGACCACAGTGGACTTTCCAGTTGCCCTATAAGGATCTGACCACAATTTTTAAGTATGTAATAAAAGACAGAGCAATTAAAAGATTTACAGGTTTAATACAGCTATCAAAATGGGAAAGGTTTCTTACCTGCTTTGAGAAGTGTTGATCATGGTTTTCCCATTTTATTTTTTGAGTGCTGGTATTGGGAATCTCAAGTACACTCAATTCTGCTCGCTTAAAAATAATGGGATTTCTGTAAACCTCTCTGCAGAAACCAGAATTCTAGTACCAGCTGGTCAGAGCCTGAGCAGGTTTTTGAACAGAGGTTGGAGAAATCTGGGGGGAAGGACTGGTGACTTGGTGTTCCACAAAAACCTCATTGTCATCGCTGTCCTCGTACGCGTATTATCAGCAAGAGGAAAGTCAAACCGAGCACTGTATTTGACAGCATTTTGTTCAACATATCAGTGCAGTAGTTTTAGTAAATGTCTCTAGCGAGTCTTGTACTTTTACAGAAGCAAAGGTCGAGTAATTTGAAGTCTTACCACATCTTCACTTTTATTATGAATACTCTAGCCGTTTTTATAATTTTTACTGACACTCAGTAACTGTATAATTGTGTACAACATGTTGATGAAATCATGTTAGAGAATACATAGAAAGCACTGCAGCTGAGCATATAAAGTTAATATTGTTTACAGCATACTGTGGACAGTGCCAAATAAATGTTGAAATACTTAACTACACTTCATGGTGTAACTAGTAAATGTACACAGATTCATGAAAAATGACATCTCATGTGTAATCAGTATTCTTAAATAAAATATTTATAATTGAACCTCTCATGGGATTTTTATTTTACACCTTGCACATGCCTAAACCGAATCATTAGTGCGTATTAAATATATTCTCAGGATGTTAAGCCTCTCAAAAACATGCTATGTGCATACAGGCCACTGTATTTTGCTGCTGTGGTGTTTAAGCTGAGGAACATTTCTCTTTCAATATTATTGTACCCCCCCAGTACCAGCCAAAATTTATAATACTGGAGAATTAGGAAAAGTTCAACACACATAAATAGTAAATCAGGGTTAGCCTGTGCACATACATGGCAGTTTTACTTACCCGCATCACCTGATCCACCCAGAGACAGAGGTTTCGATACGTGTGAGGAAGCGGAAAAGAATACGGCAAGTTTCTCTGTTGGAGGGTCAGTTTATATGCCACTGTATCAAGTAACAGCTAGACGAGCTGTAAGGAGTTAACGTTCTGACAATTCAAATAAAGTTGTACATGTTACAAGTGATCAGGTTTGATTCTTTCTCAGGTTTAAATCCTGCTCTTCCTTGCTACTGAGGTTTTGGGTTTGGAAAAGGAGGAACCACACTACCACCAGAGAATAAGAACACTGTCCTTCATGGACACAGGTGCTGAAGTGATTGACCCTGCAAGTTCAACAGAATACAAGCAGACATGTTTTTAGCCTTCATTCAACATAGCTTTTAGGTGTCTTACCTTTTTTCTTTTCTTTTTGGGGGAGTAGGGAGTGGAAAGTTACAGATGTAAAAATATGACCAAATCAGTAAACACGTCAAGGGATATAGATGACTTGTGTCCCAAGCTATACAGTAATCTTCACAGCAGACCACCTAATTCACATAGTCTAAGATAATTTTTGGTAACATTTACTGAAGATTTTGCAACTCAAGTGTTACAGCATTGATTACATACATACAGAACAAACACAAATAAACGCAGAGAAGGACAAGTAGTTCCAAATTAAAAAGATGATTAGGATCCAAACTGAACAAAGGATCACAGACTGTCCCTGCAACTCGCAGCATCATAGCTGAGGTATGTTTTTCCTTTATTCCAAGGGAAAAGCAGTTTCTACAAGAGGCTCCTGACATTCTGTCCCAGTCTGTAACCTACCCCGACAGCTGAACTGTCCACATACCTTGTTTTGCGTGGGTATGCTCACAGCCTGGAAGACCTGGCCAAGAGACCCGCACACCTTACACACCATTCCGTACTGCCCTTCCCAGTTACACACTCATGTATTGATGAAGTGGAGGTATCTCTGACAGCCAGCATTACTTATACCTGAGACAGGTTTTAACTTCAAGAGGCTTCCCAGTCAACCTAAAATTTGCTAAAAGAAACAATGAGTTTAAAGTGAGGATGCTCTCGCAGAGTTACTGCATTTCACTTTTTTTTTTTCCTCCTGTTTTTCCGGTTCCAAAGCAATCTGAGGCCAGCCGAAACAATCGGGGCAGCACTGGTAACTCGGCCTCCTGCTGCATGTTCCAAGCAGGATGGTTTAGACTTAGGGCTGCTGGTGACAGTGCACCACACACATCACCGCATCCAACATAGAAGAGATACTACTTGCACCTTGCACAAACTTGCAAAGACATTTAATCCAGGGGTTTTTCTTCACCGTTTTTACTTTCTACACTGAGTGCACTTACCAGCAGGCTCTGCATGGGAAAGTGACAGAAGTATGTCAGTTTGGTAAAGTAATTAAACTTCACAGAAGAATAAGCACAATGAACATGCAACAAGGAAAATCACTGGAAATTAGTTGCTGTATCACTTAAGTTCTCCAAATATTTGGGTAAACTTCTGTCTGTCTATAATCTGTCCAAACTTAACTGTAAAATATAAAACATCTGTACTGTTATACCGTTTGAACTGGAGAAGTAGCTCCCCCTTGCTATCTCCAGCTTCATCCAGAGTCATCACTGTCTCTATGGGACAATAAATATCATTCCGTCTTCCCCAAAACGTCAAGTGGGCCACTTTGACAGTACAGCCAGTTTCATTTAAGTAGATTAATCCAATAATTCGTCTGAAAAAGTAGCTCATACCATACAACATTGCACCAGCAAAGAGCGCAACACCAGTTGTATACAAGAGGATATTCTGAGAAACCTGGTCTTGCAGATAGAGGTAGCAGATGGGAGGCAGTATGACCATGGTGGTGGCAGTCTGTAACAGCTTCAGTCTGGACAGCACCCTGCAGTACTTAATCCCCGGAAACCTGTAGACCAGTCTGAACTCCTCTCTTTTCCCATCCACAGCCTTCTGTTGGACCGCAGCAGCAGGGGCTGAATGGTACAGACACAGAGATGGCTCTCGCTGTCTCCCAAGATAACCATTAACAGCATTAACTCGCCAGGTTTGTGACTGCATACGCTCCTGTGTACCAAAACACCAGGGTGGGCAAGCATCTTCCCTTCTCCATGACCTTGTCCAGAGCTCATTTTGTAGCCATCTCCCAAAGGATGGTGCCACGCAGACTTTAGTCCTAAATCTGCAGAGCCTAGCCTGCAAGGAAATATTCCCACAGGTCATCATTTGAGTCATCTTTATAACAGAGCCACACTTAGCTCAGCATCTGTTCCTTAGGCCCTGAAGACAGTAAGCCTGAGCCTCCCCGCCCCAGCTCACTGTAACCTTACACTTAAAACCAGTTATTTGCGCTTGCATCCCTCCCTGCAGACGAAGAGGGAAGATATTTCTGATAACACAGCTGACAGCAAACTCGGCGTATCAAACCCAACCTTACAGTGTCCCCTGCCTGCCTCTTTTCTTGAGCAACATCCAAGTGAAAGCACCAGCACTACGGGTTGCTTCTAGGCAAAGAGGGTGAGAGGACCTGGGGCTGCTAGCCAGCGAAACCGGCGAAATGTTACCTAACCACTCAAATAATAACTTTAGGGAAACGGAAACAAGCGGCCTAAGCACGATAAAGGGGAGGAGAGCGTGAGGAACACCGAGGAGGGACTAGGCAGTAGGAACGTGCAGGACCACAGAAGATAAAAGAGCGGGAGGGACCTGCCCCCGAGCTGCCGCACACACGCAGCCGTTCCTGCCGCCACACGGACGCGTAACTAAGCGGACAGCCCGGCGGCAGACCCGGGCCGAGGGCCGCCGTCGCCCCAGAACCCGCCCCCCGGGGCGGCCAACGGCAGACGCGCGGGCACGCCAACGCGGCGAGCCCAGACGCCGCTTCCCCGGCGCCCTCCCGGCCCGCGGCCCTCCTCCGCCAGCACGGCGCTCCGGCGGGGCGGCCTGTCCGCTCCGGGGCCGTTACCCGGCCGTGAGGCGCCGCGCGCCACCCTCCCCCGGGGCCGTTACCCGGCCTTGAGGCGCCGCGCGCGGACGCCTCCCGCTCCACACCGAGGCCGCTGGCGGCCCAGACGTGCTGCCGCCGCCTCACGGGCTCACCCCGCGCTGAGCCTCGGGGGAGAGGGGAGGGGAGGGGACCGGACCCGACCCGACCGCTGCCCGGCGGCAGAGTCCCTCCGCTTACCATCGCCACGGCACCGCCGTCGGAGCGCGCGGCCCGGCCGCAGCACCCAGGCTCGGCGCGGCAGGGCGGGAAGGGGCGGTGCCTGCCGCCTCCCGGCGTCCCCCGCGGCAGGAGCGCGCGGCTCGGTTCCGCTGCCCCGTCAGGGCGCCATGGCGCCGCCGCGGCCCGCCGCGCTCTGCCTCTTCGACGTGGACGGCACCCTCACCGCCCCGCGGCAGGCGAGTCCGGGCCGGGACCGGCTGAGGCGCGGCTCTCCGCGGGCTGGGCTTCCGGCCCGGGGCGGGGGGGGGGGGTGTCGTTCGTGCAGCCAGCCCGGGTCTGGCACGGGGAGCGGTCCGCGCTGAGCGGACACCGGGCCTTGCTGGAGGGCTGGTAGCCCTCGGGGCACGGAGTGTGCAGGCACACCGCTCTCTGCACCCGTCCCCGTGTGCTTCACGTGCAGGCTTACTTTGCCGTTGAAGGCAAAAGAAAATAAGATCCTTTTTCTCAAAGGCCGGCCCAGTATCGCTGGGTTTGATCATGGCTGCTCTGACGGTAAGAATGCTGACACATCTTCTGTTTTGGATCCCAGAAAATCACGGCAGAGATGGCCGCGTTTCTGCAGAAGTTGCGTCAGAAGGTTAAAGTTGGAGTCGTGGGTGGTTCAGATTTTGAAAAGATTAAGGAGCAGCTGGGCGATGACGGTAAGGACAGCGGCTGATGCAATCCCTTGCACTGCATGGCTGACGAGGAAGTTGTGAAGGTTAGGTGTAGGTTAAACCCAAGTCATTCTCCCCCTCCCTTGCTTTTAACTTTTTTCCTGGTTTTGTGCTGTTGCGCTCAATCCGTGCGAAGCTACGGACAGGCGTAGGGACCTGCAGCCTGTTTGCATTTTACAGGTGTCTCAGTGCCTTGTCGGGGGTAGTTGCTAGTAGTGAAATCCTGACGTCGTGACAGTACCCGAGGAAGGCATTTTGACGTTGTCTTTTTAAAACGGAATTACAGAACACAGTAACGCATACCTGTGCGGGCTGCTCAGCTGTCCAGCCCATCCCTGAAGGATCTGACTGCTCACTTGGGGCCACAACGCAGAGATGGACTCGCGTTAGTCCTTTGAGAGGCATTTCCCGTTCTGTACAAAAGACTCTCTTTAATGGCCTTTACTTAACTGATGCCACCGGTAGCCTTCTGTAATGCCCAAATAACTCAGAATTTGTTTGGCTTACGGTGGTCCCCAGTACACCATCTCATCTAGCACTGTAGCGAGATTCTCACAACTCCTGGACATCTACTGTAGATTAGTAACATTGAGAAAACAAACATAAAATAGTAGTGTTTGATCTGCCCTCTAGCAAGGCTGTGTGCCAGGTTTTTGTAGTATATTTGAAGTGTTCAGTCACTTCCTTATATTTAATGCAAAGAGAGGTGTTTGCAGGAGAGGATGAGCCTTTAAGCAAAAATACAGGTTTTTAATAATTGAAAGACTTCATGTGATTTGAGGTGTTAATCTTGGAGAGAAATGAGTGGTTTTGATCTTGTGCTCGATGTTATGCTGCTGAATCTTTCATGCTTTACGATCTAAGGTTTGCTGTATTTTAACCTATTTATTATGTAAGACAATTCTGCATCAAACATACAGGGGGAAATTATAAGTTACTGTCATTTTGTTTGGTTGTAGTGGTTGAAAAATTTGACTACGTTTTTCCAGAAAATGGTCTTGTAGCATACAAAGATGGGAAGTTCTTGAGCAAGCAGGTAAGTGTGAAATTTCCAGTAAAGTGAAATTTTCTAAATAAGACTTTGCAGCTTTGTTGCTGCAGTGGAGTCCACAGATCATTCATTTGTCACTCTGATCGTGTAATGACAATCTGCACCTTAAGCTTTATTCTTTGGGGTATTCTCAAAACCAAAAGCTGTTGGAGTCTGGAGTGTCTGATCGAGTGGGAACAGTGAAAACCCTGGAACAGCCTTTCACCTCAGGAAAGGTGGCCAAGCCCTCTGCGCCTGCAGGTGTGATGGAATTTCATAGCCGATGTCTGTTGGGCCTTGGGGTTCAGAAGGTTTCTTGTAGATCTCTTGTAGCCACTTTTTAGCGTTAATTCAGAGTGCACATTCTGGTATGTTGCATGAGCTAGAAAGTAAATACACCAAATTAATACAACTGATCCTAGATACCCTAATCACCTTCATTGGCTCAACATAAGTAATGGAGATGAAAAGTTTAAAAGAGATCCTGGCTGAAACTGCTGACTTGAGCAGTGGTTTCCCGTTTACTGCAGTAACGATCTCCATTTCTTCATACTTGGCTGCAGCAGACGTTAACTGCAGCATCTGCTTAGGTCTGCTGTCTTTGGCCCACACTGTTTCCTTCTAAAGCAGGTACTTGTCGGGAGCATGTTAAATGACAGTTTAGTATTAGTGGTTTAAAAACCACAAAAGTAAACAAGACAAATGAGAGTCTTTAGTTAGTACTGTGTGTGCATCAACTTGAGAGTTACTTACTGCAGGCATGTTTCTTTGTGCTATTGATTGTGCCCAATTATCCAATGTCTATGTTTTCCATGCAACTTGGTTTTAGAAGCTCAAATTCTGGAGCCTTGGTTGAATGGTATTTGTTTTGTTAGAACATTCAGGGTCACCTGGGTGAGGACATACTTCAAGATCTAATCAACTACTGCCTGAGTTATATTGCAAAGATTAAACTGCCAAAGAAAAGGTATGTGCATACACGCAACTCAGTGTCACCGTATCTTCCATCAATATATAAAGCAAGCTTTTCATCAAAAAATGAGTGATTTGTGGTTTAGGAACACTGTATACGTGAAACAGAGCTCAATCCATGCATATAAAGACAAGCTCCCAACTGCAACACAGCATTTGAAATACTGACTATTTTTATTTAAGAGGGAAGGAAGTTCAATTTTGTAGGAGTATTTCCTTGACATGTTTGGAATTCAGCAGCATAATGTTTTCCAGAGATTAGAAGCATGCAGCAGGATCCGTTCTGTGTGATGAGTGAAGGTGCAGCTGCTCAAGACATTAATGCATACCAAACATGAGGCTAGCTAGAAACACCGCCACTTCACCCCAAATCTGACAGACTGGCCTGTCAGAGTCTGAGAATCAGGTTGACAGGATGCTCTCGTCATACTTTTAAAACCAAATCATACTTTTTAAAAGTCAGTAAGGATGATGTTGAGGTTGCCAGATAGAAAGAAACATGCAAAAGACTTATTGATACCAGAGGTATTGGTTCCTACGTGTTGGTTTTTGTGTGTACAGTGAGGCTGAAGGAGACATCCGATTCCCATTGTCTTCAGAATTAAATGAAAGTTCTTTGTGCTATTCAGTATTTTGAGCAATCTCTCATCTATTTGCTGTCTCTAATCAATTCTTTTTTCAGAGGCACTTTCATTGAGTTCCGAAACGGGATGTTAAATGTGTCCCCCATTGGAAGAAGCTGCAGCCAGGAAGAACGAGTTGAGTTCTATGAACTTGATAAAGTGAGTTACAACTCTTGAAAAATATCCAACTCTTCTGGAAGAGGCAGTTATGGCCAGGTTATGATTTTTAAAAAGCTTTTATACTTTGTGCAATTTTTTTTTCTCATTTTAATCCTGTCCATGTGGTTTAACAAACTTCTTAGTTCAGACTTCAGGAAATACAGGATAGGGTGGGTTTTGTTGCAATAGTTAACAATGATTGCTTGCAGAAGAGGTGGGTTTGGCTGGTATTTCTTTGCCTGTGACTGGATGCTGAAAGATAGCTGAGCCCCAAGGCATTCTGAAAACACCCTTTTTTTTGAAGTATATAGTATCAGAAGCTCATTACCAGTTTTGAGACTCTTCCTATGTCTCAGTCTCCCCATTTGTAAAACTGAATTTTACCAGGAGTTGAAGCATACTTCCTTAGTATTCTAAGATTTTCAGATAGAACAGCAAATATCACAGCATGTGTGTGAAGTTTTGCTCTCTTTTTTACAAGTTGGTGACAGATTAAAGTGGAAATACTCTCAGCATGCTTTCAGTAATAATAAATGTAGCTCTATCACACTAGTCCTGGTACTCAGAACTTTGGATATTTTTGGGGTGCTTTTTTGAGTTATCTTTTTATTGATGAATTAACATAGCATGTAACTGATAGTTGGTTTTGTTTGGGTTTTTTAACAGAAGGAACATATAAGAGAGAAATTTGTAGCTGATTTACGAAGAGAATTTGCAGGAAAAGGCCTCACGTTTTCTATAGGTATCACATTAAAATAATTTCATTTAAAACATTTAATTTAAATTTCACTTAAGTAACATCTTATGGCTATGACATCTCATTTGTGTGACAGTTATCTCTCTGGGGGTGGTTGCAGGCATTGCATGCAAGACTCAGTCTCTTTTCTCTCTTAGGCTTTCGTTTGGTACATTTTAATTGAAATCCATCATCAAAGAGAACTTCATTGCTTGTCATCAGTTCATTGTCTTTTAATGTCAGTTGTGTGACTGATTCTGCTCATTTTGAAACATATTACATGCTTCTGATTAGTCAGAGTTGTTTCTGTGAATCAGTTTTGATCAGAAATACTACATCAGTGCTGTTCCAGTAGCCCTTGGTTCTTCAGTTCTGTAGCTTTATTGTGTGGGAAGAAGGGAAGAAAATCTAAAAACAAGTGCAAGTTTAAAGAGAAAAGTGATAATAAGGGGGAATTAATTTTCCATGCCTATTTTGTTCCTTCTCCCCCAATATATTACCACATTCTGGCCTTTTATAATTTTTCAGAATTATAAAGAAGTATGGTTGCCATTAGTGCTGTGGTACTTAACCCCTAAGGCAGAAATTAACTGCAATATAGCTCCTAAAGCACATTGTAAATACTTTTTTTGACACCTGCTTCAACTGGAAATCATGCTTTTATGTATTGGTAAAGTCCATGGATTTGGAACTGTAACAGCTGCTGTCCTGTTAGGCTGTGTTAAAAAGGCTGATTTTTCTTCTTTTTCTATTCTGAAAGCTTTAGAAAGCCTTTTGCAAAAGACTTTATGGCTGTACCATACACCAATGGCTGTGTTGATCCACGTAATCTTCTTACTTTTAGAAAGAAACTAAATGTAACTTTTTTTAAAAAGGTTCAGTTTGGAGAGCAGTCAGTGTTTGGGAACATGCTAAGACTGTCACATTTGTTTAATGGGTAAAGAATAATCTGTAAATCACAATTGTAATAACTGATACCCTAATAAAATACTTTCTCTACTTGTAAGACTTAACTCCAGGGTCTCAGAACGTTTCTGTGACTTCTGCAAAGCTCCCTCTACCAAAAATCTTAGCAGGTTTAATTTTTCCTTGCTTACTCCCCACTCAGAAATGTGTTCTTAAATGTGTCTATCCTAGGAGGCCAGATAAGCTTCGATGTGTTCCCAGATGGCTGGGATAAGAGGTACTGCTTAGGAATCATTGCCGAAGATGGATACGAGACCGTTTATTTCTTTGGAGATAAGACTATGCCAGTGAGTACATTGTTTTATTCTTCAGAGCTTCTGTTTTAAACCACAAGCACTGTAGGTTCTAACCAAATGCCTTATGCCTGACAAGAACTGAAATCAGAATATAAATGTGAACACATGTCCACGTTAACTGGCTGTTCGTTACTAGTCAGTATAATGCTCGGAGATAGCTGTGAGCATAGATTTTTCTTCACTTTTCTGAAGTGAATGCAGTGTTCTTGACAGACAATACCGGAATATGTTTTTAAATTGAACTTCTATAATTATGTTAAAAACCTAGGTGACACGGTTATATAAAACTCATTATACTGTTTGTGTAGTGTAGATAGATGCTTCTTGTTGGCTGGTGATTATTAAATGTATTTATTTTCCATTGAATTTAATATTGTTCCTTTGCTAACCACTCTGTCTCCGCAGTGAGGAACTGAAATCATATATAATCCCTGTCCCTAATCATTGGGGAAAGCTAAACAACTGCAGGGTGATTCAGAGGCTTTTGAAAACACTGAGCAGAGACCTGACTAGAGCTAGCGAGGGCAACAGCAAGCACAAGGACGTGAATGAAATTAAGGCTGTCTGAGCATGGCCAAGGGACAGTGTCAGGCTAAGTTTTATAAGAAAAGACTTAGTTTTATAATAGTAAATAAATTCTTATAAATTACAAAGAACTTTATAGTTTTATAAACTTTAAAAGGCCAAGCTTTATAAGAAAAAGACAAGCTTTAAATGACAGGGAGTTCTATCCCCCTTGACACCAGCTGCAAAAGTAATCACCTGTCCCTCTGGCAGAGAGTTTACGGACAGTTGATTTTAAACCCTGTAACTGGCAGTGCAGCATTTTCAGAGTTGTTTTGAATTAGCAGGAGTTGCTGCTGACTCAGTGGAAAGCAGTGTGGCAAACAACATACATACAAAAATTAGGTACCACTTCCTGTAGCACACAAAGCTGCGGCTTTCAGGGATCTCTGCTCGTGCAGGTGACAGTGCCCTTGTTCCCTGAGCCAGCTGTGAAAGGATCTTTTCATCGCTCTCCTGTGATTAGAGACCAGTTACAAATATCTCATCAGACCAGTAGCTGGCAAGGCCAAAACAGAACCGCAATAGCGAAGGATCAACAGTGTTAACAATGATTTAACTAAAAGCAAAGGAAACCAAGTTGGAAGTAAGAGGATAATGCAAATAAGTTACAAATACTATGTGCTGGTGTAACATTCTGTAACAAGCTTTACACCTTAATATTAACAAGCAAACAATTTTTAAAAGTCAATACTGGGTTGCTATACCAAACTAAAAATATGGCTAAACTTATACTGGGAGTTCTACTCTTTCATTCCCAATTCTAACATGCAGGTCAGGAAGTTCTCACACAAGTGTTTGTGGTGGTCAGCAGGTGTTTCAGCACAGGTGTGCTACAAACACATTATGCAAAAAAATCTCAAAAATTTCTCCAGTGTTTTAGCTTTCTGGAAGCCATCTCAGACATGACTTATGTTATCATCTCACTTCTCTTCAGACTTTCCTTTATGTGTCCTTTTTCCACCCCAAGACTGTGACTATACATTGAGCTAAATAACATGAAATCCTCTTCTGCTGTTTTCCTCTTCTGTTTTCAGGGAGGGAATGACTATGAAATTTTCAAAGACTCCAGAACAGAGGGCCACAGCGTCACATCCCCACAGGACACAAGAAGAATCTGTGAAGAGCTATTTTTTAAGTAAAATACTTTTAGAACTGACACTTAAAAAATGGTTAAGACAGCTTAATAACTCAAAACATCTTCATTCTGTATGGTTTTTTGTAATTGGTCAGTCATTACAGAAGGGAAGCTGCTATTTAAAAGGTGAACATTTTAGAGGGGTTTTTTTGTATACTACCTTATGATATGAAGACATGAATTATAAGTATTCTCTTGTTTAAAACTGGAAGATGAGTAAAAGAAGCAGGTTTTATTTCTTTCTGGGGGTGGGAGAGTAGAACTGAGCCAGAAGCCCCTGACCTCACACATGTTCCACTGCATGGTCAGAAGGTGCGTCAAGTCCACCACCCTGGAAAGGCTGGACCGGCTGGTGCTAAAGTTACCTCCTCAGTACAATTGCGGTGCCAACGCACAGTACAGTTAACAGTACCTATGCTTTTTACAGACTTTTTAAATCTAAAAAATAAAAAAAAAATATTAAAACAACTTGAGCATAGTAGCAAAATTACATTTGTGATTTTCCTGGTAAGACAGAAGGGTAGATGAGATTTTAGTACCAGAAAAACGTTTCTATTCAAATTCAAGTTTTAAGTATGACAATCAGTGTAACTGTTAATATGACTTTTCTTATCTGGCATTAGGAAAGTAATCTTGTGTATGAACGGTTTAATTTAGTAAAGGAGAATAAAATCTATTTCAATTTGTCATTTTGGCAAATAAAATATGTAAAGCAAACCTGTTGTATGGTGCCTATCTGCACAAAGAAATGATAGACTTGAATCTTTCCAATCCCAAGTTTATGTGATGATACCTTCCACGGTAAAAAAGGGGAGAATACAATCTTTGTGTATAAACCAAAATCCCCAGAATGGCTTACAATAAAGGAGGGGGAGCTGTGATGCCGTCACGCATCAGAACTATCTAGTCTAATGCCCTTCTCATGCGCCCACTTCTATAGGGTAATTCAGCCTCAACCATTTGAAAGGGAGCAGAGTTTGGACCAGCACCTGTAGCGCGTGAAGGCTCTTTAAAGAAGACAGCCAGATTTTAATAGCTGCTGCTTTGTGTGTACACTTACACAATGTATCTGATTATTTGGTTACTTAATGCGTGCTTGTTTCCTATATTTGCAGAAAATTACCTATGCAAAACATCCTGTGCAGGACCAAACCCAGATTCATTGTCAGCCTCCACACAATCATCTATGTGCACATACCTGCATACATTCAAATCTTAAACCTTAGCTTGCTAGTCAGTCTCATGTAGCCATTGCTGATAGCTAAGGTTTATCTTCTGCCTCTCAAGCCAACACATGAGAAGCAAACAGTCTGTCTCTCTGGAGGGAGAAGAAACAGACAACAAAACAAAGCAACCCACAATGCCCAGTCCCTTGCTTCCACCTTTCTTTCTCTAGCACGAGTTTAAATACAGGGCATGCACAATCCTGCCTTCAGCAGCACCCGCTTGGGTCCTGTCCCCCAATGCCTGACTAAAGCTTTGCCGCGGCATTTTTTTGAATACTGGCTGCTCTGTCTTGGGAGCCCCTTTTGAAATATTCTGGCTCTCCTCCCCCAAGTTTCAGCTGAAATGAGCAGGCTATGCTATCCCTCCCTGCTACCTCTGCTATGTGTTAATATAAATAATAGCTAATATTAAATGTTATATAATGAGAATTAATGTATTTACAGAAATAGTAGTACGTATTATACATTAACCTATTAAGCAGCTAGAAAACTTACTAAATTACTCCCTAATTGTTCTGGTAATGCCAGTTAGTTGATATTACAACCTTTATGAAAAATTTTAAATATCGTAATACTGATGCACATGCAGGCACCTGCATTCTCCTCTGTCTTTAATGCTAATCATCTTCAACACCAACTACACAGAGAGCAGACAGAAGACATACGTTAAAGCATTATAATGGTCGCATTTATTGTAAAGGAAGCAGTGTGTGATATTCCAACAAGCGTTAAATCCACCACTACTAAGTCTTATGGTTAATAAAAAATAAACAAACCCCCAAAACTCTGCTACAGGCTGGTCATTATTGTACACGATTGTGTAACACAGGTGCAGCTAAGGTAAAACAAGCTATCACAGCAGTTACTAACCTCCATACATCTGTGCTCCCCCCAGGCCAGACCTCGGAACAGATCATCTGCGAAAGAGTCTTAAGACATTTCATGACAGCAAGTCCCTATTGGTAAAACTGCAAATAGGCAACTGAAGTTATACTGTTTCACACAACTAACAGAAGAGTATCATGCCATCTTTTTTATTTTTTTTTTATTTGCAAAGTCAATAAAAATCCACTGTTAGGAACATAATAGAGAAAAATGCTTCATTTGAGGGGGAAAAAAAAAAAATACGTGGAAGGCAAACAGGAACAAAACTAATTTAGTTGCACTACAACTACACAAAATCTTGCAGGCAGAGAAGAGTCAGGGCAAGGGTGACCATATCACATCCTACCAAGCAAGTTTTCCAGGGAAAGAGCTGCAGAATCTACTTCACCCAGACAGCTGAGCCTATTAAGTAACTCACGCAGTATTTTATACACAGTCATCTGAACAGCATAGAACTTGCTTTTCAGAAGTACAGTTACTCTGCCTGCCCAGTGAACTACCACGGCAGACATTCAACTATATGCAGTCAAGAAGGTAATCTTCAGCTTTGTCTAAATTCAGACACACAGGCTATGAAGTATCCACTACTCTACAGCTTTCTACCACTTACCTTGAAGCAATTTTTTTAAATTTTGGTTTGGGTTTTTTGTTAGTTTGTTTTTTAATACTGGCCTATAAAATCTGTTGCTAATCAACCATCAAGGCACCTAAGTAAATTCACAAACAATCCAGGCTTTAAATCCACAAAATTTCACATATATGCAGACATGCCGTTTGCAAACAGTGCATCTGAAGGGCACCCAGCCTTGGCCATCAGAGCATAACCACCAGATGGAAATTTTCCACCCGGCGGCAGCTGCTCCATTTGTGAGCTTGCTTCCATGAGGAAAACAAATCACAGCAATGAACACCTCTCTCTCCCTCTCTCAAGCGAAGGCATTCCAGCACTGTTACCAGCAATGAGTGTATTCCAGCCCCTACAGAAGAGCAGCTCAAGAGAACACAGTGCTCTCGCACCTCCAGGGCCTTGGAGTTGTGCCTCTGCTACGGCCGTCTGCGCTAGAAGAGCTCTCCTTCAAACCTCTCCCCAATTATTCCCCTGGGCATTTCCTGGAATCAGTTCACAAGATAAAAGAAAAACCAAACCTCCTTCCTTCCACCAAGCACACAAACTAGGTCTCTTTAAAATACGTTTTTTGTAAACACATTACATCAGATTTTTTTTCATTAGCATTTGAATTGCCTTTTTTTTTTTCTTTTTTTCAGCCCAGCTGTAAAAATGGTAATGTTGGCCTGCTTCTGCTTTATTGACAATGCAGTATTTCCTCCCACACAATATGTAGAATATTCTTAGGACAGGTCCCCTGCAACCAGTTGTTGAGCAGTGACCATGCAGGCAGCAGACACGCTCCCTTCGGGATGCCTCAGGAGCTGATGACGTGCCCTGACCAGGTCTCGTGCTTGGTTCCAGGAGCTAGATGGGTAATCACCACTTCCACCGCCTGAAGCTTCTCATTCTTCGGAGGGATGGTGCACATCTTGTAGGTGACCTCATCGCCTGCCACAGGAACATACTCGCCTTCGATACTGTGGAAGGGAAGCTTCAGTTAATCATAAGTCACATAAACTCTCCTAACCTTTTGCAGCTTATTTAAATTTTTATCATACTGATTATCTTAGGTGCTCTAGATACTTCAGGTTTTTATAGAATACATCATCCACTAAAGCTTGAGGTTGATTTTGGTTGTCTTGCAGCAAAATCTTATGAAAACACTATAAACACCATTACTAGCCTAAAACAAACAAACAAAAACAAACACAAAAAATCCCACACTCTAATACACCTTAAAATATAGTCAGCTGCGTACCGCCTTGGACAACGTTGCTGTGAACCATACAAGAACCTCTTACTCACTGGCAGCACTAGAGGGCAGGGCTGACACTGCTCAGCACCTCCTTTGGGGGTTTGGTTTTTTAAACTATAGGAAGTTGATCTTTTTTGTGTTCCCTTCTCTCACGCTTTTGAAGCTTTTTTTTTTTCCCCTTCTTTATTTTTTTAAAGAAGGATTGTACCATGCCAGTCATTGATTTTACCTTTAGCTTACTCCACCATAACATAGTTCATCTGAGGGGAAAAAAAAAAAAAGGGGGGGGGGGGGCACTCAAGTAAAACACAGTGTGGAATACTTCAAAATTACTTGCTGTGAAAAGATGGAGTTCTGTGACCCTGATGCATTACACTGCAGAAACTCCCCTGCAGCATCTGGCACTTAGGAAGATTTTCAAGAGTCGCTGACTCCTACCTAGCCTCTACCAGCACGATGACGTGGGGTGCTGGAGGACTCACACCGTGCATTTGCAAGTCCTTACCTGGGAACAGTGAGGAATGGCAAAAGAGTTGTCACCTGTTCAGAACAACGTACTGACGAAACGGAGAACTGCAAAGTGTAACAGCCTTCCTCACCTCTACCACTGCGTTCAAGATCAGAGCTTTTTAATAAAAATCCCAGCATGTGCCAATGAAGACAGGCAGAGATGCCTTCCAACCTGCATTGCCACGATTCTCTGACAGTTGAAAGGATGCTACTTCACCTTTCTTTAAATATACTTACACAAACCCATGCTCAGGTTCCCCTTCTCTGACAACCTAGGTTCTAGATTTCTTGTTGTTTGAGGAATTTTTTTCAGTGTTTCTCAGCAGCATTTATATTTGTGAACAGATAAACACTCATTATAAATTCTACTGGATGCCTAATTGGTATGACTTGCTTGTGTACTCATATTACACTGGGGGTGAGATTTGGGTTCAGGGGAAAAAAAAAAAAAGTCTTCTAGGTCAGAAATTCAGCACACACCATTGGGTTTGTTATTTGCCTTCACTGAAAGCATGCTAGGAGCATACTCACACCACCCACGAATTTTACCCCACAAATGTTTCTGTTAATTGCAGGGATCTAAGATTTTAGCAGTGCCTTTCGTATCCACTCTCATCTTGTGACCCATTATCGTTACAGCTTTTCTATTGTAGGAAAGACTGGCAGGACTAATAGGAGGTAAATACATCGGCCCTTACTGCAAGTTGTGACTTCACATCAGATTTTGCTTCTCCCCACAGTTCTGCAAAACTGCTTCAGCTTCATCTCCTGCACCGCCTCTCCCCTGCCCTTCCTCCTTTAAGGGCTGCCTCGGCTTCAGCTCCCCTCTGAGCAGAAGTGACTGCTGCTCAGGGAGCTGGGGCATCGGGCTGGGCTGAGCAGAAGCAGCCTGTACTCAGGGATGAGGCGGGGTAAGCAGGCATGTACAGGGGAAGCTAAAACTGACCCATAAATTATAACTTCTCCCATGGGAAATTCAGAAGAAAAGTCATTGAAAATGATATTGAAAATGCTCCCATATCCAAATACAGATCTAAAACCTGCTACAAGGAGTTGAAGGCATTCCCAAGGCCTGTGGCTTGAAACACATGTCCTTCAGACTTTACTTCCCTAGGCTAAACCCCTACTCCAGAGCTGCCCGTGACCACAGCAATCAGACAAGAGGGCACGTCCTTAGCTGAACTCTTCAGAGCAGTGCCTGGGAAAATGGCGGTAAATTGAAGGCAGAAAAAATATTTATAGAAGAGTCAAGATAAAGTCTCCTTCATCAGACCTGACAGCATGCAGGCTGATCCAACTGACCTTTATGTACTTCCAAAGTCTCCAGGCCAACTGTCAGCCCAGCCCTGTATCACACTGGACAGACTATGTTCAAGGTCCCACATCTAGACTCTTGCTGTAGCTACCCTCTTCAGTTATTGCCTTAATTTGTACCTCCTCTCCCCCCATGTCTAACAGGTTTAAGATTTCTTCAGGTGTGAATGGGTTTTCACACCAAATACTTACTGTCCTTTCAGGTGAAGAGATTAGTTTACCTTTCTTATTGCCAAAGGAATTTGCCACCAAATTCTCTGCAGCTTACCCTGACTTTGAAACAGAGGATTTCAAGCAAGGATGAGAAGATGCTACTTATACTGTCTCAGAGGCTGACAAGTGGACACGAAGCCCCAAGAAGACACACAAGAGAGGGTCAAGCCACATCTTTCCCACTTGAATCTCCTGAATGATCCTTTGTTGCCAAAAAAATTGTTGCTATTAAGTTAAAACCACATTGCCACGAGCAATGTTACTACTCACAATGCAACCTATGCAGGATGCCAGTTCCCACCTGAGCAAGGTAGCATCTTTCAGAGGAAGACAATACAGCACAGACATTTTATCTGTACAAAGGAACACAAGACTAACAAAATACTGTGAGCAGAAACAGTTCCCAGCTCAGATGTAATGAACACAGACAATACGAGCCGAAGCAGAAAGTCTACGCTGACTCAAGTACAGCTGAGCCACTGGAACAAGCCATAATGAAACACATTTCTTCATGTGGCCTCGAGCACTGGGACAGGATGCAGACAGTGTTTCAGGGAGCACAGGTAGAGCAGTTACGTGAGGCTGGAACTAACACAGCATCTCCTCTTGACATTACAGCCACCCACTCCACAGCCCCAGGTATTGCCTTTGATTCCTGCACATAGGATGAACTCGCACAGTGAACTCAGAGTCACCGCTTTGCAGGCATCAAATGAAACGGATGCCCTGCCCAGGAAGGGATCTCATGTTTGGCTGAAAGGGGGTTTTTTAACAAACAGGAACCTTACATATTCTTTAAAAGCTCCTGTAAAACAGGATGAGATGCAGTTAGTGAAATAAACATTTGAATTCTACAGAAGATATCAGTAGGTATGCTTAATGTAGAAGGAGAGTGAATTCACACCATCTCCTGAAGCACCAAAGATGTGCCAATACACAAAGGCAGTGTTTTAAGCTCCTGAAAAACAGAGATAAATTAGTTATCACTTGAACTTCAAATTCAAGTGAGGAAGAAGTACAGCTTGAGTACTAAAAAAGATGAGAATTTTACTGGGGTAAGCTTGGTTTAAAATTGAAGTATGAAAATATACCAGGATGAGTTCTGGTAAGAAAGAGGTTGTAAGTGTACTGGTAACCAAAGTGGTCCTGTTTTTTCAAGAAATTAAGAATAAGTCAATCAGGACACACACAGAAATAGTATGCCTAACGTATGACAGGCTGCAGTCAGGGAGAGAAGCAGCAAAGGGACTGACCCAGACTGGAGGACACACTCTTAGCTATCACCCAGAGCTACTGCATCCCACAGCACTTACAGATAACTGCTTGGAGTACTGTCTACAGCCCCTGGTCTGCACAGGAGAAAAACAAAACATTTGCTGACCCAAAGTTCTTACACTAAAATCATGAGGTTAATTACTCCTGTTCCATCTTCTAAACAGATCACATTGGCCCCAAAATCTGCATAGCCCTAAGCATTACCCAGAAAGGTACACTTTTCTCCACTAGAAAGCACCTCTTACAGGATCGAGCACTATGCTGACAACATCAGATCCTTTCTTGGTTTCTTTCCTTATCCAAACTGACACTATAAGAGACTGAAGCCTGTGATAAAACCTCATTCAACCCCAACACAGCTTCTTCTCATCCCCTAGTTGCTTTATTTCTTTCCTTGCCTGTTGAGGTGACCGTACCTCATCAAGACCAGGCCTGTCCTTTGCACAGCTGTCTAAAAAGCTTGTGGCCACACAAACAGTTCTAATTTAATTTTCTGCTTTTGGCCTTTAAACTTTTCTCCCACATATCAGATATTATTTTCTTCCCTGCAGCTTTCTGATTACCAGTTACTCTTGGCGTCTACCAAACATGAGATTATTAACTCATTGCCCCCTGTGCACATGAAAAGTGAGAGGACAAAGGTCTTAGTTTACAGCCTGAGTAAACCTGTTTGTGAACAGTGTTCCCAGCACAGTGTTTGCCCACCAAATGCTGCTTCTGAGATAGATGCAGACTTACTCCAGCATTGTTACTGCTACATGATGCTCAGAAGCAGGAACAAACAACATCCAGATGCTGCAGTAATTCTGGTGGTGTCAAGAAAGAACAATATAATGGCACTTAAAGGTGATGAGATGGTACGGCACCCTACACAAAGCTGCAGAAAGATCCTCCATCAGGAAGCAATTGCCTTAAGCCCTGGGAGGGAAATGAACTGGGAAAGATCAGAGAAAGTAAACAGGTATCTTGGAACAGATTCAGCCTACAACAGCCACTCTATATACAATATAAGTTACCTGGATAATTTGGTAGAGGAAATTAAACTGAACTTTTTTTGATGTTACATATTGATTAAATATTTTTAGATCTGTATTTTTTACTTTCACCCTAACTACATATTAAATATTGATCTAGAGGAAGGTGAAGATTTTCACTGCTATTTAAGAGGCTGGTATGCATGTTCTATTCAAAATAATGGACATCTGCGTATCCAGGAACTTTAAGACACTTCAATAAATTAAGCTAAAAATAGGAAATGCTTTCCTGATGTTAGTGTCACAGTGAGCCACAACAGAGTGAGTTTTAGATTATCCAGCAACTCCCATTTCCCAGCTCAGCGCCAGTCTGGTATGGTGGAGCATTTTATCCTGCACTATTTTTAGGAAACTAGGAGGTTATTAGGAAATTACCTAAATAAGGAATGTTCTAGTTCTTCCTTCTCACAGCTGCTATTCATATTCCAGGGCTCTAGTTAAACCTCTTGGGACAAAGACTAAGTCACATGGAAACATTTTTGAACAAGAGTTTTCAGGGAATTCAGAGCCTTGCTGGTCAGAAAGCCTGCCATGGATTGTACCACGTAGTCGCTTCCCATGGATCAATGGGATGTATTATCTTGTGGACTTCTCCAAGCTCATTTAAAACCTCAATGCACCTATCAGGAAACACGTATTTTTATTAAACAGGAGGACGTGACAGAGTAATGAACTATTATGAGTTACTAATCCTGAATGCCCTCCCATGCAGTCCCGGGGTAAGCTGACAGCTCCAGCACTCATCAGCTAAGCCAGTGATGACCTTATCAAGCTAGCTGGCAGGCAAAACAGAAGCAGAGCTGCCTCATCCTCAAGTCACACTTGTAACTGGGACAGACAAGTGTGAAAGAGGTCCAAACACTGAAGAATCTCAGCTATTAATATCCAAGGTCTCTGCTACAGGATTGCCCTGGTCTCTGTGCCATAGCAGTGAGATTTTCCCAGCAGCTGCCTTGTCTAGGACAGAGGCTGCACCTCCCTCTCAGTACAGCAAATGCATCATCCTCTTGCCCAGTTCTCCACTGAGATATCTAGTCGTGGTTTTTGAATCCATGTTCAGGGATAGTTATGGCTCTATACTTACTTTCAGCAGCTAGTTCAACACCAGGCAGCACACAGCACACCAAGAGGGAGAAATTGGTGATCACAAGAGGCAGAGCTTTCCAAGGATTCCTACATGGACTCGGTCAGAGATACAGAAGATGCCTGTTTCTGCAAGCATCCAACTTGGATCCTTGTCACAATAATACCTACTGTTTGCACCTGGAAACCAAAGCCCAGGTCAGTTATGTTCTGTTCTCACTAACCACAAAGAATCTCCATCCTCAGGTGGCCAAAGTCATCTTCAATGCCCACTGCCTGGCTTGCAGGTAGAGTGTAAGTCTTGGCTTTGACCTATTACAGTTTATATCATTTAGGTGGAGACTCTGGGAAGGTTTTGCTACAATTGTGACCACAGCAAGCTGGCTCTCCTGCATGCATCAGTGCAACATGGGAGTTTTCTGAGCCAACTAGGCGGGTGTGGGGAACGGTTAGGAAAAGGCTATCCATGTTCTATTCATTTCCAAACCCCTCTCAAGTAAGATCTGGTATTCTGCTGCCTCTCCTCCCCCCCCCCCCCCCCCCCCCATAATCTGCTTATTTCAGACACTTCAACAGATGCAGCAAGGCATGAGAAAGGGAGCACGTCAGGAAGGAAGTGTGCAGCCCAAAGCAGGTAAGTCATCAAGTGCTTTAAGTATTTTGAAGGAAATCAGAAAGCTCAGATTTGGCTTCCCAGCAGCCCCAGAGCAGTCAGTTGCAGCCAGCAGAAACTGTTTTGCTGCTAGTTCACAGAAAAAGCAGAAAGGCCAGAAAGGTTTGTTCTCTCAGCTCAGATTCATCTCTCATTGCTTATAATTATCAGTTAACTTCCAACCCATATTGTTACACTCCACCAGAAGAACAGCATCACAGAACCAGAAGGAATGTGGCATTAATGCTTTGCATTAAACAGTGATCTGGCAGAAAATCAGAGGAAAGAAAGGAGCGTGAAAAGATGATCTCTCCATGGACATGAAAAGCTCAAAGCCAGCCCCTCAATGCAGCAGGACAGCAGCGGGGATGCAGGTTCCTCCCTGCAGGAAGAGGCAGCTGATGGTAGACCTCCAGCACAGCCAGAAACCGAGATGCAACAGCAGAATGGGACGGTATTCCCACTTGGGAGCCCACTGAGAGCCCACTTCTGTTCAGCACTCCTGAGTTACAGGCAGTGTAAGCATAATCTCCTGAAATCACAACACAACGCACAAGCAAAGCACAGCAAACTCAGGATCTCTCAGGGACCCAAGGGTGCTGTGTGTCAACATCCCAGGGGAGGCATAGCATCCTGGGGGAAGTACAGCATCAATTCTCCAAAGCCATCATTGAGCATGGGGTCAGAAATCAGCCCGAAGGACAGCCTGAAGGCCTCTCTGCAATGCGGCAGTTTCACCTTCAGAGCCAAGTACTAGCAAACTGCAGAAAACCCACAAGCACTGCATATGTTTTTTCTGTTCCATTAAATCAGCTGCTTTTGCAAAACAAAATCTTTTAAAAAAAAAAAAAAGAGTGTGGTCATTCGTTCGTCACTGCTCTCTGGTGAACTACCGCCTCCTTGCCTTGACCTTGCAGCTACACAGGCTTCAGATCAAATGCAAAAGCCTGGAGAGCAAATGAGTATCCATCATGTGCCCACTCCCAAATACACTGGGAAAGCAGAAGAGTGGGATTCTTATGCAGTGCTCTAAAGCACATCGTTTGATCTGCCACTACAGGCACCCACCTCCTCCCATCACCCAGTCCGTGCTCTCAGCACCTCCTCTGGAAGACGAGCTGATAGGAACCTGTCTGTACAGGCAGCCACCCCCAGCACAAGGGGGGGACCTCAACAGCCAGCGCTGCAGGGATTTCCCACCTGCTCTCCAGAAACATGCCACATCTACAGGAAGAGTGGCAAGACAGTGAAACTGAAGCCACTAGAGCCGTTACATTTCAGTAACCAAACCAGCTGGTATTTGTGAGCGCTGACTTACTTCTGCTACGAAACAACAGCAGAGGAGATAGAGGATGATACAGTTCTCAGCACTGCTGCTACAGTAACATCATCAATTCTGTGACAGTGGATCATGATACAGGCTGGTGGAAATGAAAGCATTAACAGTGCATGTCACTATTTAAAATGTAATTAAGGGCTTTTTAAAAATTTCACTCCAGGCAAATGAATCTGCCTTTGCTTCCAGCTTTCCAGAGACATTATCTGGAATTATCATCTCAGCAACTCCTCCATCCCCGTGCTTGCCAGCTAGGGTTTTACACTCACTACTAGCAAGCACATTTTGTTCTCAGTTCTGGAGAAGGGCGCAGTATGAAACCGAGAAAAACCAAATCTCACCACACTGAAGGAGCCACAATTGTTTATACCAACTTGCGAAGCATTTCCAGTAAACACAAGCAAGCAGGATTCACTGCGCATGCAATGCGGAAGCGGCAGTAAGGCTGCGGCTGGCACCTCTGGCTGGGTGGCAGGGGTGCGACAGCTTTCTCACTGTGCCAGGTCACGCATGGTGTGCGTGAGCTGGCTCTAATCTGTCCATCTCAAGCGCAGACGTTGTTGCAGTTGTGGCACAGGGTTTCAGGTGCAGATGCTTTACCCGCAGACCGATCCAAGAATGTTCCATGAGTGCTGCGAGGAAGCTGCCACCACCTGTGGTGACTGTCACCACTTACCACCATGTCTCTACTTGCCACAGAAGGATGGCTCGAAAGGAAACACTACCACCTACCAACGTCCACATTTCGAGAGAACTCCAGGATGCCCTGGTTAATTGTAGAGTTTTGTACATTTCTACCTAATCAGTTAATAAGGACAATTGGTTCCACGCAAGCATTACCAAAACTGAAAGGAAATCTTCTCTGCAGTCTTCAGAGCCGCTCATTAGAACAGACAAAGCCGCATAGACAAAAAACACCTTTAAAACCTGCATTTCAAACTGGCATTTCTTATGCTGTGTATCTACTTGCATCTGACAAGTCCAGCTTCACAGTAACGCAGCTTTGCTGCAAGCTCCACTCATAAAACATGTTCACATGCCCACATTCACCTTAAACTCTTGCACAAATACTGAAATTTAGAATTTTGTGGGTGCCAAGTGAAGAAGCTTTTGAATGCCACATATATTCCATAAGTGAGCTAATGCTCACTTATGGAAATGGAAATGCCATACTAAGTGTTATTATCTTACAAAAATAAATGGAAAGCTATGGGAAACAGACATTCCATTTTACAGAAGACATTTTCATTGAAGTGTAACCTTACAGCTCCCCAAAGCTCAGAGAAGAAAAAAAATTTAATTCCTCAAATTAAATTTTTATGTTTAAAATCATATTAATCTGCAAGATAGGCAGCTGGTCCCAATGCTCACAACCTTCAGTAATCATCACAGCTTAGTGACGAACACAGAGGAACAGCCGATCTTGCTGAATCCAAACTGGCATACCATTTTATCCACGTATCTGAAATCCTGGCTTTCAGGAAGAACTGATTTAGGAGAAACAATCCTCTTTCATTTCACAAGTAGATGCCTATACCACACTGAGACACTGAAAAGATTGATGTCTCTCTCACATTCAGGTTTAACTGAGTAAAATAGGTAGAAAAGAACTGTGTGATAAACACAAGCAGTATCTCAAAACGCACACTATGCAAACTGGAGTGACTGGAGTCCCCTGAGCCACCGTGATGGTTACAGAATGCTGCTGCTATAAGCCATTCCCATTAATAAAGAGCAATGTTTCTAATTCACTGTGAAATAAATTGAAATGAAAGGCATTATTAGTCTTTCCAGTGCTGCCTTGCACCAGAATTAAGACAGTGATACCATCGCCCTCCAGCACTAAAAGCTGTTTCCAACAATTCAAATACACTCAGAGTAATTAAAGAACACAATGTGCTGAAACCTTCAGTACTTCAATAATAGCACTTTTTACTAACAGGTTGAGGCAGAAACATCAGCTATATTTGAATTTAAGTTCTGAGACAGTACCTACATAAGAAACATTTAAAACAGTGGCCCAGTCCTGGTTCAATAGAAAAAAATCCCATTGGCTTCAAGGGAGCAGAATTGAGCCTAGAAAAGTTGCATAAAGCACATCCTTCAGTCCTACAAAATTCACATGAACTAACCTTGCTAGAATGCTTCTGAAAGAGCAAGGAAAATGGTCTTTGGACACATAAATGCTAGGCTTAAAGAAGAAAAGCATCATTTACCTGCTGCAGAGATGGAAGGAGGAATGAAGGCCCATATTGAAAGCAAGGGAGATGTCAGCTAAACAACAGAAACAACTAAGATCCAGGTCTGTTAATTACTGAAAGAGATCATCCAGGGAGGCAGTGGATCCCCAGCACTCAAGCTTTTATGAGTGGGTCGGGTAAAGCATCTGCCAGACAGGCACAGGTGCCTTCCAGCAGAGGATGGGGTAGAGGAGGTCCTCTCCACTCTTCTCACCTACAGTAAACTCAAGAGAGGTGCTGTCCTGGAGAAAGACTGCAGCGTAGTGCAGCATGCCATACGGCGACAGCTCCCCACTCACACAAGCATTACATCGAACTGAAGTAACTAAAATTGAAGAGAAGCAGCCTGGTCTAATAGGTAGGGCACTAAGATGAGACCTCAGAAGCCGGAGCTCAGGCTGAAGATTGTACCTGAGTGGGCTAGAGTCCATCACTCTCTGCCCGCACAGCAGCTCTCCCTCTCTCATTCTGTATTTGCTCCAGCTTTCCCCTGCAGGGGCAGTCTGAGGGCACAGCTGGTGAGGGTGAGAGCAAGCAGAGAACTGGACATGCAGCAACAAAATAAACATGCTGAAAATACATCAAGAAGTGTGGTTGCCAATGAACTTTTACAACGTTGGTGACTTGTTCAATAGTGTTTTTAGGATAGATTGAGTGGGTGGAAGAAAAAGGAGGGTAGCATGCCACATTCAGCACACAGTTACTCAAATATAGCTTATTGATGGCTCTCAGTCAAAGCATTCTGAAAGCATTTAGGATCGATACGCCACCTAGCATAGCCTACGAGAGGGGACTCCTGTGAGAGGGGGCCTCTCGCACAGACCAGCAAAATCACAGCAGACAAAAAAATGTTTTTTGTAATGTCATAAAGGATTTCAGTATAGGAGACGTATGGGAGTCTTAAATAGCCAAACAGAAAAACACCACTGGAGTCTTTAAGAGTTACAGCTGATTGGAGGGGGATTGAGGGTAGGAGCAGTTAGTGCACCCAGTATCAAGTAGTGGGGTTTGGGGCCAGAGAGAGAGATGTGTTGGGCCATAGGATAGGAATTGGGGAACACCTGAAAGATTAGTTCACGTTTTGTATAGACAAACAAAAGGGCAGCCCCAATTAAAAAAAAAAAAAAAAATCTCTAGGGTTTTAAAAGGGTTAAATTCACATAACTGAAGAAAATTTTACCAAACTAATTGGAAGAGAAAATGTAGAGGGAAAAAAAAACAGGACTGAAAATAGACAGTTCTTTAAAAAGAATTCATTAGAGGGCTGAGAATTCATGTTTCTGTGAGAGGATTGTTTTAACTGAACCCTTGCCGATCAGTAACCATAGAGGTCAGAGTAGATGTTCACAGTAAAAATTTTAAATTGTCATATAAGAAATGTTATTTTTAAGTTATTTAGGAAATAAGGAGAATTTGTACATTTATATTAGATGAAAGAAAAAGAAGATATTAAATAACATTTCCTTGGTTGAACACATAAGTCAGACCACTCAGCCCAATCGCAGCCACTAGTCTTAAAAAGCTTTGGCTTGCCAATGCCCATCATGCAGTAACATTCCAGAAAGCTTGAAGAAGGTCAATGTACTCCTTCTCCAGGGACACAGGCTACACACACACAAGCAGGAAAGATAGCTGGGGCAATGTGAACAACTTTGGTAAGGCTTTTGTTGACTTATCACTGGATAACCACTCCAAACCACAAAGAAGGATTATACAGCTTCAACACTGTAAACAATATGTAGACTAAAAACTTGTGATAGATCTACAAGAGGTTACTGGAGAATAAACATTAGGCAATCTTAATACATACACTCAAAGATCAGTTTCAGCCTCAATGCTGGTCAACATCTCAATCTAGAAACAAATACCAAATTGTCTATTAAACCTTGCAGATTAGCCAAGCAATAAACAACAAAGTGCAGTCATGGAGTGTGATCTGGACCTCTTGGAAGGCAGGGCCTAATCAAATAAGATGTGCTCCAGGGCAACCAAATATGAAGTCATACATCTAGGAACAAGGAATGCAAACACTACTGTTGGGGATGTATATGGGACTGCACCAAACTCTGATGCTGCAAAGGATGCCGAGGTCAAAGATAAGCAACTCAGCAAAAGACTAGGGATGAGAGGGCTAATGCAATTATGGGATGTACAGAAAGAGAAACAGAGCAGGAGTCTGGAGGAGATTTTATCTCCATATACTGAAAGTATGTGTACAGTGTATTGTTTTAAAAATGATATTTAAATTCTACAGCACACTTAGAGAAGAGACTGGAAAGATGGTTTTAGACTGGAGAAAAAATTCTCAGTGAGGGACTTGAAAAGCTTAATCTGTTCAGTTTATCAAAAGGTAGATTCCGAGGTGATGGTTCTCAGTGTGTTCAAGGCAAGAAAGTAGAGGTACTAATGAATCCTTTAACAAAGCTTGAGCGATAAACTGCTCGAAACTGAAGATAGATAAATTCAAGGAAGTAATAAAGTATGACTTTTCTTAACAGCAAAGGTAATTAACCTTTAGTTTAATAACGGTACAAGCAGTGCAAAGTAAAAGTAGTGAATTCTCAGTGTTCATAGAATCATAGAATCTTTAAGGTTGGAAAAGACCTCTAAGATCATCAAGTCCAACCATCAAAAAAACCCCGTTTTAATTTAAAGATTTATAACACTGGATACTGCATAGATTGTTTGCTTCAAGTAAATGCACATTTCTGGGTCTGTGTGAAACTGCACTGCTTATTCGAAGAGATTTGACAGGATCATCTTCTAGGTTTTAACTCAACAGATTTATAGCAATACAGGAAAAGAACAGCATAATCTATCGCTGCCAGTAACATCTGCATAGCTCTGCTGAGGTAAGGGTGACAGATTATAAACCATTCTTGTATCTGAAACGTCAAAAGCATTCAGTAATTAAGGCAAACCAATGCTCCAGTCTTCCTCGGCCACCCAGATGACTTACTCAGAGATGTGTACGAAGATGTCGGGCCCTCCATCTGCAGGGGTAATGAAGCCATGGCCTTTGGAACGACAGAAGCATTTACAGACACCTTTGTAGACAGGACCCTCCGATGCTCTCACAGTCCTGCAAAAGAAAGCACAAAAAGAGTGGTTCATTGCTGAGCACGGATGCGACAGCTTCTAGGTGTGTCAGCCAGAGCACACCTAAGCAAATGGGCACAATGGTCCAAATACTCCCAGTGAGTATACACCTCTGTAGCAACTGCTTAATACTCAGTTTCGTACAGTGCACGTTTTGCCTGTAGCCTTTTTAAGGGAGAGACAGATGATGACAATGTTTGCTAGCATTATAATCCATCAGTTGCCATCTTGAATCCATTTGCTGTATCACCTTGCCAAACTTTCTTTTAGACACTATACTAAATGTAAGCATCTTATACCTTTCATGAGTTCGGGAGTACCAGTGTGTACCTAAGTGTTGTATGTGCTTTCACATATTTAGCAGTAAGTGTGTGTATATAGTATCAAGAGAATGCAGTGCATGAAGACATGAATAAATACATGTGTATGCATGTATGTATACACATATACACACATCCCTTCTGCATATTTCACCTCCAAAGGCTTGATAGCCTGCTGGAGTCATAACTGGTATGCATAACACCAAGACTCGAGACTGATCTCCTCCTCCACTGTCATGGGATCTGTATTTTAAAACAAGACATGTTTGAAGACAAACCTTTAGGATGACTTACTGCCATCAAGAAAAACGACTTGCATGAACTACGACCCATCCTGAAAACTGTGTGATTAAATTCTTTTCCCAGTCAAATATGCTGCGTTGAATCCCCAGGGATCCAAACTCACTCAATTACTTTCATTAATGAAGCCAACTCTTTTAGACATCTCACAGGGTTAACACAGAGGAGTTACTAGATCAGGATCTTCTTATGCCATGACCATCCAGTAGGTTGCTTCCGCGTTAGAAGAGGATTTTGGTGTGATTCTTCAAACTCAGTAAATGAGTGTGTTGCCATTTGGTTACATGCATCATGGCAATTTTGACATCACTTTCCTAAACATTTAAAATTTACTGAAGTCTAAAAAGAAAGCATTAAAAAATGTGGTAACAGCTCTGTTCCTTCAGTCAAACTAACACAAAAAAATACAGTTGAAAGTGTTAAAGAAAGAAAAAATCTCCATTAAATCACTTCATTTCTAGCTCTATAAAGTCATCAATGCACCTGACCCCACAAGTATTTGTTACACAGAAAAGCACTCACTGCCCTAAATAAGCCATTAAAGTTCAATTGCACCTTTCAAGGAGATAAAGCACCGTGGGGGATAAGGCCCCACACTTGCAATGAACCAAAATTAAATAATCCCACTGAATAATAAACCACTGCCTGTCACATTCATCTTTTCTATACCACTGTGGGGCCACAGCTCACCTAGAGCTCCTCTTGTTTAAAGAGGACACTAAAAAAAAAAAATAATTTAGAGTTATTTTGATTTTCAGGGCAAACAAATACAGCAAGATCCCTACACTAATTAATGAATAAAGAACTGTGGAAGCCAAATAACAAGTTCTTTAGTTTTGTAAGAACCAGACTAGGATTAACTGCTGAGAAGAATTACAAAGAGTTCATTATTAACACAGCACTGAGGCAAGCTAGCTTGGAATTGCTTTTCAAGGGCAATCCCAATTATCAAGTCAATTATGTTCCTTTTAGTAATCTACTTCCATTACAAAGTTTAGGCCATTTGAAGGCTTTCGGAACTGACAACGTATAAATTTTGCTGCTGCTGCTGATTTTTTTTCACTTTATTTTGAATACAGAAGTAATAATATAAAGCATCGAGATTGATGCTATTTAAATCCACACGGATAACTCTTGAAGAAAAGAGCTGGGTAACAGTGCAAGAAGCAAAAAGGAAAAAGCATGCCAACTAGATTAAGTGGCACAAAAAAGGCTAGCTGCAGGCTTGAGATCTTACTTCCAGTGTTTCACTCAGCACTGCCAGACCTCCCTTACACAGAAGTAATTGCAAGGCTGTGGCAGAAGTGCAATGGATTGACCACAGCTTCACGTTATACCCTCAGACCCTGATTCAAAGGCTGCTGAGATGAACAAAGAAGCCCACGTTGCCTTCTGCAGGTCAGGACCTCACTGAGAGGCCCATCACAGGCACTGGGAATCTTTTGCAATGAGCAAGCCTTGCAACACCATCCTCTGCTGCTGCGCTGCAGAGGAGTCCGCTTCGGGCAGGGGGGGCTCCAAGAAACCTGCACGGCACCACGGGGCCACAGAAAAGCTCAGGGAAAGCCTGCTCTGTAGGATCACTACCTCAAATAACTACAAACCTCATCTCATTTTATGGAAAACCTCATAATCTTAGAGAATCAGAGATCAGGGTTCATACCTTGAAAACAAACATTATTTTAAAGGTCTTTAAAAGGATTTGAGCAATCTTAAGATGGACATATGAAAGGAATAGGAAAAGGAAACAAGTCCTCTGAAAAGTGACAGGGTCACGGACCATCCCTAAAATGTAACCTGGCTGATGGTAGCACAGGTGTCAGGAGTGAAAGAACTAAAATCTCCAGTGAGGTCTGGTCCAGTGCTTCAGGGACAGTAAGAAGAGATGTCATGCCAAAAGAGGAGGAGGAACTGATGAAAATATACCAACAGGAACTGGTCCTGAGAGCCACAACCCAGTGTCTGAAGTGAAGCAAAACTTCAGAAAAGAAACTCTGTTTTGAAAAAATCTCAGTGTGTTTTCCCTTCCCTGTAAAACTCTGATCTTAAAGAACGGAAGAGACTTTGAACATCCCTTACGCAAACAGAGCATTGAAAAACTACAGGCAATTTGGACTAAAAGTCTAGTGGCATCAGAATTTATTGGAGAAGAGACAACAGTAAAATACCAAAGCATCTTCCAGATACAACTGCTGCCCCAACTCCCTTCACCTCGGCAGGGGGCCGATCATTCTGCCCAAAGGCAGGTGTTTGGTTGCATCTATGAAATGCAGGCTTCCCGGTACTCACGCTGAAAACGTCCTGGTCCGTCGGGTGGGCAGTGGGCTGGGGATCAGGTACCCTCTCATGGGCGACGGGGAGCGATCTCTTGCCCTGCGGTTTTCAGGCAGATGGAGAGAACTGGGTGAGGGTGGAGAGGTGGGGGACTGCTGCGAGGCAGATGAAGTGGGCTCAGAAGACATTCCTGATGCCTGAGAAAAACCTAGAGAGAGGAAGAGATCTGACTTAGCCCAAAACGGGAATTGTCACAAAAGTCACAAATTTTTCAGCTGACGATTTTGTAAGAATATGACTCACTTCCTGCAGACATACACGCAGACACAGTTGTGCCAAAAGCTCCTGCTCTATGTCAGTTCATTTTTTTTAAGTTTGTTTATTTTTAAATCTCACAGATTTTGTAAACTGTACTAGGAAGCTCCACCGGAAACAGATTACTCCACAACTAACATGTGTTTGCTTACTCCTGCTTCACTCACAGACAATGGCTCCTGAAGCAGAGCTCAGCCCCAACACTAGGTATCAGTGGGCCCCACACAGCTTCCAGACAGATGGGATTTGACCACTGACAGCACAGAGGAGCCTCCTGCATCTCCACACAAACACGTTACAAGAAAGAAACACTAGAAGAAGAAATGCTGAAATAAAGGCTGTACCTTCACTGCTGGAGGTTAGTTTCACTGTGCAATCACCAACGCTAACTTTGCTGCTGCTGTTCAGCTATTAGCACAGCTCTGTCGGAGCTTGTAACACCTCCAGCCTGACTGCAAGAAGAAAATCATACGAGTGCTCCTTAATTCACTTCAGACAGAGTCAGACAGTTAATTTACTCTGCCGAGGCCAGGAGCACAGACAAAGCTGGGAGGCAGTGGCTGACTGGGAGGAGGTGGCTCCAGCCTGCAGAAATCTGGCAGATCCAGCAGTCCCCTTCGGTAGGTCTGAGTCTGCTACAACCTTCCAGCAACAAAGCCGCCAATAGTTCACATTTGCATTCAGACCCCCAGCAGCACAAGTGAGATTTGCTCTTATTCGCACCCTCCAGCGGAGGAGGGAGAAGGTCCCTTTCTCAGCACACCAACAGCAATACACCTCTCATAACACAATAAGCAAAACTCACAGAATCTACGGAAAGGACTGATAAGAAATAGCAGCACTTCTACATACACGAATGCACGGCTTATAGGTGCAGCAGTGACAGAAAGAAGAGAAATCAATCAGTACTGCCCTGGTATTACTGTCCAAGTCCCTGTCCACATTGGAATAAGCTGTACAAAAATAACCAATAACCCACCACAGTCTTAATTAAGAAAACCTAAAAATATCTGGATGAGTTAGCAAAAAGTGTGGCGATCTGCATCAAGAAAATACCATGAAGACAAGAAAAGCTGCCTTAAGACCCATACTTTCATCGAACTGCAATCTCTCATATCCATTATGCTCTCTCCTTTTGACACCCACACTCACCAACCCATGAATTATGGAGTGGATCCTCCACATGACATTTGAGAGATACAGCCTTCTTGTCAATGACAAATTCCCATTATTTCTTCCCGAAACTAAGGACTAAAATTAAAAAGGCGTCTTAAGAATGAAGTCACCAGGGAACAAAGGCTTTTGTGTTTAATTGCTCAGGGTGCTGAGAAGGTAGAAGTGGATAGTCATGTTCCCTCATGTACCAGCTTGAGCTTTCCACACTGTTCTGAAGAGCCAACAATTCAGCTGAAAACACAACCACAGCTTTAAGGACGGCGTTTCAAATAAGGATGGCATTTGCCACCCACAAGCTAATGCCCTGCCCAGAGTCATGGCACAGTGTTCAGCTGAGACCGAGATGATAACACCAAAGGGATGGGATTTTCCAAACTTCCTCTTCCTCCAAAGACACCTGCTGTGCTGGCTGGTACTGAGAAGTCTCCTCAGATTTTTAAAGACCTCTCCTTTAGGTGCCTTGCTTTCAAGGAATGCATGTTTGACATGGCAGGACTGTAATGGAGTCACACAAAAAAATAAGAGCAAACAATTAAAACCTCATTGTGATAACTCAGCACACATGGTCTGGCCTTTGCACAAGTGAAAATGCAGCTTTCAGAATCACTTGCTCTCTTTCCTAATGTAAATATAAACCAGCTGGACAAGTGACAAGCAAAATGCAGAGCTATTCATCCATCCACAGCAATACAGAAGAGCCAACCACAAAGTACTGCCCATCCCCTTCTCAAACAAGGGTAGAGAGGCAGGAGAATTTTCGCTCTTTTCTTTAAAACATAGGTGAATCACAAAAATATTTACAGACAAAGAAGGCTAAACACAGTTAGAAGTGTGCTAACATACGTTATTGTTTCCATTTACGTTATTTTTGTGGCCTCTGCTCTGTAAACATAAAATAAAACAGTGATGTAGAACATTCAGTGCCATTTCACTGTACAAATACCCTTTTTATTCTCTGCCCACAGCCGAAGTAGATGAACAGCCTCGAATCTCATAATTTCTATTCCACAAGTCCTAAATTGTGATCAGAGCTCGGTGAGGGCTGATACACAAAAGCATGCGGCTGGAGGCTGCCAGGAGCAGCTACGCTTGACTTCACACCCACTGCAGCAAGCGAATACAGCTCAAAAGAGGAGGGGATGCAAACGAGCAGCAATACGAAGCCTGTGGCTACACTTCAGCTCAGCAACATCCTATATATTCTGTATGTATGTTGTATCACTGCATGCGCAAGCGCACCGGCACATCCATTCGCCTCTTGGGCTTCTCTGACTATCATAAAAATCGGACACAATGAAAAGGATTGGACACTGAATTACCAAGTTGTACTGTGTGAACTGCATACAGCAGCTCCTGCCTCCTGTGAACCTCTGCTCAGCTTGCTCTGTGCAGAAGATCACTTCATCTGAAACTTTTTGAAGACAAAGGTGGAATTTAGCTATTTCAGTTTGTTTCAGTGTGGCCACTGTCTTGACGTTGTTCATAAGGGATTAACTCATTTCCATTGGCAGCACGCTTGAAGGAACAGAAACGCAATCCCCACTTGTACACGCAGCTGGAGGCAATCCGAGGCTGGGCAGTGTTTATGCAGGAAGCCTACAGCAAACACTCAAACTGAAACCCCACCACCTCCAGCCCTCCCAGCCTTCCTCTTCAAACAAATTTTGCTTTCTATATGCAGTAACCGGCAGTCTTCAAAGATGCTTTTCAGATGTTATACTGGGTTCTGAACTGACCCTCTGCAAATCAAGAATCACCCTTGGGACTCAGACGGCTGCCCACCAGCCCTTCTTCAGCAGCCCCAAATGCCTTCTCCTCTTTGTACCTAGCTGAACAAACCTGTTTTCTTACATCTCTCACCAGCCCACCACTTCCCACCCTGTTTCCATTAGTTTTCCTGTGTCCCTCCAGTCCAGCCACCACTCTCCACTCTCCTGTGGTGAGGAGGGCATCACACGAACCCTAGACAGCGCTAACAGAGCACCCAGCCTGAGCTCCCCTCAAGCATCCTGCTTGTTGTGCCTTGTGAAGGCAGACAGTACTCCATAGCAGCAAATCATAGCTACAAAAAGCACCGCAGCATGAGATTCCAGCTACAACAGACATGAGGGACAATACAGACAGTATCTCTCTTCTGCTTGAGTCAGCAAAATATTTGCCTTCGGGTGAATGAATGTAACATGACGCAAGGTGGTGATATTTTCAGGCTCTTTAGGAAACTCCAACCACGTGCCATGTTACCCTTAAATCTGCCCATATTTCAACATGCATCATTTATCTTTCATCAATATTATTTTTTAATTTTTTTTAGACTGTAGATATGCACCAAACTAAAATATAAATAAAATAAATCACAGAAGCATCATGGAAACAATAGACTGATTTAACATTACAAAGCAAAAATATATTTTTTACCATACTTTTTTCAGAAAAATTGGCAAACGTGTAGACAAAGAGACCTCAAAATGTTATCTGTAACAGGTGACCTACAAAGCACAGAGTGCAATACATGCAGGAGAAATTTCTGAAATTCTCCATAAAATACTATCAAAAAAATAATCTATTGAAGTAATTAAGGCTTGGGGGTATGTAAGTGCCACCATCATTTCTCTATATATCTATACGTTCTTTTTCTATTCTACTTTAAGTCTACTCCATACCTCTAAAAATAGTAGTTTTGGGGTAGTTATCCATTCTGACCAGCACAACGCTACCACGGAAATCTATGCTCACTTTTAATTAAAGGAAATGCCTGGAAAAGAGTCAAACTGGATAGGGCAGGGTAACAGACTCCAGGAAATTTCTTCGTCTATGAACGGTTTCTTTTTCACACAACAGACATTGCAACAGGTCCAGCGGGCACAGAGCTCATCCCCAGGAAGCATTGCTCAGCATGCTTCAGTGCTCCAGCACAGAGAAAAAGCTCTTTCTGGCCTCCTTAGCCGGGAAATGGCACTGTAGGAGCTGCTTTCAGAAGGTACCACGATGATCTATGAACAGAACAGCACTGGCCACACATGCCTGGAAAACCAGGCCTTTCCCCAAAGAGAGAGAGGTTTCTGTAGCCAAAGAGCAGCCGCTTTCAGCTGGGTTTTGCTGGAAGTTAGCTCTGTCGTTTCAACCTCTAAGAGGAATGTGGACATCTGAAAATTTGTTTGTTTTCTGGCCTTTCCTTGGATTTAGAAACAACGTCAAGAACTCTTAAGTAACTTACTTTTAAGTGTCCTGGTTTCCAAATTTATTCTACACAGCTGCATTTCTTTTCTTCTGTAAGGAAGCCGTGCAGATAAACCCCTGAGCTTTGCCTGCTCTTCTGCTCACAGCTATTAGCTCTATTCAGCAAGAGAGAAAACACAGCTCGATGGCGCACAGGGACTGATTCTGCTCCAAAGTGCCCTTTCCCAACAGTATGTCCCTTGCTCGCATATACTGAAAGAGTGAAGGCACCAGGACCCTCTGCTCCCCACATTACCTTGCCCTGATGAAGGAGAGAAACTGGGGATGCTTGGCTCCCAAGGGTGCCCCCAGTTTCTCTAAAGCAGCTCCCAGATCCCTAACATGTCTCTGAGGCACCTGAGCACCCACTCACCCTGAGCACCAGCCCACAGTACTGGTCCCACCTGCAGCTTCTTTCCAAAGCACTTTCTGGCACTCAGCCCCCAGTGTACACGAGGATCCCAGCACCACAGAGCATCACAGGTCTCCTCCTGCGTCACAGAGTTAAGCATTTACAAAACATACACAATTACAGAACAGCTGGTTCAAAAAGCTTCCCCTTCCAGCTCAGTTTGCATGACTAAGTTTCCACAATTAATACTGGTATTTCAATTAACAGTGAAACTCAGAGCAGTTGCAACACAGATGTGACGTGTCAACACAAAGGATTACGGTATAAACATTACGCTCCCAGAGGCTGCAGAGGAGTGCCCACATACTGTAGCAATTTGGCTGTTAATGGAAACCAGGACATTGCCCAACTGTCCCCATGTCCAGTAAAAGCCTAATCATAAGGTAAGCAAAATACAACAAGGAAAATTCCTATTGCTTGTCTGTGCATACAAATTAATTTGGATTAAAACAGGGTTGAGTTTAAGGAGCAACAGCTATTTCTAAGCAGTGTCACCAGTGAACACCCTTTTCACCAAACACTGTGGCTGCCCTTCTGCTACTCTAGCGAGCAGTTTGCTGTGTCTGAAAGCAATGCTGCCCGAGCAGCACAAACCAGCCCTGCACAGCAGAAACCATGGAAAGGGGTGGGAGGGGAACTAAGTCAGCAGCAGCCTATATAGTGTATCGATAAACATGGGGACTTCTCACAGTCCTGTATTTCCCACTGTTGATGTAAGCTGTCAGACGCACTTAAAAAAATGCATGTAGGTTAAGGAACAGAGGGGATAGTTAGATTAGGTACGTGTTTCAACTGGTATATATGGTGATACCCTGTGGCTCATTCTATCAAAAATACAGAGGTATTTGCTGCGATTGATGTGGTATAACCTTCTTGCTCCCAATTGCCCAGAACAGAGTTAGCCAGGGTCCTTTGCTTGTAAGCAAACACAGGAGGCCGTACCAGCTGGAGTGTGTCGGCTGCCACAGGTGACAGCACTCACTAGGACTTGCCTAAAGGGAGAGTGTGCACAGTAATATGAGGAGGAGCATATTTCACCCTACAGCTTGTCAAAAAGTATTTCAGTGGGAGCAGAAAATAACAGCACCCCGCGGTAAGGTAACTTCCTCAGCACAATGCTGGGCAGCAGTCATCGAGCTGGGAACAGTACAGAGCTGTCCTGAGACCAGCACACCTCCCCTCACACTCTCTCACAGCACAAGTCCAAGACTTCAACCTGCTTACAAAATCTCACTTATCTATTTTTGTTTAAAGGACAGATTAGGAGAGATGGAAAACTCTCCCCAGTTCACAGCAAGCCTGGACAAGCAATGACAGGTCCCAGGCAAGCACCATCCTCTAGGAGCTCTTCCCAAGCAAGGATGAAGATGATGGTGAATAATTAATCCATGCTGATCAGGTATAAGTGTTGTCCAGTGACTTAAGTTCCTGTGCACATATATTATTGGCTAATGTCATCAAGTATTTAAATGACCATCAGCTGTAGTGCTGTTCACTTTGCTTTGGTTATCTCTAGTACAAACCAAGAAGTCCTCAACAAGGCAGGGAAGGCAGGCAGAGGGGGGGTTCTCATGAGCACTTGCCATGCTATCACAGGCACAAGGCCATGAGAACAGTATGAGACGGGCATTGAAACAGCAAAGGAAAAGTACTGTCGCAGCGTTCTGGGAAGCCCTGCCTTATCAGCAAGGAGAAAAGTCTGTGGTGCTGTGAAGAGCGGGCCCATCACGGCATTGCCATGGCTAAGGCTCGAACAGACTGAGCTGTGCTCTGCAACACAGCTACTGCCTGCACAGCATGAGTCTGTCCTGTGCACTGCTAAGCGCGGGCATCTCCAGTACCAAGCCACATCATATAGTGGAGATGTAACCTTACCTGAAATGTAAGCCCATGGTAAGTCTAAAGATTGTGCACACAGCTTCATTTCCTCATTCATGCAGATCCACAGGTTACAGAGCATCATGCTTGAAGTAAGTCTGGGAGACAGACCTGCACATCAGCCCTTGCATTACCTGCACCAGGGCAGGACACAGCAGCCTCGCACCAACCAAATATGGGGGGACCAGGTAGGAGTCATCACGGTGGGGATGAGCTGTTACACCCATCCACGTGCTGCTGGGCAGCCAAGGGCCCGGACCTGAGACAGTCCAAGGTACGGCTGCAGGCAGATCATGAATCATCGCTCCTGGACTAGCAAGATGATGATGCTGAGCCAGCACAAGGCTGGGGTGTGATGCCCAGCATCTTGCCTTGCTTTCAGTCTGCCAACTGCTGTCTGCACGAACTGCTACAAACCTGGTTGTTTCTGCAGCAGCACAGTGACACTGTATCGCAGCACTGCGCAGCTGCATGCAAAATCACTGCCAGCAACGCCCGCACTGCCAGAACCAGGAGCAGAAGCACATACAGCAACTCCCAAAGCCCTGCTCCAAGCGTTCTTTCCCTGGAGCCAAGTACACAACACGTCACCTCCAGTAGCAAGCGTTGGTCTCCCCAGATATAAGTTTGTCCTCATGTGTCCCAGACGGGCTGTAATAAAGGGACAGGGAGGTGTGAAGGGAAACCACAAAAGGACTTTCACAGTGAAATGGGGGAAAATCAGGATGACTTAGTCTGATGCTGGTAGCCAGGTGTGGCTGCCTAGGTCAGAGTTAAGTATAAGGTGAGTACACAGTGGTGCTTAGCCTCAACATCTTTCCAGCATCTTGGATGTATGATTTAAATAAATGCTAAACTAAAGGTTGCATAATAGTATTTAATAACCTCCTATGAGTTTTTTCAGGCCCTTCCTGAGCTCATATAATCCTTTAGCACCAACAGTATCCTATGGAAAGGAGTCCCACAGCTTAACTGTCATGTAAAAAACCCCATCTTTTAGCGGACAGTAAAGAGTGGCCTTTTTATGGAGACATTAAGAAAGGACAGTGAGATCAAAAGACAGAGCATAGTAAATAAGGTAAGAAAAGGAAAGGGAAGGGCATATTTTATGCAAGGGACCAAACAGTAAAGAAGCAGTAGCTTAGGGGAGCACGCAGGGAAGGGTGCAAGCTTATTCATAAATCAAACCTTAAATTTTTCACCAAAAGTGACATAAATGGGATAGAAAGCAAGAGGATCTACAAACTTCTTTACGGTGTTCCCCCCACCCCTTTTAAATTTCTAAGTACAAAAGAAAAACCTTATGCCTTTTTAAAATACTTCTTAGTATTTGTAAATCACTCCCCTGATTTGTCACTTGAATGGCTGCCATTACTCTTTCTTAGATGATAAACCCTACTAGTATCAAATATTTCTAAAGACTTAGCTTGTCAACAAGTTAGCTAGTTCTGGCCAGAGACCACATATCACCTATTCTATGTTTTATGGTCTCTAGCACTGAGCCATACTGATCACTTCAGACTCCTGCTGCCTTCATCACGCCTCCATTAGCCAAGGCTGGGAACTCTGTTCTTGGATAGCAGAGGCAACATTTAATACATCTCATCCTATTCTTGCTAAACAGACTCAATCACAGTAAGCTCATGTATTTCCCAGATGAGGTACAATATATGGCTGAACAGGGAACAAGCTGTCCCTTCCAGCGCTTGCTCTCCAGCTTCGCAACTCAGCTCTTCCTTCAGTGTTTTTGCAAGTCTGAAGGTCTGCCTCTGCCATTACTTCCATGCTGGCATATTCCATGTGAATTTATTCCAGGATACTGGCAGAAAATATTTACACCAAAACATGAGAAATCTCATCTATCTTGTATCTAAGCATCTTAGGGCTCATCTACAAGGCAAATGGACTTATACAGTGTCATACTACTATAAAGAATAGTTATACATATGTAAATCCCCAGGCACTTTTGAAAAGTTCTCCCTTTTTCAGCCTCCTCTCACATCACAAAACTTCAGCCACAATTACAAGTTTGTTCATGTGCAACTTTGAGCCTTTTAAGTCTACTGAAATCCCCTGAAATATTTATGTGGCTCAAATGTTATTCAGAATAATTAGTTCACTGGGTTTCCTCCCTAATCAACATTTTCAATAGGGGAAAACAGTTCACATTACAAAGATCTATAACCATGGAAATTTATGAGGCATACAAGTATTGGCAAAGGGAAAAATAATCCTCTGAGGCTATTTCATCTGCCAGCATTACAGCAAGAGGCAGATGGCAAGGTACAGAGTCAGGAACCACTCACAAATAACTTGATCCTTACACCCGTACCACGAGGCCCCCACAGACCCCAGACTCCTTTTTGCCAGGCCTGGCTGTCCCAATGCACAGGCCATCTCCCAGTCTCACTCCCTGACACCTCCTATACGTATTTTTAAAGCATCCTAGTCTAATAACCTGAGTATATTTCAATTAGATCTCTCAGAAATCAATTAAACAAATGGTTTATGATTAAGACATCATTAGGAACCTGCATCAATATCAATTAATGACTGACAGATATACAATTTACTGAAATACTTTAGGAAACAGAAAATCCTCTGTATCTGACACAAGAGTGAAGAAAATTCTCACCTTCTGTTGAGCAACAAAGAAATGCCCTTGATTTCCACTAAAGCCTCTTCCTGTCCTAGCCTGTCCCAGTTTCCTCCCTGCATCCTACTTCCCGGACTCCAGCAGCACAACTGCTCCCTACACAAGCAGCTGCACCCACAATAGGTTTTTCCACCACAGCAAAGTTTTGAAACTACATTCCACCTGCATGAAAGGTTTGCAACTGGCTTCATTACTGTAACAAAGATGGCTTGATGAAACATATTCAGCCTGTGCTAATTCATGGAGCACTCAGAGGTGTAGAAACAAACATTCCATTAAAATCAAAAGGGAACATTTTTACACACACTTAAGACAGGAGATGGGATGACAGACCTAAATTTTAATGGAGAAAGTTCATATATATATGCACTTATAGATCACTGGCCCATTTAACAATTGCAGTTTTGTTTTTCTTATTCCCTCCACCATATGTCTCAACCCAATTTACAGTTTATCTCAGCATGCTGTAGCAAGCTTGTGCTTGTGACCCTGAGACCTCCCTAAGTGTCCTCATTTCCTCAGCTCTAAAATGGAGATAACAACCTCCTTTGCAGCAGCATCTTGAGGACCAGCCTTGTCCACACCTTTGGATACAAAACCCTGACTGAGCCCCAGAGGTTCATCAGGCTGACAATAGCCAGCCTTGGTTCCCTCCTCAAATCTAGAGTCAGTCTCACTCCAGTCTGGATCGTATCGCTGGAGAGGAACAAGACCCAAAACCAGACTTCTTGCAAACCAGCTGAATAGAGGGAGGTCACGATCCCTTGCTTTCCTTTGCCAGTGGGCAACTGTGCTGTGCTGCCTCAGCCTGCATCTCAACTGTGGCAAGGTTTCATCACTGCTGAGCCCATCCCAGCACCTGCCCCTCCTGCGGCCAACGTCTCTGCCCCACAGCAGCAAGTGGGACGCAGCACACCCTCTGCCAACGGCCAACGTGCCTTCACAAGATCAAAAAAAAAATCCCTGCAAGAAGTTCCATTCTGCTTTTGGTGAAAAGGAGACCAAGGCAATGGATCTTCATGCTCTGCATTCGTGAACCCCGCTCACAAGCAAAAGTCATACTCACGCTCCACTGGGCGGCAAGTGCTTCATCAACACCACTATAAAATCAATGGTTAGTTCTTGACTCTCAAGCTGAAATTGTCTTAATGTAAAATCTATAGGACAAGCACTACATATACATACACCTTGCACAAATCTGTTTCTTCTTACATAACCAAATTATTTGCAAAAGAGAGTATACATAAGCAAACATACACAACCAAACTACTTGATACAGAAAACATTGCCATTTTACCTTATGTCTTGTCAGACCTCTCCTCAACTCAGTCTTGGCAGCACAACTATCCCCACTGCAAGCTGCTGCTTTAGATAGATCTGTGTGGTCTCCTGCACTGACAAACAGGTAGTCCCTATATGGTGTAATCACATCTGTGATTGCGTGAACAGTAATACAGCCAAAGCACACACCCACAGCTCTCAGCCTCCAGAACTGCTTCAGGGACAGCGGCCACTTCAACAAACATACTGAACCCTTTGGAAACTACACGTCACACAAATCCTCCATCATATCCCCTTGGCCTGTTTTCCAGTTTGCAAAACATCACTGATATTACGCTTTAGACTTCTAGGAAAAAAAATTCTTTTTAGTCTCAAAAATGGTTTACAATGCCAATAGTCCAACAAGTCTACTGTAGGCAATGCATCATTCTTAGCCAACTAATGAGAAAATGGACCTACAAGGAGTTTGATTGCTTTCCTCAATTACGATGTGTGCACAAACTAGTCCTTCTTGCTCAGCACATCCACTCTCTGCATTCAGAGCCAGTTAAATGGCAAAAGGAGTCGTATTGTGTTTTACTGCCTGCAAAACCGCAGTGCCAGCACAGGCACGTGTACTAGGCTGGATTTTGTGCCTACTTACGCATCAACAAAACTATTTACCATGCTGTGATTTTGAGAGCCGTGGCTCCAGTGATGTGCTGGAAGTGTACGGAACAGGACAGAGCTGTCCAGAATCACAGATGCTGTCGCTTTTATTTGTGTCTACTGTGTTAATGCTCAAAAGCCAACACAGACCAAAGCAAGGGAACAGGCAACATAAGCTTTTCACAGAAGGTAAAAATCAACTGTTATAGCTCGAAAAAAGCAGACGAATCTTGAGGCACGTATGTTAGAATCATAGAATGGTTTGGGTTGGAAGGGACCTTAAAGATCATCTAGCTCCAACCTCCCTGCTACAGGCAGGGACACCCTCCACTAGACCACGTTGCCCAAAGCCTCATCCAACCTGGTCTTAAACACTTCCAGGGATGGAGCCTCCATCCTGTTCTTCAGGTATAAAACTAAAAATCAATATAGAAGCACATGTTTAATAGAAAATTGCAATAACCATTGTATTACAGCAGTTGCTACCCAAAAGAACTGTATCTACTTCAATTGCAAACACAGAGCAAATGGGACATACAAGCAGAGCGAACACCACGCACAGCAATGGTGGTGAATGCCTTTATGAAAGATTATTTTGATTCAATTTACCTGTTTGTCCATGTGCCAACAGTTACATGACCTTAAGAAGTTAACATTTTCCAGATTCGCTTACTGGGAGCTGATAGCAGCCTCCCACGTGCATGTAGCCACACTCAAGCAGCACAACAGTGTCACCAGACCTACTAGCTAGTGCCAGGGCTCCTGCACCAAGCCTGGCGGAAGGCGCCAAGAAACTGGCCAAGAAACTGGCCAAACCTACAAAACCACAGGTACTGAGGGCAGGGTGCAGGCAAGCAGGGGGGCACTGACAGCCAGTTGGCAGTCTTGACAGGGACAGATGAAGCCCAAGAGCAAGCTGGGTTTCTGCCTGCCACACACCCCCAGAGCACAGGGCGAGAAGCCCAGCTAGGAACAAGCCCCGCACACACACCCCGGGCCGCGCCAAGGATGGAGATGCATCTTAAATGCACCATCTCACACAGGGGTCTCTGGGGAAGTGTTTTCATACATCCAAGATTCACAGCCCAACACCATACCCTGTGAGCTGGGACCCACAGCCTCTTCTGCCAAAAGCAGGCAGGAGTCATGCTTGCAGCCAGGAGGAAAGGGCTGCTGGGGTGCTCCTTCCTACTGCAGCCCCATGCACACAGCACTGGGGTGCAGTCCTTCCCATGGGGGTTTAACACAATGTACAAAGAGCCTGTAAAGGAGTGACATGAAGCTGGAACAGACCCACAACCAAGAGAGATTCAAGATCAGTGAGAAAACGAAGGCTAGGAAATGTGTAACAGTGCCTTTGTTATTTTTATCTAGACCAATGTTTTGCATGAAACCTAGTGTTACACATCTAAGAAACCTCAGGTAAGCTTGCACGTCTGCCTGCCTCAGGAGCAAGCCATAAGTGCAGAACAAGTCATGCCACAGCACAGGGGAACGGGGTGCATGCGTGCCTGGTGGGTTCGCCCTAGTCTTGGTAGCCAGGAGATCCTGGACTGCATGGCTTCACATTGGTGGGGGACCAGAAAGAGAGTTCATCCTCAGGATCTGTGCCAGGGAAGAGGCAGCACTGCAGCCCAGCCACACTAAAATGTTTAAGAACAAATCTGATTAGGATCCCAGACCGCAATTAGACCAGCCTAACAACTGTCCAGCAAAAACACTTTTCTCCCAATGGGGCTGTTCCAGCAGTTCCTTTCCTGAAGTCCCTGCTACTGTGGGTGAAAGACACTGCAGCACACCTCATGTCCTCAAGGAGAGAGACCTTCCTTGCCTAAACCTGGTACTGGGGAAAAGTAAAAATAAAATTTTAAAAAATAATGTATCAGAAGACAGTGGAGCTACACAGGTATATACAAAGATACATTTCCTCCTTTAGAACCTGTGCTCTATACATCAGTGAGAATAATTTTTAGGACTCTTGCCAGAGTCCTCGGGATAGGGAAAAGCAGCCTTTCTGCATGGAAACAAAGTGCATGTTTATTCGGAAAATGAGACTCTCGTAAGATCACTTTTCAGACACACTTTCTATAACACCATAAAGCAGAAAGTGAATACAAGTAGCCACTCTATTCAGTCTCTCCCCTACCAGTAAAATGAAAAACGCACTACATGAAATACTTTGAAATACTTTAGAACTCGTCCTACCAGTCTCCATCAGGAAGAGGCTCTAGGAAATGGCTCTCACCACGTTTTGTAATCCCTTTTGCTAGATTTTCTCCAAATACCGGAGGAAACAGAGTCACAATCTACACAGCCAAGTAAATTCTGCCTTTCCTGGCTGCCGTCAGCAGGGTTCCTGGTCTGGACATGCCACTGCACAGACAGGCACTGCCTTGCTGAGCTGGATGAAAAAATCTGAATCATGTATTTACACCTCAGTAACAAGTGTGAATTTTATAAACGGGAAATTCTTTTACCTTGCTGTTTGGCAGTTTCTTTTACCCTTTTAAGTAATTGTCAAGAAGTTGCAATCACGACTGTGGTTTACTTTAATCAAGTAACTGGCATAACTGAAAACAAGCAAATGCCTCTGACCAGCCTTCTGAAATCATATCACAAAGAGAAAGCCACCAAACAATAATCAGTGAGAATGCAGGAGCTCATAAAACAATATAGTCCCTACCGCTAGAGTGCCTTGGTCAACCTGACTGGCTGTGCAGTGTAAACAAATCATTCATTAAACGAGTACTAACATAAAAAGAAAATTCCTCCCCAACTGGACAGGCAAGATTAAATGTTTATTTCCTGGACACAGACTACACTTTGTCCAGACAGCCTCTGCAATAGCAAGTGGCAAAGATTTTCAAGCCTTGGGAAATGTAGCACTCCTGGAAAAGTTTTAAGATGCAGAGTTGTGCCTGAAGGAAAGCAGCGTGACTCTCCTGGCAGAGCTGCCATGACAGAACACACGCATCCCTCCCACCCTGCCCAAAACCAGCACTGGGAAGGCAAGGTGAACGTCAGATGCTGAGTCTGCTACAAATCTTCCTACTCCTACTCTAACGGTCAACTGCATAAACAGTCTTTTGAAAGCAGAAGTTCACACTCTGATTCATATAATTTTTTTTTTTTTTTTTTTTTTTTTTTTTTACTGTTAGTCATCAAAAAGCTGCAGTTGCAGCAGGCAGCTGTATCTCCATACCAAGCGGCAGTGTGTTCTCCATCACGGACACATACATCACTGCTGATGTGACATGCAGCACGCTACATGCAGCTGAGCAAGACAGAGACCCATACAGGCTCCTGCAGTGCAGTGTGGGAGCACTCATCAATGCTGGCCATGCTCCACTGGTGTCTCATGGCTGCAGCGCCATCAACACTCGATCCAGCTTCGCTTCCCACCCCAGTTTTGTAGCAGCCCCCAGAATGTTAGCTCTCGAGCTCCCACTCAAAGTAGCACCAACACATACTTTGCTTTCATTCTTGGGATCAGCCTTAGCTCTTAATGCTCTGCCACTTCCAAAGTCATATGCTGCTCATGAGGCATGGCAAAGGACCAGCGTGGTTTAATATTCAAGAGAAACTATCAGGTCAAGGTTCTCTGTTTTCCTTCGTCCCGCACAAAGCGGCCTGTGATCAGATCAGGCACAGAGCCAACAGGGTAAGGAACACGGCCATGCAACGCGGCGCACGTACACTTATGTGTTTTTTCCAGAAAACTGTAATAGAGCCCTTCCCTGCAGTGCTGCTCTTGGTGGAAAGCCACCCAGGGATTTAACTGCAGGTTATTTTGTTTTCTCTGTGCCTTTATTCCTCCACTGTCTGATCACCTTTCAAAAGGAGGCTGCAGCTCAACCCCAAGTTTACCTTCCCGGACCCCGTTGCTAGGTGAAATGTGTGGTCACAGGGCACCAAACAGAATTATTACCCAAACAGCCTGGCAAGAACGCAAAGGCCAAATTCATGTTTACTGTCCTTGAAACACCCTAGTATTTAAACATCTGTTGAGACCTTCACCCTATCTCCAGCTCCTCCCTGGAGAAATGCAGAATTCAAGGCAAGTGTTAGATTAGCCTGCGGAGCCTAACGCACACCGTAGATAATAGGTCAAAAATTTAACGTTCATTTCCTTTAGACTACTATTCAGTTTCTAAATTGCATTAATAATGCAGCAACCTCTTAATGCGAGTGTCATTACCCCCAAGATCCTCTATCGTTATTTAAAAAGCATTTCTTAGGTTACTTCATCATTTATCTATATTTTAAATCGACCCAATGAAAAAAGCAGCTGTGCAACAGTCTCAAACCAAAGGCAAATAAAGAATCAGCAAACCTCTGAAATCAGACATTAAGATTGTAGTGTCGGAGGAACCACACAAATGAAATCTGATTTAACTGAAGTGGGAGGGCATTTTCCAGGCTGTTGCAGCCCTGTCCATTAGTGCGAGGTCAGGCTCCGAGGGCAGAACCCACACCCCATTTACTCGTAAGCCCTACGGCCAAGCCTGAGAAGATGCGGCTTGACTCGCATGGTATTTTACAGCTTCCCTAGGGGAGAGCAAACAACGGAAGCACCACTTTAATGTACTCCACATGCCCCAAAAATGACAGAAATGAAAGCTAAGTAAGTGTTTTTCTGCACCACACAAAGAAATCCGTTTGGTTCCTTCTCCCAGATGCACTTCACAGCTGCCATCAAGGTGGGGATGGTGCTCTGAGGTGGTACCTCATGACAGTGCAGTCCCCTTCTCTGCATCTTGCTGCTTAATGTCTTTTTTTTCTTAATAACTAGCTGAAGGGAAAAAAGCAAAGTCCAAAGTGGTCTTACTTGTGCCTGTTTACAAAAACCAAGAGGCAGCTGTTTATCCTCAGAAAGGGGAGACTGTGCAAGAAACAATGCTGCAATAAGAAGAGTTCAACACCGTGTATGCAGCACTGTCTTTGTTAGCTGCACAGACACAATTCACTGCCTCGTTCAGTACTCTTCCTGGTAACGTGGGTTATATCACACAAGCTATATCCGCATGCATGTCATGAAAAAGACGAATAGGTGCAAAGATAAATCCTGAAACTGCTACCTAGCTAGCAGAGGCTGGCTCAGAGGAACAAAATTACAGAAGTGAAAGAGCAGAGAGCAGCGCAAGGCTACGGCTGCTTCACCGGGGCTGTGAGTTAACCCCTGCAGCCCCCAGAGACCATCCGGACAGACAGCGATGAAGGCAAATGAATGGAGATCAGTGTGGGAAGCAGAGGAAATGAAGATTACTGATCTGTCCAGGGGGCTGCCTCAGACATGAGAAGAGACATTAGACTGAGATAGAACGAAGCAAAACAACTGTCTCTACCCTGCCCTGAGAGAAAAGAGAAAGCAGTTAGTCAGATGAATGCTTTCTATTTTTCATTTGATCTGAACTACACTGGGGAGTGTCACATCATGCAAACTCAAATCACCAACATCTGCATCACCGATCTGCATCACTTGTTTCCCTACACAGTGTTTCAGCTATTTCTTTTTGTTTGGTTCTCCATGTCAACCTGTTGCAAAAAGCAGGATTTGAGTTTGTTTTTTGTTTTTTTTTTTAAACTGTTGTGCAGAAACAAGCCATTTCCTTTTTCCTCCCCAAAGATTGCATCCCCTCTGCTGTGCAAAGTGCTGTTCCCAGCCCCACTGCCTGCAGGCCCCCTGGAAAAGGCAGCTCCCAGCCCCAGGGACTCGCTCCCATCCCTTGCTCCATGGCAGAAGTTGACAGGTTTTGCACTTTTCAAACTCAATTCCTCTCCTTAGTCTCTGGCAGAAACCTCCCAGATGAGGGGCAAATTAACCATCAACTGTTGCCACCAACATCCAGAATATTTATCAATGTAGACTCAAACAGTTACAATGTCATTAAATTTTGCTAATGGTGATCCTCAACAGTCTTCTTCCAAGTTTTAAGCAGTTACTATCAATCCCTGCAGAGTCTACCCCATGGGCAGTGAATCAAAAATGGTTCCTGATATAAACTTGAGACAAAAATAGACGAAAAGGTGAAACCAGTAACAGCTTTCACCCTGAAGCCACCCTAGCCACAACCAGAAGGTTCCATCTGCTTCTGTACCCCACAGCCCACTCATGGTGAAATGGAAGCAGAGGAAGGATTTCTTTACTTCTGCCACTACCATGCTTAGCACCAAGAACAACCCTGACCGTTGCCTGCTCGTCCTATCACCTAGAAATACCCCTACACACCACGTTTTGTCCAAACAACCACATTTCATGTAGTGTAATAGCAACATGGCCTGGCAGTTTGCTGTAAGGGAGCTTTACTAGCAGTAGATATATTCATGGCATGTTTAGTTCTTCAAGTCTACATAAAGACTGATTCACCAGAAGTACACCACTACCTAAAAAGCAACAGTCATAAGAGAAGACAGAAGTCAGCATTGCCTGGCCTTATCTAGCTACTTTAAAATTACTTGTATGCAAATATTTCTGTGCTTACATGCACAGAGGAGGAGGGGGATGATGCTGGTCAAAACATTTACAACCATGGGCAAACCACAGTGACAGAAGCTCAGGGCAGTGGAGAAGGTAGTTGTGGCCAGAAGCAGGTGCACAGGACACGGGGGGACAGAGAGGCAGCACAACCATGTGGTCAGCCATGTCACTCATGGGTGTCATGACACACACAGGGCTGTGGAATGAGCTCCAGCCTCAGCTTTGCCTCTGCAAAGGGCCACTTACAAGAAACGTGTTTTCTCTTTTTTACACCCCCATGTAGTAAGTGAAAATGTAACCGTTGCCAGAGAACAGTCACATCATTCCTACATTTTCTTTTGTCCACACAATTTTTTTTCTGTAAACACAAAGTCTTCATATATCCATACTTTTAAAAAGCCAAAAACATCCTTACAACATGTTAGTTAAGCCTCATTAGATTTAATGAGATACTAAGTTGCATTTATGAAAGTGCAAGCCCTCTGCAGCCATGTTCAGGGGACTTGCTCTCTTCCATTATTAATAATCAACAGAAAGAAACAAAATATGTTTGCCAAACATAATAAATAGAAGGTGAAGATTAAGAACAGCAGTCAAAAAAACCCTTCTCAACCTCACAAAAATTAATGATCAGGAGAGTCACATCAAAGCAGCCTTAAAATTTTCTGAGACTCTCCAAGAAATCATATCTGGCACCACAGAAGATTTTGCAAACGTTTCTCAGAAGTAGCTCTGCAGTTCCAGCAAAAACAGTGTCAGAAAAGAACTTCAAATCCCCTCCCTAAAAGCCAAATTTGGAGGCACAGATCCAAAAATTAAGCTTAGAAACTTCTCTACAAGGGCAAGAAGTGACATGCGTACACATCCAACATTGAAAAAGAACATGAAATAAGGGTTGGTTTCCCCAGTTTTAATGTACAGAGGTGCTGAGTGTTACGAGTGAACCATTCATGCCACAGCAACAGACTCTCTAGGAAGTTTTGAAGTATCCCCCTAAGCAACCAGTGCTATTGGATCTTTTTCTTCCTAGTGTGAGAAAGATTTTACTTAGCGTGCTTTGCCTTTCTCGTGATTTATGAAATAAGCAATTCTGAGCATAACAATGACACATCCCCAGTACCTAAGTGAAAAAAAAGAAAAGAAAAAAAAAAAAGCACAAGCAAGTGTTTAGGAATAAAAAGCAAACTAGCCCTAAAATCTTAAGTGAAATAAATCCACTGAAATGGAGGAGGCGAGAGCAGAGCACGATGCACCTCCTCGCAGGCACACCCGACCCGGCTTCCCTCCCCCGCGAGGTGTTTCAGCCCCGGGAAGGGCTGCCCGAGCCGGCTACGCCGCACTCCCGGCACTGAGCGAAAGGACCTTCCCAACCTCGCCCCCCGGTTCCGCTCGGGAAAAAGCCCCACAAACAGCAACACAATCACTCCGAAGCCCCCACCCCGGCCCGGCGCCCCCGCGGCGGGAGCTGCTGGCAGGCGGCCCCGACCGAGCCCCGCTCACCTCGGGCAGGAAGGGCGGGCGCGGCGGCCGCTGCGGGCCGGGCTGGCGGGCGGCGCTGGCGCTGCCGTGGCGTGCCCCGCGCTATAAGGCGGGTGGGCCGGACCGGCAGCCCCGGCCGCCCCGCTCCGCCCCGGCCACCGCCTTCCCGGGCGGCCCCGCCGCCCTGCCCCGGGCTGGAGAGCGCTCCCCACGGCCGGCGGAGCGGCGGCTGCCCGGGGAACCGAGCCGCGAGTGGGTGTCTTCAGATGCCTTTTCACTAACTTGAGAGCTTTGCTTTTTTATGCTTAATTTTATTGCCCCTCCGCATGCAGTTCCCACGGCAGAGGGCACACACAGAGTGCACCTCAGCACACACGTGGGCTTTTCTCCTGGTAACAGCCTCGGAGACCATCATGCTTGGCCCCAAGCCCGTCTGTCAGAAAATAAAATTACAACAGTGACGTGAAAATGGTGTTAAAGAAGGGATGGTATGGCCAGAGGACTCATTAAAACCATTTGAAGTTACAGAAGAATAATCCTGGTAAATTTTCCCAAATGAGGAAAATGAGCTGTGGTGCCCGGTGATGAGAAAGCCCACACATGTGCTCCCTGGTAGCATCACATTTGCAATGCTTTCATTTGTGCACAATCTTCCCAGCTGATAATAAACCACAGTATTTTAGAATATGGTTTTAAGAGATAGCTTAGGCACTGTGTTCTTTCTGGTTCTTTTCCACTTACAGGTACCAGGCAAAGCATATCCTCATATCAAAGGTAAGATTTACAGGAGACAGAAGTATACACTCTTTTAGTCAACCATAATCACATTAGAAACAGCAGTGTGCAACTTCTGGTAAAACTGCCACAAACAGATTTTAGCAGGGCTTTTTTTTTTCATGAGGAAAAATAAACAGAAGTCCTGTAACATACAGTTTTTGATCTGAGACAGAGGATCTACCAGAGGTTGCACAATATGAAGTAACCAGCTTTCTATGTCAAACACATGGTCATCCTCCAAAGTATCTTCCCTGTCTGTCCGCTTCTGTTCCACACAAGATTTTACTCCTTTGTAAAATACATAATAATGGGCCTGATGACTTCTCTTGTTTAAAACATTAATTTTATTCTTTGAAATCTTTTCTCTGCTGCTTTGTGAGGCAAAACTGACTGATTTTTTTGAGGTGGAGGAGGATGAAAGGAAAGCACTACATAAGTAAGCAACTGTTCAGAGCGTTCTCCCCAGTCACAGAGTCTGGGATTACAGCTGTGTGTTCCTCAAAAGTTCAGCACTCCTGAGCCATTCCTCTTCCTTTCCCCTCTCACCCTCCTCTTCCCCTACTGAAATGCATGACCTACGGGAGATACTGACAACGTACATCCACAGCCATGAGGTTAGTTTTCAATACTGGACTGTGGGCTTGGGGGACCCTCCATGTAAGTGTGTGTGTCCCAGCTATCACAGGAAATGTGATTTTGCCTGCTGTTTTTTTCACCAGCTGCTGGAGACAAGAGAGGTTCCAGCTTCCCCCCTAAACTCCACGTTGTCTCCCTCCCCTTCTCCTTTCCCTCAGTACAATTACTAACAGCTGGTTAATCATCTTCAGCACATCTGCCTACCTTGCTCCCTGTCACTGGCATGGGGTGGCTGGCAGCAGGGTGGCGTTGGCTCCTTCCCAGCATGCAGGCAGGGGAACCCCAAGGCTGCTGCTTTTGGGTTGGGCCAGCAAGGGACACCTCATGGTTAGGAGGAGGGCAGGAGGTGATCCAGAGCTGTGGGGCTCTCCTGACTCTCTCCTTTCCTGCTGGCTGCTCCCCTGCTTATTCAGACACAGCTCTGGGCTGTTGCAGGGACTGAGGACTCCCCTCAGCAGTCCTGACAGGGAAAAACCAGAAAGATTTCTTGATAGCATAGCATCATAGCATCATTACACCACTTTTCATTCATTTAAAGTATTCAAAGTGCAATTACTTACACAATTTGAGTCAAGGAAATGAGTGTGTAGGGGGAAATGTATCAGCTAATGTGATTCATTAGTAAAGGCGGGTGATATACATCCCTGTGCAGCAGCAAGGATGAGGTGGCTTGAACAGCTCTTACATAATTAGATGGGTGCTGGTACTCAACATAGGGCAAATACTGTCCACCTCTGTTAGAAAGGCATGAATTAGTCTAGGACAGTTTCACATGTGGCAAAGGCAATCCTGATTTCCAATTTTGGCTTCTGGGCTGGTTTTTGGAACTATTTAATCTAAAAGATACGGTTGGCACAAGCACAAACAGTGTAGGCTGGACATGAATGAACTGTGCCTGGAAATCAGAAGCAGGCTTTTAATGATTAGAGCAATCAGACTGTAGCACAGAATAATAGGAGGAAAAATACCTTTAACTCCTTGAACAGGTGGCTTATTAAGTATGCTTCAGTCCGGAGTGCTCCATTGCACTTTATGGTCTTGTGTCCAGTCGCAATGCTGACCGGAAACTGAGCAATGCAACACCAGTGTGCCAAACCAAAAGCATGGGATCTGCCTTTCACTTAAAGCTGTTTACAGTGGGATACAGTCATTCTATTTTATAAGATAAATTTTTTCATACCAGGTATCTGACAAGTTATTGTGTGCTCTCACTATCTTAATCATCTGTAATTTTGAATCATGCTTCAGATGAGTTCTGTTCAATTTGCAAAGCGTAGGAATTGAGGACATCTTTGCTGGTCTCAGATAAATCATAGCAGCAAGACCAGGGGAAAAAACAGTCTAAAGAAACAAACCTCCCTCTACAGTTAGGGCTTAGAATTCAGTTAATGCTAATTACAGACACAAATAACCTTCCAAATACTTTACAGAGATTTGACATCATGAAAACAAAGTCCCAAATCCCCATATAGTCATCAATACCATGGTGTAGTAAAAGTAATACTAACATAACCATCTCACCAAGAACTTAGTCAAACATCTTTCCACCTTTCCCTCAGGGGGAAGATTTAGCCCCCAAACTTAGTTATCAAATCCAGAGCATTCTTAATAGCAGGGTGAGAAACTAGTTCCAGAGCCTCACAGCCACACTCGGGACACTATGTCATGGATAAGGAGTAAGTCACCTCCAGGTTGTAATCACCTCTCATTTTGTACTCCTGGAAGGTGTAGCAAAACCCTACTGAACAGGTATTGCTTAACTCTTACTTTGGCCACTTGGCTATTTCACTTGGCTAGTGAAATAGTGAGAGCTGGCATGAACTGGCCTTTAGCAGGCTTATCTTCTTATGTTCACTCTTCCTTTTCTTATACTAAACCAGTTCCAGATTCTTCCTCTTGTGATTTGCATGTAGGTGAAACTTAGTTGTATTTATTAGGAAGCAAGGGACTTCATACCAGTGCAGAAGTCCTCAATGAATAGCTCAGCGGGAGGCATCATCCATATAGTTGCTGCAGATCATTTTTTCTCTTGGCTAGCATGTCTTCAGGTTCCACTCCTTCTAAAGAAAGATTATGTTTATCATGAGCAGTGGAATCTTTTAATGCATGAAATCAGACACAAGCTATAAAGCTACTAAATATTTTAGGGTCAGTCAGGTTGTCTGTCTGTTGGTCCTGAGGCAGTCACCTAATACTCAGCTGTCAAACCTGTTCTTTCAGATTGCTTGTCTTCACAGTCAAAAGGATACACTTTTTTACTTCAGGAAAAATAACATATATGGATTGTGCTGAAGTAGAAACACAGAAAAGCTGAGATTTTCAGCAAGGTAAGCTCCATGGAAATCGTGGTGGTTTAAGACCAATATTTCTTGTCTTATCCGTGTTTTCACTTCACATGCAATAGGCATCCTTAAAATAACCTCTGCTACATTCTAGTAGCAAAACAAGGCCTTAAAGAAGAACTGTTTACTCTGCCATTTGCTTTTTGTTTTGTAAATACTGACTACCTGTCAGAAATAAAATATTCTCTCCTGCCCCCTCTTCAGTTAGCATCTTCTATCCCTTACTCCTGTTCTTTTTATTTACTCTCCATCATTATCACAAGTTGCCTCACTGGCCACCGCTTTCACGTCCTCAAGCTGCCTCAGCCTTTGCCCACCCTGAAAGCTTCACCTATATTTTCAGTTGATGACCTAGCAGACACAGCATTGAGTTCACCATCAGGCCTGTTTGCTATGAACTTGCCATAAGAAGCCAAGAAGCCAGCTTGATTTCCATTCGTTACAGGGATCCACGTGTGAACTTGCACCAAATTTTGCATTATGCATGCTGGAGGGTCAGGCCAGGAACTGATAGGCAAAGGGCATTAACATTTGAAGACAAGAGCAGCGTCCCAGCTGAAGTTTCCTTTCTAAGGTACAGGGTACTAAGGAGAAGTTAATCTACATGAGCAATGCAGGGCACAAAGCAACCATTGAGCACTGAACAGTAGTTATCCGAGTATACAAACTACAGCATGTCACTAGAGACAATAACATACTATGCCTCACTAGTATATAGTATTGAATTAGGAAACTACTTTTTGGAATACAAAATATAAAAGCAGCTGCTCAACAAACATATTACTATGGCCTTTATACAGATTTCCAATTTCAAACTGTAAGAAGATCAAACTGACTCATATTTTACTAGTTCTGACAGATGTCACGATCAAAAGATGGCTGCTAGTTAACCAGTCAGACTACTAAGCCAGTCTTTGATAAATGTAGCATATATATCATGTTGTGTTATCTGCAGTTATTTAAATACATTTGTTTTACCACACGCTGGATAATAATATTCACAATTCACAATGATGAATAATGGTGATAATGATCACATAATTCATAATGATGACATGCTGATAGTTAATTATAGCAAAAAACCCAAAATGGAAGCTACGTTCTGTCCAAACAAACACATAGCAAAATCTTTATCATGAAAAAGAACCTACAAAACAATCCTATCGCACAAGTGGGTTGGGTTGTTTTTATGACCTGCCTCAATAGATGGCAACTGCCTGGAGGAAAACCACAAACACCAAATGTGTAGACAGCAGCATCACTTGAATGTATGACAGCTGCCACTGTTAGAAGCTGAAATACAAAGGCTGGCAATTTTCATGTACAGCTTATGGTAAGATGTTTCTTATTCCCTCGCTATCTGGCCATATTCAGAGTATGCACTGTTCTCCTCTTTTCCTGGTTCATCTATTCTGTTTAGATCCCAAACTGCACACAGAGGTCATGTCTGTGCTTAAACTTTACATCCTCAAAGAACTCTGCTCATTATGAGTTGATTCTTTGTGATAGCTGCAATTAAACTGGTATAAATATCTTCACATCCCTAGGGCTTAGATTACTATCTCTTTTGGAAAAAGACTGGCTCTTATTAGTAGTATGCATTGATTGGACAGCTAGATTCTTCAAAAATGCTTGTAAATGCAACATTCTGCATAGCAAGTAAAAACTGTCATCAGCTAGATTTTTTTTTCTTGAAAAAAGCATTAGATAAAAACTCCCATGGTGCTAGAACCATTAAGTGAAAGAAAACAATGGAGAAAGATCAGTACAAGACTCCAATATCCTAGCATCTAGAGGATTCTCTGTACTTCTGTATCCAGAACTTTATAGCAGAAACTGCATTCACAGTCCATGTAACAAGATATTATTTCCTGTGTTTGTGATCAAGGTGATACATGGGTTAGAATATTTGTGTTTGTTTCATTTTGGGCATTGATCCCATTCACTCCCAGGGAGAGAAAAATGCATTCTCCCAGCTACATTTCTTAACGTATGATCACTTGTTCCAATCTAAGGCACACTCCTTGTTTGCATCTCTGTCTTCATTTTCTCTTGAAAACCACTCGATATAAAATTCATGTACACATTACCTCAAGGCTTCTGAAAACAAACAATGGCAAGTTAGATCTGGCAAAATAAGGGTGTTTTCACAGGCTAGCGAGCCTGCCACTCTTGAAAGCCTGGCAGGTTTAAATATTTGATGATCAAACATGGCATTCATCCTCCTAATCAATTCTTTTTTTAGATACAAGTCTGAAGACTCTCAGAAAGTACAATCAGGCAGTGCAGGAGACCCACAGAGGCTTCTCACACCAAACAGTAAATAGCTAGGAAATGAATAGGGGGGGCAGAATTCTCTGCCCTGTTCCATTAGAGGCACATTGAAATCATAAAAGGGGTAGATTGCCTTGAAATAAATTGGCTTTTATAAAGCCTTTTCTTTAGATCCTTCATGTTGATGGCATTTTTTCACTTGGAATTAAATGAAATGGAAACTTTTATAAAGTTGAAATAAGCAAAATTCTTTCTGGAAAAGCAGTGGACAAGTATAAGTTTCATATGTGCAGAGCAACATCTAAGAGATGTCTGCTTACAGACCTGGCACATGCGATCCATGTAGTGGGTGCATGCAAAAGTAGGCATGGGTTTGGGGTTCGGCCAAGGAGTAGGTTACACCATTTGTTTTAGAACCACCTGGAATATGCATGGGCTGATGTAACACAAGAAATACAAGTGACAGTAAGAAAAGTATGTCTGAAGTCACCTTTCGAAAAGAACTTAGGTACTTCCAGCCAAATGCTCCTCTTCTGATGGAGATTCCTAACCCTCCCTCCCTTCAGGAGCCAAATATTTATCCCATTCCTTCCTGCTGAACAATAGACAGAGGAGGGTTGGTGCTTTTCCCCTTATTTAGTAGCTGAAGGGACAGGACACTCAAGCTGACCGTGGGAACCTCCAACTAAGGCGATTCCTAGTGGAGACAAGACTGTTCTTCAGTGCCACTCTCTCAACTGGTCTCTATTGGTCCAAATGGACTGTACAAGTCATCTGAAGAGGGTCTTGAGTACTGGACTCCCTTCACCCAGAAGATTCCCCTCCTCAATAGATGATACTGTCATCCCTTCACAACTGGATTAATAAAAATTGTATTATTCTTAGCAAAAGGAGCTGCATCAACAAAGAGCTCCAAGACTGAAGACCACATAGATCCACAGGAGATATACATGCCAGAGGTAGGCTCAAATCCATTCAGGCAAGAATGGACCAAACCCCACTTCTCCCGTATCTTTGCTGAAGTGTTGAATTTTATGACATCTTTTATTGCAAAGAATAGTTCCTAGGAAATTATTTTGCTCTAAATGAAGCCAATAATAAAATTTCTATTGCCTCCCAGTGCGATTCAAGCAAGACTCATAATGCGTTCAACAGCTAGAGGAAAAAAAATTGTGAAGATAGCAATGTTAACAGACAATAGTGCTCTCTACCCTTGCATTTCTTTTATGGGTCCCATGGATGTAAGTTTAACTATCAAAGTTCATTAGCACAGTTCTCGTTTGGGCCCAGACTTTTATACTCTGCATTTGACACTTCGATCACGATGCAAATACTCATGTCTAAATAATATAAGGGATTTCTTATGTGATGACTCAAAGGGCATCAAAAATTGGTTTGAAAGAGATTCAGTGAGCATTCTGGTTTGCAGAAAGAGGGGAGGGATGTATACAAGGACAAAAAGTTCTCCTTACCGAGCAACAGGGTTGATCTGGCTTATTATACCCACCCAATAAACAGTGGTGCTGTTGGTTTTTTTTAACTGCAGCTTGTCCTTATCAAAGAAGCTTGTTTATTCTTTCCACAATGTTCACAGGTTCTTTTTATGACACTTCATATTTCTCTACTGCACAACAGAATAGAGACTAGGAAAAACATGTAACTGTGCTTTATTTCAAAGTGCTGTACAATCAAGACTATTGTACAGTCCTTTGGGTTAAGTGCAGGATAGCGACAACTGATGTCATCTTCTTGCAAGGAGATGAACAGGATGAGCTGATAAAGGTGAACATGCTTAAATACGATTGTACAGTTCTCAGAGAGTGCTTTTATAGATCAGATGCCTGATAAGAAAGTAGATATTTATTTATTGGGATGGAAAACGCATGGGGACATTAGCAGTCATGTTCTTGTATAACTGCAGACTTCTTAATTTAAACTGCTGCTGCATCCACCTCAGAGGAAATCCTTCCTATCATTGTAGAAAGAGGGTCCCAATACAATAAACCACTTAAGCTTGTAAGTCAATATTTAGTTGAATGCATGGGAGTACTGCACTGCACAGGTACTGCACTCAGTGGGTATGGATGTACTCACTTTCTGTATTTTGCATCAGCAGAAACATTCACATAAGGTATAGAAAAATGTAAACAATCATTGATGCAAAGAATACAATGTTCTTTCTGCAAGTCTGTGTACAAGACAAGACCAAACACTGACAAAGAACTTGACAAATAGAAAACTGGATAAAAAGCATTCGTCTAATTTTGAATCTTCAACAGGAAATCAAATACTGGAGAAACTGCTCAAAAATGTTGGGGAGGGGTGTGTGTCAAGCACAAGTCAAAATCTCCTGTACAAATCTGAAGGAGAAAGGGAGTAAATGTTGCATTGAGTAAACAAGCAAATAAGACGTAAAATTTTCACGCAGTGCCATCTCCATTAAATGAATGTGTATCGAGAATGCCCCGTAGTCATTACTGGGGGAAGGATCTAGAACAACTGCGAGCATGCTACAGCTCATCCAGGCAACTAATCAGTTACTTGGATTGGAGCCTGGTAAGGTCAGTACTTACTAAGTTGCACTGTGTTAGTATGACCTTTTTTCTGCAGAAGCTATTATAGCACCAATGAGCTACTAGAATATTTTGCAGCAGAGTGGACTGGTTACAGTTATTCTCTGCTCCAATTAGCCTGAAAGGCCTTGTGATGATGTTAAACATACCACATTTCCCAGCAATGACTGTGATCTCATCATGAAGAGGAAATACTTTCCAAACCTTTTGTTTCAAACAGATAAAGCAAACAGGAAATACTCAGCTACCTTGCTCCCAGTCTTTTGCCATCCATTTCACTACTTCCTGCCTATGTCTATTTTGGGAGACAACTGTTTAAGAAAATTGCTTTTTTAGAAGTTCAGGCTGCACTTATGCAGGCAGCTGCAGCCTTCAGTATCTCACTGGCTTCTCCCTCCTCCCATTCTCATGGGGGGAAAGGGCAGGAGCAAAAGGAGGACTAAAACAGGAGTCTTCACAACCATCTGCTTCTTTTAGTCACTGCCTTTCCTTCTTTTTAACTAATGGCTATTTTTCATAGCACAGAGAAATGGTTCATGAATATTCTCTCTGTAGTGGCAGTCTGGGATCCTTTGACAGTGGGAACTGGGCATGCAGGAGCAGGCATCACAGTATTTTTTTTACTCTTTAAACTGACAATTCCAGGTATCCCATTCCATTAGTTATTTGAGGAGAGTTAAATTCTGGCTCTGTATTTTTGGAAAAAAACAAAACAAAACACCAAAACCAAAACCAAACGCAAATAATTTCATGCAGTCCAACAAATTTCTGTTGTTTTCAGAAAATTTCGAGGCATTAATGAAACATAAAAAAAAAAAGAGGAATTCTTGTTTGTATGATAAATGTAAGGATAGAAGGATTTTGTGTTTGTATCACATTAGTGTATGAAACAGGACAAGAAAAGAACGGGAGCATAAGAAAGATCTTTGCACAGAGATGGCAGCCTAAAAATGGTTGTGGTTTCTGCTTATGTTGAGCTTCAGGGACCTGGAAACTGGTGAAGAAATGTCACATTTTTTTTGTTTTCTTAGGGAATACTGCTTTTTTCAACATCATGGCAGCTGACAAGGAAAAGGGCAAGATAAGGGTGCTGTGATCAGGGAATTTTCTATACTTACTCTCCTTCCACCAGTCATATTTTGTCAGGGAAAAAAATGTAAATCAGTGGGAAAGCATAAGAAATTCCCAGATACATTATTTGAATTAAATTATATTTTTAAAAGGAAATAAATTGAATACTTCCTACTAGTTCATCAGGTCAGTTTCCACCTCATCTACCTCTCATTTTACAGCCATGTAGCTGTCTTCAGGTGTTTAATTCCTTTCTGTTAATCTCTAAATATCTTTTGACACTCTGGAAAAGATTTCACAATAAGTGTGTAGATAGCCACTCCTGTACAATAATGTTCAAGAACAATAACCCCACAAGCATACATACTCAGTTTTATATGTATTAATGACAAAGAGAGCTTTGAGAGATGTTTTACATCCTTAAGCTTCTTGAAAACAGAGAAAATACATATGAAGCGGAAACACTTACCAGCTCTGATTTTTTCACAATGACACTGTATTAAGTTCAATTACAGATTAAGATGATCCCAGGGTTTACTCCAGTTTCAGCTGAAGTAAATAGGAGTGTTCTCACCCGGAGAATCAACGTCACACATAGTAAGCACTGAAGAAAGAAGACGGCTCCTGTTCTTCTGTAGGGTTTCTCTATGTATCAGAGGTATATCCAGATGACGACAGTAATGCAGTACTCCTCTTTGTCTCTTTTTTAAAATTTTCCTCCTGTAAAGATACTAGTCTTATATTTTTCCATTAACCCTCCACATGCAGCCTCAAATTCCAGACTGTCAGACTACAATTTGCTGTATGAAGGACACTTTTATTAATCATATAAATCTTTGTATGTGGTGTAATACTTAGCCCAGACACATAAATGTTTCAGTGGGCATGAAAGAAAGAAAATCTTATGGCTGACACAGAAAGAAGTGCTCCCTGAAGTCGTTACAGTGAGCAATGAGGTGATTCCCCACTCTAATGTTAAATCTGCTGCGATTCTGCCAATGCTATCATTCAACAGCCTCTGGCAATAACACCTCAGAATAGGTTTAGACAGCTTAGTTTAATTATTATTATTAGTTTGTGAATGTCCTAAATTCTGCATCATGGCACAGATGCTTTATGCCAAATACAACATTCCATTTGGTGCAATCTATATTTTTCAATTCAGTTCATGTTTTGTTTTGAGCTGATTCAAAGTGAAATTGTTTTCAATTTTTCACTTTGGCCATGCAATTGAAAAAACAGTCCTTCAGCCTTACCACTCTGTTGCCAGGCACCAAATTGTTCAGTGATGACTTACAGACTCAGTTATTCTTTTGAAGAAATTGGTCAGTCTCAGATCTCGCTCTTGTTTGAAGTTATTCACAATATATTAATATCAAAAAGAAAAAAACACCCAGATATTAATTACATTTTCAAGGTCAAGATGATTTACTCAAGTGCTTTTGTAACAAAGGAAAATGTGCTGACAAAACTGACTTGCAAATAAAGATTTTTAAACTTGACAGTGTTTAGATACCCCAGCAACACCTGTTCTTTAAAACTGGGAATCAACAGAAACATTGTATGGTCATGGGTTGCAGCATTCACTCTCCTAATTTTCCTTAATTTGGTAAAGAAATAATTTGGTAAAGTATCCCAGCTTTTCAGATCATGTGGGCAAACTCAGAAGGAAGATCTTTCAGCTTAAGTAACAGAAGGGTTTGAATCTGCCAGCTCGCAGCTCATTATCTGAGGAACAGCCATGCTGAACATACAAGACTCCCTCTCCTCGCATCCCAGGCCACAGACCGATGCAGTTTTCCCATCTTCTCAAACTACACACGTTTCTCTGCTTTTTAAGTACTGTGCTGTCTCTCCAGCAGAAGATCTGGGGACAGCCAGCTGTTTGGCACAGAGAGTAAAGAATCAGTGTGTTTTCAGTGAAGTGAGAGAGAGCATGGGAGTAATGTCCCTTTGACATGGCAGCTTCACAGCTTTGATGTTTCCTCTCTCTGCTTTTCTCTTTTTAATTAACTACATGGCTACTCTTTCCACAGAGCCTGAAAAATGCTCTTGCACTAGAACAACTTTGGTATTATTTTTGGGCTTCTAGTGTTGCTATGTAAGTCTAGTCTATATCAGTATTTTCACTCTGTGGTCTGCAGAGATAGTATGGACTATTTTTTAATTTGGGATATTGGAATTTGGAATACTATGAACAATTTCTTAAGGTAACACAGAAAATTAAGATATTGTCAGTTAGTGCAAATTTACTGTCCCAGGGCCAAGAGGTCAGTGATCTCCCAGTCGCAAGAACCGGGAAGCCATCAGGCCAGGATGTCTCCATCTCTGCCAATGCTGTAGCCTATTGTCAGGCCTTTTGTAGTCAGCATCACTGTAACAGGTAAACATTTACTCTGCAACTATCACACACCATGTTCCTGCCTTCTAAAAGATTTAAAAGCTCACCAGCAGACAGTGAATTTTGTTTACATAACATGCCTATCTTGTGGCTCCATTCTTGACTGAGAAACTGCTTATATTGGTTTTCCCTCAAGGGCTCCACTTACAGTAAACACAATTAAGGCTAAACACATTATCTGCTGTATATCTTCATTAGAAATTGCCTTTTGCTTTTAGCTTTGTCTTTGGGTATAGTCTGCTCTAGACACAAGCCATTCCTCAGCGATTAGGATGCTACACCTCTGCACCTTAAAACGCTTTTTAAGTTTAAGCAGTGGACAGGATTAGATGCTGCAGACTCTAGATCACGGTACTGTGACATTACTCAAAAAAAACTCCAAAAGATTTTAAATCCTGTTCCAAATTTAAGCCAAAAATGCTGTACTACTACTAGCTGGCACACCAGGCTGGCTCAGATGGGGGACAGGATGGTGGTACAGGGTTCCCAGCAATGTAGAAACCCACCTTTACGTTTTCCTTCTGCATCAGCCTTGTTTTTATGGTCATGGTGAGTGACTTTGCCAGGAGTACGTGTAAAAGACCTAAATCAACGTTTCCTGGCTTTGTCCTGAAAGTGACTTTTGGTCTCAGAGGATGCCAGCAGGACAGAGTACTGATAAACTATCCTTCCAGATTAATTGGGAAGGATATAATTTTTCACACTCGTGTGTGTGTGTGAGAATATGTGCTGGTTTAGTTTCACTACTTCCTCTGTAAAAGGCATGTTGCAGAGACGGACATATGCTACAAACACACTTCCTTCCAACAGATGTCATTACAGTCTCTCCTTATGAGAGAATGAGAGGGAGGATCCAAACCTGAACTCTCCAACTCTGGATTGCTTTGGTGTCTCCTCCCTGACACAACTGTTGAAATACCCAGAAGTACCTTCCTAAACCATAAAAAGGGAGATCTGACAGTAAGTGGTTTGGATCTGTAAACCTACTTTTCATTTTCTCAGCCTCTCTTTCTCTGTTTCTGCACACAGCACAGTCCCACACTATGTCCCCCAGGCAAGAACACTGTTTAAGAGCAGAGCAGCAAGCTGACGAGATCAGGCAGAATGTGGCTGATCAGCCCATGCAAAAGAATTGATGAGGTAACATCTGGGTCTTTCTCTGCTGTCAGTCATGTAATTTGGGTTTTGTCAATTCTGCTGATTAATGCTGTTATAACAATGCAAATACAAGTTGCAAGAGCAGACAGGAAAGAGTCATTCAGCTGACAGATGGGGGCGGGGGGGAGCTGGGGAGATAGGGAAAAAAAAAAAAAAGGAGTAATATTTCTGAGTTTCTCAGTGCACTGGCCTATCTGACTGCTACAGGAAACAATTAGCCATTTTACTATAAGCCATTGAGAGCAGCACTAAAACAACAGCAGAGCAGGAAAAATACTTTTGTTTCCTCTGCAGAAAAAGCTATGTATTTCACAACAATGCCACTGGCTGATCTATAATCATTCATTTGACCCTTTCCCAAGAAATAAAATAAATTGGATGCCAGGGACAAACGGGTTAGATAAAAACACTGGGTTCAGCGAGGAAAGGTTTTATGATCTTGAAATTTCTTGCATAATGTCTTTATCACATTCCTAATTGATAGAGGTACCAGGAAACAGATGCATCACACAACATTGCTCTGACCAACATTTTTGCAAGAGTTAATGAGAGACAAAGCAGTGCAAAACATTTCCAGAGGTACATAATCTCACTTACTCCTGTTTAATTATTATTTTTGAGAACAGACACTCCTCCTCGAAGCAGGGCTCCTTGAGAGAAGCATGCTGTGTTCCTATTAACCTGCGCTCTGATCTGTCACTTGCATGAATTCCTTAATGCTCCAAAAGTGAAACCATTTGGTTAAGGAGCACCAGTGTGTATTTTGGTCCTTCAGTACATAATCACTGGATGTCTTGTCTGTCAGAAATATCTAAGAAGCAAACAGAGCACCTCACGTACAGCAGTGAAAGCCTCCTAAACAGTGCCTAGTAAAAGACAGGAAAGATGTGAGAATGAATGAGGCTGGCTGTGCTCTGGCAATAATGATGTGCTTGGTGTCACAGAAGTAACACTGTGACTGAGTGCTCATAATTTCAGTCCTTGAAGGAAGAAATGCTCATGTCAGTAGCATGTTGTCTTTGATGAAAGGCAAAGAAATGACGAACCTCTTTTACCAGGGACAAATTTTGCCACTTCTCTCTGCTCACAATCCTTATTTGCCCACAGATACAAGGCAGGCAGCAGAGACATTCTTGATTATTTTCTGCTTAGAAAATACTGCTCTCTGGAATGATCTTTAAATAAAAATATATTGAAGTGACGATTTAATACCTACTTTCCAGCTAAAGTAGGAGGCAGGCGTATGTATACTGGGACCATCACATAAGCATTTTCTTTTTCCTTGAAGAGGGATCACAAGAGTACTGAAGACAGGTGTTGGGAGTGGGACTGGGCTGCTCACCAGTGACTCAAAGCTAAGGAACACTTCTCAGGACTCTGCTCCAACTCAAATCACTCCTAGCTGAGCAACAGCTTCAACCTCCGGCATAGCACAACTTGCTGCAGCCAACTCATGTCAGAGTTTCATGCTGAAGCAGATCCCTGTATCTTCTTTTTTCAGCCTACCATAACTCAAAAACACTTAAAAAATAAAAATGGTGTCATAGAGTTTCAGAGACTTCAAAACTAAACAAAACTGCATTAACTGGAATATTCAGCTTGTGTTGAGGATACCCTATGCTGGCACAAAGACATCTTTGATACTGCCTCCTAACAACACTCACACAAACCAATTAGTTTTGGTTGTGCTATGCTGGCAATATCTCCATCTGCTGGGGCCAACATTTGAGGGACCTTCCAGGAAAAAACCCAAGGAGTTGAGAGTGCAATTGCCTCTTTCTTTGGCTTATTTTTTGTTTTCTCTTTTTCTTTCTATACAAATACACATACTCACACAGACAGCCAGGATGATCACTTATTGGACTAACTAGCCTGGTCAATTTTTAAAGGTGTATAATTCTGGGTCTTTGGGTGGTGATTTCCAATTATTGTACTGTCACCAAACAAAGGTATGTTTAATGGTGCCTTCAGTAAGCCAGAACAGTTTACTGTTCAAGTGAATGATATGGTTGCCCAGCCAGCAATCATATCTCAAGTTGGAAGGGACCCATCAGGATCATTGAGTCCAACTCCCAGGTCCTCACAGGACAACCTAGAGCTACACTTGTGAAACACAAGTCTAAAAAAAAAAGAAAACCTGAAACAAAAATATGCACAGGCAGAATATTGTCTTCATGCCAAAAAAGAAAGTAGATCAGTCTGGTGTTCATTTGACCATAGTGATCACAACTAGCAACCTCTCCAAGGTATGTGACTCCTTTTTCATGTCACAGTGCCTGCAGAATAAGTACTGTGTTAAAAAGGGTAGAATTTCAGCAGTTAAATAGGACTGAAACCCGAAATAACAGAAAATTGCTTTAAGCTACTCCAGCGAGCACAAATGACTTGTAAATTCAGAAAGGACATATACCAACATAAGGATGTGTTTTCACAGCCTGACAGAAGAGTATTAAGCAAGTTCTACAGTACAGTAAGTACCTTAACAACCATCCTACTTACAGCTGATTTCAGGATAATTCCTACTCTGATCTCCTGTACTACTTTTGCACACCTTTTACTCTTGTGGCATAGTTCCAGATACAGACTGATAAACATCTGATCATTGCTGGACAACAGCTTCAGGAGATTGTTTCAGGCAGAGGACTCTAACTTCCTCCACAGTGACCTATCACGTCTTTTGTTTCCACCAAGAAAAACACTGCATATAAAGTAGATGGCATCATTTTAATTAGCAAGTACTTGATACCTCAGCCACTGCTCAAGGCTCAACAATAGGGTCATTCAGACGTGACAGGGCTCTGGGAGCAAGTCCAAAAATAACCTTAAAGGTACCTAAATTATAAGGAACAGGATTACGGAGGACTGTAAATTCTGGCCCCAGCTTCAGCTACTCATCTTGTCCCTACACAGCTCTTTGAATAGCCTATGTTAAACTCGGTGATGGAAAGGACTCCTAGCTTTTAAATGGTAGTCTTCATTGAACACACAGCAAGAAGAGATACTGAATTATAGACTATTTGTGAGTGACCATTAATAGGCAATATTGTTTCTCCTTATATTTTTGGTGGAAAGCACAGTAAAAGATTTAAGTAGATAGCTCTGGGGTTTGGGTTTTGTTTGTTTGTTTTTGTAATTCTGGTTAATTATTCTGTCAAATCACCTTATAAGCAGGTATTTCAGGATAGCAAATATGAGTACATTTAAACCCGGGGCTTCTAAAAGTGAGAAAGAGACTTGCCAGGTTTGTATTTCTTTTGGCAGTCAGTGAATCAGAGCGCTCTGGACCAACGCAGTCTGCAGGTGGCAGCATCCAGTAACTCAGATGCAGGGTGAGCTGAGCCCAGATGAAAGTCAATACAGGGTTTTGCTAGTTTTGAATCCATGTCCTGTACCACAAGTGCTTTGTATTGGTATAATTTCAGTCCAACTTTCCCATTTTAATACAATAGTGATTCTAATAATTAATGTATCATTAATCCGTATTTTAGGTTTTGACCTTTATGACTTTGCTTATACATATTATTGTCACATTCTCATATAACTGTAGTTGCATATTTCACAGGTAACGTGCATAAATTACTCTTTGACCAACACCATCTTCATCAACACACCAGCCACACAGAAAACCTGTTTTGTCCTTCCTGCCAAGTACAGAGGTACAGGGAATGTTGCTCTCCCTAGGTGGAACCTGTTTTCTGGCAGATTTTTAAGTGCTCGGGAAGCTTAATCAAAGCAAAAGGCTGAAAAAAGACATGTGATCATCTACTGTAAGACGGGAATATACGTTCTCTTATACAATGTCATTCTCTACTTACCAAGTAGTTGAAGTAATCTTCCAAGAAAGTCTCAGCATAGGAATTTCAAGAATGCTTAGCATTTCCAGGAGTTAACTGACTGGGATTTCCATCTTTGATTATGTTAGTAGTTCAGCCATAAACCAACCACAACTAATAGCAGCTGTGCTGAGCTCTCTCCATGTTTTCTCTTTTAGATATGATCTCTAACATACCACTTCTTTCAAGTGAAAAAATTGAAGGAAGATCCAGGAGTTCAAGATTTAAAGTTATATTCTTCTCCAAAGAAAGAAAGAAAGAAAATCAGTTTCAGATCAGTTTGTTTGCTTCCAGAAGCTGAAACCATTAGTATCATAGAACCACAGAATATCTCAAGTTGGAAGGGACCCATCAGGATCATTGACTCCAACTCCCAGCTCCTCAGAGGACAACCTAAAACTAAACTTGCAAAACACAGGTCTAAAAAAAAGCTACATATGCTCAAAATTAACAAAAGGGTGCATGTATCAGTGCAGTGCCCCACACTGGGGTTAATTTTAATTACTGTCCCAGTTAATTAGGGGGTTCAAGAGCCTCTGGCAGCCTCCCCCAGGCAGGCACTGGACTCTGCAGCACCTCCCTTACCCTTGGACTCCTCCTGGCTGTGAGGACCTGAAGCACCTCTTCATAAGAGGTAGCAGACAACAGGATTCTGCATATTTGTGCCTTTCACCTTTGTGACACCAGATAGGCATACACTGACCTTTTTGTTTATGGCATGGTCCCCTGCAGGGGAAGCAACCTCTAAAAAATTTTGATTGCACTTGCAACTAGTCTTTGCAAATCCTGTGCAAAGTCAACACAGTCTTTGCAAAGGAAGAGATATTTTTGGCCTATTTAAACTATGTTCAATCTCCTTTCCACATTGCTCACTTTTATAATTAAAAGAAGGTAGAGTTCTAGGAACAACTGAAATACTGAGATTCTTCTGACTGCACCAAAGTTTGTAATTAGACAATAATTCATTTGCTGACCACATATACTTTCTTACATCAAAACCATCTCTGGCTTGCAAGCCAGCTTTAGCCATCAGCTCTTTCCAGCATCTCAGCACTTACCATTGAAATTAATTACTTGGCTGTGAATAACAAACTTCCCAAAATTACCCTGAGTGCTAATGGTCCAGTCCTCTTCCTTCTGAGATCAGTATCAAGATCTATAAGGTGTTTTTATCATGCATCACATAGATGGAAATCCTGTTGATTCCCATTGTCTAGAAAAGTCAGAACCCATTAATTCAAAAAGAAAATTTTACAACTCTTGGACATGCCAAACACAGCCCAGTTGTATAAGACTGGTGTCAGCACCACAGTCATGTCAGCAGAATGGGCTTTGTCCTCTCTGCATGAAATTTCTCAATTCCATATTTTTTCCAGTCTGTGAGTCTACTCCTTTGGGGTTCTGGCTCTAGCAGTTGTTAAGGCGTGATAATAACCAGTAGATGCAATTTCATTCTTATAGCAGGATTTCTCTGTTGTAGTGTTTCATGCTGTGGTCCACTACTCCAAGGCATGAAGAGCTCAGTAGGAATCTCACAGCTCCCAGCTGGCTTCCTGGAGCCTTGCCTGCCTTGTTGAAACGAAACCGTGTGGTGCCAGGTTGGAAGCACAAATATTACTGTTGGTCACAGAGATGTATTAGCAGGAAAGTAGAATTTGTTGTGAATGTGAGAACTTGATGTCTCAGCTAACAGGACAGAGTCTCCCCTTGAAAACCATTAACAGCCAAGCTGATCAAAAAGAGCAAAAGATAACAACATACTTTAAATAACTTTTCAATCAATTTTGAAATGTTCTCACTGACTTTTTCCATGTGCTCTTTCAAAAATATGATTTTCCAATACCAAGTTAGGATTGTAGATATTTTTCAATATCCAGAATAAAATCTTTTCATAAAGGTATTCCTTGCAAACCAAGGCAAATGTCCACTAATTTTCCTATGATTCAATGATTAACTTTGAATTAAACTGTTAAGCTATTTCTACCTCACATTGTCAATGAGTAAGACTATGTGAATGCTACACCCATCTTTCTGACACCAGGCTGAGAGCTTTTTAAAACTGTTACATTAAAAGGAAAAGAAAAAAGAAAGGAAAATCATTACTTTTGTGCTACTACCAAAATTAAATAATGGTCCCCACTGTGGCTAGGCACACAACCCAGCTATAGCAGGCTGGGGTTTCAGATCAGATTAGTTGCAGAGCGTACAGTGATTTTTCAGATTCCTGCATGGCATGTGGCTGGTTCTTTTCTACATCTTATTTTAATGGGAAAATTACTAGAAAAAGTCTGTGTAAAAATTTTCATATTAGAGGCAATTTTTCATGTGGAAACCATTGCGTATAAGTGGTTTCTGCTCTGTTTTGAGCTATGTGCCACGTGTTACTCAAATATTTACTTCGCATATTAAAGCAACTCATCCTAGATCTTATCTGAAAAGAATTATGTTTCATATTTGAGTCACTCTTATCCTTCTTGTGTAATCAATGTTCTAAGAAATATGTTGCATTCAGATACCAAACAGGACAGGCAAGTTTTCAGTCCATAGATGTATGCTCAGCAATAGTAAACTGGCACTTTAATTGGAAGAGGAATTTTTTGTACCTGCATTATATTTGCGGTAGACAATAGCAGGGATATTCACAGACATTGAGATTTCTTGAATTACAAAACACTTCCAGCTCCAGATACCATTGACTGCAAACAAATACCTGCTGGTGTAAACAGGAGGGGAATTGTGTGCACAAGGTCTCTGTTTTTTATAACTGGAAAGATGGTTCAGATTTTTCTCCTAGCTTTATTAGGAAAGGACCTTTTATTCATTGTTAGTTTTCCAGTAGCAGCGAAGCTATATCAAAATATGGGTTATCTGTAATAAGATCTACATTCAACTTTAGTTTTGTCATGCTTTAACAAAGGTTTCAGTCAACTGGGCTAGACCCTGAACACAAAACAGCAAGAGACAATCATGCTTCAAAGAACATACAAACTATTTAAAAAGGAGCAAAGAGAGGAACACATCTCACAATTTCATCCACCACAATTTAGGAGCACAGCATGAACCAGGCAGTCACGTGATGCTCTCCTAAAGTCACTAGGGAAACACAGAAAACTCCACTGCACTCCATTCCACCTTCATACGTGGCGTGAACAAGGCCTGGCCAAGGAGAGCTGCCCTGCCCTAGCAGGGGCTCGCTGCGCTGCTGTGTGCTCTGCCCTGTGTGCATCCTTGGGATGCTCTTAGTCCTGGGCCAGGCTCTCAGACCTCCCAGAGCTTTCATCTGGGGCAGCTTCCCCATGATACTGCCTTATGTATGGGCCTGCGCAGGGCTCGATATCCAGAAGTGCTCTGATTCCACCAGCAGCTATGCATGAATCCCCGGGTGAGGTTTTACAGCCTGTATCATACACAATGATCCTTCTGATCTTCACTCCATGGTTACATCCACAGTCAGAACTAGGGCAATCAACTACACATGGGAAAAAAAAAATTGAATCCAGTTGTCCCATCATATGACATGACAGGAGAGAAGCCCTCAAATAATCGTCAGTGTAGGTCCTACATGCAACAAGAGGTTATCTTTTGTGATGATAGGAAAAGCAATCAGCTCTGATGGGCTCATAATGATTATTACACCCTTGCTGTCTCTGATAGCATAAATGATATTCAAGGGATTGATATAATTATTCAAGAGAACTGATATAATCTTTCTTTTTGCTAAGTATCACACTGTTCCTCTTAGAGCAAACAGCGTAATTAAGATTGCAAAAGAAAGCCAGTGATACACATGTAAACAGAAGTTTAAAATCACTCACTTCCCCCATAGGCTGAAGAATCACAGCAAAGTTGGTGGGTGACCACAGCAGGGAGGAAAGCATGTATGGCAGGAGACAAGAGGATCTTTGTGTCCTTTCATCTCATCTATAATAAATGTGAGAACACAGGCATGCCACCCAGTGCCACTTGGAACAGGTGAAACAGAGTTGGCTCTCAAGTGAGAGATGCCTGTAAACAGCCCTAAGAGCTTAAACAACTTCAGGTTCTCTCATGAGCTTCAACTTGGCAGTGTGTTAAGCATACTAAAGCTGTTCTAAATACTTAAGCACTTAAGCCACCCTACACCACAGTAAGAATTTCTTGTGCATGAGCGCTTTTGGATGCATTCATGGTTTCATCACTTTTTTTCCCCCTCTACTCTTCAGGGGGAGAAAAAAAGACACCCCTCCCCAAAGAAATGGTCTCTCTCTCCCACAGATTCATTTCCTGCTTAATGATAGTGTCTCTGATTGCAATGTTACAGTCACTGAAAAGCAAGGAGTGAAAGATTTCAGGGCTAGTGATTACCATCTTCATAACATAAACAAAAAGAATACACATAATTACTAAATGAATATTTTTATATGTCAACATGGAAGAGGGGAACTGTGGCTCAGTCTAAACTGTTCAGTATATGTTAAAAAAAAATCATTAAAAAAATATAGTCTCACAATATCCTGCCACAAAGAAATACGAATTTGATATGCAACCACAGCCATCCTAAAAATCTGTCTTTAGCCTACCTTATAAAATATTTCCATGAACAAAAGAAAATCCATCCTGTGCCAAGTATCCACCTGGTTCCCCACAGAGCTGGGCAGGAGCAGGAAGGGGAGGGAGGCAATCCTGCACAGACAGCCCCCACAGCACACATCTTCATAGCCATTCCTCTTCCCCAGTCTCACACACTATGGACACTTAACTTGAAAACAGAGAGAAACGTATGCACTTTTTCATATCCATGGCTTTTTTTCCCCCATAGACACATGCATGCTCACAAACCTATTGCTGAGGTTCAGATCACAGGGAACTCTCTCACAAGCATCATTTAACAGATACTTAGATACCATATATATAAAAACAAATAATAGAAATATAAAGAGACTATCCTTTACTCCATTTTGTTCTACAGATGTTACTGTTTTGACACTTCTCTCTCTTCTTTCTTCAATACATAATGTTTTCACTAGACCTTAAAACACTTCTTCAAAGAATGGTATATTGCAGACAAACATGCAATGACTAAACCTGATCCAGCCTCTCTGTCTATATTGACAGGTAAGTTCTACTATGGAACCCCTAAAACGTTAAGACCGTATTATGTACTACTTTAGTGCCAGCAGGAGATTCACCAGCACAGATAAGAATACCCAGAGATGTATTCTGACATATATTCTTTATATTCTCTTATGTTCTGTGGTTTCCTCTGAGTTCTGAGTTCCTTCACAATACATCAGTCTCAGAAGGCTTACTACCCTTTCCATTTTCATTCATTTTATCATTCTGTTCATCAACATTGTTCCTTCATTCTTGGTTTTCTCCAAAACATGTCATGAATGAACACAGATAAGATGTTTCCAAGAAAAACTTATAAACGTCTCTAATGTGCTAGCAGAGGGTGAGATTTTTACAGATGGCTTTGTTGTTGAAGAGTTTGAAGCAATTTTTGACTGAAAAACTTACCATGATGTTTGTATCTCACAGGAACCATGAGTTGTTAATGACTGCATCTGCAAGGAACAGAATGAATAAAGACACACAGAGTGAGAGTTTGTGGTGGGTTAACCTTTGCTAAAAGCCAAACTCCCACCCAGCCACTCACTTGCTGCAGGACAGGGAGAGAAAATAGGAGTAACAGGAATGAGAAAGCTCATGGGTCAAGATAAAGACAGGGGAAATACCATCACGAGCAAAATATACTCAACGTGAGGAAAATTAGCTTTATTTATTGCCAGTTAAAATAAATAATTTCAGGTAGTGGGAAACAAAAACACAAACATTATCACAACACCTTTCCTCCCCACTCTCCCAGGCTCTGTTTCACTCCTTCAGTCCTGACTCCTCTACCTACCCCGAGCGGTGCAGGGGGAACAGGGGGTTGTGGTCAGTCCAGAGCAGCTCCTCTCTGCTGTTCCCTCCTCCTCAAACTCCTCAATCCTGTCTCATTCCTTTTACTTATCCTATATTTCACCCTCTTCAACACCCTCTTACTACCTGTTGTAATTACATGTTATAGCTATACCTCTTGACTTTTAACCTCATCAAATATCCTCAATACCCTACCATATTTAGCCATACACATGGGAGGGATCTTCTTTCTCCCTCATCAGAAATGACCGGTGAACCCTGAGAAATAAAACCTTTCCTGAGAAAATGTTATCAAAATAACATATGTCCTCAGAGCATTTCACTTTCAATAAAGCAGCATTTTAACATCTCTATTAAAGTTAAGTTGTGTAATAATATTATGATCAGTCTATTATCCCCTTTACGTGGAAAAAATGCAGAGGAGTGAATAACTTGCCCAATATCATACAGGAAATCTGGGAAAGAGCAAAGATTCGAAATGCAAAAATAGGATCAGCCATGGTTACTATCAGCCATACTTTCATATTTTTAGCTTAGCCTGGAGATGTGGCTCTTGTCAGGGGAGTCCGCAATTACTTTGATGGTGGTTGAATGTAAATCATAGCATGTGTGTAGCATACAAAGCACTGAGCCTCCATTCTTGCCAGTGAGGCAAATCTGAGCAAGTGCTCTGTACCTGGTCCTTCAAGTCCAGATGAGAGGCAGGTGATACACTTTCACTATTAACACCAAATCATCCATTAACAACAAATGTTTCAAAGAGTTTCCAAGTTATGATGGCAAAAGGGGCATGAAAACTTGGAGTGCTCACCTCTTCACTCTCTTCTTCCTCTACCCATTGGCTGTTTCTCATCCATACCTTACTATTTTCCTAATTATTGTGCAATCCTGACCTCTCAAGGTCAGGGGCTTCCTGCGCTGCTGCAGCCCTTTCTTGAGTAAGACTTTGTTTCCCCAGGAGCTGAGCAAACAGCATGTTTTGGACTGGCAATGTGAGTCCCCCAGGCAAATCTGATGCATCATGCTCTATCCTTGTCAGGACCACTGTGGGTGGGCTCCTGCTGTGGAGAACAGTCTTTGCATGAAACAGTTTTGCAGTGGATTTGGATGAAGCAAGAATGATCCTTACTAAGAAGTTCACGTAGCCACTATTATACTTGGAGATGCCAGATCTGTTCTGGGGGAAGTGTTTTATGTTTTGTCTTTGTTTCTCACCATCCAAATATATTTTGACAATAAATTAAATTAATTTTCCCCAAGTTGAGTCTGTTTTGCCTGTGATGGTGATTGGCAAGTGATCTCCCTGTCTTTGTCTTGACTGAAAAACACTTCCAGCTTATTTTTCATCCCCTGTCCTGTTGAGGAGGAGAGTAAGAGCGTCTGACAGCCAGCCAAGGCCAACCCACCACAGAGACGAAGCATCTATTTAACAAAAAGTCCACTTCGGCCACAAATCTAGTTACCAAGAAGATCCCAATCCCACCTATAATGTCAATGGTTACCACCCTGTATAGATATCTTTGCTGATCTCAGCACAGACACTTAATTGGTCAGAAAGTTAGTGATCATTGACTTCAATAATAAAATATCAGAGCCCCATATACAAATGTACCTATGGCTTTTCATCATTCTCTGTGATGGTTTGTATAGAAGCACAATGGGTTAGGATACACACTTTTCTCTCCATTGTCCTCGAGTTATTCCTGTGCTGCTTCTAATTGTCTTCATCTAGCTTTCAGGTTAGCATAAAGTAAAATTTCTGGGATATTAGAAAACTATCTGTGAAAAAAACTCTGGTGCAATCCTGTCACACAACATTCCTTTTGCTGCAGAGCAGGTGTGAGCAGTAGGCTGGGACTGCGGGTAAACTGGGGTAATTATACACTGTCTACCAACCTGACTAGCTTGCATCTTCAACTGGATACGCTACTGAGGCATGACAGCAAGTCATGTCATTGGTCATATGTGCTGCTTTCTTTCCTAGACACAGTCGCATTGCAAAGACATGGATGAAGTGATCAACTTTTGAAGCATTTTTGCTCCCCAGATTTGCCAGAGCTACCTAAAGGTAAGAGCTTTCAAATCACTTGGGATTAATACTACGTTTACTCCTTAGGAAGTAGAGAAAGGGAGATGGCAAGGACTAAAACAGACAGTGAGCTCAAGGAGTATGACACCTGTGGCTCTCATTTGTAAATTCTTTATGATTAAATTGTCAAGCTTTCAAAATCTGTAAGCTCTCTCATGTTCCTAAAATCTGGAGGCAAAGATGTTTCTCAGGATATTTTAACTTTCTCCTTGAACAGATCAGATATGTAAAAGAGGAAACTGAGCTTTCTGATAAGGTGAAGATGAGAACAGTAATAAGAATGGAAAGTCAAACTAAGGCACCATAGGACAGGCCTTAGCTCACACATAACAGCAGGGCACGCACCTGCTTTCTTCAAATGAATGTTTATTCATAATAACTTTGCAAGAGTTCCTAAACCAGGTCCAGATGCTACATGACAGGTTACTTGAGCTGTTCTATCAGTTTTTCAATTGAAAGACAAGTTATGGACATTATTTTTACCTAGGTATAAATGAAATGCTGGCTACCCATGATTCAATACTGTTGGCAAGGGAATATTAATCCATAAAATAATTAAATGAAAAGATGGCAAACATCAAATTTTAAGGTAACGATGAAGCACTGGAAACAATTGCGTAAGGCTGCTCTCAATTCTGACAGCTAGAAGGGAACATGAATGACAAAATCGTGCCAATAGAGGACAAAGGCTGAATCTAAAGTTGGCATTTCCTATCTCCTGTTGTTTGCTCAAGTTTTAAGACAAGGCATAACCAAATGTGGACCATGTCACTGCAGAATGGTCACAGCATCTCCCCAATATGGTGTTTCCGCATACAACATAGCTAAGCAAAACCAAGACTAATTAATTTGCTCATCATCGCTGTTGCAGAACAGGAACTGAGCACGTCTCTTTTTCCCCCTAGTCCAGGTTAATGCACAAACCACTGGACAATACTTCCTTTTAGTGGTTAATAGTCTATTTTTGGAATGGTAATTAGGGAGGGACAAGTTCTAATGCAATTCCAGGGCACAGTTGTGCTCATCCTTCAGTGTAAGGGCCCTTTAAATGTGAGTGAAGTTGGTCATCTGAAGGAAGCAAACAGTAAATTAAGGAACAAGATTTAAGAAATACATCTGGTTTCACCAAAGGTTAACGCAGAAATCAGTGATGGATCTTATTCAGTATTTTAATTAATAACCTTGACAGAAATACAGGAGTGGCTAATAAAATGTATGAATGAGGAAACAAATTATGGAAGCAGAAAATGTATTACATAGAATGAGAAAACCTAGAGAACTGCTGTGACAGGATTCATATGTATTGTAACGCTACAAAGCAGTACATTTAGAAAATTATATCAGGAATTTCAGCTACAAGCTGTGAGTTCATTAGCACAAAATGACATTGGAGGAGAAAGACCTACTGCTGGTTAATGACAGCACAAATACAAACCATCGGCACGATGTGGCTGTGGAAAAGGAAAAAGTGCTACTGGATTATTCTAAAGACAGCTTTTCCATTAAATATGAGATGACATTCATACCATTATCTAGGCTGAGGACAGAGCTCATTGCCCACTCATGTCCAAGAAGGATGAATTCACTGTACAGAAACGACAACTCAAAAGCTTGCTTAGCCCTGTGAAGGAAAAGCTGCAGAGACAGGAATGTTGTCTGGGCTGTCTTGAGGGGAGAAGGTTTTTCTATAAAAGTATGATGCTGGCACAAAAACAAACAGGAATAAACTGCCATAAATAATTTTAGGCTAGAAGGTTTGTGAAAGTTTACAGTATTTTGAACTGCTTTATAGCTGACAGCAACAGGAACAGTAAATGTACTAAATTATAGACTGGAGCTCCCTTCACAAAGGAATAACCTAACATAAATGTCTGACCTGGGACAGGACTGGAAAATCCAGGGAGTGCCTGCCTATCCAGCAGCCTTGTGAGTCCATGCAGGCAAGCCAGGCTGCAGATCTGCATGCACAAGTGCAGCTGCCTGTGCAAGCCCAGTAACCAGGCAACCAGCCCTCTGGGCACACATCACAGCAAATGAACGCTGGGTTGCACTTTTTAAAAAACAAAACAAAACAAAACTCCAAAACCTTCCAAATCTCTTTGCATCTGTGTCACCATTTACAACACCATAAAGGAGAAAAGGCTTTCTCCAAAATAGAAAAAGCAAAGACTTCTTTCTCAGCAGAGCTCAGTTCACCAACATTTCACTCTTCAGTATATGCTTCCTCCTGATTTTGTGCACAATGGCTATGCTCGTTTTACTCTAAACTTCTATGTAAGCCATGGGGACTTGGATTACACATAAATATCTCCCTTTCCACACAAGAGGAGAAGCAGTATCTACACAGTGACTTTCTGGGTTCTACTCAGCTCCCTGGCTCAATGACAAAAACATCCTGATGACTTTAACAGATGAACAACCAATTTCTTCCAGTGACCACTTCAAGCAGTGACCTTACATATTGGCTAGTGAGTCAATGCAGTCAACAGACAAGCCAATGGAACCAGGTGAAGAGTTTGCAACAAGAAATACAGCTCATATTCAGTTGAATCCCCCATAGCTACATCCTCTCCATTTGAGAAAGGAAGCTGGTAGCCTGATACACGCTTAAAAGCCAGAACAACTGTAAGATTAAAAATTAAATTCAGACGTAAAGAATGGGGAACTGGCAGAGTATCCTTCACCTTGCTGAAAAGGTTGTCAACTTCAGGCATCCTCAACACTTTTTAATGTCCAACTTTTAATTTGCTGCCATTAGTCATCTCTTTTAGCTTCTATTTCAAGAATAAGAATAAACAAATACCTGAATGCTGCTCCCCAACTCTTAGTTTATCTGTATTAGAGCTGAAACTATCCCTTCCTGAACATCTGAAAAGCCTCAGCACGTTGTGAATGTTACCATAAACAACCTACTCTGGGCTAAAGGGAAAAGATCTCTCCACTGAGGAATTGAGGGTTTCATTGCTAGTCAAAAACTAAAATTAACTGCTTCAATAAAGTAAAACAGAGGCACTCGATATTGTTCAAGCCACAGATGTAATTGCATGCCAGCAATGGCATTTTGTGGTCACTCTTTAAAATAGCCGAAATTGAAATTGTCTCATAAACGCAGCTGGAAAGGCTAAAGGCCCAAGAAAACATTAAACTAGTGATGACAGGAGAACAAGAACACATTACAGCAAACAAAGTCTTTGGATTAGTATCCTACAAGCCAACAGATCACTGGTGCAAACTGCTATATCTCCACATGTCCGTGAAATCTGAAGATCAATTAACTATAATGTTTCAGTGTTAATCTTCCAAAACACAAAACTTTTGAATGTATTACCCTATCATCTTCAAATACATGAATCCCTAATGTTTCCTCCCAAATTCCATGTTCGCTTTTTTCGTCTCTGAACCCACTCTTTCTGAAGTCAATGGCAAATCCTACACTGACATCAGCTGGAGCTGGAATGGATATTAAACACTTTTCTTATAAAGTCATTGCTTCCTGTCCTGCCTAAGATTCTGGATGCCATCCTGGTACATGATACGATAGCCAAATATGATAACCTCCTGCTAGATGACATGATACTGATCCAGCCCTCCTTGCCAGCAGTAGTACAGATGGCACAGAGACAGTCCTTTGCAACTTTAGTCCCTCTCTCACATGCCCAAGTTGTCCCTACATTTTCTCCTCCACTCCCAGAAGTGCTAGATATTTTGTGCTGTTACGTCCACATCTGGGTCCTGTGGGCAGCTCCACTGCTTCAACTGGAATAGCAATAGACCAGTGCCAAGCACTTTTGAAGGCTTTTTAGAAACTTCATTTGGACTCTGCAGCACAAGACCAACAATTGACCTTCTTGCTAAAAAAAAAACCAGCCTCAGTAAAAAAAAAAAAAAAAAATTAGGAAATCTTGATCAGCTTTCACAGAAGTACTGCATAATTTTTTTAACTAGGTCAATCTGCTTCTGAGGAAGAACTGCAACAGAACAGAATAGCAAGGTAAGAGAAATGTTACCTGGACTCTGATACACATGCACCTGCCAAATCCCATCTGCTTCCTCTCCTTTTCAGACTATAATTTCTGAATCTGAATGGAGAAGAACTAGTACTGCAGTGAACTTCAATTTTCAAATGAAATCGTAAATACTTCATTGGCATAGGCTCCTAAGACTAAAACAAAGATATATCAGCACTCAAGCAATGAGATTCCTGAAATTACTGCTGAGTAGCTCCCAGTTTGTATTCTGCTGAGTTATATACCTAGGTCGAAATGGACACAAACCCCACAGGACTCTCCAGGCCCATGAATGCTTCCATTTCAAATACCACAATGTCATCTTTGAAGAAACGTTTGTGGGAAAAGCATATTTCCAACAAACTTGAAATCAAACTGGAAAAAGTATTTCTGAAAGGTAAAAAGTGATTTGCATAGACAGGACTGTCTCTCTGCCCACCACTGCAAACATGCAGCACCTGAAAAACCTTTCTGAAAAATACCACAAAGAGGGAGGAAAGTCATCCTTCTCTTTGCAACTATTTGAACCATACATCAGAGGCCAAACAACAACTCTGTCAGGACTCCTGAAAAGGTTGTCCTCCTTGTGTCTCAGTTTCCCCTCTACAAAGCACAAATGACAGTGCCTGTGCCTCTTTGCAGGCACGCATCAAACTATTCTCATCTGTGGGTTTATTTAGCAGAGACATTCATTCAGCAGGGAATGTGCAAAGGTGCGAGTGAGAGCCAGAGAGCTGGGCCCTGCTGTGGAATTTCGCAGTTCAGCAGCTTTGCTTGGCTGCATGATGACTGCTCTTCACACCAGAACACAAGTGCCTGGAGCGAATCCAGAGGAAGATGATGGAAACTGCCATTGCCCATTTTCCCCTAGGATATGTCCTTCCTGGAACGTAAAGGCTTTGTCATTTCCACCTTCCTTTCCCTGAATTGGCTCTTTGTGTATATGCCTCAGGGTGTGATTTGCATTTTTTTTTTTTTTTAATACTAGTTTCCACAGGACTTAAAGTGAGCTTTATTTTCCAGTGCAAACCGATTATACCCATACGTAGAGGAGACTGAGACTTCAGAGGAGAGAAGGCACAGACTTGTTTCCGTGTCCCTGAGACTATACATTTCTGCCTGCAAATCAAGCAGTTTGCAGTTGCTTGAGTCAATCTTGAGTGCTTCAGATAAGCCAAGCCCCCAAGTCAGGAGTGCACAGGGATCTGCTCTGCCTTTGCAGAGAGCTCCTTTTGCCTGGTGTGACTGCAGAGAAGACAACCTACATCACCTCCCTAGCTATTAAGCATGAGCCTCCTAGATGTTACTGGAGGGGAATTTATAGGACATTTTCCTACTCTTCAGAAACTGCTGCCTGACATTTCTCCTTACAACTTTTTCCTACAGGGCTACTAACACTGGCTGTTCTCTCCCACACCTTCCTCTCCAGCAGATGATCACATTTGAGAGAGGAGAGGAAGGTCTCTAGCTTTAATCTATGGCAGTAACACGTACAGGTTTGGGGGCCACAGCCCCAAAGAGCTCTCAGGCATCACAGGCATGGTTGCAACCAAGAACTGATAGTAACCACTTATGTGCCACATGAAAGGGTCTATTGAGTTGCATAAAACACACTAGAGAACACCTTTCCTGGACCTCTGGACTTGCAGCATTCAGGCCCAGAGGGTATCTCACCCCCTGGTACTTTCTCCCAGCAGGCTGAAGAAACTCCTGCAGAAGCTGAGGCCCAGCTGCTCATCCAATTCTCCCAGCTCATCTGCTCTGGGGCGTGTCCTCCATCACAATACACAGAGCTACTGGCAAGACTATTAGAAGCGCATAACAAGACACTGAAAGTAAGAAAATTCAGGGCACCAACTGTATCAACAGCCTACAGCCCACAGCTGCTGTGCTTGACAGCTCTAGTAGATCAAACACTAACCTGGCATCCAGTGGGACTCCCACATTATTCCTGGCTCTGCTGCTGATTCACTTCAGCATCTCCTGTCCTATACATTTAACTGGTGATATTATACTAATACCCCACTGGGTGGAGCAAGGATTAGTCAGTGCTTGCTTGCATTCAATTGTTAACTTGTAACGCTCTCACTGCGTTCACCATTATTATTCCCTCCTACTCTGTGCCTCACGACAGGCCTTTTGCCTGTGAAACAGGAAAAAGAGGAAAGAGCTTTGGAATTTTATCCAGTTTCACAGTCAGTGAGATGAATTCAGCAGAAGTGTCACCCAAACTGACACCACCCAGTATTTAGTGTATGGTGTTTAAGTAGCAAGATAGCAATAAGCCAAAAACTTGGAGACTCCCTATAATTTTGCCCACTGATCCTTGTCCCAGGGAAACAGTCCTTGGTCAACACTGGCTAATGCAATATCGTCTATCATCACATTCTTAACCCACAGTTACTATTGACACACTTCATTCTGTACTCTCCTTGGATCTCATTGCTTCATCTTACCCAAGTTCTCTTGATTATCAGCTTTTCTGTTTTCTTCTCAGTGCGAGCCTCATGAATCCTGAACAATGGCCTATTAATACCTCTGACATTCCCAATCACCTGTTTTAGCTTCTTTATAGCAAGTATATCGAGATGCACCTACCTATTCCCTTTATTATTAATTCTGCTACCATTTTCCATATCACTTTCCATTCATCCAAGTGTGTGAAAGTTACATCACTTCTTCCCTGGTGATATTTTCAAATTCCTCCTTTTCTTCCTCCCTAAAAGGACTGATGCTTTATCTCAGCACTACTAATCCCCTTTCTTTTGGCCTCCCCCGTACATATTGCCCTCCAACACACCTTGAAAACAGACCTGTTGAGACCATCTTGCCTTGTTCAGCAATTTCTATGCTACTCTAGTTTGACCTCACATATTCAGACAGTTTGTGCCAACTTGCCAAATGTTACATTTCTCAGCCTCTATTTGTTCATCCAAGTGTCTCTTAACAATACAACCCCTCACTTTTGCATCACCAGTGAGTAGGCGAGACACGCAAAGTCCTGCTCCAAACCAGGAAAGGCATCTGCACGACAGAGGACATTTAGCTGGACTGCAAGAAGCTAGGTGGAGTCACCTGAGCAGCCAGTAAACCTGCACCAGACTCATTTAGCAGTTCCTTACAAATATCTTTCCTCTCTTTTCCCCCAAAACTGCCTTTCCTTGCTGACTTGTGTGAAAGACTAACCTTCTTCTGCAAAGGGCTCCTACAGTTAACGTTAGTAGGAAATCAATCAGTTAATAGTCGTTCAAGGGACAGCTAGGAATAATTAACACCATTCCACTTACAGTAATACAAACATCTCTAGCTGTGTCCTCTTCCTCCCACTCTCCTTTATTGTAAGGAACAGTTCCTGCTAACACCTGCAAAACACACATATTTTGTGGCCTGATCTCGTTCAGAGCCTCAGGCAGCGCAGTCATATTTAATAAGGATCTTACCCAACAAAAGCCTGTCACACTAGTGATGAGACAATAGTTGCACAGTACAAAACTGGTCATAGCAATGATGATAAGGTTGCACAATTACTCCATGAAAGACAAATCTGAATTGCCACCGGTTGCACTGTTGCAGGCTCTGACTTAATGACATATGAAAGTTTTTCACAGGTGCTCCAAAGTGTGCTCTTCCCCTTGATTATTTTGACAATCCATAGAAAAAAATTAGGTTAACTTTTCTGCAAAGGTAACGCTTTCAGTCACGAGTTTACACACTTTGAAGAGTGTGTTTTGTGGGCGAACATTTTTAGCTTTCCAGCACAAAGAAATATATAAAGATGGTATTTTCTGCTCTCCTTTCCCATCTTCCTCATCATGAAGTGTAACAGGTACTGACTGCACTTCAGTCTATAAAAAAGCTAGAATATGAGAACTGCTAATTTTCCTCTAAGTAAACTCTGAGTGTGAGAACTAGGAATTATAGAATCAGGAATTGGCAAACACAGGGCACTGAAAGTCACTTACAGTAGATTTTATTTTGCACTGCTTTTGGCAGGTGAACTGCAGAGATGGCTAACGAGAAAGTATGTGTGGAAATTCCTATGATAATGTATGAACCACATCGTGAACCCTACATGCAAGAACCCTCTGCACCAGAGTACTGCAGCCAAGAGGGTAAGTAGGCTTCACCAGGGGGTTTTTAGAAAGAGCACCCTATTTGTATGGCAAACATTGATAGTTGGTTTCCAGAGCACTCCTGAGCCGGCTCATAAGGGGCCCAGCTTTCCCAGGACAGGATGGGTTTAGAAAGCACCTGTGCTAGCATATAAAACCCAGGGTTGGGGTAGGCAAGCTAGTATGAGCTCCTAACGCAAACACCACTTAAAATGGCAAAAAAATATTTTTGTTGGTTTAGTTAATAATTTTTCTAAGTACACGTGCTTTATTGGAAAAGGAACTGCAGTTGTATCTCTACAATAATTTCATATTCCTAACGAGCAAACGTTCAGCCAGCACACTTTGTACATGGGTGGGATATGTCTTACTCAAACTGTAATCTAGTTTTCCAGAGGACTGGCCTTTTCCCAAATGCTCCTGCTGCCCAGAGCTGCCCTCCCTAGACTAGTCAGTTGTGCAGCCAGGTTCTACAGGGACGAGCAACCCCTCCCCACTGCTGTCTCATGGGGAAACATCATGACCGAAGTGCTGGTAATTCACCTCAATGACTGTGAGCAGGCACCAACAGCTGCTGCTCTCCTGGGTTGGCTCTTCCTTCTGAAACGAGGCGTTACTTTCACACCTACACACGTATCTCACAACACTCCTTTGTCTTCTGCCTGTTCGAGCCCACACTCATTGAAAGACACACTGAGATATCAGTGATTTTACCTTTGTTACCTTCCTGCTATTGAGGAAATTGCCATTCAACAGAAAAGACTGGTGCAGAAACCAGAATGGGAGATCAGAAGGTGATTAATAAGGCTAGATGTGTCAGTAATGGGCCTCTAAACTTGACTCATTTTCGGATCAGCGCTCTCTGTAAATATTTTTGTCTTCAAAGACCTCTCTGGCCTCTTTATAAACTCAGAAGAGCTTGTAAGAGTTGGGGAGAAAAAGGTGTCACTTGTGAGCTGCTCAACCAAGGGAGAGGGACTCAGCACATCTAACACTGAGTTGCAGCATCTTGTCCTTGCACAGGAAGTGGGTCCTTCACAAAAACACATCGAGTGATAACTCGCTTGTACTAAGCACATTCCTCTTCTACATTGGAAGGAAATTCTTTACTTCTTTTTTTTTTTTACAAATTTGGTTTTCCACAAATAACCCCCCTTCAAAAAACAGTAAAAAAACCCAACCAAAAACTAAACACACCACCACCATTAAACCCAAATGCTAGTGCAAATCTCTTTCACTTCTGGCAACCCATTCAAGGAAACATTGCTAACGTTTTTTCAACTTTGCTATTGTATTTTGTCTCACTCTGGAAAATTCCAGTTTTGCATCCCATTTTGTACCCCTCTGGGCTTACTCCCTCGTTGGACTCACATTGTTTCTGAAAGGCTCAGCGGTGCAGGCTGGAATTCCACATCAGGGCTGCTCTGCTTGAGGGTGAGGGTTGCTCTGATGCTGTGTGGGCTTGACCAAACAGGACTTCCTGTAGGGACTGTCCTCCTGCTGCAGACTGCTCTGGTAGTTTGATACCACATCCGTGCCAGCTGGCTGTAAAGTTTTATACATTAATTCATTTCGAACATATTTATGAATGTACTTTTAAATACATTCATTTATTTCATGCTCAGGTATGCTGACTGCATTCTTAGTTTGCAAGATTAGTAAGAGAAGTAAAAAAGCATGACGTGTCTTAGCATTCAGCTTCCCTTCTCCCTTACCCTTATATTTAACTATTTTCTAGAACAAAAGGTATGATGAAATTCCTTGGCTGGAAGCTGAAGGCAGATAAAATTCAAACTAGAAAAAAGGCTCTAAATACTAATAGTAAGAGTAGTAATCACTAAAACTAGTTAGAGGCACTGTGGATCCTTTATCAACGGAGTCCTTAAATTAAGACCAAGTATTATTCCAATGTTATGCTGGAATAGATGCAGTTACTGCTTTTGTGTTGAAAAAACAATTTGGTTTCTCAGCTTATGTTATATAGAAAGTGAGTCTAGCTAGGCACTGTAGGGTCTTTTCGCTTTAAAAACCCATGAATCAATCCAGTAGCGTTTTTTCCCTGTCCTGTACTTTGCTGAGCCATGTCAGGTCTCCCCTGCAAGGCATCTCCCCAGGCAGCCTCTCATCCAGTCTCCAGCCAGGGTTTCAGGAGGCACAAGCTGGATGCATTTTTACGTTTTGCTGTTTTTCTTTGCATAGGGGGTTACGAATATCCTTCTCCCCCACCTTACTCCTGTCGAGAAACAGCCACACTTGAGCAACCAGGTAAGTGCCAGGGGACTGTTTCTGACAACATTTGTGGTTGTACATGGTAACAAAAGTGAAATGCTTTTAGTTTTAAAATCAACAGAGAAGATGGAGTTTTCTGACCCAATGACAAACTAAGAAGCTGAAAGATTTCTCTAGAAATGTTGGAAGATAAACTAAGGCGAGAAGCTCAGTCTCATTGTTCCAGCATTAGCCAATCTACAGAAGCATCCTTTTTTTAAAAAAAACAGCCAGGAGCTAGGACTTTCAGAAGAAATCATTGTAAGTCCAGTTTATTTCATTGTTCCTGTTCTAGTCACCTTTATGGAAGTAGAGAAGCTCAAAGCAGACACTGAGGAAAGGCTTCAAAGAAGTCAAGTAACATCTCTTACAGGAGGGAAGGAGACATATTTTTAAATCCCCCTGAGACCAGGAGGCAATTAAAGTCAGATACGCTATATCCTATCTATCTAACAGACAATATCTTCCCATTCCTGAAGTTTTGGTTCAGGCTACAATGCAGATGTACCCTAAACTTGTTTTCGGATGCTTAAAATGGTATTTTTTCACTGAAAACATTTCTGAAAAAATACCCTTCATGTACCCACAAGGGGCACACCCCTCAAGGAGTATGAGAGACTCAGGTCCAGACTGAAAAAACATGAGGGCACCTACAGACTTTACTGGGACAGCAGCAGCATCTGACTGATGATATCTGTATGTTAGAGTAACTACTTCCATGAATTTCTTGTAACTACTGAAAAGTTGATTCAGAAAGCTCCTCCATATCCTTCAAATCTCTTCTTCAGGGAGAACATGCATTTTCATATTATTTTAAATATCAGAAGATACATTCTCAGTGTCAAAGTACATCTGCCAGTGGGTGGTAGAGACTGCCTGACTATGGGGATTAGCATAAACAATTCCCTGTATATGTCCTTATCCAAGTAAATACTGGCTGCTGGGCAAAGCAGCATATTGGGATACATAGAACAAGCAGTGCAGTGGTTCTTATGAATATACTTGAAATCAGTAATAGTGATTAGGTGCCTCTAGATCGTTAAGAACATACATTCTCCAGTTAAGACTGTGCTTCTAATTTTGCTGCTTTCTCATTTCCTCTTGAACTCAGTTTACTTGGTGTCTCAGCCTCCAATCATCGTAGCAGGAATCTTCTCAAGCAAACCAACATCCACAATATGCCCTTCCTGCCGCCAGCACATCACCACACAGGTCACCTACAGACTGGGCAGACTGTCTTACCTTCTGTGCACCACCATGTGTATGGTTGGGTAAGCTTTCATGTATACTTTGAAGATTCTTCATAGCAGAAGGTTAAAACAGAGTAATTGAAAAATAAAGTTCTGGCTAGTGCTTAGATAGACAGTTTGCCCTTCTCCTCTACTTGGAAAGAGGTCAGTCTGTCCATACTAGATATGGTCATCATGGCTACAGGGGATGCAAACTTGCTAAATTTAACCAAATATGTTATTACTTTTCATAAGACAAGCAAAAATTAGTGCAACATTGTCTACTTCCCTACCATAGTTTAGAATAAGGCTCAGAATCAGATTAATACATAAGATGTTAGCAGTGAAGACAATTTTTTTTTGGGAGATGCTTTAAATATTAAGAGACTTAGGAATGAAGTGGATTCATGCAGTGAAAAGACAGACAGAATAAGGCAGAGATGTAGCCAGCAGAAATAAGAGTCAGTAAATCATTCCATACATGTCCATCTCCTCTTTGGCTGTAGGTGCTGTTTTGGATGCTGCTTCATACCGTTATTCGTGAGGATCTTCAAGGACGCAGACCATTACTGCCCATGCTGCCAATTTCATATTTATAGATACAAAAGACTATAGAAACAAAGTTTATGCAACCAGATGATGTCAAGTCTCTGTTTCCCAATGACATAAGATTCCACATGTAAAACTACTGCTAGGAAACACATAGGAGTAGGCTTAGGTTCTGCAGCAGCTCCCCTGCTGGTGAATCCATCTGGAGTTTACCACGTGGTTGGACTGACTTTAAAACAAAAAGCCTTGAAGACTAATTTACAGTGTCACTTGAATTTATGCTCTATTTGAATCATTGTCCTGAGCTGTGAAATGACCAGCTAGTGAGTACTTCAGCACCACTCTTCTTCCTTTCAAATCTCCAACCCAGCTGGGGCACAGACTCTTCTGCACTTTTCAACCCACCAGTAACTGAGAGGTTTGGACATGCACATTTTAGAGAAGCATTTACCTTCTATGCACTGGAACTGACTGGTCGGGATTTCATTTCTCTCTGCTCTTCTTCGTACAGGACCTACCCCTGCGGGGCCGTGGGTGGTACAGTGTAGGTGATAATTTATTAATGAAATGCTAAGTTATGAGACTATCTTTATTGTGTTATATATGAGGTAAGAAAATAAACCTGTATTGTTAGCAATACTGGCAAAACATCTCTTGTCTACATTGGTTCCATGACCCATTGCATCCAGAGCAGAGATGCAGGTCAGACTGGGGCACCCCATTTACATTAAGGAACTAAGCCAATACCAAACATTTAAAGAAAAAAAATATTAAAAAAAACCCAGCAAGCACAGCTTGAAAAGAGTCACCAAACCCACACGGCCCTTGTTTTACCTCTCTGCCTTCCCACCACAGTGCATTAGCTCCCAAACAAGGACTTAGTACTAGGCTTTATGCTTTACAGAGAACTTTTACAGTTCTCATCCAAAGTCACTTACTTTGTAAAATCAAATCTCTGTAATTACTTGCCCAGAAGGTGTCTAGACCCTGCTCAACACTGACAGCAGCAGCAGCTGTTTGTTGAGAGATAAACAGAAGACTGTATTTCAATCTTTTAACATCATAACTATTTTCACAGGAATACCGTAATTGTTGTGGGCAAGTGGGACACGTGGCACGCAGCACTCGGGTCGCACCCCTACCATTGTGTTTCATGACTACTGAGGTACCCTGCCCACACTCTGAAACATCTGGGCATACCATGTAGTTAAAAGAACTTTAAAACTCTTAGCCTGACATTAAGTTTGATCAAACTCTTTGTTTTAGCTATTTAGTCAATTTAAGCCATAAAAAGACAACTCTGTGCCTAAATAGCTATTTCCCAAGAGCGACTCCTGAATCCTGAAGCTCCTCTTAGGGCCAGGACTTGCCGTAGGAGAGGTTTGCCAGTTTTGCATACCCGATAGCTGCTGGCACAGGTACACACAAGGACCTTCCTCACTGAACACTACTGGAGGACACCCCAAAGCCAGGCAGGCTCTACTGCTTGCACAGCCAGGGCCAGCGCTGCCGGATCTGGCCCAAGCTACTCTGGGCACAGACCCTGAGAGGAAACGTCCAGTAGCAGCAAGCAGCCCAGAGCCATTACTAGCTTTTCCTCTGAAGCACCGCACCATTCACCTGTGCCCTGTCCCACAGGCTGCACACAAAATCCCGGCCCATCGACACCTCCGGTGGCGAACCGCACCGAAGCCCCCCGGACCGCGGCGCCTTCTCCTCAGGCGGCTGAGGGAGAGACACGCAGCGCCCGCCGCCTTCCCGCCCCGCGCCCGCCCCCTGGCGGCAGGGCCGGGCCCTGCACCACGGCGGGAAGGAGTTCCGGGAACGGCATCGCCCACCCTCCAGTCATCTTAAACTACCTGCGGCTCGCCTGTGCGGCTAATAGCGTCTGTTTAGCTAGTGGGACATTTAAAATGGCTTAGCTAAACCAGGGTGGACGTGTGCGTGGCTTTTTGCTTCAAAAAGTACAAGAACCACAGCCTTTTAGACTATAGAAACTCCAGTCTTTAGACTAAGACACATGAAAAAAGTGCACTTGGATCAATGCAAGTAAAAACTGTTCCACTATTTTCTGGGCAAATCAAACCAACGCAGAGGTAGCTCACATTTGTGCAGGAGCAGCAGGCTGACCTTTCAGCGTGGTCGACACCACAAACTGAAGACGGCACGTTGCCCGGCTGCATGCACAAGAGAACAGCAAAACCAAGAGAGAGCGTTGGAGAGAACCGCTGCTAGTAGCCAAGCAGAAATCGGGTTTAGAGCAAGTACAGTGTGATTCAGCATTCCACACATCTTCAGCTGCAAGACCCACCTTGATGCTGATCAGCATCCCTGAACCAGAGGTGGGACTTGGGGCCAGGACCCCAGGGAACAAACCCTTCCCTGGCTTCCTCAGGACCTGAGCACAGCAGGTGGCCAGAGGAAACAAACATCCATTACCTGTGTTTGCATTGTATTTCATACATTTAGAAACTCAACCTTTACGAGGAGTACAGGCTTGGTAGCGCAGTTTCTCGAGTGAGGTGTTTCTATAAAGGAGCTTTTACGATGACTCCACGGCCCGGCAGGACGCCCAGAACCAAGACCTCCCGGCCCTCCCAACCCAGTGCTGCAGCGAAGGCAATTCCAAGAGCAGCAGCCCCGGCGTCCACCCGGTAACTGGGCATCCTCTGGTGACCCAACCTACTTCGACTGAATGGGAAATAAGACCACAATGATTAAATCCACAAGCAGTCATATACATGTCAGCCCAACAGGTTTTGTACTGTTTCACATATGTTTTTTTAAAACGTTAAGATTTTTCTCCACTTTAAAATCTGGCTGTGAAACAGCAAGCTTTGCTGTTAAGTAGTGGTAAATAATGCATCAAGCTGGTAATGTTTAGGAGAAAAGGTGCAAAAACCAAAACCACATGAATATATACAAAGCAAAAATTACATATATGATTTAAGATGTGCAAGAGATACTTAACAGAAGTAGAACATTTTTACACCAACATTTGGAGGCATGATAGTTTACACAAGTATTTCATAAAAAGTAGAGGCTTCCAGCTACAGCCTGGTGGTTGGCAAATGTAATTTCCTTCCATGCTTGGTACACAGCTAACTTCAACTTCACCCGGGACAGAAATTAAGTTGGGCACGGATCAGAAGCCAGATTCAAGCCTATTACATGCGAATGTTTTCCCCTTTTTCTGACCCTTAAGACCAGGCTGGTTTAAAAGCGAACAATAAATGGCACCACACCGCTCACACCAAATACCTACATTCTCTGCCTCAATATCCAAATGCTTGTTTAGTTCCTCTGAGAAAAAACAAGAGTCCAAAACCTGGAAAATTGCCACAGAAATCAACATTTACCTTCTGGCCAGCTCTCCCTGCACTATGAATGTTATTCTTGACATACAAGTTTGCAGATTTTGCAAAATGTCTTTGATCTAACCAAAATCACCCTGACTTCTGAGCAACCCACTAGCTTTTGTTCCCAATCTTTTCTAAAATGAACGGACAAGACACCAATCCAGTGTTTATTCTAGTCTACTTTATTTACAATATATATACAGTTCCTACAGAAAATGATTTCTCACAAAGGATATTAAATAGCAAAACCACAGCGTAGCTTAGATCTGGGCACTGACACCCGCAGCCAGCACAGAGCCCGCAGGACAGGCTGGTCCAAGCTCCAGTGGGATGCTGGGGCGAGATGCCGGCGTGCCAGCTCCGAAGGGGCAGCAGCTGAGGTAGATCCAGTATGCGGGAGGCACTGCACGCTCTGCACGTCCTGCGGTATGACATCGGCCCGATCCCTCCGACGCGTCTTGTCCTGTGGTTGCTAAGCAAGCCTTCTTGTATAAAGGGTGTTTTTGTTGGCTGTCACTCTCTAGTCAGCAACTATGTCACTGGTGTGATTTGCTTAGATTTCACAGAACGCTTTGGACTCCTTTAGGACAAAAGGCACTATGTAAATCTACAGGAACAACGCTTGCTATTTTCATAGGGAGAATTCAGATGGGCCATTAACATCATGTTGCTCTGATGCTGTGTACCATGAAATGACATCCTTATTGCTTAACACTTATATTATCGTTAACTTAATTTAATGCATTCACTACTATCCAGATAATTCCAAAATCTGAATTAAGAAATGGAAAGCATGGTAATTTTGAAGACTCTATTTTTTTTCATTTTTTAGAATGAACTAAACAAACATACTGCACCTGAGAAAACCTCCCGTCTTCCTCTTCTCTTCATAGGTGTGTGTTTCCACATTTGAATAACAAGTTACTTGTGCTCAAAAATAAAAAAATTCATAAAAAACTTCAGTTATTGAAAACTGCATATGGAATGCCTTAATGTATCGTCTTTTCAAAACTAGTGTGGGAATAACAAATACTGAATCATGTAAAAACTAGTCATCTAAAAAATCAAAAGGCACCCAAAATTTAGTTTGTTAGAGATATTTTCTTCTGAAATAGGAAGTATTGTGATTTCTTAAGATATTCCCTAAAAGCTGCCAACATCACATAAATTAATGTGAAAACTTAGCGACATTCAGATACAAGCTCAATATTATATCAGTCTACCATAACATTAAATTCACAAAATATAATTAGGGCTTACTACTGCTGACCAGAGTCTCTGATTTTACAGAAATATTTTGAATACAAATCCTGACATTTACTGAAAGCCTGTAGAGACAGTCCAAGTACTAGTAAAATCACTACTTGGATGGTGGTGTAATTCTCACCAGTTCGGTGCAAATACAAACCAAAGGAAAACTTTATCCACTTAAGGCATGCCATTTAAGCACTTCCCTCTACCTGTAACCTATGCACTCAGATGACAAAAAACCCCAAACAACTAGTTTGCCTTGACTGGAAATAAGAGACAGTTAGAAGCACTGCAAGATATAAATTAAGAAATCCAAACATACCTAAAGCTTGAGCGATTAATTCATTTTAAAGCTGAAAGAATGAAATAGATCTTAAAATTTAATTTAAAAATACTTGCTGGTGTTTTCAGTAATCACCAGAATGCATCTCAGAAAAAAGTATAAAAGGCCATCACATGTACACAACCCCTACTAAATGTTTATTGAAGGTCTGAGAAAGGGAAGCTTCTAAGCACTTTCTGTTTTGGTTATGAATACAGGGAACACATTATGGTGGGGATCTATTACTCTATTAAGAGAGCTTACCTTTCGAGACTCCAGATTTCACTTTACACCATTTATAACATTAGACTCGAGAATCTGGACCACAAAATTTTGTACAGGCAGGCAGAGTCAAGTATACCACAAAGACTCTACTACACGCTTTACAAACAAACTAGTAAAATAATTTTTTGCATTTGTCTTATTTATACACAGCTCCTTCCCGGAAAACCTTTTATTTGTTAAGCTCAAATGTGACTAGTTAGGAGGTAAAAAAAAACCAAAAACCAAAAAACCCCAAACCTCCAAAACAATTAAACAGAAAACCCCACAAATTTTCCTTAAAACAACCAATACGAGGGTTATACAACTGTGAACACTTAAGAAAAAAACCACACCTTTAGCAAAACCTCACAAATGAAAACATTTCCCAAAACTCTTATTTCCAAGGAGAGGAGAAATCTTCTTCAACGTCCATGTCATCACTCACCGAAGAAAAATTTTATAGAAAATTTTATTCAACATACAACATTTTCCAGCAAAAAAAGGCAATATACAGGAAGAGTTGTTGTACACTGCGGCTACAGAAACAAAATAAAATACTGGAAAAGAATGTAAAATTAAGTGTGAATTGCTGATTCTATCTTTACTGCACTCAAAACTAGACACGCGGCTGGCATTAGCTCCAAAATAAAAGGAAGCAGTCTGGGGACTGAAATAAAACTACACACAATGAATATCAACATCAGTGAAATTCACTTGCAGACTCACCCAACAAAATTAACCTCCAAGTGTTAAATTGTACATGTTCATTCATTAAATATACAATTTCATTTTTCTTTTTTTCTTCTTTTTTCTTTTTTTTTCCTCCTTTTTTATACAAAGTCAACAGCTTACTAAACACTAGTGAGCATGCCCTCTGTGCTAAAAGGCTATTTCTTGTGTTTTCCCCATCTCTTCCCATGTTAACTAAATTAATGATATTTATAATCCTTTCACTTGCTTTTGCCAACTTTTGAGTGTCATTCTATTTGCCAGAAGATGGCATAATAAATCGCAACAATGGTTGAAAATTTAATAAAAAGACCCAAATATCTCTTTTTAGGACTCAGGGCATCCATTTGGCAAAACAGGATGCAAAGTAGTGACTAAATTAAATGAAAACTAGTTTATTAAAAAAGATTCTATGTAGCTGGAGGAGACAAAAATCCCGAATAAGTGCCAACAATGTACACAATGAAGTAGAGATTGCTATTTATTGATGATGTGAGGTTTTTTGCATTTACAAATGCACAAAAATGTCATTTAAAGTATAACTGAAGGAAATAAATCTGATGTGAGTCTAAACATAAGACTTACTAGCTGCAGTGATGGTGAACACCACACCGGGAAGGGCAGCCAGCCAGCTTATGCCATCTATAAACGTACTACAGACAAATATTTTGCCAATGTCAACTGTTCTACTAAACTCTTCCCTCATTATGCTGACAATTGCCTTGCATTACGTTTACCATAAAATAACTCTCATTGGCATCCAAGCTTTATAAAAACACCTTCATTTTGCTCAAAAAGGGCAGTCAATAGATACAGAGAAGCCAAACTGAACAGCCTCAACAAAATAAAATTAACATCAGCAGCAAATCCTCTTGCTGAAGACTTCAGATATAGTGCACGTGTACCAAAGTTCTACAGTTGTTAAAAAGGTGCACACACACACTTATTTTTGTCCCTTGCCTTGACAATCTGGTTAAGTAAGTCAGTTATGGATTTTAATAGCTTTTTCAAGGTAAGTGTAGCGACTTCTCTTTGGGGCTTTATTGAAATGGTCAAGCCCTAGCCATGGCCTTGGATGAGACATGTTGCCTAGAAAAGAAAAGAGAGAAAAAAAAATAATGAAGTTTTAAGACTACATCGGAAAGTTTCCTTTACACAAACTACTCCTGCGTGCCCTATTCACAGTTTGCTAGGAATCACTGGGTACGGTAGAGGACTACAGAACAGTCCTGCAGTCCACAGCCAACAGGGTAGCTTTCCTGACTGCTGCTTTCCTTCCAATACTACATTTTACAGCTGCTCCTGGATCAGGTACCTGCTTTTTCTCCTCTTCACTCATTTATATAGTTTACAGCAGTGAAGCATGTGCTAAAGCAAGAAAACTAATTATAATTTACGGCCACAGGCACATCAAAGTACCAGGTTTCACCAAAGCACTGAGGCTGTTTGAAACAGGAAGGCATCCATCATCTAAATATTACAACCTATAGTGTATTTGCAATATTATAAGTTATGCCTGCTGTATTAAGTTATTTTTATCACCTGGTTTAACATTTGAGGACATTTGTTAAATTCATGTAAAATGCAAATAATCAGCTAATTAAGAAATCATGTAACTGACCTCTTTATTTCTGAGGAAAAAATTTAGTTGTATTTAGATTGTAATTAAAACACAGATTTTTCCACTTGTTCAACCCAATGTGGTTTTAGCCACCACTAGTTTTCATAAAAAGCCACAGTCCACATACATCTTGCAAATGGGAGAAATTCTCTTTTAAGATGTCCTCCATGCAGAGCATCAAATGTTCTTTGAAGTAAAATGATAAAGGCAGAAACTGAATAGCCCCCCAGCAAGAAAAGCACACTCCTACATTCAAAGCCATCAACTGCAACCACTAAAATGTAAAACACTTGACCTTTTTGTTTGCCTGCATCTGCATTTTTGGATATATTTTCTTCAATCAAAATTATTTGTCTTTTTGTTTGACATAATGGTCAGTGTCAAATATAAAAAAGAACTGCCAATCTTGCTGAGATTACTTTAATGTCTTTTAAAGAAAGAAATGAAGTCCTACGCCATTAGTGCCAGCACAATCACTGCCAGAGTTCATCTTTGTAAAAGCAGAGGTTCACTATTGACATCAGCTACATCAACCAAATTAGAAAATGCCAAAGCTTTGGTTCAATCAGTCCAGCATGTGTTAAAATCTGGAAATACTCTTACATAAGAAGGCATTAGAGCATCATGTTATCGCCCCATAGGAGAATTTCAGGGGGGAATGAATTCTATCAAAGCGTATTATACCAAAGGGGCAACTTCCCGTGAACTTTCAAATTAAAACCCTTTAATCTCACATTCCCTACAACTCCTACAAACAGTTCAAGTTCTCCCTTTTCCAATTTCTGCCATGTTCTGTACTTTTGACCCAGTTACCTGGTTAGTCTTTCACATTGTTTTGGCAATACTGGCTCTGCTTTGCTCAGAAAGTCCAACAGTTCGTTTCAGACTATTGCCTTCCCCTTCCCGCCCCCAGAAAGATGACTCAGAATAAAATCAGGACTCTGCCTGTTCTGAACACACAAGAGAGAGTTCATCTGTCCATGGAGAAACGTCCACCTCCGAATTTGTCATCCAGAGACCCCTCACAACTAAGTGCAGAAGAAGTCCCTCCAGTGACATGCTTCTCTGCTCACGGATGACTTGTGCAGATGCAGGCATTCAAAGTTTTGGTAAGTCCCCTCATATTCACAGCCATAAACCTGCCTGTGTAACATACTAAAATGAGAGGATTTTTTGCTAGGTTCCTGCAAAGTACTCAGTAATACTATAGGTCTAACTCTCTGTGGGTTTTGAAATACTTGTCAGTTACAGGTTGTTTTGTTGGTTGGTTCTTCGTTTTGTGGGGTTTGTTTTTTTCTTTTCAACTGTTATATAAATCCAGAGCACTGCTTGAAAAAAATCAGAGAAAGTTTGGCCCTAGCACAACCTGTCAACAAAAAACAGAGCTCATAATTGTCAGAAAAATAGAATTGCAGACAGCAAGTTGCCCTCAATCTCATTTCTACCAGACAAAGCAGCTCACAAAAAGGAACGCTCAGCTAAGCTAGGGGAAAAAAACGCCAATGAAGTCAAGGCTTTCAAAAGAGCCCTGACTGCAGATTCAAAGGTGCCATTCCCAACTGAAACCCTCAAAAGATGACTGCTGGGGCACTCCTGAAGGATTAGCCTGGTTTCTTCTATGTGTAAATTCCTCAGAGAATAGAGCGTTAAGTATCAGTCAAGTGAACAAGACAGTTGACCATCCACAGACAAATTCAGAACAGAGCTGCATTTGTAGCTTGGTGAATCATCTCTTAGGAAAAGAAAATCTAAACAGCATCCTATTCACATATGTAATATGTGAATATGTATACATATTCACATATGTAATATTGTTAATATTGAATCTGAATAATATTACTGAATATTATTCAGATTCACTGCATATATCTAGAACAAACAATGAGTATCTTCAATGAATATGAAAATTCAAATACCTCTTTGCAGCACACTTAGAAGAATAATCTCATGAGAATGCACCTTAATATATTTTATGAGTAACATGAGCATATACCCCAATAACAACGTGAGAATAAAACATACAAGGGAGCAGATGGACAATACAGATAAGGTGCAACTGACCTTGTAACTCTTCTGTAAAGTCTGTCATACTGATATTTGACCCATTTGGTCCCTCAAATACAAACTTTTAACTCACAAGGAAATAGATTATTTATTTATATGTCTCTAAAATACATATTCTCAGACTAACATATATACACTTAACAGTGTTAAGTGTGTACACAAGCATATATAAATACTTGCTTAGTTACTACACATAACATATTTCATGTATCATTCGGCATCCTGAGTTAAGGATAATCACATACAACAACTGGCAAAGCAACTTCGGCAGGCCAAGAGAATAGTCAGGTTGTCTAAGAACTCACCAGGTTGGGGCTCAAAATCTTTCAAGTTCACTTCATACTCATCTTCATTGAGATATTGGTGTCGGCCCATCATTACAATTGCAAATTTAAACTATGAAAAGGAAAAAAAAACAACAACGAACAACTGGTGAGATACTGCATTAAAATAAAGCCTTCAAGTTTAATTTCATAGTCTAACTCGCAGCTGGTTTTAAGTAGTATTCTTCAGGGGTTGGTAAAGGCCAATCCTGTTCAGCAAGTCCAGCAATAATAGTCCAGTAAGACAGTTAGGGGGCTGGAGCCCAAGAAGCTAAGAGAAATGGATTTGTTTAGCCCAGAGAAGAAAAGGCTAACAGGGGCATCTAGTCCTCCACAGACTGAAGGGTGTTACACAGAAGCAGATTCTTCTCAAAGAGCTGCACAGCAAAAGGACAAGAGGCAATCATCACAAATTACAAAATGAAAAATCCTGATTATAACGAAGAAAAAAGAAAAGTCTTCACAATGACAGCGGTAGTGCTCTAAAATAGTGTCCAGAACATAGCAGAATTCCCATCCTTGGGAGTTTTCAAATTGCAGCTGGGTCAAACCCTGAGCAATCTGACTTAACTTCAAGCTAGTTCTGCTGTGAGCAGGAACCTGAAGTGGGTGGCCTCTAGAGGTCCTGCTCATCTAAACTTTTCTAGGTTACTTTAATGCTTTGCCGAGAATCTCTTTCGATGCAGGGTAGAAATACTACTCCTACACATTCTACCTAATTATTCTCAGAGAAAGTGTTATTTAAGTCAAGCAACTGTCCTATTGATCAAAATCTACACTTATCCCACATCTGTGGTGTTCCAGCTTCTTAAAATAAACTCATTTAGGGTCCACAATTAGCAATAAAAACTCTCCCAACTTGCCATTACCTTTTCAAATTCTTTTTCCTGTATGTCCAGCATTGTCTGAATCCGCTTCATAACCTCTCTGAAGTGTTCACCCTAATAATTACAACAGGATTTTTAATGTAAAAACCCAATATATAGGAAAAAAGGGATGCTGTTAATATTTCCTGCTTCAAGCTTCATTGAAATACATTGCCTTAATCTCTCAGTTATTTACAAAATTACACAAGTGTCAACATCATCCACTACAATACAGATTAACAACATACAACTCTCTATAAATTCAGTAACTTTCAGTCTTATTGATTCATCATTATGCAAACTGTCCCATAAATTGACCAAGCACTGCTAGTGGTATGTGCAAGTCAGGTTAAAGTTAAGACACAAAGTCAGAAAATTAGCAGCAAAACAGGAATTTAGGAAAAGAATTTTACAAATCCTTTCTAAGCATGTTACTTTTTAAAAGCTCTACGCCTGTGATGCTCCCCCTCAATTACTAACTTTTTGTAGTATGTTTCTGCATGCTGTGTATGTAAACGGCCCAAAAAAGTGATGGATACCATCAACTTAAAGATCAATAAGATAAATCAACCCTCACAGACAGGGAAATACAGTGCAAATGGTTTCCATCAGAATTCAACACACAGGTTTTACTCTACATTGATCAAAAATATGGAAATATGATAAAATTATATAGGACATATTTATCATTTGAAAACTTTTAGAAAAGTATGTAATTTTCATACAAACTAACATACATGAACCAGAAAAAATTCAGAAGCAAATTGCTAACTGCCCCCAGAAACACACTTTGCTATTAAAAGAAGTAGTGCGACATTTAGCTGGAGCAGCACCACATAAAAAATTAAGAATTTAAACATTCAAAATTAGCTTTCACTCTTGTATTAACTTCCAGTCCTAGAAGATAAAGCACATCAAGTTACACGTTATGAAATGCAAAGTCATCCTAGAAAATGTTGAAGAAAGCAATCTCATTTTTCAGAATTGCATGTCTCAATAAGAAGCCAAGCAACCACGACCTAGCCACTTTTGCCACACAGTTTGCATCGCGATTACTAAAGTGGTATTAGAAATAGGATTCGAGGGTTGTTGGGGAGATCTGTGGGGGGCTGGGGGAAGGGCAGTATTGCTTTGGTAGCATTTCAGGTTCTTGGCTGATGCCGAATGCCTACTTTCTAGATACTGTGCAGGCTCGCTGAAACACTAAATGATCCGTATATGTGAAAGAGAACTGAGATGGTAAATGATTTAGCCATAAAAAGGCATGTATGGGGCAGAACCTTTTACACAGGAGTAATATTTTCCTAGACACTTTTTATACTAGTCGATTTCTTTAACAGTACTTTAAGAAAAACATCATCAATATAATCCCAATGGGAGAAAAAGGGAGGCATACTGTACCTGGTGTATCCTCAGCAAGAATGGAATTCCAAATGTCCCAAAAACCTCTTTGTGGAAATGTGCCACTGTGATTAGCATCTCATTTTCTTTATCTATATCTACCTGGTCCAGAGGAATTTCCTAGATCCAGACATAAAATTATGACTGCAATCAGCTAAAACTTCCCCAAAAAGTAACTTACTAAGTAACTAAAAGCATAATTGATGTACTGATACTGACGTAAAACAAGTCTATTTATAAACGATTAGAAGAACCATGCTGTTTGATAGAGTCTTTTTGCAAGAGTCACTCACCTCTGGCATGACAGCATTTCAACTTCCCCTACTCACTAAATACTCTTGTGGTTTCCCCAAATGGCTTTTTTGACATGACACCTTCTATCAGCTGTAGTAGTAGCTGATAGCAGTATCACAGACCTCTTGTCATCTCCTCATTGCAGTTTACATTGGAAACTTTTTTAAAAAAAATATATCTGATCTTTGAGGCAAGTTAACAGATTTGAATGATGAAACATTTTGATACTTACCATGTAATTTTTCTAAGTGTGGCTCAAGAAGCTCAAACTTAACAGAAAAGGCAATAAAGTCTTCTAGAATATTTAAGTTTAGAGCATGAAAGTGGGTTCAAAGCATAAACATATATATCATAAGTCCTCAAATAAACCTTGGAATTATTGCTAAGGCAGTAAGTGTCCTATGGACAATCCTTTGCCAAGTCTTCATGTATTGCTACAATAAGCATACATAAAGAATTGGTGAATGAAATTATTATAGAGAAGCAGATGGAACAAGGGAAAAACTTTAGAATTATCTTTAAAAATACACATATATTATCATGTAATCTAGCTTGTTGCAAGTATCACAGTATTTGAAAATCAGAATCCAGAAAATTACCACTTAAGAGAGAGTTTGACTCTCAAAGTCAAGTTTTAAAGTTTCTATAAGAAAGTAATATTTACCTCTATTCGAAACGTTCGACTTGTTGCAGGTGACAAACACTCTAACAGCTCATCTTCCTGATGGACACCAATTATTTTGTAACTTACAATTTCTAGCAGCCTTAAAAATAAACAAACAGGAAAAGCATTTTAAAAAAATTAAATAAAACAATGAAATAAATTAGTGCAATATTTCTCTCGCAAACCTTGAGAAGGATTTAGCGTAGTCAGGATGTAAACAGATGCTACTACTATATTTGTAAAACTTTAAATTCAGTCTTTAGTAAAAATTAAGCTGTAAAGTTACACGAGGTTAAATTACTCCTGGCTCATAGCAAAAAAAGCCAGTACATGCAATTACAAGACAAAGAGTTTTATTTTAAATTATTTTAAAACTCTTTAAATGACCTCACTTAACTCCTGAAAAGTGAACAGCATGAAATGCTTGAATTGGAAACAATTATTAAATTGTGAGTTAACAAATACAACTGATGAAACTTATGCATCTCAAGGTTCTAACCCGTAAATAATATAAAATTTATTTTCATAGTTAATAAGAACTTTCTTAACAATGTGAATCTGGAAGCCTTTTATTTTTAACATAGTAGCAGACACTTGATTTGATAATAATGGTTTCCACAGCATTTTAAAGTCTACAGATACTTTTCTGCATAAAATCCACATCCATAAAAGAAATCAAAATCTTCCAGTTTTACCTTAATTTCCCTGAACCTTTTTCAGAGAGTTCTACAACTTTTTTACATTCTTCTAACAGGTCCCGCACACAGCCATGCTTATCTGGATATACTGTTATTTCCTACAGAATATGAAACAGAAAAATCGTTAGAAAATCTAAAAATGTAAATCATATTAAAGCACAGAATAAACTGGATTCTTCTCTTAATCAAAAATTCATCTTTAAAAGATAACGTAAGTATTCACTTTAGCGAATGTTATATTCAAAATTTTTCTTAAGAACTGATACATTTTTTAAAATTTATTTTTCATGGGGGTTTTTTTGTTCTTTGGTTGGGTTTGGTTTTTTACATAAGGTAGATCTTTGTTCTAATTTTGTGTTATTCAGGGACAGAGTGTGTGAAATGCACCATAATCACAGCCATACCAGCTTTGACATAGAAATGAGAGCAAGTGTGTAACAGCCAGCCTCACTCACCTCTTCCCTAAACTGGCTATTTAGCCATATGCATTTAAAACTTCTTCTGTTTTCAAAATCAGTTATTTTCATTTTGAGCTTAAGGAAGAAAAGAAAAACACTTTAGGCATACTTTGTATAGGGCAGAATTATTTTTTTTTAATTCACACCAATAAAAACAAAAGACTCTTACCTGTTGATAGTAAAGTTTTTTAGGTTGCCTAGGCTTGAAGAACTGCAGAAGATCTCTTAAAGTACCTTCATAATTATGTCTAAGAGGATTACCAGGGCCATCCCTATAACTACAGAAGGAAAAAGAAAAACACAAATCTCTCTTTACAATCCATCACCACTCAGTAAATCAAGTACCAAGTAAATTTTTGTTCCTGGCTTCCAGTTTCACATAATTGCTAACAGCACCTAAGCAGCATTGTAGTCAGTGCTTTAGTGAGTTTTTTTTAAAAAAACAGGTGAGAGTATGGGAACAGAAATACCCTTCACTGTGCGTGTTAACTCCCTTGGATGTTTACAAGCTCACCTTTAATACTGCAGGGTGGCAGACCTACATTCCTCTGAAACTACTGGTATAGCAGCACATGCTTTAGATTGTGAAAGGTTAATTTGTGGAGCCATATGACACAGCAAATTCCAGAGTGACCACAGCACTGTAAACTATAAAGAGCTATTCAAATTACAACAGTCTCACTGATGATGAAGTGAGATACCTATGGGTTGATGAAAAGCAATCTACATTTACATGAATACAAAAAAATTATGCGATTCGTGCGTGCGTTATTCCCGCAGCATATACATACAACTAGCAATATGCTGTTTTCTGCTATAGTTTTATACAGATTCAAATCCAATTTTACACAATTGTGCCTGAGAACACCACTTGAACCAGAAATGCCCCTTTTAGCAGCTGTGAACTTGTTTAGATCATCATCATCTTCATAAAACCTCATTTGCAGACTTTGAGGGAGGAGAGGGAAAAATCAGTGAATTAACTCCTGCATTTAAACCTGTAAAATTAGCAAAAATCCTGCTTTTATATGCACTTCTTTCTGCTCTCCTCCCTTCTAGAAATCTGCGTTCACTGAAACAGCACTTGTTTTAGCTTAATAATTTGTCCCATACAGTAAGGCTTTGAAGTAATTAATGATTTCAGAAATGTAAACAGTGATCCTTTAACATGCATCTTTTTCAGGACATTTACTAGAACTTTTCTAAAACGTGCAATTCTTTGAGGCTCCAGAGCCACCCATTGCAATACTTAAAACTGCCTATGCAACTTGCTGTGCATGGCAGAACACTTAACATTTTACTGGTAAAGAGTTAGTTTACAACCTAGAAAAAGGTACAAAAGTAACTGCTACCTATCTATATTTAGGGTAAATGTTTTAAATAATAGACATAGAATGCTAAGAAAATTCATCTTACCCTTGGGACTTGAAAAACTGTAATAGCATTGGATCCGTATTAAGTCTTTGCGCAACTGTCTTTGCAACCTGCAAATGAATTTTTTGTAAATTCCGAATTATTTCAGACAGTTTTGACATTGCTCTACAATAACAGTCATTCATTACAGGTCAAGAACATTATGCTAATGAAATTCTGAGAGGGACTCACTATGTCTACTTCCCCAAGGCAAAATAAACTAGTATCTTTAGCTTCTCAACAGTTGACACAGAGTAAGATACACTAGGAAAAAAAATGAGGAAACTGTTTTATTACAATAAATCACTGTCACCAAAAGGTCACAAAATCCACAACAATAGCTCTACTCCTCTTTTGGTTTGTTTGCCTGTTTTTATTGCTGGGGTTTTTTTTATAGTATTATTGGGGATATAAGTAAGATGTGCTCTCTGAAAATTCCCACTGTTCTTTAGTTCACTCCAAGGAAGTTAGCTTGCTGGGTAACATCACCACATTACTCCCATCAGTATATTTCATGGCACTGCCTGACAAAGAGCAGAGGGATCCTCCGTCTATTTTTCCCTTACCAAAACAAGCTAAACTTAACTTAAACTTCAAGTAAAAATGAAATGAGAGAAGGTGAGTTGCTGAAAAGCAGACGATGAGAACCGGGCAGCAAAAGTCATCCCTGACTTCCGCTGTATAAGCAGGTGCTCAAAGTTCCTGCCTTTGGTGACAGAAAATAAACTTGTCTGGTTTTAAGTGGTATTTCTGACACTGACAAAAGCAACTGCAGGAGAACTGTAGGGAGCCAAATCTACTCAGGCTCTTAATAAATCACACCAACTTTAAGGTTTTTTTTAAAAGTTTCATTGTCCAGTTTTCCTCTTCTAAACACCCCCTGGTCACCCTTTATGAACAGAACAGATTTGACCTGTTAGTGACACTGAGCATTAAACAGCATTGTGTGAAGAAAGCAATACATTTGGTCTACAAAATTAATATTGTTGGTGATATTACAAGCAGAATTTAGGTATCACTAGATTCCCACGGTATTTTTCTTTTAACAGCTAAATAAGTTGAGCAAGTTTTACATGTCACTTCGAAAGCAAATGCATAATTTCATTAGAATATCATTTCCCTGACAGAGCAAAATGGCATATCAAGAAAGAATCCTATTGTCAAATAACTCATTACTAATAAAAATGGGTTTTTTAAAGAATATTTTCTTCTCACAAGCATTAGTGGATTCCTTAAATTTTTCATTACTACAATGCAAAAGTTACTTTCAGAACAAGGAAACAAAGCAGAGAAACAAATAGGACACGTGCCTGAAAGTAATTCATCCTATTGGATAAAGTAACAACAAAGCCTGGGTCATTTGGGATGGTTTTATCACAGAAAATTACATCCACACGATGATAGAGGTCTCGGAAGTATTCTTTAGCTGTTGGTAGTTCACTGTTATCATTTTCTGGGTCATCCCTACAAGAGTAAACAAATGATAATACTGTTACATATCACATTGTTACACACAAGCAGTTAGGGCTTTTAAAAACATGTTCTACCGTAAGTCAGCAACAGTTGTGAGATACAGAAATAAAGTTTAGAAACCTTTTTAGAGAGCCACCACTTGTACACAATAGAACTAATACAGTCAGTAGTGACCCACACCTGAGTATTTCTGCGTGTTGCAATGGCAAACACACTCGCACGCTGTGCTCGCTCATTTGGCAATCTGGCAATGCTCTGATTCCAGTCGTTTCGCAGCGGCATTCTAGCAGTAGTCGTCCCTCCCTCCCACCCTAGCACATTACTACATGTCTGTATTAATGCTGCTGCAGCTTTCCATACACTCCTGTATTAACTGCTTTGCACAGAGGCCAGAGGTACAACAGCACTCCTTGAACCACAGAAACAAAACAGTGGGCACAGACGCTGGTTTGGGTCACTACTGACGGGTATCCCTATCTTCTCAGCAGAGAAATAGCACCAGGGTACAAGCTGTGCACTTACCCAGGAGTCAGCAGCCAGCCAAAGGTGCATAACACAACTGGGTCAACAGGGAATGCGAGTTCCAAGGCATGACATGAGAAATACATTCATCTCACATAATCTGGGGTAAGATTGCTGAAGATAGACTAGCTGGCTTCCACCCACTGTCAGCCCATGGAGAGAAACAGAGCAACACAGTTGGGTGTGACCATCAGGAGTGAGAGCATAGAAATGGTGATTTATAGCCCTGACAAGCTTAAGAAAAGATCCCTTTAACGGATACAAGATGCAGGAGCTCTCCTTTTGCCTTGGAGAAAACTCCAGTTGAAGCACCAGTACACCTATAAGTTGCATATGCTCAGGCAAATCGGGAGCATCTCATCACCATAGACCAACATGGAACTTACTGTGAGCATAAGAAAAGGAAAAAAAGGGAAAGCAGTTTAGTTCTGGGCTGAAAGGAGCTCCAAGCCACAAGCCTTGTTCAGTGGTAATGGTACAGAGCCTGAGATCTGAATGCTGGTAGGCTCTTCAGTGTCTGAGCTACAGTGGCTCCAAGTAAAAAGCTGCAGAACTCAGATGCACTGCTGAACCACACTCTTTTGGAATATTAAGACCTATTTTAGCTTATTTGTTTCCTAAACTAGGAAGAAACCTTCTTTTCCTTAAATAATGTGGCATGTGATAATTAAAATGCTACCAATATTTTTTCATTTCCCCTTTGAATAAACAAATGAGAACTGCTGAGAACATGTCAAATGTTAGAAAATTATACTTTACTCTTGTTTAAAGTGCTAAGTTAGAGGAAGTTCTGCTTTCAAAATGAACCAGGTGATTTAATTGCAATGATAAACTGGCCCCTTAAAATACATACTTCTGAAACACTATGATGTCACCATCCATGAGTTCATCAAGAGCTTTATCAAGAGATACATCATAGTCTTGAATCCTTTCTGTTAAATTGGGTTTAACTTCCTGCAATAAAGAACAAAAACTGTTGATCACAGAATAAACAAAAGACAAAAATAAAGATCACATGGTGAAGAAATAATAAGCTAAGGTAACCTGTATCTTCCTTCAACTGAAACAAATGGAGTTATATATATATAGGCAAATTGAATGTTATCTTAGCTAAGGTCCAGATACATCTAATTGCTATTGATCAAAGGTAAAAATGAGCAGCCAGCTTTGAGTCTCACTCAAGTTATCTTAATTTTCAAAAGTATTTTATCATTCAGCATTATCTCCTTAGCCCTGTAAATTTTCCAAAATTCAGAGATTAATTTTTTACTGATGCAGCTTCCAGGAAGCTTGGAGAACACTGATTATCCTCACTTATTTTAATGGTGCAGAACTTTTGTACAGCAATTCATTTGTCTTTAAAAAAAATATGAAAAAAGACATATTAAAAATGCATATATTATAAATATCTACATGCATGTTACATATTTATACTTGTAGGTTGACCTCTTGGGATAAAAGCACCTGTCTAAAACTGGAACCAAACTGCAACCCTAACCTGCACAGTTCTGCTTTTTGGGATGGAAATGTGCGTGCTCCCCTGGAACCACCAGAGAGAGCAGCACGACCGCTAACAAAAATTGCAATAAAAACCCCAATTCCTTGTTCTTACTATAGCAAGGACTTTGCCTTGGCAAGATCTGCACTCAATAAATACAGCAGTTATAAAGATTTACTATTTCTGTATTTGGGCAGAAACACGTTCGTTGACTTCTAACATAGGGAAGGAGAAGATGCAACATTTTCTCAACTCCGCTGTCTAAAGGGGGCACTGAAAATACAACAGCCAATAAAGTTAAGAGCACTAGCTCCTCTAACACTGTGACTCAGAGGATACGCACAGATTCAGCACAGCAAAGCTGCTCATGTAGGACTTCATGTAGAGATTTTTTTATTTTAAAGTCTCACACTTCTAGTGGTTTAATTTTAAATCTGTTTTGAAGTTAACTATTTGCTGATACTCTCTTGCAGCACTGTAGACCTCAAAGCTACAGGTTACAGAGTACTTATGATTTATAAATTGCCATTGTTATGAGCAATCTGTTTTTTAACGAATAAAGCTCTTTTTTCTAGTTATAGCATGTAAAAGACAAAAATGTAACAGTTGATCAATGCAAACCTCATAGAGGATAAGGTTAGTTTCTTGTGGAAATCCTGCTCTCTCACACATAACTGGAAGCAAGTCACCTATTGGAAAGAAAAGTAATGTGAAATGTACTGCACTTTCACTGCTAGCAAGACCTCCTGCAAAAAGGAGAGAGCCTATTTTTCTACCCTGGATAAATGGTTTTAAAATGCCTGACAGCCTTCCAGGTAAAAGCTTCCCTTACTGACATTCAACCCAGAGACAGACCTTAAGGTTTCCTTCACATCTGAACAACAACAACATGTGCAAGGCCATCCAAGATCAAAGAGATGAAATAACACTCTTCCTTCCCCAAAGAAAAAAATTAATCTCTTAAAAAAGAAAAGACAGCCAAAATACAAAATTAGAAAGCACATACAAGTTAACAAAACGAGATGTTCAAAATGACAAATCGAATTATTTTTACTCAGTGGACACTTGCTGAATTCTTGAAATGGACCCACATGCAAACGAAGTCTCATGCCCAATTCAGTCCGAGCAGCTGCTCTCAGGCTACCACAATGTAAAGTTGTAGGAGAGTTATTTTAAAAGCTACTGCAAAAGTACATTCCACAAAAATTCCTTGAAATAGAAGGAAAAAACCAAACTGGAGAGCAATATCAAATCACAAAGTTTTACAGCAAGTCTGAAAAAGCTCTTCATATTCAGTAACACCTAGTGAATACAGCAAACCTCTAACAAAAAAATTAACTGACAGTCAACAGTGTATTAAGGAAATGCTCTCAGACTTGCAGAAAGTTTCAGTGAGACAACATGGGGAAGAAAACTATCAGGTATTGGAAGAAATCAGAATTTTGTTCTGTGGCCTACCTCTGATTTCAGCGATAAAACTAATATTAAAGGAAAAGAGAGATACACAATCTATAGTCTTTAAAACATTTCAATTATAACAATGAAATTGAATTTTAGAACTCACGTATTTTACAGGATATAGGCGTGTAGATATGTCCACAATAATTCAAACTCCGAGTCTTCGGATCATACATCTTCAGAAACAACATTACATCATCTAAAAATTAAGAAACAAAATTTAATTTTAAGTAAGGCAATCTCTCTCCCTCCCAAATAAGCCTAGATATTTTTCTTTAAACAGTAAGAAAGATGTGTCTTTGATTTATTAATTTGATTAATGCCTGTAAAATATTATTAAATGTTGAATTTTTAGAAATCAACTTTATATATAAAAAATTATTCAGTAATTCTAAAAACATGTGAAACACGTCTTACACTTGAAGAGAAATGAGAGAAAAACTGCTGCCAGCACTGTAGTTTTGATAGGTACACCAATGTCATCATTGAAAAAAAGGAATACACAATGTTTTCTGAGATATACCCAAAATGAAAGTATTCTGGGTATTTACGCAAGTTTTAACATATACGCTTACGATCTTTATCAAACTTGGGTAATGTTGCTCCAGTAGCAGCCATCTCTGGATCTACTGTTTCCAAAAATATTGTCCATGGATTTTCATTGTCACTGAGCTCAATCATCTATGTAGAAAGATGTAGAAGAAGAAAAAAACTCTCTGGAGAATATAATATAAGCTGATATCTGCATTTTCATCAAACACAAGACCTTTATGACATTCTATGAGTAGGAGAATTAGGTTTTTTTCAGTTGAATTAATGACAGGAAGTTTAGGAAGTTTATTAAGAGAAACAATGACAGATATAAAAACAAAAAAGTTTTAATGAAGCACAAATGATAGGTTTTATTTAAAATGGACCTACTTCTTTTTCACTTAAAAAATATACCTACAGCTATCTTTATTATGGCAAGAAAACCACTTCACTTTGGAAGTAACAGGATAGTGAAACCAATCACTGTTTTCTGTGGTATTTAGACACAATGTTTTACATTTCATTAAATCAAGTAATTTTGTCCAAATAATGGAGGACTCAGACATTTCTGTTTGAAATCTAACATAAAAACAATGATCATGCTTTTTTTCATGGAAGAAAAATCATGTACCACACTTCTCCCTCCTATCCAAATCAATCCACTAAATCTCAAGTCTTCTCAAGTATCAAACTTCACCAGATACAGGTCAAACTAAAACCTCGAAAAATCCAAATTAAAACCTTGAAAAATCCAATGTCCCAAACTTAGATTCTTAAGAGAACCAAAAACCACAGGTGATGTACAGAAATAATGTCCTCTATCAACAAATATTTACCGTTTTATTGCCATCTGCTTCATTATCTAACATTGCAGGTCTTTTTGTTCCATTACTTCTGGCTTGCATTGGCCATAATCTGATTTGATCCTGGGGAAATCCCTAAAATAAATAAAAATTGTGACAGGAAACAAACAGAAAAAAGGGTAAGATACTTTTACTAAACTCAATCAGATCTTCTATTTTAAAAGGTCTAAATTATAACTACTGCCAATACCTGGAGAAGATAAAGACTATGAAGCAACCATAATGTAATAAAATAAATACATAGATATTCAGCTACAGAAAACTCACCATTGTTTGAGAGAGATTTTGAACAAATTCCGTAAGCGTGGAGTTTTTTAATACTTTGAAAACAGTGTATTTCACTTTTTCTTCATCATACATATCATTGCCTTGGTGACCACAGAACTGATCCTCTGCCACTATCTGAAAAATTACATTTAAAGGTTACTATTCATATTAACCCAGCTGCACAATATAATACTTTCTCACGATGCTTTACTGTGCAATGTTGCTGGCTCTCTGGATAGTGGCAGACCACTAACACCATTTGTGTTCTCATGAAGAAAATCTGCAGGTATACAGATTACAGTGAATTTAAAAAAATGTGACTGATAGTCAAATCAGTCAGTGTAAGTAATTAAAACACACTAATTCTTACAAATCCAGAACAATTAAAAACCAGTTGTGCTTAGATCCCAATCTTGGAAACATGTGCTCTAACAATCTCGGCACTTAAAAAAAAGGCTATATAATTATTTTACGGGTGTAATGCAAGGGGGCTGGTCTAAAATGTTTCCTCTATCTCCCACAGCTCCCATGCATTCTTTGTTAACAGAAAGACAAATGGTGCCACTCTGTTCACTGAAAACAGCTCTAGTGTAAACGCAGTGTAAAACAAGCTGAACTTCACCGATATCTCTACTTATGAATACCAGAAAGAAGATGCAAGGAAACATGGAGGCAAATGGAAAATGGGTTCTGTTTTCTTCTGCCAGATGGGCTCTGGAAAGAGCCATAAACAGGGTTCCTTAAGGCAATTCAAAACAATCTAGTCCATCTGGCTTTTCCAAAAAGATAATTGCAAATATAAGCACTCTCTCCTTCTGCTTCTACTTGATGAGCTCAGTTTGGCAGCAGTCCAGGCTTGCAGCCTATGGCTAGATACATTCTAATTTTAGAAAATAATTCCTGAAGGAGATAAAAGTGCGGTGGCAGGGCAGCGATTTAAAATAACCTGGTCCTTTTCCTTTCACCTGAACTTACTATTTTTGCTTGCAAGCACGTAACTTCTAGAGAAAACAGAAATGTCTATAAGATACAGTACTGTGTGTTTCATTAGGATTTGTTGCATTTATAAATATACTTAAAAGCACTAAAATTGTAATTTCACTTCAAATGCTAATTCCAAACACGAATTCAGAAAAACGAAAGTCATGGTTTGTCTTGGGTGGTTCAACACTCTAATGGTAAGGTAGTTGCAACTTGATCTGTTTCAAAAGCTGACCTGCACTTGCATATAGAGGTGAGCTTCCTGCCTCTCCTTCCTCTTCTGAGCTTCTATCCTTTTCTCTTCTTGTAGCCTTTCTACGAGTTGTTGAGGAATATCATGGTCTGTGACAGGCTGCAAAACTTCACCTACAAAGTAGATTTTGTGATGTCATTTCAAGACTTACATCAAACAGGGTTTTCTTCATATACACTTGACTTTCCTCTGATTTGAAGTCAAAACCAGCCTTTTTCATCTTTTAATTAAAAACATGGTTTGATATCATCATGTTTTGGCAAAAGAAGCGTTTTCTATCCCAAGCCAAAATGCACTACTTCCATGAAATATGTATCAGAATTCTGAATTAAATATTCATTTTCAAGATTAAAAAATATTTACCACCTATTTTTTTTAGTATACACATAGCTACATAATTATAATCAATCGGATCTAGTTTCCATCACTGAAGTTAGTTCACTAATTTTTCCATCCTATAAAACAATCCAGGCTAAAGCACTCTGCAGGTACAGCGTTGCCTTACTGTGCTAAGACAAGGTGACACTACATTAGCACATCCTTTCCCAAAGTGAGAGAAAGGCTGGTTGAAACTATAAATTCCACCTATAACTAACAAAGCCCTTTTGTACAGGAAGACTGTCAACAATTCAGAAGTAAAATATAGCCGTAAATCCCTGTACGTAAATCTAACTTGGAACACACGGAGAGTATACATACTTAATTTTGATTCCCTGATGTAAACCAACATGTATGCATTCGTACAGTGCCGTACAGATAAGTCATCGTCATGACCTCCATAGTTGTGTTCAATCGCTTCTTCCTTTGTACATCTTGATACAACATCATCATCAAATTTACACCACTAGAGAGAAAAATTTATATAAGTACAATTTTACACACAAAACCATGTTTTTGAATGATAAATTAATCCTATTCCTGGCAAGTCTTTCAGCTCTTTGAAGTAACTAAAATTGCTCTTCAAGCAGCATGAGCTTTAAAAAAAATCTAGTTCTGTATAATTTGTGCTACCTGCTACTTGTGCTCAGCATAAGGAAGGCCATAAATACCAAACCTTTACTGAAATATTTGAACATTTTACACTGAATATCAAAAGCCCAATAATTATTCAAAGAACTTTTTCTTCAGACTTATTCAAATACCTAACCTTTCTATAGGAATTGCAGAAAATTAACCTTGTTTGTTGTAAAATAAAATAAAAAGCAGTGATGCACAAGATAACTAATATTTATTTGTACATTTAATTTACAGCAAATTTTAAATTAAAACTGTAAAGCCAATTAAGAAAGACAAACATCAACAAATTCACAGCAAAATCTGACTTCTACTTTTCCTGTGAAGAGTCATGTACACACACCACCAGTCAACTCGGGGAAGAGGCACCTGACCTATAAACGTCCAATCCAATCAAGTCACCTAAACCTGTAACAGTGGAACATGCAAAGATACTGAACTTCTGAGTCACAGAAACATTTGAAACATTTGTATTTGCTTCAGCATAAAGTCATCCTAAAAAAATTGTGGATAAAATGTGACTGCAGTAGAGCTTCAACACATATACACACACAACTGAAGGGATTCCCCTAGCTAAAAGCCTTTTGCCAAAAGCCAATAGCAAAGATGAAGCTACTCCTCTTAAGAGGGAAGTGATTCTTTAATGCCTCCAAACACAGGCTCCCTCCTAAAGAGGAAAAACTAGACATGAGAGCTGATGCTCTTTTATTTTGCAAATACAACGTAAGTTTCCCAAATACACTGGAATAGGCATCAAAAAGTTATCAAGCTAGTAACTACATGGAGAAGTCAAACCCCTTTGTGATGGAATGTTCCAGCACGTTCTTCTGTCAGAAACAACAATTCCAAAGATTTGCTCATTATGAAAACTGCGAGTATGTATTTGCAAAACACAAATATGTTTAGGTGCTTTTCAATACTCACTTTGCCATCCCCCTTTGGATTTAAGTAAACAACATAATGTCCACCATGGTTATCTCCACTGTGTACTAGAACTGCATGAAGAATGTAATTTGCAGGATCTTTAGGATCTGTTTTTTGCAAAAATTCATCTAGCGGCAATTGTTCAGGAAACTCAAACCTAGTTTTGAAAAGAATTGGGACAGTTGTATTTGTAGTTAAGACAGACACATGCTATTATGCAGCACATCAGTACTTATTCCTAAAGCAAATTACAAAAATTGAACAAGTTGTTATTGTTACAATGCCAGGATACACTGCATACAGTGGCAGATTTTATACTGTTTTAATATGGAATAAAAAAAATGTTCATAAGCACCTGAGAAAAAACATGCCCTCAGTAACAAGGGTAAGAGTACTTTACTGAAATAGTGCTGCTTTGGATTCAATGTGTCAAGGCAAGAGCTTAAAACCTGTTATCTTCTAGTACACAAATACAGCTTTTCTAGCACAGGTACCACTGGACTGGAACATTATTTTGAAATGTCTTTCAGCTGCTGCAGTCTCACCTTCTTGGTGCAATACAGATTTAGCTTACAACCAACAATATACCTCCTTGAGAAATTATCACCCTCTACTTACAAGTGAGTGGCATGGAAATAGATGGAGGGAAAGCACAGAACTACTTCTTTATCCTTCTCACTCTTGTGGCAGCCTACGGAAATGTACCAACTTCCCACACGTGCCACAAAGAATGTTCCACAAAGTGTTAAAAGACACATTCACTTGTTTCATATCCCAAACAGCAGCTACAAATGACTATTTGGCATTCAGACCTTAATATGCAATCAGTGCACCTTTTGGGGACCTCTAACATATGCCAGTGCACACACCTTCCTCTTGGAGTTGATTAAAGAAGAGGATTTTGACAAATTATTTTTCATAAAATACAACAACAGGTCCAAATTCTACAACGGAAAAAACCCTTACCTATCATTTATCTTGATGTTTTGGTCAGTCTGAGGATCATACATAAATCTCATGAGCTGTAGGTGTAATACTGGTGGCAATGTTAGGAACTTCACACCTTTTTCTGCCTCCTAGACATTTTAAAGGAAACAGAGGGTTGAAATTGCAAGATTTTAGCAAATGAAAATATTCATTTGCTGTAGAAACTCTTCCTATAGACCTTTACTATATAAGCTTGACACACAATGTCCAGAACAAATAATGTTCAGCACTGGGGTGGAAGTTAACCACCTGAATGCTGCACCAACCTTCCCATGAGCTACTCCCATAACAAAAGAACTCAGTTCATTTAAATTTAGGCCATTCATACAAGCACATGTGAACATCTCACTGCATTAAGAGCAAGTTACCCATATAAATAAAACTAGAAGAGAACACAGAGAAGAAAACTCATTTTTGATAAATTAAGAGAATTACATGCTCATTTTATTCTGCCAACAAATATTTGGCGACCATACTGTACCTTCCTAAGAACAGCTAAAGATTATATAGAATATTACTCACAAAAACCGGTACATGGAACCTGCAAAAATAAGCTTTAGTAAAACAAGGGGTTTTAAAAAGGACTTGAGCTTCCTACAGTGGGTGCAGCAAAGTGCAGCTGAAAAGCTCAAACGTGCACACACATGAATGTTTAAAGTTCCACGGGTTCATCTGGCATTCTTGATGATACAAAAATGACCTGTCTAAAGTTACTTATAGAGCTATGCTGCATTTTCACTAGACACATAGAAGAACAGAGTACTCTTAGAGGAAGAGCTGCTCAGTCTTGGGATCAGTAGAGAAGTTAACTATTCTAGTCACTAAAACACTTACAGGTATAAAAGCAAAACTCAGTGCTGATTAGACTGTTTTAAAATCCAAGCTCCATTTTAAGAAACCTAACAGCAGTTAAAAGGAGCTATGTAAAAGCTTGCCTAAGGAGAAAAATCACCAAAATCAGTTGATACAACCTAGAATGGGTTTTGCATTTTTGGTTACCATAGCTTCGTTAAGTTATTTCATCATGGACAGAGAAATAAAATTTAAAACCAAATTAAAAAAGAAAAATACCTGTAAGCCATGTTCTCCTGCATCATACTTGTTATCACCATCCAACTGTTCCACTGCAACGTAGTCAATGAAGGACTCAAAAACTAAATAAAAAATAAAATAAAATTGGGGAATTGTAGGGAAAGAGGAAGAAAAATGTAAGTTTACTCTAGCTTGAGTGCTTAACAATGTATTAATCAAATAATGTGTTAAGACATATGGGTTTGTGTTTGAATATTTCTGTATTTAAAAAAAAAAGTTCTATATTGCTTAAGAATGTCAAGATATGCACCAAAATTGTAGGGGCATACATAAGAATATCATTAGATTTTTAAATCACAGAGTTACTACTGTCTGCCAAATCTCCTGTTTTCACTTTGTAACTGTTAAGTATCAAGCTAGATGATTCTGTTCGCTGGACTCTTACATGTCCTTTTTTGTGTCTTGTTTGCCAGGTACTTGGTGAAGGAGTGATAAAGGACCACCATTATGCTGCTCGAATTAGCTCATTCTTTTTATTTGCTTATTACTATGGTCACGTCTAAATAAGAATCTATTTCCTCCAAGTTCCTCGTCATATATAAATTATAACCTACTGTGACAACACTACTGTTATCACTATGGCACAGTATGCACTTTTATCAGACTAGGAAAACTCCTAAAATTCATAGAGTTTTATGAAAATACTTCAGTGAGAGAATTAGGGAGGAAGGGGCAGGGAAGGGAAATGGGAGAAGGGGAAAAAAGGTTATGTAAGCAAAAACATTTTCTACAGAAAATGTTTTTGATGATGTGTCAGAGACTCTTTCCTCTGAAATTAAAGCAAGGATATTTCAAAGTGCTGAGCACCAACAAATCCATTTGAAATCAACAGGCACTAAAGATGTCCAACATGTTGAAGTACTTGATTGGTGCAGATCACACTGTATCACTTACTATTTTTCTTTCCCTTTATACTTAGCTGGATGTCATAATAATCTTCTATTCGTTCAGATCGATAGTCTACGTGTTTGCATTGGATATAAGACTGTAAACAAAACAAAAAAAACCCACATAAGTTCAATGTATAAAAGTAATGGAGTTAATTTAAAATTATTTTTTTAAAAAAATTAACTACATACCACCATCTTCCCTCTGAACAATTTGGGAATAGTGCCTTCTACACATGTGCCTTTCATTTTATTTTCCACATTATCAAGCAGCTGAAAGAAAAAATTGTTTTTACATAGGATAAACTTGCAGTTTTTTAATTTATTCATCACACACAGAGGACTACTTCACTGATTAAACTTTGAGTCACTTGCATAAAAATGAAATGTTAGTCTATTTGTACTGACATCTCCTTACTAGCCCTTTAAATCTTCCTCTTCCCCCTAAAACCTGCACTGAGGACTCCTCCAGCTACATTCCTTTGAGCCTGGAAAACCTCATAAACGTAACAACGTATTTGCATCTTCAAAACTGCATTTCTCTCCATGGCTATATAAAGACCACTAGCATACATTCCATTTTTCAACCTTCCCTATTGTTTAGAAATTCCACAAAAGGCCGCAATCAATCCCATTCTTAAAAAAGAGAACTAAACAAAGGCAAAAACTCTATGTCTCAGAGACCTAATTTAAATTAATCAGTGCCAATATTACTTGGATTGTAACTAAATTATATTATATATACGCAATATCAAGAGACAACATTATGCATCACAGATCAGTAAGAAACAGTAAAAACGTACCACTCGACATAATTCCTGGACATCATGTTGCATGAAGCTGTCTAAAGTTTCCCACCTTTATAAGGCAAATTAATACAAAATTACTATATTATGAAGAAAACTTAAAGCTCAGAAGACAATTTTGTGATTTCTTTGCAGATCAAGAATTTAATACATAGCAAGATGTAAAGACTCTGAGATTTAGTACTGGCTGATGCGCAGGTGTTTTTTTTAGTCCTGTAGCATTTACTTGGCAGGAAGAAGGGGCAGTGAACTTGTGGGACATTTTGGCAGCTGTTCTGTGCCCACCTGCCTTCTCTCTCTCTGTGGATCTGGGGATGGGGACTGGGAAGGCAGCTGGAGCCAGCCGCAAAGGCCAGGGCCAGGCTGTTGCTAGCAGGAGAATTCTTCCAGTCTACAACGCAGTCTCAGTCCACCTCAGAAAAAAACCTCTTAAGAAAAGGCCTGGGAGCAATTCAATGCTGTCAGAATAGTTTCTGCAGTATGCTTCTATCTGCCTCTCTTCTGAGGGCCCTTCAGGTGCAGTCAAGTGGCATTCAGGGATTATTTCAGCACGTGAAAGGAAGTAAATGGACTTATAGGAAATACTGGCTCCTTTGTGCTCATCTAAACAGTTAACCCGGGATGCACAGTAACTCCAAGGATGCAAGGAGGCATCCAGCTTCCTGAACTGTCCATGTGCAAACACACTCATACGAAAAGACGGCTGACAGCAACAGTCTCTAAATGCCTCATAGCCAATGCGGCACACTGCAATATTCAGCACTACTGCCTTAAACGAAAAAGAAGCTTAAAGTGGTTTTAGTTTCAGCATTAAATACTTTCTCCTATGAACTCTTTAACTTAAGAATGCTTTTCAAGTCTTCAACAACACTTTTTGCAACAGTCATCACTGCTAACCATATGAAATCAGCTACGTTTACTGTCGGCTCTAGCATCAGCATGAGGTTCAACCCTGGCCCTTGAAGCAACAAGCACAGGGCTGATCAGGAGCAAGACTAACTCTATCTTCCCCTCCCACTCTCTTCTCAGCGACTCACCACTGCATACTACTCCAAAAAGCATGCCAAAACAACTCTGTGGGGGCCCACACTTAAACAAGCTGAATGAAGTGACCTGTTAGATAATTAAGAATGGAAAATAACCTCCTGACTCCCTAGGCTTAAAACACTAGCCAGCGTAAAGGACAAAAATCAAAGAAAAAGGTTACGTACTAATACTAGGATAAAAAGGGCTCCTTCAGACAATGGCATCACTTTCTACTAAAAGAAGCCAAACTTGGTTAGAAACTCACAATATCCAGTAAAAAGTTATGCTCTACACAGCTCTACAGGTAGGTCTCACAAGGTCAGAAACCTCTCTCTGATTTAATGAGGAAGGAAAAGACTGAATCTTCAAACATATCCAAAAATTCCTTCCCAAGAATGAAGGCAGGCATGAACACATTTTTAAAACCTTGCTCTCAGATACAAAATTAAGCATCTGCAACACCCTCGGGAAAGGTCTCTTCATGCTACTAAAGATGACACAGTTGGGATCTTAACTCAAGATGACGTATTTACAATATCAGCAAGTCTTTCCAGTGTAACAGGACAGCAGGAGCGCTGATAAACTAAATATACCATGTGCTAGTAGGAAGAGGATATGACTAGATAAACGTACAACACTGAGGTTACCTACTTCATTTTAAACTTCCCCCAAAAGATGAAAAGGAAAGGTTACAAAGTCTCATCAGAACAGAGCGCTACTACAAGCGTTAGCAGAAGACGTGGTATGGACACTAGGACAGCTACGTGAAAAAGATGATACAAACTTCCTAACCTGTTTTTAAATGAAAAAATGCTTGTCAATATTACTACAAAAGACCAGTCTACAAATACGATGCAACAAAGTAATGCGAAATACAATCTTTTAGAACAGTTTTTGATAAAATCCTACTCCATGCTTACACCACTTGCAAAGAGAAGGCTTGTAAAGGTTATGCTAATCTTCACCTTCTGTCCTAACTTGTGCTCAAACATCAAGCTAGTAAAAGAAAATGCCAGAAAACAAAAAAACCCTAACACCTCTCAATGCAGCTATATTGTATAATTCTGTCTAGGTACTCCAGATGTAAAAATCACACCCTGTAACATCATCTCACAAGAAGTATCACCAGACTGGGAAAAATACCAGGCGGTGAACTGGCTACTGGGCAAAAATGAAAATAAAAAGCAAGCCTTATTATAGATGTTTTATGGAGGAAAAGAGCGTGCTAGAATGAGGAAAAAGCAAAGAATTATTTTGTGTGTGTGTACTCTGACACCTTTACTTTATGCAACAGATACTCCTCTTAAGCTTTAAATCCTGGAACAGAATACAGCATTAAATGCTTCTAAATTGTGCATAGGCAAAAATACGTGCATCTTTGATATGTCTTAAGAAAATGTTACACCAGTCATCAATTCAGGACTAACAATATGGAAATGCAAATTACTGTTTCTCTAAATTTAAAACAGATTTAAAATTTCGAAAAAGACATTAACAATACATGAACTGCAATGTTTTAACAACACATTTTGTCCTGAATTTTACTTAAGCCAAATGCATCACACAATTTTCAGGTAACAGGTAAATTATAACCCTGCTATTAACAGCTGTCTTTGACTATGTACCACTCTCCTTCCCCCAAAAATCTGACTTTTGGATCAGCTGTCTTTAGTACTGACCAACTAAACTAACAAAGTTAGCAATTATCATAATACTGTATTAACACTTCTCTGCACGTCTCTAAAAATAGCCTGATTCAAGTAAAACCTTTTTTAAAGAAAAGCTTTATGAAGTCTGTAATAGCCCAATAAATAGTCCAAATTTCTGAAACTTACCCAAAAGATTTTGTTAACTTTTTAGTTCCAACTGGTTTGTCACTATGTTGCAGCTCATAAAACACTCTTTGCAATGCTAAAGGAACACTTTTGGATGAATCATCTCCTTCTGTGGGCATCATGTACACAGCCTGAAAAAGCATTTAGTTCAATTAGTATCTAAGGAAAAGTTTATTGCTCATATTGTTTAATGCATTCTTCCCTTTTCGGTGACTTCCTTCATCTAATTCCATTTAATCATCACTCCAAAAGAGTCTGGAAAAAAATCTCGTACTGTAGTGTAAAGCCATTAGTTGTCTGGAATGACTCTTCTTAGAGCACAGTGGTTAGAGAGATGTGAACAACAGATGCCATTCATGGTTATTTTATTTAAGGAGTTCCCTTATTTCACCTTAGAAAAGTAAATGCGCTAAAGTGTTCAACACCTTCAAACAACTCATCACGCCCGGTATGTCTACGCAATCATCACAGTAGGACCAGATATACTGATCAATACTATAGGCTTTTGAAAATAACTTCAGTTTCGTGCTGTAGCTCGGCTATCTGTGAATATTGTCATCTACAGTGAGGGGGATAAAAACCCCAAACAACAACAAAAAAACAACCAACCACATGAAACCATAAAGGGTAATGATTGAATGAAACCAGAAATGGTCCACATGGAAGAGAAAGATGTCAGAGGAAGCTCTGAGATTCCCTGATACATTCATTCCTATGTAACATCATTGCTGTCCAGCAAATAAACAGCTTAACGATTCAATTCACTGATTATACTGATCTGGGAAGGATTGAGAACAAAGAAATTGCACCAAACAGGGATTAGGAGAGTTCAACAGGCACTGAAATGAGATTTACTTTATAAAAGCGTATGCCAATATAGGGAAAAGTAACAGCAAAGAAAAGGTATTTACAGGGAGATGCTCATTTAGAAAGCATGAATGTAAGAAGAAAACATAGACAAGTCTGGAAGGAGATTAGGGAACACCACATGAAAAAAATAAAGACTCCAATATTAAGTAGCGTATGAGAAAATAACCTGTTAAGAAACAGAAAAAATTGCGCCCTGAATTTTGGCCTGTGAAACAAGAGGGAATGATATATTTCTGCAAGTGAAGTGCTGAACTGGATCTCAGTAGTTCCCACGCAGTTTCTGCCTCAGCCTAGCTTTCAGAGATGTCCAGCACCTCTAACCTACCCTGTACTTCAGCTCCCTACGTACAGAGCAAGATTAGTACTTCCAGTGCATAGCTGAATTGTTGGGGAAACACATTCAGTGCTCTATGAAAGCTCAGTACAGAGGTGACGGAAACCAGATGAGACAGACGTTAAAGACAAAGCTGATACAGAAAGAACACAAGGAAATGACAAAAAGGAAAGGAAGAAAGAAAAAAGGCAAAAAAGTTGTTAAGACGTTGGCACGCCACTTTCCTATTTCAATTCTGAATATTTGTAAAATTTTTCAAAATTACAGCAACTTAAATACTCAGAAGAATAATATAGTAAGAAACTATCAGCAGAATAGCCACAATAGTAAGATGAAATAAAAGACACCTAGTGGTTGACTGTTCCATCAAAAAGGTACAAATAGGAGTTCAGAATACCTTGATAATTAATCAAAATCAGATCCTTGGCATTTAGTTCCTACTTGGTTTTCTCATATGCCATCTGGACAGTTAATTCCTTTCCTATATCCCTCAAGTAATATTAAAATAGTCATTAACAATTTATTTATAATTACTACATTCCAGTTGCCATTGAATACAAACACCAGTTTATTTATTCTGAAATTCTAAATGTATTACTACAAACTGAACACTTAACACATAGCCTTTCTTTGGTTCTTCAGTCTGTTTGTGTATACAAGTAGCATTGAAGCCCATTTCTCAAAGCTTAAATTTTGCTCCAAGCTAAAATAAACCACTTTTCAAATATGATCCTCTACAAACCTTTATTTTTATGCCTCACCCTCCCAAACTCTGAAAACTTGACCTCAAGATCAAGGAGTGAGGTATTTTGATCCATTTGAAAAAACCAGAATCTCCAATTTAACACCAGAGAAGTTCCCTCAGGAAATGAGCACAAGAGTGACAGGAACATGCATAGGCAATGGCTATAAGCAACAGACACAGAACTATGAGAAGAATTTTAGATATTTCAATGGTAAAAGAATGCTACAGATAAGCTTGAACACACTGGTTAAAGTCAAGACAATTACTTGATTTTAGTATAGTTACATGACAATGTTTTCATGAACTGTAAGAAATTTTTCAACGGAACCAAAGTTTTCAAATGGACTGGATGCAGCCACAAGTACTGACTAGCTGGAAGCACTAATGGACACGGGAAGATGTGCGTAACATGATCCGAGCTCAAACCTAGACACATTTGGGAAGTCACCACTGTCCCTCGCCTAGGTGGACTATATTTAAGGATGTGCTTACCAGTCACAAACAGACAAATAAAGATATGCTCTGAAGTGAAAGTTCCTTTGCTTTATTCCCTACCACTGAAGCCACCTGGTTGCTAATCAAGGGAGGTCTCGTTTTGAATACCCAAGAACCTCCCATCTGTTGTCTGGAAACAGAGCGAAGAAGAAAGGACTTTTTCATCACTCCTCACCCACGCTTCACCAGAGTCTGACTTTCCATAGGTACGTGCTTGCCTTTGCTACTGTTCATTGCTTTCCCAGCTCTGCTCATGACAGCAACTTCTCTGTTAACAAAGCTCCAAATAAGAGCAATAGAAATCATTATTTCTTCTAAGTAAGGAGGATTAACAGAAATAATGGAATTGGTGATAAGCAAACTGAGGATACTACACATTTTATTTTACTCTGTTTTAAGAGGAACAAGTTTGCTCAAAGTGAAAACAAAAATGTTGTAGAAATTCATTTTTTCAGACAAGACAACTACTGACCCTTCCTTACCTGTAATAGTGGCAAATGAGTATTAAAACTGCCTACAACTACTGCTGTAGCGTGTTCGGTTTGCAGGGGTGCTGAAAACCTGAAGAATGAGCCAAGAATTGGGCATTTAAGCTGATGTCCAGTAACATCTCCATAAAGGAGGCTGCAGTTACCAGCTAGTAAATCAAGCTTTCTTATATGATCACTATCCAGATATTAACACTCCCTTAAAAGCTGATATTTATTTGGGGGCTGGGAGAGAGGTGCAGGGGAATGCCTAAACAGATTAGTTCAGTTGAAACAAATCTATATCACAAAAATAATTTCTTCTTCACAGAACAAGATTACTTCATGGTACATATTGATTTACTGACTACAAGACAGTCTTGAAAGGAACTACTCAATTGGATTAGATGTAGCTATCATAAAACCACATTTTTCTTTCAAGAGCAAAAGTGAAGTTGTCCAAAAACATAAAATGCACAAACATTATGACTGCTGAGCAAAAAGAACAGGCATTATAATGAATGATAAACTGAATGAGTAAATTATACCTCTTGCAAAAAAAGAAACAGGTGCATCATGTAAAACAAGTCAAGTATTTCTTTCTTGTACATGGCATTGGTAAGATCATCAGTGACAGTCTACTGGAGTTCGACGTGCAATTTTTTGCAATGCTTCACTCAGAGTAAGCAGCACATTGCAAAAGAGAAAAAAGAAATCCCAACTAAGGCACTTACAGGCCACAGTGATATCAATAATGATAAGATGGTGGGAAATCTAAGACAGTGGAAAGTAGGTGGATTAAAAGGGGAAATTTTGGAGAAAAGAAAGCTTAATGGAAATGTAATAACTAGTATACACAAGGAGAAAGCATAAGTCAGAGCAATTCTTTTTCACTCACAGATACAACAAGCACAGGAATGTGCAAAAGGATGAATTAGGATCAACAGGACACTCCAGTCAACTAAATGGTGCAGAGTTACATTTTTTCCCCAACTATATCCCCTCTTTCAGATAGCCACCTCCAGTATCAAGTCATCATTTAGGATTTAGGGTTTTATCCCATTAAGGCTACCGCACAATTTTAAAGTGATACATTATATAGTATATTTCATCCTGGGTTTGGATGAGATATTTATTAAGCTGATATTTAAAGCAGTTCTTCCTTCCAGCAAAGAAAGAACATCTACAGTAACTAAAACATATATGAATGAAGCAAATATAAAATTATTTACTGAAATTATAATGCTTTCCATCACTACAAAGATGCTAACCATAATAACGGAAAATTCAAATGCATAACATAAGTTAAAAGATGGAACAAATGAACTACAGAGGTCATACATGTTTATCTTCTTACATTGTTTATGGGCTGAGAAATCACAATTGACTTCTTTATTTTAACCATTTCAAGAAAGGGAAATTACTTCTGTCTCTCATCTGCAAGATGTAGTCAACTTTTTCCCCACTCCACAATTCACAGCAACATTAACACACAATACAGTCTAAGACACTCCCCCTAAGCTCAAGTCTTCACCAGGTACTACGTTTGCTTTCAGAGAACAAACTATAATACACAACATATTGGCTATTTCAATTCACAGTCTTACTTTCTTTCATATATTAATTACCTTTCGTAGCTGATTTGTGAAAAATAACGTCTGTAACAAACTGTTCATGTAACAAGTTGCTCCCTGGTTCTTTAAGCCAACATATCCTGTGTGCTTCTTTGAATCCCATCTGGAAAATAGTGGTTAAAACCAAAATAGTACTGTATTTAAAACAGAGAGTATTTGTTCTAAGGTAGCACTGCTGGTATATATCGGCTACTCTTCACTGTTACTTAAGGTTCAAATAAACTACACTTCACTACTACCTGCCAATAACAATGGTCTTTGCAATTAAATGCTTTGTGATTTTGTTAGGTTTTCTTTTTAAAGATGTTCTATATGGCAGAAAAATTGTGTATTATGAAAGTGTACTGGAACCCAGAGCTCTACTTTTAAGGGCAAGTCTGCATTTCAGTACAACCACTTTGTTTACAAGTGACATAAAGCAGATCGACTCAGATGAGGCAGTTTTAAAACGTGGGTAAACCAAGGCAAGTTAGATAAGAGCCATCTAACTGTGTCTGAAACCCTTATCAGCTGTAAGATCAGAAATGTTGAGGTTAGATTTGTGGAGGTGTTAAATCACAAATCAATTCATAGAGAAGTTAGAGTTCCACAACATTATGCTCACTAATGCAAATGGAAATTTAACCTATACTAAAACCTCTATATGACTAATGAAAAATACTGTCATGTGAGAATTCATCAATTAAAGGTGACAAAGTGAGAGTGCCTAATGAGAGCTACAAATGTTAATAACACAAAATACTTGAACAATCTCAAGCAACATAAAACTATTAGAATTAAGAATTTTAAAAAGATACTTACGCCACTCCATGTGGAGCATCTGCTTGAACATAGACTTCAAAAGTAACTTTGTCCTCTTCTATAAAGCCTTTTTCAGGATCAGTAACTTCCTGTAAAATAGGAATGACGCACCAACATGAAAACTGGAGCTTGCAACATGACTGTAACGAAGCATTCAGTTAGATATCACTTTCTAATTTCCAAGTCTGAACTATCAGTAATAATAAACTGTAGAAAAAAATTGAAGGACATCAACAAAGCTGTTTTTGAGCTTAATACACTTCAATTCTTTTCTAAAGTCTCAATATAGGAAACTTGTTCTTGGCTTTTAAGATTCTGCAGTACCATTTCAATTTTCTGTGGATAATAAGAGTCGGTAATCAAAGGCTCTGCTTCTTCTGGACAATATTACAGACAGATGAAAAATTAAGGGTCCAACCTTTGAAAATGCTTAAAAAGCTGTCTCAATTCAAGATAAGCCTTAGCATTATAAGGGCATTAGATATCTGTACACATCTACAAACACATGCAAATGCAAGAAAACCTATGTTGCTTCAGAATGACATTGACTATCACACAGTGAAAGCAAAAACCAAGCATTCGGATATGCAGAAAATAATGAGGGAATACTTAAATCACAATGTAAGTAAAAGCAATCTACAGTAATTAAGTACAAGAATTTATAAGAAATTGAAGAAGAATCTACAGCAATGACAGAAAAAAAATAACAGCTTGGGGGGAAAAAAAAACCTTTTCTATAGGTATCTCAGTATTCAGGAGTGCAAGCTCAAAACTACTCCTATGTAGTAATAGATTAATACGTGTCAAATTACTTACGCTCCAGGCCATGAAGTTAGAAAAGCCCCAGTCATTTTCCTTATGAAAGAACAAGTGACTAATACGACGACTGAATGATTTTTCATCATCCTTGTAGTTTATTATCTTGAGAACTGCTTGTGCATGACAAGACCATGACCTATAAATACAGAAGAAACATTTGAAACTCATTCAAAACCAAGCTTTTTATAGTCACTAAAGTAAATTTTTGTTAGGGATTTTTGGTATACTACTTTCACAGATAGGATTTTAATTTTTTTTCTTATTAGATGTTAAGATTTGGTTAACTTATTGAGGGCGTGAGTCCCTGGGGCTTTCTGAAGCCACAACATGAATGTTAAGCTGGAATGGAGATTTTCTTAGGGCAACAGTGTTGTTAAGAAAGTACTGTCAGGCAATTGCAGGTAATGGTGGCTGAAGCAGCTAACTGCTCTCTGAGGTGAGCTATTTCTCATCTACTTCAATGCAGATGGATAGGCCAACTCGAAGCAGTTGTCATGTCTACAGAGTGTGATAACTCAGCCTTTGGCTACGGAAAGGAGGAGGAGGCAGTTCTACCCTCCCTCCCACAAGATAAACACTAATTTTCTCAGCAGCACTTCTTTATGACCATTCTGTTCAAATTTAGCCCACTTGTACAAGATTATCGGACCAAATCTCAGCTCAGACAAGGTCTTGTCACTCACTCGTAATGCAGTGGCATTACTGCTCGCTTAGCTCCATCATCTGCACCTTGGTTGAAGCTTTTGAAGATCACGTTATCCTTTTTCTGTAACTACTTGCATGTGAACCACTTCTGTGACTAGTTAATACACTTACAACTTTCTTCTTTACCTTCTGCACTGAGCACTCACCTTTTAGATTACATAAATGACAGAAAAGAGCAACTTATTACTCAGAGTGAACTACAAGTTGTGTTGAGATTTGGGGCAAAAGTTGAGTTACCCTACTGGAAAGGATACCTATAAGGCGTCTGCACTCTAGCTGGATACACCATGGTAATGCCCCAGATATTTGTATTTATCTTTTTTAATTATTTACAAAAGAGGTCAAAGACAGCTAATTTTGATTTGCCTGCAGGACTCCACAAACATGTACATGTTTGTATCTGGCTTGACGAGCAAGGAACTCCGTTTAAGAAGATGACTACCTCATATATCGCTCTGCTTCAGCTGCTCTCGCGCTTTACAGGGCAGGATTTATAGCTCAGCAGGGTTAGAGAAGCTCCAGTACCACTTCCATTTGAAATAAACCCAGAACTCTTCCCAAGCCAAGAAAACTGTCAAAGACTTCCCCTCGGCAATCAAACAGAAATATATCTAAATTCTACCACAAACTTGTAGCTACACAAGCTACTTTTAGCTTCTCCTAAAGAGAAGGTTACTCTTATGCTTTGTGATTTAGAAAAGTGGGGGGAAAATAGGACTCAAACCCTTGCAAGAATTCTTTCCTCTTGCAGAAAGCTGGGTAAAATATTTTTTAGATGTTTGTATTTCTTGCAATACAGATTAACTAGTATCAAATGAGGACTTGTACAACAATTAAAAGGGTCTTACGTGGAATCAGATTCAGCATTGCACTGAAGGAAGAATCCTACGCTTTTTTGGTGTGGTCTGTCCGGGTAGAGTCGTGGCATAACCATGATCTTCCATGGCAAATTCCGTACAAAGCAGGGAGGACTGAGAACTGACTCGCTCAGTCTGTTGAAGCGTTCGACTGTAAACTGAAACGTTGCTTCTGATCGCCAACTTGTATCTGTAACACACACACAAATTATTTGAAAAATCTGATGTTCTTAACTCCAAAACATCATTTTCAAAAATCATGCAATGTGAGCATGTTTTATGTAGTGGGATATTGGAAGCAACCAAACAAAAATCCAAGCCCTGAGAGGTACTGAGCTCCTTAGCAACTGAGGTTTCAGTTTTTTCATTTTGAAAAACACTGCAACACTATTCAGGACAACAGAGTGTTGAAAGGTGCATTCCTTTTGTACACTATTTTCTTAAATAGTTCTTTAGCACTAGAATTTGCTACCACTCAAGTTTCCTCTAAAGCAGCGGGTATAGCAAGATAGAGACATCAAATGCTTTACAACATAAATCACAGCCCACTCTAACTCTTCTTGCTGCGCAGTGCCTTCGCAGCCCAGTTTATGTTAGCTCCTTGCATGAACCAAGACATGCAAAGGATTTTCTCACAATCTGTTCAACTGCCCTATTGATACCAAGTCACCATTTAGTTGTTTTCTGCTTGTAACAGTATCATTTCAAAACAGATGAACTCTGTTGGTTGTTGGGGTTTTTTTTAAATTTCATACCAGTTTGCTGAAGAATAGCTCAAGAGTAGGGTCCTGTATTCTTTGTGGTATGTGGAAATTGTAGAGCTTTTTAGTGGTCTAAATCAAAGTTAAATGAGACACTAGTTTTTTAAAATATCTTATTTTGACACACACAATTAAACTAATTTTGCCTTCTTCCCACATCCCCAGTTCTTCATATACCACAATCTGTTCTGCTTCTGTTGTACACAGCTATATCAGGGTGCTGGAGACTGCGACAGCTTCAGGAAGGCACAAGGCTGGGCTCTCTTTATTGTGACATGCCTCATATTGCATACAGGGAGGGAAAACCTGCAACTTATCCCAACAATTTTACAAGGCAGGGATGAAGCACACAGCGCACACAACACACTCCCTTTTCTGTGGCTCCAACTTAACACCTGCGTAACATGGGAAGATTTGCTACTGGGTGTGAGGAGGTTCGAGTAGCATGTAGGGCAGCTGACAGCACCCATGGTCAGACCGCTGTTCTCACACCACCCACAGCTGATGCAGAACTGAAGCAAACATGTCACTCGTGCAGTGACACTCGAAACCAAAAGCACTGAGGTACAATGACACCAAGCCAGAAATCGGATCATGAAATTATGTGACAAGGTCTACGGTATACAACAAATGCATTATTTTCTGTACACGCAAAGCAGACATTCACTCAGAAAGTTTTGCATGGCACCAGAGACACTGTTGAATTTTTTTTATTTTTTTTTAAATAGGTGAGCCCTGGTTGCTGCCTTACTTAAAAAATTAAACTCTCTTGATTACAACATGCAACATTGTAAAGATCATACACTTCAATGCAGAAAATTAACAAGTTTTCTCCACAATGGCCAGGGAGCTTTGACAGATTTCACTCTACTCCCTTACAAAATGGTTTTCTTTTCAAGCAATTGTCCTACTTCTGATCTTGATCTTGGCAACACAGTTGATGTTCTTTGTGTATGGACTGACTGGCTGCCCTAAGCATTCCCAATTATCTCTTGAAAGAAACAGTACTACAGCAGAAACCAGCTTCCTCTCTCTACACCTGCAATGACCTTCGCGTTAACCTGTGCTGTCAGCTTCCTCAGTAACGGAAGAGTTCAAAGGCTTATCTTCTTCCCTTTTTTCCCTACATGTAAGTGTAGATAACCAGTAGTCTATCACCTACTTAAAGCTGTTCCCTACCCATTTTACCTACTCACTGCCTGTTGACAGAGTAGAGAGCTGGTCCTCTACAACCAAAAGTCAGACAAGCTGCAGCCAAAGGAGCTGTACACTCTCAAACTTGATTCGCAGGCAGAATAAATAAAAAATCCGTAACACAGTTAATTTAAAAATCAGTCTTGCATCACATGTATCTCGAACCAGCTCGAGAACGCCTCCCTTATTCACAATCAAGATCAGTACTTCGGGGCTTAGTTTAAGCTTCTGAAAAATGAGCCGACCAAGTTTGCTTTCTGCCTCTCTCGATGCAGCTTGCAGAGCACTTCGGTACAAGGATGCAGCAGTGCTGCTACGGTGTCAGCTAAAAAAGGCAGCCCACGCAGCATCTGCAGATGCTTCAGAGAAAGTCTGCCTGTATTTCTTGGTTTCTTTTCAGGAAAGCCTGTGCATGAGAGCTCACCAGGGAAGGGTACTCTCCTCAGTAAAATATTTGAGCAGTCACTACTCCACAAAAATGCAGCCTCGTAACACAGGTCAACCCTAAAAAAGAAGTTTCTTTAAAAATACAAAACACAACCCCCTGAAATAACAACCTTCCTTTCCTTCCAGAAAACCCATATTTTTAGCAAGTGTAGTCAATTAAAACATTAATTATATTAAAAAACAAAGTTTAAGTAGTATAGCGAGTATTCTGAGCACGTAAGTAAATAAAATCTTTTCTCACCACAAACATGTCCACAAGTTTCCAATAAAAAGACTGCAACTGGCAGCAGGATAATTTAGTAATAACTGGCAAGTAAGACTTCTATAAATCCCTGAACTACAAATATGGCACATGATCCTGAACACAAAGTAAAAGGACTCAGCTGATGATGCTTGGGGAAGTTACATGCAATGGAATGGATATTTGCTATGTGGAAAAGATTTTTTCCACTGTTGAGATGAGACACATTTAGCACCTTGATATGACAAAGATCCTTCAAATCAAAAATCCAAATACAGAACATGATCCATTTTAAGGCTGAAGTACATATTTAAGTGTTTATACCTTTGAGAAAAGCAGATTTCTTTACTCTCTTAGTAAATGTTGCTACCTTTAAAGTACATTGAGGTTATTAAAATATTCTGAACCTAAATTATTAATGGAGAAACTGGCTGAATATTCTATGAATATTTTAATAACGATCCAAATACAGCATGCAATACTAGCATATGGCTAAGACTCATGTTTCTGAAAGCCTCCTAGCCTCTGCAATTCTTCACAGAAATGAGACTTCAGTAGGTAATTGCAAAGCTGTGAGTTTATGTTTAGCTAGGGACCTTCTGTTTGAACTTTAACTTCTAAGAGAATTTATTCTACATGCTGTTTCAAATACTGATGCACTTGCAAACAAAATTTTATCAGAACCTTGTTTTTATTATTTTTTACTTTATTTGCAGAAGGTGCTATTCCAGCTCACAAAATCTGGTTCATTAAGTCATTGTCTGTACAAAACATGACACATTCTTTCAGCTGGTTCTTTTTAATTGCTAAGACATCATACATAGCAAGAACAGTCAAACCACCTGGGAGAACACAGCCTTATCTGAAAGTCCTGCTGGTGGTCCACTGCTGCCCCCATCACACGTTCCTCACAATGCCTGTGGTTAGCTGCCTAGCAAAGGGGATGACAGCTGCACTTTTTTCCAGTCTTATCAGTCATTTCTTTTTGTGCTAAGCAGGAAGAACAAAATCACCTAAAAAGTTTCTTGAACTCAAAAATTCACCAGAAAGCTGGTTTCTGTAATCCAGCTGGAAGCATCAACCTTTTATCCTACTTTTCACCTCTCTCACAGAACCATTAAACTCATTAAGATTTTCACTGAAGAGATATCTAAATTCTCTTCATGCATTCTTTATCAGCTCAGATTGATCCCACTTGCTATGAATAACAGCAATGGAAAACAGAGCATGTTTATCAGAGGCCAATGTCTCCCTCTATTTTCTCCTATCTTGTGAATCTCCAAGCTGTCCATTATACATGTACATTATGCTGCAAACCAGGATAGCAAGAGAACAAACAGCAAGAGAGCAATTGCACTGATGTGTAAATAATGCAACAGTAGGCAACTAATCTGATTTACAAGACTTGGAAAAGAGGCATCATCAACTTACGTGATGCAAGTCTTCAGGAATGTTTTTGCAATTATAACATTTTGCAATAACACTATTTTATACCTGTGTCAATGCAGAGCTATAACAGCTCCACGATGTAGCCAGGCACTCCTTATTCAAATATGATAATGAGAAACTATTAGAATATTGCTTAATAATCACATTTTAACCCCGAAAGATGTTCCACAGCAGAGCGAACCAAAGCTCCTGACCATACTGAAAGTCCACAGACATGAGTACCACAACCACAGCAGCTTTCACAAGCCTTTTGCTGAATATCTTCAGATATTACTTCTCCCTACTGCGACACCTTCATATCCAGTTCTCTGAGAGGAGTCGAATGTTTGGTAAACGACAGAAACTGTTTTAGAGTAGCTTTTTGGTTAAAAAGTCAATGTTGCTCTGCACGAAGAGGTGTACATCTGATTACTTGCCATCCTTGATGTGGCCTGGGTTTCATTAGCTGCTTCTACAGCTTAAGTCCCTTTCGCTTAATTTGTGCAAGTATATACAGACCAACTTCTGGACAAATTTTTGTACTAATTGACCAATGTGTTATCTACTGGCTGTATTGACAGCAAACACTATCAAGCTTTCTACCTATAAACATCATTACTGAGAAAGTTCAACAGAGCTGTCCTTGCCAGTCAGTGTCAACCCACACGATCTTCTCCTGCTACCTTCCAAACACCATGGCCCAAAGACATTTAACACCTTTTATAACAGGTAGCTTGATTTTGATAAAAACAGAATTTCCTATTTCAGTCTCAGCTAGTTACTCTGAGCAAGAAATCAAAGCCTCTGAATGAGATCAGGCAAAATTCATAGGCTAAGCAGACCTAATTTTTTACTTTGTTGCGAGAATCTGATCATAGGAAACCTTCTTTGCCACAGGCAATTCAACCATGAGATGCTTTTGTCCTGAATTTAAACCATATTCTCTTCATGGAACATTATTATTTTCTATCAGTATTCTATTATATGTACCTTGAATACATGAAAGTAAGCACTTTTTTGACCTTTAACCTCAAACTCTGACTTTTCTCAAACAAAAATCAAACATTTTACATAAATCTAAACGTTTAAGCCTAATCCCGAATGTACTCTCACAAGACAGCATGAAACAAGGAAACAGAGGGGAACAAATCCCACTAACATTTTGTTTCCCTTCTCCCAATTCAATCTTATTTAGTTCTTCAAAATAACAGCAGTCCCCTCCATATCCTCTCCTACGAAAAAAAATATTGTTGTGCATTTTCCTCACTAAACATAGTAACAGACTTGAGTGAATTACAAACTCATTATCTTTAAATAAGCCCAGACACATCTACTTAAAAATTATTTGATCTTCTGTAACAGAAAAAACTGTACACCCTTACTTTCATTTAATAGACAACAAAAAGATTTCAAAAATACATGTCCCTTTTTATTAACAGGACATCGATACATACTTCTTCCTTTGCATTTGCAAGTACAAGGGCATCAGATTTGGGGGGAAAATGTTCCTCAACAAAACAGTTACCACTGACTTGCCATACAGAGACAAGAACCGATCACAGCTGCCACCTGACAGGAGAGCAGGACAGATAAAGATTCTGAATGTCCTGAAGGAATTGTGTAACTGACAAAATTACTATTCAGCAAAGCACCAGCTGCAGCATGTTTAAAGGGATGTATCACAAAATATAACAATGAACAGTATCACTTTCAGCAATTTTTAAATGAGTACCTAGAAAGAGTAAGAGAAAAAAATCCCAAGCCCTCAGATGGCTAATCTTATTGTATAGCTATGGTAAAAGGATTCCTATACAGAAAACCAGCAGTCATAACTACAGAGGGTTTCATTTTTTTAATGAGCTACAGTTCAGAGGACACAGGTAAGATATGAGCCATTTTGTACCCAAAAATCATAAAAATAAAGCAGCCAATGAACCACGTTTTTATCAAATATTTACTTACCATCTTCCATGTCTTCTTCAGTGTTGTTATGTCCGTCAGCCATTGCTACATTCCCATTAATGACAGGATTTTGAGTAATTCTTGGAGGATCATCTGTATCTCCAGCTAACACAGAAAAAAATATAAAAATTAATCAGCTATATTAACATTTATTTCTGTCTCAGGTAGTGCTTATGAGACACACAAATAGCACACTTCTGTGCAAAACGGTATCTACTTAAATTATAGCACAACAATTGTACTGGTATGTGTATAACTGTAAAATTCCTCAAACAGATCAATACTTATGGATGAAGCAAGAAGTCTGCATTAATGCAGACTACAAATACGAAGAACATAAATGGATTCTTCAGTTTCCAAATGGCCTTACAGTCAGCATCTCATAATCAAGTCTCATTAAATAAAACCAAATTTTTAAACTCCTTTTTCTGGCATTCCACATTTTTATACAGATAGAAGTTTCTAATAGCAGACTTTCTAAATTAACAATTTACTTCAAGATTTCTTCAGTGTTACTGCTTTTTTTAAAAAAAGCTAAACATTTTATCAACTGTAACTGTAAAATTTAAATCTTACTTGGGAAAAATTGGAAAGGCAATCCTTTACCATCTCAGGAATATTTTAGAGGTAATGTTTTCCAGTTTCTAGCCCTTGCTGCTGTTAAATCTTGCTACTGTTTAAAACATACGCAAACACCGTTAAACCAAGAGGTATGAAAGAACTTAACATCTTTGTTGGCGATATGGACAGTGGGATCAAGTGCACCCTCAGCAAGTTTGCCGACGACACCAAACCAACTGGTGCAGTTGACACACTGGAGGGAAGGGATGCCATCCAGAGGGACCTTGACAGGCTGGAGAGGTGGGCCCGTGTGAATCACATGAAGTTCAACAAGGCCAAGTGCAAGGTCCTGCACGTGGTTAGGGGCAATCCCAAGCACAACTACAGGCCATACAGAGAATGGATTGAGAGCAGCCCTGAGAAGGACTTGGGGATATTGGTGGACAAGAAGCTCAACATGACCTGGCAATGTGCGCTTGCAGCCCAGAAAGCCAACCATATCCTGGGCTGCATCAAAAGAGGCGTCGAGGGAAGTGATCCTGCCCCTCTACTCCTCTCTTGTGAGACCCCACCTGGAGTACTGCATCCAGCTCTGGGGGCCCCAGTACAGGAGAGACATCGAGCTGTTGGAGCGACTCCAGAGGAGGGCCACGAAGCTGACTGGAGGGATGGAGCACCTCTCCTATGAGGACAGGCTGAGAGATTTGGGGTTGTTCAGCCTGGAGAAAAGGCGGCTCTGGAGAGATCTAATTGTGGCTTACCAGTACCTGAAGGGGCCTACAGGAAAGATGGTGAGGGACTGTTGATCAGGGAGTGTAGTGACAGGACAAGGGGGAATGGGTTCAAGCTGAAGGAGGGTTGATTTAGATTAGATGTTAGAAAGAAATTCTTTACTGTTAGAGTGGTGAGGCACTGGCACAGGTTGCCCAGAGAGGCTGTGGACGCCCCATCCCTGGAAGTGTTTAAGACCAGGTTGGATGAGGCTTTGGGCAACCTGGTCTAATGGAGGGTGTCCCTGCCCGCAGGAGGGGGGTTGGAACTAGATGATCTTTGAGGTCCCTTCCAACCCTAACCATTCTATGATTCTATTGTGTCCAGCTCTGGGGTCTCCAACATAAGGAGGACATGGAACTGTTACAGCAAGTCCAGAGGAGGCCACAAAGACGATCAGAGAGCTGGAGCACCTATGAAGACAGGCTGAGAGAATTGGGGTGGTTCAGCCTGGAGAAGAGAAGGCTCCAGGGAGACCTTATTGCAGCCTTCCAGTACCTTAAGGGGCCTACAAGAAAGCTGGAGAGGGACTTTTTACAAGGACATGTAGTGATAGGACAAGGGGGAATGGCCTTAAGCTGAAGGAGGGGAGATTTACATTAGATATTAGGAAAAAAATATTCTCTATGAAGGTGAACAGGGATTGGTACAGGTTGCCCAGAGAAGCTGTGGATGCCCCATCCCTGGAAGTGTTCAAGGCCAGGTTGGATGGGGCTTTGAGCAACCTGATCAAAGGGAGGGTGTCCCTACCCATGGCAGAGGGACCGGAACTAGATGGGCTTTGAGATCCCTTCCAACCCAAACCATTCTGTGATTCTATGATCTCCATGAACTAAACCCCAACTATTTTAAATATGCATTGCTTTGATTGAACAGGCATCTTCCTGATTTATCCAACAACCGAAAGGCTCCTTCCATTGCTTGTGCATCAAAAGCTGGTGGATCATTTCAGCATGATTACAGGGAAGCAGACATTCTTGAAAAAACTGGGGTTTTATCATCAAACTGTAACCCTTGCAACCATCTGAAGGACAAGCACTACTTAAGAAACACTCATCAAAGTGTCTGGTAAGTTTCTCTTTGATATACCAGTCCTGCTATTAACTTGTATATTCTAGTACACCACAAAATCCCCAAAGTTACTGATTTCTGTAACTAAGAACAGTTTTATACCCAAAAGCTACACACAAGTTATTGACTGTGTGGGCAGCCAGGGATGTGGGTAACCTGTGCTACAGGAAGGAAACGGTTCCGGAGGGGAACACCCCGAGCCCTGCCACGACGCTGCCCAGCGGCGCCCCAGCCCGCCCGTGCCCTCGCCCCGTCAGCACCCTGGACAGAGCCGCCCCGGCCTGCAGGCACAGCCGGACCCGCCCGGGCACGGCACGGCGGGGGCTGAGCCGAACTCCCCACCCGTGTTCGCGCTCCCCACCTGCACGCGTGGGGTGCTTACGGATAGGAACGTCTGGCTGTTCGCAAGAACTGCTAAGAGCGGAACCAACTAGCCTAGGCGCTCACCTTCTATCTGAATGCAGCTGGATTTCTCCTGTAGAAAAGGGACAAACACGACAAGAAGTAGAACGAGCTATGGCAATCACTGCGTGATAGTCACTGGAGTCTTCTAAAAGCCATGGAACTAAGACCAAAGCTCTGGTGAGCCACATGAGAAGTGCAGTAGGAACAGTCACCAGATGCTTCACAGTCCTCCCTGTCCTCACAGCCACACCAAGGTGTATGCAACACGCTTTTGCAGCCTCCTTCCAATTCACAGTACATAAGAAAAGATAAACTGTCACAACCGGCATTCCTATTATGATTATTAAACTCTTCTAGTAAGTCCACAGAACTAATAACCTCTGCCCAGGGCATGAACAGCAACAGATCAGGTTAGAGACTTACTTCTGGATTAGAGCTACAAAAGATCATAAACTTAATGCTCAAACACAGCTTTCAGAAGCTTACTAGGATGCAGCAAATCTCACTGAGACATGAGTGAAATGTGTATGCTGAAACATACAGTATGCAACACCCACAATAAAATGCGCACATTTCTCATTATCAGTACAAAAGCAAAATGCAGTATGAGTTAAAGTTTTGATTTTATTAGAAAAAGGTTTGCAGAAGATTGGCTCCTGAGCGACAGAGCTGCAGAAGCCCCCACCAGCAGGTATCTGCACTGGCAACGCTGCAGCGCGGCAGAACGGCAATTTAAAATAAAAATTAAAAAATTAATTACAAAAAAACCCTAAAGGTGGAACAAGTGTAAACTGCTGCAACTCAAGAACAGGAAAAGGGACCAAAAGTAGAGTAAGAAGTAGAGATCACTACGTTTATTTCCACAGCTTCCCCTCCCCGCCCCCCTTTTTTTTTTAATCTTTTAACAGCAACATGGTGAGAGTGTAACAAGGAAGCTGTCCTCCAGGTCACTTCTATCACTATCTATATAGTAATGCAACTATTGCTTACGCTAAATTAATATTAGGATTTTTTTATTATTTTTTTAAAGTTATCATCAAGGCAAGTTAGTATCTAGAAACAAACTGAAGCAAACGCCTGAGGAATAGCCTAAAAGCTCATCCAAAATATTCTTTTAACAGAGGATTTAAGTGTTGATAACATATTTTATGGGGCAAGACTAAGAAAATAAAGAGCTTTCTATGAGATACTGTTCTATGTTTCTCAAAAGTATGAATGATTAGCAGAGAGCAGGGAGAAAATGCAGAAGAGATATTAGCAAAAGCAATCAAAAGATAAACAGAGGCAGCTTCTGAGAGATACTATTTAGTGATAAGATAAAGTGAATCATGATGGATGCCACTGCTGCTTTTTCTGACATATATTGACACACTTTGTAGCACAGCTTTCAGATATGGAACCCAGACAACACTAGTGAATGTTTTTGGCTCCTGTGAATAAAAGAAATTTTTAACTTCTAATAAAATCCAACTATTACGGTAAATACTTTGCACAAACAAAATGCAGTCCTTGTTCAACAGATTTACTAGCAAGCAGTATGACAACATTTATTTTCAACTGTAGCATTGAAAACCGGTAATTTATGTTTTCCTCTGTTGTCCTTAAGAGTTCATAGGAAAGAATTGTGAAGTCATACTAAGATTTAATTAAGAAACATGCTTTCCTTCGCCTCAAGCAGAATGATGCCAAAGACTTATTCAATTATACAATACAGGATTAAGAAGAAAAAATACCTGTCCACACTGGCCAGGAAAACCTTCCTACCAAACACACTACTTAATACACCGCTGTCTTTAATGCAGCTTAAACCACAGTGTGTCAACATCACCCCAGTCATGTCATCTGTCACTTCTTAGACCAGAATAACCCAGTTTTAATCGTATACTTGGAATAAAGATGCAGTCTATTAATCAACCAAAAGTTAACAGAAGCCACATAAATGAATAAAGTATTACAACAAAGCATGAAGTGACCTTATGAATAAGGAATGTTTTTAACTCTTGAAATACAGTACTGCAAAAGATAAAATAAATATAGCTTTCAATACCAGAATTTCAACACTGTCAGACTGTTTGGTGAAGAGCACTTAAGTTCTTTTCTACCTCCCCAAATGCAACACATACAACTTTGTAGATATTCTTTCATTACAAAAAGGAATGCAAGGCAATGTGAAGAACAGTGATGACTGTTTCCTGTGAAACATTTAATGTTATATATAGTTTTCTATCTAGCCATGCCCCTGCATTACAAACAAATAATACAGCTTGAAGCGTTGAAAGGGAGTCTCTGCAGTTTGGAGGTTAAGACACCTTCCAAGAAAAGGCATTTCAGATACTAGGGAGTTTAAGCAAACCAAGAGCTTTCACATATTTACTGAAAGATCATGAATGATGAAATGAAATCAAGTCTAAAAATTGATGTATGTGACTGGAAAGAAACTGGAGCATGACAATATAGTTTGGGAAGTTAGTAACAACTGTAGGTCACCTTATACAGACAAATTATCGGATCATATATAACTGACTCTGCAGGTGCACACTTCTCATCGCTTAATAACTAAGTCTGTCACTGAAGAATTGAGACAAAAGCCTGAAGGCAGAATGGTTACTGCAATTGATGCTGGGGGCGGGGGGCGGACACAGACGAAATTCTCTGAAACTACCATCTTGCCATGGGATGCTAGACCTTACAGAAAGTACTAAAAAAATACCTCCTTGTTATGGACCAGGACCTCAACATTATCATACTCAAATATTCACACTGTTAAGTAATCACAGCAAAAATAGTACCAATGATTAAAGACGACTTTACTCAAAAAAAAAAAAAAGCTGTTCAGATGGATTCAGCTGGTTTAATAAGATGAACTCAATGTCACTGAAAAAAAGTTATTGCTCTATTGTTCTACTGTTCACAATAATTCAAATCTACAGGGAAGGAATCTCAAAGTTTGCTATATTTTTTTTCCAATTAATGAGAAAGCAAAAAAGATTTTGTCAAGATCATGTTTTGCAGAATTTCCTCTCTCTCCAAGATGTAGGATACGTTGCTCAGCAGTACACACATGCTTGCAGTCACATGTGAATAAGAGCTACAGAATGACTCCACTATCACAGCAATTAAATTACAGCAGAATACTGCTACTACTTTAACAACGATGACAGCGAGCTGCTAATTTCATAGGTTTCAGTCATGACTCGTATCACAGCAAATATTAAAATTTTGAAATATTATCTATAACGTTTGTCATTAGTTTTTGGATCTGGCAGCCACAGAGGAGAAACTGAAGCAGCCTCCCTAGCAGATTATGAAACAGTTCTGCTTCCTTTTGAGGTTAAAGAGACGACAACGAAGGAGTAATAGTGATACTAAAAACTTGCTTTCAATATATCATGCACAACTACCTCATGATGGAAATCACTAGTACCAAATACTTATACATGTCACTACAGGTGGTTTGCATGGACCTCCATGCAGAACTTCCACAGCTATCCTGGAAACGATGAGGGAGTTGCACTAACAGTAGTATTAGCAGGCCGAAGAGTCAGTCAGTCTAGCTGCAGCTTGAAGACCTTGACACTCCAAACTTCATATCCAGGGTTCTGCCCTTAGAGGGAGAAAAGCTGAACACACAGGACCTTCTCCCCTGCTGCTAGATTAAATGGACATTCCAGAATCAAAGCCTTCATAAAAGTTTCTTAAAGGTCTATTAATACTTTTTGTTTGTGGGTTTTTTAAGTGTAAATAGAACTGTACGTACAGATGTGATAAACGGGGGGTGGTGGTGCTGTGTGAATTCCACTGAATGAGTAAAGCTGCAGTAAACACTGAGAAAAGGGACTTAGCAAAAATATGAGGTAGTAGGAGATTATAAAATAAAGTCAGGCTATGTAAATCTTACTGAAAAATGAGCAAAGTCAGTATTGTAGCAATCAAATTACATCAACGTCAAAGGATATCAACTGCATGCTGAACACGCAGTCCAGGTCCAGCTTTGCACCTCAGTGTCAGAGCTCACTGGACCGCTTGAAAGCGGAGGAACCTGTAACGACCCCATGGGGCAGCCCTGCTGAGCTGCTGGTCCTCAGTGCTCACTGCATAACTCTTCTGCAATTGTGGAACGTACTATAATCTCTTTTAAAGAGTTTTAAAAATAAATATTTTTAAATACATCAATATTTAAAATATATCAAATAAACCTCTAAAAGTTTACTTTTTTCAGAATGCCAGTCTCACATGGATAGTACCACACAAGTATTATTAAATACTTTTAAAATCACCATTGCTAGAAATTATAATGAAAAAACATTCAGTGATTTCACATGGTATATTAAATATCACCTCTTTTACCACCAAATTGACCTTTGCTATTGTAATTATTGGGCAGCATATCAAAATACATAATTGAAAAATTCCTAAAGCAAGCAGTAAACGCAGTGCTTTCTGAAGCAGTTACCGAACGGTGGTGGTGCAGAGAGGACACTAATGAGACTTATTCAGAAAATGTTAAAGAATATTACTTCTTGAAAGCAAACAAGAAGTCTTATGGGGAAAAGGCTTCTAGAGAAGTATCAGGAGGCAAGATCACAGATTAAGGGAGAAAGGTGTTATGAGCAAGGGAAGTGAGATGACTTGTAGCCAAGGAGACAAGGTTTAAAGGTATTCAATGTTTTCAAAATTTGCCTTAGCAAATGTCCAAAGAAAAAGTAGAAAGGACATTTACTTACTAAAGAGCAAGTAGCCAACATTAGACCTTAAAAAAATAGAAACAGTATTATACGGAAGTCTCTTGCCCTCTAATTGTCATCTGAAACAAATAATTATTGCATTATTGACTGTGAACTGCAAGTCCCCCACAGAAGGAGATGATGCTACACAAGACAGCAAATGAAGAAGAAAACATTACTGGGATGGGACCACTTCCTGGAAGCAGACTCATCATCTCTGCCTTGCCTACAAAATATTTAGCAATGATTAGACAGGCAGTAATGCTGCAGCCACCACCTATTACACTGATCAATCATTATATTGTTGTTGCCTTGTATTCCTATCATTATGTCTGCCTATCCAAAGAGAACATTTTGACGAAACATAGGATGCCAAAAGTGGTTTTAAATTGTGCCAGTGTACCTAATGAATAATTTTTAAAAGTGATCATATTAATAGGTTACGTGACTATTTTATTCTTAGATAAACCAAGAAATTATTACTCTAAGAAGCTCCTGAACACTAAACAACATGCATGAAAGCTAAGGGTCTGTAAGGTAAGTAGTATCTAAAACTTCGTCCTACTGAGAAAGTTATCTTTATGTGAAAATAAAGGGGAGGTACAACGTAACTTTGCAGATAGAAAAATAGCCGAGAACAAATTGCCTAGTTTATAGAGCAGGTTCTGTGTAGGCTATTTGCTGCAGCAACTCATCTGCTTATCTTTAAAGAGAGAAGCAGTCTGATGGCACTTTACAAAACAAAATTTTAAGTCTTAAAAAACGTGTTTAACTTCTCATAGACATGTATAAGCACTTAGGGTATTACTACTCAGTGGACCAAAAGCTGCCATTTAAGAAGTCACCCCAGAAAATTTACTAAAACAAACAGCGACTAAATTACTGCCTGCTTTCAGCAGTTTAAGTCATTGCTTTATGAATAATTCAGTATTAAATGAAAGACTGCACGAACCAGAGTTCAGTTTGGACATTAACAACACACTTATAATTATCCAACATATTTACAACTTTATACTCTTGCTGAAGGAGTTTGTATAGACAGCCTTCTCATTTTAAGAAATTTTTCATACACTTTTAAACTCCAGGTGTTTAATAACTTTGGGTAGAACTGCAGCACCAGCATGAGCTTTTCTTCAGCAGTGATGATGTTTCTCAGAAAGATACCAGCTTGCCTGTCTCACTAACCTGGCTTTACCTACCCTACAGCACCACACGCCCTTGGCAGTCACCAGGGCAAGAGAAGGTCTGCTGAAAAATCTTTCAGTTAGTTTTCTTAGTCCAGTTAGCTTTGTTAGCTTAGGTCACACTTCTAGAAAACTATCAAATCAGGAAGAAAGGAAGGAAGAGTGCTTCTGGCTCCCATGTAATACTAAAAAACCAGTAACTAGAACAGTTGACAAGACAAATTATTTTCTTCCACGATAAGGAAAGGCTGAAACATCAGAAGTGTCATGGTCTATTACGGCAACAGCTATCGGACTTGCACTACCTTCTCTTTGCTCCATCTAGAGCAGCAAAGCTATAGAAGCAACTACCTTAACTCGTCATGTCTTGTCTCTGCACATTCCAGAGATGGTAGGATGATTACGTCTCTGCTGAAGACAAGGCACTCGGTCCCAACCTACTGAACACACCCTAAACAATATGTTTTTCCAGTATCACACCCCTCTTTATGTTTTACTGCTTTACTGAGTAATGGACTTATCTCTTGCAACAACAAACGCTAAGCTCTTTGGCAATCATCACCAGAAAGGCTGAAAAACTACTCAAAGAAAAATGAACTTACGACACAGGGAAGAAAAGGATACACTCTCAACTGCAGCCAGGGCAGTCAAAGCATCACAGAGCATTTGTGTTTACACATGACACTCAGCATGCCATAGTGCTGTGATCACATTCTTGGTGTTTTAAAAGAGACAATTAAACAGCAATTAAAATGACTTTATTTGGATAATAATATGAGCACATTACAGGATCAGTGATTATGCTCCCATTAGCACCTCCCTCTTTTCTGGTGGAAGTATACACCTTCATCACCTGGACCAGCACAATTTTTAGTAGTCAGCTAGCTACATACATTTCCAGAACTCGCTTCTGTATCATTTTTGGATGAGTACAGTCCACAGTTTCAGCAAGTTTTGGGGTATATCTATCAAGGTAAATAGTAGGACTGAATGTTTGCTACATACTTACGGAGCAAAAAGGTTTTGCACATTTAACAGTAATATAAAATGTTGCCTTACTCTTTCTGAAAAATGGTTTAGCGTCATTACACATACCACTTGCCCAAATTAGCTCTGAAGGTAGACTGATTCCGTGTAGTTACTTTGTTAAAAAGTCAAAATATTATTTGCCATTATTTCAGATTCTGAAAGTCTGTTTGAGAATGGATTCATACTTACAGCAAATGCTAATTGCACTGCTCACTCCTGAACTCAGTCTTGAAGTATGCTGAGCTTTGCTCACACTAGCACGGAAAGGCAGCATGAATATATTAAATCATCTTTTTTTTTTCTAATGCTGACCTGATTTTTTTAAACTGTTGAAGAACACTGTTGATGTGCCCGTGTTAGATTTTAAATGCAAAAGTAATTTCCTAACAAAGAACAACAATGGATAATAAGACAGATTTTGCACTGCAATTAATTTTACAGACACTAGGAGGGGAAAAAATTAACTTTTAGCCTCGTACCTTAATTTACCTTTAAACAGGACAGATCACTCTGAGCTAGAGAAACTGTGCAATGTGCACATCAGAGATCTCGTACCTAGGATCTAACTCCTTCAGCATTTCTTCCTGTTATTTTCAGTAATGCTTTTAAAGGTTTTCCTTTATCATTGGATTTGCTAGTGTTGGTCTTGTTTTACCTCTTCGTCCTTATGCTTTCTGCTGTGCAGAGAAATGGATAGATATAAAGTAGGTGCACAGGAAACTGACTTAGTGGTTACAGGTAGCTAGTGGTTCTGAGACTAGGCTTTTCTGAGAAGAAGGAAAGGCAAATAAATCAGATTCAGGAGAATAACTTTAAAAACTGTTATACAATTGTGAAAAAGAAAGCAAGCAGAGTTAATGGTATTTCCTTCTCATTTGACAACACAAACTTACTTAAATCTAGGCTTCTTTGCTGAATAGTAAAGGAGTCTAAATCAAATACGCTCACAAGAAATTACTCCTTTTAGGCTAACTACACAACTACTAAACCTGTTTTAAAGATGGTTTACTATAGCAAAGTAACATGGAATCACAAGCCAAATAATCTACAAACTTGATCTGGCAGTCCTATGGTGAATCTAGAAAAATGCAAAAATATCCTAGGGTACAGAGACAGCAGTGATCTATGCCATGCCACACAACGCATACACTGCTCAGTTGGGATGCACAACTGAGGATCTTGGGACTTCCCAAGCACAGTATCTGACTACACTGTTCTTGAAGGAGTGCTTCTATAAAGAACAACTACTATGGGCTCTAATTAGCACAGTGCACTGAATGCTACAACAATCTGAATTATAATATGGAAGCAGAAAGATAGTGTTTATAAGGGAGAACTGTAAATAAAGCCTGCTGCGTGTGCTGGATCAACTTCTTCATATAACACATTAACAGGTTAAAAATGAGGACAGAGAAAAGAGACTGGATATGTTCACTTCAGAGAAAGGGTGACTAAAGGGGTGTGTATGGGATATGCTAGACAAATATCCTGAATATCATGGAGGGGTGAAAAAGCAAACAAACAAACAATCCAAAACTCCAGAGAACAATTATTTTCTACTACTTACAGTGTAAGGGGCTTTACAGGAAATCACCAGAATGTGAGTTTAAATGAAACAGTCATTTTACATGCTGCACATGAAACTTCTGAGAGCTATGAAGCATTTTGTCAGAAGATGCTGTGGAGCCCCAGATACCTTCCCACCTGCTCTGGCTCAAAGGCAGCAGCACTAGTGCAGAACAGGAGGTCCACAAAGCACAGGATGCAGGTTCCACATGGGCCAACGAAGGAAGCCATGACAGGCTGAAGGGAAGAGGAGCAAGGAAGGACACTGCTGCAGGGCAACTCCCAGGCCCCCACCTCACGGCTCAGGGATTTCCTGACCTGTAGATGATGTCTCTGTATTTCAAAGTGCCCTATGAGTATGTGCACCCCCTTTTCAAACCAGTAGACATTACCAGTGTCTACAACATCCCAGAGAGGAGTGCCACAGTTTAATGATGTTATACAAAGTAACTATTTCTACTTTTGTTTTTCAACCTGCCCTCTGATGTTACATTTGGTCTTACATTGCTTCTGTTTCACTTTCTCCTGCCATTTGTGCTTCCCAGACTTGTGGCACATCTTTCCTCAGTTATCCAGGACTGGAGGGCCTGACAGACGGTTCCTAGTCTACTTAGTCATTACAGCTACAGCAGCCATTTGATACCTTTTATGATATTTATTTTCCTTGTAGTAACTTCTTTACCTCTCTTATACCTTTTTAAGATGGAGGAGGAAAGCAAGGCTGTTAACCGGGCTGCACTCAGCGTTCAAGATACAGAAGCACAGTGAACTGTAAGCATGTATTACTCCCCATTCGCTTCCGAAGGCAAAGCAATGAATGGAAGAAGATTCCATCAGGAGCAGTGGAAAGTTCATGGAGGCAGCCTGGCCAGGCTCAGACACCCCTGGGGTGAGCACAACAGGGAAGGGAACTCACCGTACCTCCCCTGCCCTAACATTTAACATAAGCATCTGCTGCTGACAGACCTCAAGACACAAGACACCAAGGTTAAACAATTTCTGCTCAATCCAGGGTGGCTAATCTTATGCAAATATGCATGGTTTCCATAAGAAGCTTTTGAACATTCATACTGAAAAACCTGTTACCAGTCTGAAGTATTAAAAAAAAAGAATTCCAAGATTCCTGACTCTAAACACAGTTCTGTACTGTCTATAAACTTTACTGTAGGAAAAAAAAAGCCTATGGCAGAAGTGTGTAGCACTTTGCATTCAAAATAAGAGCTCACCCAAGTCATGCTTCTCTTCCACTTTAAGAAAAACACCCCCCCGCTGCCAAGAAGCATCGCCACCGTGCAGGGCAGGGAGCAGGATCAGCCCCGGGCTCCCCACCCAGCCCTGCACCCATGGGTGATGGCTTCACCTCCCAGCCCTGCGTCGGTGCTTCTGACAGTTTCCTCCTCGTTTGAGCGTGCCGCACGAGGAACTGCATCACAGATTAGCGGCCGCAGTAGTACAGCACAGAGCTGAACCAATTAGCGTGGGTCTGCCCAGTACTGATAAATTCTAACCTCATGTCAGGGTCGCTTTTACAAGTCTAGATTAACTGTGGGGAAAACGACAACAACAATTAAGCCATTCAAAGTTTGGTGGTGGTTTTTTTTTTTTTTTTTTAAGTCCTTTATGTGAACTGATACACACGCACACGTGCACGTCCTGGTAACAGAGGAACATTTACTGTTTCCTCCCAGTGATACAAGGAGCACTGCTATTATTTTCTACTGAAATTCAGTTTTTGCTGTGTTTAAGTTTATTAACACATATATTTCAAGCATAATTGTAAATTATGATTAAGAGATTCCTGCTACCAAAAAAAATAAACCTACATTTTGGGTTAATTTTACCATTTGTTTTCACTGTAATTAACAAGGTACAATGATGTTCTCATCTAAAACTAACAAAAACTGCGGAATGAGCAAAACAAAAAACATTCCTTTTTTCAAATGGGATGCTTTAGAATGAGCTGGACAAGAAAAGGTTTTTTTGTTCTCTAAGACACAGATTTCAGAGTTTTCTGTTCTTGAAAGACGTGATTCCCAGGAGTTTTTGAGGTTATTACTTAACAAGCCCAATTTTCCAACCTCACCTGTTAGCACTGTTCCATATTCTACCAAAAATTTCACCAAGCCAAAGAGGACAAGCAGAGAATGACTGCACATGGGAGGAGTGTCCAGCTGGGACAGTGGACTTGGTGATGGCCCTGGCTTTGAGCAGACAAAAGGCTCAGGGCTGGTACCCCAGGGAACAGGGGCTGTGAGGTGGTTTACCCCATCCCACTCCCGTTTGGCACAGAAATCCCCTTCCCTACATCAGAAGTGTCCCCATTTTGATCGGAGTCTCCACTAAGATTTTGGGGACTGGACACTCCCAAGAAACCACAGCCATTACATTTCTGGCCACCCTTAATTAACTGAATCATCTGCCAGGTGGCTACTCCGCCTTCTCCTACTTTGTAGCATGAACACTGGCAATCATTAAAACAATTTTAAAAGCCTTAACAGAGGACTGAACCGAGAGTCCTCCTCAGTCTTTACAACAGAACCATTAGATCCCAAAGTAGTTTAGGTTTTCCTTCAGCATTCTTTTAAGTAACATTTAACCTTTATTTTCCCTTTCCATTCTGAGAGCAACCTTTCTACCCCCAAGTGTTAACGCAGGGAAATAACTATTTAGGCTCTAAGAAAGAGCTGATTATTGTTGTAAAATGTTCTGAAGTTCAGCTTCTCTTTACTGCTTTGAAGATTTAAGTTCCTGTTCTCAAAACATCCAAATGTTAGCAGATGCCAAAATTAGCACTTAACTGTGTTAATTATTTAATACTGTCTATGTGTAGAACAACTTTCTTCAAACAAATCACCGAGCTGAAAAGGTTTTATATAGAAAACATACAGAATCTCGGGTGTCGGCTTCCATTATTTACAAAGGAATACTTAAAAGAATGCAGAACGGGAATTTTATAATCCTCAGTTAAGCACTCCATTGACAATTTTATTACCTTTTCGTCAGCAATTTTAAGTAACTTTTTTTTTTTTTTAAAGGAAAACAAAAGAAAACTTTTAAGAAGTGACAAAAAAATCTTTTCCTGTTTAACTCTTCAGTGTTAAATAGCCAACCAGTTGTTCTGGTGCCAAAAAGACTGCCATGGGACCACATAGCCCAGTCCACATATTAGTTAAGCAAACACAATCAGAAATGACGTTATACTTTGTATTCTAGAGAAAATAACATACATACAAAAAAAGGCACAACCATACACACATTTCGATGCTAGCTTTCTTTTTCAAATCCTAATACAAACGTACCGAACTCAATGAGGCAGAGAAACTACTGTGTACTCTTCCACACCCACATTAGCTGAGAACAGCTAAATTCAGATCTCCAAAATCAAGCTACCTGGAATACAAATAAGAATTAAAACACATCTACTGATAAACACTGGAACATCTGTAAAACACCAATCATTTTTAAAACTATTCTTTATCACAGACAGAGCTTCTTGAACCATGTACATCATACAGTAACATTTGCAGCTGCAAACTTCAAAACTACGTGGTTCATGCAAATCATGAAAACAACTATTTTAGAAACAGAAATTTGAGAGACATTCAAGAAATGAGACTTTGCACCTATGTTATTTAGATTTCATCTTGCAGTGGAACCATGTAGATGAAGGGTAGAGGGATGATGCTTTGGATGGAGTTTATTTTGTATGCTGGGGCTCTCATATATTTCAGTGCTCTCATTAGTGCCCCGATGTGTCACCACCCCAAATAACGACCCAAATTAGTTTTTCCCTGAAAAGGGAGACAAAACAAGTTGGTCAAAATTCTTCTCCTTTTTCTTTGGAAAGCCAGTTACCTCACACATGGCAGCAGTTATAACTAGCACATTTTTGAGCGAAAATATATTCTGAAGAGGAAGTTGTACTTCATTGCTCACATGTCTGTTGTATAGTTACTTTCTTATTTATTACATCTTACATTTAATTTTTTCTTTCATAAGCCAAATCCTCAGACAGTATGTCAAAAGCTTTCTGGTCAACTATTCTTAGAGCATAAAGGCAACAAAACAGACTTGAAAATGTGTTTTAGAACAGCTGACTACTGCGTGTCACCCAGTGAATTACACCTTTCTTAGGCTCTACAAAACACCCTAATTCCACAAATACACTCCCAATCTCAATACTCTATTCTTTCTGGCAAATCTTCCCAACTACTTCTATTTTTGCTTCATTGCTAGTGCCACTCATCTGAAGCAAATTTTGAGGACTTCCAAAATTAATTACTGCCTTCCTGCTTTGCTTCTGGCTAGAAGCTGGTATAAACATCACCACCGAATTAAGCCGTATCTCAAAATTCCTTATTCTATTGACGATGAATGAGTCTTCCTTTGACTCAGGAAAACCGTCGCTTAAGTTTTCTCCCCACCCTTTATTTTTTCCTCTAAAAATGTAGCATTTGTGGCCTGTGTCATCATCAGCCACTACAAACTTACACACAGCTGGGACTGAAACCCTTACTACTCACACTTCTTTTGCTCTAGCTAGTCCATTTACATCTCCTGCTATAACCTTTATCCCACAAATGCTCTCAGTGTTTTGAATATACCCCTGGAGCACGCAAAAGCAGATTTTATTTTTTTTTCCAGTCCTCCCCATTACTGGATCCTCATCTCACTTCCTCTCTTTTTCCTGGACTACTTTTCCATGATTTTAAAACTGCTAACAGTTCTCCTTGGAGCAGGGCGAGCATGGGACAGTGCATGGCAGTGGATCACAGGGGAGGAGAGAGAAATAAATCCAAGCACACAGGTATACCACAAACTGTCTAGTACGCAATTCCTGGCACTTCCTCAGCTCCAGACCTTTTTCACACACACACAAAAAAAAAATCAATTAAGAGTCCATAAAGATGTTGCTCCTTTCAGAAATCCTAAGAAATAAAAGTACATACAAAAAAGTATTTGCAACTAGTGTGCATTATTTAAAGGTTTCACATCTAAAAATCACTATTTTTTTAACAACTCAAACTGACAGAATTGAAGCAGAGAGCTCCAGTTTAAATGTCATTACAGTCAAGTCTGACCCAAACCTGAAACGAGCTCCAGATGTTACTGGTAAAAGTCAGAATAAGACCAGGATTTAAGAATTACTAGACAGTAATAATTTAACTGCAACTGTTATCCATGCAGGAATACCTTTCCCTTTATGAAAGGGGAAACTTTCTTTCAGAAAAAAAAAAAAGAATAGATATGCCTTGCCTTTGCAACAAAGAGTAAGAAGAGATACTAAAGACAACAAAACCAAAGACTAAAGAGACTGGGGCTGAAAAGAGAATGGTTATTTTGCCAGAGGTTATCAGGGCGGAGAAGCTGCATTCTGGGACGCAGCACTCAGACCAGCAGAAGAACCAAAGAACCCTTTGATACAATATTCAGTATATTCACCTACCAAAAAAAGGTGCCTACAAGTAGCAATGTGTTATGGTTATCGGGTGGTAACACAACACTGGCATACTTTCAACAGCTAAGCTATACAAAAGGAAATTTATCTGTGCACATGTAACAGGAGAGTCTTTACCTGTTTAAGCTTGTTCACAAACCCCACCAGACACAACACATCATCTAGATTTTTACCTAGAAGATGTACTCCCCCCCCATTACATCCTTTGACCATAAAAATGTTAAAAGTAAAGAAATAAACATACACATGTTTTGATTTGCTCAAATTCACACAGCCAAATTCAGGAATTTTAACGTCCCTGTGGATGTTTTACTATTGACACGTTTTCAGCACACTTTTTAAGATCAAAGAAACCCCACAAGACCAAAAGGAGAGACACAGACAAGGGATAGGGTGAGTAGATGTCTGTCTGACTTTGGCTTGGACAGTCTGGGTAAACACGAGACTCCACTAAACATCCAGATGATAATCTGTGGGATGCTAGAGATCTCTGGGACTTCATTAGAGAGAACCTCTATCAAGCTGTAGGATCTCCCTATACTCCCCTTCTCAAGGTAAGGCCCTGGGACTTAACCCGTGCACAGCTATATGGCAGGAGAGAGGCAGTCCATCGCAACGTCCAGACTGCACACACAGGAGAAACATCACGCCCACTATTACAGAGCTGCACAATCCAAGACAATAAATATATTCCTTCATGGCACAAACCACTGCAAATGCCACCCTCTCTTCTTTGAAAATCAAAGTATTTGCTTCAAAGTGTTGACACAGAATAAATGACCCCAGAACAAAGAGAAACACCTTTCAATGTATCTTACAGGCACCTGTTTTTAGCTTTTGCTATTGCTTCTGCCATCATACCTGCCTAACAAATGCAGTGTTCACAGCCAAATTTGAAGTTTTGAGAGTGCAGGGTGTGAAATATTTTCTTTTCATTATTTTCTGCAAATGTTATTAGCAACCAACTCCATGAACTTCACAAGCAAACAGAAAGGCTATAAACGTAAGAATTTCAATGCCAACAGTGCTTATGCCCTAGCACTTAATACAATCCAGCATTCTTGAAGTCTGAGCACACTTCAAATGCCTGCAATCGTCCTTTCTCAAGCACAGCGATTCTGAACTCACCCTGCTGAGCTGTACAGGGACCATTCACTTGAATGCTGCGTTCCAGCTATGGGGCAAAAGGAAAGGTTATCCCCGATCCACCAGTAAGTGCCTCCTGCATCCATCTGCACCCATGCAAACTAAAACTCATGGCACTGGTACCCAAAGCACTCCAGCAGAACTACGGGATCCCCCTTCGGTTGAAGAACCTGCAATAAGTGACAAACTCCTGTTACATGACAGTATTGCCTGTGCTGCATTAATTGCACGTTACAACTACTGTTCTAGGGATAGTTTTACATTTTCCTAATTTTTTAATGTACAAATTTGAAATATTCTTGACAAGAATGTAATTTTTGAACATGAAAGAAAGATTGCTGGGCATGTAAAGTTTTCATTTCATTTCTGTTACCAATTTAAACAAATATCCAGTATGTAAAAGATGGAATCAAAGAAGACATAGCTTTTTTTAGTGTTTGTTCTACAAGTGAGAATTAAAACCAGAGACGACAGGAATTTTTTTTAGTACTATTTTACTATTAGTAATACTATTATTGTAATAGTCATTTCACATGAATACTTTATCTGGGATCAAAGAAATTACCCCTGCTCTTCAATTCATACGCTAGCATACTTGGTTTGGCCAGATCTCAGATGGAGATCTATCTAGCAGCAATGCAAGTGCCAGCAATACAGCTTCTCAACACCCAACAATCAAAATCTCTGCTTATGCTGCTTCTAACCCTCGTGATGCTTTATCTTAAGTAGGAAACAGGGTAGGAAAAGAAAAACAGTAGACAAAAAGCATGAGTTCTAGGTCATTGAGTATTTTCAAGACTAGATTGCATTTTTTTAGTTTTGTTTAGAAATACAGAGAACATCAGTGGAAACCATGGCACGTACACAATACGCGCCAAAGAGTCATTATTGCCAGTGGTGCGTACTGCTACCTGCACTGGTGCTTTTTAAACTTTTTGCAATACTAACATGCATTTCAATACAACTCCAGCCGCTTAACCCTAATCCTTATATTTGATTATCATTGCTTGAAAAAGACATCTGAAATAACCAGTAGAGCTCTAGGGAAAGGAGAAGGTATTTCTATGCCACCTCAAGTGGCATAGCTACAGCAATTTGGATTTTCTCCTCAATCTCACAACACAGAAAGTGGCTAAACAATCAGGGTAGGCCACAAACCAAATTATTCAGGTGTGTCCAGGTACTGAATTACAATTAAAATATCATCTCAAAAAAAGCTTTTGCTGCTGATGAATAGAAATTTCTCTGCAGATCCAGGAGGTGGCTGCACACGTTCAACCACAACACGTGACTTACAGATCTCAATGAGTGAATTTACACGGGAGAGAAACATGGTAGTGTGAGGAAAGCATTCAAGCTCCCAGAAAATTCTTGCCCACCTCAATATAATCAAGCATACAGCTATCTCCTGAACATAAGCCGAACTTCTGAAGTTAACATATACCACCAGAAATTCCGTGTTAGCCATTTGAGTGCTGCTGCCACTCGTTGCCTGGCAGGCAGTTAACAATCTTCCCAGTGGCGGCAGGGGAAAAGGAGCAGATACCCCTCCAGCCTCTCCTCTGCTCAGGTCCAAAGAGCATCTAGACAAGGCTGCAACCAAGAACAAGGCACTCTTCAGAAAAGCACCTGGAAAAGTGGGAAGCTGAGAACTGGACCAGTAGGTAGGGCAAAGTTATTCTTTTGGAAGTAGTGACCTATTTTCAAAGCTTGTCTCCCAAGGCACCCTTCCTAAGTGGTGTACCCTCACTTAGGAAACACAGGGGCGTAAAGTAGGCGTCTGCCATCCCCACATCAAGTCACCTAGCTGGGAGATTCCTCCCAAGGAAAGAGTGCTGCCAGTAACAGGATGGCGGCCAGGTTAACCAGTCTGGCACACCATCTAGCTACGGGACACATTGCCACTGGGGAAGAAAGTTACCAATTAACAACCCCTCTCCAAATTTCTGAGTATGATGTAGAAATCGGAAGCACAATGCTACCACCAAGAATGGGTTTATAACACTACTTTTCACAGCATGCAACTGTCCATATTTAGGGTAGAAATAACCTATGTTACTCAACAATTCCACTTAAAAAATTCTTACTTAGAAAACACAAACATCTCTCTATTTACAAAGATGTATCCTGCCAAAATTTCAAATATTTTACTGTACACATATCCTTTGATTTAATAAAGCATGCATCTGAGGTGGTTAATATGCATTTCAAGGTATATTAAAAATGAGAGATCAAAAATTAACATCAGCCCAGTTAATCTCTGCCAATATTTTGCTCCAGCTACAATAACTAGACTCTGTCTAGCATTAAGCCAGGTTTATATTCTTAAGTCTAACCTGTGAACATGATGCTAATAGCCAACAGGTATACTTTAAGTTGAATTTAAAATGACCGAAATTTCACGCATCTTCTCCTGTAAATTTGCCAGATAAGGAAACAGGCTAACTCCAAAATTTGTTTTATCGGACCTGTTAAAAACTTGTATGATCCAACCACATTCCAGAAACCAGTGGCTCCTGTTTAAATCAGGAACATAACACTGGCTAGAGAGCTTGGCTGACAGAAGAGCGGCAGAAGCACCAACTCCAGGTCTGAACACAACCTGGAAAGTTTTATCACTTGCTGAGACTATCAGAAGAAAAGCTAGTTTGGACAGGAGGTTAAACCCCCCACAAATACATTTAGATTATGATTTGAGGGAACTGAGATTTTAATAGGTACTTAAATCAGAAAATAGCAACCCATTTAGTATAGGTGAGAAAGCTGAAGATCTTTCAGATGTATCTTCAAGTTGGAAAATGCAAGAGACTATTTTTAGCTACAAGGAATACTGCTGTGAAAGGAAAAAAAAAAGTAACAGAAGACATTCAGAATTCCCCTGCAATGGGAACAATTTCATCCCCAGAAGTTGTTTGCATCTGAACAACATTCAATTTTTATAACAGTAAACCCATGTGCCCGCACTAAGAGCTCTGTAAGCTTGCACTTGATACCCTTGGAACTTTGCCACAGCCCTGTCTCCTAATGCACTTCTTAGGGGAGAGAGGCCCAGGGTCTTGGGAAAAATAAAGGAAAAAAAGTTACAGAAGTTATTAATGGCTTAAGAGTGTTCTCTCCCTCCTGCCTCCTGAGCCAAACTGACCCACTTGTTTGTGGGGCCAAACAATAAAGCATAATCAGTCGACTGAGGTTAAAAATAAACCCAAAATAAGGAAGTTATTTTAAATTCAGGTCTCTTCATTCATCTCATTTACCATGTGCTCCCACACAGTTGTGTCAGTGCAAGTGAGGAGGTAAAAGGGAGGTGCAGAGGTCAAAAAAAAAAAACACCAAACCCCCAAAACTCCCAACACAACCAAAATACCACTGCTCTACAAGATACCTTTTCTCTGTAGCGGTGTTAGAGTGAACTAGACACAAACTCTTCTCCTGGGTCCCAGTAACATATAAAAGTCATCTGATATAACGAAGTCTGGTGCCCAGAGCAAAATCCAGGACCTTCCCTGCAGCTTGTGCTCAATTTTGGGTTACACTCCTCTTTCTTGCAGGCATGATTCTCAGCTGGACTGCTGCACAGCACAGCCACCTGACGCCGTACCAGTTAAGAGACACTCCTTGGATGTGGGAGATGATTGATGCCTCTGACTCCAGAGAGATCTATCTAGCACGCACACCTGCTAACTGCGAGTGGGCTTCTGCTATAACAATTTAAGCAAAAGCTAGGTAACAATAATAATATTCTTGAATAAAATGGGTCTTGATGAGGTACTCTGTTGAATTCAGTGCTACCAGTATAACTTTACCAGCAAAAGCACACGTTTACACATTTGGACACATAAGGCTCCCACGGCTCATGTTCAGACCTTGACTATGCTGTACTTCAAGCAACTATGTACTTTTCTTCAATTTGACTTCAGTTTTGTTCATCAAAGGTGCCATGAAATGTCTAAATTTTGATTCATCTTTCTTATGAGTTTGCAGTGTGGATTTATACAAATGCTTCTGGTGCAAACATAATTTGTAAGACAACCCATAGATACCAAACATACTGAAGAGAACCACTTGAGGCATGGTCTCTTGCTGCATTAATGTTAACACCTCTCACTCAGTTCATTATATTGAAGGCTGCTGAAAGGTCTTAAAAGAATTAGAATGTTTTCTTAATCCAGCAAGAGAGGTCACTCACCAATAACGCTAAAGTGTTTTCATCCCAAGTTTAAAAGTCTGAAGACAGCTGCTGCAGTTCCACATGCATTTCTTCAGCAGCAATGCCAACGTGCCGAGTCCCCACGCTCACTCACACCTCTACGCCCTGCTCTTCACCAGAGCCGGCTCAGCTCTTTGTTCAGCTGCAGGGGCCAAAGAACCCAACAGTTTCACTACATACCTCCGGTAAAGCAGAAGGGACAGAGCAAAGTCACAGCTGAATGGGGCTGCTTATGAATGGGCAACTGACACAGGTGAAATGAGATCCATTTTTCTGCAACTTTCTGAATATTTTTCTCCTTATTCTGTGTTATTATCACGATCAAGAAAGGGTTTCCCCAACAGAGCTCCACTGGTAAGCAAAGGAGCTGCACAGCTTTCCCTCCTTCAGAGGGAAAGCCCAAGAATCCTTTCCAGTAAGGACCCTATCCCTCCCACACCAAACATTTCCTACTTTGTATGACACACTTAAGTCAAAGCATGAGCCTGACGAACAAAACACGTTAAAAAAACCAAATCTGCTGAGAACAAGAAAATATCTTAAAATCAGTATGGAACTGAATACATTTGAAGAAACAAACACTTATCATCAAATCCTGTGGTTAAACTTATAGAATAAACTACTTTAAAAAAAAAACCTAGTAAGTTTCCATTTCTGGCAGATTTCGGTTTGATTTTACTGCTGCTTATTTTTAATTCCCTGACTTTAAGGACACTTTAAGAAGGGAAAAAAGAAAAAAAACCCAAAACTTATGCTTACTACCTTTGTGGCATGATGGAAATATTGCGAAGCGTTATATTAGTTTTTAAGGGGATTGGTTTTTTGGCGCAGTGTTGAAGTCCAAGAAGTATCTGAAACAGTCAGACTGAAACAGAGGAGATAAAAACCACACAGGAAGAATAAGAGGGAAAGGAAAAGCAGAAGAAAATTGTGAAACACCACTACTGTAATTGCTACTAGCAAGGAAGATTTTGCATGTGGCTTGTGACCCACTGTTTAATTCATATAATTTACAGACACGTTTGAGTTATCTCTGTGTTCAAACTTCTAATAGTATCTACTATTAGGTTCACCCCTTGATATTATTAAGCAACTAACACTTAACCAGGTGAAAAATTCTTTAGAAGAGGTCAGTTCCTTGCTACTCCCAATGAAGAAGGAAATCTAACTATACTTAGCTTGATTTAATGAACAATAAAAAAAGAGTTCTCAGCCTCTGCTTAGGCAGATTTCCTTAATAAAAAAGTACATCTCACATTGTCTTAGGACTTAGTCAGCTCTGACATCTGTAACAGAAGCAAACCAACCATTTATCTAAATGGAATAGTTGAGACATGCTGTGAAGGCAAACTTGTGTCTAAAATCTGTTACCCGATTATGGTTACCAGAAATATTCTGGTGGTACGTAACTGAGCCGTATTTCACAACTACTGAACAGCGACAGCAAAGAGTCAGCTGCATCAGGAGAGCTGCCCAGCTTTGCAAGCAGGAAGGGAGAATGTAAGTTCTTCCACACTTCCAAATGAAGTGATCTCTGTTCTTGAAAAAAACAAAGATGATGCAGAAACCACCATGCCCCAGTGCCAACTCTGCCATGACTGTCTAAAACAAAATGTATTTTTAGATGGGTGGGAAGGAAAAAAACGAAGGAAAAAAAAAAAGAAACTGATCACTCCCCAAACACTTTTTAATCTCTTTTTTTTTTTCCAGTAATCAGAGACTATCAAGACAAAAAAATGCAACAGGTTACTGTTAAAAAACCGTATAGCGATAAATAAGTGCAACAGTTGAACAGAGACACTCCTCAAGTCATACAGGGGCTGTAGAAACCTAGCAGGACAAGCTCAGTAATGGGCCCTATCACAGCTGGTACATAAAGTAGTGGTGCATACGGTGAGGCAGGAAAATACAGATCCCAGACTCAGGGTGCCCAGCCTTTCTGATCCTGAGACCTACAAACCAGAATGTTCATATCACTACAAGCCACAATCCCCTGCCACCACCATGTCTGGTGCAGCAGGAGAACTGCAGAACATGTGCAAGTTTAAAACGTCTACCCAAAAGCCCTCATCCTCTACCGAGAGGCAAGGGCTGCACTGCACAGGTGAGCAACAAGAGGGGGTGGCATGCCTGCCTCAGCGCCCATGCAGGGTGCCTTCCTCCTCAGCTGGGAGGTCAGATTTGCCCCCAGCCTGCAGAGCATGCCTAAGCCACTACCAGGTCTCGAGAGACCACGGGCAATGGCACACGAGATGCTCAAGAGTGCAGACAGACCACTGCATGGCCTAGATTTGAAAGCGGAGTCCACAACTTATCCAGTACCTGAATAGCTCAGAAGCAAGTTTTCCAGCAAAATTTCCTATCTAGTAACAGAATAACATGTTGATCTGCAAAGTCGGTTTCTTTTCCTAAAAATGTAATTCCCTTTCTCTTTACATCTATCAATTCATTTACTAATACATTTACTACAAATTTAAAGTGTATACATTTTTAATTCACAAATTAGCCATCTTCTGAAACAAATTTACACCACTGATTCTTGATCTATTTAACAGTAAGAATATTAACCCACTAAGATGGATTTGGAATTTAAAACCTCACCAAGTTTTAACTGGCATTTGCACCCTCATACTTTCATCGAAATCTCCATCAAAGTTCTGCTGAACAATATCAGTGATGTTAGAAAATGACCTTAAGAATTTTCAGATTTCTGCATTTAAAGCAAGTTCTAGTGGAGTGCATTCAACTCCTCAGCATACACAATATAAAGCTCCAAGTTCTGTTTTCCAGCACTTTTACGATGTTTCATATCAAAGAGGTGTGTCTGTATCAAAAAAACCTCATCAGCTCTACTAGGCTAGAAAACACTCCAATACAGCTAAAAAAAAAAATAAATTCTGTTTTGAACTTTCTTCTCACAGGACACTTCAGCTCACTATCCACATCGCCTTCCTCTGAAGTGGCTTTGGAGTGTGTAAGCCAAGGCACTGGTTTCGATGTGGAAAACCCCAAGGTTTCAGGACACCTGGAAGAGCGTTTATCTCCACATACAAGCACATATGCAAGAATAAGCAGAGGTACTAGTGTTTTCTCTTCCCCAACTTAAACAGGATGCTCCTGGCACAGCATCTCTGAGTGGCATCACTCTGGAGCTTGCTTTACACCTGCAGTCAGGGAGAACTCTGGGTTTGCAGACACTGAAAGTCCTGTTCTCCTAAGATGTTTGATGCTACAAAGCCTGATGAGTTTGTTTAGATCTTCACTATTAGATAGGTCAGGAATGAGTTATTTCAGTAATGTTTAAAACAGCTGCCAAAGAACAATTAAAAACAAACTGAGATATACTATATTGATTACATCACGGAATTTTAGTTTTATCAACATTTACCATTTAGTTTTAATCTCAATTTTTTTTTTAAGATATTTTGCCTAACAAATATGCACATGCTGCTATGCTGAACAATCAAGCTGTGTTATTCTAGATGCATATTAAGATCAATATAAAACAGTCTTCAAATGTGTTTTTACACCCTGAAGAGAATCCCAAAGATTCCTAGGCATTATGGTAAAAGACTAACACTGTCCTCCCCAAACTGCAAATATTCAGTACAGTTCCAGTATTTTCAAATTCGGTCTACTAATTTCCAGAAGCTTTATTATTACTAGTTAACAAAATCTCAGCCTTCTCAGGGAAACAAAGCAAATACAACTCAGAATAAAACATTATTACCAAGCTGACCATTCTTCACCTTGCTGGCGAGTCATTCAAACTCCATTCTATGTTTCTAAACTTACAGAGCTTGTTTTACTACAATCAGTAGGCCAAGCTGGGAAAAAAAGAATGGTTTAACACATTTTAATATTTCTGCTAAGTCTAAGCCTGCAACAATATGCGCAGATACATTATGCTACAGCCGTTGCCACTGATTAGGTGCACTTTTACTCTTTTTTGCTAGTGTATCAAAGTGAAACCCTAAAACCACGGGAGCAAAGTATATTACCTTAAGTGACCAATAAAGTTTCAGAAAACAACACTGCATATTTAATAACTTGACAAATAAGATAGCCAGTCTCCTGTCCCCATTCTACTTGCCAAGACACTTTATAATAACTGTTAATCCTGTTGCTGGTAATGTCAAACTAGCACATAGCAGATTATATATATATATTAATATTCATATGTATTTGAGGGAAAAAAGTGCACTTGCTATGGGTTACGAATGCCTTGTATTGTAAGCCACCCAATATTTCACTCCTTCACAATCAACATTTTACAGCCATAAGACACAAAGTCAAAGCAACTGATCTGAGACACCTCAGAGCGCGAACTAAAGCAAACAATGCCCTATTTTAAATTTATTATCATTTAAGAAAAATTGGATGCTTCACAAGCTCTAAACCAGTTCATTTTCACCCTTACCCCAAATATCGAATGATGTCACGCAAGATATACTGGCTAAACTGGTTTAACTGCTACATGCTGGATACACTGTTTAGATTTTCTTGTGATAAATTATTCTGCAGCAATGAAACCGATTCAGTTAGTCTCAAACAACTATCTCCATCTCATTTTTTTTAAAGTTTGGGCTTATATTATTTTTACACAAACAACTTGCTACTTAGTATAGCAACCTACTTGTTACAGAAATCAGATTTGATTTCTCTTCTGAATTCAGTCAATAGCATGGTACAACTGGAGTGGAGTAAGGAAGTCTGATGTATATAGTTCATGCATCCTGAATAGCATGCTATCTATACTTCCCTCTGAATTTTACACACATTTCCCACTTCTTCACTGAAAGCTTACTAAATCTGATGACCTACTGAGCAACCAGTTCATGAAGAACGCACAGAAGAAACTCTAGACATAGTTAGCACTCTTTGAAAGTCACCGATGCTGCTTTCTCTGTTGGCATGAAGTGGCTCAGAACGATGCAATGCACATCTTTTCCCAAGGCCAAGCATGCGGTTTCCAGAGGTACTAAACATTATCATTACTAGGAGTAAGAGGTCAAGCCTGGTTCTTCACTCTAGGTATAACCTCAGAATTAACATAATTTTGCCTGTTGTCTGCTGAAGCATTTTTATCTCCCTTCACATGAGCATCATCTATTTCATGGAAAAATGTCAAGGCTGGAGAGGGAAAGGGGTAGGAAGAACATATAAAGAAGCAGATACCCATGGTAATATGATGAATTTAGTCTGCATATTCCCCTCTCAAACATACAGCCTCACTTTACCACCACTCGGCTAGAAGCAATATAGAAGACAGTGAAGGAGCTCAGGGAAAAATGGGATACAGGCCTTCAGGAGAAAGGCAGGGAAGTGGGCAAAAAAAGAAATGAACACCGTGTTATGTATGCAAATGATATTAAATTGCCAGGAATTGAGAATACTAATGAGGACTAATTGAGAATACTAATGAGAAGGAAGCAAGCATTCAGAAGACCGGCAAAAAAATAAGTTACATACTTGAGACCAGTATCACACAGTGGGTCAGAAATCTAGTAAATTCTGTCAGTAGCGAGCAAAACAGGAATGAACAGCAAGCAATGCACACTTTCAGTTGCATGGAAGCTGCAGGAAAGTGCAATTTTAAACTTTTCACATACATATACACATACAGAGACACGTCAATTTTTTTCTTTTTTTGTAAATATCTTGCATCATTTCACCTGGAATTCAAATCTCACTTTAAATTGCCCTAACTAGGGAAAAACTTAAAAGACGGCATCGCCTGAGAGGCTGCAGAGCTGACACAAGGAGAACACAAGCGTGCAACCTGAACTACCAGTTGCCGCATGTTCACAAACTGTGACGCTGTCTTGATAAGCTTGTGCTGGCTACTTTGGAAAAGAAAATTCCATAATGCGAAACACGCATACGTATGTAACTATGGGCAGAGGCTGAACCTACAAAAAAGCAGATTCAAACTATAAACAAGGGAAACTTACAGTTACAAGCTGCGAGACATTCCATGAAAAAGCTTTATGAAATATGTAACTGTAGATTTGTATTAAGCCAAGTTCTTGGAAGCTCAGACACATTTGTGAAAAGACGTTACAGAGGAAGCATATATAAAGTATCGGGACTTGGATTCAATTACACTTTATAGAGCAACTCACTAACAACTAAACAGACATAATTCTTTGCATGATAAAGCAACCTACATACCCTACTTACAGTGTGGAAAAGCTCTTATTTATTTTTTCCACTAAACTTATTTAGCATACAAATAAACTCTTCAGAATTTCTACAGGATAATTTACTAATCACCACCCCAAACCGTTAATTTACCTAAAACTCAGGCACCAATGGCTCATGTGCACACTCCCACTCTGTGTCAGCTCAAAGACAGCCACAGCAGCCAGAATCATACGCTTTAATGCTGCAAAGGACAAGGGGTGCACACGCGACTAGTGACAGAATTTGGCCCGATAACTGCCAGCATCCTTGCCACCTCAAGCAGCCCTTCTTGTTCCTTCCCAATACCCAATGCCAAACCTTCACCAGATTCATACAACACTAAATGGGGCTGCAGGGTGAACCAAATTAAAAAGCTAAACTACATTTTAAAACCTCACTTCTTGTTTTTCATTTTGAGCATTTCATAGTCACAGGGAGGTGCGCTAGCCCAACTGCTGGCGTGGCACACGAGATGAAAACGAGCAGCAGCAAACGCTGCTTTTGTCCAACTGCACCCTCAGCTAGGGAAGCGCTTGCCTTGAGCCGAGGGGACGCAACCTCTCCGAAGAGTTCTCATGAAGTTTCTCTGTCCACCTATCACTACTGTCAAGCCTCGGTAAGGCTAAAGCTGATTATAAACAACATGCACAGGTAACAGAAGACTAAATAGACAAAGAGGTGATTTGTAATGCCACAGCATTCTAGCTAAGTATTGCAAGTAGGTGAGCCTGCATCACACCTGGTCCCGCTGAGCAGGTACCTGCCCCTTACCTAGGCTGTTGTTGCTTCTTTCCTTCATGACACAGAGATTAATTTTTCTTTCTAAACGGAATGTCTTCCTCCCTCCTAAAGTCCGACAGCCCTACCTAGTACTACTTTCATTTACACAGAGTGTCCATAAGGTCATCAAGGAAGAGTAAATTAGTCAGAAGGGAAAGGGAAGGGAGAAAAACAGGGACATGAGAGCAGACACTCAAAATACCATATCTGATCTAACGCTAAAGAATTTAATTCCACACTTTTATTACTACATCTGAAATAGTTATTTCACTCTTCAAAAACTATTCATCTAGTATAGCTGTACACAGAATAAGCAAACCCTCACATAATTCAAAATCAAGATGTGCAATTTTCCACTGTGCATTCTTCACATACCTCCTAAATCTAACGTGATCACTCACTGAAGAATGGCATCTGACACTGTTCTGTGCACGTTAAAATTAAGCTAACTACATGTTATTATTTTCCTCACTGCTTGAAAGTATCTCTCTTAAGAAAGCACAAACAGCCATACATTAAGATGATGAACATTGTTTTACAAACCAAATGAATATATACGCACGACATCAACTTTTAATAAAAGTTAGCAATAATCTGATCTCTGCAATCTTGTAAACATATTTCTCAAGAAAAGTATTGCCAAAAAATTCCAAAGGCTAAACTTTTTTTGTTTTGTTTTTGCATAAATGGACAGTTTTGTAAACTCTCACAAATTAGCAAGTTCCTAACATCACCTGGAACCAGCTGTGTGCAGCCTAATAGATCTCAAATAGATTTCTGAGATAACAGTGTATTCTCAGTGTCGCTAAGTTAATATACACAGAGACTCTTTCCTCACCCCTCCAACGGAGGTGGCCAACAGCACAAGATTTCCACAACCATCAAAGGGACTTCCGCATGTATTTTGGACTCCTGTATCCCCACTGACAGAGGGGATGCAATCCAGAGACATTCAGGACACCTTTAAACTGCCTAAAAATATTCAGCATTTCACAGTGTGCCCAGCGTGGTAGAGCATCGAGCCCATAAACATCAAAATAAAAACATTAAATACATTCAATATGCTAAAGGACTTGAAAAGGATATTGAGAAAAAGCAGATTTCTAAAGGCTATCAAACAATCTGCTGGAAAATATAACCCACAAGATGTTAATATTTGTATGCATACAAACAAATATGAGGTATATTTTATATCACCTCCTTTTATGTGTTTGTCACACAGTATATAAACACCAGTTTGGAGGTTTTTCTAAACCAAAACCAGTTACTCTGATAGTAAATAAGTTCTAGCTATTATTTTATGAAATAGATATTTATGTTTAAGAAAGCAAGACTTTATGTAATGACCTTCTAATCTTGAAATGTAATCTCAGTCACTGTGACAAACTTCCACTAAAACATCTTTGCTTCTCCTGATTTCAATGGCTATTATTTAGCAAAAGGGTACATTTGCTAAGTCGATTGACACGTTTCCAAGCAAAATATCTTGTGTTGGTGAATATTTATGTCACTGTTGATTAAAACGGTCGTAACAGAATTGGCATCTTCAGGGCCAGGCATTCTGAACGATATTTGGGTAGCTGGTGTTTTTGACCTCCAAGTCAAATACCATCAGTATGAGCAGCATACTGTGGCTGCCTTTCCTTAGGGAACAAAGTCCCCGCCGTACATTTACCCAAAATAATTTTACATCGTTCAATTCACACGGAAGGTGCTGTTCAAAGGGGGCAGGGTGTGTAAAAATAACAACACAATGCCAAAAAAAAAAAAAAAAAAAAAAGCTAAAGGCACCACTGGAGACTACACCGGACGGGAGTAGGGAACAAGCCTGAAAAATGTAGTGCCTCCTTTATGAAACCAGCGCAACTGCATGACGGTGCAGGATCCGGGCCGAGGGCTGTGCAGGCGCTACACATGGCCAGCGCAGCCCGCCGACCCCGCGCTAGGCCCGGCCGGCAGCGGTTTCTGTAAATAACCCTCAGAGGAGGGTTAATTAAAAATGGCGAGCAGCGTGGCTGCCTGCATACAATGAGCGGCCGGGCCGAGCCGCCGCGCCGCCCCGCACGGCCCCGGGCAGGGCAGGGCTGAAGCCCACCGCCCACCCCGCCGGCGGGAGCGGGGGACGCCGGCGCCGGGCTAGGCCCCGCAGCCCACCGTTCCCCGCCCGGGGCCGGGCAGCCCTCGGGACAAGTCGCGTCCCCTTTCCCGAAGAACGCCAAACCCTCCCCTCGAAATCGCAACTACTTTGAGACGGACCCCCATATCCCCCTTCCAGGCCGGCCGGACGGGCGCCCTCAGGGCGCGGCTGCGCGCCCCCTCGCCGCCGCCCCCCCTCCCGGCTCACCTCCCGACGGCAGGCTCCCAGTCGCCGCCAGGCCGAAGGTCCGGGCTCACGGCCGCACGCCTCGCCCCGGGGGAGCGGGTCCCCTTTTGTAGCAGCGCTTCCCCCATACCCTCCCCCTCCTACGATGCAAATTCCTGCAGAGTCGTGTGTGTCCCCGTACCGTTCCTCACCGCCGCCAACTTTCCCCGGCGTAGCCCCGCTCCCTCCGAAGCGCCGCCGGGCAGAGCTCCCCGCGCCCCAGGAGGGGGAACCCCGGCTGCCGGCGCTGGCCGCGGCCGGGCACGGGACAGCGAGCAGCGGCCGCCCCTGCTCGCAGGGGAAGAGAGGGCCGGGCGCGTGTTTACCGCGGCGGGAGGACGGGGGCTGCCCGAGGGGGACGCGGCGCCCGGGGAGCCGGCAGCAAGGCAGGGGGGCGAAGGCGGGGGGGGGAACTCTCCTCAGAGTTGAGGGCGCGGGGCCCTGCCCGTCCCTGGCTTTACCTTCCATCTCCATGTCCTCGGGCTCGCTCAGCTGCTGCTCCCCGGGCTTCTGGTGCTGCTGCTGCTGCTGATGGTGGTTCATGTCGGGCTGGGGCTGGGGCTGGGGCTCGGCGGCGGCCTGGGCCTTTCCCGCTGGGGGCTGCAGGCCTGTGTCGGGAGGGGAAGGGGCGGAGGAGCGGCGGGGCCTGGGCAGCGGCCGGGACTGGGCACCCGCCTCGGGGGGCTGCGGCTGGGCTCCGGCGGGCAGGGAGCGGGCAGCCGGCGGAGGCAGCGAGACGCGCACGTATTTGCTCGCTATTCGCCCAATCTCGGCGGCGGCACCCGGTCGGGGGAAAGGGGTGGGGAGGAGGGACCGGCCGGGGGTGGCGGCTTCCCCGGGGGCCGGAGGGGAGGGGACCGGGAGGAGGGGAGGGGGGGGGACGGGAGACCAGGAGTCAGGGCCCGGCGGCGGCGCCCGGCGTTTCCCCCTCCCCCGGTGAGGTGTCCCCGGCGCTGCGAAGTCGGGGAGGCGCCGCGGAGCCCCTCCTCTGCCCTCCCGCCCCCCCCAGCGCCCCGGCACAGCCGCTGGCCGACGCCCGGCTCGCTGCTCCCGGCCCGCGGGCCGCCCCCGTTGCCTGTGCCCCGGCGCGCTGGTGCCGCTCCGCCGCCGCCAGCGCTCTCTGTCTCAAAATGGCGGCTGCAGTAAACGCCGTGAAATGTCACATCCGCATGAGGGGCAGCCCAGCGAGCCGGGGAGGGGGAGGCAGCGCCGCGGCCGCCCCGGGAACAGCAGCCGCCGCCGCCACAGGAGGCCGGAGGGGCGGGGCCACAGGGGCCGGGCTCGGGCGCCGGCGCTCGCCGCGGCCTCCCCGCAGGCCGCCGCCACCTGCGCGCAGCACGGGCAGCGCCGCGGCCGCCGCCGAGGGTCCCCACGCGGGCGTTGCTGCCTGCCGGCCGAAGCGCCGGGCCCTTCCCGGCCGCTGCGGAGGAGACCCGCTGCTCCCGCTGGCCCGGCGCCGAGGCTCCGGCTGCACCTGACGGAGGCCCGGAACCACGCCCTGCGCTCGCCTTGCCGGGGGTCCGGCGCCTCACCGGGGAGCGCCTCGCCGCGCCGCCCCGCGCCCCGCCGCCACCGCGCGCCCTCTGGCGGCCGAGGGCGCCCCACCCCCGGCGGGGCCTGGCACCTCAGGGCTTCGCGTCGGCCCCGGGGGCTTCCGTGCCCACAATGGGCACGTTTCCCGCCCTACGGCCAGGCCGGCGTGTGCGCCGCTGGGTGCGGGGTGGCGGGCTCGGGGCCCGGCGGGCCCGTCCCAGCGCCGTGCTGCGGCCCCGGAGCCAGGGCACGGCTGGGCGGGGGGCACTCGCACTGGCTGTGCCTGAGGTGGGCCCTGCTCGGGGCTGACGGGACACCCCGCTGCCCCACGTCCCTGGGCTGCCCCGCGTCCCTGGGCTGCCCCGCGTCCCTGGGCTGCCCCACTTGTAGGGCATGAGCAGGTGGATAAAGGGCATCTTTGTATGATGTGAGGAAAGAGAGAAATCTGCTGTAAACAAGGCTGGTCCTCGCCTGGATGCCACTATTTTTCACGAGTGTTGTGCAGTGCTGGGAGATGTAGTCCCTCCCAGAGAAGAGACTGTCTGTTTTCCTCTGAGGAAGGAGAAGGCAGGGGTGCAGATGAATAGATAACACCTGGCTGATGCAGTTCGGGGTCAGAGCGTCGAAGGGAGCAACTTCACTTAGGGGTGAAAGAGGAGTGGGGAGGCTGTGGGGAGTTAGATTAAACGGCGCAGTAGTTACTTCATGGTCCTGGGAAACCCAGGCACAGGAGAGTGTCTGAGGGGAAGGGCTCGGGACACGCAGAATTGGGCCTTCTGAAGGGCCTGAAAAGGTACCTGAGCAGAGGGTGCTGGTCCGACTGCAAGTGGATAAGTGAACTAAAAGTTTATTTATTTTTCTAGTTTATAAAAAAAGCAAATCAAAACCAATCTGGGGGACAGGACCAGCCCGTCTGGGCTCCAGCTGGCCCCTTCTCAGCAACACGGGAGTCTGCAGGGGTGGGCAGGAGATGAAAATAATTTCCAAGTCTGAAGCACTGCCTTTAATAGCAAAACTCTGGGGCTAGAAAGAGGAAAACTAAGGGAAGTTGAGGATATTAGTGGGAAGATCAGGTTTTAAAAAAGAGTTAATTTGATAGTTTGCCTTCCAAAAAGTAGATTCTGACTTTCCCTGTTCCTCTCAATTCTCAAAAGCTGTTTAAAGAAAAATTATTTACAGACCTAGAAAAGGTTTGTTGCTACTGACCCAGGCAAAAGCATGACAAGTCTGGTAAGCCTGGGTTTACTACATCTCAGAAAAAAAAAGAGGGATTAGGACAGAGGTTCAGACAGAGATGGATGCGTGTATCTTTAGTTTCTTGATGTCCTAAACTTTGTATTCCCCACCGCCAGTCTTTCCCTATAATTACCTCCCAGAACAATTGCTCTTTCCTAATGACTTCCATTCCAACCTCCTAAATCATACACAGGTTTGAACTCATCCCTCCGTCCTCCCTCCACGAGTGATCGCCAGTACAGGACGAACCAGTATGTCGCAACAAGGAGGTGACTACGGGTTATTACCTGATTCTTCAGCCACAGACACTGGGTTTGTGGGCAAGGAACAACTGAGGAAAACAATTTCACTACTGCAAAGAACAGAGTCCCTGAAGTTACCCATAAGCTGATGTTACCATAAGCGTTAGAAACATTGTTTTATATACGAAAACCTCTCTGAGCTTCAATTCATTTTAAGGTAGCTAATTTTCCAAAATTGTTGAATTCTCCTACTGTTTCAGAGGAGTGGAAGTCGTGCAAGATGCATCTGTCAATCCCTTTGCTGTGGAAAGGGCAGTATGGAAGAGTGAGGGAGGAATTTTCCTGTCCGTAACTGGACACAGGAACAATGTATCACTGGTTTGTGAAGATGGCATATCACAGTCAAGCACCCCCATTTCTCTATATTCCCAATTTAAGTGAACTTTATCTTTTCAGAGTCCAGCTACAACACAAACTGAGGTACCTCCTGATGTTTTGAAAAAACATGAAAATATGTCATTTATGTTGTGTGAAAATAGGTGTGACTAGCAAAATCTATTGAATATTGATTCAGGTACTTATTTTAGGAGAGAATAATTTTTAAGTATGTGTATATAATAATCTCAAATGCATTTCTGAAATAATTAAATAGTAGGCATTTTATACCATCAGCCAGTGATTGTAGCACTGTGATTTGATTGTTTCTAGACAGGAAATAGAAATCTTAATTGCCGAGCCTAAAGCGAAGGCCAGATCTCAACATATGCTAACATTTTGTCCTAGCTACATGAAGAATACTTCTGCTGAATGTTTCTGGCCCATTGCCACTCCCTCCTGAAACTTTCTGCCATTAGCCTTTCTCACCAGATGCAGAGGCTCTGTCCTATGAAGGAAAGGACGGTCACCTTTTGTACAACCACCATGTGATTGCTGCCGGCATTTCACCCGGCCACTACTCCAGCACTGATATCCAATCACTTATTTATCCAGCTGTTCCATAAATGCCTTCATTTTCTTAATTTTTCCTTCTGTTTCTGTGTTGCACACCCCATCCTCAACAGCCACATCCCTCTGCAAGTGATTCCTGTTGATTGTGGTTCTGATGGCAAATTCCTTGGCATTTGGAATTCCTTCCAAATTCTGATGGTAGAAGAGTTGGGCAAATCCCTGGCAAGGGCTACCGATGCTTAAAAAAGATAAAGATCTGAGTGAGAATATGATGAATGCAGTCTATGTATCCATTCCTATTCCTTTTATTCTTGTCCTTCCTTTTCCACTCATTCCTTTCATTTCCTACACCCACTTCTTGAATCTTGTCTAAATTTAGGCCTCTATCCTGTCAACTAATCCAGTCGCTCTTGGCCCTTGTGCCCATAGAAAGCACTGGGGAATCTGGGGAAGCTGCACCTGAGCAAAGGATTTCATCCTCCAGGTCGCGGTCCTAGATTAGTAGGCAGAGGAGATCCCTTACTGCGTACTCGTGGGGTCAATAGGGCTGTCGGACCGGCTGCAGCCTCCCCGCATTCCCTCCACATTAGTCATCGTAATGAGAGCTGAAGTTAAAGAGGTGCTATCATCTTTAAAATGCCATTGAAAAAATGGGCTTCTTTTTGTGAGGCTGACCTGCTCCCAGCCTCCCTGAAATTTAAAAATAAATCCAACTCAGTCTGTTTATTTTTAAAACACTCACAAGCCAGTGTTTGCCTGCCTGTGTGTGAGGCTGAGCCCGTAGCACCCAGAGCGAGCCCCGTCTCTCTGCTGCGTTTCTGCCCTCCGGGTGAGAGATCCTGACCATGGGGCAGGCGGGGAGGGTCGCCCTGCCCTGCTGCTGCCCCGCTGCTCCCCGAAGCCCCTGCGCTGGGATACGCTTCGTCGTCAGCAGGGCCCGATGGCCACCCCAGGGAAAACTGCAGGAGGGAACCACGGAAAGCTGGGCTGAAGGAAAGGAGGAGGATGCTTAGTCCATCCTCTGCCCCGTGGCAGAATCAGCTAGACCAAAGGCGTTTCTGCCAGCCTGCTTATTTACTCCCGGCTCCGCAGCTGCTTCAGGAAATCTTGCTTCCCGCTTGGCTCCATTTGCTGCCCCGGCTTCAGCTTCAGAGGTGTCCTCTCCTGGCCAGTCTCTACACTTCCAGCACCACTTATGGTGCTCCACAATGCATGCAGGTGGCCGTGTCTATAATTAAGGAAATTTATAGCCATGTAATGACAGAAGGGCAATTACGCCAGCACACACCCTTAATATAGATACACTAAACCAGCAAAACTGGGGTTGCCACTTGTGCAGCCTACTCTAGTACGTTTCTGGATGAATATACATTAATGCAAACGTGCCTCTGTGCCATCACCGTGCTTCCTCAAGACGTTGGGTTTGTGGGACCATACCCACAGTTATACCTGCCTTCCCCACTCAGGCAGCCTCTTCTGGACTCTCACAGTTTTGCTTCTTCATCCCATATCCATGATCAGAGATGTTTGGTACTACAGTGTCAACAGGGAGTTAAAATATTCTCATTGTTGCCAGAAACAATCTGTTCCCTTGTTCATGGTCCTTCTGATGCTTGGCCACATTGCTAGTGCTGCCTGGCTTGCTTGGTACCTAGAGAGTGAAAGGTGGATCACAGGAGACCTTATCTGGGGAGCCAAAGAACCAAATCCAGTGTCCTGGGTGCTCTAGATTAATGCAGTCGCAAATCACAGACCTTCCAGTTGAACCAGGCAATCGGCTGCTCTTGCAAACACCTTCAAGCTGAGTGTGGGGAAGAAAATAATCACGAGCCTCCTGCAGCACGTGAGACAGGAAGGCAACAGGCAAAATGCAGAAAATGTTGTTAAAGGCATAAAATTAGATGGAAAAACTAGATAATTTGTTTGCCTGCAATGTATGTATTTAACTGTAACAACTTGTTGCACAAGTAGTGAGATGGATGGAGTTTCCCATCCTATAAATATATTTTCCACATTTTCTAACCCTCAATATCTTGCAATACCCCTGGACTTTCACGGCTTTTCTTTCCACAAAGTGACAAATAGCTCCAAGTAACCCCAGTCTTTCTCTGAGCAGGGCTGGATCCAATGACCTCAGGAAGTCCCTCCCAAATGAAATAATTTTGTGGTTCTTTAATTAGCTGGCAATTTTCACAAAGTTTGCAGGTATTTATTAGTTCAGTCTTCTATCCCTTTACATCTTTTTGTCGAGAGTGACAGACAGGCAGGCAGTGCAATAACTTAAGCTCTGTTTCTTCAGAAAACTAGGGTAAAATACATAATTACAATTTTTTTCAGGAATGTTTTCAATTCAGAGATCTTTACTTTGATGATTTTTCTTTACTTATATTTTAAGGAGAGATATAAGTCATTCTTCCTTAATAATAAGAGGTGGCAAATCTATTACATCTGGATGCATACCATAGTTCAAAGCTTTACATGATTTAATGTATAATTTTGAGCAGTTTTCCAAAGCCACATCTTCCATATGACTTTTGTAGAGTCAAGACATCTAATTTCATAGCTGTTACCAAAAAAAAAAAAAAAAAAAAAAATTATGAAGTTTAATTTTCACAGTAAAAACAAACTTGTTTTGCTAGAAGTTGTATGTTTACATCTAAGGTGGTAGGTGGTGACCCACACTCTGTTTCCCATCTTTGAAAAGTCTGATGATTCCTTTTTGTCGTCGAATTGTTGGACAGAATAAACCATGAATTCAAGTGTTACAGTGATAGACATCCAAAGTAAAAAAGGAATGGAAGGTACTTTACTGGTCCATCTTTTTCTGTACAATTGTAATTAATCGAGTAAGGTTAGCTGTAAAAATGGTGTCTTACTCTGAACAGAAGGCAGGAGGTGAAGCTGAAAAGTATCTGTGCAATTAGGTATACTCGCAGGAGCCCTTTTTAAAATGAATGTGTTACTAGTGGGAGAGAGGGACTGCCGGTGAGAAAACTGATGCCTCACGAGTAGCATGCGTTGTTCTGCGGAAGCACTTTGACCTGCAGAGGTTCTCAAAATGCTTGTAATGTGGTGTTTGAATAATCTATACATCTCCTCTGTAAGGGAGATGAGGTGTTTAGGATCACCGTATTTACAAACGGGCAGCAAAAGATGAAGTGACTTGTCGTGCACCACAGGTCATCCAGCAGCTAACTCACTGTCAACGCTGCAATGTGAGCTGTGTGTATATTAAAGCAGACATGAGTTATGTGGTCTTTTTTAGAAAAACTGATGGTTTGTATGCTCCAGCCATCCATGTACCACACATCCAAGGAAAGGTGGTACAGAGTAGCAGAATGAAAATTAGGTGAATTCTTCAGGCATGGCATAGCGATTGATCACCCTGCTGCGATTTTCCTATTGTTTTGTTTTGACATCCAAAGCAAGTATCACCTGTAATGGTGTTTGGCCACTTGTCTATTCAGCTGTGGACGATAGCAAAGAATTTCTGTGCCCTTTACCCAGAGACCTCTTGAAGACAAGAAGAACAGAAACTTTCTGGTTAAGGTACCAGGTTGAGACTTAGAAGACGGGACTTCAGTTCCTCCACAGACCTCCCCTGTGACACCTCCTCAGCAAAGCACCAGATGGCTGATCCAGAAGACCGCAACACACATTTAACTTGGATCTTGCTAGCTAGAGGAGCTAATTGTGTATTCACAAATGTAGTTCTCTGCTTGTCTGGTCACAGGACAGGGTCACAGAGATGGGCAGGTACTGTCTCTGCTAAACAGAATGTTTCCTGATGTTGACTAGGTCTGGCAGGTGTTAGTGCTGCTAAGCAAACACAACCTATTAAGTTCAAGTGCAAATAACTGTAGAGTATAACACAAAAAATTGGGGTACTTCAAAATTTGAACTGTTTCTCCTCCCTGAGGTCACCTCCCTTTGCCTGGCCACACATCAAATCCCCACCTGGATACTGAGTTTATCTTTTGTGTACCATGAAGTTGATGGCAGGCATCAGCTCGAGACTTACAGTGCCATATATCCACCGCGATTTCCTTATCTCCTTCCTCTACCTTCTTCCTCGGAAGAAAAGCCTGACTCCACAAATCCTTTCCTTCTCTCAAGAGGCCACATTAATAATTACCTCCTCTCTGCCACTGTTTCTTCTTCACCCTGGTCTTCACTTTATCCTGACAGTTTAACAAGCTGTGAGAAAGGGGCAAAGGCAGCATAAGCATAGGTGATGCTATCACTACATGGAATCTTTATCTATCGTATTAGAATGATCTGTTGTATCTTAAGGGGTAGATTTGATTTCTTTTCAATGTGTTATTTACAATCTGGAGAGTTCAGTACAAATGTAGGAACTGATCCTGCAATTTGATCAGCCCAGGTAAACCCAATGAAGTCAGTGCAGTCTGCAGGGATGGATCGGATTCCAGTATTGGAGATTATTCTTGTAAACTGTTTAACAAGCAAACCTCACAAAATCTTTAGTCACAAAATGACTAAATAAAACACGGCAATTGAGATCTGCAGTTGGCTTTTTTACTTCAAATGAATGCTGCAGCATTGGCTGAATTAATCCATTTGTTTTATGTGGCAGAGAAAAGATACTAGAGAGGGAATGTATTAAAAGAAATGAAATAAGTAACAGAAAGAAACTTTTAAAAGATAAGCTCGGGAAAATACACCTTTTGCTTTGCAGTGAATAAAACTAGGCCCCAGAAGACATGACTCTTGCTATCGCTTTCAAATGAGAGCCCTGATCCTGCAGGCAGGTCTGTACAGGCAGATCCAAGAACCAGTGCAGTGTCCTTCAGTGTCTTAAGTTTTGATTTCAGGCCAGAAATTCCCAGTAAAATGGACAAAAGTCTTTAACACACACACACACAGAGACACACACACACACACTGGAATATCAGAATTATGAAGCTTCATTGTTCCTACAAGACACTGCTGATGTGAAAGTCCTTTGGCCTTTGATAAAGATGTGACTGCTGAATTTTTCCCAGAGTAAGTTGTCTCCTAAGTATTATTTGGAATTTGAGTTCAGTAGGAGGAAGAAGAAGTTTAATTAGAAACCCCTGCCCTCTGATTGTTCCGATGTCAGCCCTGTTGTCATTGTCACCCTCCTGGTTTTTCCTATGCTCTCTGCCAGCTAGGAAAGCTGGAGAGGTCAAAGTGCAAGCAAGCCAAAAACCCAGGACAGAATAAAAAAAGGTATCTTCAGCCTTTCTTGTAAAAAAACATAAGAAACAAATGAGAGGCACTTTTTTCTCCTCTTTAAGATAATTTTCTGAGGCATATGTGACCAGGAATGATTGCTACAGATATTTGAGCAGACACTGAGAATTAATTGCTAGAAAACTGCTCCTCTATGTGGGGTCTGAGGAGGAGGAGTTTCTCACCACGGCAATGCCAGAATTGTGCAGAATGTTGCAGAGAGAAGGAAGATACCAATTAGAGCAATAGAAAAAGCCGGGCTGGGAGCACAGAGATAAACATCTGGAAGGCTCCCTGGGGCAATTGCATTTGAAGACTTAAAAATAGGAAGGATGAATTTAACTGGGATCCCAAAATGGAACTGAAACTGGTAGAGCTGTTTGCGGGTGGAATCACATAATTGCTCTTCCTATTATCAGCGGTAGTTTACATTTGGAGGAGTTTAGGAAGCTGGACTTTTAAAGAACATAGAGGGAGAACTGATAATAGAGTGTGGGAGGCAAGATGAGTGCGTGAATTAACATTTCCACAGTGGTGAAGTCAAAGCCAAATGCGGCACGTGACTACTTTTATTCCTTCTCAACATTTAGCATTGAATATTAATTATATTTAATACAAGCTGTTTTGTTATTTGAATATGAAACTTACTTAAACAGTTGGTGCTAACATCACAGCTTAAAGCAGGCTGTCATTACTTAAGCATGCCTTGCTTTCTAGGCAACCCCTCCTATGCCCACTGTAGTGGAAGGGAAGTGGCCTTTCACTCAGGGTACATTTTGGCTGAGCTTGTTTTTAGCAAGAATAAACCATTTAATTATTTTGAGAAAATTGGGGGGGCGAGGGGGAGAAAATCTTTCGGGCAGTTTTAGATATCTTGTATTTGAAATACTTCTGACGCATGGTGCGGTCGGTAGTAGTAGGGCATGGGGAAGAAAGAGAACTATTGGTTTAATTTTTCAGATATGCTACATTTGGAAAACCCTTGAACTGATCATTTTTAAAAACAGCCTCTGGTCAGAATTCACTTCTTGGTCTGGGATCCTTAGGATAAGGTAATTTTCAATAACTTTTGGGGTGATCCTTGATGTCTGCAGTTGTTGCATTAAGCAGAAAGCAGGATTCCTATGGTCATCACTTACCCTTTCCACCACGTATATGTACATGTGTATGTTTATGTATATCCCCCATCATTTCTTCCTGACTCTACCTGGCAAGGGAAGTCCTTGCAGAATCGTCACCGCTTTGCCAATGTTGAAGGCTGTTGCCTGGAGTGATATGCTGTGTGTAGGAACCTGCTTTGACACTTGATTTCCCTGGCTTCTCTGGAGGCTACTTCAGTGTTTTGGCAGACTGCTGTTGTTGGTACTCATTATACTTCTTCCCTCAATGCTCAAGGTGCCTTGATACTTTCAAGAAGTTTTTCTTTAATAGCTTAACATGCAGTATCTTCTACAAAAGCATTAATTTGGTGCTTCTACAAGCTCAATGGGGTGGCTTTTTCATATTTCCATCTATAGGCCCAATAAACTATCACCATCAAACTGGAGGATTCTGTGAAGGGTTAGCTCATGGACTCAGCTGAATGCTTCTGTCATGGCAGGGGAGAAGGATTCTTCTTTATTAATAGGATTTCATGCTTCTGAGTAGCTTCAAGGAAATCAGTCCCAGAGGTCCTCCACAGCAGATGCTGAAGGAGCAAAAACCATCCTTCAGCACAGACCAAGCCCCAAGAGGTTGGAATATTTAAAGATCTTGTCAGGAGCTTTCTAAAAAGGCAAATCTTTTACCTCCAGCCTCAGATCAGAACAAGCAGAAGATTTTGAGTGATGTTCAGCTGAGTTTCAAATCTGGGAAGACCTACAGCTGCAACTGAAAAAGGACTGACACTTTGATGATTCTTTGGCGATTTAGCCTGTCAGAACCCAAAGCTTAAAGCACTGACCTTCCCCAATGCAGATGGGAAGCAGTACATCCAAGTAGCCAGGCTTCTTGATGTAAAAATGCCAACAAGTTTTACCTAAACTGAATTACTCCAAGGCAGACTCTCTTAAGACTTTGTAACGAGTTCATATGGCAATAGGTATTTTTGAAACCTCCTACAAAAGGCTCTGTTCCAGGGTCTTTATGGGGTCTGCCATTGCTGACTTCCTTGGAACCACTTATTGTCTGGTTTCTTAAATACTTTCTTGGTGACATCAAGAGTTTCATGCATCAATCGCTTATTTATCTTCTCTTAGATTTTACATGGTAGAGTGCTGCAGAGAACTCATCTGAGAATCACAGCAAAGAGGAGACTTCAGCTACTTTGCCATTTTCACCCTACATTTCATAATGAACCCCCGTTCTAAACTTTTGATAGAAACCAATTGTAAAGTGCTACCCGAGCAAACTAATTCCCTTGGAAGGTCTATCTTACCTATTGTCTCACCTGGTATCAGCACAACGCGCAACTCTATTACTGATACCTTGTCTAATGGCTAAGCTACTCGAGTACATTTTGTTTTTATAACCTATCTGGCCTGAAGTTTTAAATTACGTCAAACTGCATTTGATCTGAACAAAGCAGCCTCCATTATTTATCTTGGGGATATTTCCGTCAAAGACAACTGCAAGTTAGCTATGTGGACTTTCTCCAGGCATTTACAAAACTACTATAATTTAGATTTGGTCTACACCAAGAAATCCTATTTTAGTCATCCTGTGCTGTGGAAATTGTTTCCAATATTATAGGAATCAAGCTGTTCAACCCAGTAGAAACTTCATCTGTTGCAGGATAACATTACTTAGCTGTGAGTTTCTTTTGCTGTAGTCTGGCATGCATCTTTCAGAGTAAGCAATGCTATGCTGGAGGTTGCTCTGAGTTGCCTTACCTTTTGTTTTAAATATGGCTTGGCTTCTATATCCATCCCTTTCTCCTACCAATTCCATCCTTACATGGCTTTTCTCATTATTGTAGCTTCTTTTTTGTCACCTCCTGACACTCCAGGGGTGGGAATCCAGACAGACCTCTGGAGAGGGCGAGCCACTCACTAGAACTGACTTTTCTGAAGAGACTGTTCACCTCTGTCCTGTTGTTGGAGAGTCTCTGATAAGATATTGATTTTGTAACTTCTGTATTGTTCCATCAGACTTTCTTCTCATTCCCATCCTCTTTTATTTTTGGCCCTCCTTGGCTGATTTATTTCTCTGGTAAAACATTAACTCCTGCTCAAACTGGGAGCTGCACGGAGCAGCTGATCCAGTTTTGGAGAACACCGGTTTGTGCTTGGAACCAGTACCAAGCCACTGCTGTATGGACCCAAAACTCTCATGGGTATAAAGACTTGCGTTTATCTCATTCTGAGTAGTCAAGATGTAGGACTGAGAATCTTGACTGAAATGAAAATCTCAATGTTGTCTTCAAATGCAAAAACTATAGGTCGGTAACTTTCTTTTTTTAGGCAGTTGATATTTCACAATCAATACTGCTTGGGATGTTGCTAGTACAGTGTAAGATCTCATTAGGCATTCACAGCATTAAAGCTTAACCAACACTAGAGAACAAAGCAAGCAGGCAAAACCATACATACATTAATGCAGAAATGGATTATTTTACAAAATATTTTGGATTTACACAGGTACAAAGTAAAAAGACACATTATTTGTTCTGGGAATTTGAGTAAAGGTAAGAGAGGAGAGAGAATATTTTTCAAAAACTTTAGGCTGAACATGTGAAAAATGTCTTATTAGTGCTGATTACTAAATTGTGGACATCTCTTTCAAGGAAAAAGGTGGAAGCCAGTACCTTAAGGGCTTTAAAAGGAAGCAATCCTGCATTAGCAGATAGGATGGACTGAAGTGCTGGTTACACAGACACTTAGGACTTGAGGAGGACAGTAATTGCCCTAGCCAGCACAGCTACCACTGGAAGAGGATGAGTCGTGAAACCCTCAGGCTCACGCACAGGTTTTCGATGGGGATATTCCTATGCATGACTTTACATATACACATTTGCTGACCTGCAAATCTAACACAACTGATTTCTTCCTCTTTACATCCTGTAATCTGAGAGCTGAAAATTATTTATAGTAGAAAGATCATTGTTTAAACATGAGAGTAACTTGATGTTTAAATAGGTTGTTTTTTAAGGATACTTCCAACGTGTTACTAATCATCTCTCAATATAACAGCTCCAGTTTCAAGGAAGTAGGAAACTTTTTCCAGTCCAATGTCCTCATTTCCTATGTTCCTGAACAATGATTTATACCAGTGTCACACAGTCCCAGAAATACTATGTTGCAGTAGTCAGTATGCCTAAAGATGTCACTACTGTTAGTCACCTTTCCCATCCTCTTGCCAGGTGTCGCTGCCCTCAAAAGCGAGGACAATTTTTTGTGAATTAGCCCTGGGACTGCTGCAGTTCTGTATTAAGGCCAACCCAGGCCCGAGTTATTTTCCTTCAGTATATTGGGCTGACGACGGTGGTGATTCCCCAGAGGATCAGATGTCTCTGCCTTAGAGAGGAGTAAGGCTGAAGGCAGCGTAACCTCAGAGTGCTGATTTTAATCTACAGCCCCAAGTGTGCCGGAGCTTGGATAAGCACCAGGTAGTGGCAGTGATGGAGAGGTGCTGGGATCCATCACAGGTACTACAGGCCAGGTCTGATTTTGCTAGCTGTGCAGAGTTTGGACATACCGATAAACTACTTTTGAACCCTGCCAGGCAAAAGTTTGAGGACTGGCTATCTAGAAATTCATGGGACATCCTCAATCTTCTTCTGCCCCAGTGGAGGAGACAGAAAAGTGCAGTAGTTATATACAGAGCAGCAGGACAGCAGGGAAATGTGGAGGAGTCACAGCTGGAAGGACCCTGGTTGACTTTTAAGGGGTTGCAGGAGCAGTCACTGATTTTGGGAGTCGGTGGCTGAGCAGAGGGAGCTACAGCTGAGTGTGACGGTGGGAGGAGGCAGGAGTGGAAGCCCAGGCTTACCCGCTGCCTGAAGGGAAGGGAATTTCCAAGGGTAGGAGGAAATCCTGGCGGGGAGGGGGAAAATAGCACAGGTGGGGGGGTCCTGAGAGCGGGGAAGCCCAGAAATGTACCCGGATCCTCTGACAGGGTGCGGCTCTGAAGAGGGATACAGTCGTTTGACGCGCAGGTCACCGTGCAGTGCGACAGCGCGTGCCACTCGTGGCTTTCTGCCTGACTGTCAGGGTGCTCTGAGGCACTGCGAGGAGACTGCTGTTTCACGGGGGGACGTACGCAAACCTGCTCCTTGAGCAGTGCCTACACTCCCACACTCACCCTTTCTTCTTCTCTGTCCCATACAACTCAGGTTCTTTACTTTTTCTTCCCCATTATTTTGGAAAAAAAACACTATTTTGGGAAAAAAAAAAGAAAAAAAGAAGCAGAAAAAAAGACATTTTTTAATCATCAGGGAGGCCAGAACTGTTCAAAGCTTAATTCTTCAGAGCACTTTGAAAATTCCCACCAGAAAACATCACATGAGGAAACTGAAGGGAGCCAGGGCTGGTTCAGGAGTCATTTCTGGGGACAGGAGACTGTGAGGAAGAGAAATAGCAATAACCTGCATGAAGGAGAAAGGCCTGTTGGACCTCATGTGGTTTTTCCGGTTCTTCTGGCTCCACCAACCCTCTGCCGGTTCCTGCCCAGAGGAGCTTCCTCATTCTTTCCCTGTTATGTTTGAATCCACCGCGCTCCATTTCCAAAAGACAGAACGTGAAGCGGATCGATCAATGAAATAACCGATCTGGTGTTTCCTAATTCCTAGTAAATGCTCCCAGAGCCCGCCTGACAATCCCCAGGATGGAGGATCACTCCGGGAACACCAGCCTGCGCCAGAGGTGAGCAGGAGATGCTGGGCTCAGGGGCAGTCCCCTCTCTCCTGAGAGTAAGGGAATTAAGTCTTTTTACAAATCTTTACGTAGAAAATCTTATTTTTGTTTGTTTTCCTAGATTGATAGGGTGTGATTCTTCCTGCTTTATTTATGGAGAGATTATTTGGCCACATGATTAACTAACACAACAACCAATTACACGCATATTGTAGTAATTGGGTGTTTGTGTACAGAAAAAATTACCATAGAAATTATGTGAAATGGGCTCATCTCAATGAATCGGAGGAAGACAGAGGAAGACCAGCTATCAGAGCAGGAAGGGTATAGACCATGTCTTCCCACATAGATCTGTCATCTTGCTTTGCATTAGCAGACGCAGAGGTTCTTTTTCGAAAAACACATTTGGTGACATTTAAAAGATCTATAGTTTACTAGATGCTAATGTATGGCATTTCTTATATCAAACAATGATGGGAATAAACTCCTTGTGGCCTGTATTTGTTGCTAAATGCTTTTACTATGCAAAAGACACTTGAATAGGGATGTTACAAATGGAAAGCTTTGTGTGGTGTTTTGCATCCAGCAGCCTGATGTTGCCTCTGCTGCTTGGGAGAGTTCCTTAACCCTTACACTGAAGAAAAAAAAAAAAAAAAAAGTTTAACTATTGCAGAGGTCCTGCAGTACTGCTCCCAAGAAAAAAGAGGCTTCAAATATCTATGGCTTCTCTGTTAGGAAATTTGAATTTTTCCTTGAAGGATTGGATAGCCTTAATGGTTGAATACGGGAAGCAGAAAAACAGTTTAAGTGAAAGAAGCACAGAAGTATAAAAGTTTGTCCCAGAGGAATTTCATAACAGAAAGGCAAAATGGTTCTGCAATATATCTGGAATTCAAAATTCACAAATTCAGACTACCTACTCCCACTCCCAAAATAATTTGCTCTAAGGTTTATCACCATTTTAGCACATTGATGATGAGCTGGAAGAAATGCCAGCTAATTCAAGAACAGAGGGAACTGGGCAGCAAGATAAAGAAAATGAAGAGTTCTGTAATTTGTATCCCACCCTAATAGAAAAGGTTGGCACCAAAGTAACTATTCTAAGTCTGAGTTTTCTTTATAGAATTAAAATCAGTTCCTGAAACTTTACACTGTTGTACACCAGCCAGGACAATACCTATGTATAGCTACACTCTTACTGTCAACAATGTTAAGAGAGAGAAGAAAAGGCAGTCGTTATGGTCACCAAAAATAGAAATATAAAATTAAGGTTAAAGAAGGATACCGAAAACTGATAAAGCGAACCAAAAAGATTACTTGAATGTATCTTCTGAATATCCTGGTCTTTCACGGAGACTGCAGCCCAGAGCAACTCCCCAAAAAGGATCAGCTCCTTCGCCAACAGCAGCTCATCCTGCGGGGAGAACACAGGCCAGCAATGGGTGAATGCAGTTCCCCTCCCAGGGACCTACGGGATACTCCAACAACAGAATTACAAAGATAACAGAGGTAACATGCTATAGGCTTTGCAAGCTAACTCCTCAACTGCTGTAAAACTGAACAGTTCAATACAGTCAATCCATGTATGTCAGTTCGGGCCACCGGAGGATTCGGGGCTGTTACGCACCGCAGGGTATGCATCTTGCAAATCTCAGGTGACACCGAGTTCCTGGAGAAGCACAATAAAGGGGAAAACAATGTGCCATAAACCATGGTCGTGTTACGCCAGCAGCATCAGGTGACTTTCCACGTAGCCTTTATGACGGCCATAAACCAGACCTGCATCGCCCACCGGTGCCGCGCGCTCAGAAGAAATACAAACATCTTTACTGCAAAGCATGTCCTGGCCACTCGTATTTTCACTATATTTTATATACTTGCAAATGTTCGCTGAGAGCTTTAAAAGGGCAAGTTATGGTAGGGCTGATGGAGACCCAGTCATTGGGAGTATTATTTTGGCAGTTTGCTCCCCATGTGTGCAGTGCTTGGGATGAACCAGGAGCGCCGGGAAGGGCTGTCTGCCTTCTGCCACTGCGCACACTGCGCACGCTCTGCACGGCTGGAGAAGGGCCATGGGAAGTCCGTTAGGAAAAAGATTGCCGTTTAGCTTATAAAAGCAAAGATGATCCCCAAGTTAGACACGTGGTATTACTTGTGATTGTCTGGGACAAAGCTCAGGCGTGCCAACCTGCTTTTAACGGCGAGGAAGTGCCCTCTGCGTTGGTCTGTGTTGTCTGTGTTGGGGTCAGGCTGCGCCCTACACATTTTTCATTTTTCACAGAAGAAGCAAGGAGATTAGCTCCCAAACGAACAAATCCAGAGAGCTCCACGTGCCACTCTAATAGAGAGCTGTACAGGGGAGAAACCCACCATGTCTCCCCAAGTATAAAAGCTGCACGAAGAGCACAACTGTGCTATCAGACATCAGAGAATCCGCACAGGAGAGCGTGCAGAAACTGAGTCTCATCATTTCTGCTGTTCGTAGAGCATTGTTTATAAGCAACATTTCTTCCTTTTGTAGGGTTCTTAGCCCTAATTGACTGTATTTTAACAAGATTCTTGTCTGTCTTCCCTTATTTCTCAATGGGTTGCCATGCTGAGAGAGCGAAGGGAGCAGCCTCCTCTGTTCCGTTCCCTCCTTTTCCCCTGGGGATCTCTCCCTCCCCAAACTGCAGGCAGATTGAGACGTCTGGCATCCGGAGAAGTGGGAAAACAAACAACTCTCTCACAATCCCAACTCCACTTTTTGCCTCCTCTTTGAGACCAGCTTGGCTGAGTGTGCTGCCTGCAAGTACGCCGGCGGTGAGCTGTTGCACTGCTGGGCTCGGGTGTACAGGGCCGTCACTGCAGCGTGCCGCGGTGAGTTTTGTCCCTGTGCTGGTATGGAGAGACACGTGCTTTTACACTCTGTCTGGCCCATGGGAGGGAGGTTAGACTCCTGAAAAACTGTCTGCCTTAACTTTATTATTATTTTCCCCCCTATTCTACAGGCTGCAACATAGTGAATTAAACTTCTAGAAAAAAGGGCTGCCGACGTTTTTTTGCAGCTTTCAATGGTTCAGATCAGGCGAGCAATCAAAGGGCAAGGCAGAGGCATGCCTTTTCATTGCCTGCTATAAACAATCCAACTCAGACTTTGCACCATATAGAAGGCTGCGTTATAAACAAGCACGGCTGCTCTCATATTACCATCCTGAGGCTGATTTATATAAACCGCCTTCTGAGCTCAAAATAACACGTGCCATATAGGCAGACCAGATTGCTGGAATAAAATTTTCAGTAACCCTTCTAATTATTCAGGTGCCTACTAGAGAGAAATTTCTGGTTCAGTTGCACGCAGTTTCTCAAATGCTTTCGGAGAAATGTAATTAAGCAAATGAATTTTTTTTTATCTTTGAAGAGGTTATATCTCTATTCTGTACATGCTGTATATTCAGGAGCAGTAACTTCAGTTTGGTAGATTACTGGAGGGACAAGTACATGTATTGTAATGTTAAAGTAGCATGCAAGGAGCTGCGTCACGTCTTTTTAATTGATGCTGTGGAAGGGATATTTACAGCTAGTGAAATCCAAAGAGTTGTCAGAAATACTTTCCGAGGTCGTGATCAGGGCTACTTTAAGTGAACCTACACAGTTCATACTCTAACTATAAAAAGACCTTCTATCAAAGCATGTAATAAAAAGAGCACTATTTCTTCCACTCAACAATGCAGAAATCATACAAGCTCTCAACTATAGACTTGCCTTCTGCTCCCATGATATGAACCCCTTGTCCCCCAAAGATTTGTGAGGCAAAGACTCCCTCCGTATTTAGGTGAAGAGCCAGACATACCTACGGCTGATAATACATTAACTCATGCCTGTTCAAACGGCAGTGCAGTGAGGCTGGGGACACAAGAATTAAACATTGTACTGGAGGCTTAGCTGCTTAGAAAAACGCTGCAAGCAATTAGGAAACAGCTGCCCAAAAATAAACTCCGAAAAGTCCATTTAGTGCTGCAGTTCAATCCCTGCGTTACTAGAAAAGTAGTACAAATGTGCTAACCTTTATCAGTCAGAAGTCCCCGCTGTCCTGGATTCCCATGCAATTGAAAGCAGAGTCATCTGCAACAATGGGAGCTTTATTTATCCTGCACAACTGCTGCCAAAGCAGTCCTGGGACTTCCATGAGACTGCTATGAATATGTTTGGAGTGGGATGAATTTGGCAGAGCGCTGCAAAACTGCTGTATCACCAGTCTCAGGTCTGCCGGCTGGCTGCGCTGACTGGCAATTTTTGTGCAGGGTTGCTAAGGAAATTTTGAAGCTTTTAGGAGACTGAAATGGCACTGTTCAACCTGCCCGCCCTGTTAAAGACTCATGATTGCTCTACCCTCTAGAGGCAGTGGAGAGGATATAATTGCTGCTGTTATGACAGCTGATGGAGATTTAGAGTAGGAATTGTGGTCTGTGCCCAGCCCTGCATCCCGCACATACTCACAGCTCCCACTCTGATGGTGGGAATTTCGAGGAGTAATGAACAAAGAGATGAGTCAAGAGTAAAATGGGAATCATTTTGCATCATCTTTCTGATGGCTCCCTGGACCTCGTTATGAGATTGTCCTTTCGTTTCTTTATTCAAGGTAGAAGTAGGTGTGTACTCGAGGAACAAGAATTTAAGTCTTTCCCTTGTCAGGGACCTTCAGCACTTTCAGGTATGCTGCATGGTGTTTGTCAGCTGCTGCAGGGGAGAAATCTGTGGCCTTCTGAATGTCCTACCAAAGTGGCCGTAATCTTGTTAGTCTCCCTAATACGACCTACTTTTTCCCAGGACTAAGAGTCATCCTGCTTTCATAGGAGACGATAATGAAACTAAATCTGCTTTCCAGCCTGTAGGACTCTTGAAAGAAGAGTCATTTGCTGACAAGTCTGGACTTGAGACTTGAGAGGCAGCAGGACTGATAAGTTCCCACCAGAGAGTGGGCTCAGCAGATTAGAAAACTTCATTGGACATTGTTGCCAAGCTCAAAGTGCTTAGGGAGCAATGGGAATTTGGGGGCATCAAACTGATAACCTACCTGGAAAGCTCACTGATTGCATCCCAGAAGATGGAGCCATTACGGCAGAAGGACTTAAGCACTTCATGTCCTACCAGAGCTTGGCATCCTTATGAGACGTGTCAAAATATTTCACTGCCTCACAGCCAGGAAGAGCTCTGGGTCTTTCTTGTAGGGAGAATTTCCAAATCTTCACTGAAAATAAAATACCCATAAGAATTTAAAGGAGAATAACCTTTCCTGTTTTGTGAATGTGCCTTTTTTTTTTTTTTTTTTTTTTTTTTTTCAGTCTTCCTGGCTCCTCACTACATCATGGACCCTCCAGGCATGAGGGCTGAATGCTGACCTGATCAAGTCAGGATTGCCTTTGTCAACCACAACTTAAAGAAACAGGGGACAGCAAAACAGCGTGGAAGATATTCTCTGAGGTGATGCTGACCTTATTTCTTAATGGGCTGGAAAGAGATAGGCAAGAAGCAAATATAAGATAAAAGGATTCTGGGGCATCTTTCTTAACATATGACCCTTCATGTGAGAGGAACACACTCAGAAGCTCTGGTATGCCAGAGCAAATGTGGACGCCAGGTACATGCTAAACCTGAGAACCAGTCTCAAATGCGTCACCCTGTTCCTTAAGAAAAAGGCTTTGTTGTGGTTTAACCCCAGCTGGCAGCTAAGCCCCACACAGCAACTCGCTCACTCCCCCCTGGTGGGATGGGGGAGAGAATCAGAAGGGTAAAAGTGGGTTGAGATAAAGACAGTTTAATTGGTAAAGCAAAAGCCGCACACACAAGCAAAGCAAACCAAGGAATTCATTGCCCACTTCCCGTGGCGGGCAGGTGTTCAGCCATGTCCAGGAAAGCAGGGCTCCATCACATGTAACCGTTACTTGGGAAGACAAATGCCATAATTCTCAATGTCCGTCCCCCCCCCTTCCTTCTTCTTCCCCCAGGTTTACATACTGAGCATGATGTCATATGGTATGGAATACCCCTTTGGTCAGTTGGGGTCAGCTCCCAACTCCTTATGCACCCCCAGCCTAGCAGAAAACACCTTGAGTCTGTGGAAGCAGAATAGAAGCCTGTGCTTCTGCTTCCAATATGGAGTTTGTTTTGGGGTTTTTTTAAGATGCATATCAACATGAGGAGATGTTGGTGAATGCTTCCCAGCAGGACATTCTAGGCTACTATAAGGATTGGCTTGCAGAGGCCAGACAGAGCAGCAAGAGCAAGCTTATGCTGAGGGATTCTCATGTCAGATTTTGAAGATTTTAACTCGTCTTTGAAGGTATAAGCTTGTCTTAATGTCTGGTTGCAGCAAGTTGCCTAAGATAAGGTGTCCCATGTAGTCTCCATCGTTAAGTGCACTGCACTCCAAATGCGGTGTTGATTGCAAATAAGGTGAGGGATATAAAGGCAAACTTTGAGACCTACTGCCCAGGCAGAAGGAACTTGTCAGAGATCCAGACTTAGAGCCTGGTGTAAAGCCCAGAGTATCGCCATGGCAAGTCCCTAACATGCTAAATGTCACAAACTTCTAAGCAATGCATGTAGATGTAGCCAAAGTTTCTGTGCAACGTTCAGTTGTTATTTCTATCTAGAGATATATTGCAGGAAGGACATTAGCACAGCTTGCAAGACCACCAATGTGAGGTATGCAGTGCATGCGAGACCACGTAAGAGAAAGATTCTCCCTGGTTATCAGATGCCTGAGAGAATCTATGTCATCCTGATACTAAGAGCAGTAAGGTCATAAGTCAATGGAAAGCAAAGCCTGCAGGTTGACAGTGGCTCAAAAAGTATTTGGCAGTTGCCAAATTGTTCATTTCCCCCTCCCATTGTCACCTCCAATTTGTTTAATGTCATTTGCTTTTCATTTTGATTTAAACCTCTGTTAGCTCTGGCACAGTGTCCAACTATGAGGGCCTTCAAAAATAACTTGCTTACCTCTTGCCTCAACTCCTAAATCCCAAAGTGTAAGACATCTTTCGGGGGAAGAGCAAAATGAACTGCCCTGCTTTAAGAGACTGTAAGGATCTACAGCGCTCTAGTGAAAAAGCAAGAGGCAAAGCTCAGCAGTGGACAGGGGCTGAAGGGCTTGCGGGAGGTCATGGGAAGGCTCTATAGCAAGGACAGCAACTTTCATCTCCTCTCCGTTGCTTTAGCTGTATCGCTCTCTAAACGTGTATTCAGTCTATCCCAAGAAGCTTACGGTTCATGTCACAGGCAGCTATGATACAATACTCGGATATTAAGATGGTCGGTTGACAGTGATAACGTGGCTCAGTGTTGGAAGGCTCTCAGTGGAGAAATGGATATTTGGAGTACAGCAGTAGGAAAGATAAAAGGTCAGAATGTTGAAGCAGAAATGTCACTATTAGTATATAAAAGGATATAAAAAATTCTGTTAGTATGAAAAAATGATGAAATAATGTAATTGTTGTTCAGCAAAGTAACACCAGGACCTATCTGAAATCTCTCTTCAGTCCTCCCAAACTCAGAAGTATCAGACTTTAATTTTATTTCCCTGACACAGCTCATTATGTAAGGACGCAGCATGCTCTGCATCGTCTCTAAGCTTGGTGTTTATCTCATAAAGTTTTGTATGTGAAAGTATCCTGTTCTTTGATCAACATCAGACCTCCCCAAATAAATTTACAGTAATTTCACTGGGTATTATCTCCAGAGAAGGCAGGAATAGGAACAAAAGGTCAATTCAAGGTGCACTGACAGAGCTGGATGCTGAGCTGTGTCTGAGGAGTACTCCAGACAAGAGCAATGCAGTTTCAATGCCGTATTTCAGCTCTTTCTGCTCTGTATGGTGACTAATATTACATTGATCTGGTGGAATAAAGTATCAGTCTTTCAAGTACAATTTGCTACCAATCAAGTTACAAGTGGTGTGAAAAGCTTGAAAGAAACATCGACTCATCAAGTTGAAGCCGTTTGGGTTTTGCCCGAAACTTTCTTTAAAAACAAAAACTGCACCAGGAGTCCCCAAATCTGTAATAATATGCCCTAATTTAAGAAAGAGTATCACCCAGAGATGCAGGCTCCAGTGCAGCAGGATGTCTTGTGTAAGTGTGTATCGTCTCTTCTCAGCAGCCAGACGTGGACCTGGTCCACCAGCACCAGCCCTTGTGCCGACTCTCCCGTCCGACTCGGAGTGACGTGACGCTGCACAGTGCCTCAAATGATGCTGTCAGAGACCTCAGTGTGAGATAAGCGCGATGACTCATTCACTGATCTGTTAAAGAAGAGTGTAAATATTATACAGCTTGTCTTGATTCTAAAAGAAAGAAACAAGGAGGTTTTTGAGCTCAGAGAACACAGTACATGGCAGAGCCGCAGGCAGACTGCTTTACATTCCTCTGAACTGGCAGTTTCTCTTTATTTCTTTTTATGGGAGATACTTCTCATTCCTTTCACCAAGACAGGGAAGACCCATCTTCCTGTCCGCCTCCCATTCTGCTTCCCACAAAAATGTTACACTAGACCTTTTCCAGTGGTGCCCAAACCTGATACGTAGCACATAAACTATGGCACTATAAAAATATGAATCAGTCACAAAGCCCCTCAGTCCTGGTGAGGTGACACAGGTTAAAAACCTGGCTGGGGAATTCCTGACAGATTTTCTGGGGAACCTCAGCCTCCCAATCTCTGTTACTGTTATGCATAAAACAAAGAACATTTTTATTTGTGGAACATATCAACTTGCTTAAAACAGGTTCACATCCTCAGCTGTTAAAATGGAGATTTATACGACACCAGGAACCATCTTTCTTTCTCAGGTTGACTCTGATAGGGAAGATGAAAGGAGAAAACATTAAGGAGGAACCAAGATAATAAAAATTTAATATTTATAGCACTGACCTATGACCAATTTGGACAAATAAGCTTCTGTCATCAAATGGCTTGGTGACCTAGAGGGCCATATGCCGATGGAAGGCCACTGGCATTGGACGTTGGGGTTTGTAACCAGGAGGCACATCATGCCACCTGAGAAACCCTGAGCACCCATAAACCACGACCCTTGGCCGCCTTCTCCTTCAGACTGTGAGGGGAGCGCTCTTCTGATCAAATGTAAGGCTCTATTCCTCATTTACATCAAATAACACTAACTGCACGTGGTCTGTCAGGAAAGGTACAGGTAGAATTACTGGCAATAGCAGCACAGCGAAGCCTCTGCGGGAGCCTGTGGGCAGTAAGCGTAAACCATGGCCCTGGCGTGCTGCCACCACCAACTGCCACATCATTAGGGTGAGATCGGCTCGTTATGGAGGGTCAACGTCTCCGAACAGCAGTTAGTCACCGCTGCCGTTAATGGCAGATGTGAAGCTGAACTGTGCAACATCAAAGTCTCACTTGCAGCCTGCTCTCCCAAAGCTCACTCGTGGATGCCCCAGTGGATGGTGGTCTTCAGGCCAGGGATCCTTACCCTTATTCACCTCTGGCTCAGTAAAGAACTGATTGATTTCCATCTGGTGACTTAAGGAGTAGTTTACTATACTCAGACTGCCTTAGGTAGTATATTTTGTCTATTTATAGCCTCGCAAAGGAGAAATAAATACAGGTAGATGACATGGGAAAGTGCCCTGAACCAAGCCGAAAGCTTCAGTGATAGCAGTTTTATCATATGTATTCCAGAAGATGCTTTAATATTGGAGAAAATGGTAGAACAGAAGTGAGAAGAAATGAAAACATTTGTATCTTTATGGATGGACTGTAAACCACAACACCAGGGCAGTTCAATCCTGAAACGGAAAACCCACCCCCCTAACTGGTTTCTGTTACTCTCGATAGTTAAAAACTGATGATGGTGGGTAAGTTTTACCCCTAGACAGAATAAAGCATGCTCCAGCTGCGCTACACAGTTTACTTTCCTGTCTGCGTGTGCACAGCGTGCACTTTATGTAATGAAGGATAATTATGTCGGTACATAATTAGAGATAAAAAAGCGGCGAGTGAGATGCCAGTGATGAGATCAGTTTGGCAATCCTGAAGAGATAGATACCTACTTGCCGTGTGGTTTGAGGCCAGGTCTGGGACCAAGGTCAAGAAACTACTTCTCTCCCTGCATGACCCTGAGCAGAGCGTTTAACTTTTCTTTGCCCCATTTCCCCTGTGGTGCAAATTAAAGATGATTGTTCAGATGAACATCATGCAGAGGACCTATGAAAAACTCAGACAATATTTGAATCATTTAAAGGTTCTTTCCAAAATGCACCATAGCAAAGTTTACAGAGCAGCCCAAAGGCTGGAAGACTTACCAAAAGAGTTTGAAGGGATTATTTCTGAATTAGCTAAGCATTGATTAATGGACAGTGTACAGAGGCAACCAGGAGGCATGTCTACTATTCTTATACTGAAAAAGTGTGGAAACATCATGAACAATAATCAAAATAATAAAAAGAAAGAAACTACCAGGAGGCCATCCAGCAGCTCCACCAGCCATCCCAGTGCTTGCTGTTTCCCTGCATCAGCCTTCAACACGACGTTTTGGAGATACACACTGCTCAGAAGCTAGCAATGGCTGCTAAGCCGGGAGCAGTACAACCTGGAGTTTCAGCATCTGTAGGAAAGGGAACTCATTTTCCATCTCGTGATCGATGACTTTGAACTCCCTTTTTAACAAAACATCAGCGATGGACTTGTAGTGACAAGTGTGAACAGGGGGATCTAACAGAGACAATAAGCCATAATCAGGATTGTATCAAGAATTAGATTAAAACTTTGAGCTTTATCATTAGTCATCATAAAAAAACCCAACCAACCAACCAGAAAAACCCCAAAGAAGGTAAAGCTTACTGTTTCTGACTTGGATTCTGTTCTTATCTTAAGAATACTCAGAAAGATGGGGCTCAACGTGTCTGCTCAGGACAGGACTCAGGAGACCTGAGACCTGCTCAGGAGAGGACTCCAGCTGAAAACAGCCTCAGCATCTGCCTCAAGAGCAGGCTCCATCCATAAGACCGTCCAGGGCTAACCCATGCAAACCCTGTCCTTCCCTCTCCTTGGGTTGGTCTCAGAACAGATCCTCTTTTCCTGTGGTGCAGAGCCAGCATCTCACCTGCTCTGTAGCTGATGAGTGAGCAAGAGGAGGGAAAGGGCAAAGGTGAAGGCATCACCTATATCCTTGTAGGTCCAGCTGTTGACGCAATGACTGAGATGTGTCTAAGCTGTAAATTGTGGTACTGAACACAAGATCTTATTTTAGAAGCACAGTGGAAGAAGGGATTAAGCTGGGGAGAGAGAGATGGGAAGAAAAGGGATTTGCAGAAGGGGATAAGGTGTGGGAAGGAGGGACTGCAGAAGGGGAGAGAAGCCAGGAAGGGTCAGACAGTGGGGTCAGAGTTGGGAGAGGCTCTCGCTAGACATCATGGACAACGGAGACCTGTTCAACCATGCCTAGGAGGTGATGGGACCTCAGCAGTGAGACCTGAGCACAGCTGGGATGCTCCCTCCATGATTGAAGCGAACATGAAACATTTGATCTGGGCAGCACCTGGAAAATCGGTCTGGATCTAAACCCCCACGTACTGTTGGAAATGTGCCCCAGAGTGCCAGGCGAGGACCTTTAGTCGTTTCTTAGAGCCCCAGATGAGAGGCCATTTTTACAGTGCAAGAGGTCTCGTGGTTGGTGACGCCCAAGGGAGGGGACAGAGGAAGAAGTTCACCACGCTGTGATGTGAGCAGAATTGCACTGACTTGCGAGGGAGCGTGCTCAGCCGTGCAGCTAAACACAGAGAAAACAGGGGCATTGTTAGAAACCATTCCTTTGTGGGACATTCCTTTGTGTTTACTTCTCCACAACACTTTTAAAGGCCATTCATATAATGCTGGAACAAGAATGGGAAATGCCTTGTCTCAGACTTCCTGTTGTCAAAGCAAAAAATAATCCAATATCCTCCCGCGCGGGCGCTGGCGTGGGCCCAAAATGCACTTTATTGCGGCGTGGGGGCCGTCGGGTGGCTTGCGCCGGAGCGGGGCCGCGGGGCTGGCATGGCAGGGCTGGGAGCCCTCTCCCTGCCGATGGACACCACGCCTGCTCTTCCGGGTCATATTTTATTTTTAATTCAGATAGTCAGAGGGATGGAGAGAGGAAGAGGCGGGTGCTGCCCTGGGTTGAAGTCCAAAGAGTATTGTTTTCTCATTATGAGCATTGTGTTGCCACCACGGATAATTATAATCTTACATCTCAATTTGTTTTTTTTTTAAAAAAATTGCACAAAGGCACTGAAGCCAGAGACTCCTTGCTGACAACTCAGGAGATGTCTGCTGTTCTTCCTGACTGCGTATTTTATCTTATGGGGATTCTAGGGTATTGCTGTGCAAATGCCAGATATTAAAACCTCATTATACTTCTGTTTGCAAAACAGATCTTAATCGCTCGCCATCCTAGACAGCTACCCTGGCAGCCAAATTCTGGAAAAATTAACAGCCAAAAAGGATGAAAAATCCTTTCTTTTTGCTTTGTTGAACAGCAAGATCTGCATGCAAATTCACTTAGTCAGCCAAAATACCCTGCTAACACAGCCCTGTTCCCAAGGAGGCACTTTTCCAATTTTCTAAAGTGAAGCTACTCGTGTCTCGTAAACCTTGCTCTGACTATAGCTATACTATAAAGCTAAATGCTTTTCTGCAACCTGCACCAGCACATAGAGCTTTGATGTGAAGTAGGGAGATGCACTCCATCCTTACCCTCAGTCACCTTTCCTGTATAAATCACATGTGAAGCGAGAAGTGCAAAGCCCTGCTGCTCCCGGATGGTCAACACTCAAGATTCAGTGCGAAAACATCTTGACATTAAGAATTAACAAGGCAACAGTGACGATATCTGATATCTTCTTGTCCAACAGAAAAAAAAGTTGTCACGCACTTTGGCTGGAACGACCGAGTGATTCTCGCTTCCAAAACTGATAGTGTTAGTGTGGTAGGACTACCACGGATTTACTGCAAAAACAGTAGTGATGGCTAATAGAATTGTCTCGGTTTCATGGGTATCCCAGTGCTGGTATTTCTGCCCTTGTGTGAGTCTGAATTCCATGGGATCTCCGTTACCCCTTGGGATCTCCGTTACATCAATCGCAGGTCTCCTAATTGTCAGTCAGGTCTGTGCTGAAAGCAAAACCCCTCTCAAGAGGTTCAGGAAGTATTGCTCTTAAGGCAGTTATTTGACTAAACGGCAAATATTATTAGAACATTTACTTGCCTCGGAGAAGATTAATTCCTTTTGCTGTTTCCCTCCCTGCAGAGGGTCGTCATTCCTTGATTCTGGCCGACTGACTTCTAAAAAGCTGGAACTAAACGGTCTGCGTGCTGCTGCTCCCAGCCAGCGCTTGGGCATCAGGTGGCTCCTGAGATGCGCAGCGGAGTCCCTCTCCAGGTCACCGCATCTCCGAAAGGGCCACGTGCGAGTCGATACGCAGCTAAGCCCACTTGCTTAAAGACGGTCCAAACGAGCCCCTAAGCGCACAGCCGGCCAGCTGGGTCTGTACGTCTCTCTGCTCACAGCCCGCTCCCCAAAGACTCAGGCAGAGCCTGCTGCCTCCCCAGCAGCACCCCCTCTCTGGAGTGTGCAGAGCAGCTCCCTGGGGACCCCCCTCCACTTTCGCCAAGCGTTCATCCCAGGAGGAAGCTTACAGACCGAGTGCTTGCTTCCCTACAGCCACCCAAGGGGAGGGGACACCGCGCTCATGCCACCCCCAAGCCCCATCCAGGCAGCAGAATTCTGCAATAAGTTAGCTGCATCCGATATTGCATCTGCCATACCTGGAAACTAAGAGTACAGCACCCTCGTAGACCCATGAGATATAGTGGGTGTGAGTGAATTACTGGGGTAGCTTTGGTTCCGTGGCATTTACATTTTGTATGTTAAGACTAATGATGGGATGACGCCAGGGACAGTGATGTAATTCTCCTATGTAAGCTGGCTTCTTGCCTTGCCCACCCAACGGTTCAGCATGGCACTGACTTCAGTGAATTAGGAAATTTATGAGAGATCATTACTCCCTTTAGCAGCTGTAATTTTCTAAAAATGCCAAAAGATAAATGTACATCACGAATTGCTTAATCCCATGTTTCACGTCTCAGCTCTGCAGTGACCAGTAGATATTTATTTACTGATTTTGTCAAAGATAAGTACTTGAATGGAAAGCTGAGTGTTCCAAGCACAGAGCCAACATCTCTGTGATTGCAAAAGCCCCTCAGCAGGAGCATCCTGGCGGAGCAGCCCCCAGGGGCCAGGGTTAGTGGTGCTCCCCGGCTCGGGACACAGAGACTGGCTGGGTGGACCTGAGGCCCCTGGGCTCTGCTCAAGGCGGTGATTTCATGATAATCTGACCTAATGGCCGTGATTTCCAAAGCACTCAGCGTTATTGTGCATAGCTTTTCAATCTTCTTTCTTCCTTAAATACGCATACTGCGTTTCACATTTGTTCCCCTGGCTACTCACACGGTCACTGAAGCGGCCCAGGAAACCAGGCTGGGTTTAAGGAGCGGGCTTGGCTGAGCCACTGTAGGGACAAGAGGACAAACCCGGGGAGGGCCGGGCTCAGCCCTGCCACCACCCTTTCCAGTCCCCCTTATCTCCTCCATGCCTCGGTTTTCCAGTCCGTGAAATGGAACTGACAGCAGTATTTGTCTGACACGAGTCGCTGAAGCAGCTTTAGCAAGGGAACTAGATGGACTAAAGGGGTGTCTTCAGATGAAATGCAAAACCTTAATGTGTGACAGGACTTTGTAATTTGTTTGAACCTAAAGGTATTGAAAGTCAGTGGGTTAAGTGTAATTGAAATGGATGTAATTGAAAAAAATTAGGTGTAATTGAAAGAGATTCTGTTCCTTCTAACGGGCAAGTAGAGTGAGGTTTTATGTGGAAGATCAGCATTAAGGTCTATGAAAACTACTTCTTCCCAGAAAGCATAACTCATCCACTGGTTATCCCAGGAACATCTGCTTTAGAAGCCTTTTCAATGGCATTAGTCATTCAGGATCATAGTTTGGCTTTCTTATTTCATTAGAAAGACATAGTTGTAAAGCTGCACAATGAAAAAAAAGAAATCAAACCTAATTTAAGAACATAAGCTGCTCCATTTGGGTTTTGAATGTTGCTCTAGATATGCTACATAGGGATTGAGGCACTAAGATCCAGAGCCAAGGATTATGCAGCACCTAAAGGCAAACACACTGGAGAAAAGTATTTCTGGTGAGGAAGTGCTCATTGCTGAGACCTTTCACACTTTAAAGCAAAAGGGATATCGTCTGCTGTAACAAACCAGCCCTGTGACAGCCTCACCGGGGCTGGGCTGCTCTTGCAGGTCCGGGTGCAGCGGGCTGGGGGGCCGAGCAGCTGGCTCTGGGAGCCGTCCCTAGACAGATCCGATTCCCCACTGCCCGTCGTGGTCCGCAACGCACGTACCTCGTTGACACGCACCGTCACTAGTGCAAAGGGATTTTCTGGGGTGCTGTGACCATGAGGAAGTGGCTTTCATCAAAATGTCACAATAACTCTGATACTTTAAACCTGCTCTTAATTAATGCTAGGCAGCAGCAGCGGGGTATGACGATGCTGCACTGCCCCGTTCCCACAAAGCACCCGGCGTGTGGGATACAGCCACCCTGACACAGTCTGGTCCCCAGCGCCAGTCTGCTGTTCTGTTCCCCTTCATTGCAGAGGTCTGGGAGAGGACCGGCTCCTCCTTCCCTCCAAAGCGGTGCTAGTGCTGAGCTGCCAAGCACCAGGCAGAGCCCTTCCCCGAACCCATGGCTGCCACCGCCGCGCTCCCCGGATCTCCCCTAGCTGAATCCCTATCCGAAAGGCTTTAACTCCGCACAAGGCTTTTGATAGGTGAGACCAATGATGCAGGAAGGGGGACCTCCTGCTGAAATCATCTTAAGTTTGCAAAATCTGCTTTGATGTTAAGCAGAGCCAAGCTTTGTAAGGGCCATCCCTGCTCCCGCTTCTGGAGAGAGGAAAGTTTCATTGTTTTGGCCACAGGCGATGGCACTGATACAAACATTTAGTGTGCACAATGACAAATACTCTGTATCTTAGCACATTCATACTTCAAGAGTCACCAAGAAGGATTTAAACACATCTGAGTGCTCGGCAGGACCTGGGAAGGACAGAAGATTGTGTTTAAACCTTTGCAGTCTTGCCTTAACAAGAATTGCTGACAGTTAAACGAGTCAGCCTGCAAGGAGCCCGTACCAGGTACCGTACACAAGTTCCCTTTGCTACATGAGGATTCTGGCAAAAAAAAAAAAAAAATTAAAAAAAATGTGGCTTTATGTAAAGTGAGCGAGTGTCGCCAGAGCAGAAGGCGGCGGGAATCTGCACTCTGCGGCGCAGGCACAAGGACATCAGTCTCAGGAACAAAGTAAATCACGGTCCATCTTTGCAGAAGCTAAAAATAGTGCATGGTGGGATTTGCAGAGCTAGAGCAGTAAATAAAAGCTTTCAGTCCGAAGGGAAGCTCTTGTAAAAAAAAAGGTGATTTTTTTTGTGTGCACCCCTGATGGGGAAGCTGGCCGGAGGGAAGGCGGCGGCCCCAAACCCCGTGAGCTGAGATGGTGGAGATGTCTGCTTAACAGCCTGCATTCCTGGGCTCTGCCAGCTCCCCCTTATCTTTCGATCTTAATGGGAGCAACAACCACCCATTTGGACCTGCAGCAGGCTGGCAGGCGAGAGAGGCCCTTCTGGGGTACAAGCCCCCGCAGGCTGCCAATTCTTAGTTACCGTATGAGGCGTTTCACAATGTTTTGTGTGCTTGGGTTGGTTTTTTTTTATTTTTTTAAAGTTCCACATGTTGGAATCCCATCAATACGTGAGAATTTCAGCCCAGATTTCGCATAATGTTTTTTTTTTCTAATCCTCAGCTTGCATTTTCAGAGGAGGGGAAAGCAATTTGGGAAGCTCTGTGATTTTCCGGGCAGTGCTGGGACCAAAGCACTCCTCATCACGGGCTGAGCCGGGGAATCGCTCTCGGGATGAGCCCCCCCCAGCCCGAACACGCTCCCTGGGAAGCTGCGGGATGGCGTGGACGTGCCCACGCAGCACGACGCTTGCGAAGCAGAGCCCTCCTGAGCCCAACGTGTCCCTCCCGCTGGAGCCCTCGTCATCTTCGCCATGTTCTGAGCGAGTACGATGGTGAGAGAGGTCATTTTAATTTTCCTTACAGCAGCATCGCAACACCTGGAGCTAGAATTTGGAAGCAAAAGTATTTGTATTTGGGCACCATCTCGCAGAAAAGGCAGTGCCAGCACATCTTGCAGCGTGAGGATCCAAACGGATGAGCACAGGGTTAGAAATGCAGAGAGGAGCGAAGCTGCCGTTTGAAATAAGATGCAAAATAAATGTGGGCTAGAAGCTGGGCTAAAGATTTGGTCACAATTGCAAGTGCCTGGTCATAGGCGAGCTCTGCTCTTCTGCAAGAACTGCGGTATCATGAAGGGACATTTCCCTCTGCCTTACAGGACACGAGCACTAATGATGCGAATCAAGCACTAATGATGCTAATCAAGCACTAATGCGCAGCCCATCCCATGCTGTATCCCACACAAAAGCCCGTGACACCTGGGAAGCAGGGGGCTGGATGGCCCTTCAGGTGTCCTGGAGCAGCGGTGCGGAAAGGGATCGGTACCGCGGGGTTTCTCTCTATAGTATTTCTCTAATTCACTCCTTACATAACTCATGCTATTTTTAACTCCAAAAGGCTTTTCTTTCATGGAAACAAACACTCTTACCCACATTCCCAAAGTTAGGGTTATGTTAGGGTTTAACAACCTTTCAGGGTAAATTGAAATTTCTCACTTAAAACAGCAGGTAGAATTTAAAGTGATGGTTTCTAGTAAAGGAAAATGTTCCGTACGCAGTTTTGCCGATGTGTACAGTATAGTTAGTCCTCAAGTCACATTTATGGTTAATTATTCATTTTCTTACTTTGAAGTGCCTGGGGTGATGGCGTAATAGCCCACGCAGCGCTAGGCAGAATTTTTTTGGAGGAAACGTTATTTGTTGGAATTTCTAAATATATTTTGGGACGATTTCAGAATAATAAAAAAACCCGTCTGAAAGGTCAGCACGGGGAAGCCTGTAGGGAAGCATGGCCACCCTTCTTCCCTAGAGCTGGGTATTAAGCTAAAGAAAGGAGGAAACCTGTCTTAGCCTAAAGTTACAAGAAATCATTGCAAAATCACCGGAAAACCACTCCTTTCATAGGCAGCGTTTGAGTCAAGGGTTACGCACAATCTGCAAATACTCCTTGTAACCTGGGGAAGCCTGCTTTGGACACCGAGGCGGCCGCAGCGGCGGGCAGCAGAGGGCAGCGGGGAGCCGGCAGCGGCGGGCAGCGGCGGGCAGCGGCGGGCAGCGGGGAGCAGGTGCAGGCAACGGCGGGCAGCGGGGGGCAGCGGCGGGCAGCGGGGAGCAGGTGCAGGCAGCGGCGGGCAGCGGGGGACAGCGGAGGGCAGCAGAGGGCAGCGGGGAGCCGGCAGCGGCGGGCAGCAGCGAGCAGGTGCAGGCAGCGGAGGGCAGCAGCGGGCAGCGGAGGGCAGCAGGGAGCAGGTGCAGGCAGCGGAGGGCAGCAGCGGGCAGCAGCGGGCAGCAGGCTCCCCCCGGTATTTCCCCCCTTTCCCCAGGCAGGCTGGCAGGGCGGGCGGAGCCCGGGGGAAGTTTCTCCCGGGGCAGGGAGAGCCAGAGCACACCCGGTTTAGAAACTATTAGGAACGGTGTCCGCGACAGCAGGGAGCGTCCAAGGGAAGTTCTTAAAATCAGCGCGGAGGGGCTGGGTAAGGGTGCGTGCAGAAGGACCGCCAGGTAAGTCGGGGGGCTGCACACCCCCAGTAAGGACGTAGGGAACCCCAGCTGGGAACTTTCCCACACAATTACAAGCGACATAAACAGAGACGAGTCAAGGAACATAGACATCCACGTTCATAAGGGGTAAATAAAGTATTCTCTGGAAGCTGCTGGCCCGGCTGCTCCAGGCAGGAGAAGCGCCAGCTGTGCGCGTCCAGCTGTGCCTCAGCAGTACTGACCTGCCTCCGCAGCTGCCTGCTCCCAGCTGCCCTAAGGAGACACCGCGTCCCGCGACTCTGCAGAGCACCGAGGGGTGGCTGGGTGAAAAGGCATTAAAGCAAAGGCAGTCCTGCAGAACTCATGGCTGTGTATCTGTGCTTAAAAAACTGTTGCAACATGTGATCCTGAGAGTTGAATACCGGCTGCGTTACAGTATATACGTAGCTGGCGTGAAGGCTAAACGCATCTCTTCCCAGAGCTTAGCTCCTCTAGTAACCACAAGGACAACAAGCAGATCTACACTTTCTTCTGAAGCTTCGATGCTCAATTTTTTTCCTTACAGTATCGTTAGTACTAGGCCTGCTGCAGACCCCTGGGGGCTCATCCAAAATCATCTTAAACCCCAGATGGAGCTGAGAGAATCCAGCTCCCACCACAAGCAGCAGCAAATATATCCCATCTTTAGGTCTGTAATACTTGGGTTTAAGGTAATTCTCTGTTCTAGGAACCACCTTCTCACCCATGGCTGTGGCCAAAGGCCTCTCAAGATCTTTGTGAAGTTTCCAATAAGACCAAAAAGGAAAAGCCCTGTAAACTGTTGCAACATCGATTTTATATTTGATCTTGTGTTCAGGGGGGTTAATAAAAACCTTACAGAGGCATAGGCTATGAAAATGATGTTTATCAACTAGGGGTTTTTTTTCAATATCAAATTTTAAGTCTTGTGGTTAAAAATCCTAATAATGTACAACACTTTTAAGAAATGCAACATTTCAAATATTTTATAAAGATAATTCTTGGAGAAAATAGGAAAATGTATGCATTATGAAATGCATTAATTAAGAAGATATTTTGTACATTACATGCAAAGAAAAGAGCAGTCTTGGGAGCAAGATTTCCCGTCAGTGAAGAACGTCTGAGCACAGATTAAGCCAACTTCTTGAAATCAGGAACCAGCAGTGCAGAACCCACTCATGCCATCTCATTGTATTTGGGGATCACTTTTCCACAGCTGCTAAACAAAGCTCCTCAAAGCACAGGTAGAGATCGCTCTGCTTTGGGATATACCGAGCAAACTCCTGTGTGACAGCTACAGCACCCGGTGAAACATGGATTCCTTCAGGCAGGCAGCATCCGTGGCTGTGCGAGCAGGAAGCACCTTTGCCACGGAGAAGATCCGCTGTCAAAACTACGAGATAAAGTTAATCTCCTGTATTGGCTCGATCAAGTCTTCTGCTAGTGTGGCTGTTTGGAGGAGAAAATGCGACGAGAGCTGCGTGGCTGTGTGTGCGTGGTGCAGGAACGGTTCAGCCACTGTCCTCTCCTCCCGGCCGGCTGGCAGGGCAGCAGGCTGGTGAAGAATGGTGGGCACGCAGCCCGAGTGCTTACACATGTGCCCACCATGTGCCTTCAGAGCAAAACGGAAGAATAACTTGGTTATAAAGTTTTGTGCCTGGTGCTGTTAAATATTGCCAGCCTGGGTTTGTGAAAATTCTGGAAAATAGTGAATTGAAACAATTTTCTGGAAGTGAGAGAAGAAGCTTGCTGTAGGTTGTAGGACTGCAAGCTGTGAACGTGGCTCCGGAGGAAGCACAGCAGCTATTCCTCTGTTTGCCACCCCACCAGTATTTTATCTCCGCTATGAAACGTCTCGTGTGTTGTGACATGCTGCAGGAGTAGTATCTGCTTATTTGACTATGTGGATATTTTTCCCCAAAGGATCTGCTCTTCCCAGAGAATTACTTGGAAGACAGTTTGGTTTAAGGCTGGATTCAGTTCTCCTTTATTAAACCCAGGTTACTGTGTATTGCTTCACGGTGTAACACCAACGCTTCAGAAGTGTTACCCAGCATGGTGCTGGTGTAATAGAGGCTGAACACTGCAGCTCTTTCCAGGACTACACCAGCTGTGTGAGGAGGGGAAGGTTGTGTAAACTGTCCATGCTGCAGTTAACATCTATAAAATGAACATGTCACTCCTGGAAATAAGACTTTGAGATCTTCCAATAGAAGACAATGGGCTTATCCCTTTATTAAATCTGGAAGTCTGAAAAGGGATTTAAGGTATAGTTAGATAAGAAAATATATGACTTCTTAAATTCTACAAATAGAAAATTTAATTCAAATTACTTATGCCAAAACCGATTTGAGGCAGCCAGTGATTATACATGTTGTTAGGTGGCAGAGCTGTCTCTGGTGTTGGCAGAGCAGCCGTCGTGACTCGCTGCCCGGCAGCCCAGAGCAAAGCAGCGCTCCTGGCACCTAGCCCCAGGTGGGTCAGGCCAGATCGAGGGGCTGTTCCTCCCACGGCAATGGCTGGGATGCTCTGTCCTCGGGAAGGGAACACCTGCGAGGTGGGTCTGGCAGACAGCTGGCAGCAGGCAGCCCTCTCTTCACACTGCCAGCGAGCTTGAGAAGTTCCTGTCAAACACCAGGCAAAACGTTATCTGGAGAGAGAATGTATCAATGATCTCTTTTAGCAAAAATCCCCCCCAAACATACCCTAAACTGTGCAATTCTGAATGCTCCTTCCCTCGGGAACCACTCGCTCCAGACTTGGGGGGCCCGGCAGAGAGACAGTACCCACCGACCGCTCACACTCAACCCGGAGTTTATTCAGCCAAAGCTGAATAAATCTGCTCCTGCAGATCCCAGCTAGCAGGGCAGAGGATGTATTGCTGCCCTGGGATTGCACACCTATTTTAAGTCAGGCACTTCAGCAGTTGTTTGAACGGTCACTTTGCTTGAGGGCGTTTGGCTTCGGGTGTAAATCACCGAGCACAGCTCTTCCAGTTTCAGGGCACTTAAAATCCTAACTATGTGCTGGTATCTAGGGGTTCTGCCCAAGCACATCACGTATTTCACACCTGCCCTGGCAAATTGCACTTTTTATGGCCGTACCAGGAAAGGCAGAGTTTATAATGGCCTTAACCCCCACAGAGCAGTCCCGAGCCAACCCGCAGCCCCTGCCACCACCGCTGCCGTCAGCCAGCGTGCGACACAACTCCTTCCTTAACAACTAAAGGGAATTTAGAGCGAATTGCATGTTCCCAGTCCCCTGTCATTCAGCTTCACAACACAAGCACATACATGATCAGCTGAATTGTTTTCTTTCCATCAGCTGTGTGTGCAACAGTTGGAATTCACATCGTTTCCCTCCTTCAGCTCCCACTAAATAGCCCGAGCGCTCCAGGACCCAGAGACAGCTCAGCGCTCTCCTATTTTTATCCATCCAGAAAACCACCTCTGAAGACTGAAAAAACAATTGGCATTTTTTAAGCTGGTGGAATAATTCTTTACTGTTTATTCCACCAGCACGCTCAGGAGCACGGTCTGAGCCAGCCACACATCACAGCTGTTCTGCGGCTAACCGAACCAGGCGTGCTCAGGTGGTGCCAACACACGACCCCAGCGAGCCACATGTGCTTCTTGGTAAACATCGGTAACGTGTAACATTAAAACTTTACACGGGCCTAAGCCTGCTTTGGCTTCACAACCACCTCCCGTAGAGCAGAAGGTGTCTGTACCTTGAGATTTGCAAAGCCAGCGATACCGGGTGGAACACAAGACACATCTTCAGGAAGCCTGGCTTTCCCCCAGCACCAGGTGTGCCAGGCTGCTTGGGAACCAGGGACGGCGGGTTCCCTTCCGTGCCGGGCTGGCTGGCAGGCAGCTGGGCGGCAGAGGCCTTATCGGCGCAGGGCCGCGAGCAGAGCCTACGCCGCAGGTCTGCAGGCAGACAGCAGCAGTGAGCCTCTACCCGTCACCCTGCCCCGGGGGCTGTCACCAGAGCGCTCAGAGATTTTTAAATAGGTCAAGTAATCTTTGAACATCGTGTCTCACATCAGACCTTCCTGTGCCAGAGATTTTATTTATAGATGTAGAGACGGATACAGAGATACAGACTTCAGCTTTCACGGGGGAGTGGTTGTTTCTCATTAGACCCTTGGACCCAATTTCCTTTGGGATGTGTCATCTTAAAGCATTGCCAGAGACTGCTGTAGTGTATCCGGATAGAAGGTGACAAGCGCTATACAACCAAATTATAAAATGAATCAAGTCATTTGATATTTGAAAGAAAAAATGCTTCTCCCAGAGCTCATCATTTATTAAAACCTGAAATCAAGAGCTGAATATTTATAGTTTACTTTTGTTCCTCTTCCTGGAGCTCTCCAGACAGACATTTTGTTCAGCTGGCCTAAAAAAACTAGATCTGCATTCAGAAAGAAGAAATCTGCAACGCTTTCCCAGATTTCTTTCGTCTTGGAAGAAATTCAGAGTTTTGCCTGCTTAAGTGCAGGGTTTATTTCCAGCTAACTAGCTCTCTGGCCTTTAGTAACTTGGGGTTTGCCTCATGCAGTACAACACGGTGATCTCAGAGCCCGTGCGACGCGCGATGCTCAGCGCGTCCCATCCCTGGGGCTGCCGCACCTTGCTCCGGGGCTCCGCGGTCAGAAACACACATGCAGAAACCGCAGAGAAGCTCTTGTCCTGCAGAGCCCGTAGGCACCTGGAAATGCCTTAGAGTACAGAAAGCACTTTTCAGCTGGGGCATTTCAGAGCACGTGTTTGAGCCCAGGAGCTGGATCCAGCACACTCAGGGAACCGCTGTTCTCCCGTCTGGAAGAGCCAGGGCTCAGGTTAGCCCAAGGCCTTGTGTAGTCTGGAGCCTTTTCATGTTTGCCAAGTTTTCCTCCAAGTCTTGGCTCTGTCGGCTGCAAAGCCCATCAAATTCGGCTGAGCGTCAGGAGGAGCGGTGGGAAGTCAGCGCTTCCCTGGGACCCGTTCCCGAGCCCCCCAGCTGGATTGCAAACCGCCCAAGGTACTCATCTACTCACAGAACCAGTCAAAGATGTGATTTTTGACTAAGTATTGTGTAAAGCACAGCTCAAACTGACATGCTGAGGTCACAGTTGTTTTAAACTGCACTGGTACAAAGAATAATTATTTACAGATTACCACCTAAATTGGCCTCTGCCCAAGGAGCTGCCTTATTTCTTTAAAAATCTCTTTCAGGAGTTTTTTTCCCAAATCATACATTCAACATCCGTTACAGAAACAGATCACCTACAATTACAAGCACATCTGGCCTTAGTACTGGCAGCAGCTTATTCAAGTTAAGCTCATGAGTAGTCCCTTAAAGAAAATGGGCTGAAATTAAATTTAGGTAAGATAGCCATAGCAATTCAAACTTCTTGTCTTTGTGCTACCTTAAAGCTTAAACGATAGCAAATCCTCTCCAAAATCAGCTCGTGTCCAGGGATGGGCAGCAGCTTTATTCCCTCCATCCCAGTGAAATCCCTACTGAGGAATGAAGCAGGTTACGTTGACTCTGTGGACCTTATATTCACATTCAAAATTAACGTTCATACCTGCACGTGGAACAAAATGAACTGCAGGCAAATTTTTAAAAAGTGTTGTTAAACCCTAAGCAGAGGGATGTTTGTATAGTGGTCACTGCCCCGAAAAGGCAGACTCCAGCTCTATGGCAGTTCTCAGCCGCTACAGCGAGAAAGGAAGGTACAGGATCAGGAAACTGAAAAGATACGCACCCAATGCGGCAGTGCATCAGTGTCCACGTGAACACAGAAATGCGTGTGAAGAAATAACCTCAGGATTTGGGGTCTAGCTCCTTAAATTTGTATTTTCCCGTGTCGAGCCTGCTCAGGTGGCAGCGAATATTCCAGCACTAACAAGTGACTTTCTGTCCGCTTTCTGTTTCTGCGGGGCACCGCTGGGAAGCCTTCCTGTTGTTTTTTCCAGAGAAGAAGAGCTGAAACATGTAGGCGCTATGCGGGGGGTGTGGGGGGGCCTCTGGCCGTGGGCACCCACCCAGCATCCAGGGGCCAGAGCAGAAGTGCTCCGGGGTGCAGAGCGGGGAGCTGCCGCCCCCAGGGCTCGGAGGCACGGCTGCCCGCTCCTGCTCCCCTCCCGCTGCTGCGCTGAGCACGGCGAGCCTTCGCCTGCACCCAGGGGCAGGTCTCATAACACATTTTTCCTGGTGACGAAAAGAGAGTTCAAAACACTTTTTAGAGCAGATTAACCTGTACGTCCATAGAAACTGTAATCAAACTCTAGGGATTTTAAATGCTCGCCCTCTCCCCACAGTTGGGGAGTGTGCACCCGTACATCTCGCCTTCGCAGGAGCCCATCACGCAGGAGCAGCCGTACCCAGTGTGCACGTGCTCCAGCTCCGCGCGCCGCTTCCTCTCTGCCCCTGCCAGATCCAACCCCTGCTTCAAGGCAGACTGACGTGCGCGTGAAACGACCGCTGTGGTAGTTCAGTGTAAGCAGATCGCACATGCGCACGGATCCCGCGGCGCTTTCAAAAGGAAAGCCGCTACAGAAAGACCCCATTGAGGATTTCCCGTTCACTGGAGGAACAAAGCTCGGCAGGGAACCTGCCGCGGCAGGGGACAACGCCGCGACCGGCACTCCTGCGCCCACCGAGCAAGCCTGGGGCAGGACACACGCAGCCTCGTCCCTCTCGGAGCGAGATTCAAAAGACGAGCAAGAAGTTTAAACAAAACTGGTGTGCTAAAGGGGGAAAAGGCCAAATCGGTAAGAATTCACCTCCTCAACGTGGGCCGGTCCTTGGACCACTTCCTACAGACTTTCCTTCACTTTTGTGAAGGAAAATAGTAAATACTTTTGTGCTTTCAGTCACCTGCCGAAGCCACCTGATGCATGCGGTAAAGCTGCAAAACAGCAGCACTCTGCATAAAGGCACCGGCTTAGGAGAAAACTGGTGGCAAAAGCAGCAGCTGAACTGGTTTCTTCTCTCCACTGCTGCAGGTTGTGAATTCTAGTGCAAACATCAAAGAAAAGTTGTTTTATTTACACAGGCAGGAGAAAGCCCCGTCTGGAGCTGTATGTGGTATGGTATGTGGTGCACTTCAGGAGTCAGTCATCAGAGAATCAGAGACGGCATCTGCCCTGAAGTCAGAGGTGGCAGAGATGAGTGATACGGGATGCTGGCTCTCTGCTGAGACCCAGCGACTGGTTTCCTCGCTGTCGTACACGTTCATTCGGAAGGGCTCAGTACTGTGCGATAGGTAAGAGACACCCGCGGACCTGACCTTCCAGCTGGGTGTGTGAGGAGTACGGTGGGCTAACAACAGACACGCAAGGATTGCACTCCTTCTCTGGGACACGATACCTCCAGCGGGAAGGTCTCAATCCTGATGGAAACACCCTGAAGTGGGATATTTTCTCCCTGCTCTTGAGATGGAAGTTACTGACTTTGACAGATTTTTCTCTACGGAAATAATAATTTCAAGTCAGAAGACACCGCTATGAAAATCTGCCTGGCACACAGCACAGAACTTCTACCACCGCGTTTTATACAAGGAAGCGTAAACTGCCCAGGCACGCAGAGGATCCACACTTACGCTTCAGTGTAACAGGATTTTCCTTCCGGCACTAAAAAGATCATTTGTTCATGGGCAATTCAGCAAGGAGCGAGCAAGTGGCCCGCCATACGCTTCCTGCAACACAGGCAATTATACAATACAGCAGTGCTTTGCAATTACACGGCCTCTTTCATTCAAATGCCACAGACCATTTTGCAAGCATTGATTAAACAACTTGCACAACATCCTTGCTGATAAAGCACACATGCTAATCACGTCTCAGTATCACAGGCTGAGGCAGAGAAGGACTCAGGGACTCGCTCAGGGTCACGCTTTGAGGATCCGTAGGAATCACCAGCATCTTCCCTCTCATCGCCTAGTGCCAGTTCCTATGTGCAACTTTCTCTGTTGGGATTTTAAATGCAGATGACTGATGCCATCTTTCTGTTCCCATTCGAAAGAATCCATGTGTCAAACCTGACTGTGAAAACACCACATTTTGATACAAATATATACCATAAAAGGAGATCATGCTAGTAGAGCTTGCAAATTCATAGCCCTTTAAGTCCTGAAGCACCTCAAAGAGCTCTTCCCTGAGCATTTACATGATTTTCACTCTGCCACCTCTCAAGCGGAACATAACATTTCCTTAATAGCACACAGCAATACACAGCACAGAAAGTGAGGAATCATATCCAAGGATGGGGCTGAGAATGAGAAAGGATTTAAACCCAGAAAAGGGGTAGTGCTTCAACAAAAGGCTCGATCTAGAACTCCAACTTATTTTTCCCTGCATACCTGGAACACTATTATGAAAATCTGCCTGATTTTCTGCTTATCACAGAGCAGAGAATTTCAGCCACACAGTTCTATGCTGGGGAGCGTAAGCGTCCCGAAGGGCAGAGCCCCCACGCCTACACCTCGGTACAACAGAATCCTTCTGGATCGCCAAAGAGACGCTCGCTCCGGGGCCAGACAGAAGGAAAAAAGCTGCCTACAGTCTAATTTGCTGAAAACGATCCCATCATCTATCATTTCCCAACAGCCTTGTTTTTATTTATAAGGGCACAGATCAGCAATATTAATTAACAGACGGTCATTACCGGAAGAGGATGAAACCTTGGACTCAGAAAGCCCGTAAGCCGCTGCTTTGTGAGCGTGCACCAGGGAAGAGCCGCTCTGTGCTTGCCTCGCCGCTGGAGACACGTTCCTCCTCCTTTGCCCTGCTCTCGCAGGCTTCCTAGCGGGAACTTCGGGAATTCCTAACTCAGAAGCACCCAGCCCACTGTAACGCTGGTAACGAATCCATGAGTTTCTTTAATCCTTTTATTTCAGTTCTCTTGCCTTCACGATGAGATTCTTTGCTGTTTCAGTCTCCTTTGAAGGCTCAGGTGCATTTTCCCCCATTCGGTGCCCGAGCGGCCGCAGCGGGCTCCAGCCAGCGGCCGCAGCCCCACAGCAGCGGCGCAGGAAAGGATGGAGCGGGTGCTCCTGACCTGCTCCAGCAAAGGGTTCACTGTCCCAGCTTCTGTCCTCTGTGGATGCCACATAAATTAAACGCTCTGGCTTTTTACGGAAGGATATGAATGCTCAGAGGATTGGGGGGGATTGGGTAAGGTGAGGGACACCACCTCGGGGTGCCTCAGCAGTTTCTGGAGGGAACACCTACAGACGTCCAGCCGCTCTGCAGCTGCGGTGCTTGCGTCTACTTTGTACCGTTCTTCCCAAAGCTATCTGAGAAATATAATACGAGTTTAAAGCTGGTTCAAATGCAGTGCAGCACAAATCCCTGCGTTCACTGCAAACCGCATGACTTACACCATGTAAAGCAAAGATAAAAAAGAACGTTTTAAAGAACGAAGGTCATGGCGAGGGGTAACCGTCATCATAGCTAGACTTGAGCCTTCTGTCCGTGTCACGGGGGGACCCTAACAGGCACTCTGGCACCCGCTTCCTTCTCTCCCTCTGTCGCTCTTCCCCAGCGTTTTTGATACACTATCTTCCTGACCTTTCTGATGAGCAGCCTCTCCCACAGAGAAGCTTTAAGGGAGGAGAGGAATGCTCACAGACAGACAGACAGACACACAGACCTTTCCCCTTTTACCTGCTCCTCGCCTGAGCGTGCGTGCCACCCAAAGGGCTGACGGAGAGCACTGCTCAGCGCGTCCTCTGCTCCAGGAGTGCGGCCAGAGCAGGAGGCATCGCCGCTCCCACCTCCCCTCCCACACGTGCTTGGTGGAAATGTGGAGTTGCTGTTCCAGTTTTTTAATTTGATGTCCTCCTGTGAATGCCACTGGGGGTAGAAATATAGGAAAACATGTTCTAAATGTTTGGATGTTCAGATCCTGTTAATCAAGGCTGGAGTTTCTTAATGAAGGAAGCTAAGAGGAGCACTTCCATTTCGGTTTCGTTTCTGTGCAGAGGACTCCAGAAATGCTGATTTTATTAAATTATTATCCATTGAAATACACCCAGATTGGTGCAATAACTCAGCTAATGGCATCTCTAATTATTTGATTACAGGTGCTGAACGATGGCTCTCTGAATATTAAAAACATTATACGCTAATATAAAGCCAAAGGATAATCTAACTGTCACAAATTCAGATAAAACAGCTATAAAAAATCGTATGTGCAGTATTAAGCCCTCAAAATGAAAATCAGCATTACATCTCCTCCATTCCCAATTCTGAGTCAATGCGATGCTTCTAGGCTATTTACAGAAACGTAGTACTATTTAGAACAGATTAAATGTATTTTTTTCCCAAATAGTCCATATCTGTATACTGAGACGTATTTTTTCTACCATCGTCATTCCCAACATCCTTAGAGCTGCCAGTTGTGGCACATCATCGGCCAAGCCTGCTCCAGACAAGGAAATTTAGACATTTTGTAGCCCATATGTACTTTTACAACCTGTTCCCACTGATTCACAGGTAATGACCTGGCACAGTGATCATGAGACGACAGAAATAAATACAAACACACCTTTTTAAAGAGATACATGATGATAACTCTCCCCAAAATGAAGAAAACAATATGTAGAAAACATGATGTGCCATGCGGGCTAAAACAATTCAGTTTTGGGGAAAAAAAAAAAAAGTGACAGCAGCAAAGCATGACTTCAGAAAAAGAAGAGTAAGAATTCATGAGAAGCAGGGAAATGTATCAAACAGCTGATCACATCGCTGCCTCCCTGTGACGATTAGAGGGGTATAGGGTATAGGGAACCCCCAAATCTAGAAGTAGTTTACAAAATATCTAACAAGACCAAACTGGTGCCCCTGAAAACATGTCACAGGTACCTTCTAGCCAGGTTTTACTCATCGTAAACACTAAGCTACCCAACTTGTCCTGCTAGCAGTGGTCAAGTACAGTCTCCTCAAACCTCTGACGGAGCTAAGCCAGCAAAGAAGGCCAAGCCAACCCTCCAAACGATGACAACGCCCCAAAATTCCCGGTGTGAGCAGCCCCTCCAGGTCCCGCGGGCTGTCGGGCGTCCCGCGCCTGCCCGCAGACCAGACGCCTCGCTTTCCGTTTTGCACAAGGGTGTTTGGATAAAGATAAGTAGGTGCCTGGATGGCAACGGCACTAGTCCGCGGGGCTGGCGGAGCCTACTGAAGCCCTGCACCCTGTGGGGGACAGGGAATTAAAAATAAATTTGATCTGAGTTGTTAGCATGCCCTATCTGTTCTACGGGTTGTACTGGAATTATTTATGATTTTTTCTCATCATCTGAGCAGATACTTTTCCTTAGGGAAGGCCAATGTCTAAAAAACCCTCCTTCCCTTATCTTCTTCCTGTTTCCTCCCAAAAAGACAATTTAAAGGTGATGGAGTTAGCTAATACTTCACCTACAAAAAGAGAAGAATGACAAACCACAATATTTAGCTGTTGTTGCTCAATGACTTTATATTGATTCAAGTCTGCTCTGTCACCAGAACGTGTCTCACCATCTCCACATCACAGGAGGCCAATGACCCGGCTCGGGGAACCGATTTGACTGAAAACTAGTATTTTTTCAAACACAATAAGATTAAAAAAAAAAAAAAATGTTTTCAGTCTGATCTGGTTTGGTATGTGGTACACAATTGTGAATGCTGACATAAAATAAATGGAGGGGAGGAACTTTTGGTGAGCGCCTGTACTTTGCCTACACCTCATTTTGGTTGACACTGCCCTCGCCTCCCAGGAAGTTAAATGGGGGGAGCTGAGGCAGTAAAAATAGGCAGAGATGACCCAAAGTCAGCACCAGAATTTCAGATCTGGAATAAAAGGCAAAGAAAATACAGGAAAAAAAAGAAGTTTTTTAAAGAAAGGAAGCTTATCCCATTTCCATGTTTATTGGATTTAAGAGTCTGTTTCTGTTCTATTCCCAGGAGTAAAATACAGGAAGAGTTACAGAACATTTGTTAACAACAACTGACTATAGCAATGGGGGGGGGGGGAAATATGCTCTGGAGCAAGTGCTCCAGCATCCTCATCAATCTGCACGGGAATAGACTCTAGCCATTGTATTTCTACGGCTGTCAGAACAGAGCACAGCGGGACACGCTCTCACCATAGCAACCCAGAAAACTGCCCCATCGGAGTATGTTTCCACTCTCGGCAGCACCAATCTTTCCCTGTCCTTGCTTCTCAAAGGAAATTGATATACGCAGGTCTTGAAGTAGCACTTGAAGCCCGAGTCCCAGCTCCGGTGCCACTTAAAGTCTCCTGCACACCCTCGAACAGCAGCAATGGGAAACATTAGTAGCATCTCCCTTATGCTGCAGAGAGTTACTGAAAAATGGGGTCAAACCTGGGAAAGAATCTTTCCAATTCCTTCAATACAACCAAACTTTTGCGGCACGTATCGGGGAGATTTAATGATCTGAGATGAAGTTCTAGCTGTGTTCTTCACAAATGACCCTCCTCCACGGTACGACTAGCCCCCACCGTGAAGCGAGGGGCTCAGTTCACAGCCTGAGCCATGATGAAAGTGATTTTAGATGAAGTCACTGGGCTGCACCGTGGGAGCTGGTGTTGGGCTGACGTACAGCCCTGCCACCCCTGCCACGTGGCTGTGGCTTCGGGAACGTGCCAGCCGGGCAGCTAGAGGTGATAATGTCAGAGTACACCTACTAATCCAGAACTTGTCTGTTAAACTGCATATTCTTTAGTATTTTCATCAGGTTTCATTTAAAATATTTTATTAACACTTCATGACAAAAATCTGTTCTTATGCAATCTTCCTGGTGAAGAAGGTATTTCATTAAGCACTTATGGAGTCAACAGGACATCACCTTTATTTTCCTTGAACTAGAAAACCAGGCATTCCAGAAGAGAAACCGCATACATTATCCACTGAGACCAAATGACTCTGTTATCGTCCCCAGTTTACTACATGTCCTGTTTGCTCAGGACAAATTGTTACGAAGATTTTAAAGAACTGACAGTATGGGGATCCCTGAAGGGCAGGCATTAATTCCACACTTCTTATGGAACAGAGGTGTATTATCTCCTTTATACAGGTGGAAAATTAAGCAGAGAAGCTAGAGGATGCATTTTGGGGAGTGCTGTGCATCCTACTCCCACATAAACTAAATGAAGTCTTCCCTGGACAGGGTCCCAAGAGATTACTGGTATTCAAACAGCTATTGAAGCCTCCAATAGCTGAGCTGCAGAACTGCAAATATTATATTTAGCACTTGAAATGCTTTAAACTCGAACAGTCAGTCCTTACAACATGGGAGTAGGTGGTTTGATTTTTTTTTCCCCCTACTGAACTGATTAGAAGAGCATGGGGAGAGATGTAGTTTTTGAAAGAAATAATTTGGTCAAGAACTGAAAGGACATTGCTATTGAAGCTGGAATCCGAGATCTGATGTCTATCCTCTGTTCATATTACTGCTTACCTCTACGCACAGCTGTGCACAATATGCCCACTTGCTCTTTTAAAGAAAAAGTTCAAATTCAGTTGTCCTTGAGCAAGCAAATTATTCACTAGCTTCAGTGGGGGTTCTGCTGAGCCTCAAAGGTTTGATCAGGCAGCTTGCTTTTCATGGCTTGTTCAGTCATCTAATCCTGCTAAAAACGTTTCCTACGGAGCTCTGCAGGCACAGCTGACTCAGACCCTCCTCACTCCTGCTCACGTGCACCTAGTCCAGCTGCGGGTGCTGTCAGCGAGGCTGAGATAGGCTCAGCTGCAGGGCTGATGTGTGCTACTAGAGAAAAGGAGGAGCTTCATTCTCATCTGCAACAATATCAGGTATAAAACAGTTATGGGATCCCTGCTCTTCAAATCTAACTTCAGCAGTATAAAACGAGTGTTCTCATGACTGTTCCCTACAAGGCTATGTAGCAAACTGATGCTCTACCTATAGCCCCGCTTCTCGATTTAAGAAGCGGTGGGTTATGTGACGTTACCAGCCATACGCAGTTAAGCTGACAACTGAAAAATAAAACTATTGGAATGGGACATTTTGCCTAGAAACAAAAAAAATATCTCTGAACACAGGGTTAACTTAAGAAACACTCCTGCAATCTGTGATTCTAAAACATTCTGCAAAGAGTGATAGAGCAAGCTACTTTTTCTTTTATAGTCTGTGATGCTTTAAAAAAAGAGAGGAGCTAAATGCTGAAGTGATACATAACTGCCTTTGGGAGCACATGGGCACCCTACTGTAGACCTTTGGCATCCTGCTGCTCCTTCCACTAATAAATGACAGTAAGTGGTGAAGCGCCTGCCAGCTGCAGCAATTTGCATAGCGCCAAATGTCCCAACATCGCACCACAAGATCGCATGGAGAACTGCCACTTTCATTTATACTTTATTAAGGATTTTTAAAAGCCTTGGCTTCCTGCCTCATGAAGGCACTGGAGCAAGTCATCTACTCTGCGAGCAAAGGAAACTCCACTTAGATGACCCCCCCAGTGTTTTTTTTCCCAATCTCTCATTTACTCTGTAGCCTTTTTGTTTTATAGGCCAGTCATGTATCTGCAGTAAGTGATTAAGATGCTTTACAGTCAGATTTTGACCTGCAGTAATCAGAGATTATTGGATATTGTTTCTCCTGCAGCCTTGGACATGGCTTTGGGATTCAATTTTGGGTAAAAATTTCCATGTCGGTCCAACAGTTATACTAACCACAGCACAAGCTCCCAAACTGAATTCAGCTTCGAGATCTGCCTGTCTTACTACTGACAACAGAAATACCAGCTTATGCACAGACTAATAAGGTTGTGTTAGTAGAAGGAATAGTCATCTGCTCATTCCTCACGTATCACGAAAATAGGATGCGCACTTTTTTCTTCCTTTGTGTTTTAATTGCTAGTCCTTCACAGCAAAGATCTTCTCTTTCATTTGTATACAGCCCACAGCAATAGGACCTTCTTTGTGAATCTTAATTAATGTGCTATGTAGAAACTGTTTTTATTTTTGATGATGCACTAGCGATTTGAATCTGGAGGAAAAAAAAAAAAAGCTGTTTAGAGAAGTATTATAGACAAGGAGAGTTCTCCTTTCAGAGCAGTTCTCAAGGCGTGAAGAAAGATTACGCTGCTCTGAAGTACTGAGCAGGAGGACAACTGCATATTCACCATGTGCTTTATCCTGTTATGCAAGAAATACCACTTATTTCAGTGGAACCAAATAATGTAGTAAGGTACTACCCAGTAAAAGTGAAAACTATGTCTGCTACTCTTTTTGGTAGAGTTTGAATTCACACATAAAGGATCTGCATCTCGGTGTAGTCATGTAGTCTTTCTGCAAAAGGAGAGTCTTGCTCCTTGTCTGGATTGTTTAACGATTTTGATTTAGTTCTGTGTTTCGGAACACACCTTTACCTAGGAACACAAATTGGCCAAGAAATCCTTTTATCCTATTTCCTTTATTTTCTGCTTCCCATATGGCTCCAAAACAGGAGAATATGGGGCTCTTGAGACCATAACACACACTTACACGCAGATGCTAATGACCTCTGTCAATCTGTTTCTGTTTCAGACTGACTCAAGTGTTTCCAGTAAGGGTGCTCTGTCTTCAAGCTTTTCAGTGGGGAATAGCAGTAACAAGCCAATATACGTAAAAGCCCAACTGATCTCATCAATAACAGGTTAAACTGTCTTGATTATCTGATGTGCCACAGTCAGTGCACCGCTGTTCTCTGCAAACCAGACTTCTCATAGATACCTGCTGCTTGCTTGCTCATGCTTACAGCTTGGGCTGAAAACTTCTGCCTGAGAAACATTACAGTTTCCAGCTGGGTAACTTCCTTCCCTGGTGACCTGCTTTTCTGGAGGACGGCATACCTGCAGACTGATCCCAAAGGGCAGAATGGTGAAGAGAAATGAAAATATTGTCACTCAGACCTGTTTATTTTCTCTTTGGTGAGATGAATACCTGCTCCCTTCAGTTCCTCCAATATCTTAAACTATCATGAAAGTTCACTTGTCCAAGTATCCACACATTTGGCTACAGCACTGAGAAAACATTTTCATGTCTATATTTAACCATCTATATGTTCAAATATTTTAAAATGTTAGTATTCACTTTGAATAGATTGCATTATCAGTAAACCCTCCTTTTTCCCAATTTAATATTTTCATATTTAAAAAATGTTTTCCTTTATTTATCATTAAATTCAACTCCCAATAAGAGTCTGCACAAGGGAATAAAACAAGTCTTCAGAGCCTTCGACAATTAGCATACCCTCATCATGCTCCAGTAATTATCTCCCCTGAGACTTCAGCTGGGATGCCACACTGCTCTCATCACTACAGCATCCCCGTGGGGGAAATTAAGAGGCAAAGCACCAAGATTACTCAGATGCCACGTTCACCGTGTGTACGCCGTTGATCTCCCAGTCCTTCTGCATTTGACTCTAGCCAACAAATGGCTTACCAGGACCCCAAACCAGCACAGCTGTGGTTGTTCCAGGCCACCGAAGGCAGGTCAAAGTGGATTAGCATGAAACTTGCTCTTTATTTACAGGGAGGAAAAATTCTTTAGTGAATCAGTATTGCTCAGAGGATACAGGCACTAAGCGTCTTAGGAGGCACCACGGAGAAGAGTGTTTGGGTGTGTTACAGGGTTTTTGCGCATGGCGACTTTGTTCCTTTTTCTTCTCTCCTTTGCTGCCTCCTCCACAATTTACCTGAGAAAAGTCTTCACTCTCCATTTAATGCTACTTCTCTACCTGCAGGACTCCTTTGCTGCATTATTCTTTTGGTCCCAGAAAATGCACAACTCCTTCCCCAGGTCTTCAGGTGGCATAAAGACGTCCGTAGGCCAAGTTAAAGTTCTTCTATCCATTCTATCAAAAAATGGCATAACTTTTCTAATTTTAAAATTCAGTGTCCCAGTTCTCAGCTATGCTAAGCCCCTCCACACTATTATCCCAGAAATTGCCAATGGCCACTTCAGAAAACTGTAAAAAAACCAGCTGATAGAACAACTCCAGCGTTACCCACCCCACTTAGTGTAACGCATGTAGAAAGGACAACAGCCCTCTTAAAATATCAGCAGTTTCTATCAGCTGTAGATATTTTGGAGAACTGTATGTAGCCGGGTTTCTCTCAATCAAACCAGGAAATTCGGGTGCTACACTTTTACCCAGGATTACCTAGTGCTGCATTACAACTCCCTGCTTGATTTACACTGAATGGGCATCAGTCACAGCCACATTTCAGGACTGTATGCTTGATAAATCATGACTAACACTACATTGTATTGCAGTAACCAACTGTTTATTTCACAGTTGCCAACATTATGCAACTCTTTTGAAATATTCAGAAAAACAGATGTGTGGTACACAAAATCCATGATAACCATGTCCCCTCCTACATCACGCTCCATGCAGTAACTTCTGATGTCAGATCTTACAGAGAGCATCTGCAAAGCCCACTTAAGTTGACAGGAGCATTTCTGCTCACCTTTTCATAAGGGAGATAGATTTAAGCACCCTATTTATTGGAGAAGTACTTGAACACAGGCCCATCACACATTCCCATTTGATACCTTTCAATATTTAAATAATTTAAGAGTATAAGGAATGAACATTTCCAAGTTGTAGGTAGTTTGTAAGAAATCCTATTCAATAGAGAAGATAGTTTCCTCTTCTGTTCTTTGTTTTCCTTAAAACAGTTGCACAGGAGAAAAATCCATGTTCCACCATAATATGTACTTACTGGCCTACTGATCAATATATGATTTACAAAACCAATTTTCATTTATTGCAAACATTTTAAATTTAATTTATTCCTTTCTTTTCTACACTATCTTTGCACATTCGTAACAGCCCAATAGCTTATACCTAGGACTACTCCTAAACCTGCTGAAGTTCTTAACCCTAAAGAGGCAGCAGACAGAGCTTTACGTGGAAAGGAACAGAACATGCACGCCTTTGTGTATGTGCATTAGTGTTATGAAGTACATATTAAAAAGCCAATGCCCCGACTTCAGTTTAAGAACATGTGCACAGAGGTATGGACACACTCATCCTTTCGACTCACATGGAACACCACAGCATGCCCCACAAGCAGGAGGTCTGCAGTAGTTTGTCTCAGTGGTCTAGGAAATATAGCAGCCTGAATTTTTAGTTTTTAGTTGTCCTTAGAGATTAAAAACCCCTAACAGTTCTAATTATTTCCTCATACCATCTCCTTCCCCACTGCTTATGATTTAGGCTTGAATTCCTGTGTGTTTAAGCAAGTTGTACAACAATCCCAAGTTGAAAATGGGAACAAGCATGGACTGAGTAACGTAGACTGTCAGGAGGGAACAGTCCCTAAAGCCAGCGTTTCCAACATCCAGTGGGCTCGAGTGGGATGGGTGCACCAGACCCGCAGTCTACGCGTGATACCATTTTAATAACATGTAATACCAGTTTACCAACATGCAATACTAACAGTGTTTTACAGAGGAGGGAAACCCCAGGTGCTTGCCTGCCGATGGTTACCATTTCTGCACCCATCCACGGCCTGGCTCACACGCTGGCTCGGGGGGACGTTTGCTTTGATGGCAGGTAGCAGTGTGGCCGGGGTAGCGAGGAAGGCGTTTTTCACAGCAGCATTTTGAAGAGACTATGAGGTAAGAGTGCTTTAAACACACGCAAAGAAGCCGTGATTTCCATCTGTTAGTTGGAACTTTGCCTGGTACAGTGCAAATATACACTACAAGAAACGGTAAATAACAAAAGTGCAAAAACGGTAGAAAAGGGATCGCGAGGGTTTGCATACCGGGCACAAACCCGCGGCCCACACCTCGCCCCCGCAGGCGCTGGAGCGGGGCTCGGCCGTGCGACGGGACTCAGCACCGGCCCGCCGCGGCAGCCATTTTCCCCCGGGCCCGGGCCCGGCCTTGGCCGCAGGTCGGGCGAAGGAAACCGCCTCTCGGGCGAGGATCTGCCCCTCGGGTGGGTACCGCGGCGGCCGGCTGCCATCTCCCGGGCTTCGGCCCCGCCGGCAGCGGCTGGGGGGAAGCCCGAGGCGGGGCAACGCCTTATCCCGCTTGGGGAAGTCCCCAGCGCCAAGATGGCAGAACCGCCCTGCCCTGCCCTGCCCCCGCGGGCACGCCGGCCCGCTCCGCCCCGCTGCGGCCGCGGCGGAGCTCCAGGGCCCCGCGATGCCGCCCAGGCCCCCGCCGGCCGCGGCCCGGGCCCGGTGGAGGGGGGGGGGGGGGGGGGGGAGTGGGGGCCGCTGGCGGGCGGAGCCGCCTCAGGGCCCGGCGCATCACGCCAGGGGGAGGGGCCAGGCCGCGCCGAGGGCGGTGGAGGCGGCCACTGCGCCTGCGTGCCGCGGGGACGACATCTGCGCACGGGCGTGTGACAGCATAACCAATCTTTCCTGTGGGCCCGCCCCCTCGGAACGTATCGCTTGATGGGCGTGTGGATTGTCCAGTGAGGGCCGGAGGTTCCATTCAAACCGGCGGTGCCGGGGCAACGGTGGCCAGTTGGGCGGCGGGGGAGGGCGCTGGGCGGCAGCAGCTCCCAGGCGTCTCCGACGGGCTTTTACTGTGCTCGGGGCGGCGCCGGCGCGCAGTGTGTTTCGAGCCGGCGGACGGGCGGGCGGGTGGACGGGTGGGCCTCGGGAGTATGGGGGTGAGGTAGGGCCGGCCCAGCTGCGGAGGGGAGGCGAGCGCGGTTGTCCGGCGGGGCCGGGCCTGCGCAGCGGCGGGGAGGGACGGGTAGCCGGCTGGAGGATGGAGGACAAGAAGGAGGAGGGCGAGGCGGAGATCCAGGAGCACGGGCCCGAGCACTGGTTCAGCAAGTGGGAGCGGCAGTGCCTGGCCGAGGCCGAGCAGGAGGAGGCGCTGGCCCCGGAGCTGCAGGACGAGGCGGCGGCGCAGCCCGAGCACAAACAGCAGAAGCTCTGGCACCTTTTCCAGAACTCGGCCACTGCCGTGGCGCAGCTCTACAAGGGTGAGCGCTGCCGGGGGGGGTGGGGGGTGGCGGGGGGGCGGCTCGGCGGGCGGTGGAGCCCGAGCGCGGTGGGCTTGGGCCTGAGGCCGGGCCTGGAGATGTGGCGGCGGGGTGGGGGCGGTGAGGCGCGGGGCGGCCGCGGAGCCGCCGGGGGGGGTGGGAACGGGGCCGGGGCGTCACAAAAGGGATGTGGCGGCGAGAGCGGCCTGGGCAGGGGGAGGAGCGGGCTTCCGGCCTGGGGGCTCCGCGCCCGTCCATAGAGGCAGACGGGAAAACAAAATGGCGTGAGGGGCACCCGCGGCCGCTGCCCGGACATCGTCCTTCGCGGCCTCCAGCGGAGCGGCCTGGGCCGGCTTTTGCGTAGGCCCGGCCCGCACCCCCCCCTTCCCCCGGACGGGCGGCTGGCGGAGGAGTCGGGCCGGCGGGGCCCTGCCGGTGCCGGGGAGGCAGGGCGCTCCAGCGGATAGCGGCCTCGGTGGGGGGGGGGGGGGGCGTGCCGCGAGGGTCCCGGTCGACGGGGGCGAGCCCTGTGAATGCTCGGGCAGCGGCGAGCTCCGGGGGCGGGGAGGGTGGGGGCAGACCGGGAAGCCCGGCCCTGCCGGCGGCGGCTCCTGACGCCCAGCCCAGGGAAGAGGCTCCGACAAAATGGCGAAGTGAGGGGCCGGCCCCATTGTGCGGCGGGGGGCTGCGGGCGGGGGCCGGGCAGGGCGCTTCCCCGGCGGGCTGGGGGCGCCGCCGCCGTGCCCGCTGCCCGGGACCGGGCCGCTGCCGGCCCGCCCTTCTCGGCCCTGATCCCGACTTGCCTTCGGAAGGTGGAACAAAATGGCGAAACCTAACATGGCCGTTCGGAGTTGGTGACTCCAAAATAAACAGCGTGTGTCCTTCCTTCCCTGCAGACCGGGTGTGCCAGCAGCCGGGGCTCTCCCTCTGGGTCCCCTTCCAGAACGCTGCCACTGCGGTTACCAACCTCTACAAAGGTAAGGGGCTGCCCCCCCCCCCCCGCTGCCCCGGCAGCCCTCCCTGCCGAGCCGGGCCCAACTCTGCCTCCTGCCCCGGCTTACTCATAAGCAGGGCCTGTTAATGTCTCTTATTCACCCTGATAAAATCTAACCCGAGACTGCTTCCTGAATCTTGCAAGTTTTCCCTGGGCCACTTTAGCTGACGGTAGCTGAATCTTTTCTGTTGCCTCATGTCAGTGACTAATAACTTAAAAGCTATTTCACTTCAAGACCCTTGAAAAAGGATATTTTTAATGTGTGGCTTGCTCTCATGAATTCAAGGGAAGGGTGCACTAGCTTATTAAACAGTACTTACATTTCCTGCATTTTGTATATTCCATGGTGTATTAAATGTTGGAATATCAGTATAATGCACATAACATTTGCAGTGAAGCATAGGTTGGGTCTGGTGTTTTTAAAATGCTGCATAGATGTTATGTAACAAAAAGTTTCCTTCTTGTGACAGTGAGGCTTCTTAAGTAAGCCTCCCAGTTTATTTTAAGCACTAAATATTGTGATGTCTGTGTCTAGGGTGGCTGTAAGAAAGTGGTGTTAGCCAAAACTTTGATAAGTGTGCTCTGCATGTGGCTGTGCTTTTGTGCTGTTTCACTATGTGTTTCTATCTGTCAAAATCTGTTTCTGAACTCTGCTGTTCTTTGGGCTGTCACAAGAATTGCTGTCTGCAGAAGAATCATTCAGTGATTTCTGGTTTGTTTAAAAGATTGTACAAAATCGATTTCAATATCAGTAGAGGCTTAAATTGGCACAGTGTGATTCCCATTGGAAACTTCAAAGTTACAAATTGTTGTTTTTCTGACTTAGTTTGATTTTTTTTTTAGTTGTGGGATGTTTTTTTCTTGGTCTGTACAGCATTATCTATAGTTGTGCCTGCATGGTTTTTCATTTGTCTCCAGTTTTCTCATTTTGGATTTGCTAACTTTAATTGCTTAAAGCAACATGTTTGTGATGGCTGATCAGGTTTTTGACAGATGTGGACAGAGCAAGGAGGAAATGTAGGTGCATAACCCTCACTTCCAGAGACTTGACTCCTGCAGAAAATGTATTTGGATGTTGTATATGTGTCGTAGGTCATATAAAGGGGCAGCACATCACCTAAGAGGGTAGGTGTTGGCCTGAGGGACTGGGTCACTAGAGCATGGTGTGGGACACTAGTCACTTCAGCATGGTGCTAGAGTAGCAGCAGGTAGTGTTAACAAGTTGTCTGGAATAATTATAGTCTTTTACAAATGGCATTGCTCTCCCTTACAGCATCTTTACTACAAAGACTTAGGCTCTTTATTTTTGGTTAAATCTTTTTCATTATTTGTGCTATAGGCAAAATGAGCCCTATTTTTCTGCAGTAATGTGATTAACAGAAGAGTATGCATGTGGTGATCAGGGAAACTAGAATTTAAGTAGGAAGCTGTCTTTAGTCAGGTATAATGCAATACTTTAAAAAGCACCTGAAACAAATCATTCCTTCAAACAGATCTTTAAGAAGTGCTGAAGTACCTCTGTTACTCAGAACTGCCATATTTCAATTTCAAATCAACTTCCAAGTGGGTAGAAATTTGTTGAGAACACAGATAGAACCATCTAGGCACTGGTGTACCATGCAAGTTGAGTCTCTTAATGTGAATTTGCCTTCCCTAGTGATGAGTGTGGCTCTTTAAAAATCTCCTGTTGTTTCTCATACTCAGTAATGTTTGTGTTTTGGAGGACTCTGCCAAAACACTGGAGAAGTAGTTGGTGTGGTAAACTGAATACCACAAACTGCCTCTTGCTCTGTCAGCTGGTTTCTGATCTGATAAATGTTTGGAATTTTGGAGTATCAAAATTCTTTTTAACAAGAGCTACATGAGGAATAGTGCATAGGGAGAATGCCATGATATCTTGAATGTCAGCATTTTTTTCTGAAAATAAGAAGTTTAATATCACACCATGCTGTGATGTTCTTAGATCATGAACTTCTGATTGGTGCTGGTGGTAGAGGCCTTGTTTAAAGACATTTGTTTATCTTCCGGATTACAAGCCATGCCTTCACTTCTTTAGTGCAATGTAGGATTTAGAACTTAAGGCCACTATAGAAAGTCTTAGGCATATATTAGGGTAAGACTTCTGAGCCTACAATTTAACTTACTTTTATTAAAAAAAGCTGAATGATAATGTTAGTTTTCACTTAGTAATTTCAGAATGTAGGCAACTTGACTACTTATATTTTGCCAGCTTAACTTTGTAAACAAAGCAATTGTAGCTTTTACCATAAAAATCTAATCTTTCCCATTGTAATGATGCTTGAAATTTGTCCAGGCTATGTCAGCAGTCAGTTATGACCTCATAATTAGTTCATAGTTAGTCCTTTGAAAAGTCTCATATAAAAGGAAAGCAGGCTGTTGACATAAAGCTGGGCTCCTCACCTCTTGGAAGGACTTTCTCATGGTATTTCAGGAAGTGATTAAAGGAATATTACACATTTCCAAATTAGCTCTAAAGTGTGTGGGTAGCTTCTACTAGAGTGCATTGGAGCCTTAGCTGCTGTGGAGTATAAAATGGCTGGAGGAGTGATCTGTCATGTTGCCATTGCTTTTACAGGAATTAGTATTTGTAAATCTTCTAGCCTTTTGATTACAAAGCAGCATAGGCAAAATACTCTTCAGAGTGTGTAAAAGTGATGTGTTAAGTGTACTCAATGTATACCTGTATAGCTTATATTCTAAAAGCCTCAAGATTTAACTATGATCAGTTTGAGATGTTTTTCTTTTTTTTTGGTAGGTTGTGTTATGTTTGAAGTGCTGCTCTTTGATAGTGTAGATTTTAGTGCTGTCTTTTGTGGACCATGCAGTGGTGTTTTAGAATATAAGTCCAAGAATAGCATTTAATAGTGATTTTTGTCTTTTTGAGTGTGAGAAAACAGATTGGATGTATATGTCACTGTTTACCTGTAAACTGGTATCTTAGCTGTTCTTATGAGCCATTTGCTCAGAACAATATTTATGTGGGACTTCATTAGTAAAGCAAGATTATAAAAAGCTGTTTTAACCAGCTGTGCCAGATTTAAAAAAAAATCTATCTATGGAAATCAAGTAAATGAAATAGGAGTGGATAATATGTTGATGTCTTTTCGGGGAGCAAGAGCTAACAGAGCAGTAATTTTCCTAGAACTGAAAGCTGTTGGCAAGACTGTGATAACAAATCTGACAAATAAGATGAGCGTAATTGTGTAGAGAAGATGGTTTGTCCCACCTGTTACTGTTGTCTGAAGCTTATTCATACTTAAACTAGTAGCCAGAAATGTACTCACCAAAGTTTGAAAGCAAGGTAATGCAAGGCATTTAAGAGTGCTGCTTAGAGGTGCAGTTAACTGGTGTGCACAGGTGACCAATTACATCAGTGGAGAATGAAATTGTATTTTGTAGTAGGATTAATTGCACATAATATGTGTTAAAGCTTTTGTGTATCAAATTTGCAATGGGGTCTTAAATGGGGAAGGAGATTTTCTTAGACTTCCTTTGTAAGGGGTATGTTTTCTAATTGAAAGGCATTGGGGACATGTGTTCTAACTAGTTTGAGCCATAGCCTCCTGCAAATTGCCTCTTCAATTGAAATTTGGATGAAACTAGAAGGACTCTAAAGAAATCTGAGTTTTCTGAAAATTCCTTACCTATCAGAATCAAGAAAAACAGTTATTTATTTTGATGTGCAGTTTTCTGACTGTACTGATGCTCTTTAAGAGTATCTCTTAAAGTGCATTGTCTGTTGATTTAAGTACCTTCCTCAGACTGACAAGCTGAAAGTATTTTTAATGTTAATAAATATGGTTTTGTAAACAGTACTGTAGTGTTGACCTGAAGTATAGTAAATGCTATTAGGTGGTGCTTGAGTTGCTGTTGACTTTGTGACTTAAAGCTTAAAAGTTCCACCCCCTTTATATTTATGTTTAATAGGACTCATCTTCAATGCTTAAGTTGCAACTGTGTTACAGTAACCTGTAGAACATACACTTCTTTCCCATGGTTGACAGGAAGCTCTATCTGTGATGTGCCATAGTATACATTGCTTTATCTGTAACACTAAAATTATTTTGTCTTCTTGCAGAAAGTGTGGATGTCCATCAGCGAAGCTTTGATGTAGGAATTCAGATTGGCTATCAGCGTCGGAATAAGGATGTGTTGGCTTGGGTTAAAAAACGCAGAAGAACTATTCGTAGAGAAGACTTGATCAGCTTCCTATGTGGAAAAGTTCCTCCTCCAAGAAATTCTAGAGCTCCCCCAAGACTGACTGTAGTATCCCCTAACCGAGCTACTTCAACAGAAACTAGCTCATCTGTAGAGACTGATTTGCAACCCTTCCGTGAAGCCATAGCTCTGCATGGTAACAGTAATTTTTTCAATACTACTTGGTTAAAATTGGGTGGGGGTTCTTAAAGCGTGCCTGGCCCTTGGCCATTGTTGGTGTTATAATATGTCATGTACCTGATGTTCCAGCTGAAGGTATCTCTTTCATTCTGAGGGATTTTTTGCATGTATAAGACATGTTAGTTACTAAAAGGTTGCATAGTTAAATACTTTGAATGAGGAAAAGGTGTTGTATAAAAATGAGGTTTGTATTTGTAATAACTACTGAGTTCACAGCTGTAGAATAAGTATCAACTCTTGGTAGTGTTTTTGAAGCATGAAGAGACTTGGCATTTGTACCAATGCTAAAGTAAACAGAATTCTTGGAAAATGATAATACTATGTTAGCAACTAGTTAAATATTGAGGTTTGGCTAGTAGCAAATAACTAGCAATTTTTGTGGGGTTAGGGAGGAAATTAAATGTCTGAAGGTTCTGTCTCTGGGGTACCTCACCCTTGTTGTTAGACACTGGATAATACAATTTAGCATTCTACTTTAAGAATACCCTTTCCAGGGTACTTTTACTTCACTTGCACATCATTGCAATAATTGAGTGCTGTTCAGAACTTAGTTCTAGTTCACATTCAGACTTAAATATCTTCCAATGTAATACTGAATTTCCTTCCTTGCCATCACCAACAGTGGTGGTGGTGTATCTTCTCCTTTTCAGATAGGGATATTCAGTAGCTTATCCTATATTGGACTGTTACATAGCAAGTGATAAAGAAAAAGGTTTAAATTGCTCCTGAAGTGAAATGAAGCAGTTCACCTATGGGTTTTATGCCTTCTAAAATTCTAAAGGGTAGCAGATATCTTGAGGTATAAATAGTAGACCATTCTAAAAGTAGAAATCAAGCTACCTAGAAGTACAACATTTGAAACTTAATGAAATTTTTACTGTCTCAATATTCTCAGTAGGGGGTGGACTTAACGAGTTAATTAGATGGGTGGATTCCTGAAAAAGCAGTCTTTGCTTCTGCTATGCTGTGGTGGTTTTTCAAGATACATAATCCAGACACTGTTACTGTCTAGGTGACAGCCTAATTCTGGTATTGTTTGCTGCTCTGTTGCCATTTAAATCACGCATGCTTCCACCCAGTCATGTAGGTATATTAGCAGTTTTCCTTCTCATATTGGAAGCTGGCTAGAGAATTCCGTGCACCAGTATTGCTTGTTCAGTAGCTAAAGCTAATTTCATGAGGAGAACAACTTTAGAAGCTGGCTCTCACTTGATATGATGTGATAAACACCCTCTTAAAGTCTTGTTTTTTGAAACTATAGTTGAATATGGTCTGTAGTTGGCTTTAACTATAAAGGCTTACTCAGGTGAGAGTAAGCTATGTAGACTTACTTCAGCACAGTGAGTTCTTGAGCAAAGTACATTCAAAGACATTTTTATTGGTAATACGGCTCTTTTCATGTCCTCGTATTGTTTCTTACCATCTGCTTTGTGTAGAGGTGGTTTGTGAAAGTCACTTCTCTATAGCATGGGAATCTGAACCATGAGGTATAAAGTTTTCATAACCTAATGCAGGGTCATGAGGACTGCAGGAAGTCCTCTGCTCTGTACTGGTGCTGCAGGGGCTGGAAATGCACTCTTCCCCTTCATCAGCTGGTTGACAAGATTACATGTCAGTCACCTTCTGGATTAGGTTCTCATATCAGTTTCAATCTGGTCTTTGACACAAATGCTTTTGTGCTAATCCTTTAGTGACTAGGCTTGTATTTGGCCTTGTAACTGTTTTCAGGTTATTGCCTACAATGTCTTTGTTCATCCAGCTTCTCTCCCTTTTTCTTTTAATGTTCAGGAAGTTGTGATTAAACAATCTCCCAGACTATTTTCCTATTTATCATAGGGCTTCTCAGAACTATGTTTTGATTTTGATACCTGTGTAGAATCTTCAGGTGTGTGTAAATTAATGTCCTCTGCTATGCTTATCTCTGTTTTTTAGCAGGTTGTTTAAAAGTGATTTGCTACTTCTAGGTATTGAGGAAACCTCAGAAAACCTGATGATAGTGAGTAGCAGTCTCAGCAAGTGTTCAGGACTAAGGCTACAAGGGGAATTCTTGTCTGGCATGTAAAGTGGTGAGGCTTTGTCTTCTGCTGGTAGGCTTCCTGTGGAAATAGAGTATTTTCTTTATTGGTAATGTGGATGGGCTGCATTACATTTAAGGGATAATGCTGGAACTTTGCTGCTCTAAGACAGACCTCTTAGTGAAGTAATGATAGGTATGAATCTATGACACCAAATAAAGTTCTGCAGAAGCAGAAATGGGTACTAATACATGTCTAAAGATCATGGTGCTGTAACTTGCTGATCTTCCTCTTTGATGGAGGAAATACCTGTATCTTGATCATGTAACCTGTAATGTAGCCTTCATAATCACATCTGACAGAAGCTGTGGTAACAAAGTAGCTAATAATTAAATATTTCCTGGAACATCAAACACAATTCTAGGCATATGCCCTAGACTAAAACATTAGAGAAGAGTAGCTTTAGGTACTGGTATGATTTTAAAAACCGTATGCTGCATCTGAAAATAAATCTGTTGGAAGAGGTAAGGCTAAAACCCCAGTTTTATCTCAACCATTGTTATATCTGACCTATATTATAGCCCCACAAGGTAGTCTACAGTGTTCTTGACAGAAGCTAGGGATTTTGAACCCAAAATTTAATCTTGTGATACTAGTTATTGATAGTCTTTCTGCTATAAGGAAATTTGCTCTTTTCTGCTGTTCTGCTTTCAAGACTTGTCACAGTAGTTAAAAGCAAAATGATAATGACAAACTATACTGGCACAAGAATGCTTAAGGTGCATGTGGTGTACCTGTTAAGCCTATGGCGTGTGTACTTTGAAATCTTTAGTGTCACTTAAGGGTACTTGAGAATGATTTTTTTTTTAGAAGTAATTTCTTGAGAGAATAGTCTGGTAAATAAAAAATCTTTGCCCTTAATACCAACTTTCCATTATTAGTGTGCTGATGGGTAACCATTGAAATAAAACATACCTGGAAAGTTGAACTGAAAAGAAATTAAAGCCTTCAAGAACAGTTGAGGAGTTAACTCAAGGTAGTATACGCTATTTTATTCTGAAGTTCAAGTGGATTTTTCTGAAACTTCAAGAACTGTGCATGTGATGTTTAGTGTTTTCAGATGGGATAGTAGAAGATAAATACCTTTCTTGTTCAGCCTGTCAAATAACCAGGTTTTTAAGTTCTGGTCCCTAAAATGTCATTGCAGTTGGCGTGGGTATTGGATGTATGTTCACCTACTTTCTGGATGCATATTGCTGTATCCAGTTCTGTAAGAGAAGAGTCTCAAATGACAGAATTGCATCAAACTGAGCTAATAATCATAAGATTCCCAAAAAGTGACATGTGCCAGGTCATTTTCTGCCTGGCTGTAGCTAGCACACCAAGTCTTGCCGTACTGGTGGCTGTGCAAAGTCCATGTTTGAAATGATACTTTGGTCTTTTAATGTGGGATATGTTCTGTGCTTTGCAAACCATTCTCCCAACATAATAGGAGAAAGTACTATGATTTGAGCAGGAAGAAGCAAACTTGGGAAGGCAATGCTGAAATGCATTAGACTTGATCATTCTTAACTAAAAATGATGTGAATGGGCAACAGCGCAGTGAGGGAGTGTTCTTTTGCTCCTTAGCTTTAATGTTGATGTATCTCATTAATGTGATTTAGTCTTTTGGGGTGGGGGGGAACCCTTGCTATAGTGTGTGGAAGTGTGGCTTGGCCTAGTTATAGAGCCTGAATTTCCATTAGGCCTCCTTATTCTGTTCTCAAAATATTAAACTGCAGTATAAAACATCAGTTTCATAACAGCAATCAGCAGTTGTTAGAGTGGAGAAGCAGCAGTTGGTAGAAGGCATGGGAGAGCAGAGTTCAGATTAGTTTAAAAATTTAATTTAAAGGTTGTGTGTATATATAGCTATTGGAGTTGTGTATTGGTATGTTGTGCTAAAACTTGCTCTTTGAGCAGTACTGTGAAAGGGTGAATATGCCAGGGGAGTGACAAAGATCTATCTGCATGCCATTTTGTATTTATCTAAGGTTATTAACTAATTCCTGCTTTAGTCACACTTATCTAAGAGTGAATGTTCTTTTTGATACTTCCTGATTAAAACTTCTGGAAAACAATAGTTAATACTATTACTGTACTGAACAGTAGTTATCCAGTATATTATGCTGTGGTAGTGACCTGAATAGCTCATACTTGTTACAGACATGGTTATGGCACTTACAGTTTGCTAGGCCAGTTTATCAAAACTTACTAATTTTGAGTTGACAGTTGTATTTACCTTAAGTGTTTCATACTCTGTAAAACATAAACTTTTTGCCAAGCATTCTAATCACTTGATAGTTTTGGAGAGTACTTGGTATAAATTAGCTAGTATCAGTCACAATCTCTTGTATACTGCAGCCTTTTCTCATAGTACTGTAATAAATGCTTTAGAATATAGCTTCAGATAAAAGCAGAGTTTTTTGTGAAACTACTGTCTATGAAATGCCATATTGTTAATGACTGAAAGATATGACAGGAATGAGAATGTAATAAGTACTGCAAAATATTTCAGATATGCTCTCCAATCCTTTCGAGTCTAAAAAGGGAGAAAGAGTCATGTGTCCTTTTTTAAAGGAAAAACAAAGTAAAAAAACAAAGTGTCTAGTAAAAAACAAAATGTCTACTGTAGAAAGCAGTGGGAGACTTCAGAGGTGGTCCTGAGGTTGTGAAGGAGGCTTTAGTAGCTGTTTGAATCTAGCCTGTTGTATAGGCAAAACTGATGTGCCTGTGATTAGGTCATGTTAATCACAATATAGAAATTTGAGATTGTGAAATGGTGTTGCTAAGTCATGTCATCCTGCTGCTTCTTAACTTGCTTTTCTGCTTTAAATGGTTAAATGCTTTGGGAAGAAGTCTCGGAGTCCACTGGAAATTTAAACTCAGAATAATTAAGAGTAAATGAGTTTTGAGATTTCTTCTTTGCATTACAACAACAACCCAAGAAAAATGAGCTGTGGATCACAGCTTCTGAAAGATGCTTTCTCTGTCAACAAAAATAGATCTCTTCAATTGTGTTGTTGATTGTCTTCAAAGATGTTGTGTCCATGAAATGGCAACCTGATATTTCAGCATGTGCCTTGAATTTTCTTTGACTCTTCCATGTTAGCTTGATTACCAATCCTAAACTGTGATCCAAATGTTTCATTTGAGTTCTGCTCTCTTGGATTGTGTAGTACTATATAATATGGTTAACTGCCAGTAACTGATACCAAATTGTCACTCAGTCTGTTAGCATACTCAGTAATGACTCTTACTCACTAGTTCAGTATTAAATACCTGTGTGAGATAAGATTAAACTGCAACTAGAAGTCCATGTTGTGATGCAATATCCTTGTACTCTTATCTTTGTAGAAATTAATTCAGAACTACTCTCCTGCCTTTGACACCAGGTTTGATTGAAGATTTTTACCGTAATTATCTGCTGAAGGTTATTTGTGTACTTAAATGTACAGTGATTCAGTATTACCTAAATATTGGAAAGTCTGCCTGCTTGAGACATTACTTGCAAACCTTGGCAGTATGTTTTAGAATATGCTGCAGCATATTAGATGCATCTTTTAATTCTGACTTTTATATCTATTTAAAAAAAATGCTTGTTACTTGAAAAGGCTCTACTTCAACATAGTTCTTGAGTGATGCCAAAAACTGTATTCTCACATCATAGGTCAGTTTTAGGGTTTACTTAGAATAATTTTCCTCTCCTTGGTTGGGCATTAGACATAATGAAAAGATGTCATAAAACTGAATTAGTATATGGGTCACTTGGTTATGGGTTGTATAATATAAATGACTGATGGTGTAAATTGTTGACTCTCAGTGGAAGTAACACCACAAGTTCTGAACTTGTGTGTTCAGAGAAATTTTGCTTGAAATAGTGATGTGGGGGAAAATCTCTGGAATCAACTTTGATTTGAAACAAAGTCACCTTCTGTGCACTGTCAATTTTTTCCAATTTAAATGTACAGGATGAATTAATGCTTTTTTCTAATGTATGCCATGCCAGTCGAAATTAAACTTGCTGTTGTCTTTGAATTGTGATTTGTTACCTGCACGAATTTTGCATGTTGGTGGTTTATCCAAGTTAGGGTATCTGAATTGGCTTTTTGCTCATATGTTTGTCATAAATTAACTGCCTTACTTTCTTTGGAAGATGTATAGGAACCTCTTTTTGAAATGGTTTTGAATTGAAGCTTAACCTTAATTCTGGGAGTACTGGAACAAACCTTGTTTCTGAATTATCTTCTCACTAAAACAGCTTCTGCTGTTTAAATACTTTCTGCCATTGTTGAATGAAAGGTGATTTTAGTATTAATAAAACCTGCAGGGGTCCTGTCAGCCTTCAGACCGTGCTTCTGAGTTCTGTTGGAACACCACTTAGAGCTGTAAGAAAAAGCTCTAAGAAAGCATTAGTGGCTCTTTTTACTGGTTGTTGCATAGTGCCCCATCTGTAAAAGCATATCCTGTGCTGTTGGAAGATCTAAGCTTTAAATGGTCATTCAACAGTTATGTATAATTGGTTGGCCTGTTCTATCCTGACTTGTGTATCAACCTGCCACTGCTGCAGGTGGCTCTAGAATTTATCTTCTCATTGAGGTTTCTGGCAATGTTTTTCTTTTTTTCCTTCTAGTAGGTCTAGCAGTCATCTCTTCACAGAGCTTTTCAAGATGCTTATTTGGTCTATCAAGCAGCCAATAGATAGGGTTTTGTTAGGCTTTACTCAGCGTGTGACTTGTGGCTGCCTCCGTGACCATATATGAAGATGTGTATTAAATGGCTTTGCGCACACACACAAGATGCATGATGGCTGGACAAAGGTATAGAGTATTTGAGACTGGAGAAAACCTGAGAGAACTCAAGATTTTGAAGGTCACTGAGACAGAAGTCTTCCTGGACAGCTTAACATTTGCTTGTTCTTACTGCTAGAAAAATGTACAGATGGAGATCTTCTGCTGTTCTTCATCTTCCTGCATGACTCCTGCTTTGGTAGTTTTTCTAGGGCCAGCAGATGTTTTTGTACTAGCCTAATAATACTCAGATTTAAGCAGTTATAATAACAGATGTTTGTCTTATCTCTGAGCTCCTGTTTATTTACAAATACAGCCTGATTTCCAAATTCAGAAGAAGGCTTTCATGTACTAGCCCTTACTAAACTTATGTTTTGGAATGTCCTGCTTTTGCAAAGTTGTAACACTACTGAAGACAAAGTTTAATATGAAGTTCATGGTTTTCTTGTTTATGACCTTGTTTCTACAAGAAAAACTTCTGGTTTAATGAAACATTTTGTTAATCTGAACGCAAACCAAAGTAATTGCAGGGTAACTGTGGCAGTGTTTTGGATCAGATCTGTCAATAGCAAATTTTGGGGGATTATCATGTGGTCTTGCTTGACTTGTTATTTTTAAGTGCTGTTCTGAATTCTGATAACACTCATGTGTTGGCCATGAGTGGCAGCAGCCACAAAATGAAACTTCTACTAAAAAACTAGCTGTGGTGTAGACATGTCTGAGATCTGCTGTCATACTGCAGTTTTCTTGAGAACTGCAGTGACTGAGGGAGTGAAGGGGAGCCAGGGGGGTGGTGTCTGAAACAAGACCAAGTCAGGTCAACCTGGGAAGTCCTTGGTAGGGAATTTTCTTTCTGTGTAACTATTGGTCTGGTATGAAGCTTTTAAACTTAGTCTACTTTTGCGTATGTACACATATTTAGAACAGCATGTCATGCTTATGGAGCTAGCATTTGCCATAGTGTGCTGTTACAACCTGGTGTCATAAGGAGCAGTTCTAGTAACTGCTAGATTCTAATAGGGACTGAAAGCTGGGAAGGTGTGGTCTGGACTTGAAATAAGTGCTGTACAAATAACAGGGTGAAGTGCCTTTAACATCTTGCTAGAAGTCAGATGAGGGTCCTCCCTTCTGGCATGCATGGGAAATAAACTTTCTCTACTGTTTGACTTAATGCTTTTTTCTTTTTTTCCCCTAGGTCTTAGTGGTGCGATGGCTAGTATAAGTGTTCGCTCAAGTACCCCAGGCTCGCCCACTCACGTGAGCAGTGGCTCCAATGCTAGTCGAAGGAGAAATGGACTCCATGATGTTGATTTGAACACTTTCATATCAGAAGAAATGGCACTCCACTTGGACAATGGTGGAACTAGAAAGCGTACCTCAGCCCAGTGTGGCGATGTCATTACAGACTCACCAACTCATAAACGCAACAGAATGATCTAAACTGCAAAAATTTCAAACCCACCATGCTGCTTGAAAGCCACTTGATCCTCAGAGTACTATTAAAAGGAAATATGAGGCCATCTTTCCATATTCACTGTTTAAGACAAATGAATTCAATAATTGCCATAAAGGAAATTTTAGATATTACATTAGATGCCTCTTGTAACTGCGGCTTTCTTAAACTATATTCTTAGCAGAGGACATCAGATATTGTGTAGTAGTTAGCAAGATCATCATAGGCGAACATGTATCCGTTCCAAGGCTAAAAGTGACCTTACTTGTATTCTTAAAGGGAAAGGAAATTTCAGATGTTTATTTGGTTATAGAATGCTTTTTTTGTCCTTTATTTCCTGCTGTGTTGAGTATTTGCTTAAACAGTATTGCCAGTTTGACTGAAATTGTCTACAACATGACTTGGCATCTTTGTCAAAACTGCAGGCTTCCATTTTTGCAGCACTGTACCATGCACCTAGTTTCTATATAGTAACAGTGTGCAAGTTATAAATATTGGACTGTACCCTTTTTAGTTTTAAAAGCAGTTGATAATTCTGGTGATTGTGTGATAATGTAAAGAGGTGCTATGGTGGTCATGCAATTAATACTTAATATTGAGTCAATACAAGGATCTTTATTGGATTCACTTTGTGTGTTTTAGTGCTCTGAAGTAGCAATATTAAACTTTTCCCCAATTAACTTCATAGGGTTTTAAAATCAGTTTGAGAAAATATATGTACTTATTGGTATTATCCTTGTGGTAATCATACACAGTGCAGACTGCACCAGTGCTGACCTAAATTTAGAGAAAGATGTCCTGTAATTGGGAAATAGGGTTTTCTGTTCAGTATTAGTGAAGGGTAGGTTTTGTGTACACCCATATCCCATTTTACATTTCTTGTGAAGTAATTGCCCGTTGCTGGGGAGGGGTGGGAGGAGAGGGAATTGGGGAATAGTTGGAAAAGGGGTGTCTTCTAACAAGTAAGACTTCTAGTCACATGTGGAAACTTGGACTAACTTAAGATTCTGTGTGATGCTGTCTCCTACAGGAGGGAGTGACATGCAGGTTCTGTGAAGTGCTAAGAAAATAATTTAAAACTGGAAGTTGATTATAAAGCTCTGGATAAACATGCCGTAAGGACGGATTAAAAAGGATAAATGGCTTTCTTTTTGTGTTGAGCTTACATTCATAGGATTGAACTCTGGCTGCCATAACTTAAGCATAATCTAAAACTGAACTAGATGTAAAGACTGATCTGCTGCAAATCTGTTTGTGAATGGGGAAGGATATGTGTCAGTCTCAGAGTGTCTTAACTATTTTTACATGTAGATACAGCAAGTCTTTGGTGGAGAGCTCTGACTTTCAGGGCCTCTAAATCTCTGCCTAGGAAAGGGATAATACAGGAGGAATAAGAAAAGGAAGAGCTCCAAACCTGCAAGTTGGGAAGGGGTATTTAGTGAGGTGGTATGCATGCTTTAACTGGAAGCATAGGCTGATTCTTGGATGAAATGCAGCTATGCTAGATTCACAATACTAAAATTGTGGTGTTCCAGCTAAGTTAAGGCACCTTGAGCTCTATGTTAATACACAGCTCTCTTCAAGACTTTTGCTTATGTGCTTGTAGAGTCAGATCTCTTTTGTATTATCTTCCCTGTTTCAAGCAGACTTCACTGTAGTTTTGCTCCTCTTATCCTGGTGTCCTCTCATTGGTGTTCTGTAGTCAAGACAGCAGTGATGTGTTAAATTCTCAGAATTCAAGGCTCTACTAAGAGCATGAGTTCCTTGCTTTGTGGTGCTTCCATCAAATTTCTTTACATTGAAGAGCTCTTGAAGATGTCAACAGTTGCACAATACTGTAGCTAGAGGTTCTGTGTTTATGGGACAAGTATAAGAACTGTCCAAAGCAAGATGGTAAGAACTGTCCAAAACCCCCACCTGTGTTACATAGCTGAACTTGCACATCACCTGAAGACTCAGTATACATTAATTTCAGTTACTGCTATTAACTACGATTCATAGACTTATTTTATGTAAAATATTAATACTGCATAAAGCAAGTTTTCATTTGGAGACTGCATTTTCAAAGATTTTGAAGATGGTATCTAAATATATCTGTTAGTATTTATTAGGCTGTTGGCAGAGGGATTTTTCTGTTCTGGAAGAAAAATCTGGAGTCCTGAAAGGACATGTGTGAGAAGCATTTTTCAGCTCTTCTGTTTATTCATTAACTGGCTTGTACAACTAAGATGCTTATGCTTGGCAACTCTTAACACATTTTACTATTACATGTGGTAAAGGCAACATCGTATCGGTGTCAGTTCTGTGTATATGGACTGAACTGTAACACTGCTTCTGGTCTAGCCCAAATACACAGAGCCTGTTCAAATTACTTCTCCCCTTCCTTGCAGTGAAATAAATCCTGTTAATACTCTGAAGCATTCATTCAGTTTAGTACCATCTAAAACTAAACTTGTCTGGCTTTTTATTTAATTTGTGCCATTTTTCTTTGAAAGAAAGCAGGCTTTGATATTAAACTGGTTGTGTTAATGGTTTTTTGCTTGTACCTTAAATATTTGGCAACTTTTTGATTGTTTTTCATTTAGCCCCAGCTGTTTGCTCTTTGTTAACCTCTGCCAGAATGATCAAAAATGCATGTATTCACCTGGTAAACAGAATGAGAACAGGTTGTCTCTTTTTAAAAAAAAAAATAAAAAGTTCAGTACCTGTTACTTTGAAGACTTATTTCTTGTGCCAGTGTAGAAAATTGACATTCTGGAAATAGCTTTGAGCTATTATCCAAACTGCAGCTCCTGGAGCCAGAAGTGAGTTGATTTTCTGTAAGAAACACTGAATTGAGTACTGTTTAGTTTGGTAAAAAATGGTGCTTACTTTTGCTTTCTCCTATGAATCGTATAGTTGACCGGTCTCTTCTCCATGTACATCAAATCTAACATGAATGTGCGGCAAGTTACATAAAGTACATCCTGCACTGAAGCTACTGAGCTTGGCTTGCTTATTAATGAAGTAAGTTTTAAATGTTAAATTTAAATCTATATTACAATAAAGTAATGCAAAAATGATTTTGGCTGAAACTGAAGTCCTGCAGTTAAACTTAGTCTCAAATGTGGTTTACCCAGCTGGAGTAATAGAAACTCTTAAGTCATAATAAACCTAATAAAAAAATTAAATACAACTAATCAGGCTGCTTTGTAGTTCTTTAAGTTTCTGAATACTACAGTCCATCAGTAAATCCAAATGAAGATATGGTTAATGCGAGTTGACAGACTTGGTTCTGCAGAGTAGGATTTTTCTGTAGGAATGCAGTTTGATGGTAGCTGTTGAGCCTAGCTACACTTCAGAAGCTTTCCTTTCTGTCTTCATGGACTAATGGAGATAGTAGGAATTGGGGTGTACTGTTGCACTTGGACGAGATGCTCTGCAGAGTTTAACATCACTAATACTTGGGAAAAGGATCTTAAACTATGCCACCTAAAACCTCTTTAGAAAGTTAAGTGCTATTGACTTTGGACTTGAGTGAAACTAGGTGCTTTAATTAAACTGAAAGAGTAGATTTAGATTAGTTATTGGGAAGAAATTCTTCCCTGTGAGGGTGGTGAGGCCCTGGCACAGGTTGCCCAGAGGAGCTGTGGATGCCCCTGGATCCCTGGCAGTGTTCAAGGCCAGGTTGGATGGAGCTTTGGGCAACCTGGGCTAGTGGAGGGTGTCCCTGCCCATGGCAGGGGGTGGGAACTAGATGGGCTTTAAGGTTCCTTCCAAACCAGTCTGTGAATTAGCAGCTTTTCCTCTTTTATGTAGGCATCACTAAACCTGCAAACTATTTTCCACTTGCTGTATCAGCAGGTCTTTGAATTTCTTTATGAAAGAAAGCTTTATTTCACAGGAGCTTTTAAGTTAAAAATGTCTTTTTTTTAATTAATGTGAACGTTTTTACCTTTAGCCAGTGAAATGTTCCAGTGGAAATTTGGAAGATAAATGACTTCCAAAAAAACCCAGTATCTTTTGAATGTTAGCCTAGAGCTAGTAATATTTTGGCAGAAATAATCAATGCACACCAGGCTTGTTCCACTGAGTTCATGGCACCGGGTGGGGCTGATGTGGCTGGCTGGGGTGGCCACAAGCCCCTGTGGCTTATTCCGGAGCCTCTGGTTATTTAAGGTAATGAGGCAGGCACTGGCACTTGTCCCGAACTCTGCCTGTGTCTCAAGCTTTCCTTGTCTGCACATGGAACTCCTCTGGGTAGTTTGAGGCTGGAGAGCTTTCTCTGGGAGCTTGTGATGAAATGGCTCTGTAGTCAACACTGGTGCTTTCTGCTGTCAGTCTCTCACTTTGGCCCCTCTCAGACCATCTCCCAAGGACAAATGTGTCTCAAGCTCACAAAAGCAGTACTCAGTAAACCAGCCAAGTTCACTTTTGTGTAATATGGAAGCATCACCTAGCTCTGTTACGAGAGAGACTTGGAAGTTAAGTCTTTCTCACTGAGTAATGAGATTCCAGCATTTCCTGTGTCTTCATTTTGAGCAGTGCTGCTGTTGTGACTGTTACGGCAGCTGTCTGGGGGTTTTTTGAGCATGGGGACTGTACAGAGGGCTATATTTTTACTGGCTGTGATGGGGTATGGTGGGGAGTGTGCAAAAATGTGACCTTGTTGGAATATGCTGTGAGCCCGTTGAGCATATGCTATGGTTTGTAGAAAATCTTGAATTTCAGCATAAAAAGTACTAATCAACTTGTTAAGATAATATCTAAGACCATTCTTAATCATGCTTTGTAATATTTCACCATTTTTATATCAGCTTTGTTTTGAAGTGTAAAGCTAAAGTTGGTTCTGGATGCCACATAACAGAACAGCAAGCCACACGTGAAAGGAAACACTGGGGTCCTCATTTGTATTGTCATGGTGTAACATTATCTTGCATCTTTGTCAGAAAGAAACTCATGATGTTCCTCCAGCCCTGAAACTCAAGCCACAAGAATTCTTCTGGTATTTTGTATGTTTAGTGTCCTTTTTGCAGAGCATACAAAATGTTTGCATCTAAACTAGGTGCCCCAAGAATCTTGTTCTAAATTTCTGCTGGAGTTTTGATGGGGTTGCTTCCAGCTCCTGCGTACAACCATGTGTACCTCTGCTCATGGAATATGGGCAATGCTGAGGAGTCCTAAGGTTAGCATTTGTTGCTTTATTAATGCATATTTTTGGTTGTATATTGATAACTCCTTGAACCTAGCTTTCTCATTTTGAAGTGAATTCCTCAAGTCTTACTTATCTATAATGCAGTATGCAAGACCAAGAGTAATACTGGGAGAAAATACCAAGTTTGTTCTCCTGTTTAACAGAGTAATCATTTGATTTCATACAGTTCGTAACTCCAGTTGTCTATATCATTGCCTCTCTGCAAGTCAATGATCTTAGACCACTTGCAAATCACAAAAATTTTTGCATCTTTGGAATGCTTTAGACCGGTCTTGTTGCTATTTTTTAAAAATACCTATTGTGCTTTTTAAATATAATTAAAATTTTAAAGCTCTGGGGAGAGAGTTTTGCCGCAAGTTGGCAACAGTGATACTGCCCTATGTCTATTTGATAAAGCGAAGCTGAAGATAACTAATGCCGTCTTCAGCAAAAGTTTTCCAAAGCCTGTTTCCCTGCGCTCTCTAAAAGCACCAACAAAGAAATGTGTGGATTGTGCTTAGAGGCAAGTGGGCTCCTCAGCTAAGGTGGGCCATCTTCTGGAGACTTGCATTGAATATCCTGGCAATAATCCAACTCGGTCTTAGGAGGGAACCATAGTTTGTATTACTTCTTTCATCTCTAAGCCTTTCTGCTGAAAAAACCCACACAGTTAAGTCCTTTCTTTCATGGCTGTGTTTAAATGACTTCCTGTGGAAGACCATCTGTGATCTCCCGTGGTAGGCAGGCTTTTTTCCTCTCTCCCTGGAGATACTGTTGTCGTTGATGTGAATCACTGAAGGTGCATTTAGGTCTGCTAAAATTAATTTTAAAGTCTTTGAGTGAAATTATTGTAGTTTTCAGAGTAGGAAACTGCTGAAGATGCTCTGAATATTGTGAGGCTTGTGTGCTGCCAGATGACAGTGCGGTGGTGTGACTCATTTGGACTTTTAGATTATTTACAAAAAACCCATTTGTCTGCCTCTGCTTGCTGTGTAACAGCTTTGGATGTGGTCTTGCCAAAACTCAGATTTCCTTCGGCCAAAGGAAATTTTGCATTTCCCAAAAAAAAGCAATTAATTTCTCCCACGTAGAATTTTTCCACGGAAAAGGGTTCAACTTATTTAAATCCCAGAAACTGGGGTCTTTACTAATAGTTTCAACAGAAGAAGGCCTAAGTGTTCCTTCAGAGTTAGTTTTCAGCTTGATTTGATCTTTCCTAAAGCAAACACCCACAAGCTGTGTCTGCATCTGGTTTTCTTCCCGTTTGTGACCGTGGCACGTTCTGACCCCTTTCACGCAAGGAGCATCTCCCTGTGCTGAACGCAGCGTGTCTGAACGTCGAGAGAGTTCTGGTAAGTACTCGTACGTGATGTGTGGTGTTTCTTTTAAGTGAACGTACTTGGGCTGCCGAGTTGCGGGGTCTACATGCCTGGAGATACTCGGGGCTCAAATGGATACAGCCTGGAGTGTCCTGCTCTTGGACCTGCTTGGAGCAGGCGTTGAACCAGGTAACCTCCCGTGCTCCCTTTCCACCCGAATTAGTCTAGAACTCACTATATACGGTCCTTCTCCACGCAGTTTTATCTGGGAGGGGGGTAAAAGACACTGGTGTCCTTGCTGCCGAGTAACACCTGCTGCTTAAATAACCAACCACTAATGGTAACTTAGGGACGGATGATTTTCCTTTCCTACGAGGCACATACTCCTCTGGAAACGTAAAGGTTGTTCTGTCGGAGTTGCTACTCCATAACCTCCTAAGGACACGCACCAGTAGGAACTGGTCCCAAATTTGACTACTTGAATTTTTCCTCTGTGTCGTGTGTTTCATGGGCTCTGAAGCGACGCTTGTTTTGGGCTGAATTGTGAAGCTGTTTGTGCTACATCATCTGCTCGAAACATCACCTCCAAAGGACAGGAACGCGCCCGCCAGAGGCTGGCTTTGGTAAGTCATAAAAATGTCTTTTTCCAAGAGGTGAAATTCCAATTAGGGGTAGCGAAGTGGTTCTGTATTAAGGTCAAAGCCCCTCCTCATTAATGTTCTGGCAGACTGGCAAGTGATACTGCAAAATTTGGAGTGAAACTTGGTATGTTTATGTTAGCTTCTGTTGGTGTACATTCGGATGTGATCTGATATAGGGGAAACAGGGCAGAAAAGTGAAACTGTCAGCACAGATTAGATGTATCATCAGTTAAAGCTCTAATTATGGTTATGTCCGTTTCTCCTGTGACTTATTGGAGACAAATGGCAAAATCGTATCAGTTTATATAAAAGTCTAAAACTTTCCAGTTATTGGACACTGTGCTGAAGATTCAGAAAAGCACCAGGTGGACTAATGGTGGCTTGAAAATGTTTTTCAGAAGCCTGGGATATTGCCTGAGAAGTAGAGTGTAGATTAGAGTTACTCTGTTCCAGTCTAAGATCTCCAGAAATGCAGATTTTTGAAGTTGTTGCAGTGCCTGAGTTTGCTATGAACTGGAACTGTATTACTTTAATTTTTTATTTTCTGAAATAGTCAGACTCTGGTGTATTCCACTGAGACTAAAGCAGCAGGTCCTGGCTAAGCATCCTTCTTTTCAAGGATGTGTCAAACTCACACCAGAAACTAGTGGCAAATGTAAAAAATAATATTGGATGTATATTAAATATTCTGCCTCGGGAGGAACCTCGATACTACCTGTTGGCCGCAGGCTCTTGCAAGTGCATCTGCAGTCAGGGTTTTTTGGTACTTGAACTCCCAGGTTATGACATCATTATGACAATACTGGGATGCTCCTAACACAGCCACTAGTTTCTTGCATCTCCAGACGGTGGGCTGGACAGCTCGGACATCACCGGAGCGTGCCAGCAGTGGGGCAGACTTGGGGAGGGCGGGTGGCTCTGGTACCTGTCAGTGCATCAGAGGCTGAGCTGGTACCACTCGGAGTAAATAGGTCTCTGTAGCGTGACCACGCTCGGTTCTGCAGTTGTGCTTCCCTAGTTTGAAGTGTTTATACAGATGTAAAGATGCATGAGGTTCCTAGCACTGCGAGTGAGTAACCAACCCACCAGGTTGTCTTTATGCTGACAGGCAGCTTTCAAATGACATTAACTTTCCATCCCATCGCTTCCCTGTGTGTGTAGATTTGAGGTCATAATGTCAACACTTTTGTCCCCCTTGTGCAGCTATTTTGTCACAGCTGTTCTGAACAGAGATGGCAAATCTAACGGCAGATTCCCCCAACCGTGCCCGTGCTGTAGGTCAGCCTGTAAGTCCTTGTGGTGGTTGCATTAATGTGGAGCTGGATGGCCCCACTGAGACCCCAGGCTCTGTACAGATGGTCAGCAGGAGGTGGGCTTGAAGAATCTAAGGAACAAGCGATGGGCAAGAGGTGGTACAGGAGCACTGGAAGATGAAGGGAACTTGCCCATCAGCTGTCATAGTCCTCAACTACAGTAACTCTTAAGCTTAGACTGGAATAGCACTGAATTCCCACGGTCCCTGGTTCAGCACTGGTTGTACTGGCCGACTGATGGCTTGGGTGACTTCAAAAAGTCATTTTTACGATTGTATCGCTTAAAGCTACATAAAACAAGTGGCTTAAGTTCCCGAATAAAGGCATGATGTGCTACTATGGAAAAGAATCTCTTTTTTAAGCCATAGTTTGGTACATGGTTTAGGCTCAGTGGAGGCATCTCTGTTTCTATCACAGGGGATTTCATGGGGATGATGCTGATGTTTTAAAGTATCTCTGAGTTTCTCAAAGCTTTGAAGTAATGCAAAGAGCCCTTGGGATTATTTAACTGCCATGCCCAGTTCCTTTACCGCTTTGAAAACCAGTTATTCAGCAAGCAAAAATAATCCCTCTGGTGACTCTTGCCGATGATTTTGAAATGTCCTTTGTAAAGCAAAATGTTCAGAGTCAAGTAACGAGTCACACAAGCTGCGCTGGGAGGCAGGAAGATGACAGCTCTAAAGTGTTGATGTGCTGTTACTGCGCTGAGCATCTCCTTGTTTACAGAAGGGAATGTACCGCTATGACCACGAAAATGAAGTTTTGGCCTGCAGAACGTGTAGCTGCGTTGCAGATCAGGCGTCGGCTGTTCATGGCCGTGGTGCAGGGCAAAGTGGCAGTGGTGCTCCTGTCGGGTGACTGGAGAAGAAAGCTCCTGGAGTCCAAGTGTTGGTTGGGGGGCAGGTGCAGGTGCAGGCTAAAGCTGTTTTCTGCAAAGGCTTATGTTTGGTAACAAATAAAGTCTGGGCACGAAGGGAGAACGGGGTGTAATTTGTCAAAAACGAAAACCAGATAATACAAGATTTTCTACAATTTGTCTTGCTCGTACAGCTGTAGCTGCTTGCTCTGGTTAACAGGGTACCAGAACAGAAGTGGAGAGAGGGGACTTTGCCAAACCTTTATGCCTTAATTCCATTATCTGCTGTCTCCAACCTGCCTGGCAAGCACTCAGGTAGGTGTGAATAAGGATCCCTAAGGAATACATAAAGGGCTACCGGGGCCATCACCTTCAACTTGTCCTTTCAAGTATTATCTATAAATACGGTCCCCCAGAGCAATCCAGCTGGCACCCTCTAGTCAAGCTCATTGCAATCTCAGATAAAACTACTGTCAAGTGGAGCCAGATCTTCAGCTGCTTTATGGAGCCGTGCCCGTTTGCGCTGCTTGGGAACGGGAATCAGAGGAGCTCCTTCCCACGGCGCAGCCTTGCAGCTGGTTGGCGGCAGGGAAGAGGAGGGGTGAACCTCCCGGTGATGGGTGAACCGCAGCGCTCTGATGTTTGCAGCGTGCAAGTGGAGAGGAGGAACAGAAAATCCAAAAAGAGATGATGCGCCTTGTAAAACCGTGTGGTGGTGCAGCCCTGATGTTTTGGGAGGCTCGCCCCAGTGCGTACCCATAACGTGACAGTGATCCAGCTACTGCCTAAATGACGCTTTAAAAAAGCAGCGTGAGCCTCCGCGTTAACTGGCAGAGAAAAAGACGAGGTGACGTGGGCAGCCCAAGGTGTGGGGCAGAAATCCTGGCTTTCCTGAGCTCTGGAGAAGTTTTGCTGCTTGTGTTTTAGCCCAGATCTTCTTTCGGTATGTGGCATCCAGCAGGTTGTGCCAATGGCTGTGCGGTGCGAGGGCAGGGCTGGGTCTGCATCCTGCACCGGGGGGGTCTGATCTGCATCGTAACTGTGCCTTTGCCTGCTAGTGCTGCTAATGAGGAATCAAAGCTTTTTTTAGCTGATCAACTTGAAGATCATCAGATGAACAGAACTATAGAACAGAATCTCTCTTGAATTTGCTAGCTGTATTCGTATCTTTAAAAGAGCTAGTGCTGACGTGTGTCCTTTGCGAGGATCAAAATATATCTTGACAGTCTGCTTTCCTCCTTTCTCGGTGGCTGAAGGCAACTTTGCAGGCCCTGGGTACTGAAACTGTCACTTTTTGTTAAAGCTGTATGATTCTTACGTTTAAACTTTCAAATATATCAGTAGGGTTGGTGCAATCTCCATGATTGTAACTTCATTACACAAGAGTAGCTCTTGCACATATAGCCCAAAGTTAACTCTCCTCAGACGGTGATGAAACGGGACGAGGTGGCCGTGGCACTCTCCAGGTGACCTGGGACAACCCGTGGCACTGCCCGGCCCAGCTGGGTCAGGGTCAGGCTCAGCCTGGGGCCTGGGCTGCCGCAGGGTGACGCACGAGGCAGCGGGTGGAGTGATGCCGTGTGCTTGCCTGCTTCTGCAATTCTTATTTCATTCTCAGTTTTACATTTGTAGATATATTGTTTCTATTATGTGCCAGAGACACTTAATCTATGTGGTAAAATCCAGGCTTAGCATTTCACATAATGAAACCAGTAATACTTTGCAAATTAAATGACGTTATTTGCTTTCTCTTCTTTTCTCTGAGCTTTGTTTCTATACAGGTTGTGATCAAGAAATGCAAGATGGAAAAAGAAAGTGAGTATTCATTGATGGTAAAATATTAATGCTCCTTCAAAACTAAGTGTGGATCAGGGTGCTTGCTTTTCTTCTATGTGGCCCCAGGTCTGGGGAAATTTTCTCCCAGGAGTTCACTGCAGCTGTGACTGATCCCTCGGGGTGGTGCAGGGTTTGCAGGGGAAGCTGGAGAGCAGAGGGTAGTGCAAGCGCAGGCAGGAGAGAAGAAATGTCAGATATGAGCTAGCAGGCATCCTCTTCCTCCCTGTTAGAGGAAAGGGTAGAGCAGAGCTGGGAGGAAGGGCCAGCCTCCACGTCCCAAGTCGCGACCTGCCTGGCTTTATGGGAGATCCTTGTCCTGTATTGGAAAAGCCTCCTCGTGTGGGAGGTCTGGAGAAGGTAGCACAGCGCAGGGCTTCGTTGCTACGTCAGCTTTCGCTGTGTGTGTCTGTGGGGACGAGGAGGTGTCCCCACCAGCCTTACCTCTGCCTGTCTGTCGTCGGGTGGGCAGGGTGTGCCTGTTCAGCCCCACGTTTGGTCTTGGGATCCTCACCTTGCCCACAGCATTCACTGATGCCGCTGACTGCCAGGAGTCTCACCTTGGCAGGTAAATAACATGGAAACCCTTTTATCTTTGTCTCTCCATTCTGCACTGGGGTTACGTAGGGCTCTGGTATGAGGTGACTTCCCGGGGCTGTTTGAAGCTCTCCGACAAACCTAGCACAGCAAAGCGAGTGCCTGGAGTGGAAATGGTGCCTAGCAGCATCTGCTGCCATGTGGGTCCTGGAAAAATCCCAAGAGGATGTGCTTACACTGCTGTTGGGAGGATCTCAGGGGAATGTCTCTGCAGCTTGTGCTGGCCAGCACTGTCCCCCCACAGCCACGTCCCCCCCACCCTCTGCTGGTGCCTGCTCCGCACGCCTTGGCTGCAGCTCTCCTGTTGTCCTGGTACTGAGAAAAAATTAGAGCTGGACAAGAGGTGTACCAGTACTGGAACAAGTAAAATTATTTGGGCATGATTTAGAAATGACAGCGCAGGGAAGCAGATCAAGGTTTCCCCATGTTGAGGCTGTTGCCTTTGCCCAGCGGTTCAGCCCTCCTGATTACGCGAAGGCGGTACCTTCACAGCAGGTTCATCACCATCGTTGTGCCAGGAAAGCGAGTTGGGGACAGAAAGGTGCAGACCCTCCCTGTGCTCTTGGCAGGCTGCGCTGGCAGAGGGGAGCAGCATCCCCATAACCTGCGCTGGTTCCCGGCACCTCCTTTCCCAAGTGTCCAGAAAACGCTTTGGCGCTCACGCCATGCACCTTATGTTCAGGCTTCCAGAATTTCTTTCTTTTTTTGTTGTTGTTTTAGATCGAGGCCTTCACTAGGATTTACACGAAGGTGAAAAGCAGACTTGTCCTGGCACGCTGTGGGCGCAGCGTGGGCTTCCAGGGCCATTCCTTGGGTGGTGCTGCCATCTAGGGCGCGAGTGTGCGAAGGCTTCGCTGCCGAGCACCCACGTTCCCAAAACACTTTCCCCAGCGTTTACTCCCCGAGCGCTGCTGGGGAAGGGTGTAGACGGCCAGACCGGAGCCCACCGGGGCAGAGCAGCACTTGGCTGTGTCTAGTGTGTTACTCCAAGGAAAAAGCTGTGTATAAAAAAAATTGTGGAAGAGCATTGTAGCGTGGCTTGGGTATTAGCGTAGTTTTGGGGAGATGGGGAATTGGTTCCTGGCTTTGCTGTGAGCGCTCTGGGTCCCGCGGGCAGCACCATCGCTGCCTGCCTTTGCCGCAGTCTGCAGGTGCGTTGTCCCCCCCGAGGTTAGCCCTGATCTCAGGTCAGCCTTTTGCGTGTCACTGGGCACGTACGTTTGTTTACAAGGACCTGTGCAGCTTTTCAGGCTTTGAGGAAGAGGTTGGCGATCGCTGGCAGTGGCTCTGGTTTCAGCCGCAGACTGAGGGCTCCCTGTGGAGCAGCCCTTGCTCATGGCACGTGCTCTGCCTCTGCAAAACATTGCTGGGCGGCCCTGGGGACGGGCTTGTGCACCTTACCGCGTTCTTTGCTTTGCTTTTAGGTTAAACTGTCCATTTCTGTAGATGAGAAGTTTTTACACATACTCAGAGAACGCGTGAGCCAAAGCCAGGCTGCGGGATGGTTTCTGCCTGGGCCCCGGGGCACGGTTAGGAACAGATGTTCAGTTCAGGCTGAAATCAATCCTGAGCTTAAAATCTGCACTAATGGCTCTGACCCTACATCAAGGACTTCAAAGAAAAGAGAATTTTTTTTTTTTAGTTCCAGCTCAGGTGTAACTGAAATTCCATTTTACAGACTTCATATTTGTGAAGCCCAGCAAATGGGCCTCTCACTTTTCTGCATTAAACTTAAGTCTGGCTGAGTGTACTGAAGCTGCGTGAGTTTACCCTAAGCTTACCTTGGTGTATGAGTTAAAGACCTCAGGAAATCCAGCTGGTATTTTACCCTGAGCTCAAATTCCTGGTTAAATGAATTCACATACAGTCTTTAATTCCTCCTAGCTGGCTGTCTCAGATGAAGAGGGGCTGCCAGGGCTGCTTGCTGTCCATCGGTATGGATGAACTGGGTACTTCATAGTCCAGATCAATACCTGCTGCAGTTCTTCTACAGCTGTGTTACTGTGACCTTCCTGACTGAAGGAATGGCCTCTGCACAACCATGTGTACTTTGGAACAAGAGATATGACAGCCATAAAGAGGACAGTATATTTTAACTGCCTTTTACTTTTCACTGTTTATGGCAGTAAAGCTAAGGCAGTGCGGTTGGCTGTGGATCCGCATCCTACTCTTACAAACCCCTTCCTCCTTGTACCTCCATACTCTGCCCTTACTCAGCCACACCTCACGTTTCCTGTCATTCTTCCATTTCCTCACATCCTCTAATTTTTGCATTGTTTTTAAGTCTGTGTTGAAATGATCTGTATAGTCCACAGTACGTACAGTGTTGAGACAAAGTCCACCAAAGGGTCAGCAGGAATTAGTTTTCATCTGGATGGGAGTTTTACTTGGTTCCAGGTTCCCCATTGATTTTGATGAATTTCAGTGACTTAGAGCACAGATTCTGACATATTTTTTTAATGTGCTCTGGCTGTAGAACAAACTATGGATCAGATTTAAAAAGCTATATCATTTTAGAAATATTTTTACTTATTCTTGTGGCAAGCCTTACAAAGTTATTAAACCATGCAGGTAACTTTCCCTTCTTCCCCATGTCCTACAAATCAATCCTCCATACACATACTACAACCTTTTGCTCTTTCAGTACAAGCACTGGGCTGATCAAACCTTAATGTGTGCTCAGTAGTGGAGGCATGACTTAAAACCTGCAAAAAAATACTGGCGTGAACATGGCTGTTGCTTGTAACACTGCACGCAGCAGGTCAGGCTTAGAGCTACGTGGTTTTACACCAAGACTTTGGGTCTACACTCTTACAATAAATAAATATTAGTAAATATGAGTATTTACTGATCAGACTTGCTACACTGATGTCTTATTTCCTGTTTTTAGAATTATATGAAGTTGAAAGAAAATATTCTTCCCTCTGAAAGCAAGCAGAGGTCTGTACACCCAACAGCCCTTCAGTTGGAAGCTCACTGAATTTCGTTTTGGGTAGCCCCTTTTTTCCCTTGCCTTTGGAAGTACACGGCTGAACTCATGCGTTGTTGCAGCCTTGAGGGCTGCTTCCATTTTTAAGGCTTCTTGTTGGACATCTTCCCTTTCTCTGAAACACTTTTTGGAGCCCTGTGGTGCTGGTTGGTAGGTGATTCAGTTCCTAGAAAAATGCCTAGCTGGCACTCTTTAATGTGTGGGGGTTTTAGGGACATCTGAAATGAGTGCCTTTAAAGCTGTATTGATTTTTGGTGTGCTTTGAACTTGATCTTTTTCTTATTTGTTAATGTGGATGTAGCTGTCTGAGATAACTAATAACTATTAAGTTTGAGTATTACAGATGGGCTGAAATCCATCAGTTAGAGTGCATTAAGTGGTTCCTGCTTTTAGGTGCCTTAGAGATTTCAGAGACTGTGAGGCTGGTAGTTCTGGTATGAATGGATTTTTAGTTATTGCAAGTAAGTGTTACACATTGTATCTTCATACAATTTATACATATTATACCTTGAAGCAATGCTTTTTGGCCGTAAACAAGAGGAAAAGCCAATGCTTTGCTGAGGATGCTCTCTGAATGGGGAAGACGAAGGATGGTGGTGTCCCTGTGGCAGTGATGTCATAGCACAGCAAGTCCCTCTCCTGAGCTAAGCACAGATGCCATTTTGCTGGGGTAGTTATTGCTTAAAGTTGCACTGAGTACATGGACCTCGAAAGGAGCTGGAAATCGTGTTCCTGGCAGGGCAGGTGGAAGGAAAATGCTGAGTGTCAGCAGTCATTTCATAGAGACAAGCAGCTTGTTAGGCATAGGCATCAGCTGGAACTAGAGATTTAGGGAGAGACCTTTTGTGCTTTAAATGGCTTTAAATTCATTAAGTAATGTTTGCATTTTACAGAGCAGAAAACCTTCACTAGCCTCCCTTCGCACCCCTGCAGAGCTCAAAGGAGGAGAGTCATGGGGGGGATTTGCAGCAGTGCTCCGAATCCGCTTTGCGCTGGCTGATGTGGAGCTGCAGCGGGGACCTCAGCTGTGGGGGAACATGCCCATCTTCGGTGTCTGTTTTCATGGTCCACATCACCTCCTCAATGGATGGCTCCATCCTCGTCTGGTGCCCTGGCTGATAGCCCATAGGGGATGCCCACACTTGCACGCAGCGCACAAACCGGCTTGAGGAAGCTCCAAGTTCAGCTGCTGCTGTTTCGGGCCAGAAGACCCCAAACCTGCTTTTTTTTGATATAAAGGAGTTGATTTCTCTGACCTGATGAAGATGCACTTCAATACAAGTAGGGTCCTGGATGTATAGCTTTCTCTTTATATTTTACTTTGGGACTGATTTTCTCAGAAACATGGAGCATAATTTGCTGCTTGCACATCTGTCTGGCATCCACAAATGGTGAGTATGGAAATCTATTGATGGGATTTTCCAAAAAATGTTATTGTAGGGCGACTGGGTGTTAGAGCCACAAGTGATGCATGTGACTCGTTTTAGGCTCCAACCAACCCAGCTAATGGTATAGAAACACCTTTAGTATCTTCTAAACTTAAGTGTATTTTGGTGTAACATCTCCTATGTTTCCTAAGAGCTCCAAAACTTGTTCTTGGATAAACATCCCTGTTTCCCAACTGGCTTTCAGCAGATTCCAGATCTGGTCCTAATTAGTGCTGTGTGAACATATGTTATGCAAAGAACTGATGAAACCCAGAATTTGTCATTGGAAAAACCCTGGTATGTTGCTGGTTTTTATATGATCATCCAAACTGGGAGTTTTCTTTCATGGATGTGAGTTGCAGAAAAAAAAATTTAGAGATGTCAAAACCCGCATGTGAAAGCTGTGGGTAATTCCTGGGTGTTACCATCCAAGGTCTTTGCATTCTTGCTCTGTGCTATGAGCTTTGTTCTTTGGCTGGACCAGGGCTCCTTGGTGTGGCCTCACCTCTCCGTGCCCCGCAGAAATGTCTCTGCTGGAGTGTGTGACCCCTCTGAACCCCACACCAGGTCTTTGCTCCCAGAAAGAGCTGCCAGCAAATAGGTTTATAGAAAGATAGTGGCAGGAAACTTGGCAGCTGATAACAGAGCAGCTGTATTTGTTGTTTCTAACTGGCATGACACAAAACAGAATTAATTTAAGCTACTATACAGGTTACTACAACTTTTAAAGCAAGGGAAACTTTTATAAATGTATTGCTACCAACATACTAGGTAATATTTTAGTATGAAATTTTGGCTGACCCTGTTAATTTTACTTTGGGAACAGCACAGGAGAAATATAAGGAATAAATTGTCATGTCAGATTGCCCATCAGTAATCACAGAGACTCTGCACATTGCTGGTTGTGGCTGGTGATGATGAGAATAACTCTGAAACTGCAAGAGTGGCACAAGAGCCACTTTACGGGGGAACTGCATCTTCCAGATCACCTGAGCCCTGAGTTTCAACTGGTCAAACTATTACTACTCCAGCTGGGGCAATTCAGGTTTCAGAAGGCACAGCATCCCCAGGAGCAGAGCCTGACTTTGCCAGGAGGTGCCATCCACCCCTGGGTCCCCAGGGGACGATTTCCCTTGGCGCTGGTGGCAGTGCTGTCACCAAAGCCCTGCTCTGCCCACCAGTGCCTCAAGGAGCTCCTCTTTTGGGCACAAGTCTGCTTGCAAGCTTCCTAAAGCTGAAATGTGCTAAACATGTTCATACACCGCATAACTTGCGTGTTTTTTGCTGTCCATGTTTTCAGCTTACTAGGGTTGGTTTCATTAGCCTGGCCAAGTGTGTTCTTTGCATTTCTTTCTTTAGCTGAATAGTCAATGACTGGGCAGCAGTTTTATATTTCACCCCCTCCTTCCTTAGCTGTTGAATGGAGAAATTGAGATTGTATGAGCATCGTGGCACGGAGGTGATAGGAGAGAAATGGTAATTACTGAGATAAAATACATGTCAGGAACTAGAAAATCCTATTTGATAGGAGTGTCTTCACTGCTCAATTTGCAGTGCACTTGCCAGAGCACTTGCTCAGCCGAGTTCATTTTGGGAACCTTTGAGTTCTTTTTATTTGTCTTAGTTCTGAGCCATTAAATGTCATGATTTCAAGGAGTTCTCTACAAATACACGAGTTGGAAACCTTTATTGTAATAGCCCGGTGGCTGGAACTTCCACATTATGGCATGACTCCAGGCAGTGGCGATTCACAAGAAGGAAAGTTCCCTCTAACACATCAGTAACCATTCTGGTTTTGTTAGGGTTTTTTTTTTTTCCACTTTTGTCTGATATTTTGCCCATCCTAAGGCATGTGAGGGACTTTGTCCTTGGGAATGTTCCTGTCTTGCAACAGGGAAAAGGTTTGCTCAGGCTTTTGATTCCTTCAACTGCTTTATGATGGGTGATAGTATTAGACTGGGAAGCAACTTCATCAGAGCTCCCCTTTGGAAATCCTCGGGGTAATTGAAAAAAGAGTTGCTGGAAAACATTTTGCAGCATCACACTGCTTTTGATACTGTGGAAAATGAGGGTGAGTCTGTGCTGTTGTAATTCAGTGACAGTGTGAAAAGTCTGGAAAACAGTCCAGGTATAGCGGGAACATAAACTTCCCCGACGTCAGACCCGCTAACGGCTCCCCTTCGGCTTTGCTTTCCTCCTCTGTGACTTTGCGAATATATTTGGCAGCGGCTGGCGTTCAACTTACAGCCACAGAAAGTAAAACTGAATGTCATTGCAGATGTGCTCTGGAAAGAGGATCCAAGCCTGCCGTACTTAATGGAATGACATAGCTGGAGGATTATTTCTTCCCAAGTGCCCCAATGCAAGCAATAACCTCTCTGGCCTGCAGTGAAGAGGATGCACCGTCCGAGTAAGTTCTGCAGCGTCTTCACGTTTCCCTAACCTTATAAATACCATTTTTTATTAATGGGCAGCAGGATGTCAGGCTACGCCTGGGAACGTTTCCCACCAGGCTCTGAAGGCGTGCAGACGCGCTGTGGAAGGAGCAGGGACGCTGGATCGCGCTGAACAGGAGAGGGCACTGGCACTCCAGCAGCTGTGCTGGGCTCAGCACCCCGACCCGCGCCCAGGGTCGGATTTACTGCAGCTCGGCGCCCGCGTCAGCTGATGCTCTGAGTGTGAGACAGGAGCCTACGACAGGGTGAATGAACCGCGTTAATTGTCTGTGTGTCTCTGGAGAGAGGGAGATCAAAGGGCTGGGGCTAAACTGCTGCGTGCACACTTGGACTGGGTGGAACCTGTCTCCTTCCCATTTAACAGGCAAGTTGTTCTGCCCGCGTCTGGTACAGCTCTTGCTTTTTGAAAAACTCCGATTTAGTGTCCTTTTTTTGCACCTGCATTAGGTATTCCATACACAAACTAAGGCGACATTCATGTTGTCCAAGGGAAGCTCAGGTTGTTGCAGTCTCTCCTGACTGTAAAACCGTGCAGCCCTTCACCCCGAGAGCCCGTATGTGCTGCCTCTCCTCCTGCCCCCGTCTCTCAGCCATCAGAAGATACGAAACGTTGCATTTCCTTCCTGCTTCACAGCATTAACAAAGTGCTCTGGGGAGCAATTAGCAAGTGGCCTCTAACCAGTGGGTGAGGAGTGCTGGGTCAGGCTCCGTCTCTCCAGCCACCATCTCTGATGGTGATGCTGGTGAAGGACTCCTTGTCCTGAGTCGAAATGCTGGGCACAGACCTCTTTTTCCTCAATTTCCTTCCATTTTTTGTTTTCATATTTTTGCTTTGCATGTATAAAGGGTCTATTGTGTTGGAAAGAACCAAGTTCTGTTTGTTTTCAACTTTAATAAGTCTTAATTAGACCCAAAGTAAAGCGCTCGTGAAGGTGCTGGCATAATTACAGGCTGGGAGAACCTCCCTGCCGAATCTAAATCCAGCCCCCAGCTTCCTGGTCCTGTCAAAGTGCGGCAGAGGGAAGGGGGACGAGGCACGGGTGGCAGCAGCCCCTTTGTTCCTCTCCCAGATCCCTTTGTAATTTTGTAATTTGTCTCCGCTTTGCGTGAAGGTTTGTTAAAGGCAAAGCAGGAAGGGCCTGACTGCAATGGAAGGAAATATATTTAGAAACATGAAAAATAGGAAGGGAAAATGTTTTATTTGCATTATTCACCAGGTTCTATTATTTATTACATCACTGTGCCGGTGTATCATTTTATAACTGCCAAAGAAATGATTGTGCTTCAGGAGGGCGGCTTTGTGCTGCTGCAGCCTGTCTTTTAAATGTGGACTCTTGATACAAGACGTTGTTTGGCTATTTCAGTCCTACTTCATTTAAACGATGAATTTGTCAGGTCGGGTTTTCACAGAGGCCCAGGAGAAAGGCGATTCCTATTCCTGGTGCTTGCTGTCTGCCCCGCTCTGCCTTCAGCCGAATTTCTCCTTAAGCCAGAGGTTGTCTTGTGAGAGGGAGAGCTTGGGTGAGGGCAGCCAGCAAGGTGCAATGGGCTGACTTCCACGCTGGATTTAACGAAGGTGATGGGATGGTGGGAGATGAGATGCCTTTCTGTCCCAAGCAGGTCAGTGGGGATTTCATCCTCCTCAACAACCTTTGCAGCATCACCTTGTCCTTAGGCTTGTCTAAACCAGAAGGAACCTCCCGGGCAGCGAAGGCATGTTTGGGTCTTGCACAAGCGTGTTTAGGAGGTCACTGCATTTCTAGTGTTGTTCTTGAAGGGCTACGGAGCTGCTGGTATTTCTGTGGGGTGGTTGGTCTTCAGAGATCTGTCCTCACACACAACTTGGTGTAAGGGAAGTGTAACAAGTTAGGAGAGACTTTCCTGTATGTTTCTTACTACTTTTTACAGAAATGAATATGCTTAGTCAGTAAATACATGGTTGCTTTCTCAGTAGAGGAGAACAGAACACAGATGTGTATGTTGTTTGGTTCCTTGTTGCTGCTCGGCAGGTTTGTGGGAGCACCATCTCTTGGAGCAGTCCCTTTTTGCCGCAGCAACTGCATCTCTAGTTATCTTGGACAAATTTTTTTCAACTTGTGATATAGGCAAAATTTTTAGCCTGTCTTAAACCGCTTGTAGAGCCTATGCCTTCTAATACCTCTCCATAGGCAAATATTTGCACACATGTAAAAAATTCATTCATTTATGTGTAGGACTTAATTCAGGGCCAGTTGTGCCCTTCCACATGTGTTCTTCAACGAGGGTCTGCCTGGAAACCCACCCTCAAAATTGTCCAGATTCAGTGTCCATCTGAACCAGGTGAACCCTTAAAAAACCTGGAAAAAAATAAGGACCTACGAAGTTTTTCTATGAGAATGCATAAATATTCAAATACTAAACTAAAAGGGTTCTCGTCTCATCCCACAAGCCATTTGAGAGCATTGCTCATTCAGCCACAGGAGGATTTTAGTACTTTAAAAAAATTGCCACAAAACATCTGCAGTCTGCAAAGAGCTGTTCTGAAAAGCATCTTGTTGGCATTCTGCAATGCATCCCCGAAGGATTTATTACCTCCAGCTGGCTGATTCGCAGCAAATCCTCCTTCCTTCATCTAGATGGCACTCTGCAGTCTGAAAAGGCCTTTTGCAAATGAATGTGGAGAGCGAAGTTTCAGCAATCGCAGGCAGGAGCCTCGATCTTTAGTTGTAATTTTGTCAACTCTGGTTATGTGAATGGGCAGGAAAGGGGGGGGGGAGAAGAAATTACATCGATATGATTTTTTAGGGTTTATGAGCTTTGGGACCTTAGAAGAAATAGGTTTTTTACTCCTGGAGTAGGTGCTGGGTCCCTTAACGTTCACTTGATAAATGTGATGTGTATTTTGGGAAGCTGCAGCACAATCAGACCTCCTGATCTTCCCCTTAACCAGTTCCACCACTCACCTATTTCTTGTCCTTGTAGGCTGTGCTGCTTCTGAGCCTTTCTGGTACTGGATATTTGGCCCATCGGAGCTCGTTCGCTCTTTCTGTCCCCCGGGTCACTACACGTTGTACAGCCCAACCTTCAGAGGCTTGCAAGTAAGCAAAGGGGTTAGAAAAATAAGCAAAGATGCTTATTATTTAGATACTGACGTACTGCAGAAAATAGAGCTGTCCCAGGGTAGTGCTTTCTTACTTTTACAGGGAAATTTATTGCATTCTGTGAGTTTATCTTTCTGGCTATTCTCAGGCAGGATGAGAAGTATCTGGGGGCACCAAATGCAAAGCAGGATCTGAGAAAGGCAGTTTGGGGACGATGAGAAAAGGATATATGGGGATGAGCTAAAATGACCGAGGACAATACAGTGAGGTGGAAGTACGAAGAGCGAGGAGGAGCTGGGAACGGCAATGTGTGTTTTTAAACTGCAGTAAAACGCCAACATCCCCAACAGAAGCAGAATACCGCTGGTGCCATCTTTCCAATGGTCTGAGTTCCTGGCATGGACTTCAGACTGAGGAAAATCAAGCACCTTAATCTTTGGCCAAGCAGATGTCCAGGGATGCCCAGGGTGCATATGCAACATGCGTATGTGATTCCCTACATAACTTACTGTAAAACTGTGGAATTTATTGGCCCAGATGGGATGAAAGGTGATGAATACATGGTATAACTTCCTGGTGGTGTCCTTTCCTTAGCATGTGTTGCTGAAGGGAGAATTTTGCCTAGCCATATGGCCCTTGCCTGCAAGAGGAACTATGTGGCTGAGTATTGATCAGCATTTGCTAAACCTGGGGGAACTCTGTCAGTGGCCTTCGCTTGGAGTGAGACTCCTTTTAACTGAAGGCATCAGTGCTGGCAATGGTGTCTGGGGAAATTTACTTGAGATATTTCTGTCTTGTGAGCTTGCTCTACTTGAGCCCTCTCTGACCGTTGGTGACTCATTTATCTTTCACGTGCCACTTGGAGAGCACCCTGAGCTGCTGCGGGGACCCACCTTTCCCCATGCTGGGGCACTTGGCCATGACCTCATCCAAGTACAAATCACCAGTACATGTTGCTTAGATGTTTTCAGTGAGCAGCTTTTTGCTGGGTGGCAGTTATCAGAGCAGCAGTGGGTTTGTCAATCCAATGCCCATTTTCACCAGTTCTGCCCTGGGTGCCTGTGTGTGCTGCCCGGGGTGATGGTGTGAGCATGGCTCACCCGTTCCTCCTCCAGCTTCCACCACTTCCCTTCCTTTGCTCTTACTCATCCCTGGCGTGATTGCCTGCGTGTCTGGATGCATTTCCTGAAGTTCTCCTTCCCTTCAATTTCTGCGCCTCTAGTATGGGTGACATCACGTGTGCGGCTATTTCTTGCCAATTTGCACTGGTTCAGCTTGCCAAACCTGTGTTTTGTGCTTGTTTTGTGTCCACTTGGCAGTTGTTGCCTGTTCAGGGCTGATGAGACCTCTGGGAAATGGTTTTATGAAGCTGCTGCTCTGTCCTTCAAACCCCTGCCCTCAAGGTCTGCTACTGCCAAGACAAGGTAGAAGAGGATGAAGTGTGTGCAAATTGGAAGATTTAAATAAAATTACATGATGGTTTAAACACTTTTCCTACTTCTGGTATCCATTGGCCAGGGATGTGTCCAAAGAAAACCTGCCTACTTGCGTATACCCATCCTCTCTCAATCCCTGTCCTTCCTTTCCCTGTCTGTGGACCCTTCCACAAAGCATTGCCTTTCAGGTAACACTTTGACTTGTAGTTCAAACTCTCAGCTGCATTGCTTGGTGCTCCTAAAATTAACAGATACTCTGAAAAGCACCGTTCATGGTGGGTTCATGTGAACCCACTCTTTCTTCAGAGCTGCTTGACCCTGGTTTGTATAGTTTTAAAATCTGTTGCCTTTGGCTGCTATACCCATCTCCTCCAGGGCTGCTTGCCCTGCAGGGATGAAGGCAGAAGAGCGGTGGGTATGGTCCCAGTGGGTTGTCACTCGTCACGCTGGCCAGGAGGTGTGACTGGATGGACCACAGGGTTGCTCATGCCGGATGTGAGTAACGTGAAGGAGCCGTCCAGTCCTGACACGGAGCAACCAGGGCGTTGTGCGTAAGAGCTGGCCTGGGCATGCTGTGGTGGAGCACCAGAAATGGCCTCGGGCTCTGTAGAGGAGCTGCTGACATGGGGAGAAGAGGAATTTCAGGATTCTGGCAGTGTGTAAGGGGGTGGCAGAGCTCCGGATGGGGTCCCCTTTGAACCTGTGCTGCTTTTACAGCAGAAATAGGTTTTCATGTCTGTCTGCTGCCCCAGCAATACCCTCGCTGTGCCAAGGAGCATCTGACTGTGATCTGCTGCCCTGAAAACCTGGCAGGGCCCAGCAGCAAGATTAATGCTGATAGGATTTTCCTGGTGTGACTCTTTGTGGTATTTACCAGAAGTCCCTTGAAGGCAGAAATTATTGCATTAAAAGATTAAGGCATCATTAATCATGCTTTTTGTCTCCCACCCCCTCCTCCTTTTCTTCTGGCAGGCTGGCTCAGTATTACTGATAAGATCGTTTTCATTTTTCTCCATTTGGAATAATAAGTTTATTCAAGTCTCTTCTATGATTGTGCCATCCTCAGGTAAGAAGGGCCTTGAGAAAACTTCAGGCAACCGAGTGGAATTGTTTATTAACACAGACACATTTTGACCTCTCGCATTCTAGGCATCGAGTGACGTATTTAATTCATGGCTCTTAGTAAATTAATAGAAATAACTTTAAAAAAATATTTGGATGGTGATGTCATCATCCAAAAATCCTGCCATGGTGTGAGAGGAGCAATGCTGGACAGAGGGTGGTACCAGATGTACCAGTTTCTCCTGACATGGTGGCACTTGCTGTTGGGGTTGACCTGAGAGCGGAGCTGCACGGTGGTTCCCAGCCCCAGAAGTAATATGGTTGAAGCACAGTTTAGGTGCCCAGTTTGGAAATATTTGGAAAATATGTCCCAACTTTTAAAGTAGAAAACTCAAAAATTAATCAAGGAAGAAATAGATGCTAGGGTAGAAATGGGGTAAAACTTTTAATTTGCTTTGATTGTTGAGACTGTCTGCACCGAGGGCAATAGACATGGCAAAAAGTCGTGCCCTTGCTCCCTGGAGCTTTATTCATTTCCATCCCACAACCTTTCTTCTGTGCTGTGTCAGGGAGGGCCACGGTTGTGTCTTGTGCTACTGCATGCAAAACATTTCTTAATTTATGTGCTAATTAACCTGACAGTGTGACTTGATTGTTAGGAGCTCGGCCTCCCCACAAGTCTGTCTTTGCAGACAATGATCCCTCCCTTTTGTCTTAACTAGAGCAAGGAACGGGAGGCTGGAGCAGGGGGAGGCAGTGGCTCCTCTGGGGGGGTTCAGGATGTGATAAGTGTGAGTACGGTGGAGGATGCAGCAGCTTCAGAAAGATTTGCTTTCAGCCTCCCTTTTAATGGAAGTTTTATTTTAGAAAGTTTTAGTTAACGTCATTCTAAAGTTTATTTCCATTTTATTTTTTACATAAAGAGGCTATAAAGCTCCCGGCTGGGTTTTCATTTTTGCTGGCTGGGAAAAGAGAGGTGAATTGGTTGCTTGTCTCCCGCGGGGGTGCTTTTGGGGCTGCTCGGCGTGTTTCTGCTGGCAGCGCCTCGCAGCCTGACCTACCTACGGCCGTGACTCATGCGCCGCCTCCCCGGGGCAGGTGAGGATATCAGAGGCACCTCTGCAGCCTCCTGAGCTGGATCTACACTGTGCCACGCTGCACGCAAAACCCTTGTCGCTTTTGCCAGCGCATCCTGGGGCCGCTTGGGTTTCCTTTGCTGCTGTCCCAACCTGGGCACTGGGTCTTGCCAAAGCCGCTGTTAAAGGACGGATGAACCCGGGCGTCGCTTGCGGGGCCAGGGCAAGCTGCGGCAGCCTTGGGTTTGGTGCAAAAGTCTTTGCCCTGGCCTCTGGTGCGGGGATGGGGGGGAAGCAGCAGGACAGCGCAGCGGGCAGTGTGTGTGCATGTGTGCGGGGGGTCCCTGTGTCAGCCCACCCCTTGGTGCCTGCCCGGTGGTGGTGGGCTCAGCCCCAGGAGCTGCAGCCCGGTTGCTTTGCAAGTTGAGAGCTCGTGCTCCCATCACCCAGGTTACTGCAAAAATAAATCTAACCATGTGAAAATGAATGGCTAGTCTTTCTATGCTATTCCTTAATTGCTTGTTTCCTACGTGCTTGTACAGCACAAGCTAATTTTAAGTAAATTCATATAAGATTAAAGTCTTGTAGTGAAGCTTTTCCTGAAAAAGCCACTTTTGTGTTAAGCAACGGCCAGTTCCAAAATTGGACTTGGGGCTGCTCAGGGTTATTTCCCTGCACTGCCACGGGCTCCTTTCCTGCCCTCAGGCAAGTTGCCAAAATCACGGTGGGCTTTTGATGGAAGCCTGTGTGATCCCAGTGCCCAAACCTCTCTGATACAGGAATTATCTGTTCCCACATGTGCTTCAGTTGCTTGTCTTTATAATGGGTGAAGGTGCAGCATTTGACTTACAGATGTGATGAACACCACAAGAACAACGATGAGGCATTTGTCTTGTGATGGTGCTTGCACAGTCTTCTCTCTCCCCTCACATTTCTCTCCTCTTGGCTGGACCAGTCATCCCGCCCCCCCAGAAAGGCATCAACATACAGCTAATGTGTGAGTGCACTTTGTTATTAAGGAGCTTTTTCAGTGATGTCAGGATTGTGGTGTTTGAGTTGCAGGTAGGGGATGTAATCCCGGCTGGTGCAAGAGTGAGGCTCCTGGGCTGCGCTTCCGAGTATTGGGAAACTCAAGGTTTGCCCACCCCTCCCCTCTGCCGCCTGCTTTGCTCCCAACAGCAGCACCCAGCACTCCTCCTGCATCGGCACCGTTGGCCCCGCTGTGAACGGGTTCAACTGAACTCACAGAAGATGATTTCTGAGAGGGCAGTCCAGTTCGGGAGTGGTGCTGAGCAACGGCAGCAGAGGTGGATGGGAATTGCTAACGTGAAGCCACGTCTGCAATGTTGAGTTTGTGGGGCTGGCAGGTAGGGAGAGAGGGCGGCTTTTTCCCTTTTCAGGCGGATAACGCACAGAAAGCACCAAAGTGCCACACACGTTTTTTTCTTTTACTTGAATGTCTCAACAGAGGCATGCGCCTGCATCAGCCCACATCACCCACTGCATCACTAAGGATGTGCCGAGGAGGCACAGTGCTCCTTGAAACTTGCTGTTGTGTTAGAAACATCTTTTCCTATGGTTTATTTTTTGTTGAGTAATTTTTTTTTGTTCTTTTATATATTTCAGCATTCTTAGTAATTTTGAAAAAGACTTATTGGGGAAAATAACATGTGTGCAGACGTGTGGGCTGCATGTCAGAGAGAACGCTAAATCTTGAATGAGGCTGGGTCAGTGGGTAACTGTTCAGAAGGAAACCGAAATGGCACTGCTGTCTCATATGTTTGAAATTGTCCCAATAAAATTGCTGGTTAATGTGCTCAATCAATGCAGCAAAAGTCTGGTTCCTGGATTCATTGCTCCCCAGCTGAGAAGATGGCAGAAATTTGGGAAGATTGTTTCTAATTCCATGTGTTCTGCGTATGGGTTTACTTTTTATGTGGAGAGGGTGGGAAACTTGCCTAGTGTAACAAGCCCAAATAATCAAAAACTAATTTTGTAGGGCAGCACGCACACAGGATAGGCCCTGATTTATGAGCATTTGTGTAAATGGAGCATGTGGGTCCTTAGGCTGAGCTCAGCACCAACGTTAGGATGTTTGGACTGATCCATCATGTGGGCTGGAAGTCAGGCTTGCTGCTTGCTATGGTCTTTGGTTTCCTCATCTGGAATAAGGGAAATGTTTAGAGTTTTGAGCATATGGATAAAGCTAAATCAAAATGATAAAGCATTTCATTCCAGACTGAGGGCATCCGCACAAGAATAACCGTTCCAGAATAACTTATCGCATAGACAAACTAAAAAAAAAAAAAAAGGAAAAAAATCTATTTTAACCAGAAAAATGAAGGAGGTATAGAGTTCTGAGTGACAAGCAGAGCTCTTGAAAACACGTGAATCACAGATGACAATAGGCTTTTTAAGAGCTATAGAAATGATAGCACTGTTTTGGTAATGGAACATCATGATCCCATCTATATGTGCGTATACTATATTTATACTATATACATGTATATATTCCAGTTACATATATATAAAAATCCAATTTACTGGTGTGGGCTTTAAGAAGAGATCTGACTTGTAATTTCTAGTAAAATAATATGATAGAAAAGAATGTAATTTATCAAAGAAACACTGCTGACTTTATGACAAGAACAGAGAGATAATGGGATTTCTGAGGCTGTACGGATGCTCTTCACAGTGATTTGAGAGGGCAGGATATGCGGAAACTTAACTGAAAATGAGTTCTCTTTTTTTTCCCCGGGATTGTTTTAAACCTAATCTATTTGTAACTCTTATTTTATGGATGCACATGGATACTGAATTTTTTCGATCATTTATTGTAACAAGTAGTTTTTGCCTGGAAAAGATCTCACGCTGCAAACCTCCATTACTAACAATATATTCTTTCACAGTGCCAGCCTTTATTTCTTTTTAGTCAAAGCTTTCTATCAAATTCCAAACTTGAATTCAAACTGCTGTTCTGACATGCAAAACATTGCCTTGTCACATTTTTTTCCCCTTCCTTTTAATTAGACCACGTGTAGAGTCCCCCCAGCTAATGCGCGCAGGGGGTTTGATGTAAGCGCTTGCGGTGCTTTGGGAAGCACAACAGACACCTGACCGGAGAGGGTAGTTCGTTTATGTATAATTAGGCATAAAGGCTTGATGAGTCCTCCTGTGCTCTGCTCGTGCACCATAACCTGACCCCAGCAGACGGGCTAATGAGCAGGAACGAGCTTTTCTGCCTTCAGCCCGGGTCGGCGTTAGGAGCTGCCTGGGGAGGTGGGGGGGTCCCGGGTCGGACACCCGGGCAGCAGCGAGGGGGTTTGCCAGGCTCCTCCCGGCCGGTGGGTTTGCGGAGGCTTCGTGGGGTTGAGTGTGGTTCTGGGGAGAGGCTGGGCGGCTCAGAGCTGGGTGGCACTGACCTCCCCGAGGAGCAATATTGAGCTCGACTGCCTTTTCTAGGAGCCCGAGCTGAGGTTAAGCGTGTGCTGACTGGTGAATGTTGTCTGGGGCTGCGTTACTGTCAGTGCTGATGGCGTAGGTCGTGTGAAGTTTGCAGCATGCCAGCTCCGTAACTACGGTCCCTCCGCAGGCAGCACGGGTCTCATCAGGCTTGCTTTTATCTCGCAACCTCGGCGCTCTCTAAGGCGATCTACAGTGGCCCAGTCGGGTTTTATACTGTTACAGGAGCGTTCTGTCATTTTTTGGGGACCCTCTTCCAGCTGCAGGGCTGAGTCCCTTTGCACGATTTCTTTCAGTTGGAGGCAGTGTCCTGTGTACGATCTGTCAGTTTGTAACGCGTTGCATCCCGCAACGGTCTCAGCGGGAAAGTACAGCAACACAGCCCAGACGCATCCACGTTGTTCATGTGTCCCCTTAGAGGAATAATCCCCAAAAGACCTCGGTTGTCTTCTGTTGCAAACGGTTCCGGCAGGCGGTCTGAGCAGTCGGCTCCCGAAGTACTCTCCGTGAAGCATCCTTTTCTTGTATTCACTTGGAAGTTTTCCCACTGCCGTTAACCTCAGTTTTGGTGCTGTTAAGGGACGCTGTCGCACACGGGGCAGAGATGGGGCAGCTGGGGACAGCACTTGAGCATGGCTGGGGAGGATTTCTCACCTGCAGGACCCCTGGGACCCACCTTGCTCAGGTGTCCAAGCCAGAAGGAGCCACTTTGCACATCCAAACACCGCCTGCACCTTCTGTTTTGGGCTCGTAACTTCAACCTGAGCCCTGGCATTTTCTCCACATGTCAACCGTGCTTCTGGCTGAGCGGAGCAGAGCCGATCGCACGCCAGGGCTGTGCTTCCAGTGACTGCTTGCCCTCTGCTTTAAAATATTTACTTCATTTACTGCTGCTGCAATGCATCCGTTTCAGCTGGGCTAGGAGCCGCATGCTATCAGAGTTTCTTCTTCCAGGAGGTAATTGTAGACCGTGGTTGAATTATCCCTACCACCTCTTGGGAAAACTGCATAGCCTGAGCTACAAAAACCTCTTGCTATCAGGCAACTTTTCCAGAGCCAATATAACTTCTGAGTCTTGTCTGAATCTTTCATTTATTTTCAAGACTACCCTTGAAATATGGTCACCAGAGCTGTTCACGGCATTTAGCAACGGTATCACGGATACTGGATGCTGAAATAACACCATTTCCCTGCACTTGCTTGTTAATCTCCTATTCATGTAGTCCCGGATTGCTTCTCCCCTCTTAGTAACAGCATCACACGAGCAGTTCACGTGGGGCTGGTTCTGTACAAACCTCCCCATTTCCTTTTCTAAATTGCCGACGTCAAAATACTGTCGACCATGCTATTAGCATGACCTATGTACTTGGACCATAGACAGGCAATGTGCCATTTGCAGCTATTCAGAGCACTTTGCTCAAATAAACTGATATTACCCAGCTTTCCAGATCTGTTCCCATCATTAATGCTGTACCTGCACTAAATACTTCCATGCACAAACGGTATCAGTAATGCTTTCATGTATTTCCCAGATAATTGAGTAATGCACCCAATCAAGTGGGATCAAGGATGGAAACTGGCTATTTGTTTATCATGTAGTAGCTATTGGTTAACTAGTTTTAAAATAATTTGGGTACCTTTTTTTAGTGTCAAGCACTTTTAGATTGAAAATCTACTGCCTATGGAAGTCTGTTTCAGGCTTAGGTCTATGTCAAAGTACCGACGCAACTAAAATACCTGGCTTATCTGACATTTTATTTTCCATGGTTGATGATGATATGCAGATTAACTGACCTTTAGTTCCCAGGTACTCCATTTATTTGTAAGTAATGGCCTATACTGAGCTTTATCCACAGTCTCCAGATGGATCCTCCCATATTTTTGAACGCGTTAACAGTTGGCATGAACCACTCGGGGCTATCCTTGGGCAACTTGTCTTCATGTGTTTGCCAAGAAGTTAATACAAACCTGCTTGTTTAGGAGTTTGTTTAATGAGAGTTTTTCAGAAGAGAAAGGATTCTGGCCAGAGGTCAGTGTCCCAGCAGTACTGTGAAATACGCTGTGAGTTAAAATACAACGACCCTGCTGGTGACGACTACCTGCTTTGACTGGCCCCCACTCTGTGAGTGCTGCTGGATGGGTTTAATTCGGCTGGCTTGCACCTGTCCCGGCTCGCTCCCTCCCCAGCCTGCCTAACCAGAGGGAGGGCAGCGTGCAGGCAGCATGCAGGCAGCGTGCAGGCTTCCCCGGCTCAGCCTGCCTTCCCTGGGGAGGGTGGTGGTGGGCTGGGGCCGTGTCCGTGCCTGCAGGCTCCCAGCTTTAACCTCTGCCCGGCTCCTTTAACGGTGGAACAGCCCAGCTGCTCCGCAGGGCCTCTGATGGGTGTGATCGAGATGCTGACTGAAAATGCTGCCGCAAATCACCAAACGTTGATAATTGCCTACAATTGTTCTAAAATGGATCCAGATCTGAAATGCGGTTATTTTGCATGTGTTCTGTTCCGTATTCACTTAAGCACCTATGGAGAATTATTGCTTCTACGAATAGGAGGGACTGAAGTGGCCTGATTTTGGGTTTCTATATCAATACTAACGAGCTTCTCCCTGCAGGTCCCTCGGCGAGAGCAGAAATAATCTTGGCTTTCCCTTTCCCCGAGGTGTGCGTCTCTTGGGTGCAGCGGTGGAGCGAGCCTCAGTGGGAGCCAAGCGAGCGGTTCAGCAGCTCCTGGGCCACTGCATTCGAGCAGCCTGTGCCTAGAAATAAAGAGCCACCTTGGCTGTAGATGTAAAACCACTGTTACCCCCCAGCCAAGCCTGTAGCCGTGCCCAGGCAGAGGCACAGCCACGACCAGGTCAGCTGTACGTACCACGTATAGGCAGTGCTGCGGCATAAACCCCGGCTGCTCAACGGCACCGCAGCCACCACGATAAAACACAGGTAGAAACTGCTCACCCTTTGGACACAGTCCAAAAATAGGGAATATTTGGCTTTATTTCTGCAGCATGTGCTGCTGCTATTTCTGTAGCTGGTTGCTTAAAAAGAGAGGGCACGATGTAGCTTGTGGGGCTCTGCAGAGCAGTATCCTGGTCTTTCAGGAGGAATTTGGCTCAGTCTGTCCCTGCTAGGGATCTTCTGCATGAAGATTGTTCAGTATTGCCTTCAAATCAGGCAGTACCTGCCAGGACTACCCCCTGGCATTTCTTCCTGCCAAATCCTCCAACGGAAGAGGCATGTTCACATCAGTAGAAAAACAAAATGGGAAGAATTAAACCAAGAAATAGAGGTGAGAAGGGAAAAGGTGTTTTTTAGAGTCCTGCAGCTGTCGTAGAGCGCTCTGCTGATGTGCCAATCCCCTGCGAAGCACAGCATATGTCGAAGCGGCTCTGTTTAAAGGGATAACAGAAAATGATCTGAAAGGCTGTCTCCTTTTGTGTTCTTATTTCATCCCAGCATATTACAGGATTTTGTTCAGGTTTTTCAGTGGTCTCCTGGGTAACACTTTATTACAGCAATGGTGTGCAGTTCTAGTATGTAATAATGAGATCTATATAAATAATACTGATTCTGCTGCCTTCTGTAATGCTTCCTGCCTCAGAACACTTTTGAAAATATTAATTTCCTATTATTTGGGATAGAGAGGCACCTCCAGGTACCACACAGAGCATTGCAGCAGCGTGTGTTGTGCTGGCCAGCTGCCTGTGAAAGCCATGCCTTTGAATCATGGTCTTCAGACTATTAAGGATCTTTCTGAACGCAGAGCGAGTCATTAAAATAATTGCTTTTTTTAGTTGTTTGGGTTTTTCCTTTGTCATTCTGAGGTTTTAAAACAGATGCCAGATAGTATAAGACTAGCTTACAAGAGCTGAAGATGCTGTGAGGGGAGCTTCGGCCTTGAAGAGACAGATGAAGTTTGGGAGAAAAGGATGGTTATGGTATGTCACAGATTATAACTTGAAGTGCAAAGAGGTGAAGGATGCTGTGACCCAGCAGACTGCAGTGCTGTGTTGAGGATGGGCACGTTGGCTCAGAGCAGCATCCTTTGTGCCATAATACAGCTTTCCATAGGGTGCTGCCCTGTGCTGGGTGAATCTGTGGTCAGACACCCAGGCACGGGGTGAGGCCCCCATGTATCCAACCTCAGTTTGTGCACCTGTGTTGCCCCAAACTCTGTGCTTGGTCAGGAAGAGGAGGGTGAGCTGAGTCCCTGGGACTCCAGGGAGCTGGGGTGTGCTGTTACCAGTGGGTGTCAGGTGGGGAAGGGATGATGCTGTGCTGGGCATGGAGCAGAGCCCGAATGGCACGCGTGGCATTGGCAAGAGAAAACAGCAACAGTGAACCGAGTAAAGGTTTAATGGATTTCCTAGAATTGTGCTTTGTAAGGGCCTGGTTGTCAGGATTTGTGCTGTATTGACGTGGGTTTTCAAAGAAATGAGGACTGGGTCGTATAGCAACCGCTGTCACTTTACTTGGCTGACCTGCCGTGCTCCCTCCTTTCAGGGTAACGTTAAAATGAATATTGTATAGCGGAGAGTGCGGCATAATTGGCTGGAGACAATGTATGTGCTGTGCTGTTCTGTACAATATCGATTGCTCCTTGTCCAAATATATGTATCTAAACCCAGTCCATTAAGCGGCAGCCCCGTTGGGCGGATGCCAATCTTTTCACGCTGCAGTGGCTTTCGCTTTGTCTTGGCTGTGCTACAAGCCCCGTACGCGATCTGCCAGCACGCCGCAGCCCGGCGCTCGGGGGCACGTGGCCATGGGGGGAGTCAGCACCCATCGTGGTTCCCCAGCCGCTGCCGTCGTTGGTGGGTCTTCTCTGCCAGCGATCCCCCTCCTCGTGCTGGTGTTATCAAATTCACGGTGATGTTGCGTGGCACTAGCGCCGGGTGCCGTGTGCTCTTCAGTGCTTGTGTGAGGCTGCAGGTAAACCCCAAAGGAAAACTCTGCTCTTTTTTTCAGGCAGATGAATTAAGGGGGAAACCCATCGTGGCTTGGCAGAGCCAGCAGACGTGCTAATGCAGAGATGAGTCCCGAGATTGGCAACGTGAGCAGGAGTGACGCAGATGCTGTTGGGGCACATCTATGTCACAGCATGCTGCACAGCCACCTCAGCTGGTTTGAGATGCTGAAACCAGTCGTGCAGCTGCTGGCAGGGTAGCTGCAGCTCGGTCATGTTGGAGTTGCATCATGTGTGATGCTGCGCTGACCTGTGTGCTGTCACCCACCCACACGTGGCCACACGCTGTGTCTGCTCCCTGCTGAGTCCGTTGCAACAAGGGCAACGCAGCTCGCACAGGCTCATTGGTGTCCACTGAAGTGCCTTATTCTGGTTTTTCATTCCCTTTTACCACTTAAAGGCTCCAAAATCTCTGCATTCGGTGAGAGTGGTGCTGCTTTTCCACCAGTGCAGAAGGGATGCAAAAGAGGGAAGGTCCATGCTGCTTTTCTCCAGCCTTCATCTCCAGTCTAACTTAAATCTCTGCTTCTCACTCAGCAGACTGAAATGCGTTGCAGCCATCCCCAAGCAGAAGTTTTCAGACTGAGCACAGAATGCGTTACCAGCACCGGTACATATAGCCTGCCCCAACAGGGACGCTCTACAGATGTGGTGTGGGGCTGTTTGTGCTGCTGCAGGGTTTGCAGCACGCTGCAGAGCGGAGGGGCTCAGCTGCAGAGCTTGCTGCGCCTGGTGGCATCGACTTCACGCTGCACTGCAAAGCCACTTGATGCCACATGCTGCAGCTATTTGGAACTGAGGTCCATATATTCCTACATCTTATTATATATAGAGACACATATATAAATGGGAATCATTCCTCTGTTAAATCCAAGTCAACAATTTCTTTCCTCCTACAATTAGTGTCCCAGCAGATCATGTAACAAATTAATCTTTATCATTCAGTTAATCATTTCCCTAAAATCAGTGAGCAGTGAAATCTTCTGACCTATTGACTGATGTATAATGTTGTATTAGTAGATAGCGAATTACAAGAGCTGCCGTGCGCTTTGGTACTGCTGCTGAATTTGTGCTACAGGGAACTCTTTCAGGGTTAGTGTCTTAGCCTGTGCGTTGTATGCAAGAGCAGTGTGTAAAGGTCTGGGGGAGAAGGACTTCTGTGAAGTTAAAGCTCAAACAGAGAAGAAAAATAGCGTCTTCTGTTTTCCTCACCCCAGACCATCCGTTTTAGATAGAGAAGAGCAATATGCTGTGATGTGACAGACTGCTAGAATCAGCAGCTGAGCTTTTAAATAATACAGAAGTGACTAAGAGGCTCAGCTACTGACTCTGTTGGTGGCAGTGATGGATGTTGGGACAGGGCTTTGGGTTCACCTCACCTGAGGTTTGGCGATTATTCCTTGAGATGGGACGCCAGCCCCCCTGGGTTCGCTCTGCAGGAAGCAGAGAGTGAAGTGCACATCTGGGGTGTCATTCAGCCCACCTCAAAAGTTCCTCTCTTTGTAGCGTGAGGGATGCAGTGTGTGGGCTGTGGACATTTAACACTTCAAATTAATGTTTGATGTATAGGTGGGATGCATATGTGCTTAGCTATGCAATCAATTTTTCAACCCCCTGCCTGTGATCTGCTGATGTGAAAGGCTTAGTTATAAACTGTGCTTGTTTTGGCTACAAATAATGCTTTGGGCTACCCCAAATTATATAGCTTTAATGTAGTGGTTGGCAAGAGCTGAAACTCCTCTAGCTACTTTTTCTAAAGACAGTGATGGAAGCAGAAAAAGCAGAAAAGGAAACCCATAGAATAAAATGTCCCTATGGTTTTTTTTTCTATTAAAAACCTACCAAAAGTTGCAGTGGTATGTTGAGACAAAGGGCTGAGCCCTCGATGTCATCCAAGGGAAACAGCACAGAAAACTCTATTAATCTCGCTGTATTGCATCGACCTTTTAATCGCTCCCATCTTTTCTCTCATTTCTGTGCTGCGTGGTGTCACATCAGCCTGTGGGAACAGTGGGCAGCGCAGGTCCCGGCTCTTGATTTCGGTTCAGATGTTTGAGGCACACAAGTAACACATGGAGAGAAACCATCAGGGCAAATAGAAATCTTGTCTCTGTGCTGGGCTTCTCCTCCCCACCAAAGTGTTGGCTTTGCCCTGCTGTTGGTTTGCTCCTTTGAGGAGCCAGTACACCCTTAACCTCCATCTTCTGGCTCCTCAGCCCTCCATTGCAAGACAGTGTTTGCTCATTCCTCTGCTTACTTGCTGGTAGCGCCATGCTGCACATCAGGGAGCTTGGAGCTGGTCAAAGCTGGTAGTGGAGGAAGAGATGCAGGTCTTTGGCCGGATTTTTCTCACCTGCTTTGCTATGGAGCAGCCTTTGGGCAGGGAAGCAGTGCCTTTCTGTGCTGCTCTCACATCACTACTTACAGCAGGAGGAAGGCGCTTCTCTTTGGCTCCGTGACTGTGTTTTGTCTGCCATCTGGAGAAACTTCCCTTGATGGGAGGTAGGGGTGGCTCATTCACCAGGCACGTCCCATCCCCAGTTCCTCCTCTGCGTCCTTCTCCGGTGCTGAGCCATTACATCTCTCCCCACCAGGAGGAGGACTGAGACTGGCAAATCCCATGGGCTGCAGCTGAGCAGATGTCTCTCAGCTAGAAATCATGCCAGGGAAGGATTCACCTGAGCTTCACTAGATAAAATTTTAAGTTTCAGTGAAGGTCAGGATGTGTATCTATGGCATCTTCCTGTGAACTAATGATGGAAGAGGAGGGAAAAGCCTGATAACTTCTGAAACGCTCTGCAGCCTGGGGGCTGAGCGCACAGGACCCCACTGCTCCTGGGTGGATGGGCAGCTGTGGGATATGAGGCTGTGTCACGCTGTCAGAGGTGGAATATAGGGAAGAAAACATTTATTGCCCTTTTTAGATGGGAAAGAACAACAATTTTACTTCTCCCTTTCACATGGTCAGTAATGGGTGCAGAAGGTCCTAGGCACAACATTTTGTGTGCGTTTAGAGACAAGTTGCAAGAACTAGAAACTTACACTAATTTTGGCCCAGTACAAGTTAAAAAAAGCTCAAAAGGAGTTAGGAAAACAAGTTAATCCTCATCACGGTTTGGCCGATGCCCTGTATTGCTGCTGAGACTCAGGCATGGTGCTTTGTGCTGACATGAGCTGAGCTTCCCAGGAGCAACAGCACTACCAAACACTCCTCAAAGTACAGTGGAAGGGCAAGGTAAGCCAGAAGGTGTTCATTCCTTTGACTAGCATGAGTTTTTGTTAGGGCTGGTTTTGGCTGAGGGTGTTAATTCACCACATTGCTCTGCAGAAGGGATCCTCATGCACAGCGTAGAAAAAGCATCTCTTTGCAATTCTACCCTGTAACTTTCACAATAAAATAAGGCCCAGTTTTTAAAAGCTTAAAATGTGGAGAGCATCAAATAGTAGCAATTCAAATATTAGATAGCATGGTATTTCTTTATTGAGAAATTCCAGAGAATAGAGCTGGACTCTCTTCAGAGCTGCACAGTGAAGGACAAGGGGCCGTGAGCAGTTTGCAGCAAGTGAAATTCTGGTCAGATAGGAAAAATGTTCTCACTATGAGAGCGGTCAGACTCTGACACAGGGGCCCGGGGAGGTGGTGCAACCTCCATCCTTGGAGACAATCAAAGCCCTGAGCAACCTGATCGGACAGTGAAATCAGCCCTACCATGAGCAGGGGTTGGAGTGGAGACCTCCTGCCATCCTCAACCATTCTCTGCTTCTGTGACTTACAGGAGCAAAATCTCTGTTATTGTTAAGCTATCATTTTATAGATCTAATTTTATCATGAAAACACATTGCTTCATGAGCAGTGTATCTCTGAGCATTCATTATTCAGAAAAAGTTTGTCTTCCAATTACACAAGATCATAAGAAGAAAAGTGACTGGTTTGTCAGAACTGCAGAGCTAAAATAAGCTGTAGCGAGCACATTTCCTTGGCATGGAGCTGGTGTCTCTAATTAGAAAAGCTCTGGAGAGTTAATCTACTTGGGTAGTGAGACCTATTGCTTCTTCCTGCAGCATGCAAGATGGCTGGAGCTGAGCATTGTAAAAAAAGGGTCTGGAGGCTGGGCTTCAGGTAATGAATATCTCTTGTTTGGGAACTTTATGTACTCATGAATTTCCCAAATATTAGGTTTGGTGTGCTCCTGCCAAATGGCTGAAGTGCAGCAGGGCTGGGAATTGACTTAGATGTAAATTCTTGTTGTTAATCAACAAAAAAAGGGATGAAACTCCTAATCTCTGGAAAGCAGTTACTGCAGAGAATGGAGTAAGTCTCTTACCGTCTAGCGGGGTGAAGGAAGTGTCCTCAACAGCATGAAGTACAGCAGCTGCTCGGAAGTGCCTGAGACGGGGCTGGTTTCTTGTGTGGGGAAACCATGCCTCCACCCTTACGGATGTATCAGCTGTAGGAGGGGGAATAGGTTGTGGTAATTAGCTGAAACAAGCCTCTTCTGGGCTGATAACCTCACCCACGCTGCTAAACAGATAGCTTCAATATTTACTGAAATATCAAGGTTATCTTCCGCTCTCATGCTAATGCTCTCTAGAGCAGGGGGAGCAACTAATCAGAGTTACAGCAATCAGTCAGGTTTTCCTTGACACATGATGAGTTTAATTATTTTGCAGTTCACTCCATGCTCTTGTTAGCCATGATGATGTTTATTCTGGGAGGCTTTTCTGCCTTCTGGGTAGAAGGGTTTTAATTTCAGACAGGAGCTGACCAAGTTGGGTATTTGGCCTGGACTCCAAATTTCAAGTGTTTCTGTGAAGCCCTGGTTGACTTTATCAGACTTTATCAGTCCTGGTTCCTCTTCTGAGATATCACCACATATGACAGTTTTGATGTGGATACTGATGTACTGGAGTTGACTGATGAAGCCATTGGACAAAAATAACTTGCATTTATTACTGATTTGAACTAAACCGCTTGATTTAAAAGCAAAAGCCTTATCTGACGTAGCCAGCATACCCCAGTTTATCTCCTCCCAGCAAAACTTCTAAACCTCACTCCCGCTGAGCAGTCCATGAGCTAAAGATGTATGAATGCATCTTTAAGGCGGGCGGCTGGTGAAGAAGGGGCCGAGCGCATTGTTGCTGCAGTGGCTCTCGTCTGGGTTCTGCCATGCCATGTTCAACACGTGCTGGCGTACCTCCCCTGGCACGGCTGTGCCGCTCTCTGGGACCTCACAACACCTTCCTGGTGAGGTGGGCAGCGCTCTCGTGAATGCTCAACAGCCATTTAGCAGATTAGCATTGGCTTAGACCTCACACTTACTTAAGCACTTACTGAGTTATTAGTTAGTGAAAAGCTTGGCAGGACTCTCTCAGGTTTCAGGCAGCTGAGAGTTTACTCTCTGATGGATGCTCTTCTGCCCAGTTGCACCTGGATAGAGCCAATATTATCTTCTTTCATTTTAATATTTGCAGTTACTTACATGTATCTTCTTTTTAATTGCATGTTCTCACATCTGGATTCCTAAAAATTTGCACCTTACCCATCTCAAGCTCTGCAAATATAAAAGATGCTGCTGTAGGATTTTTTTGTGTGTGTGTGTCTCTACTGTCAATCTACGCGTTTCCTTTGAAAGCTACAAGAAATATTTTTATTGTTGCAGGCAAACTCCCTGGGAACATGCAATTGATTATTCAAACCTCATGGTGCTGCTGCAGAGATTTGTGTGGCTGACTCTGATTCCCTGATAGCCTGTCTCATGCTTCTGTCCCCTAATGCAGCTGATAGCATTAAGTCACGCAGTTAATCAAGCAGAAGAAATTGCTCGTCTTTATCCAAAGACCTGATGACTTTATCCGACAGAGAGGGTCTCCAACAGAATGAGACAAGGAGAAGTAGATGAGATAAGAAACACCCACAGGATTCAATATGCGGTGGAGTAGGACTGCTTTTAAGGGCTTAAAATTTGGAATACAAAAATGTACTGATCTATTGACAAAACCAGCCTCCTGACTGGCATTTTATTATTGCAATTTCTGTATTAAGAAGCCAAAGATCAAGAATAAATTAAGTCCACGTAATGATACACAAAATTGTTAATTTAAATGTGGAGAGTGAGCTCAGCTCGTGCGCAGGCTGTTCAGGCACTCGAGTACAGCACGGAGCACAGTAACTCCACAGAGGAGGCAGCTGGCAAAGATGGGTGCAAAGTCCCACGTTATCTGTGCGTGCAGGGGTTTCCATATATTACTTCCATCAGTGGTAATGAGGAATTAAAACATGATTCCCTAATGCATGAAAAGAAAGGTCTTACACCCAGGTAATGGTTATCCTGAAAAAATTATCTGAATTACAGGAGGCTCAGGAGGGAGCATAATCCCTCCTCCTTTTCTTGCTACCCCATTATAACAATGATCTGTGCAAAACCAATTCAACTATTACATCACTCCTACCAAAAAACCCCAAACCATTTACAAGTATCCCTGTAGGATTTGCTGCAAGTAGATGTGCGAGTGCTGCGTGGCTTCCGGTGCTGTGGAGTTTAATTTGCAGCCTCCCATTACCTGCCTACTTTGCCCTGTGGGGCTGTTCTCTCCGACACACGGTATTTCTGCGTTCCCGGAGAATGGCAGCAGGCAGAACGGGGTGCGCTCCCTCCGAGGAGGCAATGACTGTGTGCTTTTCTTGTCCTTAGGCTTTAAGAGATGGTCCCTTGAGGAGCCTTACATGGATGGCATGCAAAACTGTGCCATACGAGATGGGCCCCGGTCTGATCTCTGCCGTGCTCTCATGAATTTCTAACAACTCTGCGACAGTGAAATCGTTCTAAGGTTTTGCTAGCGAAGATGCAATAGAAATCTGTCCCACCGGGAGCAGAAGCGTTGCATAGGCGTTTGCCTCCTGCACCGGGGCTGTTTGAAGTTTGGCTGTCTTGCAAAGGTCTGTTGGTTTTGTTTTCAACATTACAGGCAGATAAAAAAGGTAAGGAATAAAGTATTTTCAACAGATGGGTGAGGTTCTCTGGAGCAGCAATTGCCCCAGGGAAACGGAGAAACAGAAATCGCGTTCCTTTTATGCGTGCTGCACCACAGAAGGTGTAAAAAATGTACAAGTGTTTTACATCCCCGGATTAATATTTTGCTTTAGACTTTGGTGAACAATAACGTTAGTCCTAGAAGTTAATCAAGGTTGTGTGGAATAAGGGGCTGCAGGCTAAACATGGACTAAAATAAACAAGAGTGTTACAGGAAATCGCATAGCATTTTTTCTGGCAGATGTTTATGCATCTTCCTCTCCATTTAGACAAGATCTTACTTGCAATCAGCTAGTAAAGCCATTGTACACATGTCTAGAGTAACCAGCAGAGCAATTGTAAGAGAAACTACCATTTTAGGGATAATCTACTTTGTTTTAATTGGTTGTTTGACTTCCTTGTGTTAAGGAAAGACAAGTTTTACTCCTTGAAAAGAGTATATCCTGCTAGACAAAAGAATACAGAAAATGCTCAATTGTTGGTGAGACACTAATAAAATTATTGGATTTGAATATCTGGTGCCTATAACAGCAAGTTGTGGATTCAGCTGCTGCAGAGGTAGAAACAAGCCGTGAAGGCTTTCAGCAGCACAGCACCACACCGACGCACGTCGGGTCTCCAGCTTTGTTACGTATCCGCGTGTCCCTGATAACAAAGCTGGTAAGGGTCTACAAGTAATGCCAGAATTTAGAGTGAGGAGGGCTCCTCGGTCATATCCGTGCCCTAGTCTGGGCTAGGATGTTTTAGAGCATCTCAGCAGGTCGCCGTTTGGTTGTTGAATTCTTCTTAAAGCAAAAAGAAACGAGTCTGAATTTATCATAGTGCATGACATTGGCAGCAGCTAGAGCTGCTCAGTGCCGGGGGCGTTGTGCAGGATGTCATGCCGGCATCCTGGAATTTATTGCCCGCCTTTTGTCACATGTTAGAAGCTAGCTGAAGTTGAGCTGGCACCATGTGAAATGGTGTGTTGGCCAGGTAATCTGTTTAACGTATATTTAAGCTGTTGTGGGATTGATCTTTCTTGGTGTGGGCTGAACACCATACTCTGAGTTTACACCAGGTCCAGTTCATGTTGCGAGAGATTGGGTATCTGCGCTCTGTAATGTGTCACGTCCTCCTTGAAGGACTACCAGGGCCTTCATCTACATTGCTTGACATCTTGCATTCCACTCTCTATTGCATTTGTTTTCTAACAAATTTCTTTTGTTTAGCTCAAGATAAGTCCACACTAAAAAGAATTGATCTGGAGCTCCCCAAAGTCAAGTGCTGCTTGCATCCATTGATGTTTGAGGCTCATCTCTCTCATTTACTGTAATTGCTATAGAAAGCAGGATGTGATAATGCTTCACATCATAGAATCATAGAATGGTTTGGGTTGGAAGGGACCTTAAAGATCATCTAGCTCCAACCCCCTGCTGTGGGCAGGGACACCCTCCGCTAGCCCAGGTTGCCCAAAGCCTCATCCAACCTGGTCTTAAACACTTCCAGGGAGGGGGGCATCCACAACAAGATTATTAAAAAAACAAACAACCAACCAAACAAGAAAAACCAGTGAACCCCCCCCCAAAACCACCAAGGCGCATTGCAGCAGGCTGTGGCTAGAAACGTGTCAGGTCCTTACGAAGAATTTTCCTGCGAGTTTGCAAATGCTGACTTTATTCTTCTTGCAGTTTCTCGCTCCATGTTCACAGTGGCTTTCAATCCCCTGGTGATGATCCACGGCACAGGAAATCCAGCTGGGTGCTGTGTCCCACATGGTCCTTCCCCAGCTCATTCCTCCCAGGCAGACCGGGAATCACCCTGATGCTGGAATGTTACTGTTTTCCTGGTGGTTGGGGCCTGCTGTACCTTTTCCTTGCCAGTTCTGTTCAACTCTGAAAGTGGTCAGATTCGATTCTGCTGTTACCTTTTTTTTGTTTTCCTGGGGGACTGCTCTCTTGCTCCTGGGCTGTTCTTGACGTATTTCTTTGGACTATATCCACCATTCAAGGCGAGTGCTGTCTTTGCCCTAAAAGCAGTAGTTTAACAGACATTCTGTGGGCTGTGCTCACTCCTTCCTTGTCGGACTGATCAAAGACTTTTTCTTTCCCAGTATGAGTCCAATACTGTCGACCACAAGTGCTCTGACCATGGAGAACATGGAATTGATTGCAGGAGTAGCTGGCTCCTATGCTGCGACCGCGATCTGCTTTGTCATCCCTTCTTTGCTGGTTGACTTCAGCTGAAAAGGCGTGATGTTTATGTAAAGCACACCTCGCTGTTCCAGCACAACCTCTGGGTAATGCTGGTCATCGTTTTTGCATTATTTGCTACAAATGCTTTCACAATATTTTATGTAAAACACCTTACGTAGTAAATGAATAGTCACATTATATAACTGATGCATGAAAATAGTCATTGTCAATGCCCAGGAAAAAACATAATTTACTGCTAAAAATAGACGTGTGACACCTCATGACTTACTGGGACTTGGTCAGGGTGTATTATGTTGACTTCCAATGTGGTGCCTATTAATTTTAAGTCATAACCTATTTTTGGACTTAGGAGAGTTTTGCAAACAGAAAGCTATGTTGCTCTGTTTCCATTGGGTAAATATTTTAGTAATACCGTAACATATGTTGTAATCAGATGGTTAGGAATTTTCTTCAGAGAACATGACCTGCTTGTCAGCTGGCTAAGGACTGTCCCCCCCTAGTTTGTGGGAATTCAGGGACAGTTTGAGGAAATTTTCAAAGAAAATTTTCGGCATCTAGATAATTGGATATTATTAATATTAAATTGATGTATTGAGGATAAATAAAAATACCCTGATAATAAGTTATCCTATATAATATCACAAATACATCTACAGGCTATTTGGTGACTAAGTGGGCTTTCTGTCCTCTGTTCAGGGAAAGGCCCAGATAATTTATTTTCCTAAATCTTCTCTCCTCCACAGTTTCCCATCTGCCTTATTCATTAACGTAACTAAAGTGAAGTTCAGTCTAGTCTTCTACAATGGCTATTCATAGTCGTAAAGCTTTTACTCATAGCATTGTCATGTTAGTTATACTACCACGGTATCTCTGAAGATTATCTTACAGTATTTCTTTTATTACATAATGCTCACAAGCTAAGGCAGATATGATTCAGCCCCTGTGCTATGAGTAATTTGTCTTCTGTGGATTGCACGTAACAAGCGTGCAGTAAACTGCTAAACCAGCACAAGTCATAAACAAAATCTAATTTAAGAGCGGAAGGGATAAAGGACGAGCGTTTGCAATACACTTGCAAGCAGAGAGGAGGGGACATCACCAGGTCGGCTCCTTGTTCTGTGAGCCAAGCGATGGCTGCTCACGCTGCCAGGCTTTGAGGTTCCCTCTTTAAGGAAGGATGCTTCTCCAAAGTAGTCAACTCCTTTCTCTGCCAGTGCCCATCATTCCAGTAAAACCATTCCTGCTCTTGAGCTCAGTTCCTGGGTTGCTGTTGCTGTGTTGCTGCTGGGTGGCAGTGGCCCTCCGGATTAGGAGTAGGAACAGAGTCTGGATGTAACCTTTGCTTTTCTTTGACATATACAGATGCCAGATACCAAAGAGAAATTTTCAAAGGGTTTTAGCCAAAACACCAGCCTGAGGACTCCCCTCAGCTCCAGTAACCATCTCCTGTGTTGAAGCTGGGCTTGCTTGAGGATGATTGCATGGGCATTGGTGTAGCAAAAACCCATCAGGGTTAGTGAAGAATTAGTAATAAATTGTTCCAGGAGTGGCAGAATTAGTGAGGCTAATTATATTAGCTAATTTGCTTCTGGATTTATTCATTTATTTATCTATCCTTACACCATTGCAGTTTTCCTTAGTTACGTATTGATGTTTCTTTGACCCCTCCATGCAATGCCTCTAAGCCCTCTCTATATCCTCACGTATCTTCTCTATTCCCTCCCTCTCCCTGTGCCCAGCCATGCAACTATTTATATCCGCTCTCCATACCTGTGAAACGAGGTGAACAGGTCTCACACCGCATTGCTACTGCCTTTCAAAGTGGGGACATTTGTTCGAGTCCTTCCTGGCCAGAGACTGTTCACAAAACAGGTATGACTTTAACATCTCTGAAACCACCATGTCTTCATTAATTTAAGTTGAAGTTGGCCAGCGGGCTCAAAACTTATCAGAGTGGACAAACAGGCAGGCAGCCCGAGTACACTGACTTCACTGTCTTGGGAAATGAGGCTAAAAATAATAGTATATTTATTTCTGGAAGAATGAAATTGGGTTTGATCGACCAATCTCTTTAGCTAATAAGGGTAATGGAAATGAGATTACGCTGGCTGATTTATTGTTCCTGGTGGTTATTAATTATTGAGTTTTTCTTTTGAGTAATTAAAAAAGAATTTTTCCTGCTTTAAGTGAGTGCACCAGATCTCATTAATCTCAAGTTTTTAAAATATATTCTTAACCTGGAGACCCCAAGAAAATGCTGATTTTCCTTATAACTTTCCTTCATTTGCAATGTAAGACCATGGAGCTAATCTTACAAAGACTTCTTTGAAGCTTTCCATGTTTCTGTGAACGTGTAAGTCCTATTTATGCCTTGGCTTTTTATTTGCATTGCTTTCCTCCATTTCTATGCTCTACTGATCTGGAGTCCTCAGCAGAATCAGTCATGACTAATTTTAAACTCACAGGTATAAAATGAAAACTGGATTATTTTAACCACAAACTTCAGTTTCCCTAGGAGAGACCTTAAGAGGGAGGCACAGGTAGTTGTGGTGATTTTAGGGGTAGCCCAGCTTATTGCTCCAAGTGAATATTGTGGAGGCAGTTTTCTGCCATGGAAGAGCTAGCCGAGCCAGAAAGCCGCTATGGGTTACTGCTGACATAAGTGCAGTCCGACAGCAGCAGCATGACGGCTTTTAAAAATAGGACTTCTTGCCATTTTGTATTCTTGTCAGTATGTCACAAATGTCATAAGGTCAGATTTGTTTTTCCTACCATTTTTTTCTTCTGGTTATTGCCTTCATCAAAGGAATAAATTAATTTTGTTGGTGTGGGATTTCATCCTTGCAATGACAGGAAAAGAAGAAACAAACCCCCTTGACTTTTTCGCGGTGCCCGTGGCTCCCTTAGGGCGACAGATTTGCATTCATACTGCGGCGTGTGCAATGTGAATTATGGGGCCAAGCCTGAGCTGTGCAGAGCACGGTGCTGAGCTTCTAATGCTCCTGTTATGAGGCATTTGACCTCTCCAAGGGTAGAAGCATCAGCTGCCCGCAGCGCTGCGGGAGTGGACGCGGGACTCGCAGCTTCCCACCTTCCCTTTGCAGAGCACGGGCGGCCGGTGCTCAGGCTGCCCGGGTCCCCGCGGCCGACCTGCCCCAGACGTTCTTGTCCATGGGTATCTGCTGCAACAACGAAAAGCAGCAGCACGTTCAACAGCTCGTAAAGATTATTTTGACAAAAACTAAAGCCAAACAAATCCCCTTCCCATGAAACTCAGGCGCATCGTGAAGCGACGTAAGCAGAAAATAGGGAGAAAGCGAAGAGCAGAATTTGGCTTGGTCAAATCGGCCAACTGCATTATTTAAGCTCCTCTCGCCGGCCTGCTCAGCTGTCCCAAAACCCGATCGCGGAAGTCTGTCATACATAATCTCTGCAGAGTGCATGTCAGAGGGCTCTGGCGAGCCTGTGGGAATGCTGCAGTGAGAGCCAGCTGGCCCTACAAGATCCAGTAAAAGCCAAGGCTGTGTTTGGCGTCAGGAGCGACCCTCCGTGCCCGCAGAGCTCGTGCAGCGAGGGGCTGTGCTCGTGTCCAGTGATTCCCACGTCACGGTGGGCTGTGCCCTCAGCTGGCTCCGTTCCTTGAGCTGGCTGTGTCCCTTAGTGTTCATTTAGCAGGAGCAGCGAGCAGGATGGGTGCTGGGACGCAGGACACCACCTTTCTCGTGCAGGTCCCTGGGAGCGCAGGTGGGATCCCCCTCCATGTCAAAGTTTATTCAGCTGCAAAATTGGAATAGTAGAAAGCTTAATCTTTAGGCTACAGTGCCACCTGAGTCCAAAGTTGGCTTTTTATTGCTTGTAGTAAATAGTAAACATGTTCCCAAGGCTTTGTAATTAACCTTTTGTGTAAAGATGAAATAAATTTCTTCAGTCTCCTTGCAGAACTTCTGCATAACGCGTGCATTCTGTCGTGAATGACATTTACTATCCTTTAATAAATCCTGCAGGGACTCTTCTAGAGCTGGCAGCAGCAGTGCCAAATGCCTGCAGGTACCATTTCCATAGCAATTTACCTTTGAACTTAAAACCAAATTCCTCAAAAAAGGGAGGGACAATCACCTGCTTCAGAAATCGGAAGGACAGTTTAGGAATATTGTTGCTTTTTGAAGGCAAAAAAGAAAAAAAAAAAAAAGAAAAAAGAAAAGGCAGGTTTCCAGGAGAGGAGAAAGAAAATACTCTTCTGAATTCAACAGCTGATAGGGAAATTTTTTTTTTTAGAACAATCAAATCCACTCAGACCCAATACCATCCTTCTAATTGCTAACACCAGGATGTGGCTGACGTTAATCAGCAATGTTGAAGTATGTGATAGACAATCCAGGAAATGAAGAAATGTCAGAAATTTGACCTCCCACCAGAAACTTTGGTGCAAAAAGATATTCTCAAGTATATTTATACTTCCCAAAGAAATAAACAACATATTCCATAGGTACTCTAACAAGTGGGTCCCTAGCAAAGAAGATCAAACAGGTAATTACTCTTCCTGCTGTTAGGCTGCTAAAATTAATAGATTTTCCTAGGGAAAACTGAAAAATTGATGTAAAAGAAGGAACAAAACTTTTAACAGAAAGTAAGTTTTTTTTTCTCATGCCTCCGTAATTTTATACTGTTTTTCATGAAGGGTTTGCAGACCCATCTGTTCTATCAGCATCTGAATAGTTGATAATTGCAGGTGAGCATGATGGTGCTCGCTGCTGGTCTTCAGAGACGGTGGGATGATGTTTGTACAATGATATTGACGGGCCATGAGCTAGAAAGCGTCAACCTGATTTTGTGCTATATGGAAACTCTTTGAAAGTTCAGGACTTGGAAAATTCATGCTTTGTTTTAAATTAAGTTGATCATATTTCAGTAATATTTTTGCCAAAATTATGGTATGTTTTTAAAAGGCATGCCTTTTTTCCATAACGGGAATGTTGAAAATGTCAAGTGTGATACAAGAAGCTTTAATATTAATAAAACTATTCTCATAGGAAAGACACCTCTATTTTAAAACTTTTGACCAGTTCTAGGCATGGTACCAGAATTATTGGACTGACTTAAAAATTCCCAAATTTAGAAATAAAAAGCTATTTTCTGGGTTTAATAGATCCTTATTGCCCTGATATGGGATGCAAGTTCCAGGTTATCTTCACAGCCAGAAGCGACAGCCATTGGGACAGAATACTTCTCCCAGTGCTGAGACTTGGAAGCAGTGTTGAATATTGTGCAACATGCGATCCAGAGCTGGGAGCTGACGTTTTAATTTGCATCTGGCTGTGGCAGTCTGTTTATGTTTGGATTTACAAATGATTTGGAGTTGTACTTTGCACTCGTTTGGATTTATACACCGTAAGCTTATGAATAATCGATATTGTCCAAATGACTTCCTAATAATAGAAACACACAGTCACCATCAGATCTAAGCCCCAATATTACACTATAAAGTAACTTGGAGATTTGCTATTGGCTTAAATAAAAACCACATTTTCAGAAACCAAGCTAAAATCAATGAGAATTATTGATTTTTCAACACTTTTAAAACTGGGCCAATAAAATATACTGTGTATTACCTGATTTACTTCTGGAGTACCAGCAAGTACTGACATGTCTTAATCAGGATGATTGTTTTTTAAAAGCAGTGAGATAAGACTGTAACCCTGCAGATTTAACACTTTGAAAAGAATGGTTTCTTGAATATTGTAAAACCAAAGAGTAGAATTCGCCCAGGAGGATGATGTTGCATAAGGTGTCTGAGATAAAGATTTTACTGTTCTTCATGTTCTCATAAAATTTTACTGAAATGGAAGATTTTTTCTTTAATTCTCCTTTGTTACAAACACGCTTTGCATAGAGAGATAATAGCTACCTTTGCCTAATCCTCATGGTCTGATTTGAATGCAGAGTTGGTATCGCTCTCTGGTTTCTTTGAACCTGGGGAAAAATTATCAGTGTTTTATTCCAGAAGAGTTGATGAGTTTTCAAGCTCCCCCAGACATCAGAGAGATCTAATAATTTTAGCCCATGAATGAGCAAGACAATGGAATATGTGCCTGACTTTCAGGATATGTTTAATAAATGTCCCTGAAATCAGTTGCAAAATTTATCTATCATCTGCTTTAAAACTTAAATATCTTCCAGTATTAGGACCCGGAACCCGATTTGCATTTTCAAAGAAATTTGAATTTTTTCAAACTCAATTTTTTCACCTTTTTTCAAATGCAATAATATTTTTTTTTTTTTCTTCAGCACAACCTATAACGGTACTTTTTTTGCATGTGTAAGTGCCTTTTGAAGTGAATGGGAATTCTATGCAAGTTTCTTGTTTTAAGACTGATTCTTACAGTAACACCTTCTTCTGTGACAGAGAACTTCACGTGTTGGGTTCAGGGAGTTATATAGCCCGACAAGCTAGTGGTGTAAGGACGCACCGTGCAGGGGCTTCATCACATTATGGATGCCAGGGTTTTGGTCCTCATATCAAACAGATATTTTGATTATCTAAAATGGAGTCACAACAAGGTCCAGTTCTTCAGCGACACTGGTGGTGGTACAGACAGTTCTGCCTTTGCTGCTGCTGCTCTATGTGAAGCACAGCCTTTCACTGTGAGTAACTGTAAGCTTTTTCTTAACTTTTCCTAACTGTAAGAATTATCTTTTTTAAAAAAATACAGTTACTTCAGAGACTTCTACAGAGCCATCCTTGAACCTGAGAAGCAGCTGCAAGGAATGGTTGATGCAGAGCCCTGTCTTGAAATTGTGAGTCAAAGAAATGAAGCCATTGTAAAAGAAATTGTTTATTTTTTCCTGTGAGGCACTGAAGGTAATGCAAATATTAGTCTTCAGCCTACAGATATGTGTCATTCCCTCTACCGAAGGTAGCAGCTGTCTTCAGGTTAATGAAGTGACTGATATAAACAAAACAGACTCCTGAAGAGGCACTTGCAGGATTATGCAAAGATTTGGGCTGAAAGTGGATATGATATGTAAAATGATGCGTACAAGCAGTTCTGCACAGTGGCGGGCTCTGGATGCTGTTGCCCATGCCACTGCTTTGCTTAGGTGCTCAGAAAAATAAGTGTTTCTTTATATCTGGTCTAATCGGAAAACTACTGATGGGTGTATTGAGATTTAAGGATATGTTTAAAAACCATTCATTTTAATGGGACTGAAATATGTGCTTAATTTTAAACACACTTTTAAATACTTTCTGAACAGTGAGGTCTTATGGTTTTAAAGCTGTCGTGTGAGCTCAGGCCACCTTATAGAGCGTTGCAGCAACAGCCGCATTTATGCTTGGAGATACAGCCTTCATTTGCTGCCACTGCTGCGTGATCCTCAAGTGCAAATTGTGATCATGGGTCGTGGGATGAGCACTTAATTTTAACCTTGACAGAATCTTGCTGAGTACACAGTAACTTGTGCCTTGTTAATTAAAAGTAGATGGTAGACTCCCTCATATTTTGATTAACCTAATAGCTTTCACAGCAAGAACTAAATTTGACCAGAGACATTGTTACAACTTTTAATAAAATGATCTGGAGGGCTATTGAGTGCATCCCTTGAAACACTTTTACTTATTAGACAGCTAATCTGCATGAGTGACCACTTGGCAGCTGAACATAAACCTCTGTGGAAAACATCCTGCCACTGATTTTGTGAAATTACCTTAAATCTTCTAGTCATGCGTGAGAAGCTCCATCAGTCATCTTTTGGCTTTAACTAGATGTGTTTTCAGTGCGAGAAGATGTGAAGGACGAGGGGCTTTGACCTCCTATAAACCTGTGAACAAAGTGACAGACAGTAAGATACAAACCTAGGACTAAAGCCAAGATGCAGTTTGGTTATAGATGCACTGAGTGATTTGGAAAGATAAACTTTGTGTGACCCTGGGAAGAAGAATGTTGCTGAACGCTCAGTATTTCAAGTGAAGCCACTGGAGCATTCAGTATTTCAAAGAAGAAGTTGTCTCTTTAGGGCTAAATGCAAATTTATATCCCTTTTGTGCAGGATGGTGTCCCCTCCTCCAAGCTTTCCTCACTCCTGCACTCATTTGAAATCTGAACGTTCAGGTGAATTATCTGCACCACCTTTTTGGAGGCATCTGGGTATAGAATGAAATATGCTGTGACCATTTTATTACTGCTCGTTATGGCTGTAAGGGGAAATTGCACTTTTTAGAACTCAGGGTTCCCCATGCTGAAACAGATTGCTGTGGCTGTACCTCAAGTCAGGTGAATATGTGGCCAGCTGCACCAACAGCGAAACCTGCTGTTAATGGTTCAGGCAGGATCAGCTGAAGAAAGCTCTAAAGAACAACAGTGGGAAGACTCATGAGTAATGTCATATTTTCTTTCTGCATCTCCTTGACTCCTTTCCATTCCCATTCCACCTTCTTTGGAGAAATGTGAGTCCACATTTTGGGAATGTTGCAAGTAAAATACTGTCTTTTTTTATCATTCTCTTACCTTAAATGTGGAAAAGATTAAGGAAGCAAGTATCAGATATTAATTGTTTTCATATTTGGAATTCTTGTGTATTTCTATAGAATAAATAATGAGTTGTATTGCTTTTCCTTTGTAGAAGTCTGAGAATTTTGTATCATCTCAGGTTAACCCTTCTCTGTGCAAGTCATCTCTATGGTCCCCAACATTGTACAATGCAATAATGATGTTACTCTTTATTACATTAAAAACAGCTTTAGGAGAAAAGACATCAAGTCAATTTTGAAGCAGCATTTCTGTTAGTAACTGAGCTTTTGCATGGATTATAGCCTAAAAGTTCACCCATGTAATTTTACTCAACTTTTCAAATGTCAGAAATTCAACTGGAATTTTAAGAATTTCAAGAACTAAGATTTTATAAGACTTAGATTGTAGCAAAACCTTTTTTTCCCCCAAAACATAGGTATTAAGGTTTCATCATACCCACAAGTGTTGCTAAAGACAGAACCAATCCTATGCATTGTATTTATCTCTGGAACCTGAGGAAAACCCTCTGGAAAGATGATACGTGCTTTGTTTTTTCTCAAACAGGTCACGTCTCTTCATTCTACAGTATGCTTGCTATGATCTCAAGCTGTTCCCGAGTATTTTTCCACAGAGAACACTCACCTTGATTGCTTCGTGTGAATTAAAGAATTTAGAGTTTTGCTTATTTTGGTAGTTCAGACATGATATTGATCCCTGCTAAGCAGCAAAGCGAAAATGCAGTTCCCTACAATCTTTGTGGCCACAGGACCGCTGGACAATTTTGTGTGCAAAACACCCCTACATAGAATTGCTGCTGAAGGCTGTTCCCCAGAATAGAAAGACTTCATTCTCAGATCTTAAGCTCTCGTTTCATGCAGGTGTAATTGCACTGGTATGAAGGTAATTGTTTCTGACTTGTCCCAAGGCGCTGTGGACATCCAGGCTTTCAGTTTTGAGTTAGAGTAGACAAAGGGAAAAATCTCATGCTGTCTGCCTTCAACTATGTAAAACTTTGCTGTACCACTGCTTTTGACGTTGGACAACAGATGTCCTCAGAGGGGATTCGGCAGGGGAGCAGGGACTCCAGACTAGAAGGCAGAGTATCTCTGAGTCACTTGTGTGTCTCCTAACGAGTGACGCGGTAAGCCAGCCCTGGACGTTCGCCTGCTTGCGGAACGGGCATAACGGCACGCCTGTGCCGTGGCTGTGGCTGCAGCTCAGGTAGATGGACCCCAGGTAGGTGAGGCGTACCGGTGGCATGAGGCGTAACTCTACTGGCCTCAGCTGACACTTCAACATGTCCAGGAAAGGCATGGGTGAGGGTAGAGAGCCTGCACTAACTGTTCTGTTATTGAATCGTACTGGAAGGGAGCTACTTTAGGGTAGGTGAACAGTAAGCACGGCAGTGAGTGTGTTACAGCCGTACTGTGAGCTCGCCTTGCTGTCCTGGATTTACCTGACTCTAGTTTTCATGAGCTTTGAATGTGTCAGCTGAGTTGCTGTTGATTATTTTCTAATCTCCTTCAGACAGTTAAAGATATTTCCCATGTGGCTGGGGAAATGCCAAGCTGTAGGCAGCAATAGTTTATAATCCTTTCAAGAACATTGGCACCAGTCTTTAAAATATCTGTAAGTTATGTCAAGAGCATTTTTTTTGAATTGGAGACAATCCCCATACAGTGCTTAAATAGATTATACACACCGTGTGGGGATGTTGCTGCTGCAGCCTTTCTATTTTTAGTTAGGAAGGTCCCTGAGGATGTAAGCATGGGTTTTCCTCATTTGTCACCTTCAGGAAAGAACATGAAATGGTTATTCTTTTGCTTGCATACAATCAAAGAATCTTTTATGTGGTGTGATTGTGTGATTCCAGATCTTGTATTCAGTTTCATCAAGGCTGCTGCTCTACTGGCCCACATAAAGGTAACTGCTTAAGGTAACCTGCTTATGCCCCACGCACCTCAGAGAGGAAAATGGTTATTGCTTGCTCTTCCTTTGTTTCAGGATAGTATATGCTTTAGGTGATACTTCTGCACATCTACTAGGGACAAACTCAGTGAGCTACCACCATCTGCTTCTGCAGATGATTTGTAGAGCTTATATGTGTTTAGCTGATATTTTTATTAAGTCCCAGCAATGTGCCAATTATTTTTGTTTTGTTTAAAAGTTCCTTATCAGTACTAAAATTATTTTTATAGACTACAGCATGAACAAAGATAATTTTAATGTTAAAATTCTCAAGGTCATGGGGATCTTCACAAAGAAAGAGCAGTCACCTCTAAAGTCGACACTGAAGATTACGTCTTGGGAACAAATGTTTGAAGCTGGTAATCGCCTGGGCTCTTGGAGGTGGGATACAGTTGAAAGTCCTTTAAAGCACAAGCATGTTCTCTACCCGTGAAATTAATGCTCTTGTTTAAACTAGAGTTTTCTTCCTATATATTGGTTGTTCCTATGTATTGATTCCTCTATTTAATTGTGAAGTTTCACTTGCTGCAATTTATCTGTCTTCATAGAAAGCACTAAACCCGGAACCTGCAGCTTCTGGTGTCAGGATGGTAATCCATGGAAGGAAAAGGCCTTTAGGTTACTCAGAATATCTTCCCAAAATGTCCTTGAAATCTAATTTCTGTCTCCCCTAGGGGCTTTAGGAGTCACCTGTAGTGAACTGGAATAAGGTACGCCTGGAGATATGTAAGTGTGAACGTGTTCCACGAGCAACTGTTGCAATGTTCATAATGTATAAGTCACAGTAAGAAAAAAATACTGTGCATTTGGGAGATGAACATATTACCAATAGTTTTGCTTAATGACTGTGCCCTTTTCTGACTAACACTCACCAGATTTTAATGAAATAGCATGGGTTTGCCACAGACACTTTTCCTAGGCAGTAAAGAAAAGAGAATTGATGGAAAAAAATTGCCAGACAGAATGTTGACCTCGGAGCAAAATCTCTGCAAACAGGAGGTAGGACATGGACTGTCACTCTGCTTTGTCAGATCACTACAGAAAGCAGATATGCAGATGTTGATGTTCTCTCAGAAGATATTAGAAAACAAGAGAGCAAGGTATCCTAGAGGATTAGGAACAATTGTCATAGCTATGTCAGGGCACGCAACATAGCTGTGAGTCTCACGAGAGTCAAGCCCATCTGTTGTAAATGTGCAGCAGTCAGGAAGATGATAGGTAGCATATGAACCAGACCTTGCAATATGTCCCTGTGGATGTTAACGACAAATCAATTCAAATCTCTTGAGTTTCAGGACATTCCCTTTGCCTAGTTTCAAGTGAAAAATGTAATTCTGATGCAAAAAGTATGTGTTATAAAATTTTAATGGTTAAGTAAGTCCTGATAGGAAACATTTACTTGCAGTATTTTTCTTTGTTAATGTGTACTACCCAGTCAAGCCTGTGATCCTACAGCTTAGGGCAGTGGTATCTCAACACACTGTGTGAGGCAGATCCATTCCCAAGGAATCCTTCACCTGAAAAACAAACCAGTAGAGCGGAAGCAGAAAAAGCAAAATGACTTACCCAAGGTTATGAAGGTCTGCAGTAAAGCCATGAGTGGAGTTCAGGTATTTCAAGTCATGGAACAACTCCCAACCACAAGATGTACCGACCTCCAGCAGCATTTGGAGGTGAGGATCTTTTAATCTCTCAGATATACTGGGTTTATTTTTTTGAGAACTTTTCTTATAGCTGGGGTGTGGAAGACCTAGAACGTTGTGAGCAGTTGGGAAGAGCAGCTAAAGCATAGAGATAGGCTGAGATTATTGTGGCTGCTCTCTTCTTGTGGAAGCCAATGAAAAGATGCTGCAAACATTTGCATATTGAGGCAAGATACACGATATCGGCTGCGCTCTTCTAGTCATAAGATGAAAGACCTGGATGGCAGAGTTTCCTTCTCTAGAATCATCAGATCTCCAGGTGTTTTACAATATTCCATCACTACTTCAGTTCACAAAGCTTTACGGTGGGTTTAGGTAGTGTTTTCAAGAGTCCTAAGAAAATTAGACGTCTGCTATTACTGGCTTTCAGAGAAGTTTGGCTCCATGGCTGTCTAGGTGAAACAGGTAGCTACACAGTCAGTACACTCATGTAACCCACAGATTCTCCAGAGCACTTTTGAAACGGATTTAACTGTGTCAGCCTTTCATTTTCTCAGTGGTGATGCCTTCTGCCTCTAATAGCTATCTGGAAATTAGTTTACTGATGTGCCATCAAATAGCATTCGTGCGCATAACTGTGTGGCTCAGCACGCGCTCGGCACAACGCAGAGGAGCGTAATGGTGCAATAATGCAGGGAGGCTGGAGGAGTGCAGTGAGAGTCAGAGCTTACGAAACGATGCAGCTCTACTCTAAGACTGCACCGAGAACGCTGCTGATGTTTTGAGCTCTGCAGGAGATAAAATGTATTGCTGGATGTAAAGACATTCTGGGACTGGAGATGATATCTGTTTTATGAATAAAGGGTATGATGAGGCCATTCTCCAAGAGGGAAAAGCAAACAGAATAAAGCATGCTGATTAATTTAGATAGAATTGGGACATAGATTTGAGGGAATTGCATATTCTTTTCATAAGGCACAAAGCAGCCAAGTCCAGAGAGGGAATCGTAAAGTGAAGAGACAGAAAAGCTGAAACCAATGCTGGGAGGCAATCTGGTGCCTGTTGAAATGAACGTGTGAACAAGCTGGTCATGCAAGGCAACATACGGCAAAGCCGAATGGAGGTTTATTCCTTGGAAAGAGTAAGTATACCAAAGTGAGGGGAGGAAATACCTCTTTGCTGATTCTCATGGATTTCTCCATGATGTTACAAATTTATGTAATGCATCTTTCCTGTGAAAGGAAAAACAGGCTCTGTGGAAATAAGAATACAATTGTTACTTGTATGATGGTTGTGGTGAGAGAGGTCTGGTTCATACTGAACCTACGCTATGGCCAGACGTGGAGGAGGGTAGGAAGGATTTCATGCCACTGTCTCAGACATCTAATTTAGGCACTGCAAGTTCTCTGTGTGCTCAAAGAAGAGAAGTAGCTGCTTGGGAAAGGGCATGAATGGCAATTCAGAGTACCTGATTTTGACTAGGTTTTGGCTAAATTAGGTGCTTAAATAAGCCTAATGTACTTTAGTTGGAGATATCTGTAGGTCTAACTAATAGCTGATAACTAATCAAAATAGCAGTGCAACCAGAGGGCAAGAAAAAGTTAAGAGCTGCCAGAGCAAAGAAAAAGCCCAAGTTCCATGACTTTTGTGGAGTTCTAAATCCTGCATTTGTCCTCCACCAAAAGCCAAACCTTTTTGGCTATCTGCACTTCTTTCATGGTTTCTCTCACATCTTTCAAGAATCAAATCAGGACCAGGGTAGAGGTCTACCAAGACCAGGCTTGATCTCTGAGCTATAGATTTCATATTACCGACCATAATCAGCCTTGCAGATTCAGCGGCTGTATATAGTTTTTGCTTCTGATTTTTTTTTTTTTTTTTTAAAGCTTAGGAGTTGAGAATTGATGTTTCCAAGTAAAACCAGGCATTTATCTGAACTTCAATATGTCATGAAACCAAGTTTTGCACTGATTTTTTGCTTCCAGCAATGTCTAATGTTTCCCTGCATTCTGCAGTCTGGACACTAACAACTAGTGTGGAAAGCTGATCTTCGGGTGTTCTGTAAAAGCAAGGCTAAAGAAACTACACTTCATTTGAAATTCTGTCATCACTAGCCCAAACCTTATCGACACAGGGAGATTAATATACAGCAGAAACAAGTCTGGCCTGTCATTTTTGGACTGTCTTGAAACAAGAAACCTCTAGAAACTATTGGAAATGCACAAACTTGACAGAAAAATCAATTGTAATTGCACAATTTTAAATCCTTGAATGAGTCTTAGATTTTTTGAATGATGGTTGCATCTGCTAGTTCATGTTGGTGGCAAATCATACATCCAACATTGTGTGGGAAACCTAAGGAGATTTCCAGGACTGAACAGTGAGATACTTCTCTGGCACAATTAATTCTTTTGGGAAATTGTAAGTTACCTCATGATTTGAGAAGTCTCTGCTGACTACATGAAATGAGGAGAAGCAGAGAAGCATCAAACCAAAATGATCCATCTTCTCTCTGTGCTTCCATACCTGTCCAGACATTCCTGCCTGTAAACTGTAATGAAACCAACTCAAATGAAACTAAGTTTTCAGCAACAATAATCACGTATACCCCATTAGATGATTCTGAATCCTTTTCAGTTTGTTCAAAGGTACACTCTGGTTTTAAAAGATATAGTTTAGTCTGTTTCTTCTAAACAGATCTCAGAACATACTGCGATGGTTTGTTTAATGGAGAGGTGGGATTTTAATTTCCCATCAGTCTACTATTCAGCAGTTATTCTGGTACATCTTTGCTTGTGTGGCCACCCTTCAAGAAGGCATAGCAACCTTGCTTGTACTTGCTTGTCAGTTGTGGTGGACAATCTCTCAGCTGCACAGGCTGTTTAGGGGAGGCAACAAGCCAGGATGTGCGACTACTGTGTGACCCTCCCTCCTCAGTGAAATACAAGGAGGAGACTTTGAGAAGAAGGGGTAAGCAGTAAGATGGATGATTTGCATTCTAGTAAGTAAGACGGATTATTTTCATTCTAGGGACTAAAATTGTATTCACAACTTGGATTTAATTCTTGCATTTTGGGACATGGAGCTAAAAGGAGGCAGTATCAGGAAGAAAGATGCTAGTCCAGTGCTAACACCGAGCAGGACTGCACACTTCATCTACGAGGAGTTCAGGTCCAGTGGTGATAGTGTTTGGGAACAGAGTGGTACCAGCTATACGATGGTGTAAAGAAAGCCAAGATGCCTTGGAGTTGAAAGGAATGAGAGTTGAAGTCTAAATAATATTAAACATCTTTTCAAGTGGTGTGTAGCCATTCTGCAAGTTGGTGGGTCTGTTCTAGTCTGTGTGCATTATATTCCTGTTGTATTTTCTAATGATACCCTGACAATTGATGTGCCTGGGTTGGAAAGTGAGTCCAGGTTTGAGTATTTATAGCACAGACAAATTATTGCTGAAATGAAGAAGCCCTTAAAGAAGTGGAGGGGACACTGAGACCTTCTGGCCCGCATAAGTAATGCTCTAGCACAAACATGCCTGTCACTGCACGTACGTACTTGAATGGGGAAGAAAATTTGCTTTGACAGCTCAGGCACAGGAACTCGCAGCAAAACAACGTGTCCTGTAAATAAGCCAAGACAGATCTGTTCTGTAAGCTGATTAGGTTTCTGTACTTCCAAGCAATTATTAGTTATGAAGAAGGGTTACAAATGTTCTTAACACCTTGAAGGCATCCCCAGGTCTGTTGTGGAGAAACGCACTCATGCAGCTGCTGCTTGCTTTATTGGTAACAAGGTTGGTTAATGTCTTCACTTCGTCACTGCTGCGTACCGGTTACCGTGTGGGCGCTGTGGGTACTACTGGAGAGATAATTTGCCCCGTAACTATTTGAAGCAGAGTCGAGGCTTACATGACAGCTCAGATGAGGCAAGCGTACAAGCAAGAGGAGTGAGGTTGCAGAGTGATCCATCCTTTCTGTGTGGAGGTCAGGGAGTCACCTAGGGCTGGGCAGCTATGTTCAATGCAAATCTGAAAGCATCTCTCTCCACAATGGTCATAAGCCTCAGATGAATTATGATTTTGCTGTTTCTTTATATATATACACACATGGGTTTCTTTTTTTTTTTTTCATTCTTTCACCAAGAAGATACGAGTAACTCTGATGGAGTTTACATCTGGAGTTTAATCAGAACGAGACTTGAGAGTTCGGACCCAGAGAGGTAAACAGTAGGAAGAGCAAGTGAGCCAGGGATGCAAAGACTGTCATTTCCCACAGCTGCTGTGTCTGGAGTTCATTTCTTATCTTTCCTTTATTTGCTATGGTATAAAGTGATGTCAGAGCAGATATTAATGATTAAGTTGAGCATCTAAAAAAAGTAATTGGCATTTTGTATTTTAGCAAAGTATGACTGTATTTGAAGTTGTGTATATATTGTAGTGTCTCTGACATATTAGCCCTTGTAATTTATCTTTCTGGGTGGTAAATTCATTTGTTTTCATGCAGGTTTTTTTTATTGGGCCAATAGTGGAGGCTCCAGTAAGGATGGGAGCATTGGGCAGGGAATGCTATTAACAGTTTAAAGATTTTAAAACCAGGAGTCAGACTCCTGTCTTGTCTGACCTTCTGAATAACAGACCACATGTTCCAGCCAGTGCTTCCTACATGAAGTCTAATCACCTGTGGTTGAACACTGTGCTTTCCAATTTAGAGACTCAACTGCCGATAAATCCAAAATACTCATGAGTAGTCTACCCGGTATTTAGTTATATGAAGGTTAGAATTTATTTTCAGTGTGAATGTGGCTGACCTCTTTTCAGACATGGCATCTGGCTTTAATTTTCTTTTTTTGCTCAAATTTTCTAGTCTCAGATATCTCCTCTCTAGGCTGATAATTATAGGTCATGAACAAGGTATCTTCACTTTGAATATCTTGCTAGATTGAACTCTTTCAGTGTCTCATTAAAATAATGGATCAAAGAAACTAAGGAGTAGATGTACAATTAGCTCTGAGATGACTAAACACTGAGAGTTGCTGCACATCAGGAGGTTCTGGTACTGGCCCCAACAAAAAGGAACAAAAGTGGGCCGCATAGTTTGCACCATGTTCTTTGTTGTTGTTGTTGTTTTGGTTTTGTGGTTTGTTTTTTTTTTTTTCTTTACTGGGAGGACTCTCAACTGTCCACCTTACTTCAGTTCTCACAACTCAGCTGGTGTGCCGGTCACTCATGGATGATGTTCTTCAGTGAGCACTGGCATTGTACAAGGAACTCTGAGGGACGTGTATAAGAGGTGAAGAAATATAGGCTGGTGGGAGTGTAAAACATGTTGTAGTGTTTGCAGTCTGTGTCATGTTTATTTAGTACAGCATAATACCAGGAATACCATGTTAGCAGCAATAATTAATAATCCTTCATAATTCAACAGAACGGGGGAGAGAACTGTAAGACCAAAATGGATTCTTGCCCAACCACCTCATGCAGCTGATGTTTTTTTGTTTGAGGCTATTTTTAATTTAATCTTTAGGTGAATCTCTTTTCTGTACACAATTACATATATTTTCTGTTGTCTGCATTTCTCTCATTTATGTCTCTACCACGTATCTTTAAATGCATGTTGGCCTGATTGATTGACCATTGCTGCTCATCTTCATGCATTTCACTCTTCTCAGCTGCCCATAGCTAGCATCCAAGTATGAAGAGAAGGGAGGAAAAGCCCCTAAGAAAAATTGCCAGCAAAGCAGCATATCATGAAAATAAAGCTAGACTTCTTAGACCTTTGTGTTTCGAAAATCAAATGAGTCAAAAGAAGACAACAGGACCGTATCTAGTAGAGACATGATGGCCAAACGTTTGTCTGTGGGTGATGGCATCTGGGGAGGCCAAAACCACAAGGTGTTTTACTCAGAGCAAGTGCCTCAGGAACAGTTCCCTTCTTGATTGGAAAGGGGAACTGGAATCCCTGGGGTCTTTGTGATCTGAGCTGAGAACCAAGGGCTGCAACATGTGCTGGTGGCACGCTCTGCTGTCAGAGCTGGCTGTGCCAGCATCCTTGCACCACGGGACCACCAGTGGTTCCTTCACATCTGCAATAAGTAAATTTGGCTGTAAAATACATGCATTTAGGCTACAATTTTTTTCTTCTGTATGGTGTGTTAGGGAAGCACTTTTCAACTGGCAAGGTCTGCTCCTGCTGAACACTACCTGCTGAATAAGCAATGAGCCCTTATGCCTCTGTGTTGGAAGCCTTGAAGTGTAATTAGGATTGGAAGGATCCTGGTTTGACTGCAGTGAGGCATAGCCTAGATCCTCTCGGCCTTTCAGTCCCCAGTTTGTCCTGTGCTCGTACCAAGGCACAGTACGTAAGTATGGGGACAGGGGACTCTGCAAAGGTGGATGAAGTGGTGGAGGTTGACAGTTACAGTTGTCATCGGTTACTAACTAGGACTGACTTTCTTTCCCCCCTTCCACATCTATAAAACAACTTCTCTAAGAGCAATCATGGGCTTTGAATTTCATTACTGCTGATACATTTTGTAATAGTTCCTGACACTACTTTCTCAACTGATAATTTAGTTAAGCTCTCTGCTGCACATGCTAATACTTCAGTGTGGAGGCAGTGGAAAATTATTTAATAAAACTTTACGTTGCTTTCATTTCATGGCTGTTATTATCGAACATTAGTCATTGCTGAGAATCATTCCTTGAACAGTTCGTTCTTATCATCTGTGTGCATTTGGCTATCACCTCTTTGAAATGCAGCAGCATCTTGGGTGGTAAATGAAGGCAGCTTTCCTTTTATTCAGTTGTGCATCTCAAAAGCAGGTGTGATCTTAACAAACAGGAGTTATTGTCATTTCTGTGTCTTCCGTGGTAGTTCAGCATAAAAAATGAAGTTTTAGTTTGTCTCATGGGTGAATGTCAGGCCTGAATAATTTACAAGTGGTTCTGTTATCAGTGAAGCTTGTTTCTCACCAAAAAAATGTATGTATATGATTCAGTCAAAGTTAAGAAACTTTTTCTAGCTGTTGGGTCAGAAATAGCCTCTGCCTCCTAATCTATATGAATTTATAAGAGCTGGGAAGAATAAACCCAAATCTTGCAAAGCTTTCTCGATGCGTGTGTATATACAGACACTGACTCCCGCAGTTCTTCTGCCTGTTCACATGAACAAAATTCTATGTATAAGCATTCAAAAGATTTTTCAAGACCAATAATGTTTCCATTGTTGCTTGAAAAGCCTGAGTCAAGTTTATTTTCTCCTTATATTCATTGGGTAGTGAAGATACGTGCTATTAATGTTACTTTGGTGAAAATCAATGCATTCCTGCTTCTGAATTGAAAGGACGTGCCTGTCTCGTACAGCCATGCTGGTCTCTCAGGGTAGAAACCCACTATGTTTTGTGTTGGAGTCTAAATCTATGAAAATAACAACCCTCAAACAGTTTTTTAATACTAGGGAAATGCTTCATGATGTATCCTACTTTGCCATGTTTTTTCCTTATAATCTATTCTGAAGGCTACATTTTCCAGTCAGACATAATCAAATTGCTATATGCTTGATGTTGAGATATACATATATTCCACCCAAATCACATCCAACAGGCAGCACTATTTGTATTACTTCTTTTCTACAGCTTGGATCACTTCTAAGCTGTTTGGAACCTGCTATGGCTTGATCTGTGCGATGGTGCTGTCAACTGCACTTTGCATGGTTTGTCTGGCTGGACCAACACTAGTTCACCAGGAGAGATAAGGACCTCTGGAACATCAGGATCTCCAGGAACACCTGGAGTATCAGGAACATGCACATTCAGGTAAGTGTGTTGGATGGGACTGTGCTTACAGCCTCATGGATTAGAATGGCAGTCCTGAAGGAGAAAGTGCCATTCGTCACTGGTTTCTATGGTTTTATACCCACACCTTAACAAGGGTTAATTCTGTTTGTTCTTTCGTACAAAACCCGTGGTGCATCATGGGGCTTCCTAAGGAAGTGTTTATTGTAATGGCACTCTGCCACTTTAGAAAGCCAGCTGAGCCTGCCTTTATCATAGCTTTTCATTATGCTTCCCTCAGATGCACTACCAATAGAAACATGGAAACCCTTCGTTTGCTTTCTGTTGTGTGGGCGTCTTGAGTAAACTCTCACTGTGGGTGACTGGGAAAGATGTTTTCTTACACTTACAGCATCCATTATTCCTCTGCATGATGGGGAACGTCTTCTCTATGTAAATGAGAAGTCTCTGAACGTTCAATGGACTTTCTGAGAAGTTAACAAACTTAACTAGAAATGAGAAGAGATCTTCTCTTGTTATGTCCGAGGTCATCCCCACTCAAAGTATTTAAACAGGAATTATTTGCTAAATGATAAAAGAGCTTCCACAGAAGTATCACTGACTCCCAAGCGAGAATTTTCTCCATCTGACAGAAAGTGGTTCTCCTCAATGTTTTTATGCAAGTTGTATTGCCACTTCATGAGTCAGGTAGCAAATTTGATGTTGTAAGAAAACCAAATCTCCTATCACGCAATTTCAGTTAATTTCTATTTGGAGTAAGATGTGTGGGAAGAGGTTCTATCTTTTGTTGCCACATTTAGAAAGAACAAGCAAACATCTAGGTGCACAAGTATTTCTCAGGATTGTAGGATAGCTGTGTCTAGCTGCCAAGCTGATTTCTCCGGCTGAGTTGGTTTCCGTGCTCCAGATCTCGCTTCTCCCTTGTGCTGTGCAGGGCGCTGCGTGCCCATTAGCTTGCACGCTGGAGATCCTTGCTTCCCACCCCACAAGTATGTCTTGTGGTGGTGTGGGATCCTTCGGGATGAGTAGAGATCTACAAATGTGAAATACAATTACTGCAGTGTTGATTTAAAGGTCGGCCTGCCATATTTGCACAATAGGGTTGAGAGTGGCTGTCTGCCTCAGAAAATTTATGTGGACCAGGATTGTGTCCAAATACTAATAAGGCTGCAGAAAGTATTCTATCTTTGCAAATAGTGAACCTCCTATTATATATAACCCTGTAATAAAAGGAAAATTTAGTAGGAAAAATGGGCACATCTTCAATAGTTATAGTCTTACAGCAGTTTTTAACAACTGCAAAGCAAAAACCCACCCTTGTGGAGTCAGATATCTGTAGGGGAAAGGCCAGCCTGTCTTTTCTGACCAATGTAGCAGAAACACAAATGACCTAAACATTTAAAATGCAGCAGATGAACTACAACACAAATCAAATCAACAGCAAAGCCATTAGAAGGATTTGGTTTCTTCAAGTGTCAAAAACATTCACAGTTTTCAGGGGAAGACAGTAGGAGGGAGGATTCTCATAGAGGGTTTAAAAAAAAAAAAAAGGTTAAAAAGCATCTTGTGGGATTTTAAAAAGGGCTGTGAGAACTTATCTGCCTCAGAAATATGTATTCAACAATGACTATCAGGGTCGGATGATTTATACAGGCCTGAAATCCCATTAACGCAGACATTACATATTACAGGATTCCCTTTGTAGATACAGATCAGCAAACTACAAGAACACCAGTAAATAATCAACAGACCTTAGAAAAAGGGCAAGGATTAAACTCATCCATCACTAACACACACATCTGTAGCAAATCCATAGAAAGAAAAGAAAAAAAAAAGGGAGAAGATAAACATTTTTATCATCTTGTTCCTCGTTTATTACTGAGCGTGTGAAGAGTGAGCATCAGTATCACATTTGGAACTAGAGAGAAATGACAAAGCAAAGGACAATCTTTTTCACTTTTTGAAATGGATCTGGCGTTTGTCAGGGAACTCGGGATGTGGCGGGTGCTGCAGCCGGCTCTGTGCAGCCCCACGGTCTCCAACAGAGAGCCGGTGGGTCGAACTCTGCCAGTTGCTATGCTTTCACAACATCTCTACTTATTTTGAGGTCTCACAGTGTTTCAGCAGAAGATTTTGTCTTCTCTGAATTATTTTGTACCATGCATCCTCAGCAACCTCCATCTCTCAGAAGCAGAGCCAACGCCGGCAGCTCTTGCGCTGCTTACCCTGCACAGCACACACCAGCACGGGGGCAGTGAGCACCGCGGCTGTAACTCTGCCGAGGGGTGAACCATGACAGAATACCTCATCTGGAAAACACATTCCTCCCAGATGAAAGCCTCGCTCCTGCCACTGACTCCATGGAGGTGTTGCCATTATTAACAACCGTATTATTTGAATGGTCTTATCCAGCGCCCAGTGATGTATCTCCTGCTAGACCCCAGATGTCCGCGTCCATACGGCAAGAGACCAAAGGCTATCAGGCCTGGAAGGAAAAAAGGATGCTAATGGATTGCAGAAAGCCAAGAGGGGCTGCAGAGGAGGCTCCTTGCTCGTGCAGGTAGCTGCAGCGGGGCCTGAGCTCTGCCGTGTGCCACCTGCACGTGGAGGAGGTGGCTTCCCCGAGACAGAGAGGACTAGGTGGGGATTTGTGCAACAGCCTCAAATGTCATCTCATTAATCTGTCCTCTTATAAAAACTAAGTACAATTCAGTTGCCTCTGGGTATTTCTTCACAGACTCAATCTTTACCACCGTAATAATGTTGCCCTTATTGCTTACAATGAAACCTCCCTTTATTAGAACTTCATCATTTGTTTGTTTCCTTCGCTAAGCATCCCCTCGTAAGTATGGCAGCATGTTGCAAAATGTTCTCTTAAATAACCAAGCCTGTAGCCATCCCAATAAATGAATGAGGAATGCTTTATGGTGCAAATCCTTGTTTTCATTGTGCTTTTCCAATTACTTTGTAATTCACAAGGTTCAGTAGTTCACAATGGGCCTCCTAGCCATTACTGCACATCTGCACAGTTCTGTAGGTAAAATTACAGGATAGAAAACTCCAGCAAGAAAAGTAACTACACTTTCTCCCAAGCCTTCCTTCCCCTCGACTGTCTCCTGCCTCTCTGAAAGGTCTGTGTGCTTTGTTCTGTTCTGGCTACGAGGAAGGAGGTTTTGTGTACTGCTGTTGGATACTTCAGGGAGCTTGACGGCAAAATCAAAGTGAGATGGGACTTGAAATGCCTCCTTTCTGATCGCTGAGAGTCCTTTGCAGCTACTAGGAGGAAGAGCCCCACGGCTTCTTGTGGGTCGTCAAGAAACAGCTGCCTTTAGCACTGCTCTCCCCAGCGGGAGAGGGGCCTGGCATCCCTGCGTCTGTACTGTGCTGTGTTTACCAGAGGGAAGCTGGGATAACATGCTTTCATCCTTCCGGGCAAATTGCGAGCATCTAGGAGAAATGAGAAGCCTGGTAATCTTTTTTTTCTTCTCTTCTTTTTTCTCTAGGCTTTCTATTGCTTCTCTTCCCCTCTTTCTCTCCTCCTCTCTTTCCATTCTCCTCCTCTGGGCTGTGTGCTGAGAACAAGCTGTCTGAGCAGCCCTCCTGCTGCTCCTGCACTGATTGTTACAACAGCAAGAAGTAGCCCTGAGGTGAGATCATCAGAGGCCACTTTATTTGCCAGAGGTAGATTACCATGGTGTAGGAAGGAAGCAAAAGTTTTTTTGAAGGAGCAAACAGCAAACAAGAACTTTTACAAACCAGCTCAGGCTTGCTGATTCCTAGAGAATAAGAGGTGAAACCCCATGAGACCTCTTTCTATACCCCAAAAAGAGTGGAATTTCAAGAGTTCAGGTCCAAAGTACAGGTTTGGACTTTGTCTAGTCTGTGTGTGTGTCTGTCCATCCCTCCTCATCCCTCCTAGCAGCTTCTGAAACAGTCAGCCAATTTCAACAACATCTGGCAGAGAGGAGCCGGGGCTCAAAGGTTCCAACAAGATTCACCGCAATAGATGGACCGTGCAACCCCTCCTCCCGCCTAAGGGGAGGAAAAGATGGCACAGAGCCCGTTCTCATTTGATGCTGGAGAATCCAGGTGGACTTTGCCAGCACCCCAGGCACAGGGAAAGCTGCCGCTCAAGTTTGTATCTTCCCAGACCCCAGGGAATTCGGTGGAGCTCCAGATATGGATGACAAGGGCTGCTGCTTCTAGTTATTATGCAGATTTCAGAAACACTGTGTGATGTCCAAATGAAGTCAATATGGGCTTTACTGGCCTCTGTGGAAGACCCGTGGAAGTAATGGGTGGGTGAAGGGGGCAGCTCCCCGGCAAGAGGCGAGATGCTGAGCGGGAGTGAGGGCAGCAGCAAGGGAAATGCTGGAGTACGGCAAGGAAACTTTTATAATTGATAAAAAAAGAACGCTTGTCAATGGGGTGAGAGTGAAAATGGCTCAAAGCAGGGCTCTGAGGTGAAGTGGTGTAATTAGGTAGTTAGGTCCCAGGCAGTGGTCAGGCAACAGCATTTTAATTCGTAGGAAATGCTGATGTTGTCCCCACCCTGAGCTGGGAGGAACAGACCCAAAAGTGAAACGCAGGAGGGGAAAGCCCCTGCCCAGCCTCTGCGTGGGCACAGCAGATTGCATGCGTCCTGCTGGAAACAGCGCGCTGGAGGGCAAGAGGGACATGCCAGAAGAGAATGGGAGTATTTTTTCTCTTTCTGTTTCATCACCATATTTTTGAGGAAGAATCAAGGGGAAAAATAGTGCGGAAAACCCTCAGAGGAAGCTGGAACAACTTGGGGGGAAAAAAGAAAAAAAAAAAGCATGAGGTGAACACCAACCTAATTTACCTACTTGTATCTTGTCATGTCTAGAGTTTACAAAATTTTACCTAAGAGAGTAGTTCTTACTTGATTGTTTCTAGTCCTGTTCACTAAGAAAGAGTAAACATTTACAGACTTGATCTGGGAACTTGACCAGAAATTGCTGATGAACCGAAATAAAAATGGGGGAAGTTGAGTAAACATAAAACAACTGTGTTAAGTGTCTGGCTCTGAAGGGACGTAAAACCTATTTTGGAAAGTTCAGCTGTAAGATTAAGCATCAGGGTAGCTTTAAGTAACTCAGCTTCTTTTACAGGTGTTTAAAAGCAGCATTGAAAAGACCAGAAGGATTGCTTAAATAGCTCAAAATCTCTCGGACATACTGCCCTGTCTCCTGTGCCAGCGCAGGAACGCACCGTTAAGTCGCAGCACTAAGCTGCTCTCCAGCCTAAAGGAGAAGGTACAGGCTCATCCCTGGCTGATGGGTAACACCAAGCAAGCTGGACTGCTCTGGAGACCAGCAGCCATCTGCGGTGTGGCTAGGGACTCTGCAGCCTCTAGCTTTTATACGTACAGAAACATGAAATTCTGAGGAAAGAATGAAGCTCATGTGATAACCCTTTCTTTTTCTCTCAAATTTTCAGTTTTCGTTCATCCTTCACTGCTTAGAGAGGGATAGGTGTATTTACTGGAAAAAAAACTCTAGCCCTTAATCAGAAAAAGCTCAGCTAGTAACAGTAAATGTGATAGCTGTACTCATGTCATGATTATTTACGACACTGATAATAAAATGTTTGAACAATAATAACAACAATTAGAGGCACTGAATCCCTTTTTGTTGTAGTAACCACTAACAGTTGCATGTTACAGGATATGAACAATGGCTCATATTACACGCAGCTGAGTTTGAATACATTTTTTGGTGAACCACATTTGTTTTAAGATAATTCAGTTTTTCACTCAGAAATTCCACTGATTATCGTAAACATATGCCACATACTGTCAGCCCAAAAGGTTAAATCCTAACTCCTACTTATTCTTCCCTGAGGGGCTGTCAGCATTGAGATGCAGTGTTTCATTAGAGTCCATTCCCGAACAAGCTGTTTAAGTCCCGCTGCATACTTGGAATATATATTGTTGTTATGGGTTTCCAAAGGCCAGATCCTGAAATGTGAAGGTATTTCTAGGGTTAGGTTTGTCTGAAAGGAAGCAGTTACCCTCCTTGGGTGTCAGCCCAGTCTCTAGCTCACTATAACACATTGCAAGCAGAATTTTCAGGGCTTCCTAAAAAATTCAGCTGCCTTCTAATTATAATTCTAATTAATTTGAACAGCTCTCCTGACAGATTCAAGCGCCGTGCAGACATCAGATAATTCACATATGCATGTGTAGGGCTGCATGAAACAGCTAAGCAGGTGCTTTTGTCCAAGAGGAACCATGATGCATCCCTGTGGCAGCACAGCCCACCTCCGTGTACAGTTTGCAGTCTTGAGACAACACGTGGAGGTGAAGAGGATGAGCAAAGGTGTCACGCAATTACATCTACCTGCTGAAAAGGAATTTAATTGTGATGGTACTGCCTCCAAGATGAGGGTGAAACCACTATTGAAAAGGTAGTCCAGTCATCATCGGTGCATTGGTTGTAGCAGTGTTTGGTTACCAGGAAATCAAAAGATGCTGTATCTTGAACATAATCCAATGTCTAGTTTTATTATAGTTATTCTGTGAATAAATTAAGGCTTTCAGATCTGGTGCTATCTTTCTGGTTTCTTCCTAAATGAAAGCCTTGAGATAAAAAAAAGTTATCCTGATGTGGAAAAAGTGCCGTGCTGTTCAAGACACCATTCAAACCATTCCTTACCCTTTCAGTAAAAAGTAATTTACAGAACATGCCATATTCTTTCTGTTCTTCATTTTATCACTGACAGCCAGATAATAGAAATGTTCTGGGACAGTCATGGTGCTTCTGGAGATGATGTATGAGAAAGTGAGCGAGCAGCTCGATCCCTTCACAACAGAACTATTCTGCAGGACCAAGAGGCAGAAATTAACTGCCTGGTGAAGGGTACTGGCCAGAAAGGCTATTTGAAAGTATCTGTTGCTCAGTGTGAAGCATATTGGACAGAAATGGGTGTTTTCTACTCAGTCTGGAAGAGGGAGAATTACTGCTCCACACTGTTTGTTCTGTGGCTGCAGGTTTGTATCTGTTCAGGGCCAAAGCAACATGAGCACAAACTGTCAGGTTTGTTTTTATGAGTAATCTGGGCACCGGCTGTTCTTTGGTGTAATAATTGCTCTTCAGATATTGTCTTGGGTCTAATTTTCAAAATTTGCCTGTTCTTCCAGGAAATCACTGCTGGACACCATAACAGGAGGGTCCAGCTCGTAGTTACGAGCTAGCCAGTGGTTGTGGTTTAACCCAGCAGGCAGCTAAAACAACCACACAGCCGTTCGCTCGCTGCCCCACCCCAGTGGGATGGAGGAGGGAATTGGAAAGAAAAGGTAAAATTCGTAGTTTGAGATAAAGACTGTTTAATAGGATCAAAAAGGAAGATGATGATAATAATAATAATCACAACAATAATTATAGTAAATATACAAAACAAGTGATGCACAGCACAATTGCTCACCACCTGCAGACTACTGATGCCCAGCTAGTTCCCAAGCCATGATCTAAACCCCTGGCCAGCTTCTCCTATACCGAACATGATGTCATATGGTATGGAACATCCCTTTGGCCAGTTTGGGTCAGCTGTCCTGACCGTGTCCCCTCCCTGCTTCCTGTGCACCCCCAGCCTCCTCACTGGCAGGGCAGTGTGAGAAGCTGAAAAGTCCTTGACTTGGGGTAAACATTGCCCAGCAACAACCAAAACATCAGTGTGTTGTCAACACTGTTCTCATCCCAAATCTGCTACCAGGAAGAAAATTAAATCTATCCCATCCAAAACCAGGACACCATCCTAGATCAAAAAGTTCTTGCATGTGCTCCCTTTTAAGCATTAAAGACACCAAATCCATAGCTGGGCAGTGAAAGGTAAGGAGGCCATGGCACCTCTTAACTTTGTAAGATCAAGGCAGATGATGTAGTTCCTAGATGTGTGTCCAAGGAACAAAACCTGGCAGTGTGGCTGTTCCCTGCTCCTGGAAAGGCTCCCTGTGCGTCCTGTACAGAGCCACGGTGCAGTCCTTAACTCATTAACCCGCCACAGATTATCAAGGTGAGATTTTCAGACAACTCTGTGTTTCAGGACTGTGATCACGTCTAGAAATACACTTGTCTGAAAATTTGGGCGTAAAACCCAATGCCACATGGTTGAAGGCAGCTTAGGAAGCTTCTTCACTTGTTGGTAGGATGTCCTGGGCAGTAATCTGGACCAGGCTGTGCTCCTGCCCAGCGCACGCCAGCGAGAGCAGTGCAGCTGCACGCAGGATGGTTCCCGTGCTGTGTCAAGCTTTGTTCTCTAGCTCTGCATAACACCATTAAGACCCAGAAGGCAGTATTAGCAGCTCTAAGAACATTTGACTTAGTATAAGCTAAGCAAAGCAAAGCACACACTTGCACCAGCTCTATTAGAGTTGGGAAAAGAGTCTTACAGGACTTTGTGGACGGACGTGCTCAGCTGCTGCTTGGCAATTTCTACATTGCTCTGTGCCTCAGTTTCCCTGTTGGTAAGTAGGTCTGGTCTCCTTTGTGGATCCCTGGGTGAGCCTTTGATTACCCAAAGGTCCCACCTGCAGCTGAATTTGCAGCCTCATGAAGCCAGTGCTCTGCAGGGAGCCATTCAGACAGCCTGTGATTGATGCTGCTCTGCCTGATGGTGCTCCCCATGCCGACGTGCTCTCGGAAAGCAAGGTCAGCTGCCACTAGGGAAACTACAGCTCGTTTTCTAGTTTAATTCATTTATTGCCTTGTGGATATGTTTAGCTTGGGGTGATAACAGATCTATTAAACACTGAGGTGCTGCATAAAACAAGAAAATGGGTGGGTTTTGCACCTATGTGTGTTTGCATAAGTAGGTAGATGTATAGCAGAGGGGTGCAGATTGCTTGAGTAATCAAGTGTATGAATGCAGCCTATACTCCTGGAAATTGGTGAGCTTTAAAGCAAAATACTGTTGCTGTATATGGCATTGAGTACTCTATCATCACACGTGGCCTCACAGTTCTTCTCTCCCCAGCGTGCACATTGTTTTGTTAAATTTGATTTGTGTTTGTCTTCTCACCAATCAATGCTGCTCTGACAATGTATGTGGGTGTGTAAGAAAATGAGGGTGCATAAAGAGGATTAGGCCCCAGGTACCTAATTATACAGTTACGTACTGTTTTCTCAGGTTACAAACTCTTTTGCCTCCACGTGTGCTGGGGAATGTTTTCAGCTGGTGTAAATTGTTGTTGTTCCTTTGACTTTAATGGAGCTGTAAGAGTTTCTGCTGGTGAAGTGTCTGCTCATGACATTTTACATCCCTGTTTAATTCTCTTATATTAAGCCTAATTAAACTGACTGATTTTCAAAACTGCCAAAACGATTTACAAACCCAAGTTTGTTTGAGAGAGGCTGGGACTGAGGCATCTTGGTGCCGGGGGGGCTGGCGAGTACTGAGGAAGGTGGAGATGCAGATGGGTGGTTAACCCAGGTGGTGGTGTTTCACCAGGTGCCCTGCCTGCTCTTAAAAATCCCCCGACAAGCCTCTATGGTTTTTTTCACTATTCTATAATTTTGTAATTTCACTGTAGGTTATTTTGGAACATAGCTGCTGAATATTTTAAGTTGTTTTGAAAAGTGTACTCAAGACAGCCAAATACACTGCTATGAGACAGCCCACTAGTAGAAGAAGAAGAGCTAGGATTAGAAGATGGTGTAAGAGTTGTCCCTGGAAGGGACACTGGAAGGTGTAAGGCAGCAGTGGAAGGGATTTGGAAAGGTTGCAGTGCTACGTAGGGAGGCGGGGGGACACAGCAGCTTCTCACACTGCCCAGTCCTGTGGCTGGTGGTTTGTGCCCTCAGGCAGCTGTGCCCGTGCCTTTGAGTCAGCGCGTGGCCGGGCAGAACCTCAGGCGTGGGGTTAAACCAGGCGGCTCTGCGAGATGTACGCACCTTATTTACCAGACCACGGGGGGTTTTACTGCGACTTGAGTTTGGCCAACAGGTCATGCTGTGTTTGTGATTATTGCTAGTTTTGTTGAAAAAGCAAAACTGTCGTGACTCTGTTTGGGTAATGCCTTGCAAGCCTCAAATTATACGTGAAATCCATGGTGAAAAGCAGTTCAAAATTCTGTGCTCGTGTATATTCTGTGCCCTAGAAACTGTTAAACCCCTTTCACGTGGTGACAGGAGGTTAGCATATCTGCAGAGAGAGAGAAATTGCCAGTGGTTTAGCAATAGATTAGTTGATGCAAAAAGCTAAAGGTCTTCTCTATGCATTTTAACCTTCTAAAGCAAGTTGGAAGTTAGGATATCTAATCTAAAGAGGCTAAAACAACTGTTTAATAGCCTGAAGACAAGGGCCAAAATTCAAACACTCCAGTATTATTAAGTTTCCAAAGAAGATGATGAAAAAACAGATTCCCCAGTGCCAGCAAACAAATGTGGAGGACAACAGAACTTGCTGCACAGGCGCGTAAACTGCATGCCTCGGCTACCAGAGGCATCGGGTTGTTTCACGTACCACTGATGTGTCCCGTGAAAGAGAAATGAGGAGAGTTTCAGGTTTTAGGTCAAGTGCCAAGGAAATGTGTTTACCTAATGCATCTCTGTTACAAAAACAGCCCTGGTGCTGATTTCATCTAGAGTGGTGTCAATGAGTTGTGCACAATTACGATCTGTTAAAGTAAGATCCAAAACAGGCTCTTTAATGTTTTCTCACTGATCTTGAGCTGTCTTCCTGGAGTTCCCATCCCACCTATGCTGAGGTATAGATTTTCACTCATTTGTGATGTTCTCAATTCACGCACTCTATAGAAGTTAGATATTCAGTAAATCCTGACTCTTTGGGGCTTTAAAATTCTATTTATTTATTTATTTATTTATCTGGGGAGTTCCCACTCAATTGAGTCTGTGTTAGCACCTGGAAAGGGAATGAGAGTACTTCTGACTACATAGATTTCACATAGCACCCGTGACATTTGGTACCACCCAATGTTTCCCTCAAATCTGTAAACTGAGTTAGTATTGTACCTCCTTAGCAATCAGTGTATCTCAATACAGTAAAAGAAGTCCTAACTTCTTATATTTGATAAGACTTGAGCCTATTGCAATTTGAACTAAGATTTCATGAGAAGGGTGTGTGTTTTTTTCCTACTGAACTGGGTCACTTTTCCCTTGTCATGCATAATCCTTTATTATACCAGCAGAATTATTATACAGAGTGCATTTAATTTTCCACACATAATGAAAACAAGCACTCACAACAACTCATGATGGCTCTTTGGAAAGTAAATATTTAATTTTTGAATGCATACATTTGTTCTTCGTTAGAAGATACAGAACTAATTATTCCCTGAGTATTATAACGAAATTAAAGCAGCACAGTCATGATGTACTTGTAAAATGCATATGTAATTGTAAGATGGGAGGGGAAAAATGGAAATTTCATAAGGGAGAGGGAATGTTTTGTAAAACTCCTGTGGTAAAGCAGATTCCATGTATAGGATGAATTCTTGCAAGAATCTAGGCACAGAAGGTTAAGTTTTGTGAACACCCACCCCATGGTTTAGAACAGCCTTTGCAAATGCTGCGATGAATATTTCCACTTGGATACAAATGAATTATCAAGGATGCAGAAAGTAGACTTTCACTGAGGTATTCAATACAGTCATCACAATACACACAGGTTTTGAAGTGTCTAGATCTCAGAATGCTATATAAGCAGAATAGAGTGATATAGCTCACTGCATCTGCAGAAGTGTCTCATGAAATGCAAAATGAATGGCTGAAAGAAATATTCTTACTAGAGGAAAAATGGGACTCCAGTGTGTGTCATAAATTCTGCTAACAGAATTTTAAGCAGGGATACTGGTTACAGATTTCAAGCCCCCCCCCTCTTGAGCAGCAACTAAATCTTCCTTCCTTTTCAGTAAAGTCTCGTTAAAACGATTTCATTCCAGCACTAATGCTGACATCCCGATTCCTGCTGTTGCACTGACATGACTGGAGTATTTTCAAGGTCATTGCAGTCAATAAAAACTCATGTTGATGTCAGTTGGGATTTGGGGTTTCCTTGTCCTTTATTAGTGCAGTAAAGAACGTAGAGTGTTGGTGTAAAGCTGCATGACACCTGGGAGCTTGCATATATATACAGAAATCTTAGGAGACATTTGCTCCTTTTTTCATGAAGGCACACAGAAGATGTTACCAAAACTTCCAGGATCTGTTTTCAAAGATAGGCAAAGACCCCGACAAGCTTGAAGAACAGGTTAACAAGAACCTCATGACATTCAGCGAGGACAAACGCAGCAAGTCCTGCCTCTGGGAAACATCAGCAATACGGGCTGGGCACTGACAGGCTGGGAGAAGCTCTGCAGGAAGGACCTGAGGCTCCTGGTGGACCTTAAGTTGAATACGAACAGTGTGTTTAAGGTGATGAAGCCTGACTGCGTATCGGGCTGTTCGGGTAAGAGCATGTGCAACAGATCAACCATTCCCCTCAACTCAGCACTTGTGAGGTTGCGTCTCACAGTTGGAAGACTGTGGTTTTGGTGTACCCCAGTGCCAGAGAGAAGTCAAGCGGAAGCAAGTCCAGCAGATGGTCAATGGGATGTTCAGGAGACTGGAGCACATGGTATATCAGAAGAGGCTAAGAGTGATGGGTTTAGTTAGCCTGGGGAAGGTAAACTAAGGGTGCATCTAATTACTGTCTTCCACTAACGAAAGGGGATTGTATAGAAGATAAGAGTCAAGACTCTCTGCAGCAGTGTGCAGTGGTCATGCACTGCAGCAAGGGACATTCCATCCTTTGATATACAGAAAAAATTCATCAGAATAAGAGTTGTGCAGCACAGGAACAGATTCCCTGAAGAGGCTATGGGCTCTCCATCCTTGAAATTTGTCAGAACTGAGCTGGCCAATCCCCTAGGAACCTCCCGTAGCATTGAAGTTGTCCTTGCTTTGAGCAGGAGGCTGAACTAGAGGCTTTCAGAGGTCACTCCTCACCTCAATTATTCTTTGATTCTCTAATTTTATTTCAGAAAGTTGCTAGTACCTGTGAAATATGGTCCTACCATAAGAAAAAGGCTCTTAGTATGGCACTCAATCCTTCAGTAAATATGTTCCATGTGGATATTTATAGCCCTGCCTGCTACCTTCAGTGAGAACAGAAAGTTCTTACTCCAATAAGCTCCATGCAGCTGCCAGCAGAGATGGTGAAAGCCTTTCCTTCCTTCTCCTACAGCATCACTCTGTGGATGTTCATTGGCTCCAGCTCTACAGGCCCTGTGATATCTATGGATTTGTGTAAGTGTCTGAAAGGATCTAATTTAAAAAGAGAACTGTCTCTTCCAGGCAGTGCTGGTATCTGTGGGTGAGTTTGGTTAGCTTTCAGACCATGTGTTGATTTGGGGGCCAAAAATAAAAAGAGGAAAAAAAGACAGTTCCCCATCTGCTCATTTGGCTCCTCTTGTCCTTAGGGACGCACACGTGTCTCGTGTATTGGAGCCTCTCCGACAGCAACATCAGGGTGTACCCGATGTACCTGGTATTTGTGAGAACTCTTCCCTGGTCACGGTTCTGGGTACAGAGCAGCAAGAAATTCTCAGGATGGTTTGATTTCAAGGGGGATGACTTTTTTTTTTTTTCCCTGCCAGCATTTCTCTCTTTGCTATATTCTCTCTAATGAAATTGCCCATTCAGTGTTAGGTTTGTAATCTAAACGGAGTGCTATAGATTAACGGTTGTTGCTGCTTTGTTATTGAAATGAGAGTCATGGGATCAATTTAACTGTTCCCTGCTTCATTATTTGCTTAAGACAATAGAGTCATCTCTGCAAATGCTATTGCTTTGTGGGTATTTTTAGCTTAATTATCATAGATATTAGCAACAATCAACAAAGATTTCCTAGGTGCATGCACTTGCTCCTTGGAACACTAGTTTTTTTATAGACTTTGTACTTCCAACTTGCCTTCCTTTTTGTAATCAATCCAGTCTGTTCTCAGAAAAAAGCAACCAAACAACGAAAACCAACCCCAATCCAACTTATTTTGCAAAAACATTAATGTTTGCCTAGTAGTTTATTTTAAGAATTAAAGGCATAGTGGTGATTGTGCCTTCTGTTTACATATAGCTAAATATTCTGGCAGTTGAGCCTATGTAGGGACAGTGGAGACTTCAGCTTTTTTGGGGGGTTTATTTCAAACAGTTCAGAATACATCTAAAGCTTCCTTTGAAGTGAGCTTTCAGTAAGACCTGACTGATCCCAGGTTTACCTTTTTTTGCAACGTATCATAAGCTAAAGACAGATGTGTTGCACAAATATCTGCAGCTGGGTGCAGCTGGTTTGTTCCTCCCAGCCTGGCCAGGCAGCGATCACAGCTTCTTATCAGAGGTTAGTGCCTCCAGGAAAGGGAGCTAGAGTTCAGTTCATGTGGCCTGAACTGAGATAAAAATCTGGCCTACAGTATCCTTCAGTCAATTTACTAGATTCCTGAATGCTAAACTCGTCTAAAGCTGATATTTGAATTAGCATCTCCCAGCTGGCTTAGAGCAGGGGGGCAGGTGTCAAGGGAAAGCTCTCATTGCCCATTGAACACACTGAATTTTGGACCCTGGCAGGAGTTCATTCCAAGTTTGCTGGACAGCTTTATGCAGAACACGTAAACAAAAGCCTCTCTGATCAGTTGGAGCATAGCTGGATATCCCAGCAGAATAAAGAAATAAGTCTGCAGTTTTGTTTATATTGCTTATCTTCCATTTAAAATGTAGCAGGAAAAAGGTCTTATTAACATTTCTTAAGAGTGCTAGTTAAAGCACTAGGCAGTTTCTTGCAGTTGAAGTACCAAAAAAGCAATTTTAATATCTAGTTTAATATAACATAAACATATTTAGTGTTCAGTCAACATTTTACCAACCAATTAGATTACTTCTATGTACTTTAAACATAATCACTGGACACCTCTTACACTCCTTTCAAACTGCATCCCCACAAGATAATATTCTAAGGAAAAAAAAAAAAAAGATAGGCATAATTATCCTTATGTCACAGTCTTCCTTCTTTTACCTCATCCCCTCTCCCTCTTTTCTGCTTTTCCCCTTCCTCCAAAAACAGGTAAGACAGTAGGAAAGCAGGACAAATTTTATATCCATTTTAAAAGACTGCAAACTAGTAAAAGGGGTAGAGAGAGCAACGAGGGCTCTGTTTTAGCATTGCACCACAAATCTTGTAGGATTTACACATGTTACTTAGGTGGTTAGGTGCTCTGCTGAATCCAGGCTTAAGTATTTTGCCCAAAGATGCAAAGAATAATTAAAAATGAATACAGAAATTCAGGTTCAATGCCACTTCCATCGGAGTGTACTCTTAATTGCTTAGTTTTAATTTAGCTGTTCAAATCTTGGACACTTTTCTGTAAGGTGAGCTTTGGCATATGTCCTTATCAAACAAAGCCTTCCTGAATGAACTATTCCTGTCCAGACAGATGTTAGCCATATGCAGGAGGAAAAATTACATGTGGGGTTTTTTGTTTGGGTGTTTTTTGGGTTTTTTTTAGGTAAGATGGGGTGATGCCAGCTGGTGTACAAATGCCCAATATTGGGGTTGATGGCTGAAACCCATTAATCCAGAGCCAATCCTGGCTGCAGCCATCAGCTGAGCAGTGCAACTGCTCCCAGGCAGGGACTGCAGCGGTGCAGCGCCGCCGCCCTCGGCAATCCTTCACCACTCATTTGCACATTTCTCCATAATTTTGCCTGCAGTAGAGAGTCTTTCTTCCTGAAAATAGCAACAACCAAGATTTAATGAGGAGATTTAGCTTTCCTTTGATAATACTGTGGCCGTAACAGAGTTTGCCTGCCTGCAGAGTCCCAGCGGTGCAGACAGAAACTCCAATGTGTTTGCTTCTTTAGCATTACTTGACCAGCAAAAAATTCATGCCAAGGATTGCTCGTATTGAAAGAATGCAAATATCTCTTTCCCCTCAATATTAGAACAAAAAGATATACACATATCTGTAGGTGGTATGAAATTGAGCATTTGCTAGTGTAGAGCTGTGGGAAATAAATTGCTCCCAAATGATTATTAATGTGTTTGCTATGCCAGTGTAACATATCACAATTCTGAGAGATGCTAAAGAAGATTCTTCAGGTAGAAGCTTCTAGTTAGACGCCAGTCTCTGCACAAAATAACGCAGACTGGAAAATTGAAAAAATATGCGTGTTAGTAAAGACTGCCTCATCTAACAAGTGCCTCAGTAAGTTAATATTCACCCTACCTGAGGTAGCTGTGCAGTTCTCACCACCCATGGTCAGAATGACGTCATATCGCCCAAATCTCCTGCCGGTGAGGTCCACAGGCTATTCATATCTCATGAAAGGCTGTTCCTTTGCTGTGCTTGGCATGGATGTCACCCTTCAGTGTTGCTCTGGAGCAGATTAGCAGGAACATTTAGTGTGTCCCCACGGTGAATCTTTCTTCAGTCTTTTTGTTGTAGCTATGTATTCTCCTTCTGAAAAGAAATGCCCTGCAAGTTATTAACCTGTCTTCCATCATCTGAGGACAGATTTTTCATCTGGGATTTGTGAGACTGTCTAAAAGGAGACTGTCTCCAAAGGCTATGTGTGCTGGGGAGAGGGTGGCCCTCTTTGCACATCACAGGCTGCTAGAGGAGGTGTTTCAGGGCCGAACACAACGAGAATTTTTGGGACCAATGCTAACTCATTGATACCTTGCTAGAATTAGCATTGATTAAGGAGCTGATGGAAACCAAAGACTTTCTCTTACAGCCATAATTCAAATTATTACACTCATTCATTTGGATAAAGATCTTTGGTTTTTGTAGTAAATGCTCCCACATAAGAACCTGTCCCTCAACTAGAAGATCACTGTTTTAGGGCTCTAACTTCAACTCATGGTCTGAGCTTAAAGCAGATATTTCTGTGCTGCCAATTTGATTTTACCTGCCACAAGTACAGACCCCTCTAGAGTCCTTATTACAAATTCTTGTCAGCTTCTATTGTACAATGCCTGCCAGTAAAGTCAACAGTTTCCTCAAGCTCGTGTTCTGAATACCACGTTTTTGTACAGCACATAGATTAGGACTGTACAGTGTGATACATTGATGCCACTATGTGATAACATTTGATCAGTATGGATTTTTTTCCTTTTATGGTAGATGTCTGTGTATGGATTGTGTGAACTGAAAAAGGGCCTGCAGCAAGAACCTGACGTGCAGTCACTGTCCCACACGGCCCGAAATAACGATCAGAGGCGATGGTGCTGGTTTCACCCAGCAGAAATCAAGCTCCCAGAGGGATCACACAAGCCGGGTGCTAACACAACTGGCCCCATTGAAGGAATGGGCCAATTGGGAGAAAAAACAGAGTTTGCCTCTTGTTAGCAATGCCTTACTGCAGCGCTCCTCCATTCTTACTTACAGTCTCCTCCGGTTGTGTCAGGATGGCAGATTTCACATATAACTAGTTGATGGAGTAGGGGAAGATGAGCCCTACTGATGATGTGGGCACAGGTGTAATGAGATGGATAGTATGGGATGGCTGGGGTGGGAAGCCAGGCGTGATTATTGTCCATTAGCCAAACATGCCTCGTCCCTGATGAGAGGGGCTATTGCATGGCTCCTACCAGAACTGAGGAAAACTCATTTGTCCTTTTGGTCCAGGTAGTTTGTAAAGTGCTTTGGGATTTTCTGAGGTAAGAAGAGTGTTTGTCACTGCTGTTCAGCTGAGGAATGTTTTAGGAAGCTATTGGCATCCGCCTACTGTCTGAAGAGGGAGAAAACCAATCTTTTGTTGTAATTGTGTAATGACCACATTTGCAGTCACAAGTTTTCGGCCAAACCTTGATTCAGCTGAGAAACCCATTAGGGACCATTTAACATGGGAGTAACTCTAATTACAGCATCTTTGATATTTGAGTGAAGCCAATGGCTGTCCTCCTACCTTTGTCCCATAGCAATGTCATCACCAAGATGATCTCTGCTCTCTCAGCTTTCCTGCAGTGAGAACCCCTGTGTCCTCAGTGATTCATGGATGGATCTATGTTGTACGGGACAGATGTTTTGCTCTTGCTCCATCCAAGACCAGTGCCAATCACTACAGCCTCAAGGCTTCTTCTGCAAGGACAAATGACTTAGCCTTTGGTCCATAAATACACTTGCTCACTGGAGAAGGACTGTTTATCAGGGAGTGTAGTGCCAGGACAAGGGGTAATGGGTTTAAGCTAAAAGAAGGTAGATTTAGATTAGATGTTAGAAAGAAATTCTTCCCCGTGAGGGTGGTGAGGCACTGGAACAGGTTGCCCAGAGAAGCTGTGGCTGCCCCTGGCTCCCTGGCAGTGTTCAAGGCCAGGCTGGATGGGGCTTTGGGCAACCTGGGCTGGTGGAGGGTGTCCCTGCCCATGGCAGGGGGTTGGAACTAGATGGGCTTTAACGTCCCTTCCAACCCAAACCATTCTATGATTATCCCATAAAACCTTTCATCCCATTAATTAAGAGAGCCTGAAGCATGCCAAATAGGCAGTAATTGGTATAAGAAAGCTGGATACTGCAGTCTGGCCTGATAGGGAATGTTCCAGCCTACTTTATTTTCAGAACTATCATTGTAACAAATATTTATGGATAGGTGGGATTTTCCTACTGTTTCTAAGGCTGAGGAGTAGGTGGCTAGTACAATCCTACCTGTTTGTTTTCAAATAGTTATTCAGCATGGGGGCAGAGTGGGTTGGCTTTCTCAAAAGTGTGTAAAAAACATCCTTTGCTTGGGACTGTAGAGAAAGCCAAGAAAACAACAGCTTGTTTGTTTTTGTCTGGCTCATTTATTGCTTACAGTTTGGCTGTGCTTTTATGAAGGCAAGGTGAATTTAAATGCAAAGCAGCAGAGAAATCCACTGAGAGAAACATAAAAGAGTCTGAAGCGATTACAGGAAAGTGGAATAATTGATAGCGTGAATCTGAAGAGCAAGTGCATGTGAGGCTTAACGACATCTTGTCTTATTTTTTGGATAGTAATTTTCGATTGCCAACACTTGCCTGTGGCTGAGACAGGGTACAATAATGCAGCCTGCTGCCTCTGCTTATCAGGAGAGACAACTTCCAAAGGCTTGGCATCGTGGAGTCCTTCAGAAGGCTCGGAGTGGCCCCAGCTACTGCAGTGCCTTGCTGCGCTGCTTCTGACCTCACAGCTTATTTTTCACCGAGACCTAGTCTGTGGAGAAAGGCTTGGCTCTGGCTCTCTTCTCAGAAAAGAGTGGTGTGCGCTCATTTGAACTTCTTCCATGTATTCAAAAACAAAATAAATGTTTCTTTACAAGGGGATGGGAAAAGCCAAATGATTCTCCAAGGTTCTAATTTAGAGCCCTATGCCAGTACCTCCTGCCAATGTCCTAGTGCTCATCTCTTGTACCTGCAGCTGCTTCACGCACGTCGGTGACAATTGGTGTGCGTTCCTGACTGCCACCCTCCAGCACATTGACCATCCGGTGTCCATCCATAGCTGTTTACATATTGCAGGAAAGTGTTCCTTCAAGTACGACCATGGGATCAGACCGGTACTGTGGATGTATTAAAATTGGTGTAGATATAGGACTTTGCTCCTGCAGAAAGTCTGGTCCCCTGCCCTGAGCTGTTTACTTGCTTTAAGGGTAATACCAGTGACTTCACTGTAGTGGAAAAGTACAATGCGATAAGAGCAACCTTTGTTGAACTGGTCCAAGTGACAAAGAGCTGTGGTTCATCACAAAATTTTCTGTTGCAGATCATAAAACACAAGTGAAGAAATGCTTTCTCAAGCGATCACTCACTTTTTGCTGCCTATTTTTAATATTAAGAATCTTTTTGGCCATGCTTAATAATGTTGAATGATGTGCTGTTCCATGCAATGGGATAAGCAGCAACAGATTCAAGGATTTAGTGTGAGCCGAAAAATGAAGGAAAAGAGCTGAGCCAGCTGGTACTTTGCAAATCCACCCTATGGTAATTAATACCTGGCTCTCTTACTTCTCAGAGGAATCAGTCCAATTTTTCTACCCTGAAGGACAGAGAAAACTCCAGTCCGATTGACTGTTAGTGTGGCTTGGCCAAAACTGCAAAGAAAGGAAAATCATAGAAGCGCCCATGAGAGAGCAAGAGCAGCTCTCATTCTGCATCTTAATGGCAGCACAAAATGACCAGCACTTCTGCAGCAGAGTACAGGGTCACAACTCCCATTACGGTGGGGCGTGTAGAAGGCAGGATACATAACTGTGATAGCATGGTTGCTGTCTTCTCTGCTTCTCAAAATACTCCTGTGGTTAAATAAAACTCTGAGGTGCTTTGGTTGTGCTATTCCCATCTGCTTTCATTGCCTTTTTTTTTTTTTTTTTTAAATTTTAATAGCAATGGAATATGCTGAGCTGCAAATGCTGTTACTTGCTGCATTATTCCTCATCCCCAGAGTTATATATTCATTTCCAGCTTGTAAAAATAACCTGTTTATTCCATTTCTAAGTTCTTATTTTCCCTGTGCTGGCTCCCTGCAGTTTTATCACATCTGGCTGCCCACCGATGTGCTTTGTCTCAGCTATGGAGTTTTCCTTCTCCAGAAAGCTGCAGAGCAATTCTCTCCAGCAGCAGAAGAGTGATGGTCAGTGCAAAAGTCTCTTTGTGTCGAATTAATGGGAAGCCTCACTATTAATTTTAGAGAAAGCAGTATAGTGCCCTAACTTATCCTGGATGATTTTGGGGTTTGTTTCTTTCTTTGGTTGTCTCCAGTCAGTCAAAATAGAAGCTCACATGCTCTGTACTCCCACCTTGCACGTCTTGCGCATCTCACTTCACCGCTCTTGCTCCCCGCGCTCTCCGCAGGCTGTGCCAGGCTGGCCCATCCGCTGAGGAGGCTGCAGCCTGCGCCTGCCACCGTGGAGAGCTGGGTTTCATTTCGACACTGATCGGTGTGGTCACCATTGCCGTAGGGGATGGACAAGAAATGGTGGACTTCAGTTGTAACAAAGCCAGCTGAGCTGAGGATGGGTGTTCAGAAAAGTACATCTTTCAGTAAAAAAGATAGTGAAGCCCAGGGATATATCGGTAAGAGGTGGTGGAATTTTTTACAGGTTGCGAGCGTGTCTCAAACCCGCTAAGGCCATAGGTGATGCTGTCTTGGAGCTGAAGGGTGGGCTGGCTGCTCCCCCCCTCCTTGGCCAGTTCCTTGCTTTCCATGGCTGTACAATTGTTTGGTTTCCAAAGGAACTGTCGTTATGTCACTAGCCTTATTATCATTGCTTTATTATTTTCCATTCAGAGACTGCAAAATTGAATTACTAAGCATCCCCTGACTCCACCACTCTTCACACAGTTCTGGTCTCTTCTGAACCCATCCAGAACCATCTACTCTCAGTCAGATGTGTGCAGATGGATCCCTGGAGCATCTGTAGGACACACTTATGAGTAATTACCTCTCATCTGTAAGTTACAGAGCAGCAGGATAAATGTGAACTGCCTTCTGCATTTGTATCTAACACAAGACTAAGAAACATCTCTATCAGACTGAAAAGCTCTCCAGCCCCCTAAAGCTTCTCCAAGATGGAATATATACTATCTAGCACCTATCAGAGAAATGAGAGCTCATCCAACTCAGTCTCTTTTATGTCCACTTCTTATCCTTTCTCCTTTAATCCATAAGGGTCTCCATCAGGATTGATAAAAATATGAAATGAGAAACTAGCCAGCGTAGGGAATTTATTTTTGACCTATTTTATGACCTATTTTTTCATTTGTAAACTGCTAGAAAATTTCATGCTTGGTTTTGACGCCCTGTATGTGACACATGCAGAAATGTTTCCTGACTAGTATATGTCAAAACCTTTCAGCCACCGGGATGTCAAATACACGTTCACTCTGGTTATTTGCTATTCACAGTGCAGGACTCACCCACACAAGGCAGACAAGTGTCCCAGTTTCTCCCCGACCTGCAGGACAGTCTCATGAAGATGGCAGTCCTTCCACAGGACCTGTTGGGAGCTGCACAAATGAACGACTGTTGTCCAACCCAGCGGTGAGAGCACAGCAACCTTGATTTGGGCAGTTAGAGGCACCACAGGGGTTATGAGCCTCAGCCTGGACAGAAAGTCAGGAAAACCAGACAAGTAACTCTTTGGATTCCTTTGAAAACCTCACCTTTTTTAGCAAATTTTTGTGGAAATACTTCTGTTATTTGACTGAAGTATTTTCATTTCTATTCTATTTGGAATAACAAGACATTTTTTCCTAACCCATCACTAACCACAGCCTCTTCAGCCCAGGGTCCAAGGCTCATCACCTTGTACTGGAGTTGGGGTCCACTGATGGAGTTGCACAATATACAGCTGAGAAAGCTGCAGAGACATTGTGACCCTTTAATTTTATATTTCAGCAATTCATAAATATGCCTAGCAAAAGAAGTACACCATTTCTATTGGTTTCTAGTTGATATTAAAATACAGTCCTGGTAGCTCTATTACTGGCAATCTATTCTGGATGCATTTTATGTTAGGTACAACAACTGTTAAGATAGCAGTTAAATCCACTTATTATAAACTAAATATTTCTTCCTGAGCAATAAATAAAGAAAAAACATCTTCTCATTCTTAGGCAAAGAGAAGAAATTTATCTGTGAAAGCCAAACCATAAACAAAGCACTGTTGTCACTGTCAAGTCCTCAAACAGAACGAAGGCATTAAGTCCCAGCAATACATCTTCATGGTGGGGACCTGGCTGTTAACGCAACTCAACACATTCATTTTTCTATTTATGATACCCCTTTATATGCCACTGTGGCAGAGACTGAAAATACAAGCTACAAGCTTTGTTTGGCTTCAGCTGGATACAGAGATTCAATCTAGATGTTTATCTGAAATGTCCTCTTTAGTCTGGAAAGTGCTGATGTGAGTAGAGCAAATACTGTAACAAGATAAATGAATTTATTCTCTTTCATAGGACTTCTCTAAATGGAAGAGGTGTCTGTGGTTCCTGGTGCAGGACATAGACGTTGCTCACTACGTGGTTCTTCACTCTGTGCGAGCTTCAAACGAGAGCTACGCTGCTGCTTCTTTGCTGTTTACTTCTCCCAGTCGCAATGGAGTCATCTGGATGAAAATCGCTTGTTTGGCTCTCTGTGAACAAAACTAAATCCTCTTGGGAAGTTTCCATCCGTCAGTCTGTAGGCCTGGCACAAATTTGGAAGTACAAGAGAATTTCTTGCATTCTAACTTTCTAATAACCTTTTCAAAAACTCAGAGGTTGAATTTGGCCAGAGCTTTAGAAAATATTCAGGCCAGAGCTCATTATGTACAAACTGTTTCGCTTCCCTTTAAACCAACATGAAGAAAAAGCTGAAGTTTCAGTTCTACAAACAGCTCAGCACTTCTGAACACCAGCTCAGAGGCTCTGCTCCAAGACCTCTGTTGCCTCCTCCCTTCCTACCTGGAACGCCTTGACACTGCACGTCCAGAAAGTGTTTGGGGAAATTTTATGAAGAACAACTGTTA